>NC_068931.1:14292500-15542500 GCF_023091745.1 Budorcas taxicolor | reverse complement strand
TATCCTGTGAAATGTTATTCAATGCCTAATTCTAGTCACTTGATAGAGAAGGCTATGTTGTTACTTAACAGTACTTAAATATACGAATGGTTTCATTGAGATTGATTTTTATGCCATAAGTAGGAAAATTTAAATAAACTATCTATGGGAGCAAGGAAGAAATTCTCAATAGATTGCAACAGGGAGAGGCAGATGTAGCTTTCTCAGGGAGATTTTTTAAAGCTTATTCCTAATTTATAAACTAATCATCCTGGATCCCTATATCAAAGCCCATTTTCCTCGTGCAGGTAGTGCATACACAGAGTACTACATGGGAAATCAGAAGACCACTCTTCTAGGACCAGGTCCTCCTCTCCATTAGAGTTTAAATTGGACAGCTAACTTAACCTCTTTATTTACCACATCCTCTTCGTAAAAAGGAAAAGACAAATGTCTACGCTCTCCATTGAGAAGGTTCTTTTACAAATCATTAGAGAGAAATAGACTTCCTTGGTGGTTCAGTGGTAAAGAATCTGCCTGCCAATGCAGAAGATGCAGGAGATAAGGATTCGATCCCCGGGCCAGAAAGATGCCCTGGAGGAGGGCATGGCAACCCACTCCAGTAGTCTTTCCTGGAAAATCCCATAGACAGAGAAGCCTGGTGGGCTACAAGTCCATGGGGTCACAAAAAGGCAGACGTGACTGAAGCAACTGGGCACACACACAGAGAGATAAAATATTGTAAAACAAATCATAAATTTTATTCCATCTTTTTCTTGAGTATGTAGTGGAGATTAATTCTCTATTAACTATGAGTTTGTTGTTTTCTACGTATATAAATCTGTTCTCCTCTTTTATATGATTAACTCTAATTTTCTTTATAGAATGCAGCACAGTGATTATCTTATCCAGGAAGACTTCCTAGATACCCACACTTGTTATATGCTCTGGTGATTTAGTCACCAAGTTGTGTTGGACTTCTGAGACCCCATAGACTGTAGCCTCCCAGGTTCCTCTGTCCATGGGATTTCCCAGGCAAGAGTACTGGAGTGGGTTGCCATTTCCTCTACCATAGCCTTTTATTGTGATGGATCAAAATTCTTTATTATGAATAAAGAAATTCTCTCTCCATTATGATGATGCAAAATCCTTGATTGTGGGGACCACAACTTACATAACCTTTATATCTTCAACACATTGGTATTCACTAAATATTTATCAGCTAAATAAGCTTTGAATGATCTTTCAGCCTTCACTTTATGAGATGCATACAGTAATGTCCTAGTTTACAATATTGTGAAAACTGTGGTCCAGTTTCATAAAATTGATGCTAGTGGACCTTGGATCTGGGGTCTCATAGAGAGCCCAATGCATATTTATATTTTTGAGGGCATCTTACCTCCAGAAAGCTTTTCTTTCTCTAGTTTGTTCTACCGATACTTCACAAAATATTTCTCGTGAATGATAATGACAAAAAGAAATTTGGACAGAGGGTCTGCTTTGCAAGAAGGCATGCTTCACTTGATAATTTACTTTCCTTAAGTTCCTCCCTAATTCTGTTTCAATATGCTAATCTCCCTGGTTTCTTCATTAAGCCTGCTTTAGGATTGTTTCATATAGAATATCCTCCCACTCAGGAGAGGAGACTAAACTTTAATTGTTGCCTTAGGTCCCCCACATCAGTTTATTTAAAAGCACAGAAATATGGGAATTAAATAGTCTATAAAGATAAAATACATTATTAAATGGTATTACTGTCATTGTTATTATTCTCTCATCGAACAAGGAGATGAAGAGCTGAATTGCACACCATATGGTAATTGCTTGGAAGATACCCACAACTTACGGCCACACCTTCAGCATCCAACAACATTGTTTGCTGCATTTCAGGTGCCAGTATGGCAGAGGGCCAGCCCAGGAAAGATGAACTGGCAGAGAGAGAATGACAGACATTAGCATAAGTACTTTTCATGTCAAGCCTTTGGCATGTTCATTGTCGAAAAAATCTGTTCTCAGAAATGCCTTCCAAAATACGCAAGTTATGCTATGAAGGCATACGAAAACTCATGCCATCTAGGAATATGTTAATATGAACTATCTTGGGAGATGCCAAATTATAGCCAAGATAATGGGTAATTCCAGATGTCTGTCCAATCCCATTCCTACTGCACAAGAGAAGTTCAGAAACTTACAAAAGGAAAGTTTACATGGAATTTTTTAAATGAGGGAAGGATGGCTTTCTGAAAAAGAAAGAGAAAGAGATAAAGAGTCAATTTTGAAAGAGAGAAAGAGTTAAGTGAACCTTTATTTTACTATGTATAACCTTCCATTTTCAGGATCTGTATTTAAATTATAGATTTGAATTCTCTCTCTTCTCAGAAGTAAGAGGTTGAACATTTGCAAAGATATGGAAGGTGAGATTCTTACTTTAGATGATTTTTAAAATAGCTGAATACTGTTGTTCAGCTTACTAAATGCTTTTTGCACATTACATTATTATACTGAATCTTACTGAGATTATCTTCAGGTAAATATCATTTTCTATTTCCTTTCCAGATGAAGCATCTCAAAGAAACAGAAATGACCTGGCCAAAGCCACTCAACTAAATTTTAACAGGAGCGGAATCCAAGTCTGTTTCATATTTTCAATAGGAATGCTCTCAAGCTGTGTTTGATCTTAGCTGTAATTTTAGCTGCGTTAATGGGTCATCATTTATTATAATTTTCTTCTGGGAGTCAGTTTATTAGCTCCAAAACTGTTATTGGGGATCTAGCAAGTGATATTCCCTTTATGAATTATAAAATTTATTTATTAGCTCATGCCATAACTGCTTGATCGCTAGAAAGTAATGGTAAGAATCATTTCCCCGTATCTATAAAGTAAAAAGATTTAACTCTGTTGAAATGCTCAAAAGAATAAAACAAGCCTGTATCACAACTATTTCTCCAGCTGATATTTTTGACTCACCTCACAGGCCTGTCTTAAAAGAATCAGCAAATCAAACTCTCTTCCCTACAGTGAGCTAGACTTTCAAGATGTAACAGAACATTAAATGTAGAAATACTCTTGAAATGTTTTCAGAACAGTAGACATTTCAATTCAAAAGTGCAGCTGAATATTCATGGAGCGTTTTTATTTAACCAAACGTATCCTTGGAAAACACAAATTTGGGACAATCATCATAATATCTAAGGCAGCAAAATTATCATATGTGTAAATGTTTGCTTCTCTCATAGCTGCTGTGCTATATATACACACAGATACACTTGTGGATAGGCACATATGAGATTAAAAGCACATTTACAGCTCTGATTGTATTCCATGGATCTTTCACTATATCCTGGCTACGAAAGTTTTCTTAATAAAGAGTATAAAGATAAAATATCCCTATATTGAAGTCACTTAAAGATTTTCTATTGTGAACTTATCCCTGGCCTGGGTACTGTTGTGGTTAGAAAAATAATAGAACATGCTTCTTAAGGACTGAGCACTTGAGCAGAGAATCAAGATATACATATAAGAAATACGTTTGTGCATACTCAATAGGGCACTATGAGTGTTTTACTTAGTAACATAGAATAGCCAATTCTGCACATGTTACTGATTATGCACATGTATAAAGTAGCTCCAGACAAATCACTGAGGCCGTTCACACATTGCCCTCCAGCTTCCTGACCTTTGGAGTTTCAGCAACAATTCAGTGGCTATTTATTCAGTGCACAGAGAATTTTGGAGTAACACTGGCCCAGGGTATTTCAGAGCAGCTTGTGTTCCTTCTTTGGACTTTGCTATGGGTGGAATTGTGTATCTACAATAGTCATAGGTAAAAGCTCCAGTGGGCCTGTTTTGGGAGATAGGTAATTAAATTTAAATGAAATCATCATGGTGCAGCCCTGCTTTGATTGGAATGGTGCCCTTCTAAGGAGAGATACTGGAGAGCTCTGTCTTCTCTCTGCCAAGTGAGGACACAGAGAGAAGATGGCAAAGCAGGAGGAGAGTGCTCCTCAGGACCTGCACCAGCCAGTAGCTTGACTCAGATGTGCCAGCCTCTAGAATTTTAAGAAAATACATTTCTGCTGTTTAGCCTCCTCTCAGTCTGTGATATTTTGTTATGGCACCCCTACCTGACTAAAATAGGCTTTATCACTGAAAAGAACCTAAGGGCATGATCTATTCTTTGACTAAACTCCCCTTTGGTGTCTCCACTCTAGCCATGCTGATTATATGTGCCGGGCCAAAACATGTGACACGCCACTGGGTTTGCTCTGTCCCCAAAACCAGCACAGCTCACGCCTCACCTCTTCAAGCTATTTTATAAATGACACCTTTCTAGTGAAGACTTCACTGACCATTTTAGATTGCCTCCATCTTCAATATCCTCTGTCTGTTTTCCATGCTTTTCTCTTTAAATTTATATTCAATTTACATAATTTATGTTTTACTTGTTAATTAGGTTTTTTTTTTTTTTCTTTCCTCACTGGAAAGAAAATATCAAGATAGGAAAGATTACTGTTTTGTTAATTGCTATACCCTAAATACCCAGCACATTATTAAGTGCTCAATTAGTATAAATCATGTTGACTATAATGTTATCATAGACCTTATAGAATTCAGAAAGGATAAGAAGAGGTTAATAAAGGTTAGAAACCAATGGCAAAGCAGCCTATGGAGTGTTATAATATAGAGTTCATTCTGGGATTCAACAATTCAACAGACCAATCACTGATAGTGAAATTGAATTTGTAATAATAATAATAAAAAAAAACCTCCCAGCAAACAATCAGTTCTTGAGAACATACTATATACCTGGTATTAGGATTAGTGACCTTTAGAAACTAATAGTCACAAAAGAACAAAAGAGAAAGAGTAAAGAAAAATGGAAAGAAGAAAGAACAGAAAAGTAATGAAACAAAAATAAATATGATAGATAATATTATTCTTCTCATTTACTAGAGTTATAAAGTCAATCAAAAGATTACCCTTTGCTATTACTATTTTCATTTTACAATTGTATTAAAGAATATATAGTATGTAAACAGAAGAGCAGAGGGAAGGGAAAATGGGAAATGAAAAAATATTTTTTCATCAAGTTTAAATTTACTTCTTGATATGTATGCAAAACCATAGCTAAATTTACAGCAAAGGCTAATGGGGAAAAAGCAAGAGAAATGGAAATTGTATATAACATACATTAAGAAACAGTTAGAATGACTACTCAAAATTAATATAAAAATATCATAGAAATCAAGAGCAAATTGAACATTCGGTATATTGACAGTAATTGTTGTCTCTTCCAAATGCATCCCAGAGAAGACAACTTCCAGAGTAGAAATTAATGATATGAAAAAGATGTACATGTTCTCAGAGTTTCATTTTATTGATTTTGAAGGAGATAAATTAGGATTAGCATTAAGAGATTTAGAATATCATATACCCAGCTTCTCCTTGATATATTTTAGCTGATATTTGTTTTTTTCAGTCCTTATCCTTCTGAGCATAGAAAGCTTTATGAAGATATAGTAGGAAGGAAAGCAGCTTAATGGGGCACACTACAGCAAACATTATTGATCAGTTTTGTTTTACTTGTAAGAATGATTGAATGTGTAAGTAATTGAGATGTCATTTTGTAGCCTGAACATTTTATTTTGTAGAATGTGTGTTCTCTCAAAGAGAATTTATTTGAGAGAAAACAAAGAACAAAAGATGATGTATTAAGCAGGGAAAACATACTACTTGACAGAAGACTTTTCTCGGTCACCCTCTTGATTTCATGGCACCATCTTGTTTTATCTGTGGTGCAATTTTGCCAGCTCAAGGCTAAGCAAATATTCTCTTCCAGGATTTCTCACTTTCTCTTCCTGCCTAAATACTTTACTCAATTCCATCAAGCCACTTATTTCTGCCTCTATTAATGCTTTGTGCCTTCTTTCTCAAAATTTACTGTTTATTAAAATGTATGCTATTTATTTGTATTTGTGTATAAGTAATTGGTAAGTTTTCACTTGAAATGTGGACAGTATAAGCCTAAACATTATTCACCAGCAAATACACATGCAAGCATCCCCAAAGCATTATGTACTTTAAGAGAGGACATGGAAGAAAGTTTAGAGGATGGTATTCTGGCATGGCGCAGGCTAGTGGGGAGAAAAACAGCCCCCTCATTCTGTAGATGCAAGGTTAGTGGACATCGTGACTACTCCTGTTGAAGTGAAATTGTGCAAGAATAAATAAACCATCTAAAAATATAGTAAGCCTGTCTCTATAAGCTCTTAAAATCCCAATTGCTTTATCACTGTGCATAAAATGTAGACAAATGTTTGAAAGCAGAAAAGAAAACATTAACATTAAAATTATGTCTGACTTTAGATTAAGGCCAAATGGGTAATCACTACAAATGTGATTTAAAGGAATCTCACTCAAAAACATCTCCCCTGTCTCTTCAATAAATCATCTAGTGTCGTTTTATAAGAAATTGTTTCCTTCAAGTTACAGGACTGTTTCTAGTTAAATTGAAACTGAAAACAGTAAACCAAACCAACAATTAATGCAATGTGACTGGGATTAAGTTATTTTCCATTATTAATATTGGCTTTCTCCAAAAGGAAGTCCACAGGTGAGATGTGACTTAAAAAGAGAAGATAATGAGAGGTTTAAGACAAGTATTGGGTTTAAGGTTTAAGACAAGAGGTCATACCCAATCACATCTTGGATTTAGTTTTACAATTCTGAGTATTTAAGGAAAGACATTGGGGTCTCAAGGAAGAAGAGGCACCAAGACAATGATTATAACAGAGAACAATTGGAAATATTTTTGGACACTGTAATTGTGCCTGAGTAGAAATTAAAAGACACTTACTCCTTGGAAGAAAAGTTATGACCAACCTAGATAGCATATTCAAAAGCAGAGACGTTACTTTGCCAACTAAGGTCCATCTAGTCAAGGCTATGGTTTTTCCTGTGGTCATGTATGGATGTGAGAGTTGAACTGTGAAGAAGGCTGAGCACCGAAGAATTGTTGCTTTTGAACTGTGGTGTTGGAGAAGACTCTTGAGAATCCCTTGGAATGCAAAGAGATCCAACCAGTCCATTCTGAAGGAGATCAGCCCTGGGATTTCTTTGGAAGGAATGATGCTCAAGCTGAAACTTCAGTACTTTGGCCACCTCATGTGAAGAGTTGACTCGTTGGAAAAGAGTCTGATGCTGGGAAGGATTTGGGGCAGGAGGAGAAGGGGACGACAGAGGATGAGATGGCTGGATGGCATCACTGACTCGATGGACATGAATCTGAGTGAACTCCGGGAGCGATGGACAGGGAGGCCTGGCATGCTGCGATTCATGGGGTCACAAAGAGTCCAACATGACTGAGTGACTGAACTGAACTGATATAAGGACTAAGTTATAATCACTGCCCTCAAAGAGTCTTCTCATGCCAAATGACAAGTTATTTAATATGTATGTGTCCTGGTTACCACAAAAGCCCTAAACTTCCATGTTAGGAGATCAGGGTTCAAATGTTGCCTCTGCTTTATTAACTGTGAATCTTTGTGCAAACCACATAATTCTCTGAAGCTCAGTTTCCTCATCTAGCAACCTCTTACCATTGGGTCATGTGTATTGTTTAATTGATATCTATACTTTTGTAATCTGTAAAACAGTAACAGGTTGGGAATTGTCACAGAAGATAAATATTTACTAATTGTTTTGTCCTGTATCTACCCTCAAAACCCACTGTTAGCACTATATGTTTGAAGATAATACTGGATATCAAGTGTTTCTTTTAAACTAGCAAAGTGAAACTAGGAAAAGAGAGAAATGCTGTCATAAGCATACAAAGGAGTGAAAGAGCTTTTCTGGATGGGATTCCTCATCAGTGGGGACTTGTAATCACCAGAGCCTTTAGTCTATAGAAAGGACTTCAAACAGCCCAAAGAAGGAATTGAGAATATTTTCACAGAAAGTAAAAGCATCTGGGTTTCTCTGAGGTTGGTATAAAGATATGTATAAGAAGCATTTTGGAAAATATAAAGAGAAACAATGCTTCTTAGAAGGATTTGAATCCAAAGTACAGATTTTAATATTATTCTATAAACAAGGAAATACTTCTGACAAGAATAATGACATAAGATACACAAGTTTGTTTGAAATAGAGAGCGGTTAAAAAGAACCCAGAGATCCAGTGTGAAAGCTAGTGTAATTGCCCAAAGATGGGATAATAATAACTCTAATTTTATAGGGAGTGAGGGCTGAGGACAGGGAAAAATTGCAATGAGAATGGAAGAGATTTGATTAGCTATAAATGGGTATGCTTAGCCACTCAGTCATGTCCAACTCTGTGTGACCCTGTGGACTGTAGCCCAACAGGCTCCTCTGTCCATGGGGTTCTCCAGGCAAGAATAGTAGAGTGGGCTGCCTTGTCCTCCTGCAGGTGCTCTTCCTAACCAAGGGATCTAACCCAGGTCTCCTGCATTGCAGACAGATTCTTTACCATCTGAACCACGATGGAGCCACCAGCAAATCCCTAGATATAAATAGAACTGAAAAAAATTGAGAACTGAATGAGGATGATGAAGGAATAGTGCAGTAGTTATAGAACCAAAAATGTCTCTCTTGGTAGCCATGGTATCAGTCTTCTATTTCAAGTCTTCATTGTATAGATGATAACAATGATGCCTGGATAGCATCACAACAATTTTAGGTAGGTTTTCTGCTTTTCAGTTCATGATTTTTCTAAACTTTAACAACTGCAACAACAAATTCAATCCTGGGATAGTAGGAAGAGAGAGCCACTTTTAACTGTCCATACAAAGACAGAATTAATGTGCTTACATAACACAGTCTTATCTTGATGTGAAACAATATTTAAGTAGAATTTTCCCATAAATAAACAGATATAAATGAGAGATTTAAAAAAAAGACAATCTAAAAAATACACACATGCACACACACACACACACACACACACACACATAGGCTTCCCAGATGACTCAATGGTAAAGAATCTGCCTGACAATGCAGGAGACATGGATTCAGTCCCTGGCTTGAGAGGATCCCCTGGAGGAGGAAATGACAACTAGCACCAGTATTTTTGCCTGGAAAATTCCATGGACAGAGGAGTCTGGTGGGTTACGAGTCAATGGGGTTGCAAAGAGCTGGACATACTGAACAACTGAGCACACACTCACACACTCACATATTCAAACGTACATGTATATATGTATATATATGTTTGAATCATTTTGCTATATACCTGAAACTAGCAACACGCTGTAAATCAACTACATTTCAACAAAAGTTAAAAAGAACAGAAAACATAAATTAGAAATAGTAATATATTTGAGGTTATTTTAAATATGCTTTGGATTCTAATCCTCAAAATTTTCTCATTGGAATATTTGGAAAATATTAACTTGATCGTGACAATGTAAGAGGAGGGTATAATTGGCTGGAATATATCCCTGCCTTGTGGAAAACTATTGAGTCTTACTATTACTTGCAAAATAGGGTTCAAATTTGTTTCAATGATATACAAGACTACCCATTATATAGCCTTATTTATTTATTTTAATTGGAGGCTAATTACTTTACAATATTATATTGGTTTTGCCATACATTGACATAAATCCGCCCTGGGTATCCATGTGTTCCCCATCTTGAATACCCCTCCTCCCTCCCTTCCCATATCATTCCTCTGGGTCATCCCAGTGCACCAGCCCTGAGCATCCTGTATCATGCATTGAACCTGGACTGGTGATTCATTTCATGTATGATAATATACATTTCAATGCCATTCTCCTTCTTCTTATTACTCTAGGATTATCTCTTACCTATCTCTCTTTCCTCACTCTATGATCCAAACAGAAGAAATTCTTATATATGTGCCCAGTATGAGTGGACTAAAAAATTCCTGGAGGTGCTGTCTGAGTTTTGACTGATATGTGGAGAGAGCTGAGAAAAGGGGTTGGGAGTGGGATGAAGAGGAGAAAGTATTTCAAACAAAAGAAGGAGCAGAAGTAAAAATCATGGGATATGAGACAGAATGGAGTGTTCAGAAAGCTTTTAGAGGCACAATATAACTACTAAGTGAAGTGTTGCATGGTTGTAGGCAAAAATGACATCACAAAGGGCTTAGTGCATCTTGAACCATTTTAAAGTAATTATCTACATTTCTTCCAAAGAATAAACCCAATAGTGGTTATGTCATATGATTTTTTTGGAGTTAGGTTCCAAACTTAACATTTTGCTGCCCAATAAATACACTCACCAAACATTTCAAAGACAAAAGCATATTATATGGATGTTCTATAATTCTTAATCATTTTAACAGTTTAAACAATCACATTTCAAAATACCATGAATTTGATGATTTATTCTGTTTGGGGTCTGATATGGGCACTATATCTTAACAAGTTGTCTATCTCATTTTTTTAAAATTTTATATTCTGTCCCTAAGAGATCACCATATTTTGATTTCTACCATATTATTAAAAGATACTTTTATATTCATTTGGCTCAAGGGCAATTCAAAATTGTATTCCTGGGTAGTACTTATATGGTTTATTCTTCCAATGAAATGCTTAGAGTCTTTCACTGTTTTTTGTTTTGTTTTATGTTTTTTTTTTTTTTTTAACATTCAAGATTATTGAACAGTGTCAGGAATACAGTAAGAATTCAATACATGTGTTGGATAAGATGCATTACTGATCCTGTTCATGATGCCAATTGTACTGCTTTATCTCACTGTGCGCCCTGTTCACTGAACCCATGGTAAGCAAGGTACAAGCTAAGAGGCTGGAAGAAAACTTGAAAAGCCGTGGGAACTATAGACACATCATTCTCTTCTGGCTGGTGCAGCAGCTGTAGGAGTAGACACACTATATTCTCTGCTCTCATGACTGACACAGTGGATACAGTCATGACACGGGATTAAATGCCGCTGCTTTCTAGGTGAAGCTATCATATCCCTACAGCACAAAGTGGCTTGTGATGTGCATTTGCAGTGATATAAATGATCTCAGCTGTTACACAGTCATTATTTACAAAACATGGGGTGGGAAAGACTGAATATGCCATCTTGGCTAATTTGCTCTCTCCCTACATAAGAGAATTCAGGAAACTATGTGATCTCACCCTAGAATAAATGGTAGAGACAACAACTGATATATGAGAGGATCAAAGGATCAACTAATTAAAAATTAAAGAAATATTTATTGATGACATATGCTGTCCTCAGCCCTGTACAAGTCACTAGGCCCATTAAGAAACAATAACACAATATCACAAGCTTTTATTAGCTTAACATTTAGAGAAAATAAGGAATACTTTCAGAAATATCATGAGGACACTGGGCCAGATGTCAGTTACCCTAAATTACAGAAGAAATTAAGTAAAAAATTAGGTAATATTCTAACGATGTAATCATGAAGAAGAATAGCTTCTTAGTCTGAGAAAGAGCCTATACTCTTGGGGATTTACATGGGAATAGTTTTTAAATAGAGGAGTATGAAAAAAAAGCTATATTTTTTTCAATAATTTCACATACTTTTAATCCAACTGAAAGGGAAATTTTCAAACATTATCAGGAAGTGTGATAGATTATTTCAAAAAATAACTTATTGGAAGTCTCAAATTTCAATTTTTGTCCCCAGAAGTCTACAGAAAACACTGTTCAACTTCCTTGGTTGCTCAGCAATAAATTTAGGAAGAAGAGAATCACTGAAGAGAAAACTGAACGCCAAAATCTGGGCTCACTTTTCTGGGTTTTACTTTTCTCCAAGCTAAAATTAACCCAGACTGTCAATACTTTGCATAGTCCCTGTTGTTTTGCTACAGATTTATTCTTAATATTTTGTTTAACATTTCTAGTTGCTCTCAAAGAGACAGCAGTCCAAAACATCTAGTCTCCTGTTACTGGGAGAGATATTCACCAGATGATGTTTTAAATCCTTGAATTTCCTAGAATTCTGGTGCCAAGAGTTCCAAGGACTAAACTCAGTGCTTCAGGATAACGGTATCCTACCTTTGAAATAACAGAATTTGTGGCACTAAGAGAAAATTAAGTATCTGAATACAGAAACTTCCCTGAGTCTATGTAGAATTAGAATTTACTTTCACAGTCATTGTCAGTAAGTAGTAATTCTACTTGGATCTCAGACACTCTCACTTTAATTCTGTTTTTGCCAGAAAAAATAAGTTTTTGTAATCCAAAATTTTAAGCTTCTTTTAAATTTTAGGAAGCGAAGTCAGTCCTGGGCAAAAATTTTGTTTTCAGTGCCCTTGCATCTCAGGGGTCTATTGCCAAGACTTTTGCTCTATTTTTATATTCCCAGAAACACTGGTTCTGTTTCCTGTGTTCAAAATATTTCAGTGCCCATAATTTTCTCCTATAGATTCCATGTTCTTGAATTCCTTTAATTTTTTTTCCTTTCTTTCAAAAGTCTTGTCCCATCACCTAGCAATTTGGGGTTTTTTGGTACTTTCTTATAAGTGACTACTTTACTGTATTTTATAGTATTGCACAATATATAGTATTGCACACATTGCAAACTGACTAGCATCCTTGATGCATGAGCACTAAACACCAGAAACAATCCTCAGGCTTGTTGTCTATCCTTCCAATTTGAAATGCAGGTGTGTTTAAAGATGATGAAATGGTTAGGAGTTGAAGATGGGGATTAGATGCATTTAATTAGCCGTTTTAAAATGCATAACTTTGAAATTGTAGACTTGCTCAAGTTTCTCAAAATAATGATTTTTTAACCTCAGTAAAATAGAGGAAGAAAATTAAAAAAATCTCGCATATCTGTCTCAGGTATTGCATTTATATTATAAAATATTATTTCCAGCACTAGTGCAACAGTCTCACATATAAAATGGCCTTTATGTTTAGGAGGAAAAGGTGACAAATCATTGCAGAGGCTAACTTCTTGAATCATGAATGACTATTGGTCTATGCCATCAAAATATACTGAGCTTGCAAATATTCTTGCCTTCCTTTTTTTCTTTTTCCTTTTTTTACATTTCCATTTATATATTTGCTTGGTAGAGCAAACCAAAGAATTTTTCTTGGCTAAATTCCCATCTGTTTAGATATATATCCAGTTCCCCAGAAGTTTAGCTGAGGTCAGATAAGGTACCAAATTGGTTTAGTTTAGTGATCTAAATAAATAAATAAATTCAGTAAGTAAGAATACTCATTCAGCTTGATGTTCAATTTGTTATACATCAGGGTTATATGAACAGAAAAGAAATAATTTAAAGACTCCAATATATACCACTGGCCAAAATGGATAAAAAGCTCAGCAGAAAAAGAGATTTGCTATGTCAGCAATGTTTTGCTTCTTCTCTCTGCACTGAAAACAGCTCAGTGTTAGTTGTTATAAAGTGAAAAAAAGGCCTTAAAACATGTATTCCAACTTCAAGAATCATAAAATATTTAAAATATAGCCACAGTAAACTGAAATTACATTATTTTATTGCAACTAATAAAGAAACATGGATTCTGAAGGATTAGTTACTACTGGAAATGTAAGAAAGTAATGAAAAGGAAGGAAGATAATGAAAGGAAAGGAAATTTATTTTGTTACTAATCATAAAAAGAATTACTAATATAGGTGAGTACAATTGAAATTTACCAATCTATGTTTAGAAATTCATAATAAAGTTCACAATCAGTTCATCACAAAGCTTACTGTATTTTAAAGGTAGATCTTACTAAGTAAGTTTAGGTATTTCTTTATATAACATGGAGACACTATTATAATTTTCAGTATTGCATATTAATGCTTTTGCATGGTATTGAAGTAGAAACAAATGATTTTTCTTTCACTGCTATATGTTTGAATTTTGACTATTCTTTTAAATTTTGACTAATTCTTCCTGACAGCCATTACTTCAAGATGTAGTTATTATGTTTACCTCTAGCAAGATCATTCTACTTATCATTTTCCTTACTGAATTTGTCAATCTGTTTCATAGATTTGAAAATTAGTTTGCACAATTGTTACATGTTTGCGTAATAGTAGAGTGGATATAATAAAATATATGAATCACGTCATGGTCTGAGGTTAACCTACTATGAATAAAAGAAATGTGTGTGCACACTTTGTGATATTTACTTTGGACTGCTTATAGAATTTATATTGAGTTTCTGATTTGAGGAAGTGCAATGTGTCAGATAATAGACTTTGGAAAAATGGGGAAGGGAAATTTTCCTTTCTAGTGAGAGTAGACTGCATAACTCATACCAAAATTCCAAGTGACTGTAACTAGAAATACAGACAAAATTTGACATCTGTATGTGGTGTCTGCATTTGTATGTACATGCATATGTGTGTGTGTGTTTGTGTGTAAAGCACAAAGCATCAAAAAGCTAAAAAACTGTGAAAAATTCCCAACATAAAATGAGAGCAGATTGGAAGAAATGAAAAACTTTTGTCTGCTTTTCCTATAGGGAATTTTAGTTTCCAGAGATGGAACCTAGGAGATAGAAGAGAATTTTCAACAATTCAGAGAAGTTACAGATATAAATATTGATATCCATGGCATCCTAAGGAATGTGTGATTCCCTGTCTTTGGGATACCACAAATGAGTACCATTGAAAAATAATTATGAACTTCAAAAGTAGAAAGTATCTTTTAAAGATTGCAGTGACCAAGAAGGCCAAAAATATGATGAAATATCTTTAAAGTATTATTTAAAAAAAAAAAAATTCCAACCCAGCATTCTAAATCAGCAAACTTGCCCTTCAGACTAAAGGAAATTAAGATTTTCTTTAGTGGATTTCTAGTGGATCCAGCTACCTAACAGGGGGAAAAGTAACTTTTGGAGAGAAACATCATTCTAAATGTTACTATATCTGTAAATATGTTTACTAATGCCACCTCCAGCATACAATTAAACACAGTAAGACTTATTTGAAGAAAAGTAAAATGTAAACATTTTATTCAGAAAAAAACTATATTAAAGCCTTATCAAATGCTCTAGATTTGGGGTTATTTAGCTGTGACTTTCAAAATATCTGTCCCTGTTCTAAAAAAAGATGGAGAATATTCTTCAGATAACTGACAATTTAACAAAATTTTAAAATCTTAAAACTATAAAATACATAATTGAAAATAGAATCTTAGGAAATATATTTAACAATAAATTAGAGAAAATTGAAGAGATAATTAATGAACTAGAAGGTAATATTAAAATGAAAAATAAAGAGAAAATAGGGTAAATATAGCATAAAATGGATTTAGAATGTAGCAAAAAAGTTTTGCTTATTTGCATTTATAATTCTAGAAGATGAGAGAGAATGAAGCAGAAATAGCATAGCCATACATGTAGCAGTAATATAAGGGTAAGATATAATGGCACATAAAATCCAAAACTGATGAAATACAGCAAACCATGCACATAAGAAGCTCTAAAAAGCTTAAATAAGATATAAATCCACATCTAAGTTAATTATCATTAACTGCTAAAAGCAAACACAAAATCTTAAAATCAGTAGAAAAGAAAAGAAAAAAAAACTTCCCAAACAGAATCAATTAGGCTGGCCGCAGACTTCAACATAGCAACAATAGAGCAAAAATATGATGAAATATCTTTAAAGTATTCAAAAAAAAAACCAAACGAACTTCCAACCCAGCATTCTAAATCAGCAAGCTTGCCCTCCAGATTAAAGGAAATTAAGACCTTGGGGAAAAAATCTGAAAAAAAAAATAATAATCAGAATTTTACTAGAGGAAATTGTACTAGAGTTTCCTTTAGGCAGAAGAAAAATCAATCCAAAAAGCATTGCCAGTAAGGAAACTGGTAAATGTTGATTTAATAAAATAAAAGTCATAATTACTTTTGAATTAACATACAGTGGGAATTTAATTTCATGATATACAACTGTAGAATATATATTCTTATGTTCATGCAGCATTATTCTAAAATTTAAACATATACTGGCAAATAAAACCAGTCCAATCAACATTAAAATGCTTGAGATCATGCAGAGTTCATTCTGTGACCACAATGCAATTTAACTAGAAATCAGTAAATAATAATAATAATAATTACAGTATGTTTGGAAATTTTATTTTATTTTATTTTATTATTTATTTATTTATTTGTTTTACTTTACAATACTGTATTGGTTTTGCCATACATTGACATGAATCCACCACGGGTGTACATGAGTTCCCAAACATGAACCCCTCTCCCACCTCCCACCCCATATGTTCTCTCTGGATCATCCCCATGCATCCTGTATCCTGCATCAAACATAGACTGTCGATTCATTTCTTACATGATAGTATACATGTTTCAATGCCATTCTCCCAAATCATCCCACCCTCTCCCTCTCCCTCAGAGACCAAAAGTCCACTCTACACATTTGTGTCACTTTTGCTGTCTCACATACAGGGTCATGATTACCATCTTTCTAAACTGCATATATATGTGTTAGTATACTGTATTGGTGTTTTTCTTTCTGGCTTACTTCACTCTGTATAATTGGCTCCAGTTTCATCCATCTCATTAGAACTGATTCAAATCTATTCTTTTTAATGGCTGAGTAATACTCCATTGTGTATACATACCACAGCTTTCTTATCCATTCATCTGCTGATGGAAATCTAGGTTGTTTCCATGTCCTGGCTATTATTGTACTTCTTCATAGTTCATATTTCTACTGAAGAAATCAAAATCAAAATTAGAATATATTTGAATGTGAATGATAATGAAAATTTTACAACTGGAAAAGTATGGCTAAAAATGTGCTTAGAGAGGGATTTATAGTCATAAGTTTATAACTATTGTCAATTACCTACAATATCTTTTTAAATCTTTGTTCACATATAACTTATAATAGTTAGAAAATGATTTTAAAAGGTCACAAATATGACCCCAACACAACTGCAAAATAAATATATGTCAAGGATCTCTTATGTTACTAAATAATAAAGCTAGTCACAAGAGCTTTTGAAAAACTGAATAAGACAGGTAATTTTTAAATAAATGTTAGAAGTAAAATTGATATATTAGAGACATAATTGGTTAATTCCCAAAAGGCAATCATGTTTATGTTTATTTTTCTATCAGAGAGAAGTTACAAGTAAATGCATAACTTCAAAATGTTTAGACTTAAACTATGAAAAGCAAACTTAAATTCATGTGCATTTTCCTAGAGAATTAAATAATTCTTTAAATGTGATCCCAAAATGACATGGAAAACACTAGCTGATTTTGTTTATTTGTTTGCCTTATATACAGGTTTTGAATGAATTTTCTTAAGCAGTATTCATAAAATTTAAAGTGCTATTACAGGTGCAACAAAGAAAGCATAATCCAACCTCCAGGCATTCTCAGGTAGTTTGTAAAGCAAGACATAAATCAAGTACAGAACAACACAAATAACTGTAATTAATCTTCTTCAGTTGCAATGGAAAGAAGCAAGGAACTCTAGCAATCAATGAGAGGAAATTTTAATTCTCCACAATTCTATATTGATGAATCAATAAATCTCAAATTAAAGTGTCCAAATCTAAAATCTCTAACATTTCCACCAGAGTCTGTCTCTTTGGGTTGAAACTCTTGAACCTTAATAACAAATAGGGAAACTATTGAATTTATTTACTTAGTTTTATATTCCTACCAAAGTTTCTAGGTTAGATTAGATACATCATACATTGGCATAGTTACTATTCTTTTACATATGACCCTTTTGTAGTCTTACCTCTTGATCTCCATACACCCTAAATTTTACTATATAGGTACTCTTCTCTCTTGGTGATGGACAGGGAGGACTGATGTGCTGCAATTCATGGGGTCGCAAAGAGTCGGACACGACTGAGAGACTGAACTGAACTGAACTCTTCTCTCTTAGAAGTGAATGGAGAACTTCCAGGTGTGCAAGCTGGGTTTAGTAGAGGCAGAGGAACCAGAGATCAAATTGCCAACTTTTGTTAGATCATGGGGAAAGCAAGGGGATTCCAGAAAAAAAAAAAAAAATAGATCAATTCCTGCTTCACTGATACACTAAAACCTTTGACTTTGTGAATCACAACAAACTGCAGAAAACTCTTAAAGAAATGGGAGTACCAGACCTCCTTATCTGTCTCCTGAGAAATCTGTATGTGGGTCAATTATCAACAACAGGACATGGAACAATTGACTGGTTCAAAACTGGGAAATGAGTATGACAAGGCTATATATTGTTATTGCTTATTTAACTTATATGTGGAGTGCATCATATGAAATGCCAGGTTGGATAATGGACAAGCTAGAATCAAGATTATCAGGAGAAACAGCGACAACCTTAGAAATGCAGATGACACCATTCCAATGGTAGAAAGTAAAGAGGAACTAAATAACCTCTTGATGAGGTGAAAGAGGAGAGTGAAAAAGCAGGCTGAAACTCAACATTAAAAGAAAAAAAAAAAAATTAAGATCATGGCACCCAGTCCCATTACTTCATGGCAAATAGAATGGGAAAAAGTGGAAGCAGTGACAGTATTTCTGTCCTTGGGCTCCAAAAACAACTGCAGTCAGTGAATGCAGCCTTGGAATTAATAGACACCTGCTCCTTGGAAGAAAAGCTATGACAAACCTAGACAACATATTAAAAAGTGAGATATCACTTTGCTGACAAAGATCCATATAGTCAAACCTATGACTTTTCCAGCAGTCATGTACAAACATGACAACTGGACCATAACGAAGGCTGAGTGCCAAAAAATTGATGCTTTTCAGTTGTGGTGGTGGAAAAGACCTTTGTGAATCCCTTGGACTGCAAGGAGATCAAACCAGTCAGCCCTAAAGGAAGTCAACCATGAACATTCATTGGAAGGAATGGTAATGAATATAAAGTTCCAATACATTGGCCACTTGATGCATAGAGCTGACTCATTGGAAAAGACCCTGATGCTGGGAAAGATTTAAGGCAAAAGAAGAAGGGAACAACAGAGGGTCAGATGATTAGATAGCATCAAAGACTCAATGGACATGAATGTGAACAAACTCCAGGAAATAGTGGAGGACAGAGGGGCCTGGTGTGCTACAGCCTATGGGGTCACAAAGAGTCAAACATGACATAGTGACTGAACAATGAGCAACATATCATCTAGTCCTCTCACTGTAGGTAAGGCACTATTCTAGTCAATTTATTTGTCTTTGTCTACTCTCCCCAACAATCCAATAAGGTTGGCACTATTTTTCACTCTATATTACAGATGATACCTCATAGGCTCAGTGTGATTAATAAAATTTGATCAATCTGATCCATCTTATCAAGAGGCAAAACCAAAATTTCATCACATGTATTCTTACTCTTATGGTTTTAATCGCTCTTTTTTTAGTGTAACCTCGATTTCTGTCATATGACAAAATTAAATGAAGTGTAGAGATCAGAACTTATTTTTTGTTTGCTTGTTTGTTCATTAGTTCTTTCCAGTATCCTGAATAGAAGGCATAAAGCTCAAACAAGAATGGTGACTGTCTGTAAAAGCAAAGGAAAGAGGAACAGTATAATTTTAAATATGTTTTCAGGAAGATGAAAGTCATCATGCAGACCCTGTGAACCCTTGAACGGTGGATATCCATCTCAGCTGCAGCTTTCAGAGGAGTGCATCTAAGAAAAGATGTGCCAAATAAGTAAATATTCTAATGTTAGTCTTCATATTTATTATGGGCTAAATGATTGTTCACCACTTCTGCCTACCAATGTGTGTGTTGAAATATTCACCCTGAATGTGATAGTATTAGGAAGTGTGATTCTTGGGAAGCTAATCTGTCATGAGTTAGAGCCCTCATGAATGGGATTCAGTTCAGTTCAGTCACTCAATCATGTCCAACTCTTTGCGACCCCATGAATCACAGCACACCAGGCCTCCCTGTCCATCACCATCTCCCGGAGTTCACTCAGACTTACGTCCATCGAGTCGGTGATACCATCAAGCCATCTCATCCTCGGTCGTCCCCTTCTCCTCCTGCCCCCAATCCCTCCCAGCAGCAGAGTCTTTTCCAATGAGTCAACTCTTCGCATGAGGTGGCCAAAGTATTGGAGTTTCAGCTTTAGCATCGTTCCTTCCAAAGAACACCCAGGACTGATCTCCTTTAGAATGGACTTGTTGGATCTTGCAGTCCAAGGGACTCTCAAGAGTCTTCTCCAATACCACAGTTCAAAAGCATCAATTTTTCAGCGCTCAGCTTTCTTCACAGTCCAACTCTCACATCCATGTGTGACTACTGGAAAAACCATAGCCTTGATCCCCTCGACATTTGTTGACTAGGTGGACATTTGTTGGCAAAGTAATGTCTCTGCTTTTGAATATGCTATCTAGGCTGGTCATAACTTTTCTTCCAAGGAGTAAGCGTCTTTTAATTTCATGGCTGCAGTCACCATCTGCAGTGATTTGGGAACCCAAAAAAATAAAGTCTGACACTGCTTCCACTGTTTCTCCATCTATTTGCCATGAAGTGATGGGACCAGATGCCATGATCTTCGTTTTCTGAATGTTGAGGTTTAAGCCAACTTTTTCACTCTCCTCTTTCACTTTCATCAAGAGGCTTTTTAGTTTCTCTTCACTTTCTGCCTGGGTGGTGTCATCTGCATATCTGAGGTTATTGATATAACTTCCTGGCAACCTTGATTCCAGCTTGTGGTTCTTCCAGCCCAGTGTTTCTCATGATGTACTCTGCATATAAGTTAAATAAGCAGGGTGACAATATATAGCCTTGATGTACTCCTTTTCCTATTTGGAACCAGTCTGTTTTTCCGTGTCCAGTTCTAACTGTGGCTTCTTGACCTGCATATAGATTTCTCAGCTTTATAAAGGAGATGCCGGACTTCTGGGCTCCAGACTGTGGAAAAAAGAAAAAAGTTTCTGTCATGAACAAACCACCCAGCCTTTAGTTCTTCATATCATCCCAAATTAACTCTGCTCAGAGTTATGCAGCAGTCTAGATGGACAGGAGTTTAGGGGAGAATGGATACATATATATGTATGACTGAGTCCCTTTGCTGTCTACTTGAAATTATAACAACACTGCTAATTGGCTATGTTTTTGTCATTCAGTAGCCCAATCATGTTTGACTCTTTGCAATGCCAATTTGCCCAAGTTCATGTTCATTGCATCGGTGATGCCATCTAGCCATCTCATCTTCTGATGCCCACTTCTCCTTCCGAACTCAATCAGAGACCTTTCCAATAAGTCATCTGTTCCCATTATATGACCAAAATACTGGAATTTCAGCTTCAGCTTCATCATCAGTCCTTCCAGTGAATATTCAAGGTTGATCGCCCTTAAGATTAACTGGTGTGACCCCCTTGCTGTCCTAGGGACTGTCAGGAGTCTTCTCCAGCACCAAAACTCAAAGGCATCAATTCTTTGGCATTCTGCCTTCTTTATGGTCCAGCTCTCACAACCATACATGACCATATATATGTGTTAGTATACTGTATTGGTTTTTTTTCTTTCTGGCTTACTTCACTCTGTATAATCAGCTCCAGTTTCATCCACTTCATTAGAACTGATTCAAATGTATTCTTTTTAATGGCTGAGTAATACTCCATTGTGTATATGTACCACAGCTTTCTTATCCATTCATCTGCCGATGGACATCTAGGTTGCTTCCATGTCCTGGCTATTATAAACAGTGCTGAGATGAACATTGGGGTACACGTGTCTCTTTCAATTCTGGTTTCCTCGGTGTGTATGCCCAGCAGTGGGATTGCTGGGTCATAAGGCAGTTCAATTTCCAGTTTTTTAAGGAATCACCACACTGTTCTCCCTAGTGGCTGTACTAGTTTGCATTCCCACCAACAGTGTAAGAGGGTTCCCTTTTCTCCACACCCTCTCCAGCATTTATTGCTTGTAGACTTCTGGATTGCAGCTATTCTGACTGGTGTGAAATGGTACTTCATTGTGGTCTAGATTTCCATTTCTCTGATAATGAGTGATGTTGAGCATCTTTTCATGTGTTTGTTAGGCATCCGTATGTCTTCTTTGGAGAAATGTCTGTTTAGTTCTTTGGCCCATTTTTTGATTGGGTCATTTATTTTTCTGGAATTGAGCTGCATAAGTTGCTTGTATATTTTTGAGATTAGTTGTTTGTCAGTTGCTTCATTTGCTATTATTTTCTCCCATTCAGAAGACTGTCTTTTCACCTTGCTTATAGTTTCCTTTGTTGTGCAGAAGCTTTTAATTTTAATTAGATCCCATTTGTTTATTTTTGCTTTTATTTTCAGTATCATGGGAGGTGGGTCATAGAGGATCCTGCTGTGATTTACAGTATACTAACACTTATATATATGGAATTTAGACAGATGGTAATGATAACCCTGTATAAGAGACAGAAAAAGAGACACAGATGTATAGAACAGACTTTTGGAGTCTGTGGGAGAGGGAGAGAGTGGGATGATTTGGGAGAATGACATTGAAACATGTATACTATCATGTAAGAAATGAATTGCCAGTCTAGGTTTGATACAGGATACAGGATACTTGGGGCTGGTGCACTGGGATGACCCAGAGAGATGATATGGGGAGGGAGACGGGAGGGGGGTTCAGGTTTGGGAACTCATGTACACCCATGGTGGATTCATGTCAATGTATGGCAAAACCAATACAGTATTGAAAAGTAAAATAAAAATTAAAAAAAAAAAAAAAACACATCACCATAGTGAAAACTGTAGCCTTGACTATATGGACATTTGTTGGCAGATATTGTGTTTGCTTTTCAACACACTGTCTAGGTTTGTCATAGCTTTGCTGCCAAGAAGCAACTGTGTTATGATTTCATGGTTATAGTCACCATCCATATACTTCAATTAAAAAAAGCTTGAATAAAAAAGGCAAATATTGACTGATATTAATAAATCTATTTTAAACTCCAAAACAAGTTAACTGCAGTTACCTTAAAAAAAAAAAAAAAGCTAACTTTAAAGATAAATGATTTTCACAGTAAATGGAGAGCAAGAAAAGAAGTCCCAAGGATAACCAGCCTTCTTCCCTAATGCCAAGCTGACTTAAAACATCAAATTTATTCGTCTTTACCCTGGACTCCAATTTTAACCTGCTAGCGTATCCAAAGTGGATCTTGGCTCTAGGTTTGCATTATAAGAGCAGTGACACAAAAAAGACGCCATAGAAGAAAAAATATTTAAGAACGTAATACTAGAAGAAGGAATTTTCTGAAACTATCTTTCTTAATGAAATCATTATCACCGACATTTGAGACCATGATGTGTTTCTTAGAAGTCTTATGATGCTGACCTATTTGAAGGATGTCAGTGAACTCAAGAATAACTATTAAAGTCAGATTTTGTTACTTTCACCACATAATAAAGCAGCCACAAAGTAACTGAGGTAGAATTATCATTTTATTATAATTGCACATTCTGTAAAGAATTTAGGGAGGGCTCAAAGGGGCCAAGTAATCTATGACCCCATTGCGTTGGTGTAGCGACTCAAAGGCTGGGAGCTATAATCATTTGGTAGTATCTTTACTCATGTATCTGGTGGTTGATGTTGGTGTTAGTGGGGACCTCGGCTGGGTGAAAACCTGAAACTTTCACTTGTGGCCTCTCCACATAACTTTCCTGTGGTGCTATTCACAGCAGTGGCAATAGGGTCAAAAGTGAGAGTCCCAAAAAGGCAAGGAAGAAATGTGTGCCAATACTCTTGTGCAAAAAGCCATGTTTTGAACCTGATAAAATACAGGTGCATGCAGGTCAGGAAGAAACAGTTAGAACTGGACATGGATCAACAGACTGGATCAAAATAGGAAAAGGAGTACATCAAGGCTGTATATTGTCACCTTGCTTATTTAACTTATATGCAGAGTACATCATGAGAAATGCTGGGCTAGAGGAAGCACAAGCTAGAATCAAGATTGCCAGGAGAAATATCAATAACCTCAGATATGCAGATGGCACCACCACTATGGCAGAAAGTGAAGAACTAAAGAGCCTCTTGAGGAAAATGAAAGAGGGGAGTGAAAAAGTTAGTTTAAACCTCAACATTCTTGACTTCCTACTTTTGGATTCCAGTCCCCTATAATGAAAAGGACATCTTTTTTGGGTGTTAGTTCTAGAAGGTCTTGTAGGTCTTCATGGAACTGTTCAACTTCAGCTTCTTCAGCATTACTGATAGGGTAATAGACTTGGATTACCATGATACTGAATGGTTTGCCTTGGAAATGAACAGAGATCATTCTGTTATTTTTGAGATTCCATCCAAGTACTGCCTTTAAGACTCTTGTTGACCATGATGGCTACTCCATTTCTTCTAAGGGATTCCTGCCCACAATAGTAGATATAATGGTCATGAGTTAAATTCACCCATTCCAGTCCATCTTAGTTCACTGATTTCTAGAATGTTGATGTTCACTCTTGTCATCTCCTGTTTGACCACTTCCAATTTGCTTTGATTCATGGACCTGACATTCCAGGTTCCTATGCAATATTGCTCTTTTCAGCATCGAACCCTACTTCCATCATCAGTCCCATTCACAACTTAGTGTTGTTTTTCCTTTGGCTCCATCCCTTCATTCTTTCTGGAGTTATTTCTAGTAGCATACTGGGCACCTACCGACCTGGGGAGTTCATCTTTCAGTGTCCTATCTTTTTGCCTTTTCATACTGTTCATGGGGTTATCAAGGCAAGAATACTGAAGTGGTTTGCCATTCCCTTCTCCAGTGGACCACATTCTGTCAGACCTCTCCACCAGACCTGGCCATCTTGGGTGGCCACACATGGCATGGCTTAGTTTCATTGAGTTAGACAAGGCTGTGGTCCATGCATCTGGTCCCATCACTTCATGGCAAACAGATCGGGAAACAGTGGAAACAGTGGCTGACTTTATTTTGGGGGGCTCCAAAATCACTGTAGATTGTGATTGCAGCCATGAAATTAAAAGATGCTTGTTCCTTGAAAGGAAAGTTATGACCCACTTAGACAGCATATTAGAAAACAGAGACATTACTTTGTCAACAAAAGTCCATCTACTCAAAGCTATGGTTTTTCCAGTTGTCATGTATGAATGTGAGGTTTGGACTATAAAGAAAGCTGAGCACCAAAGAATTGATGTGTTTGAACTGAGGTGTTGGAGAAGGCTCTTGAGAGTCTCTTGGACTGCAAGGAGATCCAACCAGTCCATCCTAAAGGAGATCAGTCCTAGGTGTTCATTGGAAGGACTGATGCTGAAGCTGAAACTACAATACTTTGGCTGTCTGATGTGAAGAACTGACTCATTTGAAAAGACTCTGACACTGGGAAAGATTGAGAGCAGGAGGAGAAGGGGATGATGTAGCATGAGATGGGTGGATGGCATCACCAACTCAATGGACATGGGTTTGGGTGGACTCCAAGAGTTGTTGATGGACAGGGAGGCCTGGAGTGCTGCGGTTCATGAGGTCACAAAGAGTTGGACACGGCTGAGCCACTGAACTGAACTGAACTGAAAATATAGATGTTTGATTAATGTTACAGAACATCACTTTCACTGTACTCCACTGGTTAAATCAGTTGTAGAACTTTGCCAGGATCAATGAAATAGGTCACAGACCACATCACTGAATAGAAGAAATGTCAAGGTCACATGGTAAGAAGAGCAATTGAGATATCAGATATTATTGTAGGCAACATGCTACATATATGTAGCTACAGAGACAAAAAATCAAGCAGTGCATATGATATGTCTATGTATTGCTCGAATGAGGGAGGAAGCTGCTTATTCAAAATCCTCTCTCTAAAATATCATGCAACTTACTAAAACCTTACTGATTCGAGCTAGAAAAAAATTCAGTGTTACTAATGACTTTAGTTTTTGGCCAAAAATGAGCATATATCTTTGAGTGTGTTGGTTCTTCTTTTATATGCAATGTTTTGAATTTGAATGATTCTCAGGCATCCCAGGCCAGAAGTGGAACAAATACAAGAAGAATGAATGGCCTGTATACAATCTTAAGGTAAGTGATAGAACGGGAAGTAGGAAGAGCCAAGGAAAAAAAGACTGTGTTAGTGAGAACAAAGAGTGAGAGGTTATGCCTAGGGCAGATGAATGTAGAAAGCTAGGACCCAGGAGATATAGTCTAGATTAATAAGTCTTCATCCTAAAAGATAAACGCATTGGGAAATCACTAGAATATGAATGCATGGTGGGTGACATAGTTTGAAAAAAATATTTTGGAAAAAAAAAAGAAAACAGATCAAAGTGAAGGAAGACAGTGTGAAAGCAATGTACTCAGGTAAGTGGTGTTTATGGTGGTCTATTGCTCCCCTGTTGACTCAATCAGTAAAGAATCTGCCTACAATGCAGGAGACATGAATTCAGTTACTGGGTAGGGAAGACCTCTTGGAGAAGAAAATGACAACCCACTCCAGTATTCTTGCCTGGGAAATTGCAGGGACCAAAGAGCCTGGTGGGCAACAGTGCATGGGGTCCCAAAGAGTCAAATACAACTGAGCAACAAATCCATCCCCACATGGCAGTCTAGGTGAGATATTATGGTAATATGGATTAGGATAATAGCTAAGGAGGTCAAGAGATGTTGACAGACTTAAAGCTGTTTTAGATAAATAGATCATTCTGGGCTTAAGAGATCAGGGAAAGGTTTTATGTAGATAAGGAAATTGAGTCAAATTTTGACACATAGTCAAAAAACAACTGTGTGGTTGGTTGTTGTTGCTGTTCAGTTGCTCTGTTGTGTCTGACTCTTTGCAACCCCATGAAGAGCATCACAACACGCTTGCCTGCCCTTCACGATTTCTCAGCGTTTGCTCAAACTCATGTCCATTGTGTCAAAGATACCATCCAACCATCTCATCCTCTGTCACCCCTTTCTCCTCCTACCTTCAATTTTTCCCAGCATCAGGGTATTTTCCAATGAATTGGCTCTTTACATCAGATGGCCAAAGTATTGGAGCTTCAAACCCATCATCAGTCCTTCCAATGAATAGTCAGGGTTGATTTCCTTTAGGACTGACAGGTTTGATCTACATGCTGTCCAAGGGACTCTCAACAGTCTTCTCCAGCACCATGCTTTGAAAGCATCAATTGGTTGGTGCTCATCCTTCTTTATGGTCCAATTCTCACATTTGTACATGACTACTGGAAAACCCAACTTTGATTATACGGACCTTTGTCAGCAAAGTATTTTCTCCTGTTTTTAATATGCTTCCTAGGTTTGTCATAGCTTTTCTCCCAATCAGCAGTGTCTTCTAATTTCCTGGCTGCAGTCACCATCCACAGTTACTTCAAAGCCCAAAAAGGAGAGGAGAAAAGAAAATTCAAGTAAGAAAAACAGTTTATGAAAGCAAATGCAGATTGGAATGTGGTAAGACCATGTTCTGGAGCTAATATAAGTGTTTAGTTGCATTCATGTTACTTGAAAGATCTTGAATATCAGCCTAAATAGAATAAAACACTAAATTGTGAAAATTTTTAAGATTTTGGCTATAGAAATAATTAGAGCAAACTTTAATTCTCTGCACTGGTATTTATCAGTTATGTAACCTTAGAGAGACTACATAATCTCATATATGTATCTATCTATCTATATATGCATATACATGCTATATATCCCTTAACTCTAAGGTTTTTTTTTTTTTTAATATTTATACTGTAGAAAATATTAGTGCCTATCAAATAAAATCATTGGGAAGATTAAATGAAATAATCCATTATAATACAATATCTAGTATGTAGTACTTGTTCATAAAATTTAATTACTATTGTTAATATGAGTGCCTTGTTGTGGTTTCTTATTCTTAAACCATTTCTTTTTGGGTGGCTATAGAGAAATAAAGTAAATAAATAAAGTAGAAATAAAACAAAGCAGAGGTATTACTTTGCCAACAAAGGTCGTCATAGTCAAAGCTATGGTCTTCCCAGTAGTTATGTATGGATGTGAATCAGACCATAAAGAAGGCTGAATACCAATAAATTGATGCTTTTGAACTGTGGTGCTGGAGAAGACTTTTGAGATTCCCTGGGACTGCAAGGAGATCAAAGCAGTCAATCCTAAAGGAAGTCAAAGTTTATTGAAAGAACCAATGTTGAGGCTGAAGCTCCAATACTTGGCTACCTGATGCGAAGAGCTGAGTCATTGGAAAAGACCCTATTGGGGGAAAGATTGAGGTCAGGAGGAGAAGAGGATGACAGAAGACAAGGCAGTTGGGTGGCATCATTGGCTCAGTGCATGAGTTTGAGCAAACTCTGGGAGATGGTGAAAGACAGGGAAGCCTGGCAGACTCCAGTCCATGGGGTGGCAAAGTGTCACATGCAACTGAGTGACTGAACAACAACAGAGGCAGAAATAATCACTCATTAGTGCCATTAGACATCGCTTTTGCAGGAGGTAGAACTTGAACTGAGCACAGTGCAATGAGCATGGTGTGTGTGTTGCTCCTGGTAGGCCTCAGACCTCCTACAGGCAGCAGCAGATGGCTGTACCCCAGTGCCCCCTACAATGTTAACCACACCAACACAACTTCACTTCTTGTCATTTCCCTTCCCTGCCTTTAAATTTTCTTACTGTACCATATGGGGCCAATAAGTCTCATGATCATTAATGTACTTCTACAAATGTTAATTAAATATTAGAGCTCCTAGCACCATGAGGAAATCAGAACTAAAGTCTTGATTCCTGTCCTCCAAGAAACCATGGTCACATTTATTCGTGTTAAAAAAAAATTGGTAAACAATAAAATACGGAGGAATGGGTACAACATTCTGTGGAATATCATGAAAAAAAATTCAGTGATGTGAAAATGCCAAGTATGGCCAGTGAACGGACAGGAGTTTTGTACCCCTGAATCTTAAGATTAACATAGGGAAAGAGATGGAGTTAGTTGAAAAGGGAAGACAGTGGTCACAGGAGATATTTCCTACTTTCAGCAATGATTAGGACTCATTGCAAAAACAAGTGAAATAGGACTTTAGCTACTCACATTATTGCCTTTAATGAACTTTGTACATTATACAGCACATCACACAAAGAGGATGGAAGATAATTTGCTTCCTGCTTAATGCAGGACATATTTGGGGAAATGAGCTTGCTGCTGCTGCCTTTGGCAGTCATCTTCCTTATGGAAGACAACTGAGACCCCAGGAGAGAGGCTTCCCAGCTTATAGCCTAACAATTTCAAAAAACTTTGACATTTGTCATTATACCCCAAAATATATGTATTAAAACAGCAAAAGTCTTCGGGTGTTATTAATTGTTTAACATTTTCTTACTAAGCAGTGCAGCACAGACAAAGCTCCCTTTCCACAAAGATGGCTGCTTCTAGCCCTTCACACAGAAAAATGTAACTAAATGAAAATTTAACTTTCAAGTAAACCTAACAGTTTATTCAAAGTGGAGAATAACTCTTGTTATGAGCTCTCATTATTCAGGCAGAGCACATTAATGCTGTTTTCCTTTTTTAATCCATTTTTGATACTTGATTTTTATTTATTTATTTTAGAAAGGCTTGGGGACAGGAAGAAACCTAATAATATAACTAATATGACCACATTAACACTTCTTCGGACAATGTGGTGAAAACAAAAGATCTGAAATACAATCCTAGAGAGGGCTAATCTCCCCTCACTTTCTGTTCATAATTTCCACTCAGATAGGATCAGATGTGATTTAAACTCTGCCACTTTAAATCAGCTTTCAATCTTGCATCTAACTTTTCTCCTGGGTTTTAGTGCCATATTGCAATGTTAAAGTGTAAAACTCTGCATCTGCTGAGGCATTTGGCTGGAAAAGCAAGTATGTCAATGGCCGTCCCTCGTTGCCATCACACATATGGAATTTCTGTGTTCAGCTCTGCCATCTGGTCGTTAGGCCTAGATTCACTCTTCATTGAGTAAGGACCATCTACCATATCAGTGCCTCTTACAACATGCTATCCTTTTCGTGGTGTTATTTTGCATTTCTTCTCTGATGACATTTTCTCTTCCCCACAACCCTTTTCCCCCAGTAAATATTCTACAAGCAGCAACATTTAATGTCACTTGGAAAAAAAAAGACACAATGCAGGAAGGTAATTGGAACATAAGCAGTCAAAATATCAAGTAGCTGCAGATGCAATACTAAGAATTTCATAATTACAATTGCTGCAGATTCTACCTTGAAAGTGTACAAGATAGTTTATAGACATAAAGCAACCTTAACCGAGAAGAACCACTTAACATTATAAAGAGATTGTGGGTTAATTGTCCCTGCCATTCTATTTCCCTTATTTATGACAGTCATTATCTTGAGACTGGATGATATTTTCTTTCCTATCACAAGGACGTGGCCCCGGAATTGTGTGCAACTCCTTCTAAAATATACTTTCTGTCACTGCTGAATTACTGTCACCATATAAGGAAATAAAAACACCTAACTAGCTCAATTCCCCCTCCAACATTTTATTTTGGGAGGAAAAAACAAAATTCTAGCCTGTAAAACACATTAATTTAATTCAAAAGTTTAAAGAAAAACCCTCAACAACCAGAAAACATGATTTGTTGGCTAATCGCAATAAAATTGGGCTAGGATTTTATTAACTTCACAGGATAAGAAATTTAAAACCTGTAGCCAGATTCTGTGAAAAACCAGGTAGTGGCTTAAGGCTGTCTTGAAGGAGAATTCTGTATAATTGAGTCTTAAACTTTAAGGGATTTTCCTGGTGGTTCAGATGATAAATAATCTGCCTGAAACACAGGAGATCCAGGTTTGATCCTTGGGTTGGGAAAGTCCTCTGGAGGAGGAAATAGCAACTCACTCCAGTATTCTTGCCTGGAAAATTTATCCTGATATCTTTATCAAAGTGAAAGTGAAGTCACTCAGTCGTGCCTGACTCTTTGCGACCCCATGGATAGTAGCCTGCACCAAGCTCCTCCGTCCATGGGATTTTCAAGGCAAGAGTACTGGAGTGGGTTGCAATTTCCTTCTCCAGGGAATCTTCCCAACCCAGGGATCGAACCCAGGTCTCTCACATTGTAGACAGATGCTTTACTGTCTGAGCCACCAGGGAAGCCTCCTGGTCTCTTCTTAAATCTACTCCACCCCTCAACCAACAATCTCATGCCACGTTCCATCAAAATTGAACCAACATGCCTTATTCTACCCGGGATTTGCTAGGATAACTGCTTAAACTTTATTGAACATACAAATCATCAGGAGTTCTGGCTAAAATGCAAAATCTGGGATGGAAAGATTTTGCACTTCTAACAATCTCTTAGGTAATACTAATATTTCTGGTCTGGAAAGGGTGCTGAAGTTTATTCAAATGTCTCTTGCCCCTGCCCCTCCACTCTCCATTACACCTGGGAGAAAGTAATTTCATACAAAGAGACTTGGAGCCATGTTAATTTAATAAGTATGTTCTACATGTCAGCTGTGATGCATTATTTTTCATCATTTAAATCTTACAGAAATCCTTGGCAGTGATTATTATTTTCTTATTTAAGAGTTGAAGAACATAGAGATATTGGCAAAAGCAGGACTCATCCTATTTCTGCCTGACTCCAAATCCTGAGTTATTTACTAACTCTATTTTCCCTTGCTAAGTCACAATGTGGCATTGCACTATTAAAATGCCATTCAACCCAGGGCTATTCTCATGTGAAGGGAAGTTCCTTGGAATTTTGAATCTCTGTCCATGTCATTTTGTTCTCTTAATACCTGCATGCCTGAAACATAGTAAAATGTCCATCATACTCCAACTATGTTTGTCAACTGAGCTAAATGAGTTCATGAAAGACAAGATTCACACATAAGGAGCAAAAAGAGATGGAACATAATTGCTGAGGGCAATTGTAGTTGCAGAGGCTAAGTTTGAGTATTTGCCTTTCCACTGATTCATTGTATGAACTGGGTTAAGATAATTCCTTTCCCTGAGTCTCAATGTCCTCATCCATAAAATACCATAAATTGTAGGGAGTTATTGTGATAATAAGTAAATCCCCTAAATATTAACCTTCAAGTTGGGAACTTTAAAGATGTGACCCTACATTTGCATGTCCATTAATGTAAATTAGTTCACGTGTCTGGTGTACGTTGTCAGTTATGTGCATCTTCTACAAGGGGTTGTGCTTTTCTGTACTGCATAGTACTGTATAGAGTCCAGTAGTACTCTACCATCTCCCACCTCTTCTTTCTCCTCCAGTCAGTCTGTGGACTCAGTGCCAGTCTCTGTATGCCAGCTGTTGAAATGTACACTGTTCAGTTCAGCTCAGTCACTCAGTCGTGTCTAACTCTTTGCAACCCCATGGACTGCAGCATACCAGGCCATCTTGTCCATCATCAACTCCCAGAGATTACCCAAACTCATGTCCATTGAGTTGGTGATGCCATCCAGCCATCTCATGCTCTGTCGTCCCCTTCTCCTCTTGCCCTCAATCTTTCCCAGCATCAGGGTCTTTTCAAATGAGTCAGCTCTTCACATCAGGTGGCTAAAGTATTGGAGTTTCAGCTTTGACATCAGTCCTTCCAATGAACACTCAGGATTGATCTCCTTTAGGATGGACTGGTTGGATCTCCTTGCAGTCCAAGGGACTCTCAAGAGTCTTCTCCAACACCACAGTCTTCAGCGTTCAGCTTTCTTTATACTCCAACTCTCACATCCATACATAACTCATGGAAAAACCATAGCCTTGACTAGACGGACTTTTGTTGGCAAGGTAATGTCTCTGCTAATTACTGTACTGTAAGGTCCAAAATGTTTTATATTTTGTGTTTGATTTTTACTTATTATTTTTTAGAAAAGTATAAATCTATCACTGTAGTACTTAGGCTAACTTCTTTGCACTTACAAATTGGACTTATGAATGATCTCTTGGAACAGAACTCATTTGTACGTAGAGGGCGTACTGTATTTAAAAGTGAGGTTACTGTGTGCCATGCTAGCACACAATATGGCTTCAATAAGACATAGTTTCATTGTTATAAGAGAGTAGCCTCATTGTAGAAAAGGACACTGGGAGGTATAGAGGACTGACAGCACTAGTTCTCAAACTTGCTACTCATTGTACTACGGTTCATCCATATCTGTGACATTAAATTTCCTGGTTTCAGTAACTGGTGGCAGTGAACTTTGAATTGAAAATAGTAAATGGAAAACTTCAGAAAGTTTTCCAAGTTTCATGATCTTTATTTTATTTAATAATGGATCCAAAGTCCCCTGGACTGCAGGGAGATCAAGCCAGTCAATCTTCAGTTAAGTTCAGTCACTCAGTCATGTCTGACTCTTTGAGACCCCATGGACTGCAGGATGCCAGGTTTCCCTGGTCATCCGAACTCCTGGAGTTGCTGAAACTCATGTTCATTGAGTCGGTGATGCCATCCAAACATCTCATCCTCTATCATTCCCTTCTCCTTCAACCTTCAATCTTTCCCAGCATCAGGGTATTTTCCAATGAGTCAGTTCTTCACATCAGATGGCCAAAGTATTGGAGTTTCAGCTTCAGCATCAGTCTTTCCAATGAATATTCAGGACTGATTTCATTTAAGATTTACTGGTTTGATCTCTTTGCAGTCTAAGGGACTCTCAAGAGTCTTCAACAACACAGTTCAAAAGCATCAATTCTCAGCTTTCTTTATAGTCCAACTCTCACATTCATACATGACTCATGGAAAACCATAGCTTTGACTAGATGGACCTTTGTTGGCAAAGTAATGTCTCTGCTTTTTAATAAGCTGTCTAGTTTAGCCATAACTTTTCTTCCAAGGAGCAGGTGTCTTTTAATTTCATGGCTGCAGTCGCCATCTACAGTGATTTTGGAGCCCAGGAAGATAAAGTCTCTCACTGTTTCCATTGTTTCCCCATCTATTTGCCATGAAGTGATGAGACTCGATGCCATGATCTTAATTTTTGGAAAGTTGAGTTTTAACCCAACTTTTAATGAACTCAAAGTCCCTTAGGCTGCAAGGATATCAAACCAGTTAATCTTAAAGGGAATCAACCCTGAATATTCATTGGAAGGCCTCATGCTGAAACTGAAGCTTTGGATACTTTGCCCTGGTGCAAAGAGCTGACTCATTATAAAAGGCCCTGATGCTGGGAAAGATTGAAGGCAGGAGAAGGGGACAACTGAGGAGGAGATGATTGGGTGGCATCATGAACTCAGTGGACATGAGTTTGAGCAAGCTCCACGAGTTGGTGAAGGACAGAGAAGCCTGGTATTCTGCAGTCCATGGGGTCACAAAGAGTCTGACAGGACTGAGCGACTGAACAACAGCAACAACAAAGTGCAAGAGTAGCATGCTGACAATTCAGATCTGCCAAAGATAAGCCATGAAGTCCTACCTTTGTGTGAAAAAGTGAAAGTTCTCAACCTACACAGGAAAGAAAAAAAAAATGCTGAGATTGCTAAAATCTACATTGAGAATGAATCTTCCATCCACAAAATTGGAAAGAATGAAAAAGAAAGTCATGCTAGTTTTGCTGTTGCACCCTAAACTGTAAAAGTTTTGGCTACAAGTGAGTGTTAAATGCTTAATTAAGATGGAAAAGTCACTAAATTTGTACAATAAGATATTTTGTACAAAATATTATTATACAAAATATATCTTATTGTACAAAAGTAACTCTACATTCATGTAACGTTTGTTATACTGCTGCTACTGCTGCTGCTGCTGCTGCTGCTAAGTCGCTTCAGTTGTGTCTGACTCTGTGTGACCCCATAGACGGAAGCACACCAGGCTCCTCTGTCCCCAGGATTCTCCAGGCAAGAACACTGGAGTGGATTGCCATTTCCTTCTCCAATGCATGCATGCATGCTAAGTCGCTTCAGTTATGTTTGACTCTGTGAGACCCCATGGACAGCAGCCCTCCAGGCTTCTCTGTCGACAGGATTCTCCAGGCAAGAATACTGGAGCAGGTTGCCATTTCCCTCTCCAATAGTATATTGCTACAATTGTTCTAGTTTATTACTCTTCTTTTTAATCTCTTATTGTACTTAATTTGTAAGTTAAAAATTAACATAGGTAAGTTAAAACATAAAAACATGTTATAGCATCCAAAACATCTAATGCTATCGACAGTTTCAAGCATTCACTGAAGATCTTGAAATATATTCCCTGCAGATAAAGGGGGAACTACAAAAATCACCTGGGCAGTTTTTAATATCATTGATGCTGGATCCAACTACTAGAGTTTCTGACTTAATTAGCATAGGGAGTAGCCAGAATTAGGCATCAGCAGGTTTGAAAATTCTCTGATAATTATAATATTTTAAAATTATTTTGTTCATGGTGCATTCCAAACTAATTAAATCATAATTTATATGGGTATTAATATTTTCAAACCATCCTAGATGATCGCAATGTAGAGCCAAGTTTGAGAACCACTACCTCACTTAAAACCTTTAGTTGGTTTAGTGTTAATGCTGGCTGCACATCAGAATCACTTAAGAAATTATAAATATAAATATATATATATATATATACACACACACACACACACACACACACACACACACACACATATATATATATATATATATCTTTATGGTGAAGTCCCATTGGTATGGGACAAATAATGACAACCCTCTATGCGAGACAGCAAAAGAGATACAGATGTACAGAATGGACTTTTAGACTCTGTGGGAGAGGGAGAGGGTGGGATGATTTGAGAGAATGGCATTGAGACATGTATACAATCAGGTAAGAAACGAATTGCCAGTCTAGGTTCGATACAGGGTACAGGATGCTTGGGGCTGGTGCACGGGGATGATCCAGAGAGATGATATGGGGTGGAAGTTGGGAGCGGAATTCAGGATTGGGAACTCATGTACACCCGTGGCTGATTCATGTCAATGTATGGCAAAACCAATACAGTATTGTAAAGCAAAATAAAGTAAAAATTAAAATTAAAAAATAAATAAATAATGAATAACTATGTACACATAAAAAAATATGCACTATTTGGTAGGGCACAATGAGCAGCTGACAACTCTTCTATGAATTTCTTGCAAAGAAGCATAACCCAAACTCAGTCACATGGAAACATCATACAAACCTACATTTTACAAAATAATATCAAAATAATCTTCAAAACCTCAGAGTTATAAAAGAAAACAACAACAAAATGTATGAATGGGTCTGAGGAGTAGATGGAAGAAATGTAGCAATGCAAATATTTTATTTTAAATGTTGTATTGTGGCTGTGAAGGAGGATATCCTTGTCTGCATTAATTGCACATTAAAGCATTTATGGACATCAAGTTGGCAACTTGCTGTCAAAAGTTTTAGAAAAATAAGAACATTTGTTTTATTTGTAGTATAACTCAACTTTTCCATAATGATTTTTTTAAATAAAAATTATTCTTAAACATTTAAGCCAATTTTCACTCTGCACAGGGCTTTAATAGAAATAGGAATGCCAGCCAAGGCTAGAAGAGAGTTTGCATCTCAACAGAGATAGAGAATAAGTTACTCTCTGAAAAATCCTAATCAAAATTGATTCATGTTATTTTTTAAAATACTTCAGTTTAAACTCCTGTAATCCAAGTGTTCTCTCTTACCGATGGTGTGTCTTCCCTTAGTGTATTTCTTCAAGTCTCTTTTCTCTTTGTCTAGCCTCTAATTTTGCCTCTCTGTGGTACATTTATAATTTCTGCCATGGGTTATAACTTTCCTATGTGATCACCTTAATATACTTACTCTTTTCTCTCACCTGGTCACAGCATTAAGTTCTTTCTGGCATATGTACTTTTATCTTGGTCTTGGTTTTCCCCAACGATGGGATTTTTTTTTTTTTTTTTGGTCACATTATGAATCTCATTTTTACAACTTTCATTATTTTCTCTATTCCTTTTAACCAAGTAATATCTAAATTTAATCCAAACTCTATGACTACATTTTTATTCATTTTCCAATTTATTTATTCATCCTTTCCACAAACACATATTATACATTTTTTTAAATGGTAAAATCCTTCTATGAAAACTACAGAAGTGTAAATAAGATATGACAGGTTCCTTAGTCTTATTGTCATTCCATCTTGTAGTTCACAGTGAGCCGTGCTATGCAGTGTTGGCTGCTGCTGTCTCTAGGACTCCATGACAGTCTGTACCTACTCTGATAAGAGGAAGAGTTCCACAATGAAAGAAGCACTTCAGTTGCTCTTGAAATATGACTCTATGTTAGTCTATAGGGTGAGAACATATTCAGAAAGGAATAAATGAACACATGAGTTCAGGCAATATCAGGCTTCTGGTTTGATCTGAGTGAAGAGAACAACTGAAGACAAGGAGAGTCAGAATCCAAGGCTGGGACTATAAACTAAAACTTGTCCTAAAGACAAGCTAAGGTGTTTGGACTTGAACCTGCATAAAATAAGAAAGTATTAAATACAATTTCAAACTGAATGTTGATATAATAAAATTTACATATTAGAAAGACTGCATAAAGAATGGATTGTACACGAGATAAATATACCAAGCATATATAATAAGTTACTCTGGCAAGAGTCCTAGAGGGAGAAGATCCAAATTACACAAAAGCTGTGACATCAGTGAAAAGGAAGAAGACGCGCATTAGAGACATTTGGGAGATCCTCTAGCGATCTGCTGTTTCTAGTTAATCCCTCTCCACTGCCTCTGATACATTTTGGACTTCTTCATGGAGTATTTCTGTTTGATCTTTGTTTCTTTGTTTGATCTTTGAGTCTTGAAATCTCAAAATTTTGTGAGGAATCTGATTGAGAAGAGCGAGTCTAGATGCAAAGGAACACAAGTAAAGCATGATTGCTACCAAAGCCAAAGAGAGTTGTAAGTGCCTAAACTAGATCTGTTATGATGTGTTTGAAGAAAAGCAGAAGGATTCAAGAAGAATTACAATAGAATTCATGATTTATCAGATATGATGGGAAAGTGAAATCCAAATGAATTTCATGTTTGGGTTTTGACTGACAATTGTTATTTTACTTCCCTGAAATCGTGACAGAAAATAAATGAGAAAAAGTCAACTTAAGTAAGATGAAAACATTAATTCTATCATGCGCATTTGAATTTTAGCCATCCGTGGATATTCAAATGAATATGTTCAGGCATAAAGCAGATATATATGACAGAAGCCAGGAGGATGTCCATCTAGAAGATTTAGGTTGAGAAACCACTATGCTGTCAGTGTGTGTTAAAACTGTGACACTAGGGATAGTGCATGAAGAGGGGAAAAAAAGAAAAACAAATTAAAAAGTTTGTTTGAAAACAAAACAGATAACCCCATGAGTAAGAGTTCGGAGACAGGAATCTGCAAAACAGAGATACTATCAGAGGCCAATGAGGGGTGCCATATGACAGCCACACTTTCCTCCTTCCTATCAGTACTTGCCACAGCAATCAAAGTAATCTTTAAAACACCAATACTAAATCAAATGATTCCTCTGCCTAATGCTTTTAAAGGCTTTCCATGACCTTTACAATAGAACCTATGCATGTCCCCAAGCCCAAGAAGCCCTGCACAGTCTGGCCCGTTTATTTCTCCTGCCTCATCTTTATGTCAATTAGTGTCTCTTTTCTAATAGCCACTGAGTCCTTTGGTTCTATATCCCCAGCATATATACCTTACACGATGTGATATGCTGTGCTTAGTCACTCAGTTGTGTCCAGCTCTTGGCAACCCCATGGACTTTAGCCTACCAGGCTCCTCTGTCCATGGGATTCTCCAGGCAAGAATATTGGAGTGGTTTGCCATTCCCTCCTCCAGGGATTGTCCCAACCCAGGGATCGAACACAGTTCTCCCACAATGCAGGTGGATTCTTTACCATCTAAGCCACCAGAGAAGCCCACCTTACACTATGCCTTCTGCCAAATGAACTTGGCTCCATGTTCTTCACCCAGTGGGACCATGATAGTAGCCATGTTATATAGCAGTTTTTCAAAGACATAAAAAAAGAATAGACAAAGACTTTAATCTCAAGGAATTACAATTCATTCAGCACAACAAATATTTATTCATTAAACATTCAGCAAATACTTTAAACTCAGCTGGAAATAAGATGTACAAATGAAATTTCTAGAGAACATGAAATAACATAGTCAAACATACATATTAGCAGTCACAGGCAAAGAAGAAAGAAAATGGCACAAGAGTAAGACAGGGAGACCACCTTCCTTCCCACAAATACGTCAAAACTCCATCTGAATATCGTTCAACTTCAAAGAACCACCTCTGGACAACAGCAGAAGATCCCAAACTTTCAAAAAAGCAAACCAATCTTAGAATGTAGGGCAAAAGATAAAGACATAAAAAAAGTGACAAAGGATTTCAGATGGGGACCTGTGTTCTGAGGGAGGGAGTCATAAACTAAGAAAAAATTTCCACATATTAAGAAACCCCTTCACAAGAGGGAGCTTTGGAACCTCAGTGGACTGCAGTGGCAGGGGCTCAGAGGGCAAAACAGAAAGTTCATCACAGAAATCACTGTAAAATAGCACTTTTCAGTTGCCTCCACCCACAGGAGGGTTGGGATGGGGAGCTGTGACTTGGGCATGGGTGTCAGATCGCAGCTAGAGGTCAGGGGGTGGCTACTGTGAGGATACTCTGAGAGGACTACTTCCACACAATGGAAGGAGTCGTGAGAAAAGACTGGGTTGCCTAGAGTGTTGAGAAGTCATCACTGGGACACCAACAACACATTCACAGATAGTGGCTGAGTGCCTGTCAGTGACCACCAAAACTGGCAAAACCAGTTAGAGTGTCAGCTGCAGAGTTAGACATGACTGCCACTGTCAACGGAGAAGGCAATGGCATCCCATTCAAGTACTCTTGCCTGGAAAATCCCATGGATGGAGGAGCCTGGTGGGCTGCAGTCCATAGGGTCGCTAAGAGTCGGACACGACTGAGCGACTTCACTTTCACTTTTCACTTTCATGCATTGGAGAAGGAAATGGCAACCCACTCCAGTGTTCTTGCCTTGAGAATCCCAGGGACAGGGGAGCCTGGTGGGCTTCCATCTCTGGGGTTGCACAGAGTCAGACACGACTGAAGCGACTTAGCAGCAGCCACTGTCAAAGTTAAGGAAAGTGCTTGAAGCCACAGATAAAACACAGCTGATACAGTCCTGACCCCAGAGGTGGCAGCTACCACTAGGCTGTGAGCAGGCACAGGTTACTGCCCACACTTTTCCTGGAGCTTAAAGAGCTTGGCTCTTCCTAGGGACCCACGACCTGGGGCCAAATCCTCTGGGAGAGTGCACAACCCTTCCCAGACAACATCCAGTGGATTGCTACTGCTGCAGGCACTCCCTGGTACATCCCAGTTGTGGCTGCTTTATTTTCCTTTCTCCTCAGCCTGAATGAATAAGTGGGCCCTAATAAGCATCAGTCTTCACCCCTTCATGTCAGGGTGGGGAACAGACTGTGGACTTTAGAGGCAACTGTGAAATTTAGGAGCAAGTACAAGCTGGAGTAAGGCTAGATCTGAGACTGAGATGAACCCACACTATCCACAACAGATCCAGAGACCTTCCTTGAAATATTGGAGGCATTTGGTGTGAGTCTCACTGGATATTCTGCACTGCTGAGTATTTCTTTCACCAAGAGTCTTGGGGTGTTATCTTCTGTGCTGTGTGGCTTGTCAGATCTTGGTGTTATAGGATGGATCAGACCTAAAATCCTGAAGTGGGAGACACAAGCCCAAGACTTTGACCTACCAGAGACCTCCCAATCCCAGGGAACGCTAATAAGCAAAAGCCCTCCCAAAGTCCTCCATTTCAACACTAAAACCAAGGACAACATAAAGGTCAACAAACTTCAGTGGCAGATGGCCCATGACAATCCTTCAACAAAACAACCTTGCACATTAGAAGACAAGCTTCCTAAACCCACAGATACCCCAAAACACACCACTGGACATGACACTGCCCTTCAGAGGGATGAAATCCAGCTCCAACCACCAGAACACAGCCATAAGTTGCCAAAACAGGAAACCTTCACGAGGCACTGGTCCAACCCCACCCATGAGGGGCAGATTCCATAATAAAGAACTATGTCTTTCCAACCTACAGAAAGGATACCACAAACACAGCAAATTAAGCAAAGTGAAAAGATAGAGAAGCATGCTGCAGATGAAGGAACATGGTAAAAACCCACAGGACCAAACATACAAAAAGGAAATAGGCAGTTACCTGAAAAAAAGAATTCAGAGTAATGAAAATAAAGATTATCCAAAATCTTGAAAATAAAAGCATGAATAAATTGACTGGAGGCATAAATCTAGAAGGTGCAAGAAATATTTAAGAAGAATCTAGAAGAATTAAACAATAAACAATCAACAATGATCACCACAATAACTGTGATTAGAAATACACTGGAGGTGACCAACAGTAGAGTAACTGAGGTTACTCAGTTACTAAAGACTGGAACAAAAGAATGAGTAAGTGAAATGGAAGATAAAATGGTGGAAATAACTGAAGCATTACACAATAAAGAAAAATGAATAAAAACAATGAAGACAGTCTCAGAAATCTCTGGGAAAATATTAAGCATAACAGCATTCTAATCATAGAGGTCCCAGAAGAAGACAAAAGGAAAAGGCATAAGAAAATATTTGAGATCATATGTCAAAATCTTCCCTAAAATGGGAAAGGAAATAGCTACCCATGTCCGGAAGGTGCAGGGAGTTCCATACAGGATAAATCCAAGGAGAAACATGCCAAGACAGATATTAATCAAACTACAAAATTAAGCACAAAGAACAGATATTAAAATCAGCAAGGGAAAAGTAACAAATAACTCACAAGTGATCCCCTTGTATGCCAGAAGGGAATGGCAGGATATACTTACAGTGATGAAGGGGGAAATCCTACAACCTAGACTACTCTAACCTAACAATGATCTTATTCAGATTTGAAGGAGAAATTAAAAGTTTTACAGACAAGTAAAAGTTAAGAGAATTCAGCACAAGCAAACCAGCTATACAAGTGCTAAAGGAACTTCTCTAGATAGGAAACACAAAAAGAAAAGGCATACAAAACAAACTCTAAACAATAAAGTAAATGGTAGAAGAATCATGTATATATATATAATTACCTTAAATATAAATGGGATAAATGGTCCAAACAAAAGATGCAGATAGACTGAATGGATACAAAAACAAGACCCCTATATATGCTGTCTACAAGAGATGCACTTCAAACCTAAGAAGATATGCAGACTAAAAGTGAAGGGTTGGAAAAAAAATATTCCATGCAAACAAAAATCAAAAGGAAGAGGGAGTAGCAATACTCATATCAGATAAAACAGACTTTAATATAAAGACCATTACAAGAAACAAAGAAGGGACACTACATAATGATCAAAGGATCAATCAAGAAGAAGGCACAACAATTATATCTATCTATCTATCTATCTATAGATGCACCCAACATAGGAGCACCTCAATGCATAAAACAAATGCTAATAGCTAAGGGAGAAACTGACAGTAATATAATAATAGAGATCTTAATACCCCACTCACACCAATGGACAGATCATAGAGACAGAAAATTATTAAAGAAACAAAAGCTTTACATGATACATTGGATCAGTTGGACCTTAATGATATCTACAGGGAGTTTCAGCCAAAAACAAAAGATTTCACTTTTTCTCAAGTGCACATGCAAATTCTCCAGAATAGATCACATCTTGGGCCACAAATCAAGTCTTGGTAAATTTCTAAGAATTGAATAATTTCAGGTATCTGTTCTGATTAGAATATAAGATGTGACTGGTGATGGAAGTGAAATCCAATGCTGTAAAGAACAGCATTGCATAGGAACCTGGAATATTAGGTCCATGAATCAAGGTAAATTGGAAGTTGTCAAACAGGAGATGCCAAGAGTGAACATCTACATTTTAGGAATCAGTGAACTAAAATGGACTGGAATGGATGATTTTAATTCATATGACCATTATATCTACTACTGTGGGCAAGAATCCCTTAGGGAAAAAAAAAAAAAAAAATGGAGCAAGCCTCATAGTCAAAAAAAGAGTCCAGAATGCAGCCCTTGGGTGCAATCTCAAGACAGATGAACTCTGTTCATTTCTAAGACAAGCCACTCAGTATCAGAGTAATCCAAATCTATGCCTCAACCAGTAATGCTAAAGAAGCTGAAGTTGAATGGTTCTATGAAGACTTACAAGACCTTCTAGAACTAACACCAAAAAAAGATGTCCTTTTCATTATAGGGGACTGAAATACAAAAGTCGGATTCAAGAGATACCTAGAGTAACAGGCAAGTTTGGCCTTGGAGTACAAAATGAACCAGGGCTAAGGCTAACAGAGTTTTGCCAAGAGTGTACTGGTCATAGCAATAATAAAAGCAATAAATAAAAGGATAAAAATTAAATAATAAAATCATAGCAATAAAAGCCTACATCAAGAAACAAGAGAGATATCATATTGCCATCCAAACCTTACATCTAAAGCACCTAGAGGAAAAAAAAAAAAATTAGTACAAAAAAAGAAATCATAAAGATCAGAAAAGAAATAAATGAAATAGAATGGAAGGAGATAATAGCAAAGATCAATACAACTAAAGTTGGTTCTTTGAGAAGAAAAACAAAATTGATAAGCCATTAGCCAGAGTCATCAAAAACAACAACAGCAACAACAACAACAACAAAATGGAGAAGACATGAATCAATAAAATTAGTGATGGGAAAGAAGTTATAACAGACAATAGAGAAACATAAAAGATCATGAGAGACTGACATTACAGAAATATAAAAGATCATGAGAGACTATTGTAAATGTTAAAAATGGGCAAAATTGGACAACTTGGAAGAAATGGACACATTCTTAGAAATGTATAACCTTCCAAAACTGAACAAGAAAGAAAGAGAAAATATGAACAGACCAATCACAAGCACAGAAATCAAAACTGTAACCAAATATCTTTCAACAGACAAAAAACACAGGGCCAGATGGCTTCACAGGTAAATCATATGAAAAGATTCAGTTCAGTTCAGTCGCTCAGTCATGTCTGACTGTTTGTGACCCCATGAATTGCAGCACGCCAGGCCTCTCTGCTCATCACCAACTCCCGGAGTTCACTCAAACTCACAATCGTTGAGTCAGTGATGCCATCCAGCCATCTCATCCTCTGTCATCCCCTTTTCCTCCTGCCCCAATCCCTCCCAGCATCAGAGTCTTTTCCAATGAGTCAACTCTTCGCATGAGGTGGCCAAAGTACTGGAGTTTCAGCTTTAGCATCATTCCTTCTGAAGAAAAGATTAGAGAAGAGCTAACACCTATCTGCTCAAACTCTCCTAGAAAACTGCAGAGGAAGGAAAACTTCCAAGCTCATTCTATGTGGCCACTGTCACCCTAATACTAAAACCAGAGAAAGATGCCTCCAAAAAAGGAAATTTATAAGAATATATGTTATATTTTTGGAAAAATTATTAAAAAATATTACTGATGAATATAGAGTCAAAAATCCTAGCAAACAGAATCCAATAACACATTAAAAATATTATACATCATTATCAAGTGGCCTATATCTCAGGGATGCAAGGATTCTTCACTATACACAAATAAATATGTGATACATTGTATTATCAAATTGAAAGATAATAACAATATAGTAATCTCAATAAATGCATAGTCTGACAAAATTCAACACCCTTTCATAGTTAAAAAGAAAAAAAAAAAACAAAAACCTCTCCAGAAAGTCGGCAAAGAAGGAAACTACCTCAAGATAGTAAAGGTCATATACAATCAACCCACAGGGAACATCCACAATGGTGAAAAACTGAAAGTATTTCTTCTACGATCAAGAACAAACAAGGGTGCCCACTCTCACCACTATTATTCAACATAGTTTGGAAGTCCTAGTCACAGCAACAGAGGAGAAAAATAAATAAAAGGAATCCAGATTGGTAAAGAAATAAAACACTCACTGTTTGCAGATGACATGATTCTCTACATAGAAAACCATAAAGATGCCTCCAGAAAATTACTAGAGATATCAATGAATATAGTAAATTTACAGGATATGAAATTAATACACAGAAATCCCTCACATTCTTATGCACAATAATGAAAAATCAGAGTGAAATTAAGAAAACAATCCCATTCACCATTGCAACAAAAGGAGTGATGCCGGGAGCCAGCGTGAGGAATTCCACCCATGAAAGTTCATGTGGCAGAGCTCTGATGGCAAGGCTAATCAGACCTCAGGTTTTCCCCCTGGAATTTCCTGAGCATCCACCCCCCCAAAAAAATAAGAATCTGCCTGCTTTTCCATTTTTCTGATATTCTCTGGAAAAAGTCAAATCAGGGCTTTAGTCTTCTGCATTTGAAAGGGATGTTTCAGCTTAAACCCCCTCTGATAGCTCTCTAGCTTGCCTAACATGTTCCCCCGGACCTCTTACAGCTTGTGAATTGCTTACAGCCTCCAACCGCGAGAGGCACAAAGCTTAAAGCATCAGAGTATTTTCTAAAAAGTTAAAAATCATATTGGTAGAGGGTTTTCACTGTTGACTCAATGACTGCTGCCAGGCCTCCATATTCTTTATCTTTTAGGCACCTGGGAGGATGTTAATCAATGTAAACGGGATATGGAAAAAGATATACAGTAGTTTTGATGTTAGCAACACTAGACTTTTGAGTTAATTACTTTTCTCTTTGTTATATATCACTGCACTCCTCTTGTGTCCTTGCTATGTAAGAATGTAACTGTATTTAGTGCTTTCTGAGAGGGGCACCAGACTTTGGGAAGATCAGCACAAATGAGTCTTCTGGTTGACAAACCCTTATCAGAAAAAAGGCTGTAAAATGTTAATTGGCCCTTTAGGCCAGAAGATGATGTAAATTACCTAAGACTTGTGTATACAACTAGGTATGCAGAGAGAAAAGCCTGGTTTTGATAAGAGTTTGGGCTGCTAATGCTGCATAACTTTGTGTTACCCATTGATCTCCATGTTTTATCAAAAGTATAAAAGGCCTTCTGAACAATAGAGGACGGAGCCAGTCGCTGGACTGGTTTCCCCTGTGCCTCCTCTTTACTCTAATTTCAGGCTGAATTCTCATCTGGAGCGGGGCGGCTCACCATGTCTACTTACTTGTCCCAGCTTTTAAGATCCACGTGAAGGGGAGCCCAAGGCAGGGCACCCCCTGATATTCAAGTGGGTGCCGGTGGCCCAACGTAGATGGTGCAAGCTCCTTGTCTGGAACCTTATTGGCCTTCCCCATAAGCCAAGTTATTCAGCCTTCTTTCTTCACTTAATTTTCCTACTACACTATCTCTCCCTAATCTAATCTTATATTCTTATATTAATAAATAAGTTTTTTCCTCACTGACGCTGTCCCCGCTTCAAATTCCCTGGATCCACCGGGGCTGGACCCTGGCAGAGTAATATATTTAGAAATAAATTTACCTCAAAAGACAAAAGAATTCTATGCAAAACTATGACACTGATGAAATCAAAGACAACAAAAACAGATGGAGAGATATACCATGTTCTGGGATAGGAAGAATCAATATAGTAGAAATGACTATACTATCCAAAGTGATCTATAGATTCAAATTACAAACCACCAGTGGCATTTTTCAGAAAACAATAACAAATAATTTCACAATTTGTTTAGAAACACAAAAGACCCTGAATAAGCAAAGCAATCTAAAGAAGAGTAGAGCTGGGGGAATCAAACTTCCTATCTTCAAGCAGAATGACCACAAAGCTACAGTCATCAAGACAGTATGTAATGGCACAAAAACAGAAATATAAACCAATGGAACAGGTATAAATCCCAGAGATAAATCAATGCACCTGTGGGTACCTTGTCTTTGACAAAGGAGTCAAGAATATACAACGGAGAAAAGACAGTCTCTTCAACAAGTCGTGCTTGGAAAACCGGTCAGTTATGTGTAAAAGAATTAAATTAGAATACCTGCTAACACCATACACAAAAAAAGACTCAAAATGGATTAAAAACAGAAATGGAAGACTAGAAACTATAAAACTGTTTGAGGAAAACTTAGGCAGAACACTCTCTGACATAAATTACAGCAAGATCTCTGTGACCCACTTCCTAGTGTAATAGAAGTAAAAATAAACAAATGAGACCTAATAAAAATTAAAATCTTTTTCATGATGAAGGAAACTATAAGCAAAGTGAAAAGACAACCCTCAGAATAAGAGAAAATAATAACAAATGAAACAACTGACAAAGAATTGACCTCCAAAATATACAAGAAGCTCATTCACCTCAATATCAGAAAAACAAACAACCCAATCAAAAAGTAGGCAGAAAACCTAAATAGACATTTCTCCAAAGAATACATAGAGATGGCTGATAAACACACGAAAAGATGCTCAATTTTAGAGTAATGCAAGTCAAAACTACAATGAGGTATCATCTCACAGTGATCAGAATGGTCATCATCAAAAAGTTTACAAACAAAAAATGCTGGAGAGGGTGTGGAGTAAAGGGAAACCTTTACACTGTTGTTGAAATGAAAATTGATACAGCCACTATGGAGAACACTATGGAGATTCCATAAAAACTAGGAATAAATCTACCATCTGACCCAGAAATCCCACCACTAGGCATAAACCCTGAGAAAAACATATTGGAAAAAGACACATGTTCATTACAGCACTATTTACAATAACTAGAACTTGGAAGCAACCTTGATGTCCCTTGACAGATGAATGGATAAGAAAGTTGTGGTACATATATGCAATGGAATATTACTCAGCCATAAAAAGGAAGCATTTGAGTCAGTTCTAATGAACTGAATGAAACTAGAGTCTATTATACAGAATGAATAAGTCAGAAAGAGAAACACGAATATCATATATTAACACATAAACATGGAATCTAGAAAGATAGAAATAATGATTTTACCTGCAGGGCAGCAAAGGAGATGCAGACATAAAGAAGAGAGTTTTAGATACAGTGGGGGAAGATGAGGGTGGGGTGATTTGAAAGAATAACATTGAAACATACATTATCATATGAAAGATAGACAGCCAGTGGGAGCTTGATATATGCTACAAGGAATCCCAAGAAGATATTCTGTGACCACCTTAAGGGGTGGAATGAGGAAAGAGTTGGAGGGGGATCCAAGATGGGGACATATGTATACTTGTGACTGATTTATGTTGATATACGGCAGAAGCCATCACAATATAGAAAGGTAATTATCCTCTAAAAATTTTAAGAAAAGAATGAAAAAAATCACAAATGAATAAGAAAAATAAAGCTTAAAATGGTATGTATATAATTTCATAAACTGCCCTACACTTAGTGAGTATTTGTGTGTGTGTGTGTATGCTGTTGCCTCAGTTATGTTTGAATCTTTGCAACCCTATGGACTATAGCTGCCAGGGTATGCCTATGGGATTCTCTAGTCAAGCATACTGGAGTGGGTTGCTGTGCCCTTCCCCCAGGGTATCTTCCCAACCCAGAGATTGAACTAGCATCTCTTATGTCTTCTGCTTTGACAGGCAGGTTTTTTAACACTAGAGACACCTGGAAGACCCACTGAGTATTTAGTAACTATTTATTTGTAAAAACAAAGAACATATGTTGGGTCATTTGATGGGAAAAAAGCATATGTGAGACTAAGGAGTTTTAAAACAATCCCACAGACAGTATGGAATGTATACATATTGCTCCAACCTAGCCTTAAATGTCTTTGATTCTAAAATCTTTGGGATATGTCTTATGTTATTTGTCTATTGCGATCATTGCTTATTATAGTAATGCCACTTTCCACACACATTAAATCTATTTTTCTCTTTATTGTGGAGTGTAAACTTTGATCTCCTTTAAATTAGAAAACAAATCTATATCAAATTTTAAATGATTTCTTTAAAAGGAAACCAAATTTTATTGTTTATATAAAAATGATGTCATATGGAATTATGCAGGTATAAACTTCGAGTATATAATAAAATATATATTTAAAAATATTTTAAAAGAAACTTTCAATGGATAAAATTTAACTTTCTTTTACATTATTGTTAAATTGATTTAAGAAAGTCTAATATCTCAACAATTTAAAATCATTGCTCTTCAGTGACTATTCTCATTTGTTAAAAGATCTATTTATTGACAATATTTTTCCTCAATATACAATCATAAAATCCATTAGACATTTTTTATCTTTATCCCTCTTTTATTAGCATTATCTGACACTGTTCTTTTATTTTACTACTTGGATGTTCCCACAGTAGATTTGCGTCATATGCCTTAAATGTATTAGCCTGAACTTTCAAAACATAATACCAGCAAATATTTTTTAGTAAAGAAAGCATTTATCTGAATAAAATCATATGCTTACATATGAAATATTTTTAAAGCAAATGGAGCTATTTTGTTACAGTAGATGGCATGTCCTCAGCCTCCTGACCAAGCCCTCTGCTACTTTTGTCCCCCAACTTCTGTCCCACAAGAAAGCTCCTAAGATCGCTTGCAATTTTCTTGGCCACAACTTGAAGGTGACTCACAGATGTTACTTCCTACTAGTCATTTTCCTTCTGTTTGAGTAACTGTCGCTAAGCAAATGATAATATCTTTGTTTATAGAACAAGTTTGTGTGTTTTAATTTTCCCCAGGAATAAAAGGCATAAAGCTGAGAAATGTACCCTCCTCAGCCTCCTGTTGTTTTTTGTGCTCAGAGTCTCTGTCATGTCCAACTGTTTGTGACTCCATGGAGTATAGACCACCAGGCTTTTCTGTCCATGGGATTCTCCAGGCAAGGATACTGGAGTAGGTTGCCAAGCCATCCTCCAGAGGATCTTCCCAACCCAGGGACTGAACTGGCATCTCTTATGACTACTGCATTGTCAGACAGATTCTTTACCACTAGTGCCATCAAGGAAGGCCCAGTTCCCTATACACATACCACAGGCATATTGTTTGGGCTTTGATCAACAGGATAGATGTTAGATACCAACGTGTAATAGAAGTTATCTTATTCAACATATTTGAGACCTATATTTGGTCATAAACAGAAAAAGTTGAAATAAGTTGGGAATCATAGAAAATATACTTGTAGTTCCTTGCACATGTTAACTGTAAGTATAGGTGTTGAGGGGCTTCCTGGATAACACAGATGGTAAAGAATCTACCTGTAATACAGGACACCCATATTCAATCATTAGGCCAGAATGATCCCCTGGAGAAGGAAATAACTACCCACACCAGTATTCTTGCCTGGAGAATTCCATGGATAGAGGAGCCTGATGGGCTACAGTCCATGGAATCATAGAGTCAGAAAAGATTGAGCAATTAACACTTTCATAGGCACTGATATACATTTTCCACTTTCCCAATGTAGAACCAAAATCTTTAATTAAATAGTGAGTTTTCTGGCTGGAGTTATTTTTCTTTTCTAAATGACCCACTCATTATGATAATTCCTTTATAATGAAGAAAAACATTATAAGATGGGTAGATTCTTTCCTTTGCTCATATAGTATCTCTGTCACAGTTGGACACTTTTTTTTTTTTTTTTTTTTGCTTGTAGTTTTTTAGTACAACTGGTATATTAGGACTTTGCACCAACTCAATTGGTTCTGGGTTGATAATATAGTGCTCTTGTATGGAAAAAGATATATTCTGGCATTTTTTGGTCATAGGCAGTACTGGCATAAGTTCCTGTCTCAACATTTTGATTGTTGTAACTTCACTTTTTAATCTTAATTTGCAATCCATAGATCATTTATATTTTAAGATCTACTGTTGTGCAACACAAATACCAAAATATGTTCCCTTTAAGAAATCTGCAGAAGAATCATACATTTCCTCTTTAACTTTCAAAGATATTTTGTATACACAGATTTTTCAGCAAGGTTCTATGCTAATCACTGTATCATAAATGAAAGTAATGCTTGATCCCATTTTTTATCTTCCCATGAGAATGATGAGGACACAATGTAGCTCATAATATAATTAAACCATTTATTCATGGAAATAGCAATAATTGAGCAAATGGTATATCCTTGTCTTTGAGCTAATAGAGATACAGTGGTGAAAAACTAAACATTTAATTCTTATATTTAGGAACTTATGTCATTAGAATGAAGATGACAAAGGTAGTAACATTTATTTTAACTAGGGAAGTATATTCTTTTCCTTTTATATTATTATTCTTTGTTCTTATTTCTATTATTTGAAATATGATTTTATGGAAAGTTATATAAAGCCAAATGATTTAAATTGTTCATTCATCACTTTCTTTAAAAAAGGAATTGATAGTTTGCTGATCTCTTTTCAGACATTTCTTTGTTTCCTGTCTCAAAACTATAAATATTACTGAATTTCTACAACACTTTCAGTTCCTCATTTGCTTCATTTTTAAGAAGATGTAGTTTTTAAGATTTCTACTTTTACAGTTTGATTTTGTGAGGCACTAAATGTTTATCTTACAATTCAAAATTTTTAAAGCTGTTTATATGGCTCTTCTTCATAATTGGTCTTGAGAATCGTAAAAAAGAAAGAAACATTACCTCCACCTCCAATGAATGATAGCCTCTTTATTTTCTCCCATATTCTGATGCAGACAATTACCTAGGCTGTGGGAAAATTAAAGCTGCTCAAAAACTTTCTTTTCTCATTGTGTGCCTTAGATTTTAAATGCATGTGGCATAATCAGCACAAAGTCCTCCGCATCCTCCCAATCCTCCCAGCACATCTCACTAATTTATCACCATCCAATCAATAATGGCCCCTGCTGAGAAGGGGGTGAGAGAAAGATGCCTTTCTTTTTCACATAAATATTTGAAATTAGTCTAATTATAATGTCTTGTGCTTGGATGCAGTGACAATAGCCTTCCATTTAGATGAGCAGAGACATACATAGGTGGAGAAGTACCTAGTTAAGCAGATTAAGTAGAAATCTTGAAGTGTGTAACTGCAGAAGTCATCATTGGTCTATATTCCTAGTGTATAAAAATGAGTCCTATTAAAAAAGGTGGCATCAGGCAGAGATCAACTATACAGGACTTTGCCCCCTTTCCACCACAAAGTGTCCCTTCCTCTCACCCTTTTTTTCTTTCCCTATCCTCTCCCTTCCTATTGCATCCCTACCTTCTCCTTGAAGAAACTTCCTTGCTCTTCCTTTACTTAATTTCATTTTTCCTGTGTACTTTTATTTTCTCCTTTATCTTTCTTTCTAAATCTTTCTTCTTGAACTTGAAAGTAACATAACCAGGATAGCGATTTGAGATGCTCAATCTTGCAGCATTAAGAAGCAAGGCCTTCAAGGGGATTAGCCGGTATATGTGGAAATGATTAGAAAAATATTACAATTTTCCAGGCAAGATGATGATGAGGTTCTGAAATGGTGGTCATGGGAAAGGTAAGGAAAGGATAGATGTGAGAGGTGTTGTAAACACAGAATTGACAGCCTCACAATTACAGTGGAGACTGAAACACATCTTCAGAACACTCAGGGAATCACTTGCACATTATAATCATGACTTTTTCAACTGCTAATTCGGTCATTGCAATGTGAACTTTAGCAATCTGCCCTTTATATGCATAACAATATCATAAATAAATCAGGGGAAAGCTAATGAGAAAATATATATCAAAGAGCCAAGTAAGCTCTGTGCAGAAAATCAACAATAGTTTGTAATACATTTCAATCATGTGCTGGGTAACTGCATGTTATGCAATCCAAAAGAATGTACACTTCCTATTGTAATATCAGATTGAGTCCTGATTGAGTCCTGAATGTAGGCTGTCTGTGAACTCAGACTTCTACACATAAGGATTAGGGTGGGTTTGCATGTTTAGATATGCTGAAATATACACTTGAAAAAAAAAAAGTGTTCTCTCTCATGACCTCTTTGGAAAAATAATACCATTGGGCACCGTGCCTTGGAAACCCACATGGCACTGTTAATGAAAAGCCAGGAGTTTGGAGAGAATATTGAATTTGAAAGTCTCTGAGAGTGTTCCCCAAATGGGTTGTTAAGTCCCTGTGACAGAGAACATTAGTGCTAGATGATGACAGTCATTCGATTCTAAACACAAACCATATTGTCTGTGATTAAAAGCAGATGCTGGAGGAGGGCATCCAGGGCATTGTGGCCAGAGCTGCATTAGAACTATCTTTTGGCAATTTCAAAGCTGTGACCAAAAGTCATAATAATAATCACAGTAAAATAAGACAAAAATGTGCCTTCACCATATATAAGGGAAGATGCTATGAATTTTCTAAAAGCTTAAAGTCCAAATGTTATTATACATTTAGGAATATACATTTGGGAATTATACATTGAGAATATATATATATATATACATTTTGGAATGTGTATATATGTATGTATATATATATATATACACACACACACTCCAATATATATATATTGGAGTCTATATATATATTATATATATTGGAGTCTATATATATATAGGAGTCTATTCCCAAATGTGTGTGTGTGTATATATATATATATATACGTCATAGATAAGAAGACCACAAAATAGATAAACTACAGGCCACAGCAAGATAGCCACAGCAACCATTTAGAGCACATATGTGAGTTAGGATCTGTTTGCCTATAAATCTGCCGAGTCTGCTTGTCTATGTGACTTGCTAAATATGGTCAGGGAAAGGACAAATGACTGATTTTTTTTCTCTAAAATATTTTAATGCATAAATATATAATTATATTTCTATAATGATGGATTTTTTCCACAAGTATTTTGTGGTATTTTTCATGAATATCCTTTCTTTCTTTTAAACTCTTATGCTAGCTTTATTGTATCACTTTTATGGAGCACATCAAATTAGATTTGTTAAAGCTATTTATATACATCTTCCAACTCTCCTCCTAGGCCATAAATTGCTTTTGGTGAAAGGCTATAGCTATTCATTTATTGCTAATTGAATACTATTCATAAGTTCAGAATTTTCTAAAAGCTAAATATATTATCCCATTTAATGGAAATAATCATATTCAAAAGACATACTGAATCCTCAGTCTTACGGTTGAGGCAACTGAAGCACAGAAAAGTTAACTTGACCAAGGACTCATGTTTAACAAGCAGCAAAGTTGAGATCTGAAGTCAAACAACCTGACTTCAAAACTTACCCATTCATTTTATGAAAGGCATGAAAAACAAAGCATAACTCAAGATCCAACTAAAGGAAGAGTCTAGTTACAACATGCTCCTTTGAAAATAATTACATCTCAAAGGCTTTACCCTCATTTAGAGAATGGATCAAAACTAAACCTTTCTCACTTCCCAGGTTACACACATACCCAAGGCTACTAAAGAAGGTGCCTTGCATCTGAAAAGATCAAAGGAGAAATCATATCGCTAAGAGTTTAGAATCACAACTTGCAGTACTGAGACTAGAGCCCATATTCTTATCTCTTTGATGGTCTGAATAAGTTTGTCATCAATTTAGTTTAATGTGACTAAAAATCATATGTTCTTGCCAAAAACATATGAAAGTGCTTCTTAGAAGAACACATCTTCACCTTAGGCTTCAAATGTACAACTTTCTAAGAAAAGTAGGTTTATCAGTCTAAGGAAATAAGATATTGTGGTGAGGATTGACCAACCATTTCAGTATTCTTGCCTTGAGAACCCCATGAACAGTATGAAAAGACAAAAAGATATGACACTGAAAGATGAACTCCCCAGATCAATAGGTGCCCAATATGCTACTGGAGAAGAGTGAAGTAGTAACTTCAGAAAGAATGAAGAGATGAAGCCAAAGCCAAAACAACACCCAGTTGTAGATGTGACTAATGATGCAAATAAAGCATGATGCTGTAAAGAACAATACTGCATAAGAATCTGGAATGTTAGGTCCATGAATCAAGGTAATTTGGAAGTGGTCAAACAGGAGATGGCAAAAGCAAACATCAACATTTTAGGAATCAGTGAGCTAATGGACTGGAAAGGGCAAATTTAATTCAGATGACCACTATACCTACTACTGTGGGCAAGAATTCCTTAGAAAAAGTGGAGTAGCCCTCATAGTCAACAAAAGGGTCCAAAATGCAGTACTTATATGTGATTTCAAAAATGAAACAATGATCTCTGTTCATGTCCAAGGCAAACCATTCAATATCACAGTAGTTCAAGTCAAGTATGCCCAAGCCACTAATTCTGAAGCTGAAGTTGAATGATTCTATGATGACATACAAGACCTTCTAGAATGAACACACACACAAAAAAAGATATCCTTTCAACATAAGGACTGGAATGAAAAATAGGAAGCCAAGAAGTACCTGGAATAACAGGCAAGTTTGACCTTGGAGTATAAAATGAAGCAGGCAAAGGTCAACAGAGTTTTGTCAAGAGAATGAACTGATCAGAGCAAATATCCTCTTCCAACAACACTATAGAGATGACACATTGACATTACCAGATGGCCAATACCAAAATCAGACTGATTACATTCTTTGCAGCCAAAGACGGATAAGCTCTATATTGTCAGCAACAACAAGATGAGGAGTTGACTGTGGCTCAGACCACAAATTGTTTATTGAAAAAAATCAAACTGAAATTGAAGAAAGTAGGGAAAACCACAAGACCATTCAGGTATGACTTAAGTCAAATCCCTTACTATTATTCAGTGGAAGTGACAGATAGATTCGAGGGATTAGATCTGATAGACAGAATGCCTGACGAACTATGGATAGAGATTCATGAAATTGTGCAGGAGGCAGTGGTCAAGACCATCCCCCAAAAAAAGAAATGCAAATAGGAAAAATGGCTGTCTGAGGAGGCCTTACCAATAGCTGAATAAAGAAGAGAAGCGAAAGTCAAAGGAGAAAAGGAAAGATATACACATCTGAATGCAGAGTTCCAAAGAATAGAAAGAGAGATAAGAAAGATTTCCTAAATGAGCAATGCAAAGAAATAGAAATGATAGATTGGGAAATACTAGAGATATCCTCAAGAAAATTAAAGATACCAAGGGCACAACAAAGGACAGAAGCAATATGGAACTAACAGAAGCAGAAGATATTAAGAAGAAGTGACAAGAATACTCAGAAGAACTATAGAAGAAAAATCTTAATGACACAGATAACCATGATGGTGTGATCACTCACCTAGAGCCAGACATCCTGGAGTGCGAAGTCAAGTGGGCCTTAGTAAGCATCACTATGAACAAAGTTAGTGGAGGTGATGGAATTCCAGCTTGGTTTACTTCAAATCCTAAAAGATGAGAAAGTGAAAGTGAAGTCGCTCAGTCGTGTCTAACTCTTTGCGACCCCATGGACTGCAGACTACCAGGCTCCTCCCTCCATGAGATTCTCCAGGCATGAGTACTGGAGTGGGTTGCCATTTCCTTCTCCAGGGGATCTTCCTGACCCAGGGATCAAACCCGTGTCTCTCACATTCCAGGCAGACACTTTAACCTCTGAGCCACCAGGAAAAACTCATACTCAATAAGCCAGCAAATTTGGAAAACTCAGAAGTGGCCACAGACTAGAAAAGGTCAGTTTCCATTCTAATCCCTAAGGAAGAAAATGACAAAGAATGCTCAAACTACTCACAAGGCACTCATCTTACACATTAGCAAAATCATGCTCAAAATTCTCCAAGCCAGGCTTCAACAGTACCTGAACCTTGAACCTCCAGATGTTCAAGCTAGATTTAGAAACAGCAGAGGAACCAGAGATAAACTTGTCAACATCCTTTGGATCATAGAAAAAGCAAGAGAGTTCCAGAAAAACATCTACTTCTGCTTTATTGACTACACCAAAGCCCTTGCCTGTGTGCATCACAACAAACTGTGAAAAATTCTTAAAGAGATGAGGATGCCAGAACACCTGACCTGCCTCCTGAAAATTCTGTATACAGGTCAAGAATCAACAGTCAGAACTGTACATGGAACAATGAACTGGTTTCAAATTGGGAAAGGAGTATATCCAGGCTGTATATTTTCACCCTGCTTATTTAGCTTATATGCAGAGTACATCATGTGAAATGCTGGGCTAGATGAATGACAAACTAGATTGTTGGGAGAAATATCAATAATCTCACATATGCAGATGACACCACTCTTATGGCAGAAAATGAAGAGGTACTAAAGTACCTCTTGATGAAAGTGAAAGAGGACAGTGAAAAAGATGGCTTAAAATTCAACATTCAAAAAACAAAGATCATGGATCCAGTCTCATCACTTCATTCCAAAGAGATGGGAAACAATGGAAACAATGACAGACTTTATTTTCTTTGCCTCCAAAATCACTGCAGATGGTGACTGCAGCCAGAAAATTAAAAGACACTTCCTTCTTGGAAGAAAAGATATGACCAACCTAGACAGCATTTTAAAAAGCAGAGACATTACTTTGCTGACAAAGGTCCATCTAGTCAAAGCTATGGTTTTTCTAGGAGTCATGTATGGATGTGAGATTTGGACAATAAAGAAGGCTGAGCACCAAAGAATTGATGCTTTTGAACTGCAGTGTTGGAGAAGACTCTTGAGAGTCCCTCAAACCAGTCAATCCTAAAGGAAATCAGTCCTGAATATTCACTGGAAGACTAATGCTGAAACTGAAGCTCCAACACTTTGGCCATCTAATTTGAAGAACTGACTCAATGGAAAAGACCATGATGCTGGGAAAGATTGAAGACAAAAGGAGAAGGAATGACAGAGGGTGAGATGAATGGACATGAATTTGAGCAATCTCCAGGTGTTGATGATGGAAAGGGAAGCCTGGCATGCTGCAGTCTATGGGGTCTCAAAGAGTCAGACACAACTGAACTACTGAACTGAACTGAGTGAGGACAATTAGAAACAGCAACTGGAGAGGAATTTAAGGTTTTTAGTTATCAAACATAGATTTTAAACTACTGTTTATTCACTGAAGCCAAATCTGTCCTCCTTACCCTGACACAGAATTAAATCTCAGAGACAGAGTTTTGGGTGAAATAGAAAAGAGATTATTGCTATGCTAGGCAAAGAGGGCCACAGCGGACTAATGCCTTCAAAACTGTCTCATTCTGAAAACAGTAGTGAGATGTTTTTTAGCAGTGGTTCAAAGAGGATGTGATCAGCTTGCAGACATTCTTCTGACTGGTTGGTGGTGAGGTAAGTAGAAGTCAGCAGCATCAGCCTTCTTGTTCAATTGGTCTGGGGCTTATATGCTTCTGGGAAGCATACAATTAACTTTTGCCACCTGATGGGAAATACGTGCAAAAGAGCTCAAATTCTGCTGCATGTATATCTTGATGGGGAACCAGGACCCCACCCCAAAGCTGCACTATTATTTCTTTTGACTGTTCCTCCCTTGCCTCTGCATCCTCTCTCTTCCCCTAATTAACAATGCTTTGAACCTGCTCCTTGAACTCAAGGAAATTCATGGAGATTGAATGAAGCCTATTTTCTGTAAACAAGAAATGGGGTACACAGAAAGGCTTTATGCTCAGGAGCCCCACAGGGTCCTGCTCTGTACCACAATATTTTCATAAATAAAATATTAGATTAGGATAACTCTAGAGAACAGAAAATACTTTTAAATGACCCAAATTTGGAAAGAAAATATAACTTAGGGAATTTTTAAAAAATAATAATTAAGTCAAAAGCTTATCTGATAAATTTAATTACAGATTATACAGAAATGAAAGATGAATTAGTTTAACTGAAAATAATTTGAAAGAAATATATTTATGTTGTGTTACTATGTGGTAAATGTCTTGGTGTGAATTGTTTATTATATTCTTTCATCCTTTAATGCTTTCATGATCTGCTGTGACAGCCTCTTTTTTTGTTGTTAATATCTGTAACTTGCATTTCTCTCACTCAGTTTAGCTAAGATTTTCTAAATCATGTGGATCTTTTTGAAAGACAAGTTTGACTTTTTGGTGATCATAAGTTTCATTTTACTTATTTTGCTTTTCTAACAAAACGTCAAAATTCTGTACTGTCTGATACCCATTGACTGCAAGTGCTTTTTTCATGTATTGTAGTCAGTTCTCTAATTGTTTAATATGAAAGGACAAATATAATGCCAGTTCTTTTACAAGCAGAATTTTCTTTGTACTGCTTTTATCTTCATGATTCATATAATATACCCAATTTTTTACTTATTATCTCTCATGTCTATATTTTACTATACAGAATAAGAATAAAATAAAAAATAAGTAAATATAAATATTCAATAAAATTAATAAGCAAATACATGCCATATAAAACTCATTTTGCCTAATGACCATGATATAGTTTATTCAGTGGTTATACTATACTTAAGGTCTTCCCAGGTGACTCAGTGGTAAAGAATCTGCCTGCCAAGCAGGAGACACAGTTCAATCCTGGGTCAGGAAGATCTTCTGGAATAGGAAATGGCAACTCACTCCAGTATTCTTGCCTGGAAAATCCCATGGACAAAGAAGCCTGGAGGTCTACAGTCTATGGGGTCTCAAACAGTTGGACATAACTTAGTGACTAAACAGCAGTAGCATATTATGTTCCAGGTATTGTGTTAGACATTTTTTTTTTAATTATATATTTAATATGACCAATGCATTAAACATTTATCATTATATATCAGTGGTCAACAGATTATAGCCGTTAGACCAAATATGACTAATTACTTGCTTTTGTAGGTAAAACTTTTATTGGAACACAGACACATCCAATTTCTTACATATTGTTTGTAACTGTTTTCATACTACACCACAGAGAGAAGTAGATGCAATAGAGACCATATGGTCTGAAAAGTCTCTACACTATTTATTTAAAAATAAATAGTCTATTTACTCTCTGGCCCTTTATAGAAAAAAGCTGCCAAACTTCATTGAATACTCTTCTCTACAAAAATAAAGGGAGTCCTAAAATGATTATTTAATTTGAACAAAATAAAACACAAATCTGTCATATATTAAAGTCTTGTTAACTATTTCCTGTGATCTGTGACTTAAAAAAAATAATTCTGTTTGGACTTTGGTTTAACCTATGGCATTATGGAAATATTGAACTCAAAGAAATGCAACCTTTTGAACATAAAATGTCTTCTCCTCCTTAAGGAATGTTTGTAAAGTTTTCCTCCTGTTCTGATTTTTATGGTCTTTCTAGATTTAACACTTACCCTTTCTGAGAAAAACTTCTTTGACAATTCAGCATAAATTTGCTTAATTCTTAAAGTTTTAAAAATAATGTCATTCAACCAGCTTAACCTAAATCAAAATTTTGTAGACTACTTGTGTATAACCTAAACTCAAGGAGTCAAAATTCTTTCCATAAAATATCTATGTTCTAACAGTATATACTGAAACTCATGTTTTTAAGTAACTTGGAAACATATTAACATATACAGAAAGTCAAATATCTATCAATAATTGCTGTCAAGCATCTCAAATAATTAAGAACTTGATGGGCGCTGATAGTATAGTGTTGAGTATGATCACTGTTTTTCCATCCATGTAACTCCATAGTTGAGTGGAAAATAAAGACATTAAACAAGTAAGTAAATTAGTACTCAAAGAAAACTAAGGCATCTTTTTCATTCTCAGTAATTACCATACATTGCAGACACTCTAAAATCTCTTCTCATTCCAAAATGCCCCCAAAGCTATCTCCCACCCAAGAGCCTGAGCTGAAAAATGGCTGCCTTGTTCTCAATGGCACTGAATTTTGTTTTCTTTCTGTAGAGTAAATCTGCCCTCTGCAATATAAATCAAGCTTGCTTCACCCACTGCCCCAATTCTCCACTTCACCAAATTCTATAATCAGCAGCATGCAAATTTAGAAGAAGATGAGCAAGCAAAAGTTGAATTTGCTTTGGTATGTAAAAGTAGAAGGCTGTGAATAACAACATATTAACTAAGTAATTAAATAATTTTGAACATGTTGATTGCTGTCAAGAAAAGGTAAAGAATATTGGTGAATAGCAGGTAGATCTTAATCTAGTCCGGCTGTCAGAAAATACAGGTATACCTCGCAGATATTATAAGCTTGGTTTTAAATCATCACAATAAAGTAAATATATCAATAAAATGAGTCCCACAAAATGTTTGGTTTCCCAGTGTATATAAATATTATGTTTGCACTATTATGTTTACAAAAGTAGCCTATTAAGTGTTCAACAGCATTATGTATAAAAAATGATATCCCTTTCTTAATTTTATTGTTAAACATTACTAATGATCATCTGAGTCCTCAACAAATCAATCTTTTTTTGCAATAGTAATATCACAGATCACAATAAAATATAATAATCATGAAAAATTTGATATATTGTGAGAATTACGACACCCACAGGCTTATTCAACTTAGGTTTGCCACAAATTTTCAGTTTGTAAAAGCTACAGTATCTGAGAAGAACAATAAAGTGAAGTTCAATAAAATGAGGTATGCTCGTATTGTAGGAAGTAGTGCTAGATGAAGGGAAAAGTAAGACCACAGAAATCAGAGAACAATAGTTCAGTAAAGGAGGTGTCCAAATATGTATGTGCAATATTGTCTATGCAAACATGATAATAGGATCATCCAACACCATTGCTCACATGTGCAAGCATACTCTCTCTCTTACTTTTTATTTATATTTGATTCTATATTTTCTTTATCCAAAAATGCAGGATTTTGGTGAGTATTATTTTTACCCAATGCTAGTTATTTTTAACCAAACCAAACCAAACTAACTAACCAACTGCAGATGAGGCACCTGAAAGAGGCTAGGAAAAACCATTCAAGTGAGTCTAACCGAAAGAGAAGTGAAACAAGTTTGAGAACCTTCAGCTTAGAGAAAGAAGAGCTACCTTGTATGATATATACAGTACATGGAAAGAAATTTTCTTTTTGATTAATGATAGTGATTATGATACTGAAGAGCTTTGGCAGTATACTCTTTAGGGAGAACAAATGGATGTTGGCTTAGATTATATCTACACACAAGTGCATTCACAAACTATTCTGGTCATTGCTTCTAAATAATGCTTTAGTGAAAGTTAGTGAAAGTGTTAGTTGCTCAATTGTGTCCAACTCTTTGTGACACGATGGACTGTAGCCCACCAGGCTCTTTTGTCCATGGAATTCTCCAGGCAAAAATACTGAAATGGGTAACCATTCCCTTCTCCAGGGGATTTTCTCAACCCCGGGGATCAACCCACGGGGATCTCCCACTTTGCTGGCAGATTCTTCACTGTCAGACCCACCAAAGAATGCTTAGTTAATAAGAACACCTAATTTTGCACATACTTAAAGAAAATTCTGGGCATTAATTTCCAAATTTGATCATCTGACAAAGTCATGATGCTCTTTTTTGAGTACTATTTCATCTTATAAACCAACAATCAGAAACAAATCATATTGCATTGTATTGATTAAAGTCTATCAAGCTAAGTATGTCAGCTATTGTTTTTTAAATCAATGAGTGATTTTTTTTATCTGTTGCAACAAATGACATCATTTGATCCCTTTAACAACTTTCTGGGGCCAGAACCTTCACTTATCACATGACATGAGATGTGTGAATTCCTCTGAGTTTGAGATGTCTTTAAATTTTTTAATATAAATTTATTTATTTTAATTGGAGGCTAATTACTTTACAATATTGTATTGGTTTTTCCATACATCAATATAGTGAAGTAAGCCAGAAAGAAAAACACCAATACAGCATACTAATGCATACATATGGAATTTAGAAAGATGGTAACAATAACCCTTTATGCAAGACAGCAAAAGAGATACAGATTATAGAACAGCCTTTTGGACTCTGTGGGAGAGAGTGATGGTGGGATAATTTGGGAGGACGGCACTGAAACATGTATAATATCATATGTGAAATGAATTGTCAGCTATTTTAAATGTTTGCTTCTTATTCTTGTTTTGTTTGTTTGTTTTGGTTGATTGTTTCCTTTTCCAGAAAAACAATTTATGACAGATATCAAATATCTATAATTTCTGAAAGAAGCAATTAAAACTTGAGAAAATACTGTCCATTCAAAAAACTATCAAACTCTGCATATTTTGACCTTGGTGGGAGAATATCTGGATCTAAGTTATACAATATATAATCTTTTTTAAAGAAGCAGAGCTTTGTTAAATAGTATTGGATTGACCAAATAAATGTGTGTTGTCACTGAGGTGTGTCTGACTCTTTGTGACCCCATGGGCTGTAGCCCCCCAGGCTCTTCTTCCCATGGAATTTTCCATGCAAGAATATTGGAACAGGTTGCCATTTCCTACTCCAGGGGATCTTCCTGATCCAGGGATTGAACCCACATCTCTTGCATCTCCTGCATTTGTAGGTGGATTCTTTACCACTGTGCCACCTGGAAAGCAACCAAATAAATATCATTGACCAAATATTTTGATGTTTTTAGTTTGGTACTCAGAAAGCTGGAGATACTGTCTCCTATTACCCTAAGATAGGACCTCTTTGTTCACAAAGAAAGTCAGAGGCTCATTTTCATTAATGTTTCACCAGGGGTGTCTTCTGCAGGTAAAATATTGCAACTCTACTACCTTAAAGAGTGTAAAATTTCAAACAGTGGCCCCAGTGCTGCACTTAAGGAGAGGTGGGGAATATCGTGTGTGGATCCCTTTACAGTCTTTACACTCACCAAGAGAGAAGGCATCCTACTATCTCATCCTTCTGTTCTAGTAGTCTTTTCAGATATGTTTCATCCAGTATCTGCCCCCTTCTCTTTTCAGATGCATCATTTGCCTTACAAAATAATCAATGAATAAATTCATGACTTCAGTGGCAGGATCTATGTTTTGACCCTTTCCTATTTTTCCTGGGTTTTGTGAATTCTATACATTTAGGTATCAAGTACTTATTTTGTTTTAGCTTATACTGGCTCCAAAGAAGAGCCCAGTCACTCCTTTCTCTTTTTGCCTTCAATCTTTCCAAGTATGGGAGTCTTTTCCAATAAGTCAGCTCTTCATATCAGGTGGCCAAAGTATTGAAGCTTCAACTTCAGCGTCAATCTTTCCAATGAATATTCAGGATTGACTTCCTTAGGATTGACTGGTTTGATCTCTTTGCAGTCCAAGGAACTCTCGAGAGTCTTCTTCAGCACCACAATTTGAAAGTATCAACTCTTCAGCACTTAGCTTTTTTATGTTCAAACTCTCATATCTGTGCATAACTACTGGAAAAAGCACAGCTTTGACTATATGGACATTTGCTGGAAAAGTGATGTTTCTACTTTTAAAAAAAAATATTTTTTAATTGAAAGAAAGTTGCTTTACAGAATTGTGTTGGTTTCTGCCATGCATCTACATGAATCATCTATAGGTTTACATATGTCCCCTCACTCTTGAAACTCCCTCCCACCTCCTTCCCCATCCCACCCCTTTAGTTTGCTACAGAGCCCCAGTTTGAGCTCCTGGAGTCATACAGCAAATTGCCATTGACTATCAATTTTACATATGATAATGAGAGTTTCCATGTTACTTTTTCCGTATGTTGCACCCTGTCCTTCTTCCCCGACCCTGAGTCCATAAAACTATTCGCTACGTGCATCCATTGCTGCCCTGCAAATAATTTCATCAGTACCATCTTACTGGATTCCATACATATGTGTGGTATATGATATTTTTTTTTCTCTTTCTGACTTACTTTACTCTGTATAGTAGGCTCTAGGTTCATCCACCTCGTTAAAACTGACTCAAATGTATCCCTGAATAATATTCCCTTGTGTATATATACCACAATTTCTTTATCTATTCATCTGTTGATAGACATCTAGGTTGCTTCCATGTTTTAGCTCTTGTAAATTATGCTGCAATTAACACGGAGGTACACGTGTCTTTTTCAATTTTGGTTTTCTCAGGGTATACGCCTAGTAGTGGGATTGTTGGGTCATATGGTGGTTTCATTCATAGTCTTTTAAGGAATCTCCATACTGTCTTCCTTGGTGGCTGTATCCATTCACATTCCCACCAAAAATGCAAGAGGGTTCTGTTTTCTCCACACCCTCTCCAGCCTTTATTGTTTGTAGACTTTTGACGATGGCCATTGTGACCAATGTGATGTGACATCTCATTGTAGTTTTGATTTGCATTTCTCTAGTAATGAGTAATGTTGAGCATCTTTTCATGTGTTTGTTAGCCATCTGATTGTATAACTGTCTGTTTATGTCTTTTTCCCAATTTTGGATTGGGTTGTTTGTTTTCCTGGCATTGAGTTATGCAAGCTGCTTTCATATTTTGAAAATTAATCCCTTGTCAGTTGTTTCATTTGCTATTATTTTCTCCCATTCTGTCTTTTCGGCTTGTTTATTGTTTCCTTGGCTGTGCAAAAGCTTTTAAGTTTAATTGGGTCCCACTTGTTTACTTCTGTTTTTATTTCTGTTACTCTAGGAGGTGGGTCAAAGAGGATCTTGTTTTGATTTATGTCATTGAGTGTTCTGCCTGTGTTTTCCTCTAAGAGTTTTATAGTTTCTGGTTTTACATTTAGGTCTTTAATCCATTTTGAGTTTGTCTTTGTGTTTGGTGTTAGGAAGAGTTCTAATTTCATTCTTTTATACATAGCTGTCCAGTTTTCCCAGCACCACTTATTGAAGAGGCTATCTTTGCCCTGTTGTATATTCTTGGCTCTTTTATCTAAAATGAGATACCCATAGGTGTGGGTCTTCTTTCTTGTTCCATTAGTCTATATTTCTGTTTTTGCGCCAGTACAAAAACTCTCTTGATGACTGTAGCTTTGTAATATAGCCTGAAATCAGGAAGATTGACTCCTCCAGCTCCATTCTACTTTCTCAAGATTGCTTTGGCTATTCAGGGTCTTTTGTGTTTCCATAGGAATTGTGAATTTTTTTTTCTAATTCTTCCATTGGTAATTTGATAGAGATCACATTGAATCTGTAGATTGCATTTGATAGTATAGTCATTTTCACAATAATGATTCTTCCAACCTAGGAACATAGATTATCTTTCCATCTGTTTATGTCTTCTTTGATTTCTCTCATTAGTGTCTTATAGTCTTCTGTATACAGTTCTTTTGTTTTTCTCTGTTTTTAAATACACTGTTTAGATTTGTCATAACTTTCCTTCCAAGGAGCAAGTGTCTCAATTTCATGGCCTCAGTCACCATCCACAGTGATCTTGGAGCCCAAGAAAATATGCACTGTCAGTGCTTCCATTTGTCCCCCATCTATTTGCCCTGAAGTGATGGGACTGTATACTATGATCTTAGTTTTTTGAATGTAGTGTTTTAAGCCAGTTTTAACACTGTGCTCTTTCACCTTCATCAAAAGTCTCCTTAGTTCCTCTTCACTTTCTGCCATAAGGGTAGTATCATCTGCATATCTGAATTGTTGATATTTCTCCCAATCACAATCTCCCATGGTGATTACTTGTAATTCCAGCTTGTGATTCCTTCACCCCAGCATTTCTCATGATGTACTCCGCATAGAAGTTAAACAAGCAGGGTGATAATATACAGCCTTGTCATAATCCCTTGCCAACTTTTAACCAGTTGTTCCATGTCTGGTTCTAATTGTTGTTTTTTGATCTGCATACAGGTTTCTCAAGAGACAGGTAAGATGGTCTGGTATTCCCATTTCTTTGTATATAGACTTAGAGTTCCTGGGTTATAAGGAAACTATATGTTTAAATTTTGAGAAAATTCCAAAATGTTTTCCAAAGCGGCTGAACCATTTTATAGTCCACTGAATAAAACATGAATGAATTTCTTTCTCCACAATTTATTAAACTCTTTACATCTAAATTTGTCAAAAACATTAGACTCTCATATCAAAGGAAAATATATTCCTCAATCTGTATCCAAATTTTCATCTTTTATCACTGTGCTTTCCTGTAATTTCTATATGCCATCCCTTGCTTTATTTTCACGATCACCTTCCTTTCTATTACCCACAAACATGCTAAATTGGTAAGAAGAGAAAGAAAGAGAAATACCTGACCTTTCTCTCAAATTTGCTGAACTAAGCATAAGGAGACAGGTCTTAGATTCAGAAAATTAAACTGCATCCATGCCATTTTATAATTTTTTAATGATAAATAATGATACAAATCTCCATCCTTCCCATAGCCACAGTTCCAGTTGTTTAATCCTAGCATTCTACCTCAAAAGTGTCCCTATTTCCCTCTGTCTAACCCCATGATCCTTAGTTGAAACTAATCACTCTCTCACAGGACTCTTGTAATATACTTGTTTGTTACTCTACCACTAAACTTCCATTCTCTGCAATTTATTTTCCATATTTCTATTAGAGTTTCTTGTTGTAGGACGGAGGGCTGCAGTTTCTTGCTGACTATCAACCAGAAGTAACCCTCAACCCCTAGACAAAGCACTTAGGTCTTTGCTATGCAGATCAACAACATAGCTGCTTGTTTCATCAAGTCAGCAAGAGAGAGACTCTAACTGATGGGCACTATAATTTTATGTTCATAACTATGTAATTACATACATATACATTATATTACCTTTGCTATATTCTGTGTATTGAAAAAAATCTCACTGACTCTACCCCAATTAAAGGGAAATAATTATACAAGGGCTTGAACACCAGGAGGTAAAAATCATGAAGTGCTATCCTAACAACTGTCTGCCACTGTGCAGCCTCTGGCCTCCAGTGATCCATTCCCTCATAAGCAAAATACACTGATACTCTTTCAAAGCATCCAAGGGTCTCATCTCATTATAGCATCTACTCATAGTCCAGAACTCATCATCTAAATCAGGCCCAAGTGAAGAGACCCCTTGGATATAGTGTCTGGCATATATTAAGACTTAATTCTGGATTTAATATTAGATTAAAGATATTTTGTGGATCCAATCCAGAATCTTCTAAATTTCCTTGATGAGATTTCAGGGTGATTATGAGAATCTCACTTATTTGAATTCCTACAGAGTTTGGATCTCTTGCATTTAACATTGATATCTCCAGTTACTGGCTTCCCTGGTGGCTCAGATGGTAAAGAGTCTGCCTGCAGTGTGGGAGATCAGGATTATATCCCTAGGTCAGGAAGATTCCCTTGGAGAAGGAAATGGCAACCCACTCCAGTATTCTTGCTTTGGAAATCCCATGGACAGAGGAACCTGGCAGGTTACAGTCCATGAGGTCACAAAGAGTCAGACATGACTGAGCTACCAACACTTTCACACTTTCACTTTCATCTCCAGTTACTTACTCAATGACTTGCAGGTAGTAGTAATTCATAGGTAATGTTGATCAACTAATGGCTGTAGTAAATAGCTGATTTGCTGATCATAGTCAAAAGACACAGTTGACTTGAAATAATAGCTGTACTTCATCAATCCATTTTCACCTAATATTATGTTATATTTTTCTTGCTTGGTTGATGTCTGCTATTTACTGAATTTCTTCTCTGAAATTCAAATCCCAAGGTTTCAATGATGAGAAAACATCATGCTCAGTTGATTCCTTATAAGTGTTATTAAATTATATATTTTGAAACACATTTTTTCTCTAAAGGTTTTGTGACTCTTGCTAAAAGAAAAAATTAGTGTGATTTTATGTGATAAGTATTAGTTTCAAGGTTTGAGAGTGTGTTGTCCTGATTAGTTTATCAGTCAGGCCAGTTAAGTCAGAGTTTAGAGAGTATCTCATAAAGGCAAGTGTTATATAATTCACTTCATTAAATGTTCATTAACCCAAAATAGTTTGAGTGAATACCAACTTGTGTCAAGGCTTGTGGTGGGCACTAGGAATAAGGTGGTAAATAGATAAAATAAAGCTCTTCCTTCATGGAGAAGTGTAATAGAACAGAGAGAAAATAAATGAACAAAAGAGAGAATTTCAAAAGAGAGGAAATGTATAAAAGTAACAACAAAATTGACTGAAATTGAGAACACAAAGTAACCAATACTTCTAGAGATTATGAATGAGGAAAACCATGCAATGAAAGGCATTTACGCTCAATGAAGCAAGGATTATAAAAAGTAAATAATATATGAAATATGAATGTTCTGGACATCATCAGACAGAAGGGAAAACATGTGAAAAGGCTTCAGGAGCAGGAAAGGAGCTCAGCTTGTTTATGGGACCAAGAAAAGATCAGTGGACAAAGTGAGGTGCAGTGTAGTAGGAGCTGAGTGAGAAAGGCAGGCAGGCACCACACATGCAAGGTGCACATAGGTCATTGTGAGGGTTTCGGCCTAAAGCAAATATCAAGCAATATTAAGCATAAGATCTGTCTAATCTAATTATCATCTTAAAATCACTATTTCTGCAATATAGTAAAAAAAAGTTGGAAAGGAATGAGTAGAAGAAAGGAGACCATTCAGGAAGTTGCTGTAATAGTCCTATAGCTAGAGCTGTGGTGACCTAGTAAAGAAATTAAGAATAGAATCTTATCATTTTTTCTATAGGCAGGACTTGCCGATGGGCCAGGAAATTGAGAGCATAAGGGAAAAGGATGGATAAGAGATTGGTTCTAGATTTCTGTCTCTAACAATCAGCTGGTGGCAGAGCCTTTAACTCTTGTGAGAAAGAATGGTAGGATGGGTAGATGGTGGGGGGTCCAAGTTCTGAGAGAATCAGGAGTTTCAGCTAAACGTATTAGGTTCAGGAACTATATCATAAATGCACAGGGAGATGTCAAAAGGGCAATTCTATATGCAAATTTAGACGATATTGTAAGAGAAAAAAATACATATATATATGGACTTCCTTTGTGGCTTAGCTGGTAAATAATCCACCTGCAATGCAGCAGACCTGGGTTCAATCCCTGGGTTGGGAAGATTCCCTGGAGAAGGGAAAGATTATCCACTCCAGTATTCTGGCCTGGACTATACAGTCCATGGGGTCTCAAAGAGTTGGACATGACTGAGCATCCCTGTAAGATACTGTAAGAGGAAATCTCTAGATATTGTAAGAGAAAATTGTGATATATATATATATGTATGTATATATATATATACACACACATGCATACATACATTTGGAAGTCACCAGCACATAAAGAGTATTTATTTTTAAAAATGGATAGGCTTCGTTGGATTATTTTCTGTTATAGCAATGCTTCCGCAATCTTTGTATGAAACAGCACCTATCCAAAAATGAGAATATCTGAAAATCACATAGTGGTAAGCTTGGATGAAATAAGGATATATGAGACTTAGTAAAATAAATTCACTACTTTTGCTTGCAGTATATAATTATGGTAAGAATCCTAAGCTGGGTTCCCTGGGAAGCAGACTTTGAAGTGGAGTTTTACTGGGGCATTTTCTCAGGATCAATATCTGCAAGAGAGTTAGAGCAGCAGAATTAGGCAGGAGAATATAAACTTTGATATGGTCTTGCAGAGTCCTTGACCAATCCTATCTGTAGAAAGCTTTGGACCTAGGGTAGCCCCTTCGAGTTTTCTAAATTGTGGCAAGGGATTAGGCTTTTATGCCCCCAATCAACTAGTTATTGGAGTTAAACTCTCTGAAAAGAGGATATAACCTTGTCGAAGGCAACTCCCTTTGAAGAAAGACAATTTTTAAGGAGGGACTCAGCTAAGAGTTGGGTTTTCCCTGGTTGCTCAGATGGTAAAGCATCTGTCTGCAATGCAGGAGACCCAGGTTCAATCCCTGGGTTGGGAAGATCCCCTGGAGAAGGAAATGGCAGCCCACTCCAATACCCTTGCCTGGAAAATCCCTTGGATGGAGGAGCCTGGTAGGCTACAGTCCATGGGGTCTCAGAGAGTCAGACATGACTGAGCGATGTCACTTTCTTTTCTTTCTTTCAGCTAAGAGTCATCAGCAGGTGACATACCTGACAGAATAGGAGTCTGGGTTGGGTAAGTGTGATCTTACTGGGAGAAATGACATATCCACTAATACAGGGGCTGCAGACCCTGATACCTGTCCATGGCCTGTTAGGAACTGGGTTTGCACAGTAAAAGATGAGTAATAGGTGAGCAAGCAAAGCTTCATCTGTATTTACAACTGCTCCCCATCCCTCATATTACCACCTGAGCACCACCTCCTATCAGATAAGTGGCAGCACTAGATTCTTATAGCAGCTAGAACCCTACTGTGAACATGAATGCAAGACATCTAGGTTTCATATTCCTCTTTTACACTTGTAGGAAAACAAGCTCAGGGATCCCACTGATTCTGCTATATGGTGAGTTGTATAATTACTTCATTACATATCACAATGTAATAATAGAAATAAAGTGCACAATAAATGTAATGTGCTAGAATCATTCTGAAACCATCCTCATGCTCCCAGTCAGTAGAAGAATTGTCTTCCACAAAACCAGTCCAGGGACCACAGTTGGAGACTGCTGTGCTAAAGAATGAAAGAATTTAAAAAAAAAAAATTAAATAAGTAAATACAAAGTATCAGGAAATATATTAAATATGGAACTTGTATAAACCTACCATATAAAATGTTTTCACTTTTTTAAGAGCATCAGTGTGCATCTTCAGTGAATGTAACTTTTTATATAGGTTATTGTTACATGTAATTGTTTTTTAATGATTATCTCTTCAAATTAGTCACTGTAATCCCCAATATGAAATTTTGCACTAGTGATAAACATATTAAATTGTATTTTTGAAACTTCAAAAACTTCTGAGTTGAAATAACGCTTTAGTTCAGTTCAATTCAGTCACTCAGTTGTGTCTGACTCTTTGCGACCCCATGAATTGCAGCCCGCCAAGCCTCCCTGTCCATCACCAACTCCCAGAGTTCACACAAACACACGTCCATCCAGTTGGTGATGCAGTCCAGCTATCTCACCCTCTGTCATCCCCTTCTCCTCCTGCCCCCAAACCCTCCCAGCATCAGAGTCTTTTCCAATGAGTCAACTCTTCACAGGAGGTGGCCAAAGTACTGGAGTTTCAGCTTTAGCATCATTCCTTCCAAAGAAATACCAAGGCTGATCTCCTTCCGAATGGACTGGTTGGATCTCCTTGCAGTCCAAGGGACTCTCAAGAGTCTTCTCCAACACCGCAGTTCAAAAGCATCAATTCTTCAGTGCTCAGCCTTCTTCACAGTCCAACTCTCACATCCATACATGACCACAGGAAAAACCATAGCCTTGACTAGACGGACATTTGTTGGCAAAGTAACATCTCTGGTTTTGAATATGCTATTTAGGTTGGTCATAAGTTTTCTTCCAAGGAGTAAGCATCTTTTAATTTCATGGCTGCAGTCACCATCTGCAGTGATTTTGGAGCCCCAAAAATAAAGTCTGACACTGTTTCCACTGTTTCCCCATCTATTTCCCATGAAGTGATGGGACCAGATGCCATGATCTTCGTTTTCTGAATGTTCAGCTTTAAGCCAACTTTTTCACTCTCCGCTTTCACTTTCAAGAGGCTTTTTAGTTCCTCTTCAGTTTCTGTCATAAGGGTGGTGTCATTTGCATATCTGAGGTTATTGATATTTCTCCTGGCAATCTTTATTCCAGTTTGTGTTTCTTCCAGCCCAGTATTTCTCATGGTGTATTCTGCATATAAGTTAAATAAGCAGGGTGACAATATATTGCCTTGATGTACTCCTTTTCCTATTTGGAACCAGTCTGTTGTTCCATGTCCAGTTCTAACTGTTGCTTCCTAACCTGCATACAGATTTCTCAAGAGGCAGGTCAGGCGTTCTGGTATTCCCATCTCTTTTTTTCCAATTTATGATCCACACAGTCAAAGGCTTTGGCTGTTGACAAATATACTGTTGAGTTTTCTTATGAAATGACTTCATATATAATTGAATTTTTGCAATAAAAATAATTTCAAAATATATTTGGAATTCCCATTTGCAGAAAATGTTTCTGTTTTCAATAGTCACTTGGCAGCTGGTTTTGTTGTCCCTGAAAGCAAATCCTGAAGCAGTGTCTTGATGTTGAGCACATCTTTGGTTGAGCTCAGTGCAGTGTTAATCATGAAGCCCAACACCTGAGAGATGGTTATAGACATATTCTGAATCCCACTCTATTGAAATCACCTCACCAGAAACCTTAAAGATGGCTGCTCACTTAAGGAAATGAATACACCAAAGGTCTATGATACCTCATGTGCCAAACAAGCTTTTGAGGGCTAAAGGAACTTCTGCCCTATGACATGGCTAAAAAGTCACTGAGAATTGAGAACACCGTTGACTGCCCCTTCATAAAGTGATACTGGGGCAAGACGTTAAAAAGACACTTAGCTAAAAATAAAGTTTGTTCTCATTATATGTAACAGTTATGTTCTATAAAGTTTCTGAAAACACTGATTTAGTGATTATGGAATGACTGTTTCTAGAGGAAATATAGGATAAGGTTCTTGCCAGTCTCTGGTCACTACATTTTTGTAACTAGAGCAAAATGTGGCATTAAATAGAGCACAAAAAGACACTTGTTTATATAATGAGGGGTTAAATAGAAGGCAGAGTGTGGCCCCATTTAATCTCCACTGGAAACATGTGCACTGAGTAAGTCAAATTCATTTTCACTCTATGCAAATCCACAAATAATGGTAAAAACAGAAGTAGTATCAATTTAAGGCTTGAGGGAAATCCTGTGGCCAGAGGAGATTGGCAGGCTAGTGTTCATGGGGTTGCAAAAGGGTCATACACAACTAAGCGACTAAACACACACACACACACACACACACATTTTAGCTAGTAGGAAAATTCACAAATACCAGATGTGAATAATGAGGATTAACTATACTTCTAGAAAATAAAGCTTGACTAAAGCAGCTTCTTATCCAGACCTTTCTGGGTCCACTAATCCAAAACTATTATGTCATTATTTCTACCCAATTCTATCTCAGCTTGCAAGATCACTATTACAATCACCCAGTCACAGACCCTGTAATTATTTCTCCCTAATTTTTCCATTTTGTGACACTACTTAATTGCTTTCCCTTACTGTAGCAAGTCTAATAATCAATTTTTCCATAATGAGCTGTTGATTTTTTTCTGATTATCTTTTGGTAAGCAATAGCACCATATTTAGCCCAGCAATGTTCTAGGAATGTATAGTTAGAGCAAGCTTTTCTGTAGTACATACCACTAGGAATCTCTAAGAACATCTTTAAAATTATTTAATTCTAACTCTAGTTGAAAACTATGACAATTAGGTGTCACTTTCTCTCTTGCTCAACAGTAACTCACTGGAACAAGTTATTGGCTCCTTTATTTTTTTGTTTCTCCTTTGGTTTAAGATACAGACAATTAAAAATACCTGTGGTGGAAAATTGAAATAGTGTTGAGCAATGGAAGCAATGTGCTTAATTACTGTGAGATGGGAGAGAGATGGTAAATGACTGTTGGTTTAAGTTGAAGGCATCAGCCCTCATATTTCTCATATGATATGGACTGTGACCTGATCTCACATTTATTTAATAAGCCAGGGAGTAAAACTACAAAATGTTTTTTGTCTTTTCACATCTGCCAAATCAGCAAGACCTTTAGATTTATTTCCATAATTATGTAACCAGCCCAAATACCAAGGATCAAATAAAAGGGGGTCATCTGAAAATCCTACATAAAGAAATTTGAGAATATGGACCAAAATTGGAGAGCAAGGGCTCTAGTTCTATTCTGGCACTAACACTAGGCAGGTCACTTACATTCTTGAGACTTCAGTTTCTGTCTCTACACCATAAACAAATAGGATCAGATACCACTGAGGTTTCCTTTACCTCAGACTTCTTACAATTTGTATTGACAGAGTCAACAACTCTTCTTGTATTCATGGATATTTAAATTTATGCATATTCATCTCTCAGAGAAAATGGATGGATCTGCTATAGCCCAGTTTCCTCTTATTTCAGAACTATAAAAATTAGATCTGGCACATGTAAGTGTTCATAACTAGTCATTATCAATAGGACCATGGGCATGTTTCAGATATAGTTCAATAATTTTAACTCTCACAAGTTTAGAAAACAAAAGCATTCCAGTATCTTTAATCTCTGTAGAATCTCAAGAGAATGTCTTCCCCCCCCCCACCCCCCCCCCCCGCCCTTCACTGCACTTTACAAATAAGACAACTGAGGCCAAGAGGAGACAGCTTGTAATCAATTGTCATCAGGAAGGAAAACCAGTTGAACAATTAAATAATGTGATAATCATCAGGTTGGTCTGGTTGTCATTTTAAGGATAAAAGTAGCAGTTTTTTTGGATAGAGGTAACAAATTGATTTTACTTCAAAATGAAAATTTTCAAACAAACAGAAAAACAGTGGAACCTCTGGGGATGTGGACATATGCATCTTCAAGTCTCTCCTGCTTGAGAAGACTAGAAATGAAGAACTAGTCTTAGAGAAAAACACATTTCAGGCACAGTGTTCAAAGTTAGCTTTCATACTTATCATTCATCACAAGATCTTTGTGTTCTTAACTTAGTTTGAGGATCTGCCAACTCACCTCTGTGACAGTTTGCTCTCAAGTATAAAAGATCTCTGTGTTCTGGATAATATGAGTAACTTTTGGTCTAAGTGTGATTTCTCTGCTTTAAATGGAACTCTGTCTTTGAGACTAAAGTTCTCAATAAAATATTCTATTAACTCTCAAATATGCCCAATTTGTGTTTAGTGCCATTTTAAACAAACGATCAATGAAAATCAAAAATCAAAGGAAAACATCACTCCAAAACGAGATTCCTGCTCACAGAGAGATGCTAAAAGAGCATCCAAAATAGATATGGAAATCTAAATTCTAGATATTCAGTGGTACTTTTAAGGGCCCGCAGTGTTCAGTTAAATTATACCATGCAGTGAAATGCAATCACTTTCCGTGAACAGACCTGTGTCTCTCAAAGCTCAATCCTTACTTTCAGGGTTTGAAGTAGAAGAACTTCTCCTCTCCGGGCACTTGTCTGCAACATTCAGTTGCTTCCTACATGGTGGAAAGGCTATTTTAACCAGTATGTTTCCCTTCTTTTCATCTTGCATTCTACGTGCTGGATTCTGAGACAGACACAATTTTATTTAGCTAAAATACTCTGTATTCTTAATAGCTATCTGGGCATTTGCCTGTTTCTGTTTCATTTTGTTTTGGTGTGTGTGTGTGTGTGTGTGTGTTTTCCCTTCCTTTCCATTTATTCTACACAGTCATTTGCATCGCACTTCCCCATTAGACTATCACAAGGAAGCTGGAGAGATCCCATCTGTGCGTTTCAGGGGGTGAAATCAAACAGCCTTGGGACAGGTGGAACAGGCAGCAGGAAGGTGACCCCAGGCACGCAGCAGGTGGGGCAAGCAGTGCAGGAGACCAGCAGGCAGTTGGCAGTCTGAAGGGCAGAAAGGCCCTTGCTGCCTACGTCCAGGCAACAAATCAAGCAGAGGTTAGCAGGTAAGAAGGGTGACGGGAGGGCAGACCAGGCATGTGACCAAGGGGGCAGGAGAAACAGAAGGCAATTAGCCAAGGGGAGAAGGCAGATGCAGGGCTTCCACCAACAATTATCAGGGGACAGGGAAGCAGGAGGGTAATAATAGGAGGCCATTCTGAGGGGCAAGAGGACAGCAGGCAAGTGACATGCAGCAGCAGTGAGGACACCGAGCATGCCTTCCCTGGGAGAAAGCATTGAGGAAGGAGCCTCATTACCTGGGAGCAAGACCAAGCAGTTAGTGGGGCCGTAGGTGACCAAGCAGTGCGACCCCAAGAATGTGCAGCCTTCGCAATCTGGGTGCCTATTACAAATCCTCACCTTAGAAATATTTGCACTGCGTGCATTGATCCCTTGCCCCAAGGACCTCAGAAAAATGTTATCTGATGACAATAACAGAGAAAGCAGAGGCCAATTGCAGAGCAAGCTACTTAGCCTACCAGGTAAAATTTTAAAAGCAGAGGAAAATGGAGAGAAATTTCATTTTTTAGGTGTTTTCCATGACTCAGGCTCTGTCAGATCCTTTATATGTGTTATCTTATCTAATTGCATGACACCAGTGTTGCTGTTAAGTTGAGAAAACTGAGTTTATGAGACAATATGGAACTACCCCAAGACCACACAGCATGTACATGAGAGCTGTGATTTCAACTTGAGTCTATCTGCCACTCAGACTCTTCCATCTTGTGTAGAATGGTGGATCTCAAGATTGGCAACCTCAGAGATAAAGGCTTTGGTTTTATTTAAACATAAATTTCCTCAAGGAGACACATACTACAAGATAGTGTTTCTCAGATTTGAATATTGTGCAAATCCCCGTAAGATTGAAAAGTCCTCAAATATCCTCAAGTTTCAGAGTTTTGTGTGGCAGTACCAGAAACTGTAAAGGGGATATTCAACAGCTCTATATGAGAAGTAGACTCTGAAAACCTGTTACACTAGTGATTTCTGTATCACCAATCTTTCCATTCTGCATGTTAGGACACTTTCACGTGAAATTCATAGAAAGCCCTGATCCAGAATGACTGGTAATTAGAAAATACATTTCACATGACAGAAAGTTCAGAGCTGGAAAATGATCCAGTGTCCCTCCCAAGATTCTCTTGCTCTGCTATCTCCCTTGGGTGACTTTCTCTTCAGCTCAGCAGCAAGATGGCATTAGCAGCTCCAGGTGTTACCATCAGCAGTGTTCTGTGCTGGGAAAGATGAAGGACTTTCATATCTTGTGTCACTTTCTTAGGAGTAAAGAGAGGGGCTTAGAATCCCCTTACCCAGGTATACTTCTTCATACAGGTCATTGGCCAAAAGCAATGATATACTGATTCTGAACCAGTTACCTGAAAAGAATGGGACTATCATGACAGATGATTCTAATAGGATCCACTCTTCCTCAGAGCTATTTCCTGAAAAATGTGGATACCTGAATATGAAAATTCTCTTAAAAATGAGGAGAAAGATGGATGCTGGAGAGGTAACTGAGTGTCTGCTTCAGTCCTAAATCAGTGATTGTTGACAAAGAAAACACTAAATGTGAATGATCTCTGAGCAAGTTTGATTGGGAAAAGGAATAAAAATGCTAGATGTGCAATTGTTTTCTAAATTGTTACTCATCCTATAGTATCAATATGATCTTGAACAAATCCCTTCATTTCCTCTGCTTTGGTTTCCTCATCTATAAATTGAAGAATATCAGTCCCATTTAACTCATAGGGTTGTTATGAGAATTGTGTGTGTATGTGTGTGTGCGTGTGCTCAGTCATGTCTCATCCTTTGTGACCCCATGGACTGCAGCCCATCAGGCTCCTCTGTCCATGGAATTTTCCAGGCAAGAATACCAGAGTGGGTTGTCATTTCCTTCTTTAGGGGATCTTTCTGACCCTGGGGTCAAATTCACATCTCTTATATCTCCTGCATTGCTAGGCATGTTCTTTATCATCTGAGCCACCAGGGAAGCTGACACATATATGTGTATATAAATGTATATGAAAATGCTTTTTATATGACAAAGGAATATGCAAATGTGAAGTCTTGTTATTATTAATATTCAAAATTTAATCAAACTGGTTATTCAGTCAGTGAGAAAACATTTATTATATTCTATGAGCAGAGTACATCATGAGAAATGCTGGGCTGGAAGAAGCACAAGCTGGAATCAAGATTGCTGGGATGCCGGGGTCCAGCCCCAGTGGATCTAGGGTGATTCATAGGTGGGGACAGAGTCGGCATCCTTGGAAAAATACATATTTAATTACAGATATATATAGAGATTAGAAACGGATAGTGTAGTAGGAAAATTAGTGGAGAAAAAGGGGCTGAATATTCAGCCAGAAAAACAGGGAGCAAGAAAGAACGACATGGGGGAATCAGTCTTTCCAGAAACTGATCCAATTTCTTTATTTTTGGGTTTGCTTATGTATCTTTTGTTACACATAGGGATGAATATAGAGTCACGCTGGGGTCAGCAGTCCTGACCTTCATCAAAATCAGACACTTCACATAAAAAGGTCTTAGGGATTTTTATGATCCTTTCTTTCTGATCACCAAAAAACTTATTTTTTCCAAGGGTGTTTTTTCTTAAACCAGGCACCACCCTCCAAATAAAGTTGCATTCCTATAGGATGAGGGTGTAGTGAGTTACAATCAAGAAACGAATTTATTTAACCCAAGGTTAACATGATTAACCTTAAAGGTTAATACTTATTTCTCCTATATGTTAGTTATATCCATTATAAGGGCAGGGAACATGGCGATTTAGCAGCAAACATCAGCCCAACAAATGAAAATCCTTTCACCAATGTTCCCCTTAAGATCTATTTAGTCTTAAGATAGTGATAAAGTTACATTTTACATAGCACGGGCACAGTGATTTATAACAAAGTACAGTGATCTATTACAAAACAGAAAATTCATTAACTCAAAGAGTCTAGTATTGCTAACCTTAAAAACTACTATATTTCCTTTTCTATATTCCAAATACATTGATTAATATATTCCCAGGTGCCTAAGGATATGGAGGCCTGGCGGCAATCATTGACTCAACAAGAAGAAAAGCCCTATGCTAATTAAGACTTTCAAAATACTCCAACACTCTCAGTGCTGTTTATGGTTGAGAGGTAGTAAACAATCATATGCTTAGTGGCAGGACTATGGATAATCCTATCACACAAGCTAGTCTGTTAGCAGAGAGGTTTGACCTGAAACACCCTTGTCACACCCAGGGCAGGGAATTAGCAGCAATTATTGGCACAACAAATGAAAAACCCTTCACCAATATAATTCCTAACCAACCCACTATACTAATAATTTCCAACTCCCCAAAAGAATTTGCCTTTAGTAAGTCTAAAACATCTCGTGCCTCTCAGGTTGGGAGGCTGTAAACAATCACATGTGGCCGGACAAACCTATACAGGCGGGCTAGATAACCATCAGAGGAGTCCTAAGCTGAAACCCTCTTGTCACACCCAGGAATTTTTATTGCCTTGGAGCTGCATGTTTACTCCTCTGAGAGAAACGGTTATGGGGGAGAACATAAAACAGACTCTGGTTTGGGGGTAGATGCTTGGGAACAGGGGGTTTCCTGAGGCTTGATCACGCCTTTGCGTATGCCAAGCCTCCTTCCTCATGACCTTTGCCATGGGCAGAGTTCCTCACGCTGGCCCCCGGCACCGGGAGAAATATCAATAACCTTGCATATGCAGATGACACCACCCTTATAGCAGAAAGTGAAGAGGAACTAAAAAGCCTCTTGATGAAAGTGAAAGAGGAGAGTGAAAATTTTGGCTTAAAGCTCAACATTCAGAAAACAAAATTATGGCATCTGGTCCCATCACTTGATGGGAAATAGATGGGGAAACAGTGGAAACACTGTCAGACTTTATTTTTGGGGGTTCCCAAATCACTGCAGATGGTGACTGCAGCCATGAAATTAAAAGACGCTTACTCCTTGGAAGGACAGTTATGACCAACCTAGACAGCATATTGAAAAGCTGAGATATTGCTTTGCCAACAAAGGTCCGTCTAGTTAAGACTATGGTTTTTCCAGTGGTCATGTATGAACGTGAGAGTTGGACTGTGAAGAAAGCTGAGCACTGAGGAATTGATGCTTTTGAACTGTGGTGTTGGAGAAGACTCTTTGAGAGTCCCTTGGACAGCAAGGAGATCCAACCAGTTCATCCTAAAGGAGATCAGTCCTGGGTGTTCACTGGAAGGACAGATGCTGAAGCTGAAACTCTAGTACTTTGGCCACCTCATGCGAAGAGTTGACTCATTGGAAAAGACCCTGATGCTGGGAGGGATTGGGGGCAGGAGGAGAAGGGGATGACAGAGGATGAGATGGCTTGATGGCATCATTGACTCGCTGGACATGAGTTTGAGTGAACTCTGGGAGTTGGTGATAGACAGGGAAGCCTGGTGTACTGTGATTCATGGGGTCACAAAGAGTTGGACATGACTGAATGACTGAATTGAGCTGAACTGAACTGATGAGCCAAATACAATTTAAGTGTGAGCTGCGGAGACCACTAAAAAATGTAACACCTACGAAATTCATAAAACTCACTGTGGAATCAAAATATTATATGTCTAAGATTATATATTAGATCATTAAAAGAACAAAACATAATTTTAATTGTATCAGGAAAATTGGATTTAACTTTGAAAAAATAAAGTTAGATCCCTTTATATTTCAAAACAAATTATCAATAGAATAATGATCTAAATAAGGAAGTCTAAAAAAAGTGTTAGACAAAACATTAGAAAATATTTATTTTCAATCTCAGGGTGGAAAGGGCCTTCCCAAGCAAGTTTTAAAATCCTGAGGCCATAAATGAAAAGAGATTGATATACTTTAGTGTGTAAATTGTAGACTTCCTACAATAAAATATAGCATAAGCAAAAGTAAAAGACAAATGAAAATCTAGGGTAAAATATCTATAACATTTATAGTGCATAAAGTATCAATATCTATTAAATACTTTTGAAGTAAATGAAAAATCAAATATAAAACTGAACTATATTCAGTAAAACAGTATTAATTTTCTATGCAAGTAAAAGAAAAAAACATTCATCTTCAGAAATAGTACAAGAATTTAAAAATTAAAACCATAAGATAATACTATTTTTGCCCATTAGATTGGCAAAAGGTTTAAAGTTTGGTATCTTATGCTATAAGTTTAATGTAGGGAATTTGACAGTTGCTTTCATGTAGATGGGGTAAAAGTATGTTTATTTTGAAAGGTAATTTGTCAGTATGTAACAAAAATCTAAGTGCCCATAGTCTTTCAATAAGCAACCTACATTAAAAAATATATATTTTTCGGGATATATTTACAATGTAGACAAGAATATACACAGCCCCAATTATTTTACCTATGGGAACCTCAAAATAAACATCTATTGGCAGGTTATTGGTTAACAGAATGGCAGATGTTATCTAAATATACATTTTATATACACTGCTGCTGCTGCTAATTCGCTTCAGTCATGTCCGACTCTGTGCGACCCCATAGACGGCAGCCTACCAGGCTCCTTCATCCCTGGGATTCTCCGGGCAAGAGTCCTGGAGTGGGTTGCCATTTTCTTCTCCAATTACATCATCTATTTAGATAATATACATGTTATCTAAAGCTATCATTAAAAATATTAAGGTAGACGTCTACGTAGTAAGATAACTAATATGTGTGGCCATGTGACAAAAGGAAATTAGAAAACAGCCCTATTTTTTATTTAAAACTACTATAAACAAGTAGTTATCTATATGCTGCTGCTGCTGCTAAGTCACTTCAGTCGTGTCCGAATCTGCGATTCCATAGACGGCAGCTCACCAGGCTCCTCCATCCCTGGGATTTTCCAGGCAAGAAGATTGGAAATGTTGCCATTTCTTTCTCCAATGCATGAAAGTGAAAGTGAAGTCGCTCAGTCGTGTCCTACTCTTAGCGACCCCATGGACTGCAGCCCACCAGGCTCCTCCATCCATGGGATTTTCCAGGCAAGGGTACTGGAGTGGGTTGCCATTGCCTTCTCCAAGTTATCTATATACAAATAGTTATATGTGTATATAATATATATATACTATATACATACAGTACATATATACAAATATATATTTGTGTACAAATATACACATATATACTATATACAAATAGTTATCTCTATAGTGCAGTCCCTCTCTCTCTCTCTTTTTCACACACACACACACACACACACACACCGGTTTATTAATATATAGTCAAAGGAATTTAAACTCCATAGTGAAAAGTATGATACAATATTTTGAAGGAATTGGGATGTGTCTCTAAGAGGAAAAAATGTAAATTTTACACTTTGGTTTAATAACTATCTTTTAAGTCTTATCTGCTCATAGACCTGGGATGATTCTATATCTTCTGAGACTGACTTTATTACCTCCAGAATGACTCACTGTTTTCACATTTTCTGAAGTTCTGTTTCCAGGCCCTCCTCTCATAAATCCTATGTTTTAGAATACTGCATTTCAGGATGGTGAGATATGCTATAGGTCTGCACCTATTTTATAGGGTAACTGCTAACTAGATGTGACTTTTGGGCACTTGAAGTATGACTGAAGAACACTGAGACATTTGTAAATATAAAATATTTGCAGTATTTTGAAGACTTAGTGGAGTAGAAAATAATTTGAAATACTTTGTTAATAATTATACACTATACTAATATGTATAAATAATATTATGGACATAGTGGGTTAGATATATGTGTATTAAAGTTAATCAGAATTCACTTTGACTAAGATCATATTTGAAATAAAATGTTATATAATGTTATATAAAATGTTATATATATAAAATGTTATATATAAATGTTTTATATTTACCTTAAATATAAGTGATTATATGAATTCTTAATGAGTAGCAAAATGAAAAAATTAACTTGTATTCCCAGCCTACCCATGATGTATATGTTGTTACTTTTAAAAAGTATGATTTTTACCTTCTCATATTTAACAAAAAATTGTTCATATTTCAATTAACTAAATTTGTATTTATTCAATATTCAGATAATATATTGGAGTAGGGGTGTTTAGAAAAGATATCTGAAGCATCCATCACAGAACAGCACATATATCTAAGGTTTTCAATAATTTATTGTTGGATAAGTAAATAAATTAATTCCTTAATTCAAAATAAAACAATTAGAAGCTTCAGAATGTAAGAAATTTAATACTGAATTATAGATCATTTACTGCAGTCTCACAGGATTTAGTCCAGTGTGCACTAAGATAAACCAGAGTTTTCTTTTATCCCAGAGGAGAACAATTCCTGTTGGGAGAAATGATTAATGCTAGTGAAACAGAGGGTACTCCATATTGTTCCTGGAAATAACAAAAAATTAATTGAAAAAAAAAAGGGGGGGCAAGATATAAAATAGTAATAATTTAAAAACCTCAAAAACTTCCAGTTTTCAATCTGGCATAGCTTAGAAATGACCACTATGATCTAACAAGTAAAGCCTTCTTAAAGTTTTTACTAAAAAATCAACCATTCTACTTAGATCTGTCAGTGACATGAGGTCACTGGGCAAACCATTTCCCCTAAAACTGAAGAGATAAACATGCAGACAGAAAAATCAGAATTTACCAAAGCAGATATTAAGTAGCAGAAACTTCTTCAGGAATTAGTACCTGTAATTGATGAATGGAGGCCCAGTGTGGACACTCTGAGAGGTAAAAGCACCATGAAAACACAGTCCTAGCAACCCTACACTTTTGTGAAGTATCTCCATGAGAACTACCAGATTCTGACATAAAAGAAATACAGTATTCCCTCAGGCTTCTGGCAGAAGGAGGGAAAAACTAACCAATTTTAAATATACTGGAGCATTCTGCTTTTTCCTAAGAAGAGTTTTCCTTAGGAGAAACAATTTTTCCAGAATATAATTTATTGAGGAGAGTGAAAAAGTTGGCTTAAAGCTCAACATTCAGAAAACGAAGATCATGGCATCTGGTCACATCACTTCATGGGAAATAGATGGGGAAACAGTGGCTGACTTTATTTTTCTGGGCTCCAAAATCTCTGCAGATGGTGGCTGCAGCCATGAAATTAAACGACGCTTACTCCTTGGAAGAAAAGTTATGCCCAACCTAGACTGCATATTAAAAACCAGAGACATTACTTTGCCAACAAAGGTCCATTAGTCAAGGATATGGTTTTTCCAGTGGTCATATATGGATGTAAGAGTTGGACTATAAAGAAAGCTGAGTGCTTAAGAATTGATGCTTTTGAACTGTGGTGTTGGAGAAGATTTTTGAGAGTCCCTTGGACTGCCAGGAGATCCAATCAGTCCATTTTAAAGGAGATCAGTCTTGGGTGTTCATTGGAAGGACTGATGTTGAAGCTGAAGCTCCAATACTTTGGCCACCTGCTGCAAAGGACTGACTCATTTGAAAAGACCCTGATGGTGGGAAAATTTGAGGGCAAGAGGAGAAGGGGACGACAGAGGATGCGATGGTTGGATGGCATCACCGACTCAATAGACATGGGTTTGGGTGGACTCTGGGAGTTGGTGATGGACAAGGAGGCCTGGCATGCTGTGGTTCGTGGGGTCACAAAGAGTTGGACATGACTGAGCAACTGAAATGAACTGAATTTATTGAGGTTTTATCAGAGTCTAATATACCTCAGAGCAGGGAAATATCCAACTTCAGAAACCTCTAAACATCCTAACCCACCTAAGGTGGTTTGGGGAGTACTGAAAAGTACTGACAAAGTTCATAGGAAAGGAGCATAGGTTCATGAAAATACTGAGATCTAACTCTAGGTCTATAGAACACTTTCTCTGCCTCCAAACTTTACCACTACATTACTAAAGGAATTTTTATGGTAGTTCCTTTAATTCATGATATATCATAACCACTTTTCACAAAATAATTACATGTCATATTAAAGGCAAAATCACAATTAGAAGAGAATAATCGAAACTTAGAGCCAAAGTCAGATATATTAAAAATGTTTGACTTATAAGACAAATTTTAATAAGGAATTTTTAAAAACTATGATTAGTATGCTAAGAACTTTAATGGGAAAAAAACACCATAAACATACAAGAACATGTGGATAAGGTAAACAGAGAGAAAAAAATTCTGAGAAAGAATCTAAAAGAAATGCAAAAACGTTGCTATAAAAATGAAGAATATCTTTGAGGGGTTCATTAGTAGACTAGATATTGCTGAGAAAAGAATCACTGAGCTGAGGATATGACAATAGAAACCTCCAAAACTGGAAAGCACAGGGAAAAATTGAAAAAGGGGAACTGAGTATCCAAAAACTGTGGGGAAACTACAAAAGGTATAATATACAAATAGCAGCAACATGAGAAGGAGAAAAAGGAACAGGAACAGAAGCAGTATTTGGAGCAATTAAGTCTATTTCCCCAAATTAATGTCAGGCATCAACTGCAGATCCAAGAAACTCAAAGAACATCAAGCAGGAAAAATGTAAAACCTAAATAAAATAAATAAAAACAATACTTGGGAACATCACATTCAAACTTCAGAAAGGTTAAGGGAAAAAAGAAAAATCTTGAAAGAAGCCAGAAGGGGGGAAAGCATCTTATCTGAAATCACACAGGCACTACTCTAAAGTGAATTGTGATCAGTTGAGATGCCTATTGCAATCTTAGAGCCACTGCTAAAAAAAATACTTAGAAGTAATGATAACACAATCAAAAAAGGAATTAAAATGGTGTTCTATAAAAATATTTACTTAACACAAATAGTAGTAGTAAAAGAGAAACACAGGAATATTTTAAAACATAAGAAAAATAGAAAGCAAGAAGAGGTAAATGATAGGCATAAATCTAACCATAGCAATATTTGCATGAAATGTGAATGGGCTAAATACAGCAAACAAAAGTAGATATTATCAGAATGAATAAAAACAAGATATAACTAAACGTACATAAGAGAAATACCTTACATTAATAGGTATAAGTAAATAAAAAATAAAATCATGTAAAAAAGGTAAAACACGAAACATCTAACTCTTTGAAAATTGGAGTAACCATATTGTTAATATTATAATAATAGATTTAAATACAAGAAACATTACTAGAAAATAAAACATACATTTTATAAAATAAATGCACCAATTCATCAAGAATATATAATCATAAAAATTTATACACTTAAGTATATTTGCCCAAAATACACAAAGTAAAAATTTATAAAATTGAAAGTGAAATTAGACAAACCAATATTACTAGTTTGAAGTTTAAATAACTCAGTGTAAATAATGAAAAAAAATACTACACAGAAGATTAACAAGCATAAAAAGAACTTGAATAACACTATAAACCAAGACTTAGAATGCTCTAACAAAAGAATTTGTATTCTTCTCAAGTGAACATGGAATAGTCTCCAGGATAGGCTATATTTTATAGCATAAAATCATCTCAATAAGTTTAGAAGATTTGAAACCACGCAAACATATGCTCCAACTAAAATGGAATCAAATTAGAAGTCAATAACAGAAAAAAAATTAGGAAATTTATAAATATTTAGAAATTAATCAATATTCTCCTAAATAACCAGTGAGTCACAGGATGCCTGAATTTATAAGATGTGTTATAGGAGTGCTTAAAGAAATTATTTTTAAATCTCTATATCAGAAAAGAAAAACCTCAGATCAAACTATCAAATGTCTACCTTGAGAAACTAGAAAGAATGAAAATGAAAGTAAAACTAATCAGAAGAAGGAAATAATATAAAAATTAAAATAAAAAATATATAGAGAAAATTTTAAAGAGTTTATTTTTAAAAATAATCAACAAAGTTGACAAACATTAAGCTAGATTAAACAAAAAAGTAAGGGAATAGGAAAAATGTGGAAACAGTGTCAGATTTCATTTTCTTGGGCTCCAAAATCAATGGGAATGGTGACTGCAGCTATGAAATTAAAAGACGATTGCTCCTTGGAAGAATAACTATGACAAACCTAAACAGAGTTTTAAAAAGCAGAGACATCACTTTGCCAAAAAAGGTCCATATAGCCAAAGCTATAGTTTTTACAGTAGTCATGCATGAATATGAGAGCTGGAGCATAAAGAAGGCTGAGCACTGAAGAATTGATGCTTTTGAATTGTGGTGCTGAAGACTCTTGAGAGTCCCTTGAACTTCAGGGAGATCAAATCAGTCAGTCCTAAAGGAAATCGGTCCTGAATATTCATTGGAAGAACTGGTGCTGAAGCTGAAGCTCCAATATTTTGACCATCTGATGTGAAGAGCTGACTCATTGGAAAAGACCCTGATGCTGGGAAAGATGAAGTCAGGGGAGACAGGGACGACAGAGTATGAGATGCTGTATGGCATCACCGACTCAATGGACATGAGTTTGAGCAAGCTCCAGGAGTTGGTGATGGACAGGGCAGCTTGGGTTCTCAAAGAGTCATACACAGCTGAGGAACTGAACTGAGACTCAGTAAGTCAAATGTTTATATCACACAGTACTGTAGTGACTAAGCATAGGTCTTCAGTAAAAGTCAGTGCAAATAATATAGTTAGTCTTTAACGGCTATGTTTTTCAGGTTTTCTCACATTCTGGAGACTGAAGAAATGACATTTTCCTCTTTTTTCCCCCAGAAGTGGGTGCTGAAGTTTTAATGGTTCTTCTGCATAGCAAGGGCTTCCCTGGTGGCTCAGTCAGTAAAAAGTCTGCCTAAAACGCTGGAGAGCAGGGTTCTATCCCTGGGTCAGGAAAATCCCCTGGAGAAGAAAATGGCAACTCACTCCAGTATTCTTGTCTGGAGAATTTCATGGACAGAAGAGCCTTATGGTCTATACTCCATCTGGTCACAAAGAGCTGGACACACCTGGCTGACTGACTAAACTTTCACTTGCACTGCATAGCAAGAAATGAGCAATCACTGGGCACAGTTAAAAGTATATGAGGCTTCTGCTTCAGAGATAAAAATGAGTTTGAGCAAGGAGATAGTGAAAGACAGGGAAGCCTGGCATGCTACAGTCCATGGGGTTGCAAAGAGTCAGACATGACAGTGACTGAACAGCAACAGAAATTAAACAAGAAAGTAAGAGAAGATAAAATTACCAAAATTAGAAAAAGAGGAGACATCACTTTCAAAACCTTCAGAATGAAGTATATTTTAAGGGAAATTATGAACAACTTTATGGAAGGAATTACATAAAACAGGCAAAATATACATTTCTACTGTATTCCCTAAAGCAACCACTAAGACATAACTCAAAAGTAAAAAGCAAACAAACAAAACCTGAAGAATTTTAAAAAATCATTCACTTTTTAACATAAACGAAGGCAGTAGAGAGAATTTTAAAATGAAAAACATAAAAAACAAATTGCAAAATTACTAAAACTGACTCAAGAAGAATTATAGCAACAATAGCAAAAAAAACTGAAATGGTAAGTGAAATTTCCCCATTATAAAAATCTCAGGCTCATATGGCTTCACTTATATATTTTTAAGAAACTTTTTCAGAAATTAGAGGAAAAGGAAATAGTTACCATCTCATTCTGTGAACCTAGTGTTATCCTAAAATGTGATCCAGAAAAAGACATAAAAAATAATAGTAAAATAAAATGACAGATGAATTTAGAATTGAAAAACTGTCAACAAAATATTAGCAAACCAAATCCTGCACTTTATGAAAAGAATTACACACCATGACACACTAGACATCCCAGAATGCACAGTGGCTTAGCATCCAAAAATCAATTTAATTAATGTAATACACCACATTAGTGGAATAAAGGACAAAATCCATATGACCATCTTAATAGACACACATACACACAAAAGGTGACAAAAATAAAATACTCATATATGATAAAAAAACTTTCCACACATTAGGAAAAGAATAAAATTTCCTAAATCTAATGAGACATACTTTTGTAAAACCTCCAATTAATACTCTATTTATTGGTTGAAGAAAATTCTTTTCCACTGAGATCAGAAACAAGCCCTGGATATCTATTCTCCCTACTTCTTTTCTTTTTTAATTGAAATATAGTTGATTTCTGGGATTCCCAGGTGGTACTATTGGTAAATGCACTGCCAAAGCAGGAGACAAGAGTCATGAGTTCAATCCCTGGGTCAGGAAGATCCTTTGGCAGAGGGCATGACCACCCGCTCCAGTATTCTTGCCAGGAGAAATCCATGCACAGAGGAGCCTGGTGGACTACAGTCTATTGGGTTGCAAAGAGTCTGACACAACTGAACCGGCTTAGCACCCACATACTCATAGTTGATTTCCAATATTGTTTTAGTTTCAGGTATCTATATTTTTATAGATGATACTCCATTTAAATTTATTACAAAATAATGACTATATTTTTTGTACAACATATCCTTGTTGCTTATCTTTATTATACATAGTAGTTTTTAATCTCTTAATCCCATACTTCTATCTTGCCACTTGTCCCCACTGGTTTCTACTAATATGTTTACTGTGTTCATGAGTCTGTTTCTGTTTTGTTATATACATTTGTTTCTTTTATTTTTCAATTTCATATATAAGTGATATCATACAGTATTTGTCATTTTCTCCCTGACATTTCACTGAGCCCAATACTCTCTACGTCCATCCACATTGTTGCAAAAAATAGAATTTCATTCTTTTTGTGGCTGACTAATATTCCAATGTGTGTGTGTGTGTGTGTGTGTGTGTGTGTACCATAACTTCTTTATCCATTCATCTGTTGATGAACATTTCTGTTTGTTCCATTACTTGGCTATTGTACATAACGCTGCTGAGTATTGGGGTGCATGTGACTTTTAAAATTAGTATTTCTATTATTATTTTTGGTTATATACCAGGAATGGAACTACTAGATCATGTGGTTGTTCTAGGCTTAGTTTTTTGAAGACTCTCCATACTATTTTCCATAGTGGCTGCACCAAGTTACATTCCCACCAACAGTGTACAAGGGTTCTCTTTCTCCACATCCTCACCAACACTTATTACTTATAGATTTTTTGATGACAGCCATTCTGAAAGCTGTGAGGTCATATCTCATTATTGTTTTGAAATACATTTCCCTAATAATTAACAATTTTGTACCTCTTTTCATGTACCAGTTACTTATCTCTATGTCTTTTCTGGACAAATGCCTATTCAAGTCTTCTGCGTATTTTCAATTGGGTTACTTTTTTTCTAACACTGAGTTGCATGAGTTGTTTATATATTTTGAAAGTAATCCCCTATCAGTCACATCATTTGCAAATACTTTCTCCCATTCAGTAGGGCATGTTTTTGTTTTGTAGATGGTTTCTTTTGCTTTTCAAAAGCTTTTAAGTTCAAATAAGTCCCATTTGTTTGGATTTAATTTTATTTATTTTGCCTTAGGAGTCAGATAAAAAAAAAATAGTACTACATTTTGTTTCAAAGTGTGCTTTGTTTTATTCTAGGAATTTTATGGGCTCAGGTCTTACATTTAGGACTTTAATCTATTTGGGGTTTATTTTTGTACATGATATCAGAAAATGTTCTAGTCTTATTTCTCTATATGTAGCTGTCCAGATTTCCCAGAACCACTTATTGAAAAGATTGTTTTTCTCCATTGCTTATTCTTGCCTCCTTTGTCATAGATTAATTGACCATAGATGAATCAGTTTATTTCTGGGCTCTGTATTCTGTTCTGTTGTTCTATATGCCCATTTTTGTCCCAGTACCATGCTACTTTGATTATTGTATCTTTGTTGGTGTTGATGTTCAGTCACTCATTTGCCTCCAACTCTTTGCTACTCCATGGACTGCAGCAGGCAGGCTTCCTTGTCCTTCATTATCTCACAGTGCTCAAACTCATATCAACTGAGTCAAATATGTCATCCAACCATCTCATCCTCTGTCACCGTCTTCTCCTTTTGTCTTTAATCTTTCCCAACATAAGGATCTATTTCAATTAATAGGCTCTTCACATCAGGTGGTCAATGCATTGGAGCTTCAGCTTCAGCATCAGTCCTTCCAGTGAATATTCAGGGTTGATTTCCTTTAGGATTGATTAGTTTGGTCTCCTTGTTGTCCAAGAGACTCTCAAGACTCTTTTCTAGCACCACAGTTTGAAAGCATCATTTCTTGGGAACTCAACTTTCTCTATGGTTCAACTCTCACATCCAAACATGACTGCTGGAAAAACCAAAGTTTTGACTATGTAGACCTTTGTTGGCAAAGTGATGTCTCTGCTTTCTAAAATTCTATCTAGGTTTGTCATAGCTTTCCTTCCAAAGAAGAAGTGTCTTTTAATTTCATGGCTGTAATCACCATCCACAGTGATTTTGGAGCCCAAGAAAATAAATCTGACACTGTTTACATTTTTTTCCTCTATCTATTTACCATGAAGTGATAGAACCATATGCAATGATCTTAGTTTTTTGAGTATTGCATTTTAAGCCAGCTATTTCACTCCTCTTTCACCCTCACATAAGGCTCTTAAGTTCCTCTTCACTTTCTGCCATTTGCTTTCTACAAATGACATGCAGGTGTCATCTGCATATCTGACATTGTTGGTATTTCTCCCATCAGTCTTGATTCCACTTATGATTCATCTATCCAAGCCTTTCACATGATGTACACCACATATAAGTTAAATAAGCTGGGTGACAATATACAGTCTTGATATACTCCTTTCCCTATTTTGAACCAGTCATTTTTCCATGTCCAGTTCTAACTGTTGCTTCTTGACCTGCATACATGTTTCTCAGGAGGCAAGTAATGTGGTCTTTAAGGAAATTCTCTATAAGAATTTCCCAGTTTGTTGTGATCCATACAGTCAAAAACTGTAGGTAGTCAGTGAAGCAGAAGTAGGTGTTTTTCTGGAATTCCCATGCTTTTCTTCTGTTATCCATTAGATGTTGGCAATTTGATCTCTGGTTCTTCTGCCTATTGTAATCCAGCTTGTACATCTGGAAGTGTTTGGTTCATGTACTTTTGAAGCCTAGCTTGAAGGATTTTGAGCATCGCCTGGCTAGCATGTGAAATGAGTGCAATTGTATGGTAGTTTGAACACTCTTTGCCAATGCTTTTTTTTGGGATTGGAATGAAAACTGGCCTTTTCATTCCTGTGGCTACTGGCAAATTTCCAAATTTGCTGGCATATTACTTGCAGAGCTTTAACAGCATTATCTTTTAGGATTTTAAATACTTCTGCTGGAATTCCATCACCTCCACTAGCTTTGTTAATAGCATTGCTTCTTAAAACCCACTTGACTTCACACCCAAGTATGTCTGGCTCTAGGTGAGTAAACACACCATCTTGGTTATCTGGGTAATTAAAAACTTTTTGTATGGTTCCATGACTGGTTTGGTCTCCTTGCTGTTCAAGAGACTCTCAAGAGTCTTCTCCAGCACCTCAGTTTGAAAGCATAATTTCTTGGGTGCTCAACCTTCTCTACAGTTCAACTCTCACATCCATACATGACTGCTGGAAAAACCATAGCTTCGATCATGTGGTCTTTTGTTGTCAAAGTAATGTTTCTGCTTTCTAAAATTCTGTCTAGGTTTGTCATAGCTTTTCTTATGAAGAAGAATCTTTGCAGTGTTTTTCGAAGTTAGGAGGTATTGATCTTTCTATTTGTTCTTTATTCTTAAGCTTGCTTTGACAATCCATGGTTTTTGATGGGTCCATATAAAATTAAATTTATTTATTCTAGCTCTGTGGAAGGAGTCATTGGTATTTTGATACGGATTTCATTAAATCTAGATTGTTTTGAGCAGTGCAGTCATTTAAACAATATATTTTCCAGTTCAAGATATCTTTCCATTGCTTTGTATCCTCCTCAATTTCCTTCATCAGGATTTTGTAACTTTCAGAGTGTAGGCCTTTCACCTCATTAGTTTATTCCTAGTTTTTTTTTTTTTTTAATGATATTTAAATAGGATTATTGTTTTCTCTTTCTGACAGATTATTAGTTTTCTCTTTCTGACAGCTTATTATTAGTGTATAAACTGATAAAACTCTTATCAAAGCTGGTAAAGAGGAAATATATCTCAAAATAATAGTGGTTGTTTATGACAAACTCACAAATAATATCATATGCAAGAGTAAAAACCTAAAAGTCTTTTCTCCAAAATCAGAAACGAGATAAGGTTGTCTCTCTTACCACTTCAACTTAACTTAGTATTGGAATTCCTAGCCACAGCAATAAGAGAAGAAAAAGAAATAAAAAATGGAAGGGAAGAAGTAAAACTGTCACCATTTTCAGATATCATGGGGCTTTGTGGGTGGTGCTTGTGGTAAAGAACACTCTTGCCAAGGCAGGAAACTTAACAGACATAGGTTGGATTTCTGTGTCAGAAAGATCCCCTGGTGGAGGGCATGGCAAACCATCCCAGAATTATTGCCTGGATAATCCCATGGACAGAGGAGTGTGGTGGTCTACAGTTCATAGGGTTGCAAATAGGGGACACAACTGAGGCAACTTAGCAGCAGCAACAATATTACTCATAGAAAGACCTGACATTTCCACCAAAAAAAAAAAAAAAAACCTATTAAAACTAATAAATGAACTTGCAAAGTTGAAGGATTCAAAATTAATATACAGAAATCTGTTAACATTCTCATTACTTCTATACAGCAATTATTTTGGGGTTTCTAGAAAAATTAATGAAGCCAGGCAAAAAGAAATGTAAGGCATTTCGATAAAAATGAAGAAATAAAACTACCTCTATTTGCCATTGACATAATTGTCTGTGAAGAAATCCCACAGAATCTACAAAATTAATTAATTGAAACATTGTTAACACTAACAAGTGAGTTTGTCAGTGTTGTAAGATAAAAACAAAAACAAAATAACTACGATGGCAATGAATATCTGTAAATGGTTTTTATACTGCATTTAAAGTAGCATCAAAAATACATAAACCTAGGAGAAATTCTGATGGAAGTGAAGGGTCTATAAACTAACTATGATGTGCATGCCTGGGTGCTCAGTCCCTTCTGTCATGTCTGACTCTTTACAAGCCTATGCACTGTATCCTGTAAGGCACCCCTATCCGTTGGATTCTCCAGCCAAGAATACTGGAGTGGGTGCCATTCCCTTCTCCAGAGGATGTTCCCAACCCAGGGATTGAACCCATATTTCTTATATCTTCAGCATTGGAGGTGAGTTCTTTACCACTAGTGCTACCTGGGAAGCTCCAAAAGCTACAATATATTGCTGAAGACTTTATAAAGAAGACTTTAATAAATAGATGAATATATCATTTTCATGGATTGAATATTTAATAGTTCTAAGATAATAATTCCTCCTGAATTGATCTATAGATTCAATCCAATCCCAATCAAAAGCATAGCAGGTTTTATCTTAGAAATTGACAACTCAGGTATAAAATCCTTATGTAAATACAAAGATCTTAAAATAATATAAACATGTTTTAAGGAGAAGAAAAAAAATCAGAGAATTTAAATGATCTGACACCAAGAATTAATAGAAAGCTACAGTATTTAAGACTGTGAGGTACTGGTAAGGCAGGAAAAATAAAATAAATCAATGGAAGAGTTGATAAACCATAAATAGATAGAGGAATTCAAAAAAGTTATAAAGACAATTCATTGGAGAAATGAGAATGTTTGGAGAAATGAGAAAGTTAGTTCAATCGCTCAGTCGTGTCCGACTCTTTGCGACCCCATGAATTGCAGCACGCCAGGCCTCCCTGTCCATCACCAACACCCTGGGTTCACTCAGACTCAACGTCCATTGAGTCAGTGATGCCATCCAGCCATCTTATCCTCTGTAGTCCCCTTCTCTTCCTGCCCCCAATCCCTCCCAGCATCAGAGTCTTTTCCAATGAGTCAGCTCTTCACACGAGGTGGCCAAAGTACTGGAGTTTCAGCTTTAGCATCATTCCTTCCAAAGAAATCCCAGCGCTGATCTCCTTCAGGATGGACTGGTTGGATCTCCTTGCAGTCCAAGGGACTCTCAAGAGTCTTCTCCAACACCACTGGTCAAATCCATCAATTCTTCAGCACTCAGCCTTCCTCACAGTCCAACTCTCACATCCATGCATCACCACTGGAAAAACAATAGCCTTGACTAGACGGACCGTTGTTGGCAAAGTAATGTCTCTGCTTTTCAATATGCTATCTAGGTTGGTCATAACTTTTCTTCCAAGGAGTAAGTGTCTTTTAATTTCATGGCTACAGTCACCATCTGCAGTGATTTTGTAGCCCCCCAAAATTGTCTGACACTGTTTCCACTGTTTCCCCATCCCATGAGAGTGTTTTAAAAAATAGTGTTCAGTAAACTAGATATCCACAGAGAAAAATATAAACTTTTATGCCATAATTTGCTCCGTACTAAAAAGAAATACTCATAACAGATCTAAATGGAAAGACTAAAATTATATAATTTTGGAAGAATAAATGGAGAAAAATCTTTGTGATCTTGGTTTAGGCAATGTAATTAGATGCAACACTAAAGTCAGAATTTTCAATAATCGTGACCCTAAAATAGACTTTGATAAAATTAGGATCTTCTGTTCTTTGAAGTAAATAACCAAGTTGTGAAACACACACACACAGACACTGAAAGTTCAGTTCAGTCGCTCAGTCGTGTCTGACTCTTTGTGACCTCATAGACTGCATGATTCCAGGCCTCCCTGTCCATCACCAACTCCCGAGTTTTCTCAAACTCATGTCCATCAAGTCTGTGGTGCCATCCAACCATCTCATCCTCTGTCGTCCCCTTCTTCTCTTGCCTTCAATCTTTCCCAGCATCAGGGTCTTTTCCAATGAGTCAGTTCTTTGCATCAGGTGGCCAAAGTATTGGAGTTTCAGCTTCAGCATCAGACACTGAAATACTATTTAGAAATAAAGGGAATGAAAAAATAAAATAAAAGGAATGAAGTATTGACATATCTAAGGATATTGATGTATATCAAAATACTGCTGCTAAGTGGAAGTTAACAACAACAACAAAAGTAAATTGCTCTGTTTATATAAAATTCAAGAAAATAAAAGACACAGTGATAAAAAGCAGATCAGTTGTTCCCAGGAAGAGGGGAACTAGGGACAGGCAGTAGGGGGAATTGCAAAGGATTACAGGAAAACTTTTGTAAGTGATGGATATGTTTGTTATATTGATGTTGTTGATGGTTTTCCAGATGTATGTCATAATTTATCAAGCAGCATACCTTACACACGTGCAGTTTAATGTATATCAATTATACCACCATATAACTGTAAAACACACACATCTACACACGAACTGAGGAGAGAGGAGATAAGTGAATGAGAAGAGGGGAGAAAAATTAATTCTTAATTCCCATGGTCATCATGAGTAAATAACTCCATGTTTCAAAAGTAGGAAAACTATAAGGACCAAAGTAAAAATACTGCATATCTAAGAGAAAGAGCCAAAGATAAAGTGATTAGTTTTTGCTGTTTTTCAGTCACTCAGTCTTGTCCAACTGTTTGTTACCCCGTGGACTGAAGCACACCAGGGAACCAACCCCATGAACAGTATGAAAAGGCAAAAGTGATAGAGACAGATAGAAACATAGAAAGAGGAGGCTTCCCTGGTGGCTCAGTGGTAAAGAATCTGCCTGCCAATATAGAGGACATAGGGTCGATCCCTGGTCAAGGAAGCTCTCATATGTCACTGGACAACTAAGCCTGTGCCTCACCAAGGCAGCACTCTAGAGCTCACGAGCCACAATTACTGAGACTATGCTGCAACTACTGAGCCCAAGGACCCTAGCATTCATGCTGCACAACAAGAGAAGACACTGCAATGAAAAGCTCTCATATGACAATGCAGAGTAGCCCCTACTCACCGCAACTGGAAAAAGCCTGCATTCAGTAAGAGGACCCACTGCAGCCATAAATAAATAACTCTTTCATTTAAAAAAAGAAAAAGAGAAAGAGGCTGTGTATATTCAGTGCTTGATATAGTAGAAATTGTTGAGGATTTTCTGTCCTTTCTGTGATCTCCATTAATTGTAATTGGTATAGGTCCAGTTAAACTAGAAAACCTTAAACTCACTGAAGTTCTGCGAAAAGCTGTGGGAGATATTTTGCAATGATTCAGAACTAATGTCAACAATTGCCTGTATGTAGATAAAACTGACTTTACCTCAAAGATGGGTTCAATCAATATTTATTTCTAATGTAAAAGAATATTTTGATTAAATATATTATAGTTGACCCTTGAACAGTGTGAAGTTAGGGGTGCTGACCCTCCATGGAGTTGAAAAACCGTGCATAACATTGCAGTTGTCATTTTGTATGTGTTCATCTACATGTACAAATACAACCAACCACAAATCCAAAGTAGTAAATGTTACATACTTTTTAATAATTTTATTTATTTACTTATTTTATTTTTGGCTGTGCTGGGTTTTCACTGCTATGGGGGCTACTCTCTAATTGCAGCCTGTGGGCTTCTCCTGTGGCTTCTCTTGTTACAGAGCACAAGCTCTAGGTTTCCAGAAATTGCAGCATGTGAGCCCAGTAGTTGCAGCTTTCAAGTTCTAGAGCATAGACTCTAGTTGTAGCGCATGGGTTTAGATGAACTACAGCATGTGGAATCCTCCTGGGTCAAGAATGGAACTGTGCCTCCAGCATTGGCAGGTGGATTCCTTACCACTGAACTACCAGGGAAGCCTTACATATTTTTTAAAAAGCCCACATATAGGTGAATCCATGAAAGTTCAACCCACTTTGTTCAATGGAAAAACTGTATGATAATTAATATAATGAATAATTGTCTCCAATTTATCTTACTCTAAATTTTACTTGTTGCAAGGGAGAGAAACCTATCAACAGAGGTCAGTTGTTTGTCCTTGGGATTTTTGTCACCTTTGAGAATGTTCCTCATTACATCTTTGGATCTCAGTTTACCCTTTTATAAAACAAGGCCATGGAGATATTTCCATGCCTCCAGAATGTTGTAGGATAATGAATAGCTTGATAACTCATTGCGATCTTTGGCACAAGCATAAAGTATTATTATTGCTACTAAATACTATTAGCTAGGGTATGGTGTTGAACTGATAATTACTTCAAAGAACACTTCATAAAATGCTAACTATAAAGTGTACATAAATTTATACATCCAGTAATATCAAACCAGCTTTGAACAAATATTTTGGAAGACTGCCAACATTATTACTTTCACGGTGTTGGTAAACTTTAATTTATATTCAAACTCATCACCTCAGTTCTTCAAGTGCAGCTCTCTTCAATACCAATTCAAGTTCTTTGGAATGAATAAACGCAATTCATTTACCTGTTTCATTAGAATGATGACACCTTGTGATACAGTATTATGAGGAAAACCCCTCTCCCGTAGTTTAGTTGTGGTAGTTTATATTTTAATGTTTTAATAAGAAAAGGGAAATGGTTGTAGAAGTTAGGAAAGCCTGAAGTCAGAATTTGGCAAGGTTAAAAAAAAGCAGGTAAACACTGCTATGTTAACAGAACTAGTCATGCACTTATTGTTGAATTTGCCAAAAACACTGTTCACTGGAAAACAATTTTATTGTCATTTCAGAATACATATTACAATTCTGTAATCAGAATTATGAAGGATCAACAAGAGGCAGTGTGTGAAGCACCTACTATCAATACATGCCAATGTTATTCATATACATTTCCCTTTGTATATTCATATACATTCAAACACAGGGAAATGTATATAAGCCTCATTCGTCAACAACTTAAGGAAACCCTCATGTCTGTTGGGTCGTGGGAATACTACCTGGGAATACTACCCTTACATTTTTGAAGATTTTCTATTCTACAAAAAAATTGAAAGACCAATAAAATGAATACATATATAGCTATTATTTGAACCCACTAATTGCTAACATTTTGCAATATTTGCATACAATCTCTTGCTCTTTCTCCCTCATATTTATAGAACCATTTGAAAATAAATTAAGTATATTTCTCAGTCTTCTTATTTCTTCTGAAAAAGAGGAGTTACTTTTAGCCACTGATACCAAGGTTCATTGTCCTCTAAAAGGAATGAGTAACGTTCACCATTTTGTACAGATTGATCATGTACAGATACATTTTAAGAAACTCACATAAAAAAGACTTTTGTCTGGGCATGTATAGAATTTCATTTTCAATTTTTGATTTTCAGATTGAGCATGTAGAGTAGAAGTGACCACATAATTTACTTCCTAAACCAGGAAATTTATGAACGTGAAAGGGGCCACTGTTAATAATTATTCCAGGAGAGCAAATGTAAAACAGGACTATCTCAAGTATGCTGCAACTCTTGGTCATTCTACCTTGAATGCACAGTACAGGTATATTGCTGAGGAGTAACTTGGGCCCTAGTTAGTGTGCTTAACTCTGACAGACACAGTCCCAGAGGACACAAGTTCCTATGTCAGCTGATGAATCTGGGGCACAACTCCTAGTCTATTCTGTGGAATTAACCCTCCAAACAGTGTAGACTAATTTTTGATCTTTAAAAAGAAGGGAGGAATTTATTTATTTAACAAAATTTCCCAAGCAAAATGAGATCCACTGTATGTTAATTGCAGTCAGGGTGATGTTCAGGGTCGGTTAGTTCATCAATAAGTTGGACTTGCTGGACACTCAGACTTACTGCTGTCAAGACTCCAACTAATTTATTGTGAGTCCTTTAGGCTTCAAAGCTTCATAAAAGAGTCAAAAGTCAAGATCTGATTGCTGAACAACAAAGAGGGTTGTTGTTGTTTTTTTCCTCCTACTGAACTGTACATCTTTTGAGAAAGTATTTATGAAAATCCAGTTTAATTTTTCCATCTGAATCCAACTCTGTAAGTCAAAATGACCATTTCCTCTCTCCCACTGTATGGTCTGGCTTCACCCTGTAAGTCACCCCTCTGGTCAGTAGTAAGTAAGTGAAGTGAAATTGTACCAACATCAAGATATCAGTAGAAAAAAGCACAGTTAAAAAAAAAAAAAAAAGATAAAAGAGGTGGGTGTTTTAAAATAATCTGAATCTCTATAGATTGCATCTCAAGTGACTAAGGACTAGTCTAGATGAGCAAAGGAGGAGCTGGGAAGCATGACTGCACAATGCCAGGAGGACTGTTTCCTAATGACCTGAAGTTCTCTTTGACCTTTCAAAGATCCTCCTTTCAGGTTTAGGGAATTCTCTTGGCTGATGCCTGACCTCTCGGTTACTAGATGAAGGAGAGAAAGACCAACTTTTTCAAGGAATAGAGGAATCTTGTAAAACATTTAACAGAAGATGACTAATAAATTATGATAATTGGTAGCATGATCTCTTGTAATTACCAATCTAAGAGTGCTGTTAGCTACTGTAGGCTCTGAGCTCTTGTAGAAGACCTTAAGGAAGCCTTGTTCATTGGGCTGGGATTTGACATGTGGATAAGAAAGAAATAGGTAATGGGGATAGCCAAACATTTAAGGAAGGGACAAAATAATTGAAATTGTGAAGGCATGATGCAATTCCAAAATGTTGTAAGTAGATGAAGTGAAGAGAAGTGAAGTCACTCAGTCTTGTCCGACTCTTTGCGACCCCGTGGACTCTAGCCTGCCAGGCTCCTCTGTCCATGGGATTCTCCAGGTAAGAATATTAGAGTGGGTTACCATTTCCTTCTCTAGGGGATCTTCCCAACCCAGGGATCAAAGCCGGGTCTCCCGCATTAGAGGCAGAAGCTTTAACCTCTGAGCCACCACTTACATAATATATTATGGTTTTCAAAGTACTTGTATGTATAGTGGAAAAAAAAAAAAAAAAAAAAAAACAAGTGAAGTGAAAGTTGCTCAGTCATGTCTGACTCTTTGTTACCCCATGGACTGTAGCCCACCAGGCTTCTCTGGGCAACATTATCTTTTCCAAATTGTAGTTAAATATATATATATATATAAATATATATATATTTATATGGACATATATATATATATATATATATGGACAAAATTAACACACAAGTTCTTTTGCATTTTCAGTGGCAGAGTTGGATCGAGTAGATGCAAATTTTGGTGTACTATTGTTGTAACCATTTTACTTTAATAGATGAAGAAACTGAAGTTCAGAGTTAGGACTCAAGCCAGTAGTTTCATATCTCATATTTTACATTTTTCACTGTATGTTATAGACTGAAGAAAGAGAAAATGGGGGTCAAAGAATCCATTAAGAAAGAAAATCCCAAAGAACAAATTAGGGAGAAGAAAGTTGTGATTTCCAAGTGGAATCTTTGGTCACAATAAAAAATAGATGCACTGTCAGCGAACAGGAATGCCAGACAAATACCTAGGGAAACCAATCAGAATTCATAAAATTTCCACTAACTTTCTCCTGCCTTCAGTCAACCCTGGGTACAAATATTATATTTATTCCTTTCTCTCACATTCTTCTGTGCTTACAGAGTTCTTGTTGTCTCTACCCCATCTTCTATATCCCTCAGCATCTTGCTGTTTAAATGCTGCTCAAAACCCTTAGACATCATTCTCTGATCCTCATGAGCTTCTACTGTACTGGTCTCTGAAACACATATTATCATGGCATTGTTCTGTGTACAATGAATATGTCTCATGTTCTATTGTTGATTCTTGTGCCAAGACAGAGTAGAATGTAGCAGTATGTTTTGCTGAGAGCACATTGCTTTGTTTTTTGTTCTTTATCTTCTTTTCATCAATTTGGGATTCATTTTATTCAAAAAATTCTTTACTTCTTGACTTTCTAGTAATTGCTTTCTACTTTAATTAATTTTGATGGTGGATAGATGTATTTTGAAAATGTTTTTTTCCATATTTTAGAACATTTTTTTTCAAAAGTAAAGGAAGACACATGACACGCCAATTTACTGTGCACATTAGGGCCTAAAATCTTTCCTTCAGACCTAGAGCACAACTGAATTTTCATCCAGCACCATATTTGGCTCTAAACTGGGGGAACACAGCTGTTCAGAGGCCTAAAGTTCTCATTTTTTTCACATGCAGTGAATGAACAATGTCCCACATGCCTTGGTATCAGTCACTATAATCTCTCTTAGTATCAAAGGAACAAGTTGGCATGATTAGAGTGCATTTTGGCCCTTTTCTCTTCATTCTTCTGATTTCAACCAGACACCTGCCAAGACTTATCATTTGGCTTTGCTCTTTGAAACTGAAAGAAGTTTAAAATAAGCTCTTCAAGCTTTGTTTTCTAACCACTATGAGTTGAATGCTATTGTCCTGCTGTCACTTAGAGCAATAGGTCTCATGTATGCACCCTAGAAATCTGCATTTTAAATGAGGCTTCTTGGTTTGGGAGTCTATATAAGCTATAAATGATAAGCTGCTGCTATTCAGCCACTCAGTCATGTCCAACTGTTTGCGACCCCATGAACTGCAGCATGCAGGGCTTTCCTGTCCTTAACCAAGTCCCAGAGCTTACTCAAAGTCATCTCCATTGAGTTGGTGATGCCATTCCACCATCTGGTCCTCTGTTGTACACTTCTCCTCCTGCCATTATCATTCCCAGAATTAGGGTTTTTCTAATAAACTGGCTCTTCACATCATGTGACCAAAGTACTGGAACTTCAGCTTCAGCATCAGCCCTTCCAATGACTACTCAGGATTGATTTCCTTTAGAATTCCCTGGTTTGATCTCCTTGCAGTCCAAGGGACCCTCAAGAGTCTTCTCCAAAAGCAGCAATTCTTCAGTGTTCAGCTTTCTTTATAGACCATCTCTCATATCCATACATGACTACTGGAAAAACCATAGCTTTGACTAGACAGAATTTTGTTGGCAAAGTAATGCCTCTTCTTTTTAATATGCTATCTAGGTTAGTCATAGATTCTCTTCCAAGGAGCAAGTATCTTTTAATTTCATGGCTGCAGTCACCATTTGCAGTGATTTTGGAGCCCCCCAAAATAAAGTCTCACTGTTTCCATTGTTCCCCAGTCTATTTGCCATGAAGTGATGGGACCAGATGCCATGATCTTAGTTTTCTGAATGTTGAGTTTTAAGACAACTTTTTCATTCTCCTCTTTCATTTTCATCAAGAGACTCTTAAGTTCTTCTTCAATTTCTGCCATAAAGTTAGTGTCATCTGCATATCTGAGGTTATTTATATTTCTCCCAGCAAACTTGATTCCACTTTGTGCTTCATTCAGCCTGGCATTTTGCATAATGTACTCTGCATATAAGTTAAATAAGTAAGGTGACATTATCCAAGCCCAGTTTTATTCCTGTCGTGATTTGGAACCAGTCTGTTGTTTCATGTCCAGTTCTACCTGTTGCTTCTTGACTTGCAAACAGATTTTTCAGAAGGCAGGTAAGGTGGTCTGTTATTCCCATCTCTAAGAATTTTCCACAGTTTGTTGTGATCCATACAATCAAAGGCTTTGGCATGGTCCAAAGGAGAAGTAGATGTTTTATTGGAGCCCTCTTGTTTTTTGATGATCCAACGAATGTTGGCAATCTGATCTCTGGTTCCTCTGCCTTTTCTAAATCCAGCTTGAACATCTGGAAGTTCACGGATCACATAAATTTGAAGCCTGACTTGGAGAATCTTGAATATTACTTTGCTAGTGTGTGAGATGAGTACAATTGTGTGGGAGTTTGAACAGTCTTTGGCATTGCCTTTCTTTGGGATTGGAATGAAAACTGACCTTTCCCAGTCCTGTGGCCACTGCAGAATTTTCCAAATTTGCTGGCATATTGAGTACAGCACTTTCACAGCATCATCTTTTAAGATTTGAAATAGTTTAACTGTAACTCCGTCACCTCCACTAGCTTTGTTCATGGTGGAGCTTCCTCAGGCCCACTTGAATTTGCATTCCAAGATGTCTGGCTCTAGATGAGTGATCACACCATCGTGGTTATCTGGGTCATAAAGATCATTTTTGTACAATTCTCCTGTGTAATCTAGCCACGTCTTCTTAATATCTTCTGCTTCTGTTAGGTCCATACAATTTCTCTCCTTTAGTGAGCCCATCTTTGCATGAAGTGTTCCCTTGGTGTCTCTAATTTTCTTGAAGAGATCTCTAGTCTTTCCCATTCTATTGTTTTCCCCTATTTCTTTGCATTGATCACTGAGGAAGGCTTTCTTATCTCTCCTTAATATTCTTTGGAACTCTGCATTCCAATGGGTATATCTTTCCTTTTCTCCTTTCCCTTCAGCTTCTATTTTTTCTCCAGCTATTTGTAAGTCCTCCTCAGACAACCATTTTGCCTTTTTGCATTTCTTTTTCTTGGAGACTGTCTTGATCCCTGCCTTCTGTACAATGTCACGAACCTCCGTTCATAGTTCTTCAGGCATTCTGTCTATCAGATCTAATCCCTTGAATCTATTTGTCACTCCCATTGTATAATCATAAGGTATTTGATTTAGTCATACCTGAATGGTCTAGTGGTTTTCTCCAATTTAAGGTGAATTTGGCATTAAGGATTTCATCATCTGAGCCACAGTCAGCTCCCATTTGGTGATATTCCCGTGTAAAGTTGCCTCTTGTCCTGTTGGAGTCGGGTGTTTGCAATGACCAGTGCATTCTTTTGGCAAACTCTGATAGCCTTTTCCTTGCTTCATTTTGTACTACAAGTCAAATTTGCTTGTTATTTCAGGTATCTCTTGACTTCCTACTTTTGCATTCCAGTCCCCTAGGATGAAGAGGACCTCTTTTTCAGGTGTTTGTTCTTGAATATCTTGTCGGTCTTCATATAACCTTTCAAGTTCAGTTTTTTTCAGCATTACTGATCAGGGCACAGACTTCGATTACTGTGACATCGAGTGAATTGCCAAGCAGACATCAGAGATCATTGGAAATGAACAGAGATCATTCTGTCGTTTTTGAGGTTGCACCCACATGCTGCATTTTTTACTTTTGTTGGTTATGAGCACTACTCCATTTCTTCTGAGGAATTCTTACCCGCAGTAGTAGATATAATGGTCATCAGAGTTTAATTTGCCCATCCCAGTTCATTTAGTTCACTGATTCCTAAAATGTTGATGTTCACTCTTGTCATCTCCTGTTTGATCACTTCCAATTTATGTTAATTCATGGACTTAACATTCCAGGTTCCTATGCGATATTGTTCTTTACAGCATCTGACTTTACTTCCATCACCAGTCACACCCACAACTGGATGTTGTTTTTCCTTTGGTTCTGTCTCTTCATTCTTTCTGGTTATTTCTTCCCTCTTCTCCAGTAGCATATTGGGTACATACCGACCTGGGGAGTTCATCTTTCAGTGTCATATCTTTTTGCCTTCTCATGTTGTTTATGAGGTTCTCAAGGCAAGAATATAGTCAAAGCTATGCTTTTTTCCAGTATTCAAGTATGGCTATGAGAGTTGTTCCTATATAAAGAAGGCTCAGCACCAAAAAAAAATGATGCTTTCAAATTGGGATGGTGGAGATGACTCTTTAGAGTCCCCTGAAGAATAAGGAGATCAAACCAGTCAATCCTAAAGGAAATCAACCCTGAATATTCATTGGAAGGACTGATGCTGAAGCTGAAGCTCCAATACTTTGGCTACCTGATACAAAGCGCCAACTCATTGGAAAAGACCCTGGTGCTGGAAAGGCAATTCTATGTTGAAGGTAAAAGGAGACCATGATGGCAGAGGGTTAGATGGTTGGATAGCATGACTAACTCAATGGACATGAATCTGAGCAAACTCAAGGACATAGTAAAGAACAGAGAGACCTGATATGTTGCAGTTCATTGACTTGCAAAGAGTCAGACACAACTTAGGGACTGAATAACAACAACTCCTTCACCCAAAAGTGTTCATTCACTCAAACACTCTTTATGAAGTAGTTTTAGCTTGAGGCACTGTACAAAGGATAGAATAATGCATGAACTGCCACTTCTGTCTTCAAGAAGATTACTATTTGTTTGGTAAGAAATAAATAAGCATTTAAGAAGTGAATGGTGTTTCCTTGGTGGTTCAGATGGTAAAGAATCTGCCTGCAATGCAGAAGACCCAGATTTGATCCCTGACTTGGGAAGATCCCCCAGAGAAGGGAAAAACAACCCACTCCAGTATTCTTGCCTGGGAAATCCCATAGACAGAGGAGCCTGATGGGCTACTGTCCATTGGATTGCAGAGAGTCAACACCACTGAGCAACTAACACTTTCACTTTTTCTGCTTATTGTGCCTTAAAAGCACAATAAGGCAATAAAAGAAATAATATAGACAGAAAGAGAGATGAAAGTAAGAAAAAAGACTCCTTAGAGGACATTCAGATTGTTGGTATGAGAAGAAATGATGCTCTAGGTCAAGGGATAACATAGCATTAAGAGAAAGAGAATAAAATCACACCCACACCTAGAACATTCAATGACCCTTTTGTCTTCTGATGCATTGATTTAAACATTCATTTGATCTAATTTAGTAACCCTATTTTGCAAATACCATTGTGTATAATCTTTAAAGGGATTTAAAAACTAAATCTTATGTCATTTTTCATCCCTAGATTCCTAACACACTACAGGAATAAATGACTGCTAAAGATGATCATGGTGGTAGTGGTAATGATATAAATAAGATGAAAGAGGAAGAGAAGGAAGAGGAAAAGAAGTGAGAATAAGGATATATCGAGAGAACATTTTGTTGGGACAGAGGCAGAATTGTGAACAAAATATTGATTCCTTCTATGTTTGTGCGTAGAATTAAACTGAAAGAGCCACAATAGATTGTGAAGAATTTCTTTCTCCTGACTGCTCTTCTCTCAGATACAGAGGCATAGTTCTAAATACAGTGACTAATGTGTTGGTTCTGAATACTTGGCACAAGAGAATAGATCTATTTTTTCTAAGCCCTTATAAAGCAGTACAAATTAAGGGCAGTTAACCAAAGGAAAAAAGTCCATCTGTTACTCAGGGCAACATTTCCCTCCATTTCTAGTCTATGCTTCTTCACTTAGGCAATAAGCTGTTTTTTGTTTGTTTGTTTTGTTTTCTGCTGGAAAAGATAAATAAGGTGAGCAAAAGATCAGTAAAAACCTATGAAAATTATAAATGGATGACAGACAATTTAAAGATAACATTTAAGTAGTTGAATTGAAAAAATGTGATTTTTATGGTCATATATTTTGATAGTACCCTGAGGATAAATTCAAGAAACCTCAAAAAATGAGGTTTGAATGTTAGATCATTAAAAGTTACTCTATCTTCTTAGTGTCTTATTGCTAAACAAGGTGATATAAATTTTAGAAATTTGGTGCTCCATGAGCACTTAAACATTATATTATTTAAGAATAAAAATGAGAATCAAATACATGTTTTCATGTTTTGTCTGAGTAGCATCAGCCTTGTGATACACTCAACTATAGTTCTACTGGAATCTTTTCCAAAATCATTTTATTCATTATAAAATAGCAGCAAAAACATACAGTTCGTTTACTTGCTTTCTAAAGGTCACTGTATGAAGAGGTTTACTCAGACATGCCAAGTGTCTCTCTAGAATACCTGCTATCTCTCTTCTTCCAGTCCAGATGCTGTCTGTCCTTCATGGCCTAGTTCAGGCTACAGTTCCCATTCAACCTTCTTTTGAACCATTGATTTCAAATGACTTCCTCCTATCTTGAATATCTATGAAACTTGTTTTCCACATCATTTATATGACCTTTCAATTTGAAGTTGTATCTTTTTATCCCAACTAAATTACAAATTTATAAACCTCAAAGAAAAAAATTGTAAATATGGTGACAAAATCAAAGTTTTTGCTGCTTCTGCTGCTGCTAAGTAACTTCAGTCGTGTCCGACTCTGTGAGACCCCATAGATGGCAGCCCACTAGGCTCCACTGTCCTTGGGATTCTCCAGGCAAGAATACTGGAGTGGGTTGCCATTTCCTTCTCTAGTGCATGCATGCATGCCAAGTTACGTCAGTCTTGTCCGACTCTGCATGACCCTACAGAAAGTAGCCAATCAGGCTCCTCCATCCATAGGATTCTCTAGGCAAGAATACTGGAGTGGGTGAAGTTTTTGCAGAAAATTTCAAATATCAGAGTTAATTCCTATTCACTCTGTAAATAGTTTTTCATTGTATTAACTTTTAGGTCAGAATATATGAGCAACATATTGGGTGATTTTTCACTCGCCATTGCAGCAGTGCTCAGTTCTGTTGAGTTCAGTTGCTCAGTCATATCCGAACCTTTGTGACCCCATGGACTGCAGCATGCAAGGCCTCGCTGTCCATCACCAACTCCCAGAGGTTATTCAAACTCAAGTTGATTGAGTCTGTGACACCATCCAATCATCTCATCCTCTGTCGCCCCTTTCTCCTCCCACCTTCAATCTTTCCAGGCATTAGGGTCTTTCAAATGAGTCAGTTCTTCACATCAGATGGCCAAATTATTGGACTTTCAGCTTCAGTATCAGTCCTTCCAATGAATACTCAGGACTGATTTCCTTTAGAAAGGACTGGTTGGATCTCCTTGCAGTCCAAGGGACTCTAAAGAGTCTTTTCCAACACCATAGTTCAAAAGCATCAATTATTCGGCACTCAGCTCTCTTTATAGTCCAACTCTCACATCCATAAAGGACTACTGGAAAAATGTTAGCTTTGAATAGACAAACTTTGTTGGCAAAGTAATGTCTCTGCTTTTTAATCTGCTGTCTAGATTGGTCATAACTTTTTCCCCAAGGAGAAAGCATCTTTTAATTTCATGGCTGCAGTCACCATCCGCATTTGGGAGCCCCAAAAATTAAAGTCTGCCAGTTTCTACTGTTTCCCCGTCTATCTGCCATGAAGTGATGGGACAGGATGCCATGATCTTAGTTCTCTGAATGTTGAGCTTTAAGCCAGCTTTTTCACCTTTCTCTCTCACTTTCATCAGGAGCCTCTTTAGTTCTTCATTTTCTACCATAAGGGTGTGTCATCTGCATATCTGAGGTTATTGATATTTCTCTCAGTGATCTTGATTCCAGCTTGTGCTTCTTCCAGCCTAGCGTTCCTCATGATGTACTCTACATATAAGTTAAATAAGCAGGGTGACAATATATAGCCTGATGTACTTCTTTTCCTATTTGGAACCATTTTGTTGTTCTTTGTCCAGTTCTAACTGTTGCGTCCTGACCTGTATACAGGTCAAGAGGCAGTTCAGGTGGTTTGGTATTCTCATCTCTGTCAGGGTTTTCCACAGTTTATTGTGAACCACACAATCAAAGGCTTTGGCATAGACAATAAAGCAGAAATATATGTTTTTCTGGAACTCTCTTGCTTTTCTGATGATCCAACAGACATTGGCAATTTGATCTCTGATTCCTCTGCCTTTTCTAAATCTGGAAGCTCATGGTTCATGTATTGTTGAAGCCTGGCTTGGAGAATTTTGTAGCTAACACTACACATTGCAATTACCCTAACAGAAGGGTTAACAAGCTACCTCCCTTGGGCCAAACCCAGACGTGCATATTTGCTTACATATTCTCTATAAATGCTTTCTTGCTGCAATGACAGATTTGAGTAGTTGCAGCAGAAACTATATGACTTGTAAGGATGAAAATATTTACTATTTGGCCCTTTACAGAAAAAGTTTGCTGATTCCTTCTCTAAAACCTATCTAGTAAAATAAATCAAATTGAATTGTCCATTTGTATGTTTCTACAAACCTCATATAAAAAAGTGGATAATTTTATTTGTGTCTATGACACCATTTACTTTCTTGATCAAATTTACCCAATATATTGACCTTATCCCATCAATTATATTATGTTAGAGTGGTCATTAGAATAAGTAGATTTAGTTAGTCAACTGTGAAATTAGACACTTATCTGAAATCTGTTGTATTAAAAAAAATTAAATTGCATGCTCTAGAATACACAGTTCTAAAGGTAACACATTTTGAAACAAGCTAAAATGGAAAATGATACAATTTTTGAACTTCATAGATAATAGCTAGTCAGGGGTCACATGAAAAGTTGCAGGCAAATAATTCTTTTTAACCTCATAATTTCTTTTATCTTTAATAATTTTGGATATAAATAAAGTGTTGTTCTTAAGTGACAGTTACTTTGAGGAAAAATGGTCATTTAAAAACAAATGGGTCTCTAAAGAAGCTGTAGTGTCTTCTTGTTGTGGAATACTACTCAGCAACAAAAATAAAGTATTAATACAAGTAACCACTTGGATGAATCACAAGGAAATTAAGCTAGGAAAAAAAAAAAAAACCTCAAGAGGATACATAATGCATGATTTCATCTGAATAGTATTAATGAAATAACATGAATATAGAAATGAAAGACAGATTAATGGTTAGGGGCAGAGAGGAGTTACAGGGAGAAAGGAAGTGGTGGCTATACACACACACACGAAAAAGGTAAGTACATGTATAACTATTAAAATGTGAATAAGCATTGTCAATTGCATCAATGCCAATTTCCTATTTTGATATTTTGCTATAGTTATGAGATATTATGATTGGATGAGACTGAGTAAAATATACACAGGATCTCCCTGCACATTAAATTGCCAATTTCTGAGAATTTACATATTTTTTAAATAAAATGTTTAAAAATATCAGAGAAGTACTATTGCAAAGTATTCTTTTTAAATAAAACATTATCCTCTGGAAGGAAAATAACTATGGCCATGAAAAAAGATTTGAATTTATATTACTTCAGACCTCTGTAGTACCTTTAATATTACAACAACAACAACAAAAAAAGATAGAGAGACAATTAGATACCTTAATGATCACTATCTTTTATTTGATTCTATGGGCTATGTAAATTAAAAATGGGATCTTTTCTCTTCATTTGATTGGGGCCTCTTGGAATCAGTTTTTAAAATGAACTTTGAAAAGTGTATATACTTTTAAAAGTTCATATATATACATGAACTATACTATTTAAGAACTATGCACTTAAACAATGGATTTAAGACAATAAAACTCTTCCTTGGCTGGCAGTGGTTAAAGTTTTATTCTGCAGTTTTTATGTTCTTTTTTTTTTTTTTTTTTGGTGATTTAAGTGTTAAATGGTTCATAATTTCCTATTGAACTCAATGTTTCCCTTCAATATGATTGTTTATTTGATTTTTTAATATAAATTTTTGATAGTATTTAAAGGAATATTTTGATTGGCTATGTCTGAGTGTATTACACTGTGGTAAGAGAGCAAAGCATGTATAAACTCTGTTCTTACCAGCTATTTGTAGCACTGATCTTTTTTGTTGTTGTTGTTAAATATTCTTGAATGATTATAAAATGTACATTCTCAGTATTTGGTTATATTAAATAAAAATACTAAATTACATTTTCCAGTCTTCTTTCCTTACTTGTCTTACATGTTTACACAATTATTTTCTGGTTAAAATCCTCCAATATGAATATAAATCATTCCTATCCTCTAAGATACTACTTTTAATGTTTTTAGTTCTTTCTAGATTTGAAACTATGCATTCAGGTTTATATTAAATTATGGCTAATATAGCCAAGAGTATTTTTCTAGTGTGAAATGCACCTCTTTTTCCTTTTGATGATATAAGCTTAAATTAGATTTTAACTGACACATTTTATCCAAACCTTATTTGATTGTTTAAACAAAGTGTTATTTTTTATTTGTCTTTCAGAAAAATATGACTTTTAAAAAGTATGATTTAAAATCATCTTTTCTAATCTACTATGGTGTTTAACATCATAAATATAACCTGTTTGTAGTTATTTTGATTCTTTTTGTTTTAATTGTGGCATATTTTCTACTAGATTTTTTCTCTTGCTTGCTTTCTGTTGGAGTAATCAAAAATATATCTTGACATTGTTCTACAAAGTAAAGCAGATTGAATACTACCAATTTGTTGCTATTGTTTTATCAGCTAGTCTTAACATTTCAGTATGCATTCTCTATTCCAATATGCTACTGTAGATCAGTGAAGAAATAATTCTAGAAAGAACAAACAGATGGAGCCAAAGCAAAAACAACACCCAGTTATGGATGTGACTGATGATGGAAATAAAGTCCAATGCTGTAAAGACCAATACTGTATAGGAACCTGGAATGTTAGCTCCATGAATTAAGGCAAATTGGAAGTGGTCAAACAGGAGATGGCAAGAATGAATGTTGACATTTTAGCAATAAACAAAATAAAATGGACTAAAACTGGTGAATTTAACTAAGATGACCATTATATCTACTACTGTGGGCAAGCATCCCTTAGAAGAAATGGAGTAGCCATAATAGTCAACAAAAGAGTCCACAATGCAGTACTTGCATAAAATCTCAAAAATGACAGAGTGATCTCTGTTCGTTTCCAGGGTTATCACAGTAATCCAAGTCTATGCCCTGACCAGTAATGCTGAAGAAATTGAAGTTGAACCATTCTATGACAACCTACAAGACCTTCTATAATAACAACCCCAAAAGATGTCTTTTTCATCCTAGGGAACTGGAATGCAAAAGTAAGAAGTCAAGAGATACCTGGAGTAACCGGCAAATTTGGTCTTGGAGTACAGAATGAAGCAGGGCAAAGGCTATCAGTTTTGCCAAGAGAATGCACTGGTCATAGCAAACACCCTCTTCCAATAACACAAGAGAAGACTCTACACATGGACATCACCTAGATGGTCAATACCGAAATCAAATCAATTATATTCTTTGCAGCCAAAGATGGAGAAGCACTATATAGTCAGCAGAATCAAGACTAGGAGCTGACTGTGGCTCAAATCATGAACTCCTTATTGTCAAATTCAGACTTAAATTGAAGAAAGTAGGGAAAGCCACTAGGTCTTTCAGGTATTAACTAAATCAAACCCCTTATGATTATACAGTGGAAATGAGAAATAGATTCAAGGGATTAGATCTGATAGAGAGAGTTCTTGAAGAATGATGGACAGAGGTTTGTGGCATTGTACAGGAGGCAGGGATCAAGACTATCCCCAAGAGAAAGAAATGCAAAAAGGAAAAGTGGTTGTCTGAGGAGGTCTTACAAATAGCTGAGAAAAAAGAGAAATGAAAGGTAAAGGAGAAAAGAAAAGATATATCCATTGAAGTGCAGAGTTCCAAATAATATCAAGGAGAGATAAGAAAGCCTTCCTCAGTGATCAATGCAAAGAAATAGAGGAAAACAATAGAATGGGAAAGACTAGAGATGTCTTCAAGAAATTAGAGATACCAAGGGAACTTTTCACGCAAAGATGGGCTCAATAAAGGACAGAAATGGTATGGACCTAACAGAAGCAGAAGATATTAAGAAGAGGTGGTAAGAAGGCCTATACAATATAATTCTTCATGACCCAGATAATCACAATGGTGTTATCTCTTACCTAGAGCCAGACATCCTGGAATGTGAAGTCAAGTGGGCCTTAGGAAGCACCACTATGAAAAAAGCTAGTGGAGGTGATGGAATTCCAGCTGAGCTATTTCAAATCCTAAAAGATGATGCTGATAAAATTCTTCGCTCAATTTGCCAGCAAATTTGGAAAACTCAGCAGTGGCCACAGGACTGGAAAAGGTCAGTTTTCATTCCAATTCCAAAGAAAGGCAATGCCAAAGACTGTTCAAACTACAACATAATTGCATTCATCTGACGGGCTAGCAAAGTAATGCTCAAAATTCTCCAAGGTAGGCTTCAACAGTACATCAACTTGAACTTACAGATGTTCAAGCTGGATTTAGGCAGAGGAAACAGAAATCAAATTGCCAACCTCCACTGGATCATCAAAAACTTAAGAGAGTTCCAGAAAAACAGCTACTTCTGCTTTATTGACTATGTGAAAGTGTTTGACTGTGAGGATCACAAGAAACTGTTGAAAACTCTGAGAGTTGAGAATACCAGACTACCTGACCTGCATCTTGAGAAATCTGCATGCAGGTCAGGAAGCAACAGTTAGAACTGGACATGGAACAACAGGCAGGTCCAAATCAGGAAAGGAGTACATCAGTAGTCATGATGAATGTGAGACTTGAACTATAAAAAAAGCTGAGTGGCAAAGAATTGATGCTTTCGAACTGTGGTGTTGGAAAAGATTCTTGAGAGTCCCTTGGACTGCAAGAAGATCCAGCCAGTCCATCCTAAAGGAGATCAGTCCTGAATATTCATTGGAAGGACTGATACTGAAGTTGAAACTCCAATACTTGGGCCACCTGATGCGAAGAACTGACTCATTTGAAAAGACCCTGATGCTGTGAAGGATTGAAGGAAGGAGGAGAAGGGGATGACAGAGGATGAGATAGTTGGATGGCATCACTGAGTCAATGGACATGAGTTTGCATAAACTCCAGGAGTTGGTGATGGACAGGGAAGCCTTGAGTGCTGCAGTCCATGGGGTTGCAAAGAGTCGGACACAGACTGAACAACTGAACTGAACTGAACTGTTGTTTACCTTTACTATTGTGATTTTTCATATCATAATTTTCTTATTTTTAGTTGTGGCCTTTATTGCCTACAGGGATACCTATAACATTTGTTGTAATACTGGTTTGACAATGATGAACTCTTCTAGTTTTTTCTTGTCTATAAAGATTTGTATTTCTCCATAAAATCTGAAACAGAGAGTTGCTTAGTTGGTTATTTTTGGTTGTAAGTTTTTCCCTTTCATCACTTTAACTATATTAATGCCATGCTACTCACTACTCCTATGTACAGTCTCTGCTGAAAAATCAGCTGATAGCCTTATGGGAGTTCCTTTTTATGTTATTGGCCTTTCCTCATAGCTCAGTTGGTAAAGAATCCACCTGCAATGCAGGAGACCCCTGTTCGATTCCTGAGTTGGGAAGATCCCCTGGAGAAGAGATAGGCTACTCTCTCCAGTATTCTCGGGCTTCTCTTGTGGCTCAGCTGAAAGATCTGCCTGCAATGTGGTAGACCTGGGTTTGATCCCTGGGATGGGAAGATTCCGGGAGAAGGGAAAGACTACCCACTCCAGTATTCTGGCCTGGAGAATTCTATACAGTCCATAGGGTCACAAAGAGTTGGACACAACTGAGTGACTTTCAGTTCACTTCACTTCACTTTGTATGTTATTTGTTCCTTTTCTCTTTCTGTTTTCAATATTCTTTCTTTATCTTTAATGTTTGTAATTTTGATTACAATGTGTCTTGGAGTGTTCCTCTTTGGGTTAATCCTCTATGGGACAACATACTTCCTGGTCTTGGGTGACTGTTTTTTTTTCCAAGTTGGGAAATTTTTCAGCTTTTCTGTCTTCAAATATTTTTTCAGGCCTTTTTTCTCTTCTCCTTCTGAGACTCCTATAATTCAAATATGAGAGTGCTTGATGTTGTCCCAGATGTCTCTTAAAATATATTCCTTTCTTTTTACTTATTTACTTTTCTGTTCAGTAGGAGTGATTTCACTATACTATCTTCCATCTCACTGATCTTTCTTGTATATAATTTAGTCTACTATTGATTCCTTCTAGTGTTTTTCATTTCACTTATTGTATTCTTCATTTCTGTTTTGTTGTACTTTATATTTTCTAACTCTTTGTTAAAAAATTCTAACTTCTCACTCTGTACATACATTTTCTCCCAAGTTTTTTTATCATCTTTACAATTATTACTACAAACACTTTCTTTGGAAAATTGCCTATCTCTATTTCACTTAATTCTACTGAGGTCTTATCTCATTCCTTTGTATAGAGCATGTTCCTCAAGCCACCCCATTTTGTCTAAGTTGCTATCATCTTTCTATGTATGTGGTAGTTTTGTTACATTTCTCAGCCTTAGAGAAGAGGCCTTCTTTAGTAGCCATTCTGTGCATCCCAGCAGTGCTCACTCCTTTCATCGTCCACATTATATGTTCTAGGGCTTTCCCATAATAGAGCTGTGTGAGTCCTTCTGTTGTTGCAAATTAATTATGTGGACAGTCGGCAGGCTTGCTTAGTCCCCAGCCTTGTTCATTGCCACCTTGTACAAATGATGTTGGCTGCTATCTAGTGGGACCAAGTCATGAGGCAATTGGCTGTAGAACCATAGAGGGCCTCAGGGCAAGTTCAGATTCACTGGTGGGTAGAGTTCAGTGACTGTTTCCTTTCCCAAGTCCTAAAGATTCTAAAGCCTTTGTATACCCACTGGCAGGCAAAGCCAATTCCTGGAGTTAGTGCTAGACTAATGGCAAGGATAACTGATTACTGAAATATAGCTACAGGTTCCAGAGATCTCAGAACTTGTTTCAGATTATTGGTGTGTATGTGTGTCAAGAGGGGCAAGGGAGTCCCTGACACAGTTGGGTATGAAATCTAGGGTATTCTAAAAGATCACTAATCTAGAGTCAGACATCCTGGAATGTGAAGTCAAGTAGGCATTGGAAAGCATCGCTATGAAAAAAGCTAGTGGAGGTGATGGAATTCCAGTTGAGCTGTTTCAAATCCTGAAAGATGATGCTGTCAAAGTGCTCCACTCAATATACCAGCAAATTTGGAAAACTCAGCAGTGGCCACAGGACTGGAAAAGTCAGTTTTCATTCCAATCCCAAAGAAAGGCAATGCCAAAGAATGCTCAAACTACCGCAAAATTGCACTCATCTCACATGCTAGTAAAATAATGCTCAAAATTCTCCAAGCCAGGCTTCAGCAATACATGAACCATGAACTTCCTGATGTTCAAGCTGGTTTTAGAAAAGGCAGAGGAACCAGAGATCAAATTGCCAGCATCTGCTGGATCATGGAAAAGGCAAGAGAGTTCCAGAAAAACATCTATTTCTGCTTTATTGACTATGCCAAAGCCTTTGACTGTGTGGATCACAATAAACTGTGGACAATTCTGAAAGAGATGGGAATACCAGACCACCTGATCTGCCTCTTGAGAAATCTGTATGCAGGTCAGGAAGCAACAGTTAGAACTGGACATGGAACAACAGACTGGTTCCAAATAGGAAAAGGAGTGCGTCAAGGCTGTATACTGTCACTCTGCTTATTTAACTTATATACAGAGTACATCATGAGAAATGCTGGACTGGAAGAAACACAAGATGGAATCAAGATTTCTGGGAGAAATATCAATAATCTCGGATATGCAGATGACACCACCCTTATGGCAGAAAGTGAAGAGGAACTAAAAAGCCTCTTGATGAAAGTGAAAGTGGAGAGTGAAAAAGTTGGCCTAAAGCTCAACATTCAGAAAACGAAGATCATGGCATCCAGTCCTTTCACTTCATGGGAAATAGATGGGGAAACAGTGGAAACAGTGTCAGACTTTATTTTGGGGGGCTCCAAAATCACTGCAGATGGTGATTGCAGCCATGAAATTAAAAGATGCTTACTCCTTGGAAGAAAAGTTATGACCAACCTAGATAGTATAATCCAAAGCAAAGACATTACTTTGCCGACTAAGGTCCATCTAGTCAAGGCTATGGTTTTTCCTGTGGTCATATATGGATGTAAGAGTTGGACTGTGAAGAAGGCTGAAGAATTGATGCTTTTGAACTGTGGTGCTGGAGAAGATTCTTGAGAGTCCCTTGGACTGCAAGAAGATCCAACCAGTCCATTCTGAAGGAGATCAGCCCTGAGATTTCTTTGGAAGGAGTGATGCTAAAGCTGAAACTCCAGTACTTTGGCCACCTCATGTGAAGAGTTGACTCATTGGAAAAGACTCTGATGTTGGGAGGGATTGGGGCCAGGAGGAAAAGGGGACAACAGAGGCTGTGATGGCTGGATGGCATCACTGACTCGATGGACGTGTGTCTGAGTGAACTCTGGGAGTTGGTGATGGACAGGGAGGCCTGGCGTGCTGCAATTCATGGGGTTGCAAAGAGTTGGACACGACTGAGCGACTGAACTGAACTGAACTGAAAGATTGTATTCAACTGTTAATGGACAAGGCCAGGGCCTAGCTGGCCCCAGAATAGGGTCTGGCCTGCTGTAGGTGAGTTGGGGCTGCAGGCTGCAGAATTATAATTTTCTTGCATCTGATATCTGCCCCTTTGTGGATGATGTTGGTCTAGAGGCTACTGTAGGCTTCCTGGGGGGATGGTCTGGTACCTACCCACTGGTGGGTGAAGCTGGGTCTTGGCCATCTGGTGGGCAAGGCCAAGACTAGGCATATATCTTGAGGTGACTAAGGGCTCAGGAATTGGCAGTCAACTTGCTGATGAATGGCACTATATTCTTGCCTCATTAGTTTTTGACCTAAGACATCCCAGCACTGATTCCTACTGTTGGGTGGGGCCAATACCAGGTGTTGGTGCTAATGAGCCAAGATGGCAGCCACCAGCAGCTATGTTCACAGAAGTAGAACTTTCCCAAATATTGCCACCAGTGTTCATGTCCCCAGGGTGACCACAGTCACCTCCCCAGAAGACTGGAAGACCAGCCTGTAAGTCTGGCCCAGGCATCTGTCAAATTACTGTTTTTGTCCTGGGTGCCAGTGTATGTGAGATTTTGTGTGTGCCCTTTATGAGTGAAGTCTCTATTTCCTCCAGTCCTACAGGCTTTCTGAAGTTAAGATCCGCTGGCTTCAAAGCCAAATGCTCCAAGGACTTGTCTTCTTAGTGGAGGAGGACTGCTGGGCTGTGGAAGCTGATATGCAGCTCAAAGCTCTCATTTTTGTGGGAGAATCTCTGCAGTATAGTTATTCTCCAGTTTGTGGCTTGTCAGCCCAGGGACATGGATTTGATTTATTGTGAGTCTACTCCTCTTACATATCTCATTGTGATTCCTCCTTAATGTTTGTAGCTGTAGAAGACCTTTTCTGGTATGTTCCAGTCTTTTTCATCAGTGGTTGTTCCACAGATATTTGGGATTATGGTATGCTCCTGAGAAGTGAGCTCAGGGTCTTTCTACTCTACCATCTTGGCCACACGTCTTCTCTTCCATCTTTTAATTCACCAATTCCAGCCTTTGCAAAATCATGTTTGCTGCTTAATAGTATTATAACTTACTATTTAATATTTTTTAAATTTGTATTTATAATATATTCTCATTTCCAAGATTTGTATCTAATCAATTTTTACACATCTGTTTATATATTTATGGATATATTTCTTAAATGTTCAAATTCCTATGAGTTTGATACTGTCTCTAGTAATACAGCAATTGATATAATTAATAAACATTTTCAATAGCATTGCCCTCCTCATGAAATTGTACTAACAGGTTTTGTTTTGATCTATATTCTTTTTTTTTTTTTAATTTTTTGGTCTATATTCTGATTTCATCAGGTATTAACGTCAGCCACAGACCATGGATGTACTGCGTTAAGAAGGCATTTCTGTATTCTTGCAGGATCAACTCCTACTTGCATCTGTTTGGTCTTTGAGTTTCACCAGGTCCAAACTGAATTTCATGCTAATTCATTAGAGTTTGCAGTTTCTATCCCACCAACCATTCCATCTAATAAACTAACACATTTCAAATTTGGCATTCTAATTTGTCACTGATTTTTTTCTTTTTCTTTTTTTTTCTTTTTTTTTTTTTGGTCTGTGGCATAGTCCAGATATCTTTATTCTGTGAACATGGGCTGATTTGCATATAAAGTTTCCTATTTACAAAGGGAGCACTTTTTAAAAGTCTGCATTCATTCAAAAAATTATTTTCTTGTAGCACTTCTGAGACACTCTCATTGCCATGGGGGCATATAAACCCTAGCTCCTAAAACTGGTCTTACTGTGATCAGTTTATTTTAAATTTCTACTCAAAACTATGGGATATTTCTTTATTTCTGGAGTATGGAGGTTTCCATTTCTTTCAAGCTTTACCATGCATATTTTATAAATATTTTTTCAACATTTCCACGTGTTAAAATTGAAGTGAAGTGCAATGGGTACTCTTAATTTACTTAGGCTTTTTTTGTTTGTTTGTTTCAACTTAACTATTTCATTGTGTGTATGGTCCAGTTTTCTTTTATTGCTTTAAAAACACAAAATAAGTACATTATAAAATATTCATTAGGAGAGTGAAATACTTTCATAGTTGCATTTCTTTTTCTAGAGCATAGCTCTTTTCCTTCTTTCTGCTATGTAATTACTTCAAACATTTTTTTGTTTACTGTTTAGCAATTCTTGAATTCAAAATAGCTATCTACTATATTTTTGCTTTCCAAGTGACAAAATGTTTTAATGCCCCTTTCAAAAAATGTGTCTAGAAATTAAAAATTAAAAAAAAATTGGGTGGCATATTCTTTGATACAGATAAAAGTCCTCCCATTGACTATCTGGGGGGAGAATATATAGACTTTATTTCATTGTTTATAGTATTAAACTGAAAGTTCTACATTTGGGGAATTGGCTTCTTAACTTAAAGAATTTTCCTATTGAGATGCATTCATTTCATTTTGGTGGAAGCAATGATTCCAGTGCTATAATGACTTTTTGGATTATAACCAATTTATATCTAACTCAGCAATATTATTCTAACATTTATCTGCTAATTTTCCTCCAAATAGCCAAGGTTCTCAGGTGTTCTTCTGAGAGGTTCTAACATCTTCTTCTTATCACATTAAATAACAAGACAGCTTTCAGAATGGGAGAAAATTATAGCAAATGAAGCAACTGACAAAGAATTAATCTCAAAAATAAACAAGCAGCTCATGCAGCTCAATTCCATAAAAATAAATGACCCAATCAAAAAATAGGCCAAAGAAATAAACAGACATTTCTCCAAAGAAGACATACAGATGGCTAACAAACACATGAAAAGATGATCAACATCACTCATTATCAGAGAAATGAAAATCAAAACCACAATAAGGTACCACCTTACACCAGTCAGAATGGCTGTTATCAAAATGTCTACAAACAACAAATGCTGGAGAGGATGTAGAGAAAAGGGAACCCTCTTACACTGTTGGTGGGAATGCAAACTAGTACAGCCACTATGGAGAACAGCGTGGTGATTACTTAAAAAACTGGAAATAGAACTGCCATGTGACCCAACAATCCCACTGCTGGGCACACACACCAAGGAAACAAGAATTGATAGAGACACGTATACCCCAATGTTCATTGCAGCACTGTTTACAATAGCTAGGACATGGAATCAACTTAGATGTCCATCAGCAGATGAATGCATAAGAAAGCTGTGGTACATATACACAATGGAATATTACACAGCTATTAAAAATAACACATTTGAATCAGTTCTTATGAGGTGGATGAAACTAGAGCCTATTATACAAAGTGAAGTAAGTCAGAAAGAAAAACACCAATACAGTATATTAATGCATATATATGGAATTTAGAAAGATGGTAACAATGACCCTATATGCGAGACAGCAAAAGAGACACAGATATAAATAACAGACTTTTGGACTCTGTGGGAGAAGGCGAGGATGGGATGATTTGAGAGAATATCATTGAAACATGTATATTACCATATGTGAAATACGTGACCAGTCCAAGTTTGATGCATGAAACAGGGCACTCAAAGTCAGTGCACTGGGACAACCCAGAGGGATGGTATGGGGAGGGAGATGGGAGGGGGGTTCAGGATGGGGGGACACATATACACCCATGACTGATTCATGTGAATGTATGGTAAAATCCTCCACAATATTGTAAAGTCATTAGCCTACAATTAAATAATTTAATTAAAAACTAAAATAAAAAAACATATTTGATATGTGTTTATTTTGTATTTACCTGAGAATACAAGTTTACTTTTTCAAAAGTTACATTATAATCTTCCTATTTGTTCATCCAAGTGCTGTTGGATTATTGACTTCATATCTTATAAACAAATTGGAGAGCGCAGATTGCAACTACTTTTCTAGACTAGATTCACTATTCTGAGGGTGCATCATCTCTAGCTACCACTGTCTTATTATTTAACTACTAGATAGTGTATCTGTTTTCAGTTACTGCTTTAACATATTACCACAAAATTAGAAACTTAAATAACATAAATATATTAAATCTTATCTATTGTTTAGAAGTCCTACATAGATTAAACTGAGCTAAAATCATGTTATCAACAAGATTGCATGCCTTTCTCATGATTCTAGAAGAGAAATGCTAGAATTTTCCTTGCCTTTTCTAGTTTCTAGAAAACCACCCACATTCCTTAGCTCCTTGTTTCCTCCTCCATCTTAAGCAGCAACTTGCATCTCTCTGATCATTTTTCCATAGTCACTTGTCATTCTAACTCATCTCTTCCTCCTCTCACCTCCATTTTAAGAACTCTTGAGTTACTTCAAACCTACTGGGATAATCTAGGATAAGGAAATGGCAACCCACTCCAGTACTCTTGCCTGGAAAATCCCATGGACCGAGGAGCCTGGTAGGCTACAGTCCATGGGGTCGCAAAGAGTCGGACATGACTGAGCGACTTCACTAATCTCCTTTTTTAAGGTTGGTTAGCAATTTAATTTCATCAGTGACCTTATTTTTCATGTAACTGACATATTCACAAAATCTGGGGATTAGGGTATGAACATCTTTGATAGGGATTATTCTGTGTATCACAGGTATTAGTAATTGCTTTCTATCAATAATTGAAATTTTCTAATTTCATTTTTGCTAAGTGCAATGTTTCAAAAATATTTAGGAATCCTGAGAGTATTCTGAGAGAACTGAACCTTAAATGGTTACCAAAATGAGCTTCCACCTTTACAAAGTATGTAATTCATTTCAGTAAACTTGTTTCAGAAAGAGTCTCTCTGATGGTCATTTCTCCTATGACACAAATTAGAGTAATGTCTGGGAGTTGGTAATGGACAGGGAAGCCTGGTGTGCTGCAGTCCATGGGTTCACAAAAAGCCGGACACAACTAAGTGACTGAATTGAACTGAACTGAATAAGGTAAATGAAACAAGTGTAGCCTTTGAAGCAAACAGCTACTGAATGGAAATGAAAAGAGGAGATGACTAACAAACTTTAGTTATGGCAGAGGTTCTAGTATCTGATATAAGGAAAATTTGAGAAAGATTTTGAAATGGACATAATGATTACTGGATATCTTTTTAATGGAATGTGGAGCATATTCTAGCAGACCTTTCAGGATTATCTGAATCTATAAGGGAGTCTTACTGTTTTCATCACTGACAAATTGTGTGTTTCTGAAAATTATACAGAACTGATGTCAACACAAATCAATTTTGTCCTTAAAAATGTGAATTTTTCCAATAAAGATACAATTGATTTTCACTTCCATTAAAGAAAACCAGAGCTAGACAGTGGTGAAAATCAGATTTTATTCAGAAATTATTGTAATAGATCAATAGTGAAATCAGTATAGAGCTAAGTTAAATTCCTAGAACAACCTGGACAATGCATGGGGTTGGTGGCAGGAAGGGTGTTACTGGATAGAAAATACTAAAAGAAAACATCAGGAGTATGATGGATTCTGGCTAAAACTACTTGGAAGAATTATTTGTGAAAGCCAACTAGGGTGATCAGAGGCCAGGGGTAGGGGATGATAAACTTGACATGATATGGAGGGTGATCAGACATTAATAGTGAGGAAGCTTCTTTAAAGTTACTCAGCAGGATTCTTGCTAGAGTTGGGTTACAAAGGTCCAACAACCGTAGACACAGAAGCCCAATATTGAACCATAGTTGTGAAGAGGACTTAGAGGAGAGAGATTCAAGTTTCATCAAGATGACAATCATTGTCACTTTCCTTAAAGAAGACATTAAGCACTTTCACATTTATTAGGAAAGTTTTGAATATTCTTGGTTGTGTATATATGTGTGGGTATCACACATACGCATGCATATATGACACGTTTTTGGTGAAATGAAATATTTTATTATATACCAGTAAACAAGCATGTCACAGCCATTAGGGAGTCCAGCCTTCCAAATGCAAGTTTTTGAGCCCAGCGACCAGAGCACTAAGCGCAGCCGAGAGGAGCTACCCCTCATCCGTGGTCAGGGGCAGCGGCTGAGAATGCCAGGCTGTGACAGCGCAGGAATGGCCGAGAGGAGCTACCCTGCATCGGAGGCCAGGAGCTGCGGCTGGGAGGAACTACCCCGCTTCTGAGGTCAGGGGCGGCCAGAGGAGTTAACCCCGCGCCCGAGGCCAGGGGCGGCGGCAGGGAGGAGCAACCCCATTTCCAAGGAGCAGTGGCTACACCGGTGCAGCAGTGCCTAGAGGAGCTATCCCATCATGAAAGTTAGGAAAGGCGGAAGTGAGAAGATACCCTTCGTGCAAGGTAAAGAGCAGCGGCTGCACTTTGTTGGAACAGCTGTAAAGAGGTACCCCATGCTCAAGGTAAGAGAAACCCAAGTAAGATGGTAGGTGTTGCAAGAGGGCATCAGAGGGCAGACACACTGAAACCATACTCACAAAAAACTAGTTAATCTAATCACACTAGGACCACACCCTTGTCTAACTCAATGAAATTAAACCATGCCCGTGGGGCAACCCAACACAGGTAGGTCATGGTGGAGAGGTCTGACAGAATGTGGTCCATGGGGGAAGGGAATGGCAAACCACTTCACTATTCTTGCCTTGAGAACCCCATGAACAGTATGAAAAGGCAAAAAGATAGGATACTGAAAGAGGAACTCCCCAGGTCAGTAGGTGCCCAACATGCTACTAAAGATCAGTGGAGAAATAACTCCAGAAAGAATGAAGGGATGAAGCCAAAGCAAAAACAATACCCAGTTGTAGATGTGACTGGTGATAGAAGCAAGGTCTGATGCTGTAAAGAGCAATATTACATAGGAACCTGGAATGTCAGGTCCATGAATCAAGGCAAATTGGAAGTGGTCAAACAAGAGATGGCAAGAGTGAACGTCGACATTCTAGGAATCAGCGAACTAAAATGGACGGGAATGGGTGAATTTAACTCAGATGATCATTATATCTACTACTTCCAGCAGGAATCCCTCAGAAGAAATGGAGTAGCCATCATGGTCAACAAAAGAGTCCAAAATGCAGTACTTGGATGCAATCTCAAAAACGACAGAATGATCTCTGTTTGTCTCCAAGGCAAACCATTCAATATCACAGTTATCCAAGTCTATGCCCTAACCAGTAACGCTGAAGAAGCTGAAGTTGAACGGTTCTATGAAGACCTACAAGACCTTTTAGAACTAACACTCAAAAGAGATGTCCTTTTCATTACAGGGACTGGAATGCAAAAGTAGGAAGTCAAGAGACACCTGGAGTAACAGGCAAATTTGGCCTTGGAATGCAGAATGAAGCATGGCAAAGACTAATATAGCTTTGCCAAGAAAATGCACTGGTCATAGCAAACACCCTCTTCCAACAACACAAGAGAAGACTCTACACATGGACATCACCAGATGGTCAACACTGAAATCAGACTGATTATATTCTTTGCAGCCAAAGATGGACAAGCTCTATACAGTCAACAAAAACAAGACCAGGAGCTGACTGTGGCTCAGATCATGAACTCCTTATTACCAAATTCAGATTCAAATTGAAGAAAGTAGGGGAAACCACTAGACCATTCCAGTATGACCTAAATCAAATTCCTTATGATTCTACAGTGGAAGTGAGAAATAGATTTAAGGGCCTAGATCTGATAGATAGAGTGCCTGATGAACTATGGAATGAGGTTCATGACTTTGTACAGGAGACAGGGATCAAGACCATCCCCATGGAAAAGAAATGCAAAAAACAAAATGGCTGTCTGGGGAAGCCTTACAAATAGCTGTGAAAAGAAGACAGGCGAAAAGCAAAGGAGAAAAGGAAAGATATAAGCATCTGAATGCAGAGTTCCAAAGAATAGCAAGAAGAGATAAGAAAGCCTTCTTCAGCGATCAATGCAAAGAAATAGAGGGAAAGAACAGAATGGGAAACACTAGAGATCTCTTCAAGAAAATTAGAGATATGAAGGGAACTTTTCATGCAAAGATGGGCTTGATAAAGGACAGAAATGGTAGGGACCTAACAGAAGAAGATATTAAGAAGAGGTGGCAAGAATACACAGAAGAAATGTACAAAAAAGATCTTCATGAACCAGATAATCATGATGGTGTGATCACTCATCTACAGCCAGACATCCTGGAATGTGAAGTCAAGTGGGCCTTGGAAAGCATCACTACGAACAAAGCTAGTGGAGGTGGTGGAATTCCAATTGAGCTGTTTCAAATCCTGAAAGATGATGCTGTGAAAGTGCTGCACTCAATATGCCAGCAAATTTGGAAAACTCAGCAGTGGCCACAGGACTGGAAAAGTCAGTTTTCATTCTAATCCCAATGAAAGGCAATGCCAAAGAACGCTCAAACTACCGCACAATTGCACTCATCTCACATGCTAGTAAAGTAATGCTCAAAATTCTCCAAGCCAGGCTTCAGCAATACATGAACCATTAAATCCTTGGTGTTCAAGCTGGTTTTAGAAAAGGCAGAGGAACCAGAGGTAAAATTGCCAACATCCACTGGATCATGGGAAAAGCAAGAGAGTTCCAGAAAAACATCTATTTCTGCTTTATTGACTATGCCAAAGCCTTTGACTGTGTGGATCACAATAAACTGTGGAAAATTCTGAAAGAGATGGGCATACCAGACCACCTGACCTGCCTCCTGAGAAATCTGTATGCAGGTCAGGAAGCAACAGTTAGAATTGGACATGGAACAACAGACTGGTTTCATATAGGAAAAAGAGTATGTCAAGGCTGTATATTGTCACCCTGCTTATTAATTAATATGTGGAATACATCATAAGAAATGCTAGACTGGAAGAAACACAAGCTAGAATCAAGATTGCCAAGAGAAATCAATAACCTCAGAAGAGCAGAAAGTGAAGAGGAGCTAAAAGCCTCTTGATGAAAGTGAAAGAGGAGAGTGAAAAAGTTGGCTTAAAGCTCAAAATTCAGAAAACGAAGATCATGTCATCCAGTCCTATCACTTCATGGGAAATAGATGGGGAAACAGTGGAAACAGTGTCAGACTTTATTTTTTGGGGCTCCAAAATCACTGCAGATGGTGATTGCAGCCATGAAATTAAATGACACTTACTCCTTGGAAGAAAAATTTGACCAACATAGATAGCATATTCAAAAGCAGAGATATTACTTTGCTGACTAAGGTCCGTCTAGTCAAGGCTATGGTTTTTCCAGTAGTCATGTATGGATGTGAGAGTTGGACTGTGAAGAAGGCTGAGTGCCGAAGTATTGATGCTTTTGAACTGTGGTGTTGGAGAAGACTCTTGAGAGTCCCTTGGACTGCAAGGAGATCCAACCAGTCCATTCTGAAGGAGATCAACCCTGGGATTTCTTTGGAAGGAATGGTGCTAAAGCTGAATCTGCAGTACTTTGGCCACCTCATGTGAAGAGTTGGCTCATTGCAATAGACCCTGATGTTGGGAGGGATTGGGGGCTGGAGAAGAAGGGACAGGCAGAGGATGAGAGGGCTGGATGGCATCACTACTCATTGGATGTGAGTCTGAGTGAACTCTGGGAGTTGGTGATGGACAGGGAGGCCTGGTGTGCTGTGATTCATGGGGTTGCAGAGAGTCGGACACGACTGAGCGACTGAACTGAACTGTTGCAATACCAGCCATCCAGCAGCTATCAGCCATTTCCTCCCCAGTAAGAGCTGATGAGCTCTGAGGGATGCTAGAAAGCTCAAGAGGCACCCATCTGCTACATCTGCCTCTGCTAAGGACAAATGAGGAATCAAGGATGAAAACAACCAAAAAGTAGAATTTGGCCCCAGATAGCTGAGATGCATAAGAAAGAAATTATTTCAATAAGTCTAGACACTTGCATCTTTCCATATATAGAAGAGTGCTAAATCCCTTAATGCAAGAGATCTAGCTTTCCTTAGTTAACAGTGATTCTTGTAATATTCAAATTACCTTCCCCTTGCTGCAAACTTCTATATAGACTGGCTCCTGTCCCAACTTGCCTCCTGAGAAACAGTTCTCTTGGGGTCACCTAAGATGTTGTCTCTTGGGCTGGAAATCCTAACAATTTGCATGGAATAAATCTAACTCTTATCTTTGAAGGCCATGAGAATTTTTTCAGTTGACACATTTTAACACCTTACTAGTACCCTCATTAATGAGTTAAATGAAATCGTTGACACACATTCATTCAAAATTTTTATAAGAGTTAAGATTTTACTTGTCTTTTTTTGAGAATTCCCTTTAATACAGATGAAGGAATGCAGAGTAAGGTTCCCAAGTGATGTTTTCTCTGTCATGTCAGTCTGCTGTCTATCATTTTTCAATTGTCTTTGAACTTGGGAACAATTCTTTCCATACATTGACTAATCATAAAATACATTTTGTTTCCATTGCAATTAGCTACTCTTGAATGATTTTAAATAAATTTGGTGATGATAACTTAGAGAGGTCAACCAAGGAATGAAAAAAAGAAAAAGAAAAAAAAAAGCACAAAGAGCTATGAGTTTATTTTTATTCTGTGTCTTACTGAGTACTGTAGCCTGGGAAACAACCTCTCCAATAGCTCTGAGGGATTGCTCCAAAGAGGTCAGGGGAGAGGCCAGTATATATGTAATTTTAACTGGGGGATCCATGCAATCAAGTCTCCATCTCCATAAAAGGTCACTGCTAGTCAGATATCAGATATTAGTTTTATAACTTTTCCAAGTATGGGAAGATATAAGAATCTGGGTTCATAGAAATTTCTCCTAAAATATATCTAACTATGTGTTTGTTTTTCCTGTTTTCCCAAAGAACAAAATGCCTTATTCTGAGTTATTTTCAAGGTATACTACAGGTCTGCAACTTCATTGGCTAAGGACTTGATCTTTGCAGAACTGGAAAGGCAGGGATGTCTTTTTTTCTTTAAAGAGAAATGAACAGTAAACTTTATGCAAGATCCTCCTCTTGAGGCAAATTCTAGGAAAGAAGTATGTCCATAGAAAGAAGAAGATCCACAGACATAGGGAAAAAAAGTAGAAAACAAAGAAAATGTTCAAACTTTGCATTTTTTACATACAACTCTGCACAAGCTCAGAGGTTTTATTCCTAACATGGAATATAGCAAGAAGAAAGAGAGAAAGATGAGAGAACAAATGCTGATGATAACAGTGAATTTGTGTGAGAAGCTAGCTGATTTCTTCCCTCTTAAAATTCATGATGGGATTTTGCTTAGTTTAATATGTATGGGCATGTGTGTGTTTTTTTTCTCTTTCAGCTTGGATAACAATAACATCAATATTTTCTTTAGAATGTTCCACCCCAGAGCATGGTAGAATGTAAGGCAATTGGAAGTCACACAGAGTGAGAACCCCTTAGGTTGCCTGGAAGCAGCTTAACCGAGTGGGAGCCAACATTACTGTTTCTCTTCAATTATGCTTGTTCTTTTTTGTTTTTTCTTTTCAAGCCTGTTTTGGATTGTGGAACCTTGAATTGGAAACTCAACATTAGCAATTCAAATTCTAAACTCAGCTTTTTAATGCTAAATACTTGTAGATATCATTTGAGAAGATTGTCAAGTTAAACAATGTAGGTTTTTCATATATACAGCAAAGTGACTTTGCAGATATTACTCAGTTAAGATCCAAGCCATGATATTCATCTTGTGCTTATGCATAAAATCCAAAACCAGCAAAATATTTTGTAAATTCAGCATTTAGTTATCTCTCACTCATTAAGGGGAAGAAAAGCAAACATTTCCCCCTCCCAACACTTTTATTCATGCCTGAAGCTAAGCAAGGAGGAAGGGAAAAGGTTTTTAGAATTACAAATAGAACCTTTAAATTGTAGAAACTTGCTAATTTCATTTATGAAAGCACTGTCTAACTTCTGCTTTCTCTCCCAGTTGTTATTCAAATCTTTGTCCCTAGCCAAAGAGAAAAAGAGAGAATAATCCTACTAGGAATTTAGTGAGTTTTCTTTTAGAGATCAGACATAAATGCTGCATATTTCAATATGCAAATTTAATACAACAGATTGCCAAGAAATGAAAAATGATTGTATGTTTAGCCCTAGGAAGTTAGCCTAGCTTAATACAGTTGACAATGAGTTAAGGGGTGCCCACTTGCAAAACTCAAACAGGGAGGAAATTGTGTATAATTTCCTTGCCTAACAGGAAGGGACTCTTTAAAGTGATCTGGATTGCTAAGACCTGTATTCTCCCAAATTAACCATAGCATTCATGTAAAAGGTCTCCTTTATAAAATAAAGATCATTTTAGGTGATCTCTGATATTATTTTCTTTCTGAAATTAGAAGATATCTTTCTAGAATATCCAATAAGCTCACACTCAAGGGAAAGTACCTCCAGCACATATGGGTCACATTGTTTTGTGGTAGTTGTACACAAATACGGAGTTTTCACCCCCAGTTCCTCTGGTCATCATCCTTGTCTTATGCTTCAGTCTTGTGCACTTTGCCCTTTTAAAGTATACACAATTTGTTTAACTAACAAAAGAGGAAATTTCATCAAGTTAATTTACATTTGTAGGCACCTAAGTGGTAACTAATCAAGTTGTTTGCTTCTTTGCTTTGGCCATACTACATAGCTCACAGGATCTTAATTGGACCTCCTCAACCAGGGGCCGAACCCAGGGCCATGAGCAGTGAAATTATTAAATCCTAATCACTGGACTGCCAGGGAGTTCAAGGTTTTTCTCTTTAATTCTTCTTCTTTTGTGTGTGTTATAAGACTCAGCCACCTAGTATTTGGAAATTGAAAATTATTTCCCCTTTTAGACTTACAGTAACCATTCAGGCAGGTTGCCAATATCAATTTCCAGCTTACATGACTCTTCCATAGTACAACTCTAGGAATTAGTTCAAAACTGTCCTCAGCTAGAAAATTAGGCAAGACAAATCAAAGATGGTCAGAAGAAAAATAAAATCCTTCATCACCTTGAGTTGGAGTTGGGTAAGGAAAATAACAATTTACCCAGTATTCAGTTTGAATATCCAGAATTATATTCACATTTTGGTAGCATGTCACAACCCATATGGCTCCTGCTCTATTTAATTAAAAAACAATAATAATCTTTAGGTTATATAGTATTTCTTCAATCATATCATTTGGCAGGGTGGCAGAATATGCCACCCCAAAATATAACTTGTTTATAAGGGAAATTCACATTTATTCATATTTCTCCATTTATGAATAAATCTTACTTATTTCTAAATTAACATTTAAAAGAGTATTTCCCCCTCTGTACCAAGAAGAGAAGGATGGCTAAGTTATAGGACATTTAACAATGGAGAAGACTCTGATGGAAATCTGCATAACAAAACTTATTATTTATTTTTTTATAGTAGTTTTCGTGAGCACCTCCACATAATTTGCCTAATCCAGAATTTCTCTCTTGCCTTAGCTGAAGAATATATTTAATCCTTCATTTTTATTCACCTCTGAAAGTTATTTTATTTTTTTTTTTTCTTCTGAGTATCTCTTATGTAGACATAAAGTGGTAGTAGTGATGGTTCAGTTGCTAAGTCATGTCCGACTCTTGGGACCCCATGGACTATAGTCTGCCAGGCTCCTCTGTCCATGGGAGTCTCCAGGCAAGAATAATGGAGTGGGCTGCCATTTCCTTCTCCAGGGGGTCTTCCTGACCCAGGGATAGAACCCAGGTTTGCAGGCAGATTCTTTACCCACTGAGCTACCTGTTAATAACCTTCTGCAGGTTTTCTTTTTCTTTTTTTTATTTTTACTTTATTTTACTTTACAATACTGTATTGGTTTTGCCATACATTGACATGAATCCACCACGGGTGTACATGCATTCCCAAACATGAACCCCCCTCCCATCTCTCTCCCCATAACATCTCTCTGGGTCATCCCCGTGCACCAGCCCCAAGCATGCTGTATCCTGCATCGGACATAGACTGGCAGTTCGATTTTTACATGATAGTATACATGTTTCAATGTCATTCTCCCAAAGCATCCCACCCTCTCCCTCTCCCTCTGAGTCCAAAAGTCCGCTAGACAGGATGAAACTGGAGCCAATTATACAAAGTGAAGTAAGCCAGAAAGAAAAACACAGTATACTAACACATATATATGGAATTTTGAAAGATGGCAAAAATGACCCTGTATGCAAGACAGCAAAAAAGACACAGATGTGGATAGCGGACTTTTGGACTCAGAGGTTTTCTTTTTTTAATCTGACATTTTTACAGGATTTTTAGCAGAGAACTTAGAAAGTTAGAGTGAAAATTATTCTCTTTCTCCTTTATAATTTCATAATGAAGATTGTTAGAGGTCACATTCATACAGTCAGCAAAGTCACTTTTTCATAACACAATAATAGCAATTGTTATAGCCAATGTTTATTGAGTCCTTACAAATAAGACTGACTCTGATCTAAATACTTTATGGACATGAGTTCATTTAATCAAAAAAGTAAATGCTACCTTCATTTCCAATTCACATATAGAACTGAAGTCCAGAAAAACTAAGTATCTTGCCCAAGATCACACAGCTATTAAGTGATGGAACTGGGATTTGAATACAGGTATTTTGCCTGCAAAGGTAAGTTCTTAAAATTTCATGTCGCTGACTCTCATGATATTTGAAGCTAGAACGATAATCCATATGTAATAATGAGGAAGAAAAGTTAAAATTTATAATAACTTCCTGCTTGTTCTGCTTCTGTAACTCAGCTTGCTCCTTGCAAAGTCACATAAATCATGTAACTTAGAAAATGGAAACTTAAAACAGTGCTAGGAATGGAAGCTTATATCACTCACCCTTGCCCTGTCTTTTTCAATTGCTCAGCCCCTGTAATCCTGCTTAACAAGTTTGTTTGTATAAAGGCCAGGCATTCCCACACCCTGTCCTAACCCCTGTTCCCATGCATGTAAATCCTTAATTTAAACCAGCCTATTTAACAGTTAGATAAACAGGGTGACATTATACAACCTTGACATACTCCTTTTCTTTTTTGGAACCAGTCTGTTGTTCCATGTCCAATTCTAACTGTTGCTTCCTGACCTGCATACAGATTTCTCAGGAGGCAGGTCAGGTGGTCTGGTATTCCCATCTCTTTCAGAATTTTCCACAGTTTATTGTGTCACACAGTCAAAGTCTTTGGCATAGTCAATAAAACAGAAATAGATGTTGTTCTGGAACTCTCTTGCTTTTTCCATGATCCAGCGGATGTTGGCAATTTGATCTCTGGTTCCTCTGCCTTTTCTAAAACCAGCTTGAACATCAGGAAGTTCATGGTTCATGTATTGCTGAAGCCTGGCTTGGAGAATTTTGAGCATTACTTTACTAGCATGTGAGATGAGTGCAATTGTGCAGTAGTTTGAGCATTCTTTGACAATGCCTTTCTTTGGGATTAGAATGAAAACTGACCTTTTCCAGTCCTGTGGCCACTGCTGAGCTTTCCAAATTTGCTGACATACTGAGTGCAGCACTTTCACAGCATCATCTTTCAGGATTTGAAACAGCTCAACTGGAATTCCATCACCTCCACTAGCTTTGTTCATAGCGATGCTTTCCAAGGCCCACTTGACTTCACATTCCAGGATGTCTGGCTCTAGGTGAGTGATCACACCATCATGGTTATCTGGGTCATGAAGATCTTTTTTGTACATTTCTTCTGTGTATTCTTGTCACCTCTTCTTAATATCTTCTGCTTCTGTTAGGTCCCGTCCATTTCTATCCTTTATCGAGCCCATCTTTGTGTAAAATATTCCCCTGGTATTTCCAATTTTCTTGAAGAGATCTCTAGTCTTTCCCATTCTATTGTTTTCCTCTATTTCTTTGCATTGATCGCTGAAAAGGGTTTTATTATCTCTTCTTGCTATTCTTTGGTACTGTGCATTCAGATGCTTATATCTTTGCTTTTCTCCTTTGCTTTTCACTTCTCTTTTTCTCACAGCTATTTGTAAGGCCTCCCCAGACAGCCATTTTGCTTTTTTGCATTTCTTTTCCATGGGGATGGTCTTGATCCCTGTCTCCTGTACAGTGTCACGAACCTCATTCCATAGTTCATCAGGCACTCTATCTATCAGATCTAGGCCCTTAAATCTATTTCTCACTTCCACTGTATAATCATAAGGGACTTGATTTAGGTCATACTGGAATGGTCTAGTGGTTTCCCCTACTTTATTCAATTTGAATCTGAATTTGGTAATAAGGAGTTCATGATCTGAGCCACAGTCAGCTCCTGGTCTTGTTTTTGTTGACTGTATAGAGCTTGTCCATCTTTGGCTGCAAAGAATATAATCAGTCTGATTTCGGTGTTGACCATCTGGTGATGTCCATGTATAGAGTCTTCTCTTGTGTTTTTGGAAGAGGGTGTTTGCTATGACCAGTGCATTTTCTTGGCAAAACTCTATTAGTCTTTGCCCTGCTTCATTCCGCATTCCAAGGCCAAATCTACCTGTTATTCCAGGTGCTTCTTGACTTCCTACTTTTGCATTCCAGTCCCCTATAATGAAAAGGACATCTTTTTTGTGTGTTATTTCTAAAAGGTGTTGTAGGTCTTCACAGAACTGTTCAACTTCAGTTTCTTCAATGTTATTGGTTAGGGCATAGACTTGGATAACTGTGATATTGAATGGTTTGCCTTGGAGATGAACAGAGATCATTCTGTCGTTTTTGAGATTGCATCCAAGTACTGCATTTTGGACTCTTTTGTTGACCATGATGGCTACTCCATTTCTTCTGAGGGATTCCTGCTGGAAGTAGTAGATATAATGATCATCTGAGTTAAATTCACCCATTCGAGTCCATTTTAGTTCGCTGATTCCTAGAATGTCGATCTCTTGCCATCTCTTGTTTGACCATTTCCAATTTGCCTTGATTCATGGACCTGACATTCCAGGTTCCTATGCAATATTGCTCTTTATAGCATCGGACCTTGCTTCTATCACCAGTCACATCCACAACTGGGTATTGTTTTTGCTTTGGCTTCATCCCTTCATTCTTTCTGAAATTGTTTCCCCACTGATCTCCAGTAGCATATTGGGCTCCTACTGACCTGGGAGCCTCTTTCAGTATCCTATCATTTTTCCTTTTCATACTGTTCATGGGGTTCTCAAGGCAAGAATAGTGAAGTGGTTTGCCATTCATTTCTCCAGTGGACCACATTCTGTTAGACCTCTCCACCATGACCCGCTTGTCTTGGGTTGTCCTGCTGGCATGGCTTGGTTTCATTGAGTTAGACAAGGCTGTGTGATTAGATTGACTAGTTTTCTGTGAGTATGGTTTCAATGTGTCTGCCCTCTGATGCCCTCTTGCAACACCTACCATCTTACTTGGGTTTCTCTTACCTTGGGCATGGGGTATCTCTTCATGGCTGCTCCAGCAAAGCACACCTGCTGCTCCTTACCTTGGATGAGGGGTATCTCCTTACCACTGCCCTTCCTGACTTTCAACGTGGGATAGCTCCTCTAAGCCCTCCTACACCCGTGCAGCCACCACTCCTTGGGTTGCTTCTCCCGGCCGCCTCCCCTGGCCTTGGGCACCGCCTGGCCTCAGGCGCGAGGTGGTTTCTCCCAGCAGCCCCTTACCTTGGAAGTGGGTTAGCTCCTCTCTGCCGCTGCCCCTGGCCTCGGACTTGGGTAGCTCCTCTCAGCCCTTCCTGCACCATCACAGCCTAGCACTCTTGGCCGCTGCCCTGACCTCGGACGTGGGGTAACTCCTCTCGCCCGTGCTTAGTGTGCCAGGTTGCAGCCACACGCGCTTATTTAACTTATATGCAGAGTACATCATGAGAAACGCTGGACTAGAAGAAACACAAGCTGGAATCAAAATTACTGGGAGAAATATCAATAACCTCAGATATGCAGATGACACCGCCTTTATGGCAGAAAGTGAAGAGGAACTAAAAAGCCTCTTGATGAAAGTGAAAGTGGAGAGTGAAAAAGTTGGCTTAAAGCTCAACTTTCAGAAAACGAAGATCACGGCATCCGGTCCCTTCACTTCATAGGAAATAAATGGGGAAACAGTGGAAAGAGTGTCAGACTTTATTTTTGGGGGGCTCCAAAATCACTGCAGATGGTGATTGCAGCCATGAAATTAAAAGACTCTGATGCTGGGAGGGATTGAGGGCAGGAGGTGAAGGGGACGGCAGAAGAAGAGATGCCTGGATGCCATCACTGACTCAATGGATATGAGTCTGAGTGAACTCTGGGAGTTGATGTTGGACAGGGAGGCCTGGCGTGCTGTGATTCATGGGGTTGCATAGTTGGACACGACTGAGTGACTGAACTGAACTGATTCAACAGTTAGCATTCTCTGGTGGCTCAGAGGTTAAAGCATCTGCCTCCAATGCAGGAGACCCAGGTTCAATCCCTGGGTCAGGAAGATCCCCTGGAGAAGACAATGGTAACCCACTCCAGTATTCCTGCCTGGAGAATCCCATGGACAGAGAAACCTGGTAGGCTATAGTCCATGGGATTGCAAAGAGTCAGACACGGCTGAGTGACTTCACTTATTTCCCTCTATAGTCTGATGTCATGCACTGTCTATAAAAACTTTGTAACCCCTTTCTTCTGGGCTCACAACTTGGAGTGTTAACTCCTGGGCCTGCCAGCATAATAAACCTGAGTTCTCCAACTCTCTGAGTATGGTGCTTGGTTTCTCAACACTCCAACTTCTGCAACAGTATGAACATCATTTACAGAATAATGACTCAAGAAAAAATATTGTGGACAACTTATTATACAAATTTTGCAATTTATACAGACTATACATTTTAATAAGTTGCATTTATACATATAATTCATTTCCCTTGAATGAAAATTTACTTCAAAAATGGGTATATAGTAAGTAATAAACAAGTGCATTCATTAGTAATATTTCCAATATGAATGTATGAAATCTTTGTGAAGAAATAGGATGCTGTGCAAAGCAAAATGGCTTATTTTCCATACTACTTCATCCTTTCATGTAGCTACTATATTAATCATTCTTATTTATCCTTTCCAAATATGTATATAGGTTGAATAGTGCCTTTACTTTGATGCAAAAATGCTATCTGTAATTACACTCAGCAATGTCAAATTTATGTGACTTTAACATAATGGCTCTATAATGATGCTCAAGAACACCAAAGGTAGTTTTACAGAGTCTTCAGAAAAGCTAATTTCTAATTTTACTGAGTAGAAGCTACAAGGGGAGAATTAGAATAAGCAATGAAATAAGAGACAGCACTGTACTGTCAGTCAAGGCAACATGAGTATTAAAATATGAGGATTGAATACAGGGGTTTACTGGATTACATGAGTGAAACTGGTGTTGTGGAACCCAAGTTCATGTGCCTGACCCACAGAAGGCCAAGACAACACACTGGAATTTGGAACATAGAATATTTTACTACAAGGAGAATGGTAGGTTCATGCTCAGAAGATCTGACCTCCTCAGTGGTTTGGGGGGAGGGGTTTTATGGACAAAATTGGAGGTGAGGCCTATAGGCTGTGTGACTTTCTGATTGTTGGTGGTGAGACAATAGTATGGTGTCCCAGAAATCATCCACTTAGCCTGAAGTTACTCTCTCCACCCAGAGGTGGGAGTACCTACAGAAAAGCTCAAAAGTATATTGTTATGTATATCACCTGAAGAAACTAGGACCCTGCCTCATCACCATACAATTGTTTGACTGCTTTTCCTTTGTTTCTGCAACCCCTCACTTTCCTGGTTAGTCACTATTTGAATCTGCTCTTTGAAACTCAGAAAAGGTCTAGGAGGCTGACACTTATCCCTACAAACACAGAAAAGATTTTGTATCTGGAATGTCCTCTCAACATTCAGCTTGATTTCAACCCCTCTCCCCTTTTCTCTTATATTCCTTAGTACTGTGGGGAATAGGTATTGGAAAAGAAAGAAAATAACATTTTGGACAGAGAGGTTAATCATACATTCTACAGTATACATGATCCACTGGAGGCAAGAATGACAAACCACTCCAGTATTCTTGCCTCGAGAATCCAATAAATACTATGAAAAGGCAAAAAGACATTACAGTAGAAGATGAGTTCCCATTTGGAAGGTGTCCAATAAGCTACTGGGGAATACAAGAGAAATAGTTCAAGAAAGAAGAAGAAGACACTGGGCCAAATCAGAAATGATAGTCAGTTATGGATGTGTCTGGTGGTGAAAGCAAAATCTAATGTGGTAAAGAACAATATTGCATAGGGAACCTAGTATATTAGATTCATGAATCAAAGTAAATTGGATGTAGTCAAGCAGGAGATAGCAAGAGTGAACATTGACATTTTAGGGATCAGTGAACTAAAATGGACAGGAATGGTGAACTTAATTCAGATGGCCATTATATCTACTGCTATGGACAAGAATCCCATGGAAAAAAATGGAGTAGACCTCACATCCCGCAAGAGTCCCAAAGGTATTTGGGTGTGTTAGGTAGTTAGAGTAGGAAAAAGGAGTCCAAAATGGTGGTGGCTAAAAGACAAAGAAACGGAAAAGCCCCCGAATATGAAACAAAAGAAAATCCACAGACCGGAGTGAGAACTTCAGATGAAACAAACACACAGCCCAATTTGCATAGATAAATGTATAAAAGAAGGAAGCCAAGACGGACTGAGGCCTCTCCTTTGGGGTCAGCCTGCCCTTATGCCTCAAGGGTGTACTATCCTTTGCTTGCCAAATAAAACTGAGTTGTAACTAAGCTGTAACATTGGTCCACCATTTCAAATCTTTGCTGTGACGAGACAGAACCAAGGAAATTACACACTCCCCTGACATATCTGGTGCCATGACTTAGCTTAAAACTGAGGTGGCTGCGAAGGAAATTGCACACTCCCCCAACAAGTGCAAGCTCAAAACTGACAAAATGATCTTGGTTCCTTTCCAAGGTAAACCAGTCAACATCACAGTAATTCACATCTATGCACCATTGATGCCAAAGATGAAGTTAAACGATTCTGTGAAGACCTACAAGACCTTCTAGTTCAGTTCAGTTCAGTTCAGTTCAGTCGCTCAGTCGTGTCTGACTCTTTGCGACCCCATGAATCACAGCACACCAGGCCTCCCTGTCCATCAGCAACTCCCGGAGTTCACTCAGATTCATGTCCATCAAGTCAGTGATGCCATCCAGCCATCTCATCCTCTGTCATCCCCTTCTTCTCCTGCCCCAATCCCTCCCAGCATTAAAGTATTTTCCAATGAGTCAACTCTTCTCATGAGGTGGCCAAAGCACTGGAGTTTCATCTTTAGCATCATTCCCTCCAAAGAAATCCCAAGGCTGATCTCCTTCAGAATGGACTGGTTGGATCTCCTTGCAGTCCAAGGGACTCTCAAGAGTCTTCTCCAACACCCCAGTTCAAAAGCATCAATTCTTCAGCACTCAGCCTTCTTCACAGTCCAACTCTCACATCCATACATGACCACTGGAAAAACCATATCCTTGACTAGAAGGACCTTTGTTGGCAAAGTAATGTCTCTGCTTTTGAATATACTATCTAGATTGGTCATAACTTTTCTTCCAAGGAGTAAGCGTCTTTTAATTTCATGGCTGCAGTCACCATCTGCTGTGATTTTGGAGCCCAAAAAAATAAAGTCTGACAATGTTTCTACTGTTTCTACTGTTTCCCCATCTATTTCCCAATTCAGCATGGTAAGTAAAAATGATCAACTGGAAAAAATCTTAATATTTAGATGAGGCAACCAAATAAAGACTAAGCTTCCCATCACTCTACCTGGTATTTGGGCAGTGATTTTCCTTGCCTAAATTTCAAGTCATTTATGGAACAACAAAAATGGAAACTATTAGTCAACTATTACAAAAATAAAATTTCTTAATTGAAATACTTAAATATCAAACAATCTCTCATATAAATATCTATGAATACTTATCAAAAACCCTTAGCTCTGATGTATTCACATATGCTTCTATATACAATTTAGGCTTTTATGTTCTGAAGCACTGAGGAGAAAATTAGTCAATTAGTTGTCATCTAAAGTGAAGACGAAATGTAAAGGAAAATCTAAATAATTCTAGGATTATGTTTCCTTCAAGGACCAAATGAAAATACAGTTTTAAAAAATCAAATAAGTTATAAATATGATGCTCTGAAATAATTTCCTGTGGTTTAAGCCAGAATACTGCAAGAAAGCAAAATAAATTTACCACCACATAAGTATTGTGTTTTATACTGTGTTTGCTTTTCTCATTTTGAGTAGCCTTTTCGTAACCCCGTGAAATCTTGAAATCCAAGACACTGGAAATTCAAGGTTTGGAATTTCATTGGAAATACATCTGACTAACACTCAAACACACAGATACAAAAGAGGAACAATCAATAAACCCTCCTAATAGCCAACTCATCAAAGATCTTCAGTTCAGTTCAGTTTAGTTTATTCGCTCAGTCGTGTCTGACTCTTTGCGACCCCATGAATTGCAGGACGCCAGGCCTCCCTGTCCATCACCAACTCCTGGAGTTCACTCAGACTCACGTCCATCGAGTCAGTGATGCCATCCAGCCATCTCATCTTCTGCCATCCCCTTCTTCTCCTGCCCTCAATCCCTCCCAGCATCAGAGTCTATTCCAATGAGTCAACTCTTCACATGAGGTGGCCAAAGTACTGGAGTTTCAGCTTTAGCATCATTCCTTCCAAAGAAATCCCAGGGCTTATCTCCTTCAAAATGGACTGGTTGGATCTCCTTGCAGTTCAAGGGACTCTCAAGAGTCTTCTCCAGCACCACAGTTCAAAGGCATCAATTCTTCAGTGCTCAGCCTTCTTCACAGTCCAACTCTCACATCCATGCATGACTACTGGAAAACCATAGCCTTGATTAGACGGACCCTAGTTGGCAAAGTAATGTCTCTGCTTTTGAATATGCTATCTAGGTTGGTCATAACTTTCCTTCCAAGGAGTAAGCGTCTTTTAGTTTCATGGCTGCAGTCACCATCTGCAGTGATTTTGGAGCCCAAAAAAATAAAGTCTGACGCTGTTTCCACTGTTTCCCCATCTATTTCCCATGAAGTGAAGGGACCGGATGCCATGATCTTCATTTTCTGAATGTTGAGCTTTAAGCCAACTTTTTTACTCACCTCTTTCACTTTCATCAAGAGGCTTTTTAGTTCCTCTTCACTTTCTGCCATAAGGGTGGTGTCATCTGCATATGTGAGGTTATTGATATTTCTCCCGGCAATCTTAATTCCAGCTTGTGTTTCTTCCAGTCCAGCATTTCTTATGATGTACTCTGCATATAAGTTAAATAAGCAGGGTGACAATATACAGCCTTAAGATCTATTAAATGTATAATATGAATGTAAAAATCAGTATTCCTTCTTCTTGACTGATTTCATATTTGTGTTTTGCTCCACAGTTCTTCTGTTGACTTCCCTTTCTTTCATTGATGATGGAAATACCTTTATTTGTATACCTCAGCTTATATTTCTTTCTCAAGTTTTCATCCTTCCCTAGGGCTACATGCCTCTCAAGCCCTTTCTCATTTCTAATTGACATTTTTACCTTTTCAGAGATTTTTAACTAGTACAGAAAACTAAGCAGCCTGGGACTCATTGACATCAATCAGAGAATATGAACCTAGCCTCAAGGGGATTATAGCAAGAACAATGAAGAAGAAAAAGACAAAAAGACATGTGATTGATTCCATGGTATGTGACTGACTATATTACCTCATGTTATAATGTGACCATTCTCTTGTTCAGAGGAAAGGTAGAATATTTCTTCCAGATAATTCTTAATATATTTGAAGATCAATTTTCAGCCACTCCTAGTTTTAAACCATTGAACAAAAATGGAATTTACATTTCAAAAGTAAGCCAGGTATCATTTGAGCACAACAAAGTGACTGTTAGTGTTAGTAGCAATGGTGGGCTTCACTACTCTCATCTTCACCATTACTCCCATTTTGCATACTTTTTGGAACCTCTATAATATTAAGTCACGGTATGAAGTCTCAAACTCTATAATATTCATCAAGATAGGGAGCAGAGAGGTTAATAAACATTGTAATTGTGTAGAATCAAAGGAAATAGCTTACCACTGGAGCACCAAGGGCAATGACTCACATCTGAGGCAAAGAACGGCAGGAAAAGGTATGCTGGATGGCTTTACAAGGAGGTCAACTCTTTTGATGATCATTGCCTGTAAAATGTTCCCAAACCAAATGAACCAGTCTTATTCAGTAACTCAAATCATTGAAACAACATCCACTTGTGATTTAATTAAGAAGTAATGTGGTTTACTAGCCATCTACATGTCTTCTTTCGAGAAATGTCTGTTTAAGTTTCCTGCCCCCTTTTTGATTTTTTTTTTTTTTCCCTGCTATTGAGTTGCATGAATCACTTGTATGTTTTGGAAATTAATCCTTTGTCAGTTGTTTCATTTGCTATTATTTTCTCCCATTCTAGGTGGTGTCTTTTCACCATGTTTATAGTTTCCATTGTTGGATAAAAGCTTTTAAGTTTAATTAAATCTCACTTGTTTCTTTTTGTTTTTATTTCCATTACTCTAGGAGGTGGGTCATAGAGGATCTTGCTGTGATTTATGTCATATAATGTTCTGGTTATGCTTTCCTCTAAGAGTTTTATAGTTTCTGGTTTCACATTTAAGTCTTTAATCTATTTTGAGTTTATTTTTTGTATGGTGTTAGGGAGTGTTCTAATTTCATTCGTTTTCATGTAGCTGTCTAGTTTCCCCAGCCTCACTTATAGAAGAGACTGTCTGTTCTCCATTGTATATTGTTGCCTCCTTTGTCAAAGATAAGGTATCCATAGGCATGTCAGTTATCTCTGGGCTTTCCAACTTATTCCATTGGTCTATATTTCTGTTTTTGTGCCAGTACAATACTGTCTTGATGACTATAGCTAAAGATGTTCAACATTGATCATTATTAGAGAAATGTAAATCAAAGCTACGATGAGATATCATGTCACGCCAGTCAGAATGGCCATCATCAAAAATCTACAAACAATAATTACTGGAGAGGTGTGGAGAAAAGGAAGCTCTCTTGCACTGTTGGTGGGAATGCAATTGATACAGCCATTACAGAGAACAACATAGAGATTCCTTTAAAAAAAAACTAGAGATAAATCTACCACGTGACCTAGAAATCCTGCTGCTGGACATTTACCCTGAGAAAACCATAACTGAAAACAGAAATGTAATTCAATGATCATTGCAGCACTATTTGCAATACCTGGGACATAGAAGCCACTTAGATGTCCATTGACAGATGAATGGATAAAGAGGCTGTGGTAAATATATACAATGGAATATTGTGCCATAAAAAGAAAAACATTTGAATCAGTTCTAGAGCCTATTATACAGAGTGAAGTAAGTCAGAAAGAGAAAAACAAATACTGCATATTAACACATATATATGAAATCTAGAAAGATGGTAGTGATAAATCTTTTGCAAGGCAGCAATGGAAATGCAGATAGAGAAAAGACATGTAGGTATGGGGTGAGGGGATGGAGAGGGTAGGATAAATAGAGTAGCATGGAAACATGCACATTACCATATGTAAAATAGATAGCCAGTGGAAATTTGCTATATGACTCAGGGAGCTCAAACCAGTGCTCTGTGACAACCTAGAGGGATGGGATGGGGTGAGAGGTCTGAGGGAGGTCCAAGAAGAAGGGGATATATGTATACCTATGACTGATTCACGTTGATGCACAGCAGAAACAAACACACTATTGTAAAGCAATTATATATCAATTAAAAAGAAATAAATTTTAAAAGTAATATGGCCTAAAGTAAAAATAATTTCATCTTAGTTTTTTGAAATATTTCAATAAAAATTCATCATTCATCATTTCAACGTTTTACTTATATGTTCACATTTTGATATCTCAGCTTCTTCAACTCAAAATAATAGGCTTGAACTTCTTGACTGTTAGTATTCTATGATTGCTTATAGTCCAAAATCATAGGACTTTATTTATAAAGGTAGCTTCTAATTGTGCTTGTGAATAATGACAGTAGTTTCTAAGAATTTATTGTTTAACATTTAATATACCATGTGAATATTATTTAATATACCATGGTATAATATTTAATATACCATGTGAAGATATTATTGTTCAGATATTTTTAAACATCAAGTTCCTTTTCCAATGCCAAAAGTTTCTAAGTTAAAATTTATGAATGCTGAGATTGTTCAGTTATGGGAATTTTTGGTAAGGAATGAAACTTTCATATACCAACCCAAGCTTTTTAATAATATGTATTAATATATTTTAGAAGACCTAAGATTTAAGCTCATGGACATGCAAAAATGAGAAATTAAATGTATAAGCAATGAAAGTAGAAATGGATTGTATAAGCAATGAAGGTAGAAAAATCAAGTATAGGAGTGTCTGAACAAGAAAAATTTCTTTACTTTGATATTTGCTGACTACTTCCCACACCCCCAACCACAGAAAAATTTTGCTTAACAACAATGTTTTTGTTATTATTTTATTACAATATGAGCTTTGTACACCAGAGGCAACTGTCTATAGAAATAAATAAGAACTATGTGTCAATACTGTAGATCAAAATCTAAGAGGGCAGGAAGGAAGTGCTCATGAGCACTAAGATGACAGGACCACGGTCCAGTTATTAATGCTAGGGGCAAAACTAGGCCCAAAGAAGAGGATAAAAGCAGTGGTTAGGCCAACCCAAGTAAGACAGATCTAATTGGAAAGCCTACCATCAATCTGGAAAGGACCTTCCTGTGGTCTTGCAAATAGAGTAGTCTCCATTTCTTCCCAACACAAAGGATTATGCATGCATCTCTTTCCCTTTCTCTTATTTTCATTCCTTCCTTGTCCTTCCTTATTCTTTAGATTTAAGGATGAGGAATAGAAGATCTAAAAGATGTAAAAGGATATATAACAGTATATGAGTATCATCTCACTTCTTCAGTTTTCAATTTACGCTGCACTAACTTCTAATTTAAGCTTTCTTCTCTAATAGGCCAGATCTTAAAATAATGAACTGAATGTGGTAGAATCTAAGTCATTAGGAACTAAAACTTCTCCAAGTCTCTCATGAGGCTGCTTGGAATTCTATTGCATGGTTGTGTCATTCACTCTTTACATCTAGAGTATGTTTTTTGTTTTTGTTTTCAGTTTATATAAGGTTTCTCTGTCCTCTAACCTTAACTGATTTAGGTAGCATTTAGTATTATGTTTCTATGTAGTTCTAATGTCATAGGGACTTTCTGTTCAAGAATGGACCATCATGTGATAATAGTCTATTAGCTTATTTTCTTTAAAGTAGAATCTGATTGGTACTTCTTAGGTACCTCTATTCAATCACCTGAGACCTAACTGTGCCTTTAGGTGGTAGTCATGGGAAACAGAGGCAATAATGGGGCTTTTTGACCACTCAGCTAAAATTGTGAGTAAAAAGCAGTTTCTCTGAGAAACGCTTAGTCAAGACAATAATTCCATTATCTGTCTATCTAAGAGTCATTTATTTCAAATTCCCATCTCCTTTTATATATTTGCCAGATGGTCATCTAGCCTCTATTTAAACACTTCCTATGATAGGAAACTCATTATCTTTGAAGTAGCCTTCTGCACTTCAGAATATTACAAATCATTCAAAACTTCCAGTTGAGATGAAATCTACCTACCTGTAAATTTGATCTTTATATCCTACTTATGCTCTCTGGACAGTAAAATATCATTATATTTCAAAATGACAGGATTTTGCCTATCCTATGTTTTATGCAAAATCCTTATGTTTCCCCTAAGAATTTCCTCTCTAAATATTTTTAATTAATTACTTTTAATTGGAGAATAATTACAATATTGTGATGGTCTTGCCATGTATCAACATGAATCAGCCATAGGTATACATGTGTCCCTCCCATCCTGAACCCCCCTCCCAACTCCCTCTCCACCATATACCTCTGGGCTGTATCAAAGCACCATCATTCTGTGGGCAAAAGTAAAAATACAAGTGGATCCGCATTTTATACTGTGCTGTGATTAGTCACTCAGTCATGTCCAACCCTTTTTGACCCCATAGACTGTAGACCACCATGTTCCTCTGTTCATGGAGATTCTCCAAGCAAGAATACTGGAGTGGATTGCCTTTCCTACTCCAGGGGATGTTTACAACCCAGGAATCAAACCCAGAACTCCTGAGTTGCAGGTGGATTCTTTACTGTCTGAGACACCAGAGAAACCCCAGTATACTGGAGTGGGCATCCTATCCCTTCTCCAGGGGATCATCCTGACCCAGAAGTTGAACCGGGGTCTCTTGCACGTGGATTATTTACCAGCTAAGCTGCCAGGGAAGCCTACATTTTATACTAAGGATGTTGAAAAAAATGTGTAATTTAATTTACTCTTAAATTAGAGAGCTATAGTATGATACACAGAGCTTTGACATATTGATGCCAGAGGCTCTAAGAGCAAATCCTGATATAATCATGTAAAGACAAGCCATTTAGATAACTTAATCCATTGTAGTGAGTTAAGGAAGTAGACAAGCATGGTTAAATGACTTGTTCAATATCTACTGAATTGTAAAAAGATGGTAAAGGCAGATAGCACAATGTCTAAGATAATATTCAGTCTCCTTAACCTCTCCTATAAAGACCTTCATAACTGAGACTACTCTGTTCCTTACTTTTCTCTCAAATCCCATCTTTGCCTTCTCCTTTCCCTACCTATTCTCTACAGCCCAACCACAGTACATTTCTCTAAGATCTTGTCATGGACCATACCCTACCTTGTTGCTGAGTCATCACACAACTCAGCCTTTTTCTGGAATATTTCTCCCTCAAATCTTCATTTGAATAACTTGCATTTATACTTCAGTTCCCCATATCTCCGCCCTCAGGAAGTCTTCTCTGAGTATCTGAAACCAAGTTCAGTGTCTCTGCTATGCCCTTTCTTAACATCCCATGGTTTCTTTGTTGAAGTACAAATCCATCTCTTGTTTATTTCCTTGTCTATTGTCTTCGTAAACTTCAAAATTAGTGAGAGCTGATATCCATTTATTCTGTATACCAAGGACCTAGTTATAGTGATCAACATATAACAGGCATTCAAAAGTATCTGTTAAATAAAAAAAATGCATAAGTAAATTAAAACATATGAAGAGCTAGAAGACATGCTTCCTTCTTGAAAGACTTTAATTTGTCTTGTGTATGTGTATGTGTGTGCATGTTGGATAGGACTTTCACTCCTAAGCAAAGTTATATGTATTGTAAGTCCACATAATAAGATAAATTTGAGAGCACTATATAATAAGTGGTATATTATGTGAATGAGTGGTTTATCAGGTGGGAAGTGTACAATTGTGAAAAGAAAAAAATTATAGCTCATTTGTTCAAGATTCCTTAATATTTAGACTTACATCTGTTTGTGAAATTTGAGCATCTTCACAGTCACTTTTTCAGTAAAATTTCCAGAGCAGGGAACAGATGACTCAGGGTCCTACATTTATTATGAGCATCTCTATGCTAGCCCTGAGGTATTTGTCTTCTCCAGCTGTAATACAAACAAATTAAGCAGTGCTCTCCTTATGGGTCCCCTTGCCTCACTTCCCACTGTCAAAGCCTAGTCATACAAGAAGTACTTGCCTTTATCCACTGAACAAAGGAAGTATGAAAAAGTCCCTGAGTTATTTTAATTTCTAATTTCTGGGCATTCTACTCAACACAGAAAGGAAACATTCAAGTGTTTTCCTCCAGACACCTCTCTCAAAGGAAAAATTAAAAAAAAAACTTTTAATTTTTCCCAACATTATACATGACTCAATGGTAGAAGTCCTGCAATGAATAAATTTCCTGCAAGCATCTGGGTCTCTACTTGAAGATAGCCATTATTCAAAGTGTTTTGATGTATCAGTAAGAAGAACAGATGACAAAAGTTGTATGTTTAAGTTGATTTTCTTGGAATTTAAAATTGCATCATTTTTTTCCAAAATAAAAATGTAGGAAAAGATATTTGAAATCAAATACCTCAAGCAAACAGTACTGCCAAGCTAACTTTGGGAAAGTAAAATGTACATCTCTAGAAAAGAGTGTGCCTATGGGTCTTAGATTTTGCTGTTCAGTCATTAAATTATGTTTGACTCTTTGCACCTCCAAGAACTGCAGCACTTACCTGTCCTTCAATAGCTCCCTGAGTTTCCTCAAACTCGTATACACTGAGTCAGTGATGTTATCTAACTACCTCATCCTCTATTGCCTCTTGCTCCCTTGTCCTCAATAATTCCCAGAATAAGGGTCTTTTACAATAAGTTGGCCTTTCTCACACGTGGCTAAAGTATTGGAGCTTCAGCTTCAGCATCAGCTTCAGTCCTTAAAATGAATATTCAGGGTTGGTTTCTTTAGGATTGACTGGTGTAATCTCCTTGCTGTCCAAGGGACTGTCAAGAATCTTCCTGAGCACTACAGTTTCAAAGCATCAATTCTTTGGTGTTCAGCCTTCTTTATGGTCCAACTCTCACATCCATACACAACTACTGATAAAATATAGCTTTGACTATACAGACCTTTTTCAGCAAAGTGATGACTCTGCTTTTTAATATGAATCTAGGTTGGTCATAGCTTTTCTTCCAAGGAGCAAGCATCTTTTAACTTCATGGCTGCAGACACCATCTGCAATGATTTTGGAGCCCAATAAAACAAAATCTATCACTATTTCCAATTTTTCCCCACATATTTGCCAGGAAATGATGGGACCAGATGCCATGATCTTCATTTTATGAATGTTCAGATTTAAGCCAGCATTTTCACTCTCCTCTTTCACCTTCATTAAGAGGCTCTAATTCAAATCCTAGAAGATGATGCTATAAAAGTGCTGCACTCACTATCCCAACAAGTTTGGAAACTCAGCAGTAGCCACAGGGCTGGGAAAGGTCAGTTTCCATTCCAATCCCAAAGAAAGAAAATGTCAAAGACTGTTCAAGCTATTGCACAATTGCACTCATTTCACATGGTAGCAGTAGCAAAGCAATTGTGAAAATTCTCTAATTGAGGCATCAACAGTACATGAACTGTAAACTTCGAGATGTTCAAGCTGGATTTAGAAAAGGCAGAGGAACCAGACATCAGATTGCCAACATCTGTTGGATCATCGAAAACTCAAAAGAGTTCCAGAAAAACATCTACTTCTGCTTTTATTATGCCAAAGCCTTTGACTGTGTGAATCACAACAAACTGGAAAATTCTGAAAGAGATAGGAAGACCAGACCACTTGACCTGCCTCCTGAGAAATCTGTATTCAGGTCAAAAAGCAACAGTTAGAACTGGACATGGAACAACAGACTGGTTCCAAATCGGGAAATGAGTACATCGAGGCTGTGTACTGTCACCCTGCTTCTTTAACTTATATGCAGAATACATCATGCGAAATGCCAGGTTGGATGAAGCACAAGCTGGATTCAAGATTGCTCAGAGAAATATCAATAACCTCAGATACCCAGATGACACCATCCTTATGGCAGAAACTGAAGAGGAACTAAATAGCCTCTTGATGAAAGTGAAAGATGAGAGTGAAAAAATTTTCTTAAAACTCAACATTCAGAAAACTAAGATTATGGCAACCGGTCCCTTCACTTCATGGCAAATAGATAGGAAACAATGGAAATAATGAGGCTTTATTTTTGGGGGCTCCAAAATCACTGCAGATGGTGACTACAGCCATGAAATTAAAAAACGCTTGCTCCTTGCAAGAAAAGATATGACCAACGTAGACAGCATATTAAAGAGCAGAGACATTACTTTGCCAACAAAGGAACATCTAGTCAAAGCTATGGTGTTTCCAGTAGTCATGCATGGATATGAGAGTTGGATTATAAAGAAAGCTGAATGCCGAAGAATTGATGCTTTTGAACTGTGGCATCGGAGAAGAATCTTGAGAAACCCCTTGACAGTAAGATCAAACCAGTCAATCCTGAAGGAAATCAGTCTTGAATATTCATTGGAAGGACTGATGCTGAAGCTGAAACTCCAATACTTTGGCCATCTGATGTGAAGAACTGAGTCATTGGAAAAGACCCTGATGCTCGGAAAGATTGAAGGCAGGAGGAGAAGCAGACAACAGAGGATGAGATGGTTGGATGGCATTACTGACACGATGGACATGAGTTTGAGAAGCTCTAAGAGCTGGTGATGGACAGGCAAGCCTGGCGTGCTGCAGTCCATGGGGTTGCAAAGTGTCTGACAGGACTGAGTGACTGAAGTGAAGAGGTTCTTTTGTTCCTCTTCCCTTTTGGCCATTAAAGTGGTACCATGTGCATATCTTAGGTTGTTGGTATTTTTCCAGATATCTTGATTCCAGTTTGTGAGTCATCCAGCCTGGCATTTTTCAGGGTGTACTCTGCATATAAGTTAAATAAGCAGGGTACCAATATATAATCGTGATGTACTCCTTTCCCAATTTTGAACCAGTCCATTGCTTCATGTTTGGTGCTAACTATTGCTTCTTGATCTGAATATAGGTTTCTCAGGAGAGGTAAAATGGTCTTGTATCCCCATCTCTTCAAGAATTTTCCACAGTTAGTTGTGATTCACAAAATGAAAGACTTTAATATAGTCAATGAAGCAGATATAGTGTTTTGTTGGTTGATTGGTGTTTTTTCTTTTTTTTAATTCCCTTGCTTTTTCTATGATCCAGCACATGTTGGCAATTTGGTCTCTGGTTCCTCTGTCTTTTCTAAATCCAGCGTGTTCCTCTGTAAGTTTTGGGTTCACTGTTCACATACTGCGAAAGCCTAGCTTGAAGGATTCTGTGCATAATCTTGCTAGCATGTGAAAGGAGCACAATTGCTGAGCAATTTGAATATTCTTTGGCATTGCCATTTTTTTGAGATTGGAATGAAAACTGACTTTTTGCAGTCCTGTGGCCACTGCTGAGTTTTCCAAATTTGCTAGCATATGGAGTGCCACACTTTAACAACATCATCTTTTAGAATTTTCAATAGCTCAGCTGGAATTCCATCACCAACACTAGCTTTGTTTATAGTAACGCTTCCTAAGGCCCACTTGACTTTGCACTCCAGAATGTCTTGTTCTGCGTGAGAGACCACACTATCTTGATTATCCTGGTCATTAAGTCCCTTCCTGTATAGTTCTTTTGTGTATTCTTGCCACCTCTTCTTAATCCCTTCTGCTTCTGTTAGGTCCTTGCTGTTTCTGTCCTTTATTGTGCTTACCTTTGAATTAAATATTCCTTGTGTGTATCTAATTTTCTTGAAGAGATCTCTAGTCTTTCCCATTCTTTTGTTTTCATTTATTTCTTTGCATCCACCTTGATAACTGACCCTTCAATTACTGGAATTATTACTCCTAGCCCTCAAATTCTAGAGTTCAATATATTCCTCTTTTTAAACACCTTCTCAGAGCCTCCAAAACAGCCAATGGGGTAGGCAGAGCAAGATTTCTTTCTCTGGCATGCCGCAACTGTGAGGTGACCTTAGCAGTGCATGGACCACTGATTTTCTGAGAGGAATACCCATGGGGTCAGACTGCATCTGATACTCCAACATGACCAAACATGTCAGCTTTCTCTGTTACCATCATCCTTGCATTCTTACCTCCATATAAGCTTTCATTTTGTCCCTCTTCCAAAATTATTTTCCTACATTACCTGCTCATCCAGGTTTGCCCACATGGTGATTCTCACCTCTTAGCAAATAGTCTCTGGGGCCTTCAATTCTCTCCATTACTGTTCCCTAAAGGACCACTGCCACTTGGTTTTGCTTATCAAACATTCACCTCTTTTCCCCTCTGATAAGAAAACACATTGCCTTTCTTGCATATTGCTCTTTTACAAGCTTAACCTTTATTGAGTCTTTCTGTCAGTGTTATTGGGAGAAGGAAATGGCAACCCACTCCAGTATTCTTGCCTGGAGAATCCTGTGGACAGAGGAGCCTGGAGGGCTGCTGTCCATAGGGTCACATAGAGTTGGACACAACTGAAGGGTCTTAGCATGCATGCATGTATTGGAGAAGGAAATGGCAACCCACTCCAGTATTCTTGCCTGGAGAATCCCAGGGACAGAGGAGCTTGGTGGGCTGCCATCTATGGGGTCGCACAGAGTCAGACACGACTGAAGCGACTTAGCAGCAGCAGTCAGTATTACCACACTATTTTTTTCTTTCCCAGAATATTTGGGTGACTAGTGTCTGAATTAGAGAGTGTTCAAAAAGAGCTTCTAAGTTCGTTTTGGAAAATTATGAAAGAGATGGGAATACCAGACCCACTTTATATGCGTCCTGAGAAACTTGTATGCAGGTCAAGAAGCCACAGTTAGAGCTGGACATGGAACAACAGACCGGTTCAAAATTGGGAAAGGAGTACATCAAGGCTGTGTATTGTCATCCTGCTTATTTAATTTATATGCAAAGTACATCATGTGAAATGCCAAGTTTGATGAAACATAAGTTGGAATCAAGATTACCAGGAGAAATACCAATAACCTCAGATATGCAGATGACGCCCCGCTTATGGGAGAAAGCTAAGAAGAACTAAAGAGCCTCTTGATGAAAGTGAAAGAGGAGAGTGGAAAACCTGGTTTAAAATTCAACATTCAGAAAACTAAGATCATGGCATCCAGTCCCATCACTTCATGGCAAATAGGTAAGGAAACAGTGGAAACAGTGAGACTTTATTTTCTTTGGCTCCAAATTCACTGTGAATGGTAACTGCAGCCATGAAACTAAAAGAGGCTTGCTTCTTGGAAGAAAAGCTACAACCAATCTAGACAAAATATTAGAAAGCAGAGCCATTTCTTTGCCAACAAAGGTCCATCTAGTCAAAGCTATGGTTTTTCCAGTAGTCATGTATGGATGTGAGAGTTGGACTATACAGAAGGTTGAGCATCAAATAACTGATGCTTTTGAACTGTGGTGTTGGAGAAAACTCTTGAGAGTCTCTTGGACTGCAAGGAGATTCAACCAGTTAACCCCAAAGGAAATCAACCCTAAATATTCATTGGAAGGACTGATGCTGAAGCTGAAGCTCCCATACTTTGGACACCTGATGTGAAGAACCGACTCATTAGAAATGACCCTGATGCTGGGAAAGATTGAAGGCATGAGGAAAAGGGAACAACAGAGGATGAGATGGTTGGATGGCATTACCAACTCAATGGACATGAGTTTGAACAAGCTGTGGGAGATGGTGAAAGATGGGGAAGCCTGCCATGCTGCAGTCAATGGAGTTGTAAAGAGTCAGACACACCCAAGTGACTGAACAAGTTCATTGAGAAGCAAACCCCCTCCTCTGTGCAAGATCTCACTATTTCCCAAGTGGTTCATATCATTTTTGAGCAAAGCTACAGTTGTTCATTCTTGAGGCTTTGGGGTATCATTGAAAACCATATATACAAAATTTTCATATGAAATTTTTTAAACATATACTTACACATAAAATGCCTTGAACTTTTCTCTTCTAAATGCCACAAATTTCAAATATATCCTGTTCTTATAATCAGGAAAATCATCTAAAATGTTGCTAAGGAAGCAACTTAAAAGTAGAATGAAACAAAGATCTATTCTTTCCCAAATTCCCTTTATTATTTGTTCATCTTAACTCTTTTCATTCCAAGCTTTCTGAGGACAATCTTTGGTAAGAGACCTTTTGCAGTTAACATTGATCTCACTATGCCCCACCTCCCTTTGCTATTCATCTGTTGAATAATCACCTGCATCACACATTTGTGTTGTTCGGTTGCTCAGTCATGTCCAACTCTTTGTGACCCCATGGACTGTAGCACTCCAGGCTTCCCTGTCCTTCACTATTTCCCTGAGTTTGCTCAAACTTATGTGCATTGGATCAGTGATGCCATCCAAACTTCTTAAACTCTGCCCCCCTCTTCTATTCCTGCCTTCAACTGTTACCAGCATCAGGATCTTTTCCAATGAGTTGGTCATTTGCATCAAGTGGCCAAACTGTTGGAGCTTCAGCTTCACTATCAGTCCTTCCAATGAATATTCAGGACTGATTTCCTTTCAGATTGACTGGTTTGATCTCCTTGCTGTCTAAGGGACTTTCAAGAGTGTTCTCCAAAACCCCAGTTTGAAAGCATCAATTGTTTGGTGCTCAAATTTCTTTATGGTCCAATTCTCACATCCATACATGACTACTGAAAAAAAACATACCTTTGAATATATGGACCTTTGTCAGTAAAGTAATGTCTCTGCCTTTTAATATGCTGTCTAGGTTTGTCAAAGCTTTTCTTCCAAGGAGCAAGTGTCTTTTAATTTTATGACTGCAGCCACAATCCAAAGTGATATTGGAGCCCAAGAAAGTAAAGTCTCTCACTGTTTACATTGTTTCTCCATCTATTTGCCATGAAGTGATGGGGCCAGATGCCATGATCACACATTTGTGAGACATTTCCATTTCTGTGGGAACCAAATAGTTGATTCAAATACAATCTTTTGAGAGGTCATCATCTCCTTGGATCACTAGCCTCTGAATTTCCTTTCTTTGCTAAATCTCAAGGACTAAATACTGAAATCGTTGGTGGATTAAGGCTAATGGCAAGAAAAGAATAGTAAATCAGAAAAAAAGAAAGGTAATAATCTGAAACCACCTTAAGCATAATGCATTTCTGCTAGCACATATATATTATAAACTATTTTTGTTGAGAATATACTACTTTGTATTTTAGCAAGAACTCAGATGGTAAAGTCTCTGCCTACAATGCAGGAGACCTGGGTTCAATCCCTGAGTTGAGAAAATCTCCTGGAGAAGGAAATGGCAACCCACTCCAGTATTCTTGCCTGGAAAATCCTATGGATGGAGGAACCTGGTACGCTACAGTCCATGGGGTGGCATTGGACTGAGCGACTTCACTTTCACTTTCACGAAAAATTAAGCCCACATGGCCATGAAGGGGAAATCTAATGGAAAACAAAGACTCAGCATTCATGTTTTAGGAGTTGGGCTGAATATTGAGGCAAAAAAGGGATTCTTGTCTGGGAACTGGAAGAGGTTATATCTAACTTATTCTGCTGTGCATATGCACTGTCACGTCTGACTCTTTGTGACCCCATAGACTCTAGCCTGCCGGACTCGTCTGTCAGTGGAATCTTCCGGGTAAGAATACTGGATGCGTTAAACCAGTCAATTAGCGTATCTGAGTTTTTGCTTTAACCCAGGTGGAGACATTTCCATTTCTGTGGAAGCCAAATAGCTGACTCAAATGTTGTGTTTTGAAAGGCCACCACCTCATTACCCGAGGATGCATCCCCCTCAGTATGTGACATTTCAAAGTGAGTTTTTTTATGCTAGTTCCCAACTTTTTATCATGTATATCACTGCTATCTTGTTACAATTTTAATTCTTCAGCATGAGTGTAGCTTAATTTTATTTGATGTTGGCTTTTTGGTGTGTCCAAATTCCCTCAGACTATACCAAAATGATCAGTAGTTCTTAATTTGGGGAATATTGAACTTGCTCTGTAGAGGAAATATGAACTAGGACTACCAATATTGTAACAGTCAATCTCGAATCCACCATTCTCATATAGTATTTATTTGTGTTTATAATGTTAAAATATTATTATAAGGGACACTCATTCATGAAATAAAAGGAATGTGACTACCATGTTAATGTGACCTTAGACATCTGATTGAGTCAAGATCAAGGTGATGTGGTGGGAAAAATCCATTCCCAAGAATTCAATGTTCAGAGTTGATCCTACCTTCTCTCCAGAGTGACACAGTATCCCATGCCAATTCATTTAATCATTCTGAACCTCAGTTCCTTTTTATGAATAATAAGAAGCCTCATATATGTACTGGTGAGGTTTCTTCTACCTCTGAAATTATGTAATTATATAGGCTTGTTTTTTTTTTTTAAATTTAAGAGATTTCACGTTAATTTTCTTATATGACAAATGAGCTCATAATCTTCAAAAATTTGGTGAGGATGGCCTTTTAATATCAATTTTCATAAATAATTTAATTGAAGTTCAATCAACACTGTTGACTTTCTCAGGTCACATAACTAGCTTAACATACTGATCACATTTAAGATGGAGATGTCTGGATTTTCTAGGAATAAGTACACAAAATGCTGGTCTTGACAACAAGGTACCCTTGGCAAGTAATTTAGCTTTTCCAATTATTGCTTCATTTTTTGTTTATTTTTCATCTGAAAAATCATGATGATAATATCACTCTGACTATTTTACCATGTTAATGTTAGATTCAAATGAGTTGATGAATGGGAAAGAATTTTGAAAGCTGTAAAACATTATTCAAATATATTAACCAGACTACATACAGATGTTGAAAACACTAACATCATTTTTAACTGAGCTGTTTTATTTGACTCTGTACATTCATCATCATAACTGTATAATTGCACATTCTTGCTTTTTTCTGCTGTATAGAAAAAGCAGGCAATATGTAAATGTTATATATTTTGAGTAAATGTCACAAAGTTTTTTGGTAAAGTCAAAATTCTAATTTATTACTTCATTCAGTGTGTATTTATTGAGAACCCATTATCTGCCAGGAACTGTTTGGGGGTATTAAGAATACAGAAGTTAAAACACAGGCAAGTTCTTGATATTACAAAGTGTACAGTTAGTGAGGGAAGAAAATGTAGATATATCCTTGGCAGTGAAGGCCAGAGAGATGTGGTTAAATTACAGCTTTACACAGTAACTTTGGAAAGTCCTTGTGTGGGGTGTGTGGGGTAAGGAAAGGGGGAACAAAGTGATTTTTGTTATGGACTTTTATGATGATAATATAGTTTAATAAAAGGCTGAAAATTTACTGCAGGAATTGATACAAAATAATAACTCTGCAATTTTTTTGATGATTTGAATGTGGAAGTACAGAAATTATATTGGATGGCAGAACTGGGATCCATGGAACCTAAATATATGAGTCAAATATAATGATGCAAAATTTAACAGGTCTAATATTAAACCTAAAAGTTTCAGCCAGTAACCAGCTATAAGAATCTAGGTATAGTTAAATATACGGTAGAATAATATGAAATATCGATGAAAAATAAAAATATTTATTAAGAATGATTAAAACTCTAAATTGGAGCCAACAAAGTAACATCTCCAAAATCATAAGTTAGTAAAAGTTGAGATTACTATCAGTATAACATTAAATAGAGGATAATAATAATAATCCCATTTTATTCTTTACTTCTCAGACTTCAATTTGCATACTTCACATAATTCTTAGCCCTAAATTTTAAGAGGAATAAGGTGGAACTTGCTTAAATGGTGGATGCTATAAGGAACTCATGATAGAATATTCAGGTAAAGGAATTGATGAAGTATAGCTTGGAAAAAGGAATGCTGACTGTATTAGGTTGTGAATATTAGTTTCCTTCAAATAACTGATAATCATCCTCTTATTCTGTTTGATAATCAGAAGCCTGATGGACCTTTAAAAAAAACTGATTTAGCTCCACACAAGGAACTCTGTCAAAGATACTCTTATTAGATGGACTTCATTTGGAGGCAGGATTTTTCTTTCCCTAGTGGTCACTGAGTATATAGTGAATGGGGTTTGAACATTGAAAAGTACTGAAAAAAGCACTGAAAATGTGGTTTCCAAAAATCACTAAAGTCTAAACCAATCTTTGTTATTTGTCATTTCTTCATCAAATATAGGTTAATTTTCATCTTCAAAACAAAACTTTTCAGGAAGAAAGTGAAACCTCAGAAATCTCCAACATGATGTGAAAATGTTTTATCAAAAATTTATGTGTATGATCTCCCAAGAGGAAATGATTTTCATTTCTATCATCAACCTTTAATGTTTTATACTAAAACCAAAGATATGTATGCATCATAATAGCTCAGCAATGCTGATATTGATGTCTTTTTTAAACAAAATATTCCTAAAGTCAATTTGGTTTGTTCTTGATGAAATATACCAGTGTGAAAGATCATCACTGTAGTATCGTTTTGTGGATGGTACACATTTCACTTGTAACCCCTGCTTCAATCACCTAGTGACACTGTTTTTTTCATTTCTGTTCCAGCAAGCCTGGCTTTCTGTAGGGCAATGGTTGGGTAGTACAACAGCTGATCTCAGCTCTCAGAGGGTTCATGCTGAGCAGCTGGTTGGATTTTGCTTTAAACTTGTTTGCATAGAGCTGCTGTGTACAGCTGTTTACCCCATCAAGCTTATCTCCTAAACACAGCACAATATAATTTATTTTTATAGGGAATTCTTCATAATAGGGGATCACAAATGGTTTCTCAGGGAGAGTCAATCATAGAATAAAGAGGAACAGAAGGATTGAAGGAGAGTTGTAAAGTAAGAAAGTGACACATGAGAGAATTCCAGCAGGCCAGAGGAAAGACTGCAGGGAAAAAATAGGAAAATTGGTGGATGGTGGTGGAAGCGAGTCAAGGTGGCAGGGACCCAGGCATCAGAGGAGGGAAGGCAATGAGCAGCACCTGTGAAAAAGTCTTAGCTCTGTATTTTTACTGGAAACATTATGGCTTCATTGACAAGCACTACATGTAGAATAAATGCCAAGTTTCTAGATAATTGACAATGTTTCAATTAAGAAACGTATTTTATCATGTAAGTTTAAAGAACATTGACCTAAGGATCATCTGGATTATTTGTTAAAAATACAGATTCTGGTTCTCATTCCAAACTGCTACAATGAGATTTCTCAAATGAAGGCCCAGAAAATTGTGTGTTAAACAATTATTCTGTGAGCAGTCCAATTTCAAAAATAGTAATTGAAGAATACATTTGGTTGCAAGCAGCAGAATAGCTAATTGACAATATCTCAATCCCTAAAGCAATTATTTTTCTTATCCAAGGAGTCTAAAAGTCATTGGCCACTTACATTGATCCTGTAGTATAGAAGTGGCATCAGGGACCCAGGTACAAGCAACCTTTCCACACCACCCACCCATCCTACACTAAGGTTTTTGCCTCATATAATTTTACTTACATGTTATCATAATATGGCTACCTCAATCCAGACATGGAGTACTCATTAAAGATAGGGGGGAAAAGAATAAAGCATGGAATCTGCTCCCTTTTCTCAGGAAGGCTAATCCCAAGACCTTTGCCAGTAGCATTGCACTTAGGTCCTTTGGTCAACACAGTGATATGGAACCAGTACTAAATTAAGTGGAAGACAGGAACGCAAATATTGAACTCTCTCTTGTTCAGTGAGCAAAGGGGAAGGAAATTGGGAGCAATGTTGAGTCAGTCAACCTACAATGTCCACTACATTGATTTATGAATGAAGAACCCCAGGCTTACTAGATGATATGGTTTGTTTTCAGCACAGAAAGGATGAAAATTTTACTCCATCTGCTCCTACTTCAGTAAACTGACCTCTGAGCTACCTTGATTCTATATTGTTCTATAAAGGTTTTCAATAGTACCCTCTAAGATCTGAGTTTTCCTGATTCTTATTAAATATTTTGGTTCCAAGTCACAAGTTTGTGAATACACTGTAGCTATTGACAGCAGAGACTCCTGAATTAATACCTAATTAATTAAATCACAAGCTTAGGATTAAGAATTTGATGTTTTTAACTCATGACTATGAGCTTTTATAATCTTTGGATGAGCTAGCACTATGAGAATTTTTTTGACAGAGAAGACAGAACTAAACAACCTCTATTTTGCTTCCATTATTGGCAACAGAAAGAACTATCTTAACACTTAAAAGATTAGGATAGACTTGATTAAGAGGAAATTGAAATCTCAGAACAAAGGTACAAGACCAGGTGAATTACATCATAGGGAAACAAAAGAATCTGTAAGCAATCAACATTAGTAATTGAGGAGGACATCACAGAGAATTAATAAGGATGGTAAAAGAAATGGGAAAATATTCCAATTAAGTAAAAATTTCCATAGTTTAGTATCTTTCATTCTGCTCATAGATAGTTTTGAAATACCTGTATGTCCATGGGAAATTATTAAAACATGGTGTAAAAAGACTTTGGGGAAAAAAAAAAAAGTAATGATTATAAGAAACTTTGAGTTCTTTATGAAGACATTACATTCTTCAAGAAGGCCTTTGTTATAGGATTTATAACATGATTGGAGAAGACTTAGCTAAAGGTAAATCATGGAAGTACACATCAGAGAAAAACAGATTTATAGCTGTTTCATTTTCTTTTTTAAAATGATGAATTAACTGTTCGTATTCCAAGGAATTTCAATCTTTTAAAAAAAAGTCACCTGTTTTCCATCTGTACATAAAATGACAAAACAAATCTTTAACTCATAAGTTTAATAATGTGCAATGTCATTGTTCTAAATGTGGTGTTATGGTTAGTCTCTCAGTCATGTCTGACTCTTTGCAACCTCATGATTGTAGCCGGCCAGGCTCCTCTGACCATGGGGATTCTCCAGGAAAGAATACTGGAGTGGGTTGCCATGCACTCCTCCAAGGAATTATCCCAACCCAACGATCAAACCCAGGTCTCTCATTGCAGGTGGATTCTTTACCATGCGAGCCACCAGGGAAGCCCATAGTTTAGTTTAAATACAAATTTAAAAGCAAGGCTAACAGAAGGTTGTTTTTTTTTTTTTTTTTCTAATATATCTCGCAGGTGAACTCCAGATTTTAGAATAATTGTAAAGCTTGAGCAGTGAGTGGAGCAATTGTGCCATAAAATAGGCCACTGTTGTGTCTTTTTAGGATATTTTAAATCACTTCTCATTTACTTTTCCTTAAAATGTGTTATCCTTGTTCAAAGGGCAAATGATATTCGAAAGAATTCATTGCATTGTTTTTGAGAATGTTTTCTTAATAGTATGTGTTTAGATAGATTGCTTAGGAGAAGGCAATGGCAACCCACTCCAGTACTCTTGCCTGGAAAATCCCATGGACGGAGGAACCTGGTAGGCTGCAGTTCATGGGGTCGCTAAGAGTCGGACTTGACTGAGCCATTTCACTTTCACTTTTTACTTTCATGCAACCCCCTCCGGTGTTTTTGCCTGGAGAATCCCAAGGACGAGGGAGCCTGGTGGGCTGCCATCTTTGGGGTCGCACAGAATCAGACATGACTGAAGCAACTTAGCAGCAGCAATAGATAGACTGTTTGTTTTGCTTGTTTCAGTTGCTAAGTAGTGCCCAACTCTTCTGTGACCCCATGGACTGTAGCCCAACAGGCTCTATTTAAGGGATTTTCCAGACAAAAATATTGGAGTTTTTTCCAGAATACTTCTCCAGCGTAATTTCCCAACCCAGGGATTAAACCCATGACTCCTGCGCTGGCACAGGGGTTCTTTACCACTGAGCCACCAAGGAAGGCCTTTAGATCGATTATAGGCAATTAAATCAAATATTCATGGTGACAGGAGTTTGTCTTTAAAAAAATGTAAAAAAGTCTGAAATCTACATGTACCATTTCACAGTTAGGAAAAAGTCTAATTTTAAATTATTTGATTTTTATTTTGATATAAATTTACTGCATATATATGTTTTCTCTCTATTCTGAGTATACATAAATTGTCTGGGTAGACACATACAGAAAAGCTAGTGAGTTTGAAAGAGATACATGAGTAACATTCAGTTTCTTTGCTCAATTTCAGCTGGCTTATCTTTAAAACAATCAAGTAACTATTAATTATTTAGGTGAATAACATTAATGGGGCTTCCCTGGTAGCTCAGTTGCCTGCAATTCAGGAGACCCTGGTTCAATTCCTAGGTCAGGAAGATCCGCTGAAGAAGGGATAGGCTACCCACTCCAGTATTCTTGGGCTTCCCTCATGCCTCAGCTGGTAAAGAGTCCACCTGCAATGTGGAAGACCTGGGTTCGATTCTTGGGTTGGAAAGATCCCTTGGAGAAGGGAATGGCTACTCATATTTTAATTGCTTTGTTCTTTTTTTATTTTTAACTTTGTTTCACAGGAAGCAGTGATTTTAATATCCTTTGTAAAAATTAAATCATCTTTATGCATATTAAAAAGCAGAGACATCAGTTTGCCAACAAAGATCCATCTAGTCAAATCTATGGTCTTTCCAGAGGTCTTTTACATCATGTACAGATGTAAAAGTTGGACCATAAAGATTGCTGAGCACCAAAGAATTGATCTTTCAAACTGAGTTGCTAGAGAAGACCCTTGAGAGTCCATTGGACAGCAAGAAGATCAAACCAGTCAATTCTAAAGGAAATCAACCCTGAATATTCATTGGAAGAACTGATGCTGAAGCTGAAGCTCCAATACTTTGACCACCTGATGTGAAGACCCAACTCATTGGAAAAGAGCCTGGTTCTGGGAAAGATAGAAGGCAATGGAAAATGGGGTGGCAGAGGATGAGATGGTTACATAGCATCACTGACTCAATGGACATTGATTTGAGCAAATTTAGGGAGACAGTGAAGAACAGGGAAGCCTGGTATGCTACAGTCCGTGGGGTTGCAAAGAGTTGGACATGACTGAGAGACTGAACAACAACAACAACCGTGGGTATGGATACAGACGTATAGCAAAGAACCAATAAAAATTTAAAATAAGGACCACCATCATAAATGTAAACCACCAATGTTACGACACAATCACTTCTTGTTACATAGTTTTTTCTTTTTTAATTGGGTTTGCCAAAACATTCAGTATATATTGTTCAATAAAATTCTTAATAAAAATGAAACATATTCTTATTCTTACTTGAAACCAACAAATTTTTGGTCAATCCAATACCTTTCTTTAACATTGTACCTATGTTTTTTGTTATTGTTGTTTTGTTTTGTTTTGTTTTTTAGTATGCCCAATATTTAAAGGTTACTTTCCATGAACAATTATTATAGAACATTGGCTGTATTCCCATATATATACATACATATGTATATATATGTGTTAGGGCTATATATCCTTGAGTCTATCTTATACTCAGGAGTTTGTGCCTCCCACCACTCCACACCTATATTGTCCCTCCCCTTCCTCCCCACTGATATTCACTAGTTTTTTGCCTACTCAGGATACATTGTAAAGATAGGGCCAATGGGATTTATTAGCAGATTGCACGTAGTATTTAAGAGAAGGTCAACACTGATCTCTTTTGCTATAAAAAGTTGAAGAATGGAAATGACATCTTTGTATATTTCCATGTTGATGTTTACTAGGTTATCTCAAACTTAACATACCTCAAAATCTAACTCCTGATCGCGCCCTATCCCACCCAGAAACCTCCTTCTCCCACCTTTCTTCATCTCAGTTTTAGTATTTTTGACTGTATTACATGAAAACTTGCTATGGATTAGATTGATTCTGACTAACTGTGTTAACTTTAACTAAAGCAGGATTCCCTTAATAAGATATATATGTGTGGTAATTAAAAAGACAAAACAAAACACTTGGAGTGTACAGAAAAACTCAGAAAAGGAAACATAACAGCATGAATTCACATTCCAAAGTCTGATTTCGCTTGTGTTTTTTTATATATTTTCTTCTACTCTTCTGCAGTGAATGCAAGACTAGTGAGCTTATCCTATCAATACTCTTTCATCATTTGCTTATGTTTTCTCTATTTATTCTTATTTTTACAATAATTTTAATAGAGAAAAGCCTTTTGGGAACCCAGAGAGTTAGATGTTGAGTAAGAACATCTGTGCTCCAGTCCTATTTTTGTTTGTTGATGGGGCGGGGGGCAGGGGTGATCTTGCTAGTATTTCTATAAAAAACAGTGGGGCCCAATGTCCATGGGGCTGCAGAGTTAGACACGGCTGAGCAACTGAACAACCAATGTTGTAAATATTACCCTAAATAGAAAATATAGATTATGATCTATACGGATGAGAACAGAAGATAGGATATACAAAATCAGTGGCAAAGCAAGAAATTGGCTTCTTCACCATCGTCAGAAAGGCTTTCCTTGTAAGGAATCCAGAACAAGGGACAAACTGCACCAAGGCAGCATGTGCCTGCTCCTTCCTATGCCACTGCATCACTTTCCTTAAGTCCTACATCGTGTGTAAATAGATCCATCCTTACAGCATGGATTGTCTGTTTTCTCAGCTCTGTGACCCCTTTACAATGCTGCAGAGTACCATGAACATAGTTTCACAAATGTAAGTGTATGTTTCTCTTGTACTACCGATAGACTTTCAGGTAATTTTTAGGTTTCCTTGTCACAAATAATTCTGTGTGAAACCTTTTTGTACATACATTTATGAATCTGCAGAGTAAATTCCTAGAGTAGAGTTGCTTATGTGTTTGCAATTCATTTTAAATTTTAAAATAAGGTGTACTCATTTTAAATTTTGATATAGACACAATATTTGATTTGCATACATCTTGAAATAACACAAGTTGCAAAATCCTTAAAAGAAGACTACTTTCTGATAATGAATAATTAAGTGGTAACTAGTTAACAAATTCACATTTAATGAAAATTATGAATGAGCTGAAGTCTTTCATATTATTATAAAATATTTTTCATTAAAGTCCACCATTTATTTGCATTTTAAGTGCATGTGTGATACATCTCTGAGCCCAATTAATCAGCTAGCATATTTGGTTAATATTGATTTTAGCTAAAATATGAATTTCCTCTATAATAGCACATAGCCAGACAAATAAAGAAACATGTTTAGCACCATGCCAATTAATGCAAGGTCATAGGCAAGACCTACAAAATAATTAAACCAGGTTAAGGGAGCTATGCTTTGGGAGACTAAGAATTTTAATTAAAACTGTTATTGAGTTCAAATGAGGGGGTTCTGTCTGTAATTAGTGAGTAATATCTTTCTGCATTAATCAATGTCACCAAAAACTGTCTAAATTAACACTTTGCTTTTTTTATATTGCTTCAGGTTTGTGGGGTTACTGGGGAGTAAGTTATATAAAAAAGTAATTAATATTAGAAGGACACTTTTAAAAATCTTGCCTTTCTACCTGATTTATTCTTGAGCTCCATACTTGACATTAGTGAATAAATACACATTTATTGGATACTTACTACAAAAGATTCATGGTTGGAACTACAAAGAAGGATCAGCTACCACTTATAACAGATATGTGATGTGTTTGACACTGAATTAGGCATTTTATAACCATTGTCATTTTTTTTTCTTCACAACAACTTTTTATCATTTAAAATACCTTCTTTTTCTTTTAGAATAAATGAGTAACTCACTCAAAACCTTAGCAATAAAATACAGTGAAGAACATAAAATTGGGATTGGAGATTATCTTCTGGATTTGCAGTCAAAATGGACTGGACTCGACTAATAAAATGCTGGTTTGCCCTGCCCAATCGCTGGCACAGGTAGACGCCTATAGACCTCCTCCCCAGTTTATGCTTGAGAGCAGAATGGAGCACACCCTCCTTCCAGGGGCAAGTGGACCTGAAAACAACGGAGAACTCCCTGAGGGGAGTGCACTCAGACGAGGCCAGTGTCCATCAGGCAGATAAATGACACACACGTTCCTTTGAGAACGCAGAGTAATATGTAGGGGAGAGGACAGCAAAGTCACTCTCACAGAACATGGACATTTGAAACCGGGGGTGTGAAGTATGTCACTAACAGATTTTGAATTCAGACTCAGTGAACTCCAAAGTCAGTGTCCTTCCAGTGTTCTCTTCCCTGCCCTCAGGACCATGGGCTCCTCCATTGGGAAAGAAATGTGCATCGTCTTATTCCAGATCCTTCCATAGTGTAATGAGCCTCATTTTTGATCCCTTGCTTAGTCTCCAGCCGGGGGCCTAATTTTACAGCTAGTAGTCCGATGCTGAGGTGTTTGTTTTGTGATAAAGAACTCGGGAAGATTACAGTAGTCTGGAGTTTCAGGAGTCTCTTACTTAAAAACTACTCTTGAAGGCTTTGCTTGTTTGCTTTTTCCCAGAAGCAACATAATATTTTACTTCATCTATGGAAACAGCTCACAGGACTGAAAGCAGGGGTTTCTCCCTCCCTTCCTCTCCCTTCTTTCCTGCTTTACCTTTTCATCCCACCCGCCTCCTCCTCCTTTCCTCCCTCTCTCCCTGTTTCTTTCCTTTATTCCTTTCTTTTCTCTTCCCTTCCTTTGATTCAGTAAACAAATATCACTAAATCTCTGCTATATGTTGGGGCCAACATCTATTATAATATTTCTAAACATTGCAGCTCATTTTAATGAGGGCCTTTATAATTTCTCATGGATTTTTGCATTTCCCCTGTTTCTCTCTCCCACAACAATCTCACCTTTGTTACTGCATCAAACACTGGTTTATTTAAGCAGCTGTTCAATTGAAACTCTTATAAAGTGAATTGGAAAAATGGATTAATATCAGAGCCCATTTCCCGCTGTTGAAAATCCATGTGAATGCTTCATATGAATAAAATGAAACTCAACCTGAGAAATATTTCAATGACTTTGTTATTTTGGGAAATTTTGTTCTGTTTTGCTTTTGTTTTGTCAGTGATGAGGTTATGTGACATTTATGAAAACCAGCTTGGGGACAAATTTGGAGATATATATATATATTTAATATATATATATTAGGAAATTTGTAAATTGAACCAACTTATTCCTCACTGGCCTTATCTCTCTGCTTCATTAAGGCTATATTTCTTCCTCTTTGCCCAGGAAAACTGCTCCTATCTCCAAAGGCAAGTTTGAAATTCTATTAAACTTAAATTGCTCAGTTATTGCAGAATCCAGACAGGCGTGCGTGCACACACACACTCGCACACACGCACTCGCACACACGTATCTTAGGGAAAAAAATGAGGACTGAGTGGTAAAAACGCATAATACATAAAAGAGAAAATGAAACTGAAAAAGAAGAGAGACAACCAGAGAAAAGAAGCAGCAGAGAACAAGGGCGCTTTCTTGCTCAGTCAGCCTCTGAGCTGGGAAGCCTGAAACCACACCATGACTTCCTGAAGCAAACAGGAGTGATGGTACTAGAGGTTTCTGGATAATTAGGCATGAGAAATGGTAAGTGATACATTCACATCCTGCATTTACGTTCTTTTTAAGGTACCCAGCAATTTTCTTTTTTTTTAAGTAGACGGTTGAGGCTTCCAAGTTGTTTGAGGATAAAACTGACAAGAGTGGCAGATATGTCTCTAAAACACTTTTTGGCCAACAATAGTCAATTAATCTGACTGATGCCATCTCCCTTCTAAGTTTCATTCAGTACTGAACACAAGGTACAGGTCTCTTAAGGCTTATTATTATTATTTTTTTTTCTTTTAGAGAACAGAGCAATAAAGAGAAACAGAAAGAGCAGCTGAAAGGACTTGTCCTCGCTGCCCAGCAGAGATCAGCTGCTGTCAGACAACAGGGAGGCTGGTTTGGTTTACAAGCTGGGAGTTCCCACTCTGTGCCATTCCTCCTTTATACAGAGGAGGGTAAGATACATAATCTGCTGCTTTTGTGTAATGTTCATTGCGGATTTTTTGCCCATCTGTGCCCTAGAAATATTTAACCTATAAAGTGTTCCTATACTAGATGACTTTTCAAATAAACACTCTGTGACACACTATGTAATAAATATGATAAATCAATCTTGCTTTTAAAGATTATCTATTATTGCTGTCTAGGCAGCTCTATCCTTGAAGCTGCTTCTATTCCTCAACAACATTCTAGGATCTTTAGTGGAGAAGAGAGAATAATAAAATAATTCTCAGCAACTTTCAGAATAAAACTCATTGGAGCAACTTGAGTTGCACACATGAGATCAAAGCAAATGCTATACAACAATGAAGAATTTGAGACAAGTGGAGTAATCAGACTACAAAGTCTGGAATCATTTGTCTTTCCAACAAATGCCATCTAGTTATTTTCCTTGGACATCTCTAAAGGTACCAATCCAGACAAAGATCTGGTCAAAATGTGTCAATTATGAAATAGAAAAGGAGGCACCTGAGTAGATTTTTTTTTTTTCTAATTTTATTTTTTTGTTTACTTTACTTGTGATTGATGGTTCTAACCAGGAGTGACCAGTTTTGGGAGTGGAGGCATGTTGACATTTTCATGGGGAAAACCTCATAAAAAGTGCATTTTTTCCTGCTGACACTTCCTCCCCTCCTGCCTATCAAGTTCAAGTCTGATTCTTCAACTGGTCAAGTCTCCTCCTACTTTCTGAAATATCCCATTCTGTTCTCTCCTTTTTATGGTTCCATGGGCTTGCCAGTTGGGCAATTAACTGCTCCTGGGATGGAACATTGATTATCTCTTTCTTCTTTCTCTTTTCATGTGTGTATGCTTTCGTTCATTTGTTCATTCATTCAGTGAGCACTTATTAAGAGCCTCCTACAAGCAGGCACTATCTTAGATTCTTAGGATACAACAGTGAACAGAAAAGATCTAGTGTTCCACCATGAAAAGCTCATATTCTAGCAAAAGGAAACAGATTGCTAAAATAAACTTACTCCAGGATCTATACAACATGTGGAGTTGACCCATTCAATGGAAAACAAATGGCAAAAGTGAGCAGGAAGGAAGAGAAAAGGCTATGGGTTACACATTAAAAGATTGTCAGGATTCCTTGGTGGCTCAGATGGTAAAGCATCTGCCTGCAATGCAGGAGACCCGGGTACGATCTCTGGGTCAGGAAGATCCCCTGGAGAAGAAAATGGCAATCCACTCCAGTACTCTTGCCTGGAGAATTCCATGGATGAAGGAGCCTGGTGGGCTACAGTCCATGGGGTCACAAAGAGGCGGACATGACTGAGTGACTTCACACATCACACACAGGAGAACCCTAAGTAGAAAGCTGAGATTTAATAAGAGAAGCAACAAGAGGCCAGTGGGACTAAAGTGGAATGAGTGGGGGAGAGTGTGGTAAGAGAGAGGCAACAGAGGGCTCAGATCATGGAGGTCTTTCATAGACCATTGTAAGAACTTTGAATTTTTTCAGAAAAGTTGCTGAATCTCAGTATATAAGTCTAAGATATAAAATAAAACTTTGAAGAAAAAAAAAATGAGTTTGCAGAGGAATGATGGAACTAACTGATATTTTTTTCCTTTTAATTTATGGCAAAAACTTATACTCTGTATCCAGATTAAATTAAAACATTTAACATATTTGTGATGTTTTAAGTTTGTGAAAAAATGAAACATAGAACTATCATCAAAAATGGTCATCCCAGTTATCCTGACTGACAGCTGTGTGTCTTTACAGATGAAGTAGAAACAATGGGTAAAAGTTAAAAGGATGAAAAATTATTTTAATGAAGATAGGACAAGGCACCTCCGGTGTCTGAATAAGAAACAGGAAGCAGGGGTCAACCTAGTGCTCAGTATGTTTAAGCAGAGACATGCTAATCATCTAACATTTGTCAAATGGAGTAGGAAGACCACTCCTCATGAATTTTAGAATGGCAACTGACTTTTCTTGAATACCTATTTCAAGCCAGACATTTCTAGAAGCGTTTTATATATATTATCTCATAAAACACACACTAGAAATCCTTTGAGTCTGGATTTTATTGTGCTCATTTTATAGAAGAGACAAATGAAACTGTCCAAGTTTAAAAAACTAGTGAATGAAGGGGGCAGTATATAAAATCATATCTGTTTGGTTATAAAGACTTTGTATTTTTTGCTGTTACTTTTTCCATTCTGGCTCTCAGAAACCAGAATGGGAAAATAGTCTTATAAACCCACATTTATCTAATTATTGCTTTACTTCTTTCCAGAATCCATTCATTCAGCAGTCATATATTAAGATCCTCATATACTCAAAATGTTGTTCCAAGTGCTACCAAGATACAAGCGGAAGACATACACTTGCAGGATAATAATTACAATTCAGTGATCAGAGAGGTAGAATTACTCCTTGGGGACTGTGATCTTGAACTTGATTCAGTATCCTGAACACACCATGTTTTTGTTTTGTTTAGCTTCAATGTCTTTGCTTCTTTTATCTTGCCTATAAAACTTTCATCTAATGATCCAATTGATAAATACCTCAACAGTTTTATTATTCAGTTATAAGAAACCTATCTCTGAACCTCTGCCTTTTCTAAATCCATCTTGAACATCAGGAAGTTCACAGTTCACATACTGTTGAAGCCTGGCTTGGAGAATTTTGAGTATTACTTTGCTAGCCTGTGAGATGAGGGCAATTGTGTGGTCATTTGGGCATTCTTTGGCATCGCCTTTCTTTGGGATTGAAATGAAAATTGACCTTTGCCAGTCCTGTGGCCGCTGCTGAGTTTTCCAGATTTGCCAGCCTATTAAGCAGCACTTACACAGTATCATCTTTGAAGATTTGAAAGAGCTCAACTGGAATTCCATTGCTTCCAATAGCTTTGTTCATAGTGATGCTTCCTAAGGCCCACTTGACTTCACATTTCAGAATGTCTGGCTCTAGGTGAGTGATCACATCATCATGGTTATCTGGGTCATGAAGATCCTTTTGTATAGTTCTTCTGTTTATTCTTGCCATCTCTTCTCAATATCTCTGCTGCTGTTAGGTCCATACCATTTCTGTTGTTTATTGTGCTCATCTTTGCATGAAATGTTCCCTTGGTATGTCTAGTTTTCTTGAAGAGATCTCTAGTCCTTCCCATTCTATTATTCTCCTCTATTTCTTTGGACTGTTCGCTGAGAAAGCTTTTCTTATCTCTCCTTGCTATTCTTTGGAACTCTGCATTCAAAAATTACTGACATCCGCTGGATCATCGAAAAATCAAGAGTTACAGAAAAACAGCTACCTTTACTTTATTGATTATGCCAAAGCCTTTGACTGTGTGGATCACTACAAACTGTGGAAAAGTCTTAAAGAGATGGGAATATCAGACCAGCTGACCTGCCTCCTGAGAAATCTGTATGCAGGTCAGGAAGGAACAGTTAGAAATGGACATGGAACAACTGACTGATTCCAAATCAGGAAAGAAGTACATCAAGGCTGTATATTGTCACTCTGCTTCTTTAACTTATATGCAGAGTACATCATGTGAAATGCCAGGCTAGATGAAGCACAGGCTTTAATCAAGATGGCTGGAAGAAATACCAGTAACCTCAGATATGCAGATGACACCACCCTTATGGCAGAAAGCGAAAAAGAACTAAAGAGTCTTTTGATGAAAGTGAAAGAATAGAGTGAAAAAGTTGGCTTAAAGCTCAACATTCAGAAAACAAAGATCATGGCATCTGGTCCCATCACTTCATGTCAAATAGATGGGGAAAAAATGAAAACAATAAGAGACTTTATTTTTTGGAGTCCAAAATACTGCAGATGGTGACGGCAGCCATAAAATTAAAAGGGGCTTGCTCCTTGAAAGAAAAGCTATGATCAACTTTGGCAGCATATTAAAAAGCAGAGACATTACCAACAAAGGTCTGTCTAGTCAAACCTATGGTTTTTCCAGTAGTCTTGTATGGATGTGAGAGTTGGAACATAAAGAAAGCTGAGCATGGAAGAATTGATGCTTTTGAACTGTTGTGTTGGAGAAGACTCTTGAGAGTCCCTTGGACAGCAAAGAGATTTCCTGAAGGAAATCAGTCCTGAACATTCATTGGAATGACTGATACTGAAGCTGAAGGTCCAGTATTTTGGACACCTGATACAAACGACCAACTCATTGGAAAAGATCCTGATGCTGGCAACAATTGAAGGCAGGAAGAGAAGTGGGGGACAGAGGTTGAAAAGGTTGGATGGCGTCACTAATCCAATGCACATGAGTCTGAGCAAACTCAGGGAGATAGTGAAGAACTGGGAAGCCTAGATTGCTGCAGTCCATGGGGTCGCAAAGAGTTGGATACGACTGAGCAACTGAACTGATAAGTAACAGATATACTACTGAAACAAGCTTCAGTGAAGGCAAAGAAACAGTAAAGGACTCTTAGTTATGTCTGTCCATAACTAGAAGAGCAGTTTAAATTAGTCTCAGGCTCCCTGGATCCACCAACTCAGATGGTACCATCACATCCCATTACTCCCATGATCATTCTCTTTCTTTCTCTGATCCACCCCTCACCCACCTTATGTCTAACCTAGTTTAATTATCTCTTATTACAGAAAGCATTTCTTAGGCAACAGTCTAATGCTTCTGGCTTCACCTCCTTTCAACTCTCTGACTGTCAAAGTAAGGCCTCTGATCTTCCAGTTCTAAACTTTGAAAATGTCCATAAAAGGACACTGAAAAGCCTACTCTGATAACTGAGTAAGACACCATGAATGGTCAGCCATGGGTCGGTCATTGGGCAAAAGTGAATGCAAGGCTTTAAGTCAGGAACTGTTATCTGGAGTATTGTCCAATTTCATTCCACTTCCTGGGGGAGTCCCAGAGATGGCACTTTGCAAAATCCAGAAATTGCTAGCTTTAAAATGAACCTAAGATTTTTGCTTTCTAATAGTTTAGCATGGGTCAAAGTAATGCTCTAGGAAGAGTAAAATGGGTTCTTTGCTGTCCAGGCTTGGCATTGCCATCAACCTTCCTAAAATACTGCAGAGGGAGTTGACACCATTGGCAGATGTGTGCTCTCAGTCCTGCATTGGAGAAAAACATCTCCAGATCAACCTTCTGCCACTGGAAGCTGGAGAGAAGAGGCTAGTATTTACCACGACAACAGCTGTTGTGATGCCAGTCAAATGGGAACCAAGCATACTCCTCAAGTGTTCCATAATCTCCCTTTACTCAGCTGTGAGTAAACTGTTGTGTCCTAGTTCTTACACCCCCTAGATTAGGAGAGGGAAGATTATGGACAACTAAGGGGGACATGGAGCCTTGTACAGAATTTCTCTAATGCTTGTCCCCTAGGCTGTGTGGCAAGAAAGATGGCACCTAGGTACAGCGGTGACCAGCATGGCCCCATGCATTCCTGGGACATACACTGTAGTGACTATTCCTGCAGGACACATCAGATGAGATTTTTCAATCCAAAAGCGTACTCTAAACTATTCACTGACACTGGAGAATGTGTCCATCTATGCAGGAAGAAAAAATAAAATGAAATGAAAATTTCCTTGATAGACTAATGGTGAAAACAAGAGCATCACCTAGAAAACAACTAAAGAGAGGTATGATACTGGATTATAATTCAGTTGCACATCCTCAGATGTGAATTACAGAAATGGAAGAAAATCAATGAGTGCCTTTATGAATGGGGCTTGAGTTTGGCCCTACACAGAGATGTATTTTGCTAGACAAACTGGCTGAGGTTAGGAAAGCAGGGCAGAGAGAAGGATGGCTGGGGTGGCATGGATTCATTACTTAGGTAAATGTGAATAACTGTGTGAAACAAAAGAGCTTATGCTTCAGGTTCTCTGAGTAAAATGTCTAAAATCTATGAGGTTTCTAAGAACCTATAAAAATGGCCCTTGAGAACTAAAACAATAAATATAAATACAAAATGAAAGCACAAAAATTGGTATTATAAATGCTTCATGACATCTATAAAACATAGCATAACTTCCACTCATCAGCAATTAATAACATCTGGACTGGAATAAATGTGGGGTTTGATGTGGATGTTTAATAGGATAAGTGGTAAGACTTCTAAAAGATAAAGTGTTCAGGACCAAAAAGTTCTCAAACCAGCTGTCTTAAAGAACCTGGACTCCAAAAGACCTAGGTCACTTTCAGAGACATTGGTTTTTGTTTTTGTTTGTTTGTTTTTCTGGCAAAAAAAATGAGATTTCTAAATTGGGCTTCCCAGAGGCCTGGGTAGCATAAACCAAATTTTACAAATTTTAAGGGAGATAATTTAACCAGTCAAAGTAGTATTTGAGAATTGTTCATGACTAGTGAGGAGGTAGAATATACACACATACAATGATTTAGACATTTTATTATTTGCATTAACACATTATCTAGCAAATGTTTATGCTTTTTAGGTAAAGCTACATTTATTACTGCTCTTTTGATTGAAGGAAAGATTAGCTAACTAAAAAATGTTTGTTATTATCTCTATGAGTTGATTGACCTGTGGGAATTCAAGGTATCTGATAGTAATCAGTCTCCTCTGTCCACCTGTTGATAACTTTACCCAGTAACAGGCATAGCGATTTGGAATGTGAGCCTTACAACACCAACCTATCAGGTAACATGAATCATTATGCACATTTACGGAAAAATCTTAAAAAAACAAGTCAATGTGCTACTATTTTTCTTTTTACAGCCCTATGGGTCAATTGATCCAATATAGCTGCCTGAATGTCTTGAATCTTGATATGGCTAGGACTTGCTCTCTTCCTCCAGCTATCAGAGGTGTATACTGTAAAAGTAACATACAAGATGGCTACATAATTAAAGGGAGTAAATTATTTCACCAAGATCAACATCATAAAGTAGCTGCACTGAATTCAATCATCACCTTCTGGGGGTAAATCGTGTTTATCTGAACTGTTCCTTCAATTTATACTTCTGGATTTATTTACATCAATAAAAATCTAAATTTTGCAAAAGCAGAGAAGATCCTAACTAACGTATGTAAATAGAGTCTGCAGGACCTGGTCAGCTATAAACCATTGTTTTTTTAAATGTTTTGCTGTGAGGATGAAGGTTACAAACAACAGGAGAAACTTCAATGATACATTTAGAAATGTGCTGAAGCCAAGATCAGGAGCCATAAAAGTAATTCACATGTATACATTGCTCTTAAACTTTAATGTGCTTTCACAGCTGTTTAACAATTGCTCTTTCTGAAAATTCCATATATTATCTGAAATGGTAAATACTTTTACCCTAATTTGCAGATAAGTAAACAAAGTCTAAGAGGTAAAACTGAGCCTGAGGTCCCAGAGCTGACTTTAGACAAGAAGGTGTTCTCATAATCCCCAGCCCCACTTGTTCCCATGACGTCTTCATGTCCCAGAGTTCTGTGAAGCACTAATTCTTTCAGTTGGTATGACATGTCACAAGAAAGAAAAAAATAAAAAGAAGAAGAGTTAAAATTAGCTAAGAAATTCTGTCTTAAAGCATAATTCTTTAAAACCTTTAATATGCTGTCATGCTTAAAAATTTCTAAGAGAAATATGCAGTGTATTTTTTTTTAATTTTAAAATCTTTAATTCTTACATGTGTTCCCAAACATGATGCAGTGTATATTATTTCCCAAACTTGTCTAACCAAAGATCCTTGTCTAGGTATTCAAAAGAGTAACTTTTGAGAAACTTACATCCTTCCATAAAATCTCTATTAATCTCAGAAGAAAATAGACCCCTACCATAGGCCTTACTGTCTTATATATTTGATAATATCAGTGATAATGATACACAAACATTTCAGATCTTGTATTTTCTTCTTTAAGAAACTTGCAAAACCCAGGAAGAGCACCTAATGCATCTTGTTTAAGAAACCCTGATTAGTGGTTCAAACAAACTTTCTGGAATAACAACCAGTGAGCTGTGACTGGAACGCTATGAAATGTTTTGCACATAAAATGAATCCTTATGCATGGGAAGTCAATATCTGTTGTGTGTAGTTATCTTCTGTGGTTAGTTTGAAGGACTAGGAATTAGAGTAGCTCATTCTTTTTTGGGCTCCAAAATCACTGCTGATGGTGACTGCAGCCATGAAATTAAAAGACACTTACTCCTTGGAAGAAAAGTTATGACCAGCCTAGATAGCATATTCAAAAGCAGAGACATTACCTTGCCGACTAAGGTCCGTCTAATCAAAGCTATGGTTTTTCCAGTAGTCATGCGTGGATGTGAGAGTTGGACTGTGAAGAAGGCTGAGCGCTGAAGAATTGATGCTTTTGAACTGTGGTATTGGGGAAGACTCTTGAGAGTCCCTTGGACTGCAAGGAGATCCAACCAGTCCATTCTGAAGGAGATCAGCCCTGGGATTTCTTTGGAAGTAATGATGCTAAAGCTGAAGCTCCAGTACTTTGGCCACCTCATGCGAAGAGTTGACTCATTGGAAAAGACTCTGATGCTGGGAGGGATTGGGGGCAGGAGGAGAAGGGGATGACAGGGGATGAGATGGCTGGATGGCATCATTGACTCGATGGACATGAATCTGAGTGAACTCCAGGAGTCGGTAATAGACAGGGAGGCCTGGTGTGCTGCGATTCATGGGGTCTCAAAGAGTTGGACATGACTGAGCGAATGAAGTGAATTGAATTCCAGTGAAATTCACTCCTCAGTGAAGAGGCAAGAGCAAAGAAGTTCACACAAATCTAAATGTATTGTGTTCTGGCTTTGTCCCAGCTTAGTACAAAAGGTACAGCCCACATTTTTGAAGCACATGCCATATGCAAAGAGTAAACTTAGCCAGAAAGAGCAGGATTCCTCCAAAGACACAGAATGCTTTATAGCATTCCCCCTGAAAACTCTTGATATTTCATTCCGCAGAGAGCAGAGAATATGATAGCCACTCAATAAATCTACTTTATTAATCCAGTAATGCTCAGCTTCTTTTATAGACACAGAAAAGATGCTTTATGCCTGTTTATGATTCTCTTATATCAAAGGAGTATATTTTAGACCAGGAATTCTGAAAAGGCAGAGACCATGGAGTCTTCCTGTTACCAAATCAAGAAGTAGATTCAAGTTACTTCAGAAAAAGACACAAATCTATTTATATAAAATGTTGGAAGCCAGTGAGCTCTTTAAATGATTAGATTAACTTTTCAGCCATGAATAAGATATGATGAGGAATATACATACTTAGAAGTAACGAATTACAACAAGACTTTTAATGAATATCCAATATTCTGTCCATTCCAACATTTGGAATATCTGACCAAAATGAATATCCTTGTAAGTTCTTATCTACAGAAATACATTGACTCCTTCCTTACTTTTGTACCCCTTTTAGTGGGTTCTTTTCTTTACAGTAGGGTTTTTTTGTTTTGTTTTGTTTTTCCTCTCTATCTCTCTCTGTGCATTTCTGCTCTCTTGCTGGTTGTTTTTTACCTCTGTCTCCATCTGAATTTTTGGTGTTAGTTAATGACTAATTATTGTTGGATCAATGACATGAGAAACATGTATAGGAAAGTAAAAGGTGCTAAAAATGACTTTTAAAAAGTAGCCATTGTGTGACCTCCCTGTGGTCTTATAGTTCTGTCCTATTAACCTTAAACTCCATGTATTCACTTAAGGAAAGCCTTAGCTTTTGACATCATTAAATACACGAAGGTGCTCTGTTGTGCCCAACAAAATCTGGGTAGCATAATGAAAAATCAAAGCACCAGAAAGTAGATGAGTTTGGGGAACTTTGGGGAACTTTAGGGAACATCAAATCCAATGTAAATTTCCCCTTTCTGGGTCACAGCTTTGTTGTGGCGAGGGGTCTTATATAACTCAGTGAAGCTATGAGCCATGACGTGCAGGGCCACCCAAGATGGATGATGGGTCATAGCAAAGAGTTTTGACAAAACATTGTCCACTGGAGAATGAAGTGGGAACCCTCTTCAGGATTCTTGCTTGGAGAACCCCACTGGCTGAAAAGTGAAAAGATGAAAAGTATGAAATGTGAAAAAGATATGACACCTGAAGTTGAGCCTCACCCCCACTCCCACCCCAGGTCAGAAGGTGTCCAATATGCTACTGGGGAAGAGCAGAAGGCAATTATTAATAGCTCCAGTAAAAATGAAGTGTCTGGGCCAAAGCAGAAACAGTACTCACCTGTGGATGTGTCTGGTGGTGAAAATAAAGAATGATGCTATAAAGAACAACACTGCATAGGAACCTGGAATGTTAAGACCATGAATCAAGGTTAATTGGACATAGTCAAGCAGGAGATGGCAAGATTGAACACTGACATCTTGGGAATCATTACAAATGGATGGGAATGGGCAGGTTTAATTCAGGTGAGCATTATCTACTACCACAGACAAAAATCTCATAGAAGAAATGGAGCAGTCCTAATTGTCAAAAAAAAAAAAAAAAAAAAAAAGGACAAAATGCAGTCCTTGGGAACAATCTCAAAAATGACACAATGATCTTGGGTTGTTTCCAAAGAAAACCAACCAACAGCTCAGTAATCCAAGTCTATGCCTTAAATCCTGATGTTGAAGAAGCTAAAGTTGAGCAGTTCTGCGAAGACCTACCAGACCTTCTAGAACTAACACCATAAAAAGATGACCTTTTTATCATAAGGGAAGGAAGTCAAGAGATACTCAGAATACTAAGTAAATTTGGACATGGAGTACAAAATGAAGCAGGGAAAGGCTAGCAGAGGTTTGTCAAGAGAAAACACTCGTCATAGCAAATACCCTTTTCCAACAACTCAAGAAATGGCTTTACATATGGACATCACAAGATGTCCATTAATACTGAAATAAAATTGATTATTTGCTTTGAAGGCAAAAATGGAGAAGTACTATACAGTCAGAAAAAAAAGACCCGGAGCCGACTGTGGCTCAGATCATGAGCTCCTTATTACAAAGTTTAGCCTTAAATTGAACAAAGTAGGAAAAAAAACACACAAAAAACTAGGCCATTTGGATATGATCTAAATCAAATCCCTTCTGATTATACCGTGGAGGTGATGAATAGATTCAAGAGATTAGATTCAGTAGACAGAGTGCCTGAGGAACGATGGGTGAAGGTTCATAACATTGCACAGGAGGCAGTGATCAAAACTATCCTAAAGCAAAAGACATGAAAGAAGGAAAATTGGTTATCTGAGGAGGTTATACGTATAGCTGAGAAAAGAAGAGACAAGAAAGGCAAGGGAGAAAGGAAAAGATATACCTAACTGAATGCAGAGTCCCAGAGAATAGCATGGAGGGATAAGAACACCTTCTTAAATGAACAATGCAAAGAAATAGAGGAAAACAATAGAATTGGAATGACTAGAGATCTCTTCAAGAAAGTTAGAGATACTGAGGGAATATTTCATGCAAGAGTGGGCTCAACAAAGGACAGAAAATGTAAGGACCTAACAGAAGCAGAAAAGATTAAAAAGAGGTTGAAGCATTGCAGAACTATCCAAAAAAGGTCTTAATGACTGGGGTAACCACAGTAGTGTGATCACTCACCTAGAATCAGTCAACCTCAAATGTAAAGTCAAGTGGGCCATAGGAGGTGGAGCTATTTCAAATCCCAAAAAATAATGCTGTTAAAAGGCTGCACTCAATATGCCAGCAAATTTGGAAAACTCAACCATAGCCACAGGTCTGGACAAAATGAGTTTTCATTCCAATCCCAAAGAAGTACACAGCAAAAGAATGTTCAACCTACTATACAATTGTGTTCATTTCATACGCTACCAGGGTTATGCTCAAAATCCTTCAAGCTAGGCTTCAACAATACCTGAACCAAGAACTTCCAAATGTACAAGCTTGGTTTTGAGGAGGCAGAGGAACCAGGGATCAAATTGCCAAGATTCACTGGATCATGGAGAAGCAAGGAAATTTCAGAAAAACAACTACTTCTGTTTCATTGACTGCATGGATAACAAGAAACTGTGGGAAATTCTTAAAGACATGGGAATACCAGACCACCTTACTTGTCTCCTGGCAGAAAGTATAGAGGAACTAAAGAGCCTCTTGATGAGGGTAAAAGAGGAGAGCAAAAAAGCTGGCTTGAAACTCGGAAAAAAAAAAAAAAAAGTATCAGCATGGCATCTGGTCCCATCAATTCATGGCAAATAGAAAGGGAAAAAGTGGAAGCAGTGACTGATTTTTTTTTTTGGGGGGGGGGGTACTCCAAAATCACTGTAGATGGTGACCACAGCTATGAAATTAAGGTGCTTGCTCCTTGGAAGGAAAGCTGACAAACCTAGACAGCATATTAAAAAGCAGAGACATCACTTTACTGATAAAGGTCTATATAGACCATGCTCTGATTTTTCCAGTAGTCAGGCACACATGTGAGAGTTGGACCATAAAGAAGGCTGAGTGCTGAACAACTGATGCTTTTGAATTGTGATACTGGAGAAGACCATTGAGCATCCATTGGACTGCTAGGAGATCAAGCCAGGCAATCCTAAAGGAAATTAACCCTGATTATTCACTGGAAGGACTGATGCTGAAGCTGAAGCGGCAATACTTTGGCCACTTAATGTGAAGAGTCAGCTCATCAGAAAAGAACCTGGTTCTGGGAAAGATGGAAGGCAAAAGGAGAATAGGGTGGCAGAGGATGAGAGGGTTACATAGCATCACTGACTCAGTGACATGAATTTGAACAAACTCTGGGAGATAGTGAAGAATAGAGGAGCCTGGAGTGCTACAGTCCATGGGGTCATAAAGAGTCAGACATGACTTAGAGGCTGAACAATACCCAAAACAGTCAAGTATAAGAGGTTTAACAGTTAAAATCATGGTCTCTTAACTCAAAACTGAGTTCAGTATCAACCTGTTATTTTAGAACTCTGCCATCCCTTTCAAAAGGATGATATTTTCTTTGCTTTGGCCTCTTCTGTAAAATAAGATACTCATATTGCATGTCTCAAGAATTCCTAGTTTGATTAAATGCATTAAATGTTTGATATATAGCATCTGGTAGTTAATAGCATGTAACTGTCTCATAAAAATTAGCCACTATTATTAACCATTATTATTATTGACAGTAGTAGTAGAAGTAAACATGTTTATCACAATAGAAATCTAAGGTGGAGAGAGGTTAAGTAGATTTTTTAAGAATCATCAAAATAGGAAGGGATAAAGCAGCTTAACCTCAAAAGCTATGAGTTGTCTCAAACTCATGTCTGACTATCAGCTATTGGGATTTCCCATCTACTATCCATTCCCTACATTCAGGGGCTACACCTGAATTTTAAATACTTTAAATTCTGAGGCTAAAAAATGATAATGACTTCTGAGGGTCTTAAGAGTATTAAAAGTGAACTGATGATAATGCAATTGAGGGATGAATTAAAGAGAGTAATAAAAGAGAAAGTAATGTAAAATTTTAGGGGCCAAATTCAGCAAATCAGTAGCAATAAATACATGGAAAGAAAATATATGAATTTCAAGCAAGCCAATATTTAAAAATCTATGCTTTCATATAACAAAAGTTGAATGTATGCATGTGCTTTATTTTTGAAAATAAACTTTGCTTAGCTAGTGATGATTGTTTTATACACCTTTTATTTTTACTTTTATTTTCATTTCTGCTAATACATGAAAATCTGCTAATAAAAGTATGCCTTCACTTTAGATAACTCTCAGAGTTAAACAGTAACATCTACCTAAGTCAATTTAATAGTATTTATTTTTTAACATGGTTATAATGAAACAAAGTAACAAATAGTCAATAAATATGTTTAAAATTAATTAAGCTAAAGTGTGTATATAGATTATATTTTGTTTACACTTTATAAATACCAGAAAATCTTCAGTTACAGTTAAAAGGAGAATGATAAAATAAAGATTAAATATTTTTATTACTCTGGGCTATATAAATATAAATTACAAGATTATTTTCTATCACTACCTAGATTTACTTACACTAAAGCATTGTCAACAGCAATATAAATTGGTTCTTGGGAATGAAAAATAATCTACTCTTTTCTATAAAGTTCAGAAATATAATATGTTCAGTACATACTCAGAAATTTAGATTATTGTTAAGTGACCATTTCACAGGGACACAAGTGGGAAGAATTTTCCTTCAAAGGCTTCTTGGGTGGGTAGGGACATAATGAAATAAAGATTGAGAAACATTGCTCTAAAACTTTATTCAAAAAAGGGCTATAAAAAGTTGGAAAATGCCTTCCATAACACAGCAGTTTGGATGGTCTTAACCCATCTCTTCTAAGATTTTCTGTGTTTAAAAACAGAGACTGAAGAAGGAATATGGATTAATCCCAGTTTCACTACTGTTTTTGCTGTGGCTCCATCCCTTCATTCTTTCTGGAGTTATTTCTCCACTGATCTCCAATAGCATATTGGGCACCTACTGACCTGGGGAGTTCATCTTTCAGTATCCTATCTTTTTGCCTTTTCATACTGTTCATGGGGTTCTCAAGGCAAGAATACGGAAGTGGTTTGCCATTCCCTTCTCCAGCAGACCACATTCTGTCAGACCTCTCCACCATGACCTGCCCGTCTTGAGTTGCCCCGAGGGCATGGCTTAGTTTCATTGAGTTAGACAAGGCTGTGGTCCCAGTATGATTAGATTGACTAATTTTCTGTGAGTATGGTTTCAGTGTGTTTCTGTGAGTATGGTTTCAGTTGAATGGTTCTATGAAGACCTACAAGACCTTTTAGAACTAACACCCAAAAAAGATGTCCTTTTCATTATAGGGGACTGGAATGCAAAAGTAGGAAGTCAAGAAACACCTGGAGTAACAGGCAAATTTGGCCTTGGAATGTGAAATGAAGCAGGGCAAAGACTAATAGAATTTTGCCAAGAAAATGCCCTGGTCATAGCAAACACCCTCTTCCAACAACACAACAGAAGACTCTACACATGGGCATCACCAGATGGTCAACACCAAAATCAGATTGATTATATTCTCTGCAGCAAAAGACGGAGAAGCTCTATACAGTCAACAAAAACAAGACCAGGAGCTGACTGTGGCTCAGATCATGAACTCCTTATTACCAAATTTAGACTCAAACTGAAGAAAGCAGGGAAAACTGCTAGACCATTCAGGTATGACCTAAATCAAATCCCCTATGATTATACAGTGGAAGTGAGAAATAGATTTAAGGGCCTAGATCTGATAGATAGAGTGCCTCATGAACAATGGAATGAGGTTCGTGACATTGTACAGGAGACAGGGATCAAGACCATCCCCATGGAAAAGAAACACAAAAAAGCAAAATGGCTGTCTAGGGAGGCCTTACAAATAGCTGTGAAAAAAAGAGAAGTGAAAAGCAAAGGAGAAAAGGAAAGATATAAGCATCTGAATGCAGAGTTCCAAAGAATAGCAAGAAGAGATAAGAAAGCCTTCTTCAGCGATCAATGCAAAGAAATAGAGGAAAACAACAGAATGGGAAAGACTGGAGATCTCTTCAAAAAAATTAGAGATACCAAGAGAACATTTCATGCAAAGATGGGCTCGATAAAGGAAATGGTCTGGACCTAACAGAAGCAGAGGATATTAAGAAGAGGTGGAAGAATACACAGAAGAAATGTACAGAAAAGATCTTCAGGACCAAGATAATCACGATGGTGTGCTGACTCATCTAGAGCTAGATATCCTGGAATATGAAGTCAAGTGGGCCTTAGAAATCATCACTATGAACAAAACTAGTGGAGGTGATGGAATTCCAGTTGAGCTGTTTCAAATCCTGGAAGATGATGCTGTGAAAGTGATGCACTCAATATGCCAGCAAATTTGGAAAACTCAACAGTGGCTGAAGGAATGGAAAAGGTCAGTTTTCATTCCAATCCCAATGAAAGGCAATGTCAAAGAATGCTCAGACTACCATACAATGGCACTCATCTCACATGTTAGCAAAGTAATGCTCAAAATTCTCCAAGCCAGGCTTCAGCAATACATGAACCATGAACTTCCTGATGTTCAAGCTGGTTTTAGAAAAGGCAGAGGAACAAGAGATCAAATTGCCAACATCTGCTGGATCATGGAAAAAGCAAGAGAGTTCCAGAACAATATCTATTTCTGTTTTATTGACTATGCCAAAGCCTTTGACTGTGTGGATCACAATAAACTGTGGAAAATTCTGAAAGAGATGGGAATACCAGACCACCTGACCTGCCTCTTGAGAAATCTGTATGCAGGTCAGGAAGCAACAGTTAGAACTGGACATGGTACAACAGACTGGTTCCAAATAGGAAAAGGAGTACATCAAGGCTGTATATTGTCACTCTGCTTATTTAACTTATATGCAGAGTATATCATGAGAAACACTGGACTGGAAGAAACACAAGCTGGAATCAAGATTGCCGGGAGAAATATCAATAACCTCACATATGCAGATGATGCCACCCTTATGGCAGAAAGTGAAGATGAACTAAAAAGCCTCTTGATGAAAGTGAAAGAGGAGAGTGAAAACGTTGGCTTAACGCTCAACATTCAGAAAACGAAGATCATGGCATCCAGTCCCATCACTTCATGGGAAATAGATGGGGAAACAGTAGAAACAGTGTCAGACTTTATTTTTTGGGCTCCAGATAACTCCAGATGGTGACTGCAGCCATGAAATTAAAAGATGCTTACTCCTTGGAATAACAGTTATGACCAACCTAGATAGCATATTCAAAAGCAGAGACATTACCTTACCAGCAAATGTCTGTCTAGTCAAGGCTATGGTTTTTCCAGTAGTCATGTATGGATATGAGAGTTGGACTGTGAAGAAGGCTGAGAGCCGAAGAATTGCTACTTTTGAACTGTGGTGCTGGAGAAGACTCTTGAGAGTTGTTTGGACTGCAAGGAGATCCAACCAGTCCATTCTGAAGGAAATCAACCCTGGGATTTCTTTGGAAGGAATGATGCCAAAGCTGAAACTCCAGTACTTTGGCCACCTCATGCAAAATGTTGACTCATTGGAAAAGACTCTGACGCTGGGAGGGATTGGGGGCTGGAGAAGAAGGGGACGACAGAGGATGAGATGGCTGGATGTTATCACTGACTCGATGGTTGTGAGTCTGAGTGAACTCTGGGAGTTGATGATGGACAGGGAGCCCCGGCGTGCTGTGAATCATGGGGTCGCAAAGAGTCGGACATGACTGAGCGACTGAACTGAACTGAAGGTTGGTCATAACTTTTCTTCCAAGGAGCAAACGTCTTTCAATTTCATGCCTGCAGTAACCATCTGCAGTGATTTGGGAGCTCCCCAAAATAAAGCCTGTCACTATTTCCACTGCTCCCTCATCTATTTGCCATGAAATGATGGGACCAGATGCCATGATCTTGGATTTCTGAATGTTGAGTTTTAAGAAAACTTTTTCACTCTCCTCTTTCACATGCATCAAGAGGCTCTTTAGTTCTTCTTCACTCTCTGCCATAAGGGTGGTTTCATCTGCATATCTGAGGTTATTGATATTTCTCCTAGTAATATTGATTCCAGCTTGTGCTTCATCCAGTCCAGGATTTCTCTTGACATACTCTGCATATAAGTTAAATAAGCAGGGTGACAATGTTCTTACCTTTCCCTATTTGAAACTAGTCTGTTGTTCCATGTCCAGTTCTAACTGTTGCTTCCAGACCTATATACAGATTTCTTAGGAGGCAGATCAGGTGGTCTCATATTCCCATCTCTTTAGGAATTTTCCAGTTTTTTGTAATGTACACAGTCAAAGGCGTTGGCACAGTCTATAAAGCAGAAGTAGATTTTTTCTGGAACGCTTTTGCTTTTCCGATGATCCAGTAGATGTTGGCAATTTGATCTGTGTTTCCTCTGCTGTTTCTAAATCCACTTGAACATCTGGAAATTCATGGTTCACATACTGTTGAACCCTCGATTGGAGAATTTTGAGCATTACTTTACTAGCATGTGAGATGAGTGCAATTATTTAGTTTGAGCACTCTTTGCCATTGCCTTTCTTTGGGATTGGAATGAAAAACTGACCTGTTCCAGTCCTGTGGCCACTGCTGAGTTTTCCAAATTTGCTGGCATATTGAGTATGGCACTTTCACAGCATTCTTTTAGGATTTGAAATAGCTCAACTGGAATTCCATCACCTCCACTAGCTTTGTTTGCAGTGATGCTTCCTAAGATCCACTTGACTTCACATTCCAGGATGTCTGGCTCTAGGTGAGTGATCACACCATCATGATTATCTGGGTCATGAAGATCATTTTTGTATAGGACTTCTGCATAATCTTGCCACCTCTTCTTAATATCTTCTGCTTCTGTTAGGTCCCTACCATTTCTGTTCTCTATTATGCCTATCTTTGTTTGAAATACTCCCTTGACATCTCTAATTTTCTTGAGGATCTCCAGTCCTTCCTATTCTATTGCTTTCCTCTACTTCTTGGCATTGATCACTGAGGAAGGCTTTCTTATCTCTCTTTGATATTCTTTGGAACTCTGTATTCAGATGAGTATATCTTTTCTTTCTCCTTTGCCTTTCACTTCTCTTTTCATTTCTATTTGTAAGGCCTCCTTAGACAACTATTTTGGCTTTTTCTTTCCCCCCGCCCCCACCTTGGGGATGGTTTGACCCCTGTCTCCTGTACAATGTCATGAACTTCCATCTTCCAGCACTCTCTTTATCATATCTAATCCCTTGAATCTATTTCTTACTTCCCTTGTATAATCATAAGGGATTTTATTTAGGTCATACCTGAATGGTCTAATGGTTTTCCCTACTTTCTTCAATGTAATTCTGAATTTGGCAATAAGGAGTTAATAATCTGAGCCACAATCAGCCCCGCTGGTCTTGTTTATGCTGACTGTATAGAGCTTGTCCATCTTTGGCTGCAAAGAATATAATCAATCTGATTTCAGTGTTGACCATCTGGTGATGTCCATGTGTAGAGTCTTCTCTTGTGTTGTTGGAAGAGGATGTTTGCTATGACCAGTGCATACTCTTGGCAAATCTCTATTAGCTTTTGCCCTGATTCATTCTGTACTGCAAGGCCAAATTTGTCTGTTACTCCAGGTATGTCTTGACTTCCTACTTTTGCATTCTAGTCCCCTATAATGAAAAGGACATCTTTTATTTTTGGTTGTTAGTTCTAGAAGGTCTTGTAGGTTTTCGTAGAACCATTCAGCTTCTTCAGCATTTCTGGTTGGGCATTGACTTGAATTACTCTGATACTGAATGGTTTGCCTTGGAGATGAACAGAGATCATTCTGTCATTTTTGAGATTGCATCCAAGTACTGCATTTCAGACTCTTCTGTTGACTATGATGGCTACTCCATTTCTTCTAAGGGATTCTTGTCCATAATAGTAGATATAATGGTCATCTGAGTTAAATTCACCCATTCTAGTCCATTTTAGTTCGCTGATGCCTAAAATGTCAATGTTCACTCTTGCCATCTCTTGTTTGACCACTTCCAATTTGCCTTGATTCATGGACCTAGCATTCCAGGTTCCTATGCAATGTTGCTCTTTACAGCATCGAACTTTACTTCCATCACCAGTCACATGCACAACTGGGTATTATTTTTGCTTTGGCTCTGTCTCTTCATTCTTTCTGGAGTTATTTTTCCACTGATCTCCGGTAGCATATTGGGCACCTACTGACCCAGGGAATTCATCTTTCTGTGTCCTATCTTTTTTCCTTTTCATACTGTTCATCAGGTTCTGAAGGCAAGAAGTGGTTTGCCATTCCCTTCCCTAGTGGACCACGTTTGGTCATAACTCTCCCCATGACCTGTCCGATTTGGGTGGCCCTACCCAGCATGGCTCTTAATTTCATACATGTGATTAGATTGGTTAGTTTTCTGTGATTGTGTTTTTCAGTCTGTCTGCCCTCAGATGGAGAAGGATAAGAGGCTTATGGAAGCTTCCTGATGGAAGAGACTGACTGAGGGGGAAACCAGGTCTTGTTCTGATAGGAGGGACCATGCTCAGAAAAACTTAAATCCAATTTTCTTTTGAAGGGTGAGGCTGTGTTCCCTCCTTGTTGTTTTACCTGAGACCAAACTATTGTGGAGGTAATGAAGATAATGGCAACCTCCTTCAAAAGGTCCCATGCAGGCACTGCTACACCAAGTGCCCCCAACCCTGCAGCAGACCACTGCCAACCCACACCTTCGTCAGAGACTCCTGGACACCCATGGGGAAGTCTGGGTCAGTTTCCTGTGGGGTCCTTTCTCCTGGGTCCTGATGTATACAAGATTCTCTTTATGCCCTCTAAGAGTCTGTTTCCCCAGTCCTGTGTATATTCTGGTGGCTCTATGGGGGGGTTAATGTCAGTCTCTTCTAGGACGGCTTATTCCATACCCAGGTCTGCTGAACCCAGAGCTCCTGACACTGCAGCAGTCAACTACTGACCTGTATCTCCACAGGAGACACTCAGACACAGTTCTGTCTCAGTCTCTGTGGGGATCCTTTGGTCTTGGTGTACAAAAGGTATGTTTGAGCCCTCTGAGCTTCTCTGGTGGGTGTGGGATTTGATTCTAAATGTGATTTTGCCCCTTCCTAACATCTTTTGGGGCTTCTCTTTTGCCCTTGGATGTGGGGTGTCTCCTCAAAGTTACTCCAGCACCTTGCAGCAACCACTCCAGTGCTGCACAGCTGCTGGCAGCTGAGTCCTCTGCCTTTCCTAAATACAGCTTGTAGATCTGGAAGTTCTCAGTACACATACTGCTGAAGCCTAGCTTGAAGGATTTTGTGCACAACCTTACTGACATGTAAGCACTTAATTCTTAAACAATTTTTTTTAGAGTGCATTGTGACAGCTGTTATATCAGTGTGCATTAAAATATAGATATATACCAGAATTGGTGAATTTTTGTGTAGTCATTTTAATATTGAAGATGGAAGAAGAAACATTTTTGATGCATATGCTTTATTAGCTCAAGAATGGTAAAAATAACTGAAACACACACAGAAAGGATTTATACAGTGTATAGTGAAGGTACTGTGATGAACTGATCAGTTCATAAAGTTTCATGCTAGAGATTTCTCACTGGACAATGCTCCATGGTAGAGTAGATCATTTGAAGTTGATAGCAATCAAATTGAGAACAATCAACATCATACCACAAAAGAGATAGCCAACATGCTGAAAATATCCAAATCAAGCACAGAAAATCATTTGAACCAGCTTGGTTATGTTAATTGCCTTGACGTTTGGATTCCAAATAAGTAGAAGAAAGCCTTCTTGACCGCATTTCCACCTGTGTTTTTCTACTCAAACATAACGAAATATTTCACTTTTAAAACTAATTGTAATGGTTGATGAAAAGTGGATACTGTACAATAATAAGGAATGAAAGTGGTTGTGGAGAAGTGAAATGAACCACCACCAACCACACCAAAGGCCAGTCTCTACCTAAAGAAAGTGATGTTGAATATATGATGGGGTTGGAAGGAAGCCCTCTATTATGAGCTCCTTCTGGAAAACCAAATGATTAATTCCAACAAGTACTGCTCCCAATAAGAAAAACTGAAAGCAGCACTCAATGAAAAGTGTCCATAATTAGTCAACAGAAATGTATAATCTTCCATTTGGATAACACAAGACCTCATGTTTCTTTGATGACTAAGCAAAAGCTAGTACATATTGACTGAGAAGTTCTGATTCATACACTGTATTCACCAGACATTGCACTTCAGATTTCCATGTATTCTCTTAATGGAAAAAATTTCCATTCCCTGGAAGACTATAATAGGTACCTAGAAAAGTTCTTTGCTCAAAAGGACAAAAATTTTGGGAAGATAGGATTATGAAGTTACATGAAAAATGACAGAAGGTAGTGGAACAAAATTGTAAATATGTTGCTAATAAAGTTCTTTTGTTTTTACTTAAAAATAGGTAAAAGAGAGAGCTTTTCTGCCAACCCAATATATGCATATAATATACATATATTTACATATTATATATATGGTTGTACAAGACAGAAGTCAAAGGAGTAAAGCACTTTGGAGAAAGGAGATTAAAAAGGAAAATTAATAAGCATTGTTCTAAAAGTTTTCCTAGATATGCAAGAGGATAGATTTAACTGTATATTTTCTAATTTTTAGTAAATATTTTTCAAATCTGAGTACCAGGGAAAGAGATATTGATCATACTTCATTATATAGGAAATACTGTAAAAAATGCAAATTATTTAGTTTCATAATGACTCATTATTTTCTCATAGTGACTTTTTTTTTTTTAATCTGTAAACTATATTCACTCTTGACATGAGTTAACAAAACAAAATCCATCAAACATTTATGGAGTATTCATGTTCTCAAGTGACTTCAGAAATGAAAAGATACCATTTGACATAGTTAATTCCATGTGCCCTTCCCACTTCTGAGATCATTTGTTTGTTATAACAAGGGTTTATATAGCATTTTATTTTTCTGGTAGAGTGGCAGTTGAGTCGTGATGGGTGAAAACTGGAAAAGATTTTAGAAAGTTGACCAGCAATGCCTGAGAACAGAAGCTAAATTTGGAAGAGCTGGGCTGGTACAGAGCTGGAGATCTTGCTTTCTCACCTACAGTTCTAACAAAACACACACTTCCATTGATTGCTTTTTTATTTTTTTAAAGCAATAATTAAACAACAATTAAGCAATAAGCCAACAAGTATTTTATTTTAGGACAGCATGTTTTATGAACAGTCAAGAGAGAAAGCATTATATTATTAATTGTAGATTATTTGTTGTGACCAGATCAACGAAATGCTATTATGTAGACCATTTCCCTTGGGATATGAGAATGACTTTGTTATGCAAAATGTCTCTCTGTAAATCTGTATGCCAGAATCAGATTTTTCAGTGACAGAACTTTATTCTATATCACTACCAGCACAGAGTCCTGCTCTCTGACCTGTACTGAGAACGTGAAAAGAAAGAATTTTTACTGCTTGCTACTCACAAGAAACAGGTATGTAAGCAGAACTCTGAGCCAGGATCAAGTTCCAGTATTATAATTAACCTTGGAAAATCCACTTACCATATTGTACATCAATTTCCACAACAATATAATGTAGATGATAATTCCTCATTTAACAACTTCCTAGAGTTGTTGGGCTTCCCTTGTGGCTCAGCTGGTAAAGAATCCACCTGCAATGTGGGAAACCTGGGTTTGATCCCTGGGTTGGGAAGATCCCCGGGGGAAGGGAAAGTCTACCCACTTCAGTATTCTGGCCTGGAGAATTCCATGGACTGTATAGGCCACGGGGTTGCAAAGAGTCAGACACAAGTGAGTGACTTTCACTCACAGAGCGGCTCTAAAGAGCAGAAGGCTATAATAAAAATGTTTTTTTCCCTAAAGTATGCAACTGTATTGTATTAGGCTTCCCAGGTGGCTCAGTGTTAAAGAATCCACCTGCCAAGAAGGAGATGTGGGTTTGATCCCTGGGTTGGGAAGATTCCCTGGAGAAGGAAATATCAACCCACTTCAGTATCTTTGTTTGGGAAACCCCATGAACAGAGGAACCTGGAGGGCTACAGTCCATGTGTAGCAAGACATGACAGTGACCTCACACACACACACAAAGTGTGTAATAATAGACATGTGCAAGGAGATAAGGTAATTCTTCTATTGACCAGTGATGTGGGTAGAACACAGATAAGGACCAGGCTGCTCATCAGGTTCATAATAAATATATGTTTTGCAGGTGGACTGGATGCTGGCGATTTGTATCAGTGAGAGTCATCAGTATCCTAGCCCTGGTAACTTTTGCTATTGTAGCTAGCTCATCCAGGACATATTCTGAACTTCCCCTGAATAATCACTCTCCCTAGACATCCCTGTCATCCTTTCTCCTTTGGGTGGGAGAGTCATCTCCTTCAGTGCCTGCCAGACAAGAGAGCTTATTACATTACCCTTATTAAATTTCCTTTTGCTCTTCAACTCTCATTGCCTATGCCCTCTCATTTCTATCAGGCTTATAACATTTAATTTCTCCTTTCCTCTCCTATTATTGAGTCCAATTTTCATCCCAATTGTGAGGCCACAGAATGTAGCTTTCATTCCAGTGGGAGTTCTCCATGGATGCCTTTAGACTGACAACCTTACTTATTAATATCATTGCCAATTAATCATTTTAAGCACAAGCAATATGTTGAATACCCTTGTTTGAGCTTTTCAAATATCTATGGCTCCTGACTTAAATGAGACATGATTTTATTCCTGATTGCTAGGCTTTTTTTTTTTTTCCCCCTTGACCTAGATTTGTGATCATCCACTGGTAATGACTTATACAGTCGATTAAATTGTGGGAGGGTCCTTTTAGGAATACTGAAATAGTTATCCCATATCCTTTAGATACAGTTCAAGATTCACAGGGTAGCTTTCAGAGTTGTATGCAATCAGTTCAACAAAACAATAAGAATTTCTCAGAAATCACTCTCCTTTGTCAAATTATTTGCCACTATCCTATAGTGTCTACTAATTAATTTAGTTAGGAGTATTCTACAGGCTGCTTTATTCTGAATTTAGAATTCTTCTCCCCACCCCGGCACCCCCCACAATTTTCATGTTCTTGTCTATTCTCTTAAAATCCTACCTGCACTAGGGCAGTGTTGAAGTCCCTGCCTTCCCTGCCTAGTTGAGGTGTTCTTTCTCTGGACATATGTGTTGTGCTACCCTCAGTACTTAGTTATTTATATTGTTTTATTTTATTAACTAATTTGTCCATTGGCATTGCCTGCCTCACTTTACCCCACCCGAAAAAGATGTCCTTTTCATTATAGGGGACTGGAATGCAAAAGTAGGAAGTCAAGAAACACCTGGAGTAACAAGCAAATTTGGCCTTGGAATACAGAATAAATCAGGGCAAAGGCTAAAAGAGGTTTGCCAAGAGAATGCACTGGTTATAGAAAACACCCTTTTCCAACAACACAAGAGAATACTCTACACATGGGCATCATCAGATGGTCAACACCAAAGTCAGATTGATTAGATTCTTTGCAGCCAAAGATGGAAAAGTTCTATACATTCAGCAAAAACGAGACCAGGAGCTGACTGTGGCTCAGATCAAGAGCTCCTTATTGCCAAATTCAGGCTCAAATTGAAGAAAGTAGGGGAAACCACTAGACCATTCAGGTATGACCTAAATCAAATCCCTTATGATTATACAGTGGAAGTGAGAAATAGATTTAAGGGACTAGATCAGATACATAGAGTGCCTGATGAACTATGGAATGAGGTTCATGACATTGTACAGGAGACAGGGATCAAGACCATCCCCATGGAAAAGAAATGCAAAAAAGCAAAATGGCTGTCTGGGGAGACCTTACAAATAGCTGTGAAAAGAAGAGAGGTGAAAAGCAAAGGAGAAAAGGAAAGATATAAGCACCTGAATGCAGAGTTCCAAAGAACAGCAAGAAGAGATAAGAAAGCCTTCTTCAGTGATCAATGCAAAGAAATAGAAGAAAACAACAGAATGGGAAAGACTAGAGATCTCTTCAAGAAAATTAGAGATACCAAGGGAACACTTCATGCAAAGATGGACTCAATAAAGGACAGAAATGGTCTGGACCTAACAGAAGCAGAGGATATTAAGAAGAGGTGGAAGAATACACAGAAGAAATGTACAAAAAAGATCTTCATGACCCAGATTACCATGATGGTGTGATCACTCACTTAGAGCCAGACATCCTGGAATGTGAAGTCAAGTGGGCCTTAGAAAGCATCACTACGAACAAAGCTAGTGGAGGTGATGGAATTCCAGTTGAGCTGTTTCAAATCCTGGAAGATGATGCTGTGAAAGTGAGGCACTCAATATGCCAGCAATTTGGAAAACTCAGCAGTGGCCACAGGACTGGAAAAGGTCAGTTCTCATTCCAATCTCAAAGAAAGGCAATGCCAAAGAATGCTCAGACTACCGTACAATTACATTCATCTCACATGCTAGTAAAGTAATGCTCAAAATTCTCCAAGCCAGGCTTCAGCAATATGTGAACCGTGAACTTCCAGATGTTCAAGCTGGTTTTAGAAAAGGCAGAGGAACCAAAGAGCAAATTGCCAACATCTGCTGGATCATGGAAAAAGCAAGAGAGTTCCAGAAAAACATCTATTTCTCCTTTATTGGCTATGCCAAATCCTTTGACTGTGTGGATCACAATAAATTGTGGAAAATTCTTCAAGAGATAGCAATACCAGACCACTTGACCTGCCTCTTGAGAAACCTATATGCAGGTCAGGAGGCAACAGTTAGAACTGGACATGGAACAACAAGCTGGTTCCAAATAGGAAAAGGAATATGTCAAGGCTGTATATTGTCACCCTGCTTCTTTAACTTATATACAGAGTACATCATGAGAAATGCTGGGCTGGAAGAAGCACAATCTAGAATCAAGATTGCTGGGAGAAATATCAATAACCTCAGAAGAGCAGATGACACCAGAAAGTGAAGAGGAACTAAAAAGCCTCTTGGTGAAAGTGAAAGAAGAGAGTGAAAAAGTTGGCTTAAAGCTCAGCATTTAGAAAATGAAGATCATGGCATCTGGTCCCATCACTTCATGGGAAATAGATGGGGAAACAGTGTCAGACTTTATTTTTGGGGGGCTCCAAAATGACTACAGATGGTGACTGCAGCCATGAAATTAAAAGATGCTTACTCCTTGGAAGAAAAGTTATGACCAACCTAGACAGCATATTGAAAAGCAGAGACTTGACTTTGCCAACAAAGGTCCATCTAGTCCAGGCTATGGTTTTTCCAGTGGTCATGTATGGATGAGTGAGTTGGACTGTGAAGAAAGCTGAGTGTTGAAGAATTGATGCTTTTGAACTGTGGTGTTAGAGAAGACTCTTGAGAGTCCCCTGGACTGCATGGAGATCCAATCAGTCCATTCTAAAGGAGATCAGCCCTGGGATTTCTTTGGAAGGAATGATGCTAAAGCTGAAACTCCACGACGTCGGCCACCTCATGCGAAGAGTTGACTCACTGGAAAAGACTCTGATGCTGGGAGGGATTGGGGGCAGGAGGAAAAGGGGACAACAGAGGATGAGATGGCTGGATGGCATCACCAACTCGATATGTGGGAGTTTGAGTGAACTCCGTGAGTTGGTGATGGACAGGGAGGCCTGGCGTGCTGCGATTCATGGGGTCGCAAAGAGTCGGACACGACTGAACAACTGAAGTGAACCGTGTATCAGAGTAATCTTTTCTCCTTTTATTCAAACTGAGACTCATATTGACTAAGTATATTTTAAACATTTATCCACTATCAACTGGCTTATGTATGTTTGTGTGTTATTTGTGCGTTCATTGCTCAGTCGTGTCCAACCCTTTGTGACCCCATGAAATGTTGCCCATCAGGCTTCTCCATCCATGGAATTTTCCAGGCAAAAATATTGGAATGGATTGCTATTTTTCTTCTCAAAGGTATCTTCCCAACCCTGGGTTTGAACTTGGGTCTCCCAATTGCATACAGACTCTTAACCATCTGAGCCACTAGGGAAGATGTGTATATCTAGGGCAGGGTTATAACCTCTCACTTGAGAATCCTTAGGGTACTGAAGAATTGTTCAAAGATCTTATTAATGCATTAAAGCTGAATACTGTACAAAAGAAGTATAACAAGAAGGCGGTGTTAAAGAATTGATGCTTTTGAACTGTGGTGTGGGAGAAGACTCCTGAGAGTTCCTTGGACTGCAGGGAGATCCAACCAGTCAATCCTAAATGAAATCAACCCTGAATATTCATTGGAAGGACTGATGCTAAAGCTGAAGTTCCAATACTTTGGCTACATGATACAAAGAACTGACTCACTGGAAAAGACCCTGATTCTGGGAAAGATTGGAGGCAGAAGAAGAAGGGGACAACAGAGGATGAGATGGTTGGGGGGCATCACTGACTCAGTGGGTATGAGTTTGAGCCAACTCCAGGTGACGGTGAAGGACAGGGAAGTGTGGCATACTGCAGTCCATGGGGTTGCAAAGAGTCAGAAACTACTGAAAAACTGAAGAACAGCGACAAATATATAAAATTTTCTGTGCTTTTGATTCTTTTTTCCTTTGCCTTTCCATTCACAAGAATTTACAGTTTTACACGTACTCTCAAAGGAGTCTGTGGCCTCATAGAAAATTAGGGACCTCCATACTGAACTTGGCAGGATAGAGGCAAAGCTATTGATTCCATAGGAGGGTAGGAGGTTAACAGGGTGCAATGTAGATTGGGAAGATTTTCTTCCAAACTCTACCCTTATTTCTTAGTGAATTTAGGCTGCTATATCAGAAAAGGCCCTTCCAGGTCTCTTAAAATGGATTTCCACAGTGCCCTAGAAGTCAAAAAAGTTCTTATTTACTGCCTCTCCTCACTCCTTTGGGGAATCTTCCTCCCACTCCAGTCCACTGCCCAAAGCTTATCAGTAGAGCTGTGCCCCAGGCTGTGTACTGGTGGGGTGAAATGCCTCAAGCAAATCCAGAATTAAAAAGTTCCACAGGGAGTGGCCCTGGGAGGATTAAGGAAATAGGACTCTGATTTCCCCTCTAGCAACAATCCTGTTTCCCCACCAAGCCTTCAGGGTAAGGAGGGAAGCTCTGTATGAATTAGAATCTCAAAGCAAGTCTGCCAACCAGGTCCACAGTAATTGTCATCCCTTTCTGTTTTAGGAAAAGAAAACCTCATTTCTGACTTTCCCCTAGACTGCAACTCTCATTCTGCCCCCATTCACCTGAGCTAATGCAGTACAAAATTGCCTTTTTCTCCCACTTCAGATGTTTGTCCTTTGTTTGGCTTCCCTCTAGATAAGCACTGGTTTTCCATGGGCGTAAGGTGCGGGGAGGAATAGGAGACATTATGCTAATATAGTTCTATCTCTTCTTTCTCTGAGAGGGGCAAATCCCAGTTCTCAGGAAGGCTCTTCCACAAGGCTTTTAAACACCTGAACTGCTCCTTTGAGGATCAGTGAATGTGGAACACAGTTTTAGACTATAAAATGTGGAAATAGAAGCAAAGTAAAGTTTGCAAAATGCACCCTGTTAAACTTAGATTGGAGGGGCACTTGCCCTGATTCATAGCCAGTCCTCATTTGACCTCAGTCCCAGGTGCCACAGTGGTAAAGAATCAATCTGCCAGTGCAGGAGATGCAAGAGATAAGGGTTCAATCCCTGGATCAGGGCGATCCCTTCTAGTAGAAAATGGCCATTCACTCCAGTATTTTGGGCTGGGAAATCCCATGGACAGAAAAGCCTGGCAGGCTACAGGCCAGGGGGTTGCACAGAGTCGGAAATGACTAAGTGACAAAGCACACACACACACACACTCAAAATCTCACCTGTTTCCAAGTCTGAGAACTTTAGGTGTCACAAAAGACTGACTTTGACAATACCAAGGACACAGGGGAACATTCCAGTAGAGTGTGACATTCTGAGTCCAGTGATCAAATGGGCACAGTTTCCAGAGGGGATCAATAGGCCCTTAGCCTAAGCATTCCAAGTTCTCCAGTAGCTCTCTGCTGTGATGAAGAACTATGAGGTAGAAATACTTTTAACAAATCCTTTGGGAAACAATAAGTTTTAGAGAAAAGACAACCTCTGGGAGGATGAATATTTGCTTTAACCTATTAGTTACAGTTCAAGAACTATTCCTATTTGCATCTTCTGGCCCTATTTACCTCTCACCAGAAGATCCTGGCAGGAAATCTCGGGCCCATATGGGCACCTTATGTTTTGCAGTATTTGCAGCCATTTTTCCCTGTAGATATTTTTCCATATCTGAAGCTATGGAGTCATTTAAAATATGGGCAAGTTTACACTTAGGAAGAAGATTAAATAAAATATCTATGTGAGATAATATTGTTGGATTACACATATATTCTCACTGAATTTATTTGGATTAGGGTGAATATATGCAAGTTGAATACAAATTGTGACAAAATGATCAAACTGACTGAATATTCCATATAAATAATGTTTTGATCCCAATTTATTTCTTAAGTATTTACTTACCCCTTACTATGAACTGTACAAAAAAGAAGTTCATGACCCAGATAATCACAATGGTGTGATCACTCACCTAGAGCCAGACATCCAGGTATGTGAAGTCAAGTGGGCCTTAGGAAGCATTACTACAAAGAAAGCTAATGGAGGTGATGGAATTAAAGTTGAACTATTTCAAATCCTAAAAAATTATATTATAAAAGTGCTGCAATCAATATGTCAGCAAAATTAGAAAACTCAGCAGTGGCCGAAGGAATGGAAAAGGTCAGTTTTCATTCCAATCCCAAAGAAAGGCAATGCCAAAGAATGCTCAAACTACCGCACAGTTGCACTCATCTCACATGCTAGTAAAGTCATGCTCAAAATTCTCCAAGCCAGGCTTCAGCAATACGTGAACCGTGAACTTCCAGATGTTCAAGCTAGTTTTAGAAAAGGCAGACAAACCAGAGATCAAATTGCCAACATCTGCTGGATCATGGAAAAAGCAAGAGAGTTCCAGAAAAACATCTATTTCTGCTTTATTGACTATGCCAAAGCCTTTAACTATGTGGATCACAATAAATTGTGGAAAATTCTTCAAGAGATAGCAATACCAGACCACTTGACCTGCCTCTTGAGAAACCTATATGCAGGTCAGGAGGCAACAGTTAGAACTGGACATGGAACAACAAGCTGGTTCCAAATAGGAAAATGAATATGTCAAGGCTGTATATTGTCACCCTGCTTCTTTAACTTATATGCAGAATACATCATGAGAAACGCTGGGCTGGAAGAAGCACAACCTGGAATCAAGTTTGCTGGGAGAAGTATCAATAACCTCAGATATGCCGATGACACCACCTTTATGGCAGAAATTGAAGAACTAAAGAGATTCTTGATGAAAGTGAAAGAAGAGAGTGAAAAAGTTGGCTTAAAGCTCAACATTCAGAAAACGAATATCATGGCATCTGGTCCCATCACTTCATGGGAAATAGATGGGGAAATAGTGGAAACAGCGTCAGACTTTATTTTTTTAGGCTCCAAAATCACTGCAGATGGTGGCTGCAGCCATGAAATTAAAAGACACTTGCTCCTTGGAAAGAAAGCTATGACCAACCTAGATAGCATATTAAAAAGCAGAAACACTACTTTGCCAACAAAGGTCCACCTAGTCAAGGCTATGGTTTTCCCAGTAGTCATGTATGGATGTGAGAACTGGACTATAAAGAAAGCTGAGTGCTGAAGAATTGATCCTTTTGAACTGTAGTGTTGGAGAAGACTCTTGAGAGTCCCTTGGACTGCAAGGAGATCCAACCATTCCATCCCTAAAGGAGATCAGTCCTGGGTGTTCATTGGAAGGACTAATGTTGAAGCTAAAACTCCAATAGTTTGGAGACCTGATGAGAAGAGCTGACTCATTTGAAAAGACCCTGATGCTGGGAAAGATTGAGGGCAGGGTGAGAAGGGAATGACAGAGAATGAGATCGCTTGATGGCATCACTAACTCAATGGAAATGAGTTTGAGTAAATTAAGGGAGTTGGTGATGGACAGGGAGGCCTGGTGTGCTGTGGTTCATGGGGTTGCAAAGAGTCGGACATGACAGAAAGACTAAATTGAACTGAACTGGACTACTATGGCTCAGCTCTGGGATGTCTAAGAAATCCCCAAATTTTAGACATGGTGAATCATCTCCTCAAAGAGTTATCACTCTACTCTTTTCTTTAGAGGAAAGAAACTATATAAAAATGGTCAACTTTGTATAATCAAAAAAAAAGTCAAATTACTTCTAAGGATATTGGTGTCCTAAACTCAATTTCAGCAAATACCTGAACTTTTATATATATAACTACATATACTAAGTTGATTTATAACTACATCCTCAGGAGAAGGAAATGGCAACCCACTCCAGTATTCTTGCCTGGAGAATCCCATGGACGGAGGAGCCTGGTAGGCTACAGTCCACAGGGTCACAAAGAGTTGGACACGACTGAGTGACTTCACCTTCACCTCCTCAATGGTTGGAGCATCTTAATTAATGATGGTGTTACCCTCTTTAATAAAGAAAACCAAATCACAGGAATTTAAAAATGTCATTAGCTCTATTTCTGACTCTAAGTATTTTCTAAAAGTCTTTACACATTTTGGAATCAGAGCACACTAAGGCATATATATTAGGTTAAGGTATATTTGAATAGAGTGATGCCAAAATAACTGTAAAGGATCTGAAGGCATATCCCTCCTCACCTTAAGTTAATTTACCTCTTAATGTCCTCTCCTGATTTAATGTGACATTAGGGCTGAGGTAAGAACTTGATCAGACTGGTAATGGAAGATCTTGATCATATTTCTAACATGATCTTTCTAACATGCATATGTAATGGTCTGGAAGGGAAATACACTCCTAGGGTGACTAAGGTTAAATAACTACCAGCATGACAAAATGGTGGCTTGGAATTCTCACAGGTAGAATTTGGGCCGGGGGGGGGGGGGGGGGTATTATTTTCACACTGCTGAGTTTGTGGATTAAGATCATACTAATTATTTGAGTATCTCTCTATAGTTTCTCTGTGGCTCAGATAGTAAAGAATCTGCCTGCAATATGAGAGACATGGGTTTGACTCTTGGGCTGGGAAGATCCCCTGGAGAAGGGAATGGCTCCACTCCAGTATTCTTGCCTAGAGAATGTCATGGACAGAGGAGTCGGATAGGCTACAGTCTACGGGGTCGCAAAGAGTCGGACACAATTGAGGATTAACACTGTTAGCACTTTCAATCTCTCAGTTGGCTTTTTATTTTTAACAGCTGGCAAATTTTAATGCTGCTTTTGACAGCAGAGTACTCATATTACTCTGTCTAGGTCTTTCATTTTCCCCTGCCCAAACTTCCATATTGTAAAGAAGCTTTCTGACTCTCTTTTCACTTTATTGGCTTAAAGATGAAGCATGTTGAAGAAGTTGACAATGAAGAAAGCTGTAAGAGTGGCAATCCTATCTAGGTTGAGAAAAAATAATAAAATGATTGAAGAGTAACTGATAATTTATCTAACCTATCTTCTAAAAAGAAAGAAAGAAAGAAACTAAACTTAGAACAAAAGACCAGTGGTGAGAAACTAAGAAGTTCTCACCTGTATTGGCTCTTTAAGTTGATAGATCAGTGAGGCAAGGGTTGAACTGAGCAAAGAGGCCGTGATCCCTGAATGTGGCTCCATAACTGGAGGTGAGGGAAGAAGGGTGAGTCCACCATCCAAGACCTACCTCAGAGAGTCAGAGCAAGACCACTGCCAAGCCTACCTCGGAACATGTTGAACTTAAGGCAACCTGGGAGAGCTTCTCCACTTCCCTGTTCCAGCTCATTTCAGTTCAGACACTCAATCATGTCCATTTCTTCGTGACCCCATGGACTGTAGCACATCAGGCTTCCCTGTCCATTTCAAACTCATGTCCACTGAGTTGGGGATGCCATCTAATCGTCCCATCCTCTGTTGTCCCCTTCTCCTCCTGCCTCCAATCTTGCCCAAAATCAGGGTCTTTTTCAACGAGTAAGTTCTTTACATCAGGTAGCCAAAATATTGGAGCTTCAGCTTCAGCATCTATCCTTCCAATGAATATTCAGGACTGATTTCCTTTAGGATTGACTGGTTTGATCTCCTTGCCATCCAAGGGACTCTCAAGAGTCTTCTTCAACACGACAGTTCAAAAGCATCAATTCTTCAGTGCTTAACTTTCTTTATGGTCCAACTCTCACATCCATACCTGACTACTGAAAAGAACATAACTTTGTATGGACCTTTGTCAGCAAAGTAATGTTTCTGCCTTTTAATATGTTGTCTAGGTTTGTCAAAGGTTTTCTCCCAAAGAGCAAGCATCTTTTAAGTTCATGGCTGCAGTCACCATCTGCAGTGATTTTGGAGCCCAAGAAAAGAATCTGTCATTGTTTCCGTTGTTTCTTCATCTATTTGCCATGAAGTGATGGGACTGGACGTCATGATCTTAGCTTTTTGAATGCTGAATTTTAAGCCAGTTTTTTCACTCTCCTCTTTCACTTTCATCAAGAGGCTCTTTAGTTGCTCCTCACTTTCTGCCATAAGGGTGGTGTCATCTGCATATCTGATGTTATTTATATTTCTCCCTGCAATTTTGATTCCAGCTTGTGCTTCATCCAGTCCATCATATCTCATGATGTACTCTGCATAAGTTAAATAAGCAAGGTGAAAATATAGAGCCTTTACATACTCCTTTCCCAATTTGGAATCAGTCTGTTGTTCCCTGTCCATTTATTTATTTATTTATTTATTTAATTTAAATTTATTTATTTTATTTTTATTTTTTATTTTTTTAATTTATTTTTTTTATTTTAATTGGAGGCTAATTACTTTACAATATTGTATTGGTTTTGCCATACATCAACATGAATCTGCTATGGGTATACACATGTTCTGTTGCTTCTTGACCTGAATACAGATTGCTCAGGAGGCAGGTAAGTTGATCTGATAGTCTCATCTCTTTAAGAATTTTCCACAGTTTGTTGTGATCCACACAACGACTTTAGTGTAGCCAGTGAAGAAGAATAGATGTTTTTCTGGAATTTTCTTGCTTTTTATATGATCCAAAGGATGTTGGCAATTTGATCTCTAGTTTCTCTGACTTTCTAAACCCAACTTGAACATCTGGAAATTCTCTGTTCTGTTGAAGCCTAGCTTGGAAAATTTTGAACGTTACTTTGCTCACATGTGATTGCAATTGTGCGGTAATTTGAACATTCTTTGGCATTGTCTTTCTTTGGGATTGGAAGGAAAACTGACTTTTTCCAGTCCTGTGGCCACTGCTGAGTTTTCCAAATTTGCTGGCATATTGAGGGTAGCACTTTAATATCATCATATTTTAGGATTTGAAATGATTGAGCTGGAATTCCATCACCTCCACTAGTTTTGTTCATAGTGATCCTTCCTAAGGGCCACTTGACTTCACACTCTAGGATGGCTGGCAGTAGATGAGTGATCATACCATAGTGGTTATCTGGCTTATTAAGATCTTTTTGTATAGTTCTTCTGGTTACTTCTTCTGTTTATTTCCTTGCATACTGTGACCAAGTCATTCTCACATCTAAAAGCCAGCTTACAAACAATTAACAAACAGCCTACAGTGATGAGAAACTGAATAATCATAAATTGACTTTTTCACTGAATTTCCATTTCTACAACCCTATTTTCCCCTGTGTTATTGAGGTTTGTTTCATTTAAAAATAAGTAATGAAACACGTCTCAGGCTCCTAACATGTCTCAGGCTCTTCAGCCTTTTGACATGTACTGTAGTAGATATAAGTACAAATAGGGTGTGGTCCTTCATCACAGGGAAATGGAGAGATATGCATGATTTAACAGCATCTCTAGTGCGAATTTTTAAGCTGAGATGAACCAAGTGGGTGTGCTACCTGCAGGGCACAGGAGAAGTTAGAGGAGACTGATGGGAACAGTACTGATCCAAGGGGTTCCAGGATCTAATCATAAGAGGAGGAGTTAGCCATTTACTCATGGCAGTGGAGTTAGCGTCACTGGGGTGGCAACTGGGAATGCTAGTGCAACACATCAAGAATAAAGGGTGAGGCGAGGTGATGCTAGAAAGGAGCGAATGAGCAGTGAGAGCTGAGATGATCAAAGGCAGGCTGGAATACAGCACGCACACACACAAAAATTGGGTCAAGACCAATGGTTCAGAACTAAGTCTGTGAACAGCAAGAGAGAGCGAGAGAGCTCCTTTCATGTGATGCCCAGTGTGTAGCCCTGGTGTGACAATGAAGGCTTACAGCAATCATTAAGGGCTGAAGCAAAGCACATTTATAATGTGGGCTCAAGGAACAGCACATATGATAGGGTGAATAATCATTATAAATATTAAAGCACATTATTGTACTTTTTAAAATAATTTGCCAATTGATTAATACATGTGTCCTATGCAGGAAAAAATTGATAATGATTAAATAATTCAAAAACCTTGATTTATCTGCATGTTTTGTCTGTAATAATTCTCCCATTATGCCTTACTTATCAATCAGAAATCATATTCCTGCGGCCTTGTCCCAAACTGCCTCTTACTTCTCTGCTACTGCAAGGTATTTTCTTGCTGTGTTTACTCCTCTTACCAATTCTTACCTATATGCTACAGTCTTCATAAATAGATGACAACTGATGTATTGGGTCAGAAACCTTAGCTTTTTCCCAGACTATAACTTGTTTTGCTCCTTTTTAAAAATTTTTCTATATTGAAAGATTGGCAAAAAAAACCCTTTTAAGGATTGTGGTAGATCTACAACACCCTAGAAAACCATGTTGAGCATTGCCCAGTTACGTAGGCCTCATTCATTCTTGACCCCATCTTTCTTCAAAATACCAAGTCCTGGCTGGATCTTCTCCTTTATGTATATTCCTAAATTGCCATTCATAATTTTGAAATTCTTTGTTAGATAAACATCACTCTGTCTTTTCTCCATCAATCTCAGCATTTTTCACATTTAAAAATCAAATTGCAAGGCTATCTTAATTAATGATACTCCCAATTATGAAGAATTATAAGCAATTCTATTTACAAGTGATGCTACCACATTGGCTCAACCAAACAGTATATCACCAACACAAGCATTGTACAGACTTTAGTGCACTAAACTGAATTAGCCTTGTAAAATTACTTTCTCCACACCTTTCTTAGGTGGGACGATAATAGGTAGACATGAGAAGTTAGATAATAACACAAGAAATACATTATGAACAATGCAAGTAGTATGTGATTAATTAAAGAGCACTTACAGCAGTAAGTCTTACAGTTTAGAAGAGAGATTAATCATGACGGTCATGAATTGGAAAGGGCAGTGCATGATTTTGTTGCTGTTGTTCCACTGCTAAGTCATGTTGGATTCTTTGCAACCCCATGAACTGGAACACGCCAGGCTTCCGTCTTTCACTATCTCCCAGAGTTTGCTCAAATTCATGGCCATTGAGTGGATGATGCTATCTCATCTTCTGTCACCCCCTTCTCCTTTTTCCTTCAATCTTTCCCAGAATCAGGGTCTTATCCAATGAGTTGGCTCTTTGCATCAGGTGACCAAAGTATTGGAGCTTCTGCTTCAGCATCAATCCTTCCAGTGATATTCAGGGTTGATTTCCTTTGGGATTGACTGGTTTAATCTGCTTGCCGTCCAAGGGACTGTCAAGAGTCTTCTCCAGCAACCACAATTTGAAAGCATCGCCAACTTTATGGTCCAATTCTCATATCCATACATGACTACTGGAAAAACCATAGCTTTGGCTATGCAGACCTTTGTTGGCAAAGTGATGTCTCTGCTTTTTAATATGCTGTCTAAGTTTGCCATAGCTTTCCTTCCAAGAAGGAATAGTCTTTTAATTCCATGACTGCAGTCACTGACCACAGCGATTTTAGAGCCCAAGAAAAGAAAATCTGTCACTGCTTCCACTTTTTCCTGTTCTATTTGCCATGAAGTGATTGGACCAGATGCCATGATTTTAATTTTTTGGTGATGAGTAGTAAGAAGACAGTTCCTATCCAAGAGGCACTAACAATCACATTGAACAAGACCAATATACATTAAACAATTGTTTAACAGTAAAAAATGGTATAGGAAGTATTCTCAGTGAGATGACACAGACTGTGTGAATGGCTTAAAAGCTAAAACACTGTGTGAATGGCTTAAAAGCTAAAACAATCAATTGGAATTGAGTAATTATTCTAAACTCATCATGAATCTTTTCCTAGATTTAGGTAACATTTCTGGAGACTTTCTCTTTGTTTCATAATAGAATACCACCAAAACTGAAAATAGGGCATGTCTTGTCAAAATTTATAACTTCTCAAACACTAATCTGATAGATACTTAAGTATTTATTTATAATGATGATAATACAGACAAGTTAACTTAGATTGAAATTAAATAACAAATATTATAAAACTTGAATTAAATGATATTTACCAAATTTCTGAACAGTAAAGTTTAAACTGAAATTCTCCTTTAGTTTTTCACTGGAAAGTATTGACCCTTTTCAAACAATTAACTCTCTGTGTGTGTGTCTCTCTCTGTCTCTCTGTCTCTCTCTCTGTCTCTCTGTCTCTCTCTCTATATATATATATAAGATATAAACTAAGCAGTCTGATACGCCCTATTTCTTTTTGAATCAGGGGACTTAGGTGACCCTGTGTCATTCTTTGATAATGGTACAACCATTAATTCATGCTGTATGTCAAATCTACAGTTAGTCATTATTAACTTAGAGTTAGTCATTGTTATCCACTCCATGTACCACTGAAAAAGAAATTGTCATGTGTGAGAGAACTTTTATGTGAGAGGGGTTAAGATGACAATGCACTGTCTCTACCAGCTAAGGAGGGATCTGTGGATGGTGCCTCCTCTGCAAGGAGGGGACAGGGCACAGGCCTGCTTTCAGGGACAGGGAAGACTAGATTAGAGCCCACTGTCCAACTCTCACAGAAACATAGAAAATGAACGGTTATTGTACTTGGTGATAGGAGGACAGTGTGGCAGCAGACCCAGTGTGGGTAACAGTCAACACACATATGTTTGTTATCACACAGTTCACTTCAGTTCAGTCGCTTGGTCATGTCTGACTCTTTGCGACCCCGTGGACTGCAGCACACCAGGCCTCCCTGTCCATCACCAACTCCCAGAGTCTACTCAAATGCATGTCCATTGAGTCGGTGATGCCATCCAACCATCTCATCCTCTGTCATCCCCTTCTCTTCCTGCCTTCAATCTTTCCCAGCATCAGGAACTTTTCAAATGAGTCAGTTCTTCGCATCAGGTGGCTAAAGAATTGGAGTTTCAGCTTTAACATCAGTCCTTCCAATGAACACCCAGGACTGATCTCCTTTAGGATGGACTGGTTGGATCTCCTTGCTGTCCAAAGGACTCCGAAGAATCTTCTTCAACAGCATCAGTTCTTTGGCACTCAGATTTCTTTCTGGTCCAACTCTCACATCCATACATCACTACTGGAAAAACCATAGCTTTGACTACATGGACCTTGGCTGGCAAAGTAATGTAACTCTGCTTTTTAATATGCTGTCTAGGTTGGTCATAACTTTTCTTTCAAGGAGCAAGCATCTTTTAATTTCACATGACATTTCTTGCCAAAAATCTAGTGTAGATACTAGTCTGAACAAGTAATCACCAAAGCCTACAGCCAGAGTGTGTTTTTAACAAATAAATTTAAATCCCTAATGATGTTCCCTTCTTACCCTAAAATTTAACTATTTTAGGAAAAAAATATAATTGAGGTTTCTTTCTATAGTTTCAGGAGCATGATTACTGTTGACTTAAATTTGCTGGGGAGTGCTTCAGTGAGGAGAAAGGAAAACACTGGATCTCCAAAAACACAATCTGTGGTCCTGTTGAGCCTAAGGGGGCCTTAGATTAAGGACAAGAGTGATTGCTACTGACAGTACACCTTATCTTCTCCCCCTAAAACCCCTCATAAATCCTGTGGCACCTATAATGTTACCTTGAGTCACAAAACCTGAGGTGATAGAATATCGCACCCTTAAACAGGTTTTCTCTTACTTGCACCAATTGGCTCAACCAAATTGTTCTACATTGAGAAAAGATATTTTAGTCAAATCTCAAAATAATTTGGAGGCAGAGAAACATATTCTGGAATGTAAAAATAATGACTTTCTTTGGAGATGGCCATAAGACATATTAAAACTACTGCTATAAAGAGGAAGATGATTGCTATGACTGGTTAGCTGTATTTTGATTTTAGAGAGTGAATTTTCTACCAGATTGGCTGTGCATTTCTTTATAAATATGTGCACACATGAATATATGTGAATACATTACATATTTGTATATGTATGTATCAGTTCAGTTCAGTTCAGTTCAGTCGCTCAGTCGTGTCCGACTCTTTGCAACCCCATGAATCGCAGCATGCCAGGCCTCCCTGTCCATCACCAACTCCCGGAGTTCACTCAGACTCGGTATGTATACATATGGCATAATTTTGGTGTTTATATACACCATTATACATACCTATACATACAGATGTATACACATACACATATAACTCATATAGGTAAACACAAAATGATACAATACCAAAACCATCACTCCTAATACAGATCATCTATATACACTTCTTATTTTAAAGATGAACAAAAAGAAAGTCCAGAAAATTAGACTTTGGCAAGTTACCTGGATTTGTAGTCACATACTTTGTCTAATATCTGTGTTGCTCTTTCTTATTTGAATTATGTCAACATGCCATTTCTTTTCTCACCTTTTCTGTGATTTTATGGAATTCCTATATAGCAACCATGTTGTTAGACAGTTTTTCTGGATCAAGTGAACATAACCATTTCACTCATCTTTATTTTTCTACTGTATCTTCTGTCACCACCATTACCTTTCAGCTGCCAAAGACTGCTTTGGAAAATTTTCTGGTAGTAATAACTGATGGAATGGACAGTGACTATCTGAGAATATTTCTATTTTTTCCTTTAAATAACCTTAGTAGAGTGTATGTTTTTTTCATATTAGTTTTCTAGAGAGGACAGAGAGCTGCCCCAGTAAGGCTCTCACTGCTTAGACCTTCTGGCAATTCTTACTGTGGAGTTACCTTGACCCCCACCTCAGAATTCACTCAAGAAAAAATGAATACAACTGTTCTCCACTTATTCTCCTCCTTTTAATTACTATTGTTTTATAACCATATCTCAATTTAAACCTCCTGTTCTATGTTCTTTAGATCTATTAATTTTCATTAATTTAAATGTATTTCTTATATATGGCAAATTGCCTCCCTATATATAAGTAAATTTCAGTATTATGAAACCTTTTCTAACTGTAAACAGATTAGTAACTTTTATTTTCAGAAATATTACAATGCTTCTAGATATAGTTAAGATTGGTAAATGCAGACATTTGTTCCTTTGGCACTAGTTTATGGCTAATAATTATATACTGGAAATTGTTTTACAGAAAGTTACCAACCCAAATTTTCTATAATACCCTTTAGATGGCAGATAAATAGATTCTTATAAAAAATTGTTTTATTGGTTTTGCTTTTGTTTCTAAGTTATTTTTGCAGAATTCTCTTGCTAAAGAATGAGAAGTATGTAGACTCAGCAGAGAAACTGAAAGCTTGTCATTTTAGTTCAGTTGAGCTAAACCTCCTTAGTGGACACACTGTGTACAGTTTTCTCTATATTTCCATGTTTCCAGGCTGTCAGGACACATATATTGAAATTGAGACACCAGAGGCTCAGCGCCTGCATTTCTTGCTATTGAGATACCTAAGAAAGATCTTCTGAATGTAGTATGTTTGGCAGGGGAAAAAAAAAGCATTAAATAATTTTGAAAACACATAGAGCAGTGGTCCCCAACTTTTCGGCACCAAAGACCACTTTTGTGAAAGACAAATTTTACACAACGAGGGTGGGATGTTTCCACAGTTGGGAGGTGGTTCAGGAGGTAATGTGACCAATGGAGTAACAGATGAAACTTTGCTCATTTCCTGCTGTGTGGCCTGATTCCTTACAGGCTAAAGACCAGTACTGGTCCACAGCCCAAGGGTTGGAGACCTCTGACATAGTGGAACTTTGGAAATAAAAACGGTAATGTATTTATTCATGAGTTAGTAATCCAAAATAAATTCTGAATAAAATAGATAAATGTAATTATCAGTTAATGTTTCAAAGTGAAGGAAATAATTGAATACTTACAAGGAGGATTTGGAGACAAATATTTAAATAGAAAATTTTGGCCCAGAAAATGGTCTTAGGGTCATTTCTGTGCAATGAAAGCAGTTAAAACTAGAGAAATACTTTGAGTTGTTACAATAACAACTCATGTCGATCACATGTCCCATTCATATGTATGTCTTTAGGAAGCAAAGCGTCTACCCAGTGGTCCTGCCACCAGGAAGCAAATCAGTCCTGCCATCATTACTGTGTAATGCTTTTAGTGTTCATTTCAATCACCTCAAAGGAGTGAGAAGAATTGGATCGAGAGGATGTCCTCAGAAGATATCACACTACTTTGTCTATTTGTCTGTCTTGCTTTTAGAATCACATTTCTGAGCCCAGGAGACCACAGCCAGAGGCTCAGCTGCTTCAGTGTGCTGTCCACAAGCATAAACACAGTGCGTCCAGCTGCCTGATGGGGGACTCTGCTAATTGGAGAAGTCTGCTCTGGTCCCCTGTCACTAGTTGGCAGACAGAACAGTCTGGGCCGAAGCTGATTTCCAGAGTCAGGCATTCATTTATCTCAGTGATAACAGGGTATGTGTAGAGAGAAGTAGCAAAGAAAGCAAAGGGCAGCTGCAGTTGAGGTGGGGACAGTACTCATGCCCCCAAATCAAAGACATGTTGCCTGTAGGGCCTTGGCAGTTTAGTTCTCTCTCCAAAGTTTAATTAGTCACTAATTTTAAACTGCTCTCTTTTATTATGGATGTATTTGGCCAGTGCTGCTTTTTTTTTTTTTCCTAAGAAACATGATTTCATCTCAAGCAAGTTGCAAATGCTTAGGTATCAATGTTAGAAACTGCAGTCAAGCACAACCTGTCCCCAAATCTCAGCCCCTTGAAACACGATGGCTCATTAATAACTTAAAAAGGATGATGACACTGATGCTATTTATAGAGTCTTGCCAGGCAGATCTGCCAGCATTAAAGAAATTAACATGGAGAAATTGTCAACTGGAAAACATTAGTGTTTATCAACAAATCAATCAAACTTCAACAACTGTAAACCGTGCTTTTAGCTAAGTGAAATGTATTGACAATGACAGCCACTTACCCACCTTGCTGAAGAGCCCCAAATCCCCATGTTGGTCCCCAACCAGGCAGACTCTCCCCTTGACATTGTAGTTATCACCCACTCCTGCCTTTTAGGGAAGAGTCAGCCTGCCTCTGTTCCACATTTAAGAGCAAGCTGGAGAGACTGGGCTGTGGTCTCAGTTGTATACTAATTAGCTCTGACTGTCAATTTATAAAGTCTCAAGCAGACTAAATTCAATACCAAGGTTAGTGGCTCCAGGAACCAAAGTCTAGGTTTATGTGTACTTCATGAAAGGAAGACTCTGATTTAAGGAGTTTTTCTTGGTTCTCTCATCCTTTAAAAAGCAGTGCTTGACTCTCATTGTTGTATATTTAGAGATGGTGCTATTTTCATTTCTGGGCTACATCGGGATGATGACATGGCTTCGGAACCTGAACAAAGCTGGAGAGCTCTGATAGGCTGCTGGTGATGTCATCTCTGTGCCTCCAATGCCCGGGAAAAGCACCAGGGACTGACTGTTTTCCTGACTTTTCTTTTCTTTCTTTCTTCCTTTTTTTCTTTTTCTTTTTTCCCCAAATATGAAATCTCACTTTCACACTAAGAGTACGTTTGGAGTTTCATATCCTAGCAACGTTATCACTAAAGTAGCCGGTGACCGCTTTGCACAGACTGACACTGCTTGGCTTGACACACAGTTTCAGTTCTCACGGAGAGGATTTTGTGCTGCATCACACTGAATATCGCTGCTCCCTAATTTCTTGTCATTACAGCAAACCCTTTCACGTGCTCCCTTTCTGTAACCCAGATGATCAACACTTGTCAAGTTCACCTGCTCATACAAATCCTAATCAAAGGAGCCTAACAGTGGTAGGAGGACTTAAAAATCAAAAAAGAGAAAATATGGCCAGGGCACTTAGCTTCAGAATTAATATTGCCCCAGCTCGTCCCAAGGATGTCTCTTATGTAATGCACAGCCTTGCCAACTTCCACCTTTTGTTCTTCTTATGTGTATATTCCTAAAACAACAGGATGGTTGAAATGATGTTTTCACTGAAGTTAGGGTGGGAAGACTTGGGGGAACCTGGAATGAAATAAAGGAGCCCTCTACATCCCTATTTAGAGGGAGGGGCTTATTTTTGCTCAGTATGTAGCAAATTTTATATTCTTTTAAAACAAAACATCAATCCTGCAGTTTTACTTCTGACATCCTACCTAACACCTTAAATCCCAAATTCTCATCTGTTAAGTGAGACAAAAAGACACACCTGTCTGAAGAGTCAGCATTCGATGTATTGCTGTGTCTAGAGTCCACTGTGCACGACAGGAGCAAAACTAAAATCTGCTCCTGCCAATCAGATTCCAAGCTCTGTGACACAAGCAAATAAAGACAACCAGGAAAAAAAGGAAAGTTGAAAATTGCTAAGCAGTCTCCATGGCTGGCCAAGGAATTAGTCCATTCTCAGCACTAGAGTCCTTTCCCCTCCTTGTAGCTCCACAACTGATTTTCACCCAGGAGTAAAACCTACAGTGCTAGAATTTGAGGGGATGTGGAGGGACATTAAAATGAAACAAAAAACAAAACATAATTTCAAAATTAAAAAGTAAAAGTTTAGATGTGTCTCTACTTGTCACTATAAGAGTTTGGAGAGTTTGAAGCAAAATATTCCTTATCGGATTTTTATGCAGGAAATTTAACATGAGGATCCAAAAAAAAAAAAAAAGAAAAGAAAACTAGCAGTCATAAATGGATATTCACAAAATACTGTACTGAATTTTGTGAAAATTACAAAATAAATATTAGTTATGGACATTGGCATTAAGACTTAGATTCTGATTTTGTAAAAAATGAGTGAAAATAACAGTTCAAATTGCAAATATCAATTCAAGATAGCAAAAGAAGACCTGTCAAAAGGCAGCATGTGATTAAATATCAATTGCACTGTACATATAATTATTTTATGGATATTCAAAAGAGAAAAATTTTACCTCTAAATGAAATGGCCTGAGTAGTTTTAAGAAAAGGATTTGAGCTAGCCTCTGGGCCACAGAAGATGAATTTGCTTCAGATAAATAGCTGGGGTTAGGGGTGGGGGGTGTTCAAGACAGGAAGAAAGGTAAGAGCGAGACCAGAAAAGGTACAGTTTCAGGAAGTGGTGGGAAAACATGATTTGTAAAAAGGTGTGGTGAGAAATAGGATTGGAAAACCCTGAGGGTTCCACTGGCCCTAGAATGTAGTGCATATAATATAGAAGACAGTCAGACATTTGTTCTTAAACTCAGATTTACTGAGGATGTGAAATGTTCTGTCTGGCGGTGCACACACTGGTTCTGTGCTTTCTGCCCTTCTTTCACATCTTTGACACTATACACAGTTACCAATCCCCTTTCAAAGAACAAGGTCTGGCCTAGATTCAAGTCAAAACTCATCCATTAATCATATATTAACACTGGCTTTGAATGTGTTTGATAATTAAACATTCTACTGTTTAAAAAAATCAGCATAATTTTTTCAGAATAAAATATATTGTCCTTGTACCTTTATATTTCAGCATTCCATATTGTTCTGATACACAAAAAAATGTGATTTAAACATGGGAAAGTTTGCTCAGTGTAGTAAATATTTAATGTCATATATATATATATATATATATATATAATGCTGGAATAACCAACAAAGTTTGATTGACTTTATTAGCAATTTCAGCATCAAAATTCCTTTCATTTTGTTCTCTTTTGCATTTTTTTCTAGTTAAATTTTATTTAGTACTTTCACATTTACATTAAGAATACCTTTCCTACCATAACAAAATAGAAGTCAGGTCATAACAGTTGCTAAAAAAATTTGCAGTGTAACCAAAAAAAGATGGAAAGCACTGGTGACCAAAATGAGTGGCATCATACAAACCACTGTGTAGAACATCTTTCTGCCTTGTTTGCTTTTTGAAATTTTCTGACTCATTCTAAAGTCTTCTCTGTTTGAACCAAGTCTAAGTTTTATTCTTTGTTGCTTTTTATTTTCACATTTTAGGTTTATCTGGCCCTTATAATTTCTTGCTGTCTAATTAGAGGAGTTCAGTTCAGTTCTGTTCAGTCGCTCAGTCGTGTCCGACTCTTTGTGACCCCAGCAGAGACATTACTTTGCCGACTAAGGTCCATCTAGTCAAGGCTATGGTTTTTCCCGTGGTCATGTATGGATGTGAGAGTTGGACTATGAAGAAGGCTGAGTGCCGAAGAATTGATGCTTTTGAACTGTGGTGTTGAAGAAGACTCTTGAGAGTCCCTTGGACTGCATGGAGATCCAACCAGTCCATTCTGAAGGAGATCAGCCCTGGGATTTCTTTGGAGGGAATGATGCTAAAGCTAAAGCTACAGTAGTTTGGCCACCTCATGCGAAGAGTTGACTCATTGGAAAAGACTCTGATGCTGGGAGGGATTGGGGTCAGGAGGAGAAGGGGACGACAGAGGATGAGATGGCTAGATGGCATCACGGACTCGATGGACGTGAGTCTGAGTGAACTCTGGGAGTTGGTGATGGACAGAGAGGCCTGGCATGCTAGGCACTTAGAAATGTCTTGGCTGTATAAATGAACAAGATATATCCCACTAGGAGCAACTACCCTGAATTGCAGGTACTGTTTCCTTCTCAAGAAAACAATTGCTGACTCCACCCCCCACCCCCAGATTTGTGTTCAGCCACATAAGTTCTGTATTAAGATTGTCCCTGTCACATAGAGAGGCGGTTTTGAATTCACATCTTCTTTTCAGAGTTAACTAAATATAGTATTTTCACTGATGCATTAAACGTTTTTCAGCAGAAAATTTCACACTTATTAGGGGAAAAGTGCTATGATCTTGGGGGCAGATAGTATTTTCAAGCAACCTTTGTTTTCTTCATATCCCGAGCAGATAGTCCTTGGCTTGACAAAGAAAGAGCACATGTATAAACCACCTACAAATCCCCAAAGCAATGTTATTCTTTAAATAAGCTATATGCACGACCAAAAGAGCCTAAAGAGCCCCAAGTTCATCAAGAAAATTTACCCTTTTCAAGCGTACCTTCAAAAGTAATCATTGCACTAGTTATGAAAGTTTATCCACGGCTGCTTCTTTTTTAGATGTCTTGCCTTGGCACATATTTATTGAGGTACTAATATGTAGCAGGCACTGCTGGATACTTGGAGAGGGCTCAGTGAATAAACAAACAGGTTGTGTTCTCCTATATACAGAAGAAAAGGTTATGAACTAAGACTAGTATTAATCTTGAAGGAAATTTGCAAGATCTACTTGTTCCAGTGCCTCTTGACATCTCTCCATCTTCTGATACAAGGATGCTCCTTTCCTCCAGGTATAGAGAGGGCCCTCTCAGATCAGGGTGTCATGACCGCCTTCTGGGTAGGTGGGAGCTGTTAAAGAGTCCTTCTTGCACCTGCAGTTTCTCAAATTCCTTGAGCTTAAAATATTTAGTATGCCAAAGTTCCACACTTTGGAGTAGCATGTTCTGAACTCATCTATGCCATTTAATAGCATGGCAAAGGGTAAGCTCACCTAAGGGATAAATTGCAGAACTGAAGTGCCCAGGACTAATACTGAAGGGCTTCAATATTTAGATGCAGGAAAAGAATCAGGAACTGAAAGAGGCTGAGCAAAAATGCCCAGAGAAATGGATAATTAGACATATGTAGCATCAGAAAATCCAAAATATGAAATGTTTTGAGAAAGAAAGGAGTCAGTTTGGGAGAATGTTCTGTACAGTAACACAAAGTTTAAAAGTCTAATGGGCACAGGCCACTCCTGGTTCAGGGGTGAAGGCATAAGCTAGCCCGCAGTGACTTGAAGCCCATAGGTGATATTATGCATTTGCAGCAATCTTAGTTTCCAACTGAAAATTTTTCCCAAACATATGTCATTACCTTATGTGTGGTTATATAATGTCCCATACAATTGGTCTGTTAGTTAATTTTGTGACAAAAATTCACACTGGCTGTTTAATTGAACTTTTTAGTCATTTCTACTTGATAATATCTTTGGGTGTCTAAATATATACTCAGCCACAGATTGGAGCCGATACACTCAGCAAACAAGCAAACAGAAACTATTCATTGAAGAGGAACAAAACATCCTGTTCCTGAAAGCAGAAGAAAGACTTGTATTTATTTATTTCATTTTTTCATTATTAGGCTTTTTAGAGTTTGTTGCTGAAATTCATCAGATAATTGTTTAAAGCTTCACGAGTAACTCTGTGGAATATCAGTATGAAGCTGACTATACAAAAAACTCCCAAGAATTTCTACCCTCATAACATCAGACTTAAAACATCCAAGTCTAGAGATTTACCTTTGTCTATTGAATTTCTTACTATGTCAGTGAATCTCCCACCTCAACAAAACAGGCAGGTATCTGAAAGCTGAAACATACATGGATATACATGGGCCACAATAGTTTGGACACTTGAAATGTAAAAGAAATCAAATGCCCTCCAAAAACACACAAACAACATACAACACATTATCCCTTAAGACATGCCATTCAAATTCTAATAAAAAAATTGGCCAGCAAGCAAGCTATAAAAGCAATGCACTGTCTGCATAAAAGGCTTCTTTTGACAAGAAAATGACTATTAATGAGAACATGTTCATTTCTGGCATCAGGCTTAAAGAGACCCAGGTCATAAATCTCTTTGATCTTCTTGCTAAAGCTAGAATCAAGCAAAGAAGCAAGTTCATTCATTTTTAAAAAAAAAATGCTTTTGATTGAAATGATTCCATTTAGTTACAAGTAATTTATCATGTTTTTCTTTCCCTTCCCAAGTTTAGTTTCTTTTCCATTCTCTCACAGTTAAATCTTGGCTAAGGTTCCAGTTAGATGTTACTTTAGGGTTTCTTATTTGATGGGGGTCAGGCAAAACTTCCAAGAGAAATGTGTGTGAAGGGGTAGAGTTTGGGAGAATGAGACAAACAACAATAAGAATTCATAAATTTTGAACAAAAAAAAATGTCCCTCATAGTTCAGCCTGTAAGCCTCCATGATAAACTTTAAATGTGCCAACACTGCCCTCTCTTGTTTATTCACAGTCTATGTTGAAACCTTGTCTTCAATGCACAGCCTTATAAAACCTTTCTTTCCACTGCTCCCTGCAAGTCACCTACAAAAATGAACACAGAGTTTTTATAAGATTCTTTTCCAGTTGTATTTATTCACTTTTGCATTCAGCACATTTCCTTTTGCATTTCTGTTCCTTGCCTCTCTAGGTGCCAGCTCGTGGCTTAATATAAAGCACCTTAGAGGAGCAAGCCTCTCACTAGCAAAATCCCTCTGGAGATGTAATGCACACAGTCCTGGCAGAACTGCCATACCTCTTTCCTGAAAGGAGATTTAATTGTATTTCCAATACTCTCTGAGGATGCCTTTACAAATTACCATTTTGGATGCAAGGGGAAATTAGGAGTTTGCTATTGATCATCTCAACCAAACTTCCTTAGATGTGAGTCTCTGAGTTTCCTTGGTAAACAGAGGTATGGAACCAGAGGTTCACTGTGTGGTCACAGAAGCATCTGCATGCCTGTCACTGCACAGAGAAGCAAGGAATTAGCAAATACTCATCCACAACCTCTCTTCCATTTTCAACAAACAAAATCTGAGGGAAGAATTTATCTCTCTATCTCTGAAAAATTCAGAAAAAAAAAGGGGGGAAATATTAAGGTTTCCTGACACTTCATGCCCTCCTTCTCCATTAGCATTTTCATTTTGGTCACATGAGTTAGAATCACAGGACAAAAATTATTAAAAACAAAATGTTCTTTTGAGTCACAGATTCTTAATTTTTTTTACATTCAAGATTTCTAACTCACTCGTGTTATAAGCTATTCTTTTAGTGCTTCTGAATATACTCATCTGAGATAGACTAGAATGAGATTAAGAAGAGGAGAGTAAGCTTACAAAGAGTTGCTGCCTTCTAGATCAAATATGTGGTTTGATTTGGGTGGGAAAAGGATTATGGAAAAGCCCCTTCCTGTCCCACCCACAAGATATTTGAATGAACAAGGATATCAAATAGTTCCCATCTCCCTTTTCTCTTCTGATTAATTATTGGCAGCTATCTAAAACACTGGACAGAGAACAAATCTAGTACGGTAACTGAGTTAATAAGGAACAGTTCTGACTTCTGCTGGTGATACATGCTGCAAGAGTGAGAATATGGCTGATTAGTGTCCAGGATATGGATCAGACATGGTTCAGGTTAGATTTGGCATTTCTTCTTAGGATCCCAGCACAGAACCTTGAAAACTAAGCTTTGTATGTCTTATATGATGTGAATTGGCTCATCTGTTTAGCAGTGGGCAGAGGAGAGACTTGAGGGAGTGAGATTCAGGACTGGTAGCTTAAAACATAGGGTGGTGAGGTAAAATTTAACCTGAAGAGAGAGAAATAGATCTTTAGGTTTCACAACAGCAAGAAATAGCAAGAAGGTACACAAAAGCATCACTAAATGAGAAATGACTGGAGAAAAGATGAGAGGAGGGTGAGGCAGGTGTTCATTGGAGTAGAATGTAAAATCATTATACTTTCAGTATTTCAATTCTGATTTACTATCAACTTTCTTTTGCTTTTTTTGCTCTCATTCTTATATTACAGTATCCAGGGGTTTTCTTCTTGTATATGCAAATCTGCTCTTGAAGAAATCTCTCACATTGGTCATCCTGCTGAGATATTTTGCTACTGTCATTGTCAAAATATACCTGTTTCACTTCTAGACATTTGGAAATGTCAAAGGAAGATTAAAAACACTTTTGTCAAATGCCTATGATATTTTACTGCTTGACTCCGTAGTGTAGACTTTTAGAACAAGAAATGGCCAACAAAGTAGCTAAATAGACACCGTCAGGCTTCTGTTTGCTTGTTGTAATGGAACACATATTGAACTTGAAGTCATAGGTGTGTATTCAAATCCTGTGGTTCTGTTGCATGCCGTCTGGGTGACCTTGGCCAAGTCACTTAACCTCTCTGAGTCTAGTTTCCTATTTTGTAAAATGACGATAATAATTCCTGCCTTGCCAACTTCACAATGTTGCTGTGAAGATCAAATGAGATACTGTATGTGAAAATTCTTTGAAACACTACAAAACACTACACAGATGCAAGCTATTGTTACAAAGCTGAATCCTAGTGGGTCCTGTGGTGTTTGAGCCATACATGCACATGCTGAGTCTAGTCGGTCTATCATTATTTCTAAATATGGCTGGTCTCCTGGCTTCTGAAGTTTCCACATGAAATATCGCCTGGTATTTGCTTGAAGCCTCTGCTCCATGTCCTCAAATAATGGGCCATTAAGTGTTACATTCCAAACCAGCAGAACCAGCATTTTTGACCTTGTACCTGTAACCTACAGAAGTACTATTGTATCTCAGAGATAAACGTACCTGAACTGCAAGGTGCTTAAAAGATATATTTAGTGCGAAGGCATTTCATTTGTCACTGAGCAATTTTACAGTGTCTGATATAAGCTGTAGATTTTATGATCTATAATCAAAGGCTTGTGCAGACACCTCTCCTTAATTTGGATTTGTGACAGTATTAAAAAATGAAACTTTCATCTTTGGATCTACTTCACTTATTCGATAAAACAACCATGTATGCTTTTAAGTGTAAGTCACTTAAAATTTCAGACTGTTCTTAGCAACACAGGAACTCTTGACCCAAACTTGTTCTACTGACTTACGGGAGAATATTCTGTTTTCTGTCCCTTTTGATCACCCTAGAACTTTTCCTGTACCGGACTGTTTTCACCTTATTAGACTCAATGTGCTTAGCAACTAATGGGCAAAGAGAGAGGTGGATATTTCTCTTGCAATTGTATACAGAGATTCTAGAACTGAAAGATACATGGCATGGTGGAGATAGAACTCAGAATGCCAGAACTAGTCAAAAACTTTCAAAGCACTTTTTCAGAGCCCCATTTTATTTTGTAAAAACTGAGTCTCAAATAGACGTAAAGGTATACCAAAAAACACTTTTCCACAACTGGCAAAACAAGCACTGCAATCAATATTTAGTGATGTATCCTTCTATAGTACAAGAAACAGCCTTTCTATTATAATAATCTCTACAGATAATTTGAGCAATGGAATCTTGCTATATAGCACATATCACCTTTTCTTGCCATACTGGAAATGTCATGAAATAATGAAAAATCATTCCTTCCTTCCACAAAGCTATTTGAAGAAGTTAAATCTACATAAGGGCTCTGTCATTTATTTATCACCCATCATGTGAATAGATTTCATGCATATACAAACTAAGTAAAACCAACTGACCTCAATCACAAGAGCCACTCTTCTTTTCTCTCCCATTTTATTTCTTTTGTTGAGCTGAAATGTAAAATTTTGTGATGTAATTAATGTTGTCTCTACCCCTCCCCCACCCCCAACTTTCTAGGTCTCTGCTGCATGTTCTAAAACTCAGACAGGGCTAGAAATGTTCTTTCCATTTGGGGTCAGTTTAAAAAAAAAAAAAATCACTCCTCCTCATCACCATTTCATCTCCAGTATCTCTAACCTTATTTTCTTGGTTATGACTCTGTGCTCTTGTCATTGGCTTCCCACAACTAGAGAAAACAAAAGTCAGCCATCAACAATCATCACCATCCACCCTCATACACAGTGGGAGTGCATTATGCAAATATGCAAACCCTAGGAGATGAGGATTATTGGGGACATTATGGAGTTTGGCTGCTACAACTAAAAGGTAAAAGGATACACGCACACGCACTGAGGAGGACAAATAGATTCAAGAAATATTTGAGGATATTCTTTGCAGAGACAAAAAAATGCTACGTCTGGTTTTCAAACAAGTGGAGATACTTGATATTACAAGACTGCATTACATTATGATCCCAAATCCATCTAAAAGTTTCTTTAGTTGAATGCTGCCCATGGATTGTGTCTGAATACACCTTGCATAGGAAAAGTGGCAGGAAGAAGAAGTCCTACACCAGGGTGAGCCTTCAGGGCAGCCAGTGACAGACCACTGGTACTTCCCAGGCCAAGTTCCATCCGGTACCATCTGTGTCTGTGCTGTGCCCTCTCTAGGGCTTGTGAAGTGTCCTGGTTCTCCCCGAGCAGAAGCCAGCCTGAACCACATCCTGGTCAAGAAACTGAGACGCCATTTTCTCAGAGTTTTTTTCATTCCCTCTGCATCTGAAGTATCTCTCTGTAGCCTGGATCTTAATAATTAATCTGTTAATACTGATTGGACAAATCTAGTAAGAGAAGAGTCTGGTTCTGTGATGCCTCAGAAGCTAAAGACTATTTTCACAGTTTTAATAGTAACAGCTTCTGAGTCACCTGGGAACATGGGAGTTTTTCACATGGCTTAGGCTTAAAATTGGGTCTTAAATGAGGCTGTGACCAAGATCATAGCATCTAGAGGCCAACAGCAAGAGAGGGAAAGGCTCTCCTCCAAGGGGATCAAAGAAAAGAGAACTAAAATGGGATTTGGCACAGTGTTCCCCACACCTGAGCAACTAATAAGCACTTTAATAGAAAACTGAATATAATGGAAGATAGGATGTAAGGCAAAGGAGAAGCTCTTCAGGCTGACCAGATTCTCATGAAGCTATTTGGGAAGGTGAATTTATTAGAAGATGATTTCTTCCTGAAGATCTTTGTGTCCAAAATAAATTGTTAAAACATCAGAATAAAATAATTAAGAATTGTAGAGCTGCATGTCAGAAAGTATAATTCGGCTGGCTTAATGTGAGTGGAAGCTCTGCAGAGGACCAGCCTTCAGGGTTGGATTGATTCAGACCTGGCTCATTTCTACCTTACTACTCACTTTCATAGTGCCAACCTTGTCCTATGATTAGACTCCCCAGCGAGGACAAATTTACTGCTCTAGGTTCAGGTTTCACCTCTGCATACCTACCACCATTCTCAAAGAGGTGGAAAGGACTTTTTCTTTTTCCCCTCAGTATTCCTAGTAAGATTCCTGAAATTAATTCTGATTAGGTTGCTTAAAGCAGATGCTTAATGAATGTGGCCAGGAGAATAGAATGTGCTGATTGGTTTATGCTCACCAGATCTCTGAACAGGGGCCAAGTTGGAGGCAAGAGTTCTTTAAAGAATAGGATTGCAAGACTAGGAGTAGGCATCCCAAATTGAAATATGTTCTGTTTTCAAGACAGGTGATTGGTGAGATTTAAGGGAAGTAATAGATTCTGGGGAGCTAGACAATGAAACCTAATTTTATACATATTTTTGTTAATGCAAATAGTAACAAAATAAAAAAAATAGTAAAAATTTATTTTGTAGCAAAATTTGATACCTGTATCAAGGTTTAGAATGTTTATGCATTCTGACACAATTGTACTTTTAGCAATCTACCCTACAGAAATATATTTTGACACAATTGTACGTTTAGCAATCTACCCTACAGAAATATAAAAAATACAGACACTGATGATCAAGACTATATGTTCATTTATTATTTGAAATAGTAATGGTAATAAAAAACAGGATGCAACCTAAAATCATTCATCCAGCATACCTCATTGATTACCTGAAGTCTGCTAGGTACTTTTAAAGGCTGTGAAGACAGCAGTTAACAACAGAATTACAATCGCTGCCTTCATGGAGTTTATATTCTAATGACCTCAGAGTTAAAGATTTGTGAGTACTGACTTAAAAAGACAGCTATTTATTGTGATAAGTGATAATAAACAAGTTGAAAAATATCATATAATTTTGGTGTTTAAATAAACAATTATATATGTTAGAAATATTTTAAAATATACATCATGCTATTTTGCAATGATGAGGAAGGAGTGAACTTGTCCTTTACTCACTCATCATTGATTGACATTTTTTAATAGGCATGCACATATTTCATAATTTTAAAGTCTCTAAAAGAAAAGATAGTATTCAGTAAATCCTATTTATACTCATATGTCAGTGTTGGAAGAAAAGAAAGTAGAGGGAGGGAAAGGAAGAGGGTAAGAGATTGGATGTACAAATGGACAATGATCAGATTGTATTTTTTTTTTTAACTTTATTTTACTTTACAATACTGTATTGGTTTTGCCATACATCAACATGAGCACCATGGATGTACATGAGTTCCCAAACCTGAACCCCCCTCCCACCTCCCTCCCCATACCCTCTCTGGGTCATCCCCGTGCACCAGCCCCAAGCATCCTGTATCCTGCATCGAACCTAGACTGGCGAAGAAACTGACTTCGTTTCTTACATGATATTATACATAATCTGCATGAGACAGCAACTCCTTTATCTACAACAAACAAGCTAGGTAGCTGGGCTGCTCTAAGTCTGATTTGCAGGAAGCCAGACTGCAATCTCTATTGACAATCCAGGAAATTAAACATTAACTTCTGGGATAATTGACTTAAAATGACCATGACTTGACTATTAACTTACAGGCTTCTTAATTTTTGTCCCTGCTTCCAACTTAGAACCAACTAGACAAAATTAAATGGACACTGCTAGCTAATCACATAGATGTTCCACTTTTAGTTTGCCTAAACACAGCTTGCCCAAACCAGCAGGCTCCAGTCAAGGTGGACCCGAGGTCACCCACTTTCTCCATCAGGCAGCTCTCCCAACTCCTTTGTCTGCTTTGAGTCTCTGCCCAAATTTTAGTGAAATGGCTGACTCCTTTGCTACAGCAACCCAAATAGACTTTGCTTTGCTTATTTTGGGGGTTTTCATTTATTTTCACAAAAATAAGAGTAAGACTAAAAGGACGAGAAAAAGAGGAAGAGAAGGAGAAAAAAGTCACAACATTCAATTTCACATAATTTATAAACTTACTGAGAGGACAAATCGACCAAGCCTTTCAACAACGGGAAACAGAGAATAAACTCAAAGACTGAACAATTATGTGGCACAAAAGGCAACTTCCTTGAAATTTAGGAGAAACTTCTATAGATTGTAACAACCAGGGATTAAGTCAGACTTTTTTCTAGAAACAAAAATAATGCTTTACCCTAGGGTTGATGCGGCACTCCAACTCTGAGTGTCTTATTGGAGAGAAACTCCATAATCAAGAACTGATTTTCAGCTTATTGTCTACCAAAAAATACAATGTTTGATTCCTGGTAATGGTCTTCCCATCTCCCCTTCTCCTGAATTTATTGAAAACTTCATTTATTCGTTGAGGGAAAGGGCTGAAAAAATAAAGCCCTAGACTCAAGAGCCTGACTAAAGATCCAAAGCATTTGTGTTACTGTTTGTGTAAGCCTGAACTATGGGGTAGATAGGATTGCATTCATATGTTCCAGTATATTATAACAATTCATTTTACTATCAACATTTAGAAGAGATGCACTGTGGGAGAAATGGATCCTTTGAGTTAAAAACAGCTTGTTTTTAATGAGAGCAAGAGCTCTCATTGCACAGCTCAGGGCAAGGAGGTTCCTCACAGGAATATTTACTTTGCTGAGCCAAAATGGTTGCATGTTGATCCACTTCTTGATTCTATAATATCCAAGAGAGGAAAAACCTCCTTGATCCTGCCCCCATTATATCCAGTGTTGAGATCACCAAATTGACCATACTATGTCTTTTCAAACAAGTGATACCTTGAGTTAAATCCTCACTTCCTTTCACTAGCTACACCCTTAGGAAAGATATTTCATTGTTTTAAAACTGGTTTCATAATCCATAAGATAAATTTAAGAGCACTCATCTCAGAATTGTTGAGAGAATTAAATGAGAAAATATAAGGTGAATAGCATATTAAATATCACATCCTTTTCTCCTCTCTTTAAGGAAGGAGTTGCTTACTATCAACTATTTCCATCTAAAAAGAGAAAGTGAAGTGAAGTGAAAGTCATTCAGTCTTGTCTGACTCTTTGCAACCCCATGGACTGTAGCCCATGGAATTCTTTAGGCCAGAATACTGGAGTGGCTAGCCTTTCCATTTTCCAGGGGACCTTCCCCACCCAGGAATCAAACATGAATCTCCTGCACTGCAAGCAGATTCCCTACCAACTGAGCTATCAGGGAAGCCCCCATCAGACATGTGAGAGAAGGCCTGTGTGTGTAGCAGAGTTTTATTAAAGTATAAAAGAGACAGAGAAAGTTTCTGACATAAACATCAGAATAGGGATGGAGAGTGCCCCAAAAAGAGAAAAGGAAATAGATTTAAATCGCCAAATTTACACATGAGACATTCTTGCCATCAGGTCAACAAACCAATAATTTGCTATTGAAGAAAGTTACAGAAATTTCTATAAACAAAAGAAAATGTAAGAAAAGATTTGGCATTTTAGGGTAAAGGTCTGTTTTCAACTTGGAAAAAGCCTTCTGAAATAGCAAGGATGGAGGAAGTTAGACTCAGATTACATACAGCGAATGACCATTTCTCATGCTAAAATTGCTAAGTTGCTTCAGTCGTGTCTGACTCTGTGTGACCCCATAGACGGCAGCCCACCAGGCTCCGCCATCCCTGGGATTCTCCAGGCAAGAACACTGGAGTGGGTTGCCATTTCCTTCTCCAATGCATGAAAGTGAAAACTGAAAGTGAAGTCGCTCAGTCGTGTCTGACTCTTTGCGACCCCATGGACTGCAGCCCACCAGGTTCCTCCATCCATGGGATTTTCTAGGCGAGAGTACTGGAGTGGGGTGCCACATGCTAAAACTAATAGACAGTAAATCCTGGAGAAATATTTACCATCTGCTTTCATCTGATCTCCAAAGCTTGAGGAGCATGTCCACAAAAATCTTCTTTTTCTTCTGTAAGCAGAGGGTTGACAACTAAGAGATCTGAAATTACCCACTTACTGTGACACTTTCTTTTGATGTCATTTTGAGCAAAGGTGAGGGAAGAGAAATAGAAACCTAACATCTACATAATTTATTTCAGTCTTTCCTCATAATTTTACATAGGAAGCATCCTCATCTTTTGGAGGAAGGTCCTAAGGCTTAATGAGGTGCAACACCTGCAGAGCAGACTAGGTAAGGAAATTTTGACCCCAGATCTGTCCAACATAGCCACTCTCTTCACCTGACTTTTATTTTCAATGGAATAGTGTGCTTCTTGGACCATACTTCTCTGACTCTCCTGCATTCCTAATCTTTGAATAAAATTCTATAATTGAATATATGTTGTAGCTATATTTTCCCTATAAAAAGAAAACTATTATTTTTCACTTGGAAAACAACATTTCAGCACTTGAGGATCTAGTATTAATGCCTATAATACTTTTGTTACCTAAACTCAGTAATTAACTAGGAGACAATATTAAAGGGAATTTAAAAATGAGGATATGTCTGAGATTAATTTATTTATTCACTTATTAGCAAATGTTCATTATTGAACACTTATTATGTGCCAAACAATATTCTAGGCAGTGAGTTAGGAAGCCTTGCTACAAGTGCAAGCTGTGGACTAAGAGCATTGGCACCTCCTGGGAACATCAGAAATGCAGAAATGACAACCCTACCCAAATCAGAATGTGCATATTTGACAAGATCTCAAGTTGATTTGGGCCTCCCAGGTGGCACTAATGGTAAAGAACCCTCCTGCCAATGCACCCGACATAAGAGACACAGGTTCAATCCGTGGGTTGGAAAGATCCCCTGGGAAGAGGGCATGGCAACCCGCTCCACTGTTCTTGCCTGGAGAATTCCACAGAGAAGAGGAGCCTGGGGAGCTACAATCCATAGGGTCGTATAGAGTCAAGAGTCGGACATGACTGAAGCAACTTAGCCCTCACTCAGAACTAGTTGATTCATATGCACATTAAAGTTGGATAAGCTGCATATGAAAAAACAAGAAAATTACTGGTCTTTAAGAAAAAAAAAACAAGAAGAACAAAATACCGTAGCATTTTATTTCTATTATATAGAAAAAATATTAATTTGCATACTCATTAATGTGTGATTATAATATGATCATATTATACTTGGACTAATTTTCAATATTGGATTTATCCATTTAGGGGAAAATTGACCTGTCAGTTCTCTTACCATGAACATGCAAGACTCCTTCATTCATTTCAATTTATTTTTCAAAACATTTAATTACTCCTTACATACAAAATATTTAAACATTGGGGGAAAATGGTCTTACGTGATAAGTATGGCATCTTAACAACCATGACTAACTTAACCAGAAAGATTTGGAAAGCACTGCAAAGCTGTCAAAAGTGCCAGATAGGACAATGAGGGAAGTTGTCTAACATTTCTTGTTTGGAAAACATTTTTTTTCTGGCTTACATCGGTATCTTCCACTTTCCAAAAGTTCATTTTACGCCAATCTACTTGTATGAAAGACCTACATTAATACTGATTTTTGCTAATCAAAAGAAATTCAAAGAAGATTTTTGCTTTCACAAAGAAAGAGGAAAAGTAAAAATAGCACTCAGCATTTGTTTTGCAGTTTGTTATTAAGGCAGTGCCCACCCTAAGCAATGAGAGGGGCACCACTAAAGTTCTTCCCCTGGAACTACACTCAGCATTCTCGGAGCTTTGAGCTGTGTCTGTGGGCATCTGTGCTTTGCCCTGATTTATTTTGTGCATTCGCTAGCAAGATATGTCCTAAGGTAACTGCTTTTGTGCTTTATGCCCTTTCGATTTAAAAAAAGGTTTCATAAACATGCTCTGCTTTTAGATAGCTGGGGAAACCTATGTACAATGAAGGAAAGCACCTTTTCTGGCTCTTCATAATGAGGTTGGGATAGTTACAGATTCTGGAATACAGCTGGTTAAATGAAATATTCATTTTATCTTTCAAAATACAGGCTGGAAATGTACCCAATGCCCACTGGGAAGTATCAAAGAAGATAAATTATGGGAAAAGGCAGATTTGCCTTCTTCTTTTCTCTGGTCTCTATGCTTTCCAAATCTAAGCTCCCTTCCCCCCACCCCACCCCGCTTTGGGAGCATTTTAAGAAGATAAATACAGATTTATCATTTTTAGCTTAAATGAATGTTTTCAAAATAAGTTGTGGTTCTGTCTGCCAGCAGTAGGCACCCCTGTGTTCACCAGTAAAATTCTGCCAAGCCCTAAGTTCTCATGGCACCTTTGCACTCTAATTGCCAAAAAGTCAAGGAAAAAAAGCCTCACATCTACTATGTGGCACCCAAGGGATAGAAAAGCAAAGAATATGCACATGAACAGTAACATTTTTCAAGGGAGGAACATAATTTCCTGGAGCAATGATAGATGAACAGATTTTTCTATAGACATTTTCTCTAAAATTTTGGCACTGCCCCGGATGAAAACTTTCACATATGGCAACTCAAAATGGCCTGGTGGTGACACCCAGATATCCACCCTAGGATCAGAGCCTGGGGGGCATGCAACAGGCGGTCTTGCAGGCTGTGTGTTGCCCAGCCCTGTTCACTTGACTCTGATATGAGGTGCATCCCCTGAGGCTGTGCAGCACGGCCGCCTGGCACCTAAGGTCTTTTCTCAACAATACGCTTGTCATTCATCAGAAGATGACTAGCTTCTCAGACTGATCTTCCACCTTTAACCATTCTCCCATCCTCATCACAGGTAGCTCTAAATTAGGTGAAATGATACAAAATTCATATATTCCTTTTTACTCATTTCTTCTTTTGGTCAAAGCCACCTAATTTAACTTTTAATTGTTTACTAAATTGTCTCCCCTCTAGGACATTGAATAGAAAAAAAGAAATCCTTAAGGACTTTGAATTTTCTTTATTTTTTTAATTCTTCAAAATTGTGGAATTATCAATGAATAAAAAAGATGCATTAAGTAAACAATGTTAGTGACCTGGGATTTCTGCAAATCTCAGACCAATGGAATATATTTGCAAGCAAGACTGTCTTCTGTCTTGCCAGTTATAAATTTCATGTGGAATTTCCTATAGTGTTTGAAGGGCTCTGCTATTTCCCACAGACAAAGTTATTTATCAAAGCTTTGTTTTTTCTTTTCCTACCCTGATTAGGGGATACTTGGACTCAATACTGCAAATATATTCTTTTAATTTTATATGGATTATATTGCTTTAAATATCTCATTTATGTGGATGTTGTTACTCCACTTTCAATAAGCAGTGAGGATAAACTACTCAATGATATTTGATGAACAAATAATCAAATGAAAGAATGATTAAATGAGACCATGAGACACTGTGCTACAGATTCATTGGGAGCACGAGTTAACTGAAAGAAAATTTAAGACCAAGTCTTCCCATGTTGCTCACTGGTAAAGAAAATGCATGCCAGTGCTGGAGACACAAGAGACTCAGGTTCTATGCCTGGGTCAGGAAGATCCCCTGGAGTAGGAAAGGGCAAGCTACTCCATTATTTTTTGCCTGGAAAATTCCATGGACAGAAGAGCCTGGCAGGCTACCGCCAAGGTATAGAAAAAAGTTAGACACAGCTGAATGATTGAGCAAACACTTCATCATTGAGGAGTTTAACATTTATCTGAGATTTGAATACTATGTCCAGTTAAATTAAGTCTAAGCCTACACCAAGGTCCAGACAGTAGACATAATGATGTCTGTAAGAATTCAAGTGAAGATGCAGAAGTCATAGAGGGACTGAAGGGTCTGGAAGTTCCCTCCAAGAAGTGAAGTTTGAGCTACCCTTTGCTTAATGTATAAAAAGTCCCCTTAAGCCATCGTAATTTACACAGAACCATTTATAAAGATGTGTGTGTTGAGTCATTCAGTCGTGTCTGACTCTGAGACCCCATGGACTCTTGCCCACCAGGCTCCTCTGTCCATGGAATTCTGCAGGCAAGAATACTGAAGTGGGATGCCATTTCCTCCTCCAGGGGATCTTCCCAACCCAGGAACTGAGCCACTGCCTCTTAAGTCTCCTGCATTGGCAGGCAGGCTCTTTACCTCTCGCACCAACTGGGCTGCTATTTATATTACTGCTACTGCTAAGTCACTTCAGTCGTGTCCGACTCTGTGCGACCCCATAGACGGCAGTCCACTAGGCTCCCCCGTCCCTGGGATTCTCAGGCAAGAACACTGGAGTGGGTTGCCATTTCCTTCTCCAATGCATGAAAGTGAAAACTGAAAGTGCAGTTGTTCAGTTGTGTCCAACCCACAGCGACCCCATGGACTGCAGCCTTCCAGGCTCCTCCATCCATGGGATTTTCCAGGCAATAGTACTGGAGTGGGGTGCCATTGCCTTCTCCGATTTATAAAGATAGGTGACCTTAATTCTTAATGACTAGGGAATGTTGATTAATAAAAGAGCCAAGAGACCCAAGATTTTTAAATGTCAGCATATGTTTACCAACATGAGCATCGTATTTACTTTACAATTCTGACTTAAAGACACCACTCCTTTAAGGTGAAGTAATTCTCTGAAAAGTATAATTTGAAGGCAATATAATTTGATTATATTTTTACCACTTATCCTTGCTCTGACTTAGGACACAAGATAGAAAGTTTAGTGGAAATTGGTGCTAGACACAATAGCCCTCCCAGGCAACTTTCAAGTAGTACGTGTGGTATGCTAATGCAATTAGCAGAGGAGAATCAGTCCTGGTGTTAAAGCTTGAGGAAGATGGGAGCGTTCCTGACCAGAATTCTTTTTATGGTGTAGTCAATAGGCACACATATAGTGTTCTCCTTAAAACTGGTCTAATCAATAAGCACATATATAGTGGTCAGTTTAGCATTCTTAAATATAGCTATTGGTATAAATAAATGCATCTCATTCTATTCCATGTATCCCCCTTCACCCGTTTTAAACCTGCCCTTGTTCCAGATTTCCAAACAATGATAAGATTGGAAAAGGAAACAAATAAAAGTTTTTTATTTGAGTGTATTTATTCCTCTAAAATAGTAGCTTTGAAAGCTCTATGTCTTGCCCAGACAATACATAGAGTATCTAAATACTGAGTTCTGGTAAAATAAAACTGTACAATGGTGTGTGCATGTGTCTTTTTTAAAGCCTTGTCTTTTTAACAATAGTGCTTCTGTAATGATTTAATGAGAGGTGCTGATGGTTAGAGGCTGCCTTTCTCCCTCAACAGTATGAATAAAGTAACAGGGTGCCTCTGATACACAGGCTTATAAATCTCAGGACAACAAGGGCCCTTTGAATTTCCCATTGCTCGAAAAGCACCATTTATATTTCCCCTATATTTTATTAATTTTCTGATTGCTTCATTTCACTTTTTTTTCTATTTACTTTTGAGGATATTGACCTACCTTTTTCTTAAGAGCATAAAGAATAAGAATAGAGATTAAAAAGTAACAATAATTCAAACATTAGGCCCTTCAGTTCCTCTCAGTCTTAGGGGAAAATTTAATAGCATTTGAAACCTGATTCTATCCTTCATGTCCAAGAGGGTGTTAGTAACTTACCTTTTTATTTCTCCATCCAATATGAATTCTTTCTTTTCTAAGGGGAGATTAACCAAGAACCAGGCAAAAGATTTGAACTCTATTTCAGAAATGGCCCCTGAGAGTGCTCTAAAAAACTTTCCCCAGGCTGCCTTGGTCCTCAGCTTGGTCCTTGGGAGGGAGATGTGAGCCAGTAAATACATCCAGAGTCCATCTCTGCAGCCCCCAGGACTGAGAAGAATTCAGCAAATAAACCTGGCCTCATTGTCCTTCACTGTCATTACCCTTTGCTCTTGTGGGATTTTAGTTTTACGGCCATGATTTGTTTGCCAGGATCTCTGAAAAGATAGACTCGCAGAGCTGCTTTTCTGATAGGCTAACACCGCAGGAATAAGTTGTTGGTTGGTTTCTGTTTTTCAGTCAGAAGGCCTGTAAGTCTTAGTTTCTTTTAAAATCAAGATAATGATACTCGCTTATGTGGTTGCTGAGGGGATCCCTTGAGATTGGACCATGTAATAGATCAAGACATATAATTGTCCCACATTTAGTAGACTCTCACAGACTTTAGATTCTTTGCCTTCCTCAGGCCTCACTGCATTTCCACCATAATATTAGCCATGGAAATCCACATACATGTGGGAAATTCTTTGGAATTAATGGAAAATGTTAATATTTCTCACATGTGACTAATGATAGCTCTTCAACCAAAGCTAAACTCTAAAGTCCTTCCAGAGCTCTGTCCTTCGTGTGCATTATGACAGCCACTCACATCAGAGCATCTGTCAAAAATTGCAGTGGGACACATTTGGCAGCCACTTTCCCCCTCATTCATTTAATGTTATCAATTAAGGGGCAACCATAATCAAAGAAGCGATGGCATAAATGAAGATACTGAGCCAAATGAAATTTAACTTTTTTCTTTTTTTGAGTAAAATAAAGTCTAGTTCCATCACTGCCCCATGTCTGTGAGACGTGATTCTTGCATTACAGGAGGCACTCTGATTTGTGGTTCAGTGTATCTATCCTGGGTCCCTGAAATGTGATTTTAGTATTAGAAGTACAGAGAGCCTTTCATTACCACGGGATCAACTATAACTAGGTCACAAGGCATGGACCTCAAGGATAGTTTTACAAATACAAATGTGCAAATGGATTTCTCTGTTCATGGTGAATTAGATCAATCTTGCCTGTAGTCTGCCATTTTGTTGGGAAAAGACTTTCCAGAACGTCCGTGTTCTCTGGTCTCTAAAACAGCTACTCGTTTGTTTTGTGACTGCATCTGCTCTTCCATAGAACGAAGCCAATAAGGGCAATGACCTAAAAAGCATTGCCACCTGAAGTATCTGGGTACATTACCAGGCTAGTGAGAGGGAGAAGCAGTCACATTAGATTGATTTCACATCAGTTGTATTTTGCAACATAGACAGTAGCAACAAAGTGAGAAGAAGGTTGTTGTGTTTGAAGCCTCAGAGCTATCTGGGATACTGCCTAGCATAGGTGCCTGAGCTGTCAGAAGGAAGCCTGGTGGTATGCCTACTTCTCCTTTGGAGGTCGTGTTCTTCACACTAATAGCACCTCTTAGCTCTAATTCAGACGTTAAAACAGTACTGACTCTGCCCAGCCTAATCAAATTGCAGAAGGGAAATGGCACCAAGAAGCCTGGGCATGAGGAAGTAATAAATATGTTTTGAGGTGACAGTTTCAAGGAACCTGAGTCTGCACAACAGAGTTGAAGGCAGACAGCTCCAGATGGTAAAAGCTGCTTAGTAGAAGTCTTGGAAACCTGCACTATCTGAATGGAAAGAACAGATCGCAGGCCAGGTCTGGATCAGAGGAAAAGCCTCAGAGACATGTGATGAGATGCGCCTTTGGAAACGGCTGGGAGAGAATAAGAAATATGGAAGGAACTGAACTAGTTAAGTATTCTTGTAGTTGGATAGGGTTGCTTTACTTCTGTCTCTGAAATCAGTTCTCTTTCAAGGCATTTCTTTCTACTCCACTTTGCTTTAGCCCCTACTTCCTAAAGTCCTGTTTCATAGTGCACCAAAACTGCATGAATAAAACCAGTTTGGAAACTCCCTCTTCAGTCATCTTGGGAGCACACAGATAGGAAATGTTGGTATAACTCAGCCTTTTATATATTTTTAACTACCCACATAATCGCACATTTAAATGTCACCAGTAAGAAAGCTAAGAATAAATTCAGAAGCATGCTTGCATCCAAGCACAGGTAACACAAGCAGGCACACCCACACATATACACACACACACACTCACATACTCACAGTGGTACTGAAAACAAACTTGCCAATTTGCAAATGGAACATCAGAGTCCATTAGAACAAAGGAGGCCCTATGGCTTAAATGGGCAAATAATTGGTTTTTGTCCTGTGTCATGTTTTAATTAAAGATAGCAATGCAATCTACAATATATCTAGAAATTACTAAAAACCTCTTTTACCAGAGACAAAAAGAGTCAATACATTTTTGTCTCTATGGCATAAAGCATCTCAGGTTACTTTGTCCCTGTTTATTACAGTAACTCAGGGTTGAAAGTAAACATTCAATTGATGAGAGTGAAATCATATTTTGAGGGTAAATAAGGACATTTTTGAAATTAGTTGTTTGCTTCAATAGCTTTCGAGACAATCTGAAGGCCTTTGCTCTAGGGATAGAGACAAAGAAAGAGGTAAACAATTCAAGGGAAGAAGACAGTCAGAACTCTTAGACAAAGCTGAGAGATAAATGTCTACGAAAACAGATAATAATAACCCTTCCTATCTCTGGGAGAAACTAGAACAATTCAACAAGCTCTGTGCCTGTTTCTTTCCATAAAGTCTGTTTTCAAATTTTTCTGCTTCTTCTCAGGATGATGAAAGCAAAATATCATGTTAGCATCCTGAAAGTTAAATTCTGTTTCTGAAACTATTGTGAGAAGTCACCAAATGCAGAAGTGGAAACCTCTTTTCAGCTTCCAAATTGAGCATTTATCTAGGCCTTCCCACTGAAGAAATGAAATCATCTCAATAGCTTTTTGGTGCACTATACAGAGAAGAGTTGAAATGGAGAAAATAGAATGACCCTCCCATCATTATCCATAGTTGATAAATGGTGTTATTAATGACCCAGTTGAATTTGAATCCTTTCTCCCTCTAGTTATTTTGATAATACTGGAATCGACTGAAGTGCATGAAATTAACAATTAAAAGGGGTTAAGCAGACACTTAATACTTGTTCTATTTTGTACAATTGGGCAGTAATGCATCTGCTGTAATCAGAATTTTTATTTTTCCTTGGGAAAAAAAAAGGAAATGTTTATGTTTCGGAAGCAAAGCCTCCTGGATCTGCGCCTCCTCACATGAATGTGTGTCGTTGTTTGTCGGTGGCCTCGCCAGCTTGGCTGGCCAGCCTGGCTCTCTCCTTTTGCAACAGCTCCACCTTTGGGCCTCTAAAGGGAAAGGTCTTTTTTGCTAAAGGATATGAAAATTGGCAGTAACTAGAAATAGGCACTCAACCTTTTGTTCAGTCAAACCAAAAAAAGAAGAAGAAATTATTTTCCTCATCAGAAAGACACAAAGGAAAAAGGGAATAATGGAGGGAGAACAGGACAGTAACAAGGGATGTTAGAGAGAGGTAGAGAGGAAGGAGGGAAAGAGAAAAAGGAGGGAAGCAGGAAGGAAAAGGGGAAGCATTGTTTTTTGACCAGAAGAAGATGCTGCAGCTTATCCAATTGTTCTTCTTTAGAGGCTTCCTGCCTGGACTGCAGACACTTGAAAAATTCTGATTCACCCCAGGCCCAGGATTGCTGTTTCAAACTTCCTCACTCGTGCCATTTTCTTATTGTTTGTTTATAAACTATAGCACCAGACTAATAAATGTGAAGTTAAGAGACCATTTGGGTTTCTGTCAAGCCCATTCTTTTTAAAAAGAGTGAAAGTGTTAGTTGCTAAGTTGTGTCCAACTCTTTTGAGACCTGATGGACTGGAGTCCACCAAGCCTGCCAGGCTCCCCTGTCCTTGGAATTTTTCAGGCAAGAATACTGGAGTGAGTTGCTTCTTCCTTCTCCAGGGTATCTTCCTGACCCAGGGATTAAATCTGGGTTTTCAGAATTGCAGGCAGATTCTTTAACATCTCAGCCACCAGGAAAGGACCATTCTTTTTAAAATGAGAATTAAATACCATGTGTGGCAAGATTCTTACTATTTTTTACTGAATGCTCAACAGCTTTGGATTCTTTCCAGACAAATACAACCTCACTCCCAGGAAGCAGGACCTTGGCTAACCAGAGATGGGAGAATGAACACAAGAAACTTCTTAAATTCCACTGTCAACTAAACCCTGATCCTTAGATGTATGAGTTTCAGAGATGTATCATGGGAATAGACAATCCATAGCTCAGTTGGCAGAGCTGGAGATCTAAGCAAATCTTTGTCTAGGGGAATTGGTATGAAACTGTTAGTATTAATATGAAAAGATCAGAAAAAAATGTATGCCCCAAATTCTGTGCCCAGCAAAGATATAAATTTTTATAATCAAATTTATGAGCTTATGAGACAAAAATGTTGCAGTACATAGAATGTGAGTAGAATGGAAGAGACATTTTCATGTTTCAGATTAACTCCAGGATCTAGGCAAGTCCATGTGCTCTGCTTTGGAGACTTTAATTCTGACCTTCATAGCTTCAAATGTGGGTTGGCTCTCACAGTCCTGATTCCTTGCTATCTAGTCACTGAAAATCACTTTACATTGTTCACCAAGACCCAAAATTCAAAGTTCCTCCTTCAATAAATAACTTCTTGCTCAAAATCATTTAAAGTTTTCATCATTCATAGGTTAAAATTCGTATTTCACATCCCTACTATCAAGGTCTTTGAAGGCCTGCTCCTATGTCCCTCTCCCAATAATCTCATTTAGGCAGTGATTCCCAAGCTTTTGACACCAGGGACTGGTTTTGTGGAAGATAATTTTCCCATGAATGAGAACTAGGGGGTGGTTCAGGTAGTAACGTGAGCAGTGGGGAGCGATGGGGTACAGCAGATGAAGCCTTGTTTACTGGCCAGCTGTTCCCCTCCTTCTATGTGGCCCTATTCTTAATAGACCATGGACCAGTAGCAGTCCTCAGGCCCAGGGTTGGGAACCCCTGAATTTAGACCTTTTCAGACCTTGGTAGACATTCACTGCCTCACCCCCAAGACAACTCTGAACTTTCTTCCCATGACATGCTCCCTCAAGATCCACCTGCAATCCACCTGCCTTAGAGAGATGGCATCCCTGACAAACCCATTCACTGAAGCATTTACTCTCTTATAAATCTGTATTGCTGACCATGTCAGCTCTCACTGACAGTGTATACTTTATAGGGGATGATTGATTCCAATCCTTCTCAATGTGTATATGTGTGTGAGTCTCATGTTTTTTCTACTCAGCTGAGTTACAAGCTTTCTGAGGGCACATCTTATGCCTATTTGAATTCTTTGTGACAATTTAGATAGTGCTTTCTATGTATGAGGTGCTGAATTTTTATTATTGATTGATTGCATTGGCAGGAAAATGAGTGTTCCAGTTTATTTTTGCACCCAAATGGTTCTATGTGGCATCTTTCTTGATAGTTTAATGAGTCAATAATTGAATAAGTCTTATTTGCACCAAAGCAGGTATGTGCATGCATCCCAAGTGCCAAGTCATTTCACTTGTGTCTAACTCTTTGCGACCTTATGGACTATAACCCACCAGGCTCCTCTGTCCATGGAATTCTCCAGGCAAGAATACTGAAGTGGGTTGCCATGCCCTTCTGCAAGGGATCTTCTGACCCAGGGATCAAATCAGAGTCTCTTATTGTCTCCTGCATTGGCAGGCAAGTTCTTCACCACTAGCACCACCTGGGAAGCCCCCAAAGCAGGCACTTTCACTTTTAAACCACTTTTGAATATTTAGTCATTTTGTATTGCAAAAATAAATAGGCTTTTTATCTCTTATCTTACACTTCTCAGCTATATTTACATGTTTTTAAAATTTATTTCAAATTTCTGTAAATCTTACATAAGCTGAAACCAGAAAATAAAACTCTTATTTTGGTGCATAATTTTTCACATACCCACCCTATTTTATTGGAAGCAAACTTAGCTCCCAAAACTCTTGTAACTCACAACTATCATTCAGACCACAAAAGTATCCAGTCTATCCCTATCATGCATATTTACATTTAATTTTTAAAATTCGGTTGAAGAATAATGGGTACTCAAAAATCATTGTGTATTCTCCAGTTAGAAGTCATTCTACCTTTCCTTTATATTCTGAGAAAATATTCTTTCCTTTGCTAATAATTTAAGAATTATTTCTTAAATAGGGCCCTTATGTTTCTGTTCATCACACAGCTGGTCACAATGGACACCAGAAGCCCTGGATGAAAATGGATGATGCTCGGAGGGATTTTCACAGCACAGATGCTGAGAGAAGGCCCTGCATTACTCCAAGGGGTCTTTTCATTACGTTTGAGGAAGGTGGGCTTTGAATGTCTACATTGTGGTGGAATATACATCTTTATCAATCAACTGGTATCTATCCTGCGCGTTTATACAAAATATTGTGTTGATTGCAGAAGCAATGTTGATCATGGCTTCTGCTCTCAAATTCTGAGCAAGGTTATAGAATCTTAAAATTAACACCTGTTAAGCTACAGTGGTTTGTAAAGGGTAAATTGTATGGAAAAGGCCATCCACACATAAGGACTTAGAGGATAACCTCTTCGAAATCTGGGATTAAAAGTGTCATGCTAGGCCCATGGAGGACTGCCAATATCCTGCTTGCTGAAATTAAATTTAAGTAAAATAACTTTTGTTCCTGCATGCCATACGCTTTTCTCTTTTAAAATGTGAATTTTAGAAAGGTACTAGATTCGTGAATATACATCTTTTCACTCTCTCATCTTAATATTTAATTTGTAACCATATTTATCTCCTCTTCCAGACTGAATCACTCACTCCTCATTCTGGGCTCCTCATATATACTTTTATTTTGTACAAATTATTCATTTTATGCCTCTCTCTCTCTCTTAGTAGGTATTTAATAAGAGCAAGAAATGAGTTATGTATTTCTGTGTGTCCCCTTTACCTGGGGGATATGCCACAACCTGGCATATAAGAGTGATCAATAATAAATGCTTGTTCAAATGTTCCAGTAAATTTTAAGCTGCTTTGAGAAAGGTGGCTCAGACAGTGGAGAATCTGCCCGTAATGCAGAAGACCCAGATTCGGTTGGGAAAATCCCCTAGAGAAGGGAATGGCAGCCCACTCCAGTATTCTTGCTTGGAAAATTCAATGGACAGATGGACCTGGTGGGCTACAGTCTATGGGGTTGCAAAGAGTCATACTCACTAAGTGAATGATTAACACACTTGAGAAAGGGAATTATATATTAGTCACATTTACGTCCTTAAGGTGCTTAAAAGAATGCTTTGTAAATAAATGGACCTCAATGACTATTTGTTGCTTTAAGGTAAGGAGGAAGTACATGATTTAAACTCTAAAATAAGGCTAAGTTAGGGCACAGTGTACCTAATTTTGGGCTTCCCTGGTGGCTCAGTGGTAAAAAACCTGCCTGCCAATGCTGGAGATGCACGTTCGATCTCTGGGTTTGGAAGATCTCCTGGATAAGGGAATGGCAGGCAACCCACTCCAATAATCTTGCCTGGTAAATCCTAGGGACAGAGGAGTCTGTTGAGCTACAGTCCACAAAGTCACAAAAGAGTCAGACACGACTTAGATACTAAACGACAATACCTAATTGCAATATTCAGGGCTCAGATACAGAGCCCAGACACTTCATTGATATGAGAAATATTTCAGACAACATACATTTGTCTTTTACTTCATTGGAATAGTGTAACTCAAAAAATCTCTTTTAAAGAAAGAAGTTGTCATTTATTATTGTGGCATTTCCTGCTTGCCCTCAAGTCCTATTTCTCAGCATCAGATTTAGTGCAGCACTGTTTCTCTGGTAACTTGTGCCACTCTGGTAAGTGCTAACTGCCTGTCGATGGGGCAATTTAAATGAATCTGAGAAATAAGTGTACCTGGCCTTTCACCTCAATGCCTTTAAAATGATCTCTGCTTTATTTTAAAGGTGACTAAGACAGTTTGATATCATAAAGGGATGAGTAAGTATGCAAGGCAAATGCATTTCCAGCCAGAGATGTGCTGGCCCCCTACTGTTTATATTATATATTCATCTTGTGGGTCTCTGGGATAGAAAAATAACTGTTTCTTGGTGCAGTTTTATTCCCCTTCCTCCAGCTATTTACATCATGACTTCTCAGTAGATGTAAATAAATATGTCATTATCCTTCTCATTTTCAGAGTAATAGCAGCAAGGTAATAATTGCAGCAAACAATAGGACATAAGCCTAAATGCCATAGGTTTTTGGTATCTGGAAATACAGAAAATCCCTCTTTTCCCATAAACTATGAGAACTTGGCTGAACAACCAAAGTTACAGACTTAGTATATTAGTTAGGATTCTCAGAAACAAAGCCAATAGGAAGCAGACAGAGAAAGAGAATTAGTAAAAGGAATTGGCTTGTGCAATTAGAAGGCTAAGAAATCCCAAGATCTGCAGTCAGCAAGCTGGAGACCCGGGATAGCCAATGGTGTAATACCATTTTGAAAACCAGGAAGCTGAAGACCCAAGAAGAAAAGATCTTCCTATTCAAATCTGAAGGCAAGAAACGACTGACAAACCAGTTTATGAAGTCAGGAAAGAGGAGTTCCCTATTTTTCACCCTTTTTGTTCTATAAAGTCTTTGGCTGGTTAGATGAGGCCCACCCACATTAGAGCAGGCAATCTTCTTTATTCAGTCTGCCAATTCAAATGATAATTTCATTGAAAAATACCTTCATACACCACTCAAAATGATGTTTCACCCTGTGATTCAGTCCAGTTGACGCATAAAATTAAACACACATGGTATTGATGAAAATGGCTCTTGAAAATATGTGTACACATACACACATATATAAATATAATTCCTTAGTTTTATCACTTGTTATATCATTGTCTATACTTCTATTAATGCACTGAAAGTACAATAAACATCTGTTTAGTGAAGTTGCTTAGTCATGTCTGACTCTTTGCAACCCCATGGACTGAGTAGCCTACCAGGCTCCTAGGTCTATGGGATTTTCCAGGCAAGAATACTGGAGTGAGTTGCCATTTCCTTCTCCAGGGTATCTTTCCAACCCAGGGATCAAACCCAGGTCTCCGGCTTTGTAGGCAGACGCTTTACCATCCGAGCTACCAGGAAAGCCCTAAACATCTGTTTAGTGTTTAGCAATACCTGACACTCTACTAAGTGTTGTACATATGTGACCTAAATTATTTCTCAAGACTATCTTGCAAGATAGGTATTTTCATGACTTCAATTTTATAGATGTAGACACCAAGTCTGAGACAGGAAAAATTTCTCCTGCACAAAACTTGTAATTCACATGCCAAGACTAGAATCCAGATCTATTTAACACTAAACTTCTGCATTCTTTATTCTAGTTTGCACAACATATTTGAAAATCATGACACTCTGAAAATCTACATTATATGCAGAATCCAAAGATTCATATATACTAGTCCTATATTGAGAAATAAGCTTTCCACCCTCAGAGCCTATCTGCAAGAAACTATCATTAGAAACAGCACTATTTAACCCTTTTCACTTGTAGAAGAATAAATGAGAAGAGGGTATTTCTGAGGTATAAAGTTTGGAAGGAGTATGCTAAATTAAACTCATGTAGATAGGATCACTGATTTTATCTAGAAGAAATAAATATTCCTGGTACCAAGAGTGTTCAGCTTTCATTTATCTAAAAAACATCTGGGTCAGGTCTAATTTTGGCCTCCTTGTGGAAAGTAAAATTAAACAGACATGCTATGATAAAATCTGATGTTAAATTTTGATATGATGAACTATACAATAGACTTAGCTGCCTTTCAGATTTGAGAGGGAAGAGTCATCTAAATAGCACACATGAAATGCACGAGTATTTGCTCTCTTTCAGACCTTAAAATAGCTTTTCTCAGGCTTTAAAAAAATGTCCAATAGCACATGACCTTTATGATCGTTTTGTGGTAATGTTTCCAGTGACCATATTCTCCATCAAACTAATCATTGCAAGTTCACTTTTGAGACTACCATTATTTCTGTTTGGTTACTGTTGGTGAAAAAATACACACTACCTACAAGTTGAGAGTTATATTTTATTGGCAGAAATGTTTAGGACTTAGGCCCAAGAGGCAGCATCTCAAGTAACTCTAAGAGAACTACTCCAAGGAGGCAGGAGAGGAGCCAGGTTATATAGAAGGTTTGCAGCAAAGGGCAGGTAGTTAGGACACAAAGCATTTTTATGTTTCTTTGGTTTTTGCTTTTAATTAAAGAAAACCAGATATCACAAGTTAAGGAATAGCAGGATCTCCTATGACCCACCTCCCAGAATAATGGAAATAAAAGCAAAAATAAACAAATGGGATCTAATTAAACTTAAAAACTTTAGCACAATGAAGGAAACTATAAGCAGGTTTAAAAAGACAGCCTTCAGAATGGGGGAAAATAATTGCAAATGAAGCAACTGACAAAGAATTAATCTCAAAAATATATAAGCAACTCCTACAGCTCAATTCCAGAAAAATAAATGACCCAATCAAAAAATGGGCTACAGAACTAAGCAGACATTTCTCCAAAGAAGACATACAAATGGCTAACAAACACATGAAAAGATGCTCAACATCTCATTATCAAAGAAATGCAAATCAAAACCACAATGAGGTACCATTTCATGCCAGTCAGAATGGCTGCGATCCAAAAGTCTACAAGCAATAAATGCTGGAGAGGGTGTGGAGAAAAGGGAACCCTCTTACACTGTTGGTGGGAATGCAAACTAGTACAGCCACTATGGAGAACAGTGTGGTGATTCCTTAAAAAACTGGAACTAGAACTGCCATATGACCCAGTAATCCCATTGCTGAGCATACACACTGAGGAAACCAGAATTAAAAAGACATGTGTATCCCAATGTACATCACAGCACTGTTTATAATAGCCAGGACATGTAAGCAACCTAGATGCCCATCAGCAGACAAGTGGATAAGAAAGCTGTGGTACATATACGCAGTGGAGTATTACTCAGCCATTAAGAAGAATACATTTGAATCAGTTCTAATGAGGTGGATGAAACTGGAGCCTATTATACAGAGTGAAGTAAGTCAGAAAGAAAGACACGAATACAGTATACTAACGCATATATATGGAATTTAGAAAGATGGTAACGATAACCCTGTATGCGAGACAGCAAAAAGAGACACACATGTATAGAAGAGTCTTTTGGACTCTGTGGGAGAGGGAGAGGGTGGGGTGATTTGGGAGAATGGCATTGAAACATGTATAATATCATATAAGAAATGAAATACCCGTCCAGGTTCAATGCAGGATACAGGATGCTTGGGGCTGGTGCACTGGGATGACCCAGAGAGATGGTATGGGAAGGGAGGTGGGAGGGGGGTTCAAGATGGGGAACACGTGTACACCCGTGGCAGATTCATGCTGATGTATGGCAAAACCAATATAATATTATAAAGTAATTAGCCTCCAATTAACATAAATAAATTTAAATTAAAAATAAATAAATAAAAATAAATTTTTAAAAAAGAAAGATGCAAGAGTCTAAGCTCACTGAAATCATTTCCTTATAATGCACCTCAGCTATCTGAGGTCAGTTTCCTGTGTTTTTCACATTCCGAGCTTCCTCCTGGTTCACCATAGGAAGAGGTTTTAGTTTGACAGCTGCTAGATGGCAGGTATTCTTTCATTCCTGAGTTGCCTCAAGGCTCACCAATTTACCTCCATTTTGGCTGCAATTGCTGATGTCTATGACATGCTGTACATACCGTCCAGAGGAGACTGGTATGCTGTAATCCATGGGGCTGCAAAGAGTTGGACACAACTTCGCTACTGAAAAACAATACAAATGACATCTTTTGTTTACTGATGTGGCAAGAAATATTCTACTTCTTATTGTATTTGCCATAATTGTCTATCCCTAGACCATATCACTACTCTTCACTAGACATTTTATAAAATCCAATGGAGATTTTGAATATAACTATAATGGAATAACAGGCAAATTTGACCTTGGAGTTCAAAATGAAGTAGGGCAAAGACTAATAGAGTTTTGCCAAGAGAATGCACTGTCATAGCAAACACCCTCTTCCAAACACAAGAGAAGACTCTACACATGGACATCACCAGATGACCAATACCAAAATCACATTGATTATATTCTTTGCAGCAAAAGATGGAAAAGCTCCATACAGTGAGCAAAAACAAGACTGGGAGCTGACTATGGCTCATATCATGAACTCCTTATTGCAAAATCCACACTGAAACTGAGAAAGAAGTGAAAACCACAAGACCATTCAGGTATGACCTAAATCAAATCCCTTAGGATTGTACAGTGGAAGTGACAGAGTCAAGGGATTAGATCTGATAGAGTGCTTGAGGAACTATTGATGAAGTTTCATGACATTGTACAGGAGGCAGAGATCAAGATGATCCCCAAGAAAAAGAAATGGAAATGGGCAAAAAGTTTGTCTGAGGAGGACTTACAAATACCTGAGACAAGAAGAAAAGCTAAAGGCAAGGGAGAAGAGGAAAGATACCCACTTGAAAGCAGAGTTCCAAAGAATAGCAAAGACCAATAAGAAACCTTTCCTCAGTGATGAATGCAAAGCAATATAAGAAAACAATAGAATGGGAAATATTAGAGATCTCTTCAAGAAAATTTGAGATACCAAGAGAACATTTCATACAAAGATGGGCACAATAAGGACAGAAATGATATGGACCTAAAAGAAGCAGAAGATATTAAGAAGAGGTGGCAAGAATACACAGAACTATACTAACAAGATCTTCATGACCCAGATAACCATGATGGTGTGATCACTCGCCTAGAGCCAGACATTCTGGAATGTGAAGTCAAGTGGGCTTTAGGAAGCATCACTACGAACAAGACTAGTGAAGGCAATAGAATTCCAGCTGAGCTATCTCAAATTCTTAAAGATTATGCTGTGAAAGTGATGAACTCAATATGCCAGCAAATTTGGAAAACTCAGCAGTGGCCACAGGACTGGAAAAGGTTAGTTTTCATTCAAATCCCAATGAAAGGCAATGCCAAAGATTATTCAAACTACCACACAATTGCACTCATCTCACACCATAGCAAACTAAAGCTCCAAATTCTCCAAGACAGGCTTCAGCAGTATGTGAAACATGAACTACCAGATGTTCAAGTTGGATTTAGAAAATTCCAAGGAACCAGAGATCAAATTGCCAACATCTGTTGGATCATAGAAAAAGCAAGAGAATTCCAGAAAAACATCTATTTCTGCTTTGTTGACTATACCAAAGCTTTTGACTGTGTGGATCACAACCAACTGTGGAAAATTCTTAAAGAGATGGGAATATCAGACCACCTGACTTACCTGCTGAGAAATCTGTATGCAGATCAAGAAACAACAGTTGGAAATGGACATGGAACAACAGACTGGTTCCAAATAAGGAAAGGAGTACATCAAGGCTGTATATTGTCACCCTGCTTCTTTAACTTATATGCAGAGTACATCATGTGAAATGCTGGGCTGGATGAAGCACAAACTGGAATCAAAATTGATGGGAGAAATGTCAATAACATCAGATATGCAGATGACTCCACCCTTATGGCAGAAAGTGAAGAGGAACTAACAAGTCTTTTGATGAACGTGAAAGAGGAGATTAAAAAACTTGCCTTAAAACTCAATATTCAGAAAACTAAGATCATGGCATCTGGTCCCATCACTTCATGGCATATAGATGGGGAAATAATGGAAATAGTGAGAGGCTATATTTTTGGGCTCCAAAATCACTGTAGATGGTGACTGCACCCATGAAATTAAAAGAAGCTTTCTCCTTGGAAGTAAATCTATGATTAACCTAGACAGCATATTAAAAAACAGAGACATTACTTTTCCAACAAAGGTACATCTAATCAAAGCTATGATTTTTCCAGTAGTCATGTGTGGATGTGAGAGTTGAACCATACAGAAGGTTGAGCAACCCAGAAATGATGCTTTCAAACTGGTGCTGGAGAAGACTGTTGAGAGTCCCTTGGACTGCAAAGAGATCCAACCAGTCAATCTTAATGGAAATCAGTCCTGAATATTCACTGGAAGGACTGATGCTGAAGCTGAAACTCCAATACTTTGGCCACCTCATGTGAAGAACTGACTCATCTGAAAAGACCCTAATCCTGGGAAAGACTGAAGGTTGGAGAAGGGGGCAACAGAGGATGCAGTGGTTGAATGGCATCACCAACTCAATGGACATGAGTTTGAGTATACTCTGGGTATTGGTGATGGACATGGACCGCATGCTGCAGTACTTGGTGTCACAGAGTTGGATACAACTGAGTAACTGAGCTGAACTGAACTGATAATGGAATAATTAGTACCAGACTACCTTTCTCAATTATAAAATTGGACACAAGACATGAAACTTACCATCTCCAGAAAGACAATAAGTTGTACATGACTATAAATTCAAAAGAAGATTACAGAATTGCTAAAGAAGACAAGCTCCAGAATTGCCCAGTATTTCTCCCTAGACATACTTTCTAGACCATAGCACATGAGAAATTAAAACAGAGAAACATCATGAAACAAAAAGCAAAGATCAGAATTGGGGGATGTAGAGGTGGCTGAAATTTATAGAGTGTGGCTTCAGAAAGGAAAAGCTCCAGAAACTTATACAAGTCCCCTTTCAATCTTTAAATAAATGCTAATTAGAGCATGTGCAGGATGAAATTCTACCAAGTGCTGCTATGGAAAGAATAATTATGTGGAAACTGTGACCAGAACAACTCTTGGGGCTAAACAGGATTGGGAGATTTTGAGTTTTGACAGTCAGAGTAAATAGAAATTGTTAAATAGCTAGCATGTTCAGTAGAGATCCCAGAAAAGCCAAAGTTTTAGAGCAGAGCTTATCCGATGCTAGAGTAAAGACCAGTCTAGACAAGTGATATCATGTAATTTTCCTTATCTACTTGACTTATATCACAAGCAGAATATTCTCAGACTCACAGATATAGGGAATAAACTCATGTTTGCCAAAGAGAAGTGGGGAAAAGGGAGGGCCAAATTAGGGGTATGAGGTCAACAAATAAAAACTACCATATATAAAATAGATAAGCAACAAGGATATGCTGCATAGCAGAGGGAATTATACCCATTATCTTGTTATAGCCTAAAATGGAATATAATCTGCAAAAATACTGAATTCTTATGCTATATACCTGAAACTAGGGCTTAAGCAAAGACATTACTTTGCCGACTAAGGCCCGTCTAGTCAAGGCTATGGTTTTTCCTGCGGTCATGTATGGATGTGAGAGTTGGACTGTGAAGAAGGCTGAGCACCGAAGAATTGATGCTTTTGAACTGTGGTGTTGGAGAAGACTCTTGAAAATCCCTTGGACTGCACGGAGATCCAACCAATCCATTCTGAAGGAGATCAGCCTTGGGATTTCTTTGGAAGGAATGACGCTAAAGCTGAAACTCCAGTACTTTGGCCACTTCATGTGAAGAGTTAACTCATTGGAAAAGACTCTGATGCTGGGAGGGATTGGGGGCAAGAGGAGGGGACGACAGAGGATGAGATGGCTGGATGGCATCACTGACTCGATGGACGTGAGTCTGAGTGAACTCCAGGAGATGGTGATGGACAGGAAGGCCTGGCGTGCTGCGATTCATGGGGTCACAAAGAGTCGGACACGACTGAGCAACTGAACTGAACTGAGGGTTTCCCAGGTGGCACAGTGGTAAAGAACCTGCCTGCTAATGCAGGAGACATGAGTTCAAACCCTGGGTTGAGTAGATCCCTCTGGAGTAGGTAATGGCAAGCCACTCCAGTATTCTTGCCTGGAGAATCCCATGTACAGAGGAGCCTGGCGGGCCACAGTCCATGGGGTCACAAAGAATTGGCCACAACTGAGTACACACAAACACACACACCTGAAACTAAAACAGTATTGTAAATCCACTATACTTCAATAATAAAATAAAAATAAATCTGCAAAGAAGCAAACTAAGCCATCTATAAACTCCTGCCTGAATGAAACTTGATACTATTCAAATAATTTTTAAAATAGATATTCAGCAATATAGAAATCATAATACCTGACACACAATTAAAACTTATTAGATATGTGAAGGAAACTAAAAGCCAGGAGAAATAGATCATGGGATGACAGAACTGACAGATGAAGGCTTTAAAAAGAGCCATTACAATTGTGTTCAAGAATCTAAATAAAAAAAAATGAATATGCTGGGGGAAAATGGAATATCTATATCTATATAAATTCAGGTGTAATTCTAGAATTGAAAAATATGATATCTGAAATTATATATGTAACCACCATCTATATCTATAACCACATCTAGATAGGTACTAAAAAGTTAATGGAACCCATTCCAGTATTTTTGCCTGGAGAATCCCCATGGTCAGAGGATCCTGTTTACAGTCCATGGGTTGCAAAGAGTCAGACATGACTGAGTGACTAAGCACAGAGAAGAACAGAAGAAAAGTCTTCCCAGGCAGTGCTTCTGGTAAAGAACCCACCTGCCAATACAGGAGATAAAAGAGTCACAGGTTTGATCCCTGGGGAGGAAAGATCCCCTGGAGGAGAAAATGGCAATCTACTCCAGTATTTTTGCCTGGAGAATCCCATGGACAAAGGAGTCTGGTGATCTATATAGTCCAAGGGTCACAAAGAGTCATACATGACTGCAGTGACTTAGCACTCACATAAGAAAAAGCTCAGTGAATTTGAAGACAAGGTAGTAGAAATGATTCAAACTTCCGAAACTAGAAGGAAAGGGAATACTTCCCAACTCATTTTATGTATGATACTTAGTATCATCATAACCCTGATGCTAATTCTGGACAAGATTGTTAATAGAAAACAAAATTACAAGCAAATTCACACATAAATCTATAAAAATCATTAACAATATATTATCAATTAAACCCACCAATACTTGTAAGGAATAATGTATATCGACCAAGTGAAGTTGATTCTAGAAATGCATGGCTTGCCAGAGAGATAGGGTGGGGAGGGAGATGGGATAGGGGTTCAGGATGAGGGGGACACACATATACCTGTGGCCAATTCATGTTGATATATGACAACAACATGACAATATTGTAAAGTAATTATCCTCCAATTAAAATATATAAATTAATAAAAAGAAAATATACAGTGTCATTGAATCAAAATATAGCATATTGGTATGAAATTTGATGAGTTAGCACAAAGTTAGTTGTGTTTGATGACCTATTTCCAGTTAACATAAGACATATTGTACTTGTCCCTGCTTCTTAACAGTTCACTTTAAAAAATCCATTCATAAAAATTAAATAAAAAAATAGAAATGCATGATTTCATTAACAAGTAAAAATCATGACAGTGATATAAACTACATTAACAGAAATAAGAGAAAAATCACATGCCATTTCAATAGATGCAGAAAAACATAGGGGAAAAATGTGATATTCTTTTCTGATGAAAAAATCAAACAAACTATCAGCAAGCTATAATTGAAGGAAATTTCTAGACCTGATATAAATGGCAACTTTGCAAAACCTACATGCCTGCTAAATTGCTTCCATCATGTGCAACTCTTTGCAACCCTATGGGCTATAGCCCACCAGGTTCCTCTGTCCATGGGATTCTCTAGTCAAGCATAGTGGAGTGGGTTGCCATGCCCTCCTCCAGGGGATCTTCCTAACCCAGGAATCAAACCCATGTCTCTCACATCTGCATTGGTAAGGGGCTTCTTTACCTCTAAGGCCACCTGGGAAGTCTGTGCAAAACCTATAACTAACTTCATATTTATTATCAAGAACAAAAAAAGGAGTTTACTTTTCACAACTTCTATTTACCATTCTACTAGACATTTCAAATATATTCAATAAAAAGGAATAAATAAAGGGTATACAAATTTGAAGGAATATGAAAGTGTTTTACTAATAGATAATTTATGTAGAAAATAACCTATCAAAAGCAGTATTATAATTAATTAATGAATTTGCAAAGTTGTAAGACATAAGATTACAGTATAGAAGAAAACATAGAACATCATGAGGTGGGCAACTATTTCTTAGAATACAGCAATCATCAGTTCAGTTAGTTCAGTTCAGCTGCTCAGTCCTGTCCTACTCTTTGCGACCCCAAGAATCACAGCACGCCAGACCTCTCTGTCTATCGCCAATTCCTGGAGTTCACTCAAACTCACGTCCATCGAATCAGTGATGCCATCTAGCCATCTCATCCTCTGTCATCCCTTTCTCCTCCTGCCCCCAACCCCTCCCAGCATCAGGGTCTTTTCCAATGAGTCAACTCTCTGCATGCATAACTATAATTAGAAACTGATAAACTTTGTTCAGTGACTGAGTCATGTCCAAATATTTGTGACCCCATGGACTGCAGCATGCCAGACTTCCCTGTCATTCATCAATCCTGGAGCTTGCTCAAACTTATGTCCATTGAGTCAGTGATGCCATCCAACTATCTCACCCTCTGTCATCCCCTTCTACTCCTGCCTTCAATCTTTCCCAGCATCAAGGTTTTTTCCAATAGGTTGGCTCTTCACATCAGGTGGCCATAGAACTGGAGCTTCAGCTTCAGCTTCAGCATCAGTCCTTCCAATGAATATTCAGGATTGATTTCCTTTATGAATGATTGGTTTGATTTCCTTGCGGTTCATGGCACTCTCAAGAGTCTTTTCCAACACCACAGTTCAAAGGCATCAGTTCTTTGGCACTCAGCCTTCTTTATGGCCCAACTCTCACATCCATACATGACTACTGGAAAAACCATACCTTTGACTAGATGGACTTTTGTTGGCAAAGTAATATCTCTGCTTTTTAGTATGCTGTCTAGGTTGGTCATAGATTTTCTTCAAAGGAGCAAGCATCTTTTAATTTCATGGCTGCAGTCACCATCTGCAGTGATTTTGGAGCCCCCCAAAATAAAGTCTCTAACTGTTTCCATCATTTCCCCTTTTATTTGCCATGAAGTGATGGGACTGGATGCCATGATCTTAGTTTTCTGAATGTTGAGTTTTAAGCCAACTTTTTCACTCTCCTCTTTCACTTTCACCAAGAGGCTCTTTAGTTCTTCACTTTCTGCCATAAGGGTGGTGTCATGTGCATGTCTGAGGTTATTGATATTTCACCTGACAATCTTCATTCCAGCTTGTGCTTTATCCAGACCAGCATTTCACATGATGTACTCTGCATACAAGTTAAATAAGCAGGTGACAATATACAGCCTTGACATCCTCATTTCCCAATTTTGAACCATTTGAAATTATATTTTATTAAAATTTAAGTTTATTCATTAAAAATACTGTTAAGAAAATGAAAAAGCAAACTGCATATTGAGAAAAATTAGTAGTACATATGTGTGATAAAAGATTTGTCCACAATGAACAAGTTGGAAAATAAACACATTTTTCTAATTGTGTGAAAACCTTTAATAGGCAGTTCATAAGTGAAGATATAGAAACCTATACCAAGATCATGAAAAAGCACTTAACATTACTTCTTATCAGGGAAATGTAAAATAAAATCTCAATCATACAATATTATACAGCCTCCAAAATGGCTAAAATTTAAAATACTGATTGTTGCATCATTTGTAAATATTTCTTCCATTCTGTGCTTTGTTTTCATTTTGTCTATGGTTTCCTTTGCTGTGCAAAAGCTTTGAGTTTAATTAGATACACCTGAAACTAACACCATTATTAATCAATTAAGCTCCAATATAAAATAAAATTTTAAATAATACTGACAATATCAGATGTCAGTTGGCAAAATAAGAGTAACTGGAGCTCTCAGACTTAGCTAGTAGAAGTATAAAATTGTTGAAACATTTTGGAAATAGATATGGTAACTTCTCATACAGTTAAATATACATGTAGTCCATGATCTAATAATTGCATTCCTAAGTACTTATGCAAAAGAAATGCCTTGTCCAGTAAAAGCCTGTCAAGAATATGCATAGCAACTTCAGTTATGATAACTAAAAGCTAAAACAATTCATACATCCAGCAGTAGAAAAACAGATTATAAATACATTGTGTTTTATTCACACTGAAGAATAATATTAATATGTAGCAATAAAAAGGAACTACTGATACATGAAGCAACAAGATGAATCTCAAAAGTTCTGAGTAAGAATAAGACACATAGGAGTACACCATGATTTTGTTTCCAAGAAAAATCAGACTAGGAAAAATGAATCTATGATAAGAGAAAACTGATAAATAGTTGTTTTCAAGGAAGGATAGGGACTTTCAGGGGAAGAAAACTTTCTAGGGTGATAAAATCTTTTATATACTGATAGAGGCATGGGAAACATAGGTAAACACATTTGTTAAAATCTGTGAAACCATACTATTTAAAAATGTACATTTCGTTCAATATAGATTTTACATCAATCAAATATTCTTGACAAAAATAATCAAATGAGGGGCATGTCTGATATTATATATATATATATATATATATATATATTTATATATATATATATATATATAAAACAACTCCTTCTTAGGAATAATCTTAGGAAGAATTACAGACAATGATATTGTTTCCTGCAAAGAACTATATTGAGGAAACAACTCAAAGAAAATGTTAGTTGCATCATAGTCCATAGTGGATATCAAAATTATCTTTGCAATATTGATTTCTGTTCAGAGCGAAACAAAACAAAAATTTGTCCAATCAGCAGACAGATTTAGATAGTGTTAGTGTGGCTCATTAGGGAAGTAGAAGCAAAAGCAAACACTGATCTCTCCACCTGACCTCTACCCTTATCAAATTCAAGCCAAAGACTGCAGCTGCATTCTTCAAAGCCCCTTTGACAGACAGGAATTGTCAGTAATAGTTATACTTAGCAGATATTCATTAATCTGCAGACCTTTCCAATTTGGGGAAATATTTTTCAGTCTATTGAAAGCACACTCATTTCTCTAAGAACAACCTCACATACACTTCTTCCTTGAAGTCTTTTTCAAGCTTTGCAGCCTAAAATGATCTCTACATCTCCTAGATCTTATAGCAATTTCCTAGTGCTTCTATTGTAAAACCCATCACCTTCTACTTTATATTACAGCAATTTGGGTACCTGCTTTATCCCCTCTTGGAGTGCAAACTGCTTTAGAGGATAGAGACTGTTATTCATTTTATATTTCCACAGAACACCCCACACTGCAGATTTTGTCCCATGTATCTTCCAAATAAATGCATGAATATGTGGAAGAATGAAAAGAAATTTTTGGATCGACAATGAGAAAGAAAAAAAAAACATATTAACGAAAAGCAGAATGTGGCCTTGTATAGCAGTTTTCAGTAATTTTGCTGATTGATTTTTATCAAATTTATTTATTAAGCACTGTTATTTAACAGACATTTTTCTAGCTGGGCATTCTGGGTAAAAGTGAAATAGACATGGGCTTGTCCCTCACAGATACCACAGCTAGGAATAGGAGACTGATGAATAAATAATCATAATAGTAAAACAATGTATTAAGACATCTAGTGGAGGAGAAAGTAGTAGCGTGCACACACCATGTACATATATCAAATGGAGATTTAGAGAACTTATGGGAGAATTTCAGATGATGTCCTAGGGTCTGAGTAATAACAACTGAGTTCATAAAGAGCAAACTAAGCTATGCACAAATTTTTCACCCTCTCAATAACCCTAACAGGTACTACCTTGCATGTGTGCTAAGTCATTTGTGTCTGACTCTTTGTAACCCTATGAACTGTAGTCCACCAGGCTCCTCTGCCCATGAGATTCTCCAGGCAAGACTACTATTCCTATGTTACAGATAAAGAAATTGAGGCACTAAAATTATTTTGCACAATTTCATTAGTGTAAATGATAATATCAGTATTTAGGTAAAGAAATTTTGAACCCAGTGCCTACATCCTCAGTCATAACGATTTGTGTCTTGAAAAATGGACAGGCATTGCATCTGCTCCATGTGAGGTTAGAATAGAATGGTTTTATCAGCTAAGGTTCTTCATTGTTTACTCAGGTTAAGGAAAGATGAATCTTGTTACCTCATGCAACAACAGAGAAACTACTAGAAAAATATTAGGATTTACCAGAGTATCAAGGCAGGTATTGCATATCCAAACCTTAGGAAAGGAAGAACTATGTTGCATTAATGGGTTTTAGTAGTTGAGGATAATAGGCCTTTTCTTTTGGTAGCTTTTAATTCTTGAATCATGCATAAATTTTTGAATCAAACAATTGTGGCAAAGGGCAGGGTCATATTGTACCAGGGCCATTGCTTACATATTTATATGGCATACCATTTACATTGTAAACTATACACAGGCAATGTGAGAGGTGTCACCTGGAGCTATACAATATTTATACTCACTTGGCAGTTTCAATGGCAGTCATGTGACTGCTAGAGTGGAGTGTGGCAGTTTCTAAAAGAAAGGGAAACAAAGCAGAATAGATATACGCTGCAGAAATTTGGGGCTTTGGGGCAGAGACAAAATTCAGAGTTCCCATATATAAATGGGTCTCAGGTATTTTTAGCATCTAAAATCAGGCCATGTTTTTCTTCTTAGCTCTTGTTTGCATCGTATATACTTTAGAATTTCTGACAAACATGGCCCTGTTTTTTGAGATTTTAAAAGTAAAAATTACCATCTTTCTAAATTCCATGGTAACAATAACCCTGTATGAGAGACAGCAAAAAGAGACACAGATGTATAGAAGAGTCTTTTGGACTCTGTGGGAGAGGGAGAGGGTGGGATGACTTGGGAGAATGTCATTGAAACATGCATAATATCATATATGAAACTAATAGTCAGTCCAGTGTCGATGTGTGATACAGGATGCTTGGGGCTGGTGCACTGGGATGACCCAGAGGGATGGTATGGGGAGGGAGGAGGGAGGGGGATTCAGGATGGGGAACATGTGTATACCTGTGGCAGATTCATGTTGATGTATGACAAAACCAATACAATATTGTAAAGTAATTAACCTCCAATTAAAATAAATAAATTTATATTTTAAAAAAAAGTAAAAATTATTTTAGGCTCAGTTCACCTGGATTAAAATAAGCATGTTTCCCCCTGACTCACATTACTTAGATTTGTACTGTTCTTCACATTCTCAGCTATTTTGCATCATGGTGCAGTAGTGCATGTAACTAATAAACTGAGTAGCCCATGATTAGAGTCAGTTGGTGGAAGATTCAAGATCACAGTATTCAATGGCAAGTCTAGAAAATGGCTGCTCACAAACGCTAATCATGTCAATATTTCTTAGCTGTTTCACCTTTGTGGGGAAAAAAGAAGAAATCACAGAGGAAATAAAATAGTAGCATAACATGACCGTGTATTTATTAAATGCTAACTCCAGTATGTGAATTATTTTACTTAATTCTCCCACTGCAGACAGGTTTCCTTTCCCTTATTTTATAAATGTGAAAGCAAGCTGAGAGTAGTTAAATAATATGTTTATAGTTACACTGATAGAAAATGGCTTAAACAGAACTAAGTCCATATCTGGGTTTGTGCTTTCCATGCCAGGCCTACTTGAAAAGCCATAAAGTCACTGACCAGGCTCTGTGGCTGCAGCCAGAAGCAGTAGGGTCTACTCACATTCACAAATCTCAAATCAGCCAGCACAATCATCTTTTAAACTTAACATTTTCTTCACTTCAAAGGTATATTTTAATATTGATATTCAAGCAATTACTAGTTAGTAGAGAAAGTGAGATTATTTGGTAAGCTCAGTTACTAAATGCTATATTGCTCTTTTAAATTGGTAGAACTATTATTTACTAAATTACAGAAGTTCTGCCACTGGCAGCTTTTGTCCAGCACACCTGTTGTTTTCTTCACTCTCTTTCCCCTTCAGTGGGGCCATATTCCTCATGTTAGTGTTGGGCATAATAACAGGTGAGTTAATAACAGCTCACTTGAAGAGTGACTTCCTCAATCAGTAATGCCTAACCAGATTGAAAACAGAGAGGCACCATATACACACAGTAGAATAAATCCCATCCCAGGAGTTAAGAAACTCCACCATATTTTTGGTTTATCAGTGACTTATAAGGTAAAGCTGAACAAATAATGCAACTACTCGGGTGTTCTAAAAATTATATACCAAGTATATATCAATACATGTTCTAATCAATAAAAGAAGGAGTAAAGACTTGAATGAGTTAATGTGTTTAAAAGTGCTTTAGCTAAATGCAGAACACATTGTTATACATTGCTGTTCTTTACCTTGACAGACTCTTTAAAAGAATCCATTAATTCTTCACATTTTGGAGGAGGAAAAAAAACTCTGAAACAAAAAGTTAAAAATAGAAGACACATCTTTCAAAAGGCTGGTAGAGGAATTAGAGTCTGGAGAGGATTCTAGGGGCCAAATAGCCAAGTGGGATTTGTGCTGAGGCAGGCTGGCTGGCAGTAAACTTTTCAAAACAACAAAAATAAAACTTCAAGAACCCACCAACTTCAGCTAATGTCTAAGATTATATACTCCAAAATGACAAGATCCTCTACATTCAGTTCTATTGGCCTTTGTCAGATTTTTGCACACCAGATGATATGTGGCAAAATCCTCCCTGACTTTCTCCCTTCAGTGTACCTCTTAAGAATGTAAAGCTGTATTGAAATATGTACAGTTTAAAAGAATCAGAGGTCAGAGGCAAGAACCTCTTCTGGCCTGCTAACAGAGCTCTGAACTGAAGTACTCGCTAGACTCTTTGAGATTTTGTTTTATGTAAATGTTCCCACCTCCTGGAGAGTCCTCCCTTATGACTTTGTTAGAAAGGCCATATATTTCCAGATTTCATTTAGGGAAAGCATTTGTTCATTCAGGGAAAGAGAAAAACTAATTCCCTGGGGCGCAGTGACATTGATGAGAAATAAAGCCAGAGCCAACAATGGTGCAAGATCAGGAAAGCGCCAGCAAAGTAGAATGAAAGTCACAAGTTGTTTCAGCTGCACACAAAGGAAAGGGCGGGACCTTGTGAGGAAGTAAAACCACCCACTGGAAAGTTCTCTTTAAGTGTGTATTTTGGGGACAGAGGAAGTGAGGGCAGGTTGTCTCTGGAAAGGTAGCCCTTAACGGTCTTCAGAGCTAAACTTTTGGTGCAACCATTTTGTGAGAAGTGTTAAGTTGGTTTGAAACAGCGTCAGCTGGCTGGAAAACTATTTGACCTTCATTGGATTGTCAGTCATTCTTTTGCTTGAGTGGCTGAATGACGAGCATGTCATTCTGTCATAGCAAAAATCTGGAGAAGGGGAAAAAAATTAAATCGATCCTCTCCATCTCAGAAAGACTTAGTTTCATTGGCATCTAACTGACACAAATACTTTTCACTGGGTTTCTGTTTGCAGATAGTAATTAAATATTCCTGTCTTCAACTTTACAGCCAAACGCTCTGGTTGATGAGTAGCACAATATTCTCCATTCTTCAAGGATGGGACTGGAATTATGCTCATTTTAAATGCCTCTGAACAGACATGTCTGCTTGAATTCTCTCTCTTTCCCTTTACAAAATCTGTTCCAAGATTCACTAAAGGCAAGGAACTATTAAAACAAAAAAGTAATAAAATCTATAGTGTGCAATGCATCAACATTTGTAGTCCTATCGTGGCTGTTAATTAGAGTTTTTTCATACAAAATCTGAATTGCAGATGAAAAATTAAAGCAATTGATGAACTTAGAGATTGTCAATTACTTATTAAAACATTGAAAAACTATGAATAAAAAAGGGGGGAAAACAGTGTGGTGACAGTAAAACAGGAAAGAGATCTAGGTGCCAAGACCTATCATCATTTTGCCACTAGTGCTTCAAGTGTGAGACCTTGATCCCCTCACATCTTTCTTTGTTTCTCTGCTTGCTTCTCTCTGCACCCCACCGCCTCCCTGTAGTTAGAAGGAAGTGAAATGGTACTTGTGAGTGACCAGTATTTTTCCAAGATGGTGGTAAGATTTGGAGTCCTCTCCCCTTTAAGAAAAGAATGGATACAATTTTCCTGGTTGGCTTTCAATGGCTAGTAAGATTAACCCCAGAAAAACCTCTTGTAGTTGGGACATTGATTGTTCTCTCTCATCTGGGCCACAGTCTATTTGAGGAGCCTCAGCCCCACCTGTAAAAGGGAAGAGGATGAGGTAGAGGTCAGGAGATAGGCAATTTCATTTTCTTCTTTAGAATTCCTGTACTCAGGATAGGTCTCTACTTACAGTCTAGTTGGGAATTGGGGGCATCACCTAGAGGCATTAGACCCTAAAAATGCTTTATTTAGAGAGTTATATACTTTAGAGAGTTTTGCTTTGTGTTCCTTGCTTCAGCTTACCTGAAAATTACCTTAGGACTCCTTTCTCCTCTGCTACAATTGATCAGACCACAATCTTCTTACTTTACTCAAGAAAGTGAAGGTCTGAAACTAAGCAATAGGAAATGAAAATCTGACAAATACTAGATAAATGGAATTAAGTCTATCAAGGTCTTAAAATGAACCGTTTCATTTCTCTTTTTTCTTTTTGTTCTTCTGGTTTATAAAATATTATGAATTCTTTCATTTTTATAGAAAGCATGTGAATTAGATTCTTGGGATAGCCAAGTGTTCCTTTTGGATCATCATCCTTGTAAATACTTAAAAAAAAAAAAAAAAAAAAAAAACTTTACACTGTACCTATCAGCATTTTTGAGCTCTTATTTAACTTTAGTAGTAGTTGTTCAGTTGCTAAGTTGTGTTCAACTCTGCAACCTCATGGACTGCAGAATGCCAGACTCCCTTGTCTTGCACTATCTCTTAGAGTTTGCTCAAATTTGTATCCTTTGAGTCTGTGATGCCATCTAAGCATCTCATCCTCTGTCTCCACCTTCTCCTTCTGCCTTCAATCTTTCCCAGCATCAGGGTCTTTTCTAGCAAGGTAACTCTGCATCAAGTGGTCAAAGAATTACAGGTTTAGCTTTAGCATCAGTCCTTCCAATGAATATTCAGGGTTGATTTCTTTTAGGATTGACTGGTTTTATCTCCTTGTGGTCCAAGGGAGTCTCAAGAGTCTTCTCCAGCACCACAATATTAAGCAATATAAATCAATATAAGAATGCATGCAAACTTTTGGGTCCAGAATATAATGTAATACAAGAATATAATAGGTATTGCTTGGTAATTTTTTTTTATAAAAAAGCAAATAGAATTTAGTTATGAATCTGTTTACTGAGATTTGAGTTGAGTTGGGAAGAAGTTTGTGTGATAAAAAAAAGGAAGGGGTGCCTGTGAGTGCAATGTTTTTTAGTTTAGGTAGCCACACACCTAAATCATCTGGATGTGACCTTATTTCCTACCTTCTACTCTCATAAATAGATTTGCATTTATCAGGTTGTTTTGTCTACATCTCATGCTGCTGCTGCTGCTGCTAAGTTGCTTCAGTCATGTCTGACTCTGTGCAACCCCATAGCCAGCAGCGTACCAGGCTCCCCCATCCCTGGGATTCTCCAGGCAAGAATACTGGAGTGGGTTGCCATTTCCTTCTCCAATGCATGAAAGTGAAAAGTGAAAGTGAGGTTGCTCAGTCGTGTCTGACTCTTCGCAACCCCATGGACTGCAGCCTACCAGGCTCCTCCATCCATGGGATTTTCCAGGCAAGAGTAATGGAGTGGGGTGCCATCGCCTTCTCCGACATCTTAGGCTAGACACAGTGTATTTTATCTCTGATCTTCTTCACAGCCCTGAAAGTCAATATTCATCAACCGAGTTAATAAAACATGTGACACGCCTTGGAACTGATTCATCTTGCTTTAAAGTCTGTTTTAGTTCACCATACTGTTAATACTTCTCTGTGATCAATGATATGGCAGTGGAAGTAAACATGGATGTTTAAAGAGAGCTAAGGACTCAGTGAAGACTAGATTAAACATATACTTTGCAGAGTAGATGAAGATATTGTTTTTTATCAGTTAAAGGTGGTCCTCAAATATAAGAGGTGAGGAATAAATTGTATTCCAGCAGCTACAAAGAGCCATTCAAGAAGGGACAGAGTATAAAGAGCTGCAGGTGTTATTTAATCACAAAGTTGTGTCTGACTCTTTGTTACTGACATCATAAAATATATAAGTATTTTCACTATAATTTTCATTTTTGGTATGTAGGTGCCTCCATAAAGCAAGACTATAATAGGTATTGCTTGGTAAATTTTGTTATGAAAGAGCAAATAGAATTTAATTATGAATCTATTTACTGAACTAATAAAATTATATCAGGGGCTACATCATTTCTATTCATGGGGAAGACTTCATTGATTAATTATAATGGAAAAGACAAGATTTGAACCCAAGTTTCTGTCATTTCTGGACACATTGAATAATGATAGGTTAAGTAGTGGTTATTTGAAACATATCAATTTAACACCTGCTATTCAGGGCAAACATATATTGAATACATGGGATAAAAAGAACCAATTTTTAAATTTATTTCTTTTTAATTGGAGGATAATTGCTTTACAGTATTATGTTGATTTCTGCCATATATCAACATGAATCAGTCATAGGTGTATGTATGTTCCTTCATCTTGAACCTCTCTGCCACCTCCCACCACATCCCACCCCTCTAGGTTGTCACAGAGAACCAGATTTAAGCACACAGAACTCCATGTGTCATATAGTAAATTTCCACTGGCTGTCTAATTTTACATATGGTTATGTATATGTTTCAATCATACTCTCTCAATTCATGCCTCCTGCTCCTTCCCTCATTGTGACCAAAGGCTGTTCTGTATGTCTGCGTTTCCATTGCTGCCCTGCAGATAGGTTCGTTAGTACCATATTTATAGATACCATATATATGTGCTAATATATGATATTTGCCTTTCTCTTTCTGACTTACTTCACCCTGTATAATAGGCTTGTGTTCATATACCTCATTAGAACTGTCTCAAATAAATGCCTTTTATGGTTGAGTAATATTCCACTGTGTATACGTACCACAATTCCTTTATCCATTCATCTGCTGATGGACATTTAGAAGCAAAACTCACTGTTTGGAGATGACATGATACTTTATTTAGAAAGCCCTAAAGATGCCACCAGAAGAGTACTAGAGCTAATCAATGACTATAGCAAAGTCACAGGATATAAAATTAATACACAGAAATCTCTTATATTCTTATACACTAACAATGAAAAACCAGAAAGAAAATTAAGGAAATAATCCCATTCATTATTGCAACAAAAAGAATAAAATACCTAGGAAAAAACCTACCTAAAGAGGCAAAAGACCTGTATGCAGAAAACTATAAGACACTGTTGAAATAAATCAAAGATGACACAAAAAGATGGAGAGATATTCCATGTTCCTGGATTGGAAGAATCAATATTGTGAAAATAACTGCACTACCCCAAACAATCTATGGATTCAATGCAATCCCTATAACATCCCTGTCAAACTACCAATGATATTTTTCACAGAACTAGAACAAAAATTTCACAATGTGTATGGAAACACAAAAGACTCTGAATAAGTAACTAATTTTGACGCTTTGTAGGTACCAAGGAGTTTACAAATAATGTCTCCCTTTCAAAATAATAAATATCTTCCTAAAAAATTAGACTTAATAATTTGGAAGCTCCATTAGTTAAAAATAGAGCTGGGCAATTTAAAAAAAAAAAAAAGGCTGAGCACTGAAGAATTTATGTCTTTGAACTGTGGTGCTGGAGAAGACTCTTAAGAGTCCCTTGGACTGCAAGGAGATCAAACCAGTCAATCCTAAAGAAAATCAAACCTGAATATCCATTGGACGAGTTGATGATGAAGCTGAACTTCCAATACTTTGGCTACCTGATGTAAAGAACTGACTTATTGGAAAATATCCTAATTCTGGGAAAGATTGAAGGAAGAAGGAGAAGGGGAGGACAGAGGATGAGATGGTTGGATGGCATCACCAACTCAATGGACATGAGTTTGAGTGGACTCTGGTAGACGGTGAAGGACAGGGAAGCCTGGTGTGCTGCAGTCCATTCTGTCACAAAGAGTGAAACACAACTGAGGGACTTAAAACAACAATTAATTTTTAAAAAGAGAAATAGTTCACTAGTAAAAAAAAAAAATAAGGAAAAACATGAGCATATAGCAATTAATGACTCATAATATTAAATAATTCTGCCCTTATAACAAATTATTTTCCAAATTAAAGACAAATGTATCTACACCTCTTAGAAATGTCAAAATGTGAAACATATATGCTGTTTATTTGTGAATTGAATGCTTAGAGTATTAATATTTCTTATCAACATTTTACAATTGTATGAAACCAAATCTGAAAATAAATTATATACCTGTTGGGTGAACTCAAGTAAAGAGCATGCCTCTTTTTAGGCATTGACAGTAACCTTCAGATCACAAAGAAAATGATTCACAGAAGAGTGAAAGAGATGGCCTAATTCTACCCTGTGACTTGATAATCACACCTTAAATCAGGAACAAACATACTCAATGAAATCCACTGCCTGGTCTCGTCTAAGAAGGCTCCCTACTGTTGTCTTCCCTCCCAATCGCCACATTTTTTCAAAGCCAATATTTTTTCATTCATTGACAGACCTTCTACTGATATTTGGGCCTATTAGATAGCCATAAATGGACTTTGAGTAGTGTTAATTTCTGCCTCTGTTTTTCCCTTCAGTTTCAGTGAAACCATTTTGATTGATATCACCCCTTCCTGAATCTCAATCTCAGCTGTTACGTGTGGCCCTGTAAGCCAGCTTGTCCTCCATTGAGGCAAGAAGACCATCCCTATTGTCATGATAGAGCAATTTGTTTACCAAAGGAAGAACATGGCTACTTATTCCATTAAAAAACAACAGAAGGGTTATTCTATTCATGTCTTTTCTCAAATCTAGGTCTAAGTCTACACATCAGATGAGAATGTGGCTGTATATTACCAGGAGCATTTGAAACATACCCACATCCCCAGTCAATCTGTAAAAGTATAACTCCCTGCAGTTAGATCTTTCTACATCTGTCAGCCTTGCATAAAGAATATTCAAATGCAAAACTTCTCCCTATAGTATGGACATCCACATATATCTGCAACCTCAGATTTTGGTTGACATAAAACCTATGGTTAGATTTATCCTATAAATTAAATAAATTTTAGCAAAACTGGAGGATTAAAATAGATGTGAGTGAAAGTGAAGTTGCTCAGTCGTGTCCGATTCTTTGTGACCCCATGGACACCAGGCTCCTCTGTATATGGGATTTTCTAGGAAAGAGTACTGGAGTGGGTTGCCTTTTCCTTCTCCAGGGAACTTCCCATCCCAGGAATCGAACCCAGGTCTCCCGCATCGTTGACAGACGCTTTATCGTCTGAGCCACCAGGGAAGTCTCCTAAAATAGATGTAGCTGGGATAAAAACGGCTTGTGAGATCTACAATGGGCTTCAGGAGAGGTTCATAAGATAAGTTTATGAATATTTGGGAAAGGAGGCAAATTTAAAAAATAATGTGTAATACTACTGTGAAAGTGAAAATGTTAGTCACTCAGTCATGTCCAACTCTTTGCAATCCCACAGGCTCCTCTGTCCAAGGGATTCTCCAGGCAAGAATCCTGGAATGGGTAACCCTTCCCTTCTCCATGAGAACTTTCCAACCCAGGGATTGAACCCGGGTCTTCTGCATTGCAGGCAGATTCTTTACGATCTGAGCCACCAGGGAAGCCTATACTATAATGACCCAATTTATTATTTTCCACAATCTGGCCAATGACTTGCCTACATAATTTACCTAAGATACCTGAGATCTTATGGCATTTAGAGACAGCTGGGTAACTGAGCCCATTCCATTTACCTATCCTTCTAAAAGTTAAGAACATTCTGTTATTTTTCAATTTCAGATATTCTTCCACCATTAACACTGTTAACAAAACATATCAGGTCCCTTCAGTGCAGATGGAATTCACTGAAAACCATTGACTTTGCTATGAATGAATGTTGGTTAAAGTATTCAGACCTAAATCTGCCTTTTTATTTTAACTTATTATGTAAATCCTGAAACACTTCTTCAGATATATTCAAACTCTTCTTTATGTTGTAATCTATATGATAATGCCATAGAAATCTCATCAAACATTTCACCCTGCTCCTTTCTTTGATGATTTACAAACTATGGTACCTACTCTGCCAAAGGACACTGCTCAGCTATCATCAAAATACAGCCACTTTCAAGGTGCTTGAATTATATGTCTCTATTACCTGTCAGCCAACAAGAAGTGTGACTATATTTGTATACACTGGTAAAATAATGTAAAAACAAAGGGGTTAGTGTAATCACTTAATTGACCAGTAATTTACTGAACTAATTTTTGCATAACAGTGACCTAAAGAATGCAATTTATTGTTAATGGAAGGGAGAGAGGCTTAAGGATAGTTATCATTTACTTTGTTCCAAGCACTTAAGAAAAAATATTTTATTTTCCCAGTTCCTAGTTTTTTGTTGTTGTTGTTGTTGTTGTTTGTTTGCTTTAGTTTTTAATGAAGAGACCAGGACATAGCAAGATTAAGTAACTTTCACCAAAGCCACATGGCTACACAATGTTTGAACAGTAATTCAAACCAGATCTGTGACCCTAAAGCCAGCACTTAGTACTGGGCTATAACTCCCCTCTAAATAACTTTCTTACCATTGCATTGTTTCAAACTCTCTAGACAGACTTGAGAGCTATCTCTGAAATGATGAACATGCAGAAGTCTTGAGTGGTCTGCCGAAGCATCATCCTTCCAATTTTTGTTTTTCACATGAACTATATAGAAATGAAGCACTTTAGATAGACTAAATCACTTCAGTTTCTAATCCATTGTCAGGAAAGAGGACCTGTCAGCAAGTCCAGTCAGAAGGTGAGGTTCAATAACGTCTTCCTACATTTAAGCATAGTTTCTTTGGAAGAATTTACAGCTATATTCTTTTCTCCTCTATTCCCTGGTTATTCAAGCACCTATGGCATGTCTTGCTTGAATCCCAATTTACTTCCATTCCTCTCCTGTTGAAGCCACTTTTGTAGCTAGGATAAACATTTCTGCCCAGCTAGCACTAGCTCCAAATAGAGCAGGCCTCATCACATTCACCAGAATCACCAGAAAAAAATTGCCCCTTTTTGCTCCACTGCCCATCCCCAATCCTTACAATTCTGATTGGAGGCCTGGATTGGGTTGCAGTTTTTTTTATGACATATCAGAATTTGAGAATCAAATTCTAAGAGACACTAATTCTCTCACCTCTAGCTATAGAATGTGATCACGTCATGACTGGAAACACTCTTGTAACCTCAACACATTTACACCTGATTATAATACTCATATCAGGCTTCCCTGATAGCTCAGTTGGTAAAGAATCCACTTGCAATGCAGGAGACCCTGGTTCAATTCCTGGGTCAGGAATATCCTCTGGAGAAGGGATAGGCTACCCACTCCAGTATTCTTGGGCTTCCCTTGTGGCTCAGCTGGTAAAGAATCCACCTGCAATGTGGGAGACCTGGTTTCTATCCCTAGGTTGGAAAGATCCCCTGGAGAAGGAAAAGGCTACCACTCCAGTATTCTGGCCTGGAGAATTCCATGGACTGTAGGGTTCATGGGGTCACAAAGAGTGGGACGTGACTGAGTGACTTTCACTGATAATACTCAGGGGGCTTCCCAGATGGTGCTAGTGGAAAAGAATCCACATGCCAGTTCAGGAGATGAAAGAGACACAGGTTCAACCTCTGCATAGGGAAGATCCCCTGGAGGAGGGCATGACCAACCACTCTAGTATTCTTGTGTGGAGAATCCCATTGACAGAGTATCCTGGCAGGCTATAGTCCATAGGGTCACAAAGAGTCAGACACGACTGAAGCAACTGGGCATATACTACTCATGAAGTGAAGAAATTTTACTTTACAAAACTACCTTTCTTGTGGTTAGAGTCTATCTTTCTTCTTTATTGCTATAATTGGAAACTACTTATGCAACACGGCATAAAATAAGTGTTCAATAAATATTTGATTAATTTGAATCAATGGTGGGATGTTTAAAGGATGAAGGAATGGATGAGTGATATTCCTGTTGACTGGACTATCCTGTTCTTTTCTGTTATTATTATATGAAGATAATAATAATTTTATATGGCTTCTTAGACATAGGGCCTTGTTACACCATATCTCTTTTACAGAGCCCCTGGACAAAATATTTATAAGTTATTTTAGTCAACCTAGGTTAAGTATCAAAGTCTTCTATAACTCACCTTTATCTCCTAAGAAATTGAATTTATGTGTAACACTATGATTTACCTAGGTGACATTCAACCACACATTTTCCTATCCCAAATCTCTTCAAGAAAATTAGAGATACCAAGGGAACATTTCATCCAAACATGGGCACAATAAAGGACAGAAATGGTATGGACCTAACAGAAGCAGAAGATATTAAGAAGAGGTGGCAAGAATACACAGAACTGTACAAAAAAGATCTTCACAACCAAGATAATCACGATGGTATGATCACTCACCTAGAGCCAGACATCTTAGAATGTGAAGTCAAGTGGGCCTTAGAAAGCATCACTAGGAATAAAGCTAGTGGAGGTGATGGCATTCTAGTTGAGCTATTTCAAATCATGAAAGATGATGCTGTGAGAGTGCTGCACCCAATATGCCAGCAAATTTGGAAAAGTCAGCAGTGGCCACAGGACTGGAAAAAGTCAGTTTTCATTTCAATCCCAAAGAAAGGCAATGCCAAAGAATGCTCAAACTACTGCATAATTGTACTCATCTCACACGCTAGTAAAGTAATGCTCAAAATTCTCCAAGCCAGGCTTCAGCAATACGTGAACCGTGAACTTCCAGATGTTCAAGTTCATTTTCGAAAAGGCAGAGGAACCAGAGAGCAAATTGCCAACATCTGCTGGATCATGGAAAAAGCAAGAGAGTTCCTGAAAAACATCCATTTCTGCTTTATTGACTATGCCAAAGCCTTTGACTGTGTAGGTCACAATAAACTGTGGAAAATTCTTCAAGAGATGGGAATACCAGACCACTTGACCCACCTCTTGAGAAACCTATATGCAGGTCAGGAAGCAACAGTCAGAACTGGACATGGAACAACAGACTGTTTCCAAATAGGAAAAGGAGTATGTCAAGGCTGTATATTGTCACCCTGTTTATTTAATGTCTATGCAGAGTACATCATGAGAAACGCTGGGCTGGAGGAAGCACAAGCTGGAATCAAGATTGCCGGGAGAAATATCAATAACCTCAGATATGCAGATGACACCACCCTTATGGCAGAAAGTGAAGAGGAACTAAAAAGCCTCTTGATGAGTGTGAAAGAGGAGAGTTAAAAAGTTGGCTTAAAGCTCAACATTCAGAAAATGAAGATCATGACATTTGGTCCCATCACTTCATGGGAAATAGATGGGGAAACAGTGGAAACAGTATCAGACTTTATTTTTCTGGGCTCCAAAATCACTGCAGATGGTGACTCTAGCCATGAAATTAGAAGACCCTTACTCCCTGAAAGGAAAGTTATGACCAACCTAGACAACATATTGAAAAGCAGAGACATTACTTTGCCAACTAAGGTCCGTCTAGTCAAGGCTATGTTTTTTCCTGTGGTCATGTATGGATGTGAGAGTTGGACTGTGAAGAAAGCTGAGTGCTGAAGAACTGATGATTTTGAACTGTGGTGTTGGAGAAGACTCTTGAGAGTCCCTTGGACTGCAAGGAGGTCCAACCAGTCCATTCTGAAGGAGATCAGCCCTGGGTGTTCTTTGGAAGGAATGATGCTGAGGCTGAAACTCCAGTACTTTGGCCACTTCATGCAAAGAGTTGACTCATTGGAAAGGACTCTGATGCTGGGAGGGATTCGCGGCAGGAGGAGTAGGGAACAACAGAGGATAAGATGGCTGGATGGCATCATCGAACTAATGGACGTGAGTTTGAGTGAACTCCGGGAGTTGGTGATGGATAGGGAGGCCTTGCGTGCTGTGTGTGATTCATCAGGTTGCAAAGAGTCAGACACAACTGAGCGACTAAACTGAACTGAAGCATATGAGACACAAGATGCATATCAGACCAGGAATTGAACTCACGCCCTCTGCATTGGAAGTATGGCGTCTTAACCATTGGACCTCCACGGAAGTCCCCTCTTATACCAGTTCTAATTGTCTCATTTTGTTTCCATTAGAAGTCCTCATACACACTGACCCTGTGCAATTTTATTTAGTTTACAAAATCTGATGAGTTTTTAGCTCGAAGTGGTATGGCCATAGGCCAGAGAGTGTATCCATGGGAATCAATATTAGTAAGAATATGATTGGTCTTAATATTGGTTTCAAATCAAATTTTCAACGACTTAAGTTTTCTCAAAGTGCGTACTACGTACCTAAATTTTTTGATATTTATAAAGAAGCTTATTCTATGCCTTAGCTCTTTGATTATCAGACTACCAGAGAATATGATGCAGAGAACACTTACCACAAGGGAAATATTCTTTTGTAGCATCCTTTAGTATGCATTATAGCTCTTAAAGAAATGGAAGCCAAGATTTCCAAATATATTAGTTTCCCAAAGTTATCACTCAACAGTATTTGACACAAGAAGAGACGATAGTTGAAGTTTGCACAGTCCTTGTTAAACGCTGGGTTTAATGATTTTTTTTTTTTTTAGGACAGTTGTATTAAAACAGGCTCGTTAAAAACATACTGCCATTCTGGCAGTATAAAAAATGCATACAATAAGTTCACACAATGCATACCGATAATGACTTAACAAAATAAATGGTGAAATGAAACCTGCATTGGGCACACTGTGTTTAAAATAACCTTTAGGCATTTGAGGATTTTTATTGGCAACAATTTGGTGGCAAACTATTCAGTGTAAAAGAGCAGCTTAAAAGCTAATAGGAAAAATCTGGCATTAATAATGTGGTAGATTACAGTGAGAACAATAGTGAGGTTACTGTAGAGAGCAATGTGTCTAGATAATTAAACTTAAGCCATTTTAGTCCAACAGCAGGGCAAGCTATGCCTGCTGGGAACATGAGAGACCCCTATGCAAAGCTGACTCTGAGAGTAAGAAGTTGGCTTCTCTGTTACACAAGTAGGTTGAAATGGAGAGTGGAGCAGTGCTGAGAAGGAAGGCAAATCACTGGGATTCATTAATCATCCTCTCCCTGCTTTTTCTTCAACTTCAAAGGTTATTATCATCATTTTAATTATTTATGGTGGTACACATCATATCTCCTTCTTAATCTGTTTTAAAAATAGGAACAAACAACTTAAACATATGAAAGACCATGGAAGTTCATACCAAGATGATGTGTAGACAGAATTGCCCATATTTTGAAATGAAAGTTTAGATCCTGATGCAGTTACTTTTTCCAGACATTCATGAAGAGTCCAATAGCATCTCTGTGTCTCAGTTTCTCAATATGCATGATAGTGATACAAATGTTAATCACGGTCTTGTGATGCAGAGTGATCAATTAGCAAGAGATTAGGTCTTATCTCTGCCTGGTGTCTCAGAGGGTAAAGAGTCTGCCCACAATGTGGGAGTCCCGGGTTCAATCCCTGGTTTGGGAAGATCTCCGGGAGAAGGAAATAGCAACCCACTCTAGTATTGTTGCCTGAAAAATCCCATGGATGGAGGAGCCTGGTAGGCTACAGTCTATGGGGTCGCAAAGAGTCGGATATGACTGAGTGACTTCACTTTCACTTTAGGTCTTATCTCATATAAATGATTTTGTTGGCAGTCTTAGATATGTGTTCTATAGAAGATGTATGCATATATATGACATATAGTTCTTTATGACCCCATAAAGAATCATAGGGTTTCCTTAATAGCCACATCATAGCAGAAATGAACCTGGGCAGAGACAGTACACAGAATATGATTGTGGATGTTTACATTTAAATGTAGAAAAATGCAGTTAAAATTTACTGCATTGCTGATGTGCAAGAATAATGACCATGGGATCATCCAATTTGTTTTATTCTGGTTAGTCTTTTAAAGTGAGTTTTATTCATAATCTTTTTTTTCTTTTTTTTCACTCTCTTTCATTTTAACCTTGTCAAAATCCTGAATGAGAGACAGGCTGTGTCAGACATATTTGAAATTGTAGGATCCTAGAATTCTATATTTAAGGAGAAAATGACAAGTATATTTAGATTGAAATTAGTCTAAATACGCTTTCTAATTCCTGAGTTCAAAATCTGTCAAAGACTCAATACTTACTAATGCCTAAAGATCACAAACAAATTTTTCTTATATATTATTCACAATTAGTATTGCACTTAGTAATCACAGCAGCCTTATGATTCTGTAGCATAAACATGCTGAGCCCCTGGAACAAGCTCAGGTTCTCTGAAAACTTTTTCACAAAGAAAATCAGGGTCTTGGACAATGAGCCCCTGTGTAGTTGAATTAAATACATAGCTGTCATGATACAAGGGAAATTTGCAGTTTGAGTACAGTTATGGTTTCACAAAAATACCTATCAAAATGTTCAAATGGAGAAATTTAAAAACAGGAGTCAAAAATTCAGACCCCAGATTTAGTACTCCCCTAAACCCAGCCCCCAGAGCAAACAGCCAACTCATTGGAAAAGACCCTGATGCTGGGAAAGATTAAAGGCAAAAGGAGAAGAGGGTGGCAGAGAATGAGATGGTTTGATAGCATCATGGCTCAAAGGATATGAACTTGGGCAAACTCTCAGAGATAGTGGGAGACAGGGAGGCTTGGCATGCTGCAGTCCATGGGGTCACAAAGAGTTAAACACAACTGAGAGATTGAACAAACAAACAGCCTCCTCCCCTAACACATACACATCAGCAAACCTGGACCATTCCAGGAAGGAGACAAGAAGAAGCTTTGATTGTTTCACTTTAACTGTGCATGTGTGCTTAGGCACTCAGTCATTGTCTGACTCTTGCCACTCTGTGGACTGTAACCCAACAGGCTCCTCTGTCCATGGAATTTTCCAGGCAAGAAGACTGGAGTGGGTAGCCATTCTCTTCTCCAGGAGATCTTCCTGACCCAGGTCTCCTGAATTGAAGGCAGATTCTTCACTGTCAGAGCCACCAGGGAAGCCCACTTTAACAAATGATGCTGAATTCAGATGTTAACTTTCAATAAGCTTATCATATAGCTGAGATATTTCAAATCCTAAAAGATGATACTGTTAAAGTGCTGCATTCACATGCTGGCAAATTTGGAAATCTCAGCAGTGGCCACAGGGCTGGAAAGGTGGTTTTCATTTGAATCCCAAAGAAAGGCATTGTCAAAGAATGTTCAAACTAACTCACAATTGCACTCATCTCACATGACAGCAGAGAAATGCTGAAAATTCTCCAAACTAGGCTTCAACAGCTAGTGAACCAAGAACTTCCAGGTGTTTAAGCTGGATTTAGAAAAGGTAGAGGAACAAGAGATCAAATTGTCAACATCCATTGGATCATAGGAAAAGCAAGAAAATTCCAGAAAAACATTTACTTCTTCTTCATTGACTAGAGTAAAGTCTTCGACCTTGTGAATCACAATAAAGTGTGGAAAATTCTTAAAGAGATGGGAATATCAGACCACTTTACCTGCCTCCTGAGAAATCTGCATGCAAGTCAAAAAACAACAGTTAGAACTGGACATGAAACAATGGACTGGTTGAAAATTGGGAAAGGAATACATCAAGGCTGTATATTGTTACCCTGCTTGTTTAACTTATATGCAGAGTACATCATATGAAATGCCTGGTTGGATGAAGCACAAGCTGGAATCAAGATTGCTGGGATAAATAACAATAACCTCAAATATGCAAATAGAACCATCCATATGGCAGAAAGTGAAGAGGAACTAAAGAGCCTCTTGATGAAAGTGAAAAAGGAGAGTAAAAAAGCTGTCTTAAAACTCAACATTAAAAAAACTAAAATCATGACATCTGGTCCCATCACTTCATGGCAAGAAGAAGGGAAAACAATGGAAACAGTGACAGACTTTATTTTCTTGGGCTCCAAAATCACGGCAGATGGTGACTGCAGCCATGAAATTAAAAGACACTTGCTCCTTGGAAGAAAAGCTATGACAAACCTAAACAGCATATTAAAAAGCAGAAATTACTTTGCTGACAAAGGTCCATCTAGTCAAAGCTATGTTTTTTCCCATAGCCATGTATGAATGCAAGAGTTGGGCTGTAAAGAAAGCTGAGCACTGACAAACTGATGCCTGTTAATGTGGTGTTGGAAAACACTCTTGAGAGTCCCTTGGACTGCAAGGAGATCCAACCAGTCCATCCTAAAGGAAATCAGTAGTGAATACTTATTGGAAGGACTGATGCTGAAGCTCCAATACTCTGGCCATTTGATATGAAGAACCAACTCATTTGAAAAGACCCTGATGCTGGGAAAGATTTAAGGCAGGAGGAGAAGGGGACAGCAGAGGATGAGATTGTTGGATGGCATCACCCACTCGATGGATGAGTTTGAGCAAGCTCCGGGAGTTGGTGATGGATAGGGAAGCTTGGCATGCTGCAGTCCATGGGGTTGCAACGAGTTGGACACGACTGAGCAACTGAACTGAAACCTTATACATAGAGTTACTAGCAAGCAAAAAATGTTTTTATTAAATTCTGAGCATTATTTTCCAATAAATGTTAGATTTTATCCTAGAATCCATCCCCAAATGATCAAGAAATGCAAAACAAAAAGAAGAATGAGGGAAAGAAAATAAGGGGAGTGAGAGGAAGAAGAGGGAGTGAAAACAACTCCCAGCCCCCTCTCTGTACTCCTGCCCTTACAGCCACAGACTTAGCACAAGGATGCTCTGTAGATTCATTTCAAAGGGGTTTGGCTGTTAATACAAAGGACCAAGAAAGTGCTATGAAAGTGAATGTGAAAGTCCCTCAGTCAGTCTGACTCTCTGAGACCCCATGGACTATACAGCCCATGGAATTCTCCAGGTCAGAATACTGGAGTGGGTAGCCTTTACCTTCTCCAGGGGATTTCCCGAACCCAGGAATTGAACTCAACTCTCCCACCTTGCAGGTGGATTCTTTACCAGCTGAGCCACATGGAAAACCCCAGAAAGTGATATGCTTGCCCCAAATGGCAACTGAATATAAGAATCACTTCTTGATACCCTCTTCCCTCTTTTGTTGGTGTCCTCTGCATTTGTTTCCTTAAAGTAACACATATCTGAAGGAATGGGGGTGGAGTCCAACTCCAAGATAGGAAAAAGAAGAAAAGGGAAAAAGTAGCCTGACTGCAGCTTAGCTTTGTGAATGCAAGAAGTGTGTGTGTTTGAAAATTGAAGGTGCATAAGTTAGTGTAGCTCCAGGGCACCGGCTCCCCTAGTGTTAGCATAGCTGACACGCTGACAGTTTATATGGAATTTATGTGCCTATTTCCTCTGCTTTTTATGGGAAAACATGTTGTTACCTTACAGCTGCCCACATCACATGCCACCAATCCGCCTCTGAGCCATAGAGCACCTTTCTCAAGGAAACATACATACATCAAGAGCTTATGTATTTTTTACAATGTTGTAAGCGGGAAATAATAAAATATGGGTTATTGTGCACACCATTTCACAGTTTAATTTTTTTTTTATTTAACTGGCTTAATTGACTATGACCGTTTTTATTGTCCCTTTCCCCACCTCATCTGGCCATTTTAATTGTTTATGTCTTTGTGTACATTTGGATTGCATTTGGAAAAGGACAGGAGCTGTAACCACAACTTAAAAGCCAATTGTAGAGCTTTAAAAAGTAAATAAAGCATTAAAGCTGCCACATCAGGCAAAAGACAAATGTAGATGTAAACAGAGGGAAATGTATGTTCTAAAGTGAAATGCTTAAAGATCAGCTCTTCTTTTCAGTCACCTGCAGGAGCCTTGGATCCTTTGTGCTCTCTGGCTGGTGGAAGGTAGTACACAGGGAAGTGTGGCAGGGATTTCATTCTACCCCTTTCCTTGGGATGAGCACATTCCTAGGATCTGCCATCACCTACCCTGATACACTTACTGTGGCACTGTAGCTTTTCTTTCAAGAATATCTGATTTTTCTCTCTTTCCATTTATTTTTCTTCCTTCAATGAGATGCTAGAAGAAAAACAAATAATTTACACCAATCTACATTTCTCACTTCCCAAATTTATAAGAAATTTAAATGCACGTTAATTTTTTTAAACACCATCCTTGTAGAAAAGGGGAAAAAAAGAAGCAAATGTAGAAAAATATGGGAAACCTATTGAAAATGCATTCATTTCTCATTCTATGATTCACACACTCTGTGTGAGTCAGAGCATGCACCTTCACCTGAGTGTACTGAGATACACTCTTGACCACATTCCTAGGATCTGCCATCACCTACACTGATAACCTTACTGTGGCACTATAGATTTTCTTTCAAGAATATCTGAGTTTTTTCTTTTACCATCTATTATTTTTCTTTCAATGAGATATTAGATGAAAAGCAAACAATTTAGACCAATTTACATTCCTTAGAGTTATATACTCTTGCAAATATGACCTTATTATTATGAATTAAGCTTTAATTGGGAAGTGAAGAATATAATACAATGAGAGAGAAAAATGGGGACAGATTTGCTAATATAAAGCATAGGAGACAAATTCTTTGTAATATACAAGACTGGCTCTTGACCCTTCCAAAGCAATATGTATAAATATCATTCAGCATTCATCCTGCCAAGCTCCCTCGAACTTGTCTGCTCAAGCTTCTTGGGCTACCCCTGATGATGGCATAATACTAGGCAAGAGAATGTAAAGGAGATTTTTCACTTAGAGGAGAGTGATGATGTATATGAACTTAGCCTTCTAATGGGCGGACTAGACTCTAAATGATGTCAAAAATTCTCTCATTTCTCCATTCTCTCTTTGTGTATGTGTGTGTGTATGTGTGTGTGTGTGTGTGTGTATGTGTGTGTGTGTGAGTGTGTAGGGACATTTTGGACATCCCTGCCTGATAATCTTGTCATAGTGAGTTCTTAGAAGTTTTAAAAATGGCTTATTCTTTTTGGGTATATGAAGATTTTTAGCTCCAAAGACCTCATTCTTCCACCAGACTACTAATGGAAGAAAATGCTTTCTAAGTATGCAGAGAAAAAGTTATAAATGTTATAAACTAAGATGCTTGTGCAGGAAGTCAGCTTGTAGTGACAAGATGCATGATCTGCCCCTCTTGCAACCTACCTTGCAATATTCCTTTTTTTTTTAGGAGCATCAGTGAGTTATGACAAAATCATTGTCTTTTAGTGTTTGCTCTTCTCTCTGTGATGCTCTGTCCCCTAAAATGTTACACAGCCTTCCTTTAGTATTCTATACCAACACTGATGAAAGGGTAAATTATTTGAAAAGTGCAAAGGATCTATAATAATGAATAGCAAATACACACAGATATTTCCATGAATTAAGTTGTTTCTTTTATAAGATATGGTCTATTCATGTTTGTGTCCAGCCCAGTTTGGAGATGTTTCCTTCTCTAACATCTAACCTGCCTCCACATAACAGAGGCTGTCTTTAACCCTACCTGCTGAGTCTTTTCAAAGTTAAAGTCAAGAAAAGTCAAGAGCCCCAAGTCAGTCTGTGTCAAATATATGAGATCCTATCATATGGATCTCATATGGGAGAGATATTTTACTTGTTTTTTGCAGCTCTAGTATATGAAATTACGATCCATGATTGTGATATGGTGATGCAGTTCAGCCAAAAATGAAAACACACCCTTTAAAGAGCAGTTCTGGATTTACAGGTGGTGTGAGATGCTTTAGAATACTGGGAGTCAGAAATAGAGTTTGAAAGACCAAGAAGGACATAGTATACTCATACATAAGAACTGGAGTGGTTCATAAAATTACCTGAGGCAATCACTCCCTCTTTATCTGAAGGTGAATGACTCTTCTATAGTTTTAGTTTAATGTCAAGATTCTTAAACACATAGCACCAACGGAAGATACCCACAGTGATGTGACTCATCACACTGTTAGGTAAAGGTGGTATTTGCCAAACTTTAGGTCTGAATGAGTGTCTAGTGTGGAGCTATTAATAAATACTAGGAGGACTCAGTTACCTGTAGCATTTGTGTCTTTGTTATATCAGGGACAGAGGAGGCAGCATTTGTACCCCCCTGCAGTCATTTAGATAATATCTGGCATACATTCTCAGTTTGCTTGCACCTAGTATTGGTTTTAGGTTCTATGCCTGCTTATACTATCTAGAAAATAATGTGCATGTCCTAGCTCATGACTCTGTTAGCATTGTTTCTGAGGGAGAGAAATATATTCTGTATTTTTCATGCCCTACAGTTATTCCTCCAGAACAGGAATGTATAAACAAAGAAATATGATGAATACAACCTGCTCTCATGTCAACCTGCATTTATTTAAAGTGAAAAGCCAAAGAGATCATAAAGCCTATGCACCAAAATGTGTATTAATACAATCAGTGCCATCTGACACTGACAACAGAAAGAACAGGAACAACTTCAGCTTTCTGCAACAAAAATAAACAAAGAGAATAAGGTCCATGATGTGTGGGTGTGGGTGTTTGTGTGTGTATACTTTTGTTGAAGAAAGCATTTGCAAGCAACTCATTTTGCTACAACTTTTCCTATATTCCCCAAAATTAGTCTAAAGACAAAGACAGTAAAAACACAGAGAGGCTGATCTGGAAAGAATCCTAGAGACTATCTCATCCAACTTTCTCATTTTACTGATAAGAAGCCTGAAGCCCAGGGGAGGTGAAATGTTTTGTCTACAATTGTGTTGTTTTTTGATGGTGGAACCAGAACTTTGGAAAAATATATTGATCTTTCTTCCACAAGAGCCCTTAGGTGAAACACTGATGGGTTTCCAGTGACTAGAGTAGATTGGTGGAAGTTAATTTTGTACATTTACTATATTGAATTATTTACTTTAGGACACCAAAGGCCACACCTAGAAAATTACTATTCACAAGCATCCTAGTGGGCATTGGGTATGAAACACTCTTCTTTCTGATGATGTTGAGACTTCATGAAAGGATTACTTGTTGAATGAAAGCTGCTAACATTTATGGAATGCTTGTATCTGCCAGTATCAGTTCTAAGTGCTTTAAATTTTAACTGTATGTAATCCTTCATACAAAAGTGATATAATTATATAATTGTTTCTCCTTATAGAATGAGAAAACTCATACTCAGATTTGTGTCCAATATCACAGCAAGGACAGAAGTACAATTGCAGTCTGAACAATATGGTTCCAGGGCCTGCTTTCTTAACAGCAATTCATTTTGTTGCCTGAAAATTAGTATACCATGGACTTTAGATATGTAAAGGGGAAATGTGTTACTTAAAGAAGTACCATTTAAACTTATCACCGCTATAGTTTGTTACAAATAATTGTCGCTTTGGAAAGCAGAGCTTTACAGGAAAGGCACTCAGGACAGGTTAAGTTTTGAAATGCGTTTGGTAGTATACTACAAAAATCCAGACCCTGTAAGGACTCATCTGGAAGGCGAGATTAAGGTGAAATTATACTGGTAAGAAGCTTCAGGACTCTTGGGACAAAAAGAAGGCACTGGAATTCATAAAGGAAAGAAAACAAGAAAAGTAAAAGAAAGAGTAAGTGATTGGTAAACACATGCAATATATAAACACACACATATATATACAGTCACATTTGTCCCACAGTTTCCACATGAATTAGTCTCAGGAACCCCTCTGAACACTAAAATGGCCTAGTATTAGGTTGATGCAAAACTAACTGCAGTTTTGTGTTGTTGCATTTAGCCATTTGATACTGGAATACTTTCTTAAATAAATATGGTTATATTATCATTTTACTGCACATTTCTTGCTTTATGTTTTTGCTAATGAATTATTACTTGCTGTTTATTTTATAAGTATATTAGACTATGGGAATGATGTGAGATAAAAAGCAAATTTGAGGGGTTTTAATTCGAATTCAAAATGGGTCATAAAGCAGCAGAGATAACTCACAATATCAACAATTCATTTGGCCCAGGAACTGCTAATGAACATACAGTGCAGTGGTGGCTCAAGAAGTTTTGCAAACGAGACAAGAGCCTTGAAGATGAGGAGCATAGTGGGCAGTCATTGGAAGTTGACAACAACCAACTGAAAGCATCACTGAAGCTGATCCTCTTACAATTACATGAGAAGTTGCCCAAGAACTCATCGCTGAGCATACTATGTTCATTTGGCCTTTGAAGCAAATTAGGAAAGTGAAAAAGCTTGAAAAGTGGGTGCCTTATGAGCAGACTACAAATTTTAAAAAAAATCATCATTTGAAGTATCGTCTTCTCTTATTCTATGCAACAACAGTGAACCATTTCTCAATCAGATTGTGATGTGAAATTAAAAGTGGATTTTATATGACAGCCAGCAATGACTAGCTCAGTGGTTGGACTGAGAAGAAACTCTAAAGCACTTCCCAAAGCAAAACTTGCACCAAAAACAAGGGGTCATGGCCACTGTTTCGTGGTCTGCTGCCAGTGTGATCCACTACAGCTTTCTGAATCCTGGTGAAACTACTACCTTTGAGAAGTATGCTAAGCAAATCAATAAGATGCACTGAAAACTGAAATGCCTGAAGCCAGTGTTGGTTAACAGGAAGGGGCCAATTCTTCTTCACAATGCCTAACTCTACATCACACAATCAGCACTTCAAAAGTTTAATGAATTGGCCTAGGAAGTTTTACATCATCTGCCATATTCACCTGACCTCTCACTAACCAACTACCACTTCTTCAAGCATCTCAATAATTTTTTGGATGGAACATGCTTCCACAACCAGTAGGACACAGAAAATTTTTTCCAAGAGTTCATTGAATCCCAACACATGGATTTTTATGGTACAGGAATAAGCAAACTTACTTCTCTTTCACAAAAATGTGTTGATTGGAATGACTCTTATTTTGATTAATGCAGATGTGTTTGAGCCTTAAGTTACAATGATATAAAATTCAGAGTTCAAAACTGCTATTACTTTTGTGCCAACTTAATATATGCATATAAACTATGGATCCTCCTGGACACTTTTACAACCATTTCTAGATTTTTTACAATATTTAATACAATGTAAATGCTATTTAAATAGTTGCTTGGTCATAGCAAATTCAAGTCTTGTTTTTGGAACTTTCTAGAATTTTTTTTAGTATTTTTAATTTGTGGTTGGTTGATGCAGAATCTGCAGAAAGGGAAGGCCAACTGTATATTACGTATATAAGTAATATGCTTCATGATGTATATGCATATACAGTCTACATTATGATTTATGCTCTCATGTGCAGTAGTTTAACTCTTAGAAATGTGGTTATAGTACATGTTCAGTCCTCTTATTCTTTATTAACTGAAGTCCCAGTTGAAACTTAGTGGCTCTTCTCTTCTGTCCCTCAGCTCTGGATTGATCCATTAGATTGTCTGAAGAATTCCTCTTTCAAACATTGACTTTATTTTTTTTTCCTCCAATCCCTTGTACTTTATTTTAATTATATCATTTGCTAATTCAAATGGTTTTCTTAAGTTTCCACTTTCTAAAGCATAAACCTATTTTTCATAGCATTCAAGCTTATCCACAATCTAACTTCTACATGCCTTTTTAGTACACAGCTCCTTTGACATGTCCTGTCAAATGAATCTACTGGCCATTCTCAAAATATGTTCTGTGTTCCTGCTTTTGAATCTTTTCTTATGGCATTTCCTCTACTTAAGTCATCTCAACTTCAAAATCCTACCTCTTCTCAGTACCACTGAAGTGCTATCTCCTTTTGGTAGCTTTTCTTTTATTGTCATAATCAGAAAAAGTTCTGGTGAATTCTAAAGGGCCTTTAATGATGTGACATCGATTGTGTGCTGCCTTGAATTGAGGTTACTTGTATGTAAGTTAGGAATATGCAATATTGTGTGTCTTCAAACACCCTTGAATGCTGAATATTTTTTTCTTAGCCCAAATCACACTTTTTTCACTCTAATCCTCTCTCTTTAACTATGCAGATAATTAGGCTCCAGATATGTATATAGTAAAGGAAGTTTTGTTAAAGAACAGAAGACAAATGTTCCATGATCTGTCCATTTACTAGTTTCTGATCTTACCTCTTTCTAGTCACTGCCATATTCATTTCTAGTTGCTAAAGCCCTCTGTGCTGTTTCTCAGATCTTCAAGAATCTCCCTGACCCTGATTTGGTTTTTGTTTTTTAATCTGTTTATCATCATCTGACTTTGACTCATACATTTATTTGTTTATTGTCTGTTTCTCCCAACTGGGAATAAAACCCATGAGAACATGAAATTACTATATTTTGGGGGGATATGAACAGCATCTAGTAGGGGTTTAATAAATGTCTGTTGAGTTAGTAAAGCAGTGAGTTATTTAGTTGTTGTTGTTTTAATTTTAATCGGACATGAATTGAGGGAGAACACAGAAAACATCACTTTCCGTACCAAGATAACGTAAAATAAAAACTGTAAAGTCATGTAGTTTAGATGTGCTTATCTCAACTGTTAGTATATGCAGATAATGGAGCTTGGCTCAAGGGACTCAAATTCAAGTTAGATCCATTCTCTGGATCCAGCTATCAATTTGTAGGAAATTCTAAGGACAGAAAAACATGTTGAACTGCACCATGAGTGTGCCCTCAGCAGCATGAAGACTGTGGGGAATGCTACAAGTTAAATATACCAGATTTTCAATTAACAAATTATAAAGACAAAAAAGGGATGAAGGGAGAATTTGTAGACCAAAAGAGATACATTGTTTTTGTTTTGTTTTAATAAAAGGCAAGCAAAACTAACTGAACTAAAGTAATCGAGAGACGAATACCTAGGTAATAAAGTCATAAAGCAAAGAATAAAAGTGATAACTAAGAAAGTCATAAAAACTGTCCCTTTTGGAGGTGAGGAGGGGGTGAGTTGGGACTGAGCCCATAAAGGAGCTTCAGGGCTGGATGGCAAAGCTCCATTTCTTGACCTTCGGTGGGTTGGGAGTATCACCTTATAATAAATAAGTCATGCATTTTGTTTGAATGTAGGTTGATGAATTTCTTTTATTTTATAATAAAACAGGAAGCGAAAGTCTTGGTCTACAAGTAGAGGATCAACACTTTAAAATTTCAGTGTACACTATTGTGTCACCTACCCAGTGTAGTCTGCTTGATGTCTTTGTCTTGAAACGCCACATCCTCACCCCACAAATGTACTGAATGATAAGTTAGGTGAATTCTGGGGCTTAATCAAATTCTTCATCACCAACACCATCTTCCTCTATCCTTCACTTTGTACTCATTCATTGAAATCAAGAATTAACCAGTGTGATCAGTGCCCTGTCAGCTGCTTCACTTGCTGGTTAGGGAGTCTTAATGAAACCATCTTCCAATTTTCTCATTAGGAAAAGAATGAGAAACAGAGAGGATGAGTGGAAGGATGGAAGAAAAGAAAGAACATAAAGAAGAAGGAAAGAAGAAAAGAGTGAGGAGAGAGATAGAAAAACAGGAAAAATAATGTGTTATCTATATCATATTTTTGCCCATAGCCGTATCTTGGATGAAAGGAAGAGTGAATGGGTTCTTAATGAAAACTTTGCTTATTCATTTATTTTCCAAAAGCAGGAAACTTTGGTCCTCAAACAGCATCAAGGATAATTAAAGCAATGATGAAAAGTGTTGGTCAATTCCAAATTTCCTCACAGGAGTGATTAATTGCATTTTGGACTTTGAGAAATTCCAAAGGAGACTGCAATAAAAGAGAATCTTGATCTTGGACTATGTCTGGCTTTTTTTTTTTTTTTTTCCTCACTTCTTGCTGTTATTAAAGTTGTATCTCTGGATACATAAAGACAGAAATGTGCCTAGTGCTTAAGCAGATTTAAAGAATGACCCCCACTGTGCTACTGCACATCAGTAGACATTTTACAATGTGCCAGAGACATGTAGTCAATAATTTAGGAGAAAGTTATCAATATATAGATATTTCACAAGCCCACAGTCAGAGTACCTTATAAAACTGATGTCTTTGGAGAGATCTCTTTTTTTTTTCTTTTTTCTTCTTTTTGATACTGCAATAGCATAATTTAATTTAGCATGGCCAAGATCTCAATCTGGCTCATAGCCCACCAGCTGGTTCATGGAGTAAGTGTTCCAAAGCAAAGGCATTCAGTTAAGGGAAAAAACAAGATAGAATCCAGAGGAAAAGGAGGCACTTTTCTATCTACAGATGTGTGGTCCTTGTAACTCCTTTAGCTCTTTTCCCTGACCAGAAGTAAGTGTTAGGTCACATCCCCAAATAGGCAGACTACACATTGATAAACAGCTAGGATCCTTCTCTGTATCATTAAATTCATAACTAATATTGACCAACTACTCTAAAATGCTAAACACTGAGTCAAGACTGCTACAACTATCACTATAGTTGAAGATACTTAGAGAGTCCAGGAGAGTGGACTTTGCCAACACAGGAGCTGGAGCTCTTCACCCAGTGGAGTACTCCAAAGCTGATGCTCTCAAAAGCAAAATTGAAGTGAAGTCGCTCAGTTGTGTCTGACTCTTTGCAACCCCATGGACAGTAGCCTGCACCAGGCTCCTCCATTCATGGGATTTTTTAGGCAAGAGTACTGGAGTGGGTTGCCATTTCCTTCTCCAGGGAATCTTCCCAACCCAGGGATCGAACCCAGGTCTCCCACATTGTAGACAGATGCATTATCATCTGAGCCACCAGGGAAGTAACTGCCTCACTATTTCTGGTCCTGACAAAACTGTAAATTATTCCTCAGGACACTAAATACCATGTAGGTGAAATCCTAACACATTAGCATTTGAGATGATAATAATGGGGAAATTCCATAGCTTATGGCATCAGAAACCTGGAGATCAAGTCCAGGCTTACAAATTTACTGTGATCTTAAACAGTTTTTTGTTGTTGTTGTTGTGTTTTAATCCTCTCTAGGCCTTATTTTCCTCACACAGTTGGGGTGAGAAAGTGAAATAGAATATGTGAAAGTTTGTCATATATTCTGATGAGTCATGGGAATATGAGTTGTTGTCTATAAGGAAGAAAGTGAGGTTGAGAAATAATAAGTGGCTAGGCTAGTCACATAGCTGGATAAGTTATGAAAGTTTTGAACAGATAATTCAAGTCTCTTCAAACACATTTGTAAACTTTTCTTCAAAAGGTATATCAAAATTAATTTGAATTAATGCCTATTAGTCTCAGGGCTTTTACAGGTAATTTCTTAGCACTGTTCTTGGTACACTGTGGTACCTAATAAATACTAGATATTATAGTTAGTGTGGCTTCCCAGCTGATTCAGTGGTAATGAGTTCACTTGCCCATTAAGAAGACACAGGAGATTAGGGTTTGATCCCTGGGTTGAAAAGATCTGCTGGAAGAGGAAATGTCAACCCACTCCAGTATTCTTGCCTGGGAAATTCCATGGACAGAGGAGCCTGGCAGGCTACAGTCCATGGGGTCACAAAGAGTCAGACACCACTTAGTGACTAAGTACGCACACACAATATAGTCAGTAATATTACTTTTTTCTCAGCTTTGTTGTGGAGAAGACATTAGAAAATAAATACAAAAAAAATTATAAAACTAGTAGTGATAATTTCAGGCAAAGTTTAGACTGTATACTCAGAATTATATTCAGATGTAATTGCTCTCATTACCAACACTTCATCAGCCTTGTTTGATCATGATGCTATTAGAAAGAAATAACTGATCTTTTCTGTAAAGGGACTTACTCTCTGGACCAACCCAATGGTTAATCTGTGTATGTCTCATAACTCCAATCAATTGGTAATACAAATATTCAATATCTTTCCTTATCCTTACCAGCCAATGTAGGTGTGGAAGTTTTAAAGGAAATTCAAGTATCTTGATCTGTTGACATCTCCTTTTAAACTCTCTATTTCAAATGCTGGAAGAGAGTATTAGTCCAATAAATCTTTGATTTTCACCAAAACTAACCACTCCTTCAATAGTCCCTTGAGCCAAAGGCCTTTTCCAGGAGCAAACAGCTTGAATCACTCCATAGCATATTTACTCACACTCCACCAGCCCCACTTGGCATCACTTTTGTACTGGTAAAACTGGGTTAAAAAACAACAATGACAAAAAATAAATAAATAAATAAAACATAACTAGATACTGGGGTATTTTAAGAAGATGGGAAAGAAAGAAGCAATTAACAGTGCAAGTAGGGTTAAGGCTACTCCCATTATTTTACTCCAAGAGGCCAGTGTGGGAAGGAGGTAGAACCACAATGTGTTATCAGTCCTCTTTCAGTTCTGGCCAACTCCTTGTGAAGTTTCCTGTGGTGACCTGAGCATTCTTGGATCTAGCTCCTTCTGGTGACCCCTCAAACTGTAGACCAGAGTTGAGTTGTGTCCTGGTGACTACACTCTCTGGGCTTTTCCAGGCTGTGCCTGAGCTTCAAACAGCTGTTGAAGTCACGAATCAGATACATATGGGTCTAAATCAATTGGCTGACTCTACCTATAGCAAGAAACCTGTGCCCTTTCTGCTTGCAGGGAAGAAAAGCCTCTATCAAGGGGTACGGCTTCTCCAGAGTCAGGATATGGCCACACAGCTGGGTGAAGTCAGGGACAGCCCCTCCCCTGAACTGGGGGCTTTTCCCACTTGTTTTCTTTTTTAAATTGTCCACCTAAGCTGTCTCTTCTGCCTTTTGAAAAGGATATAAGAAGTCTGAGCCCAGGGAGCTTCTCACCAGTAGTGCCTGCCAGGAACTGAAAGGGCCAATTAGCAGGGTCCCCTGCCCAGATCTCTACTCCTCTCACTGACTTGCTGGGGCCTCATAAATTAGCCATGCTGAGCCAGATACCAGAACCCAGCACCTGCCGGCATCTCTTCAGACACCACAAACCCAATGCTAGCTTCCCTCTGAGAGGGCCTGCAGGACTTGCTCTAAAGTTACCTCAGTTGGAAATCAGTAGTTAACTAGGTCACAGGCTGCTGATGAAACTCTAAAGGGAGTGAGTCTGCTAGGGACTGGCTTTCTTTGGAGAAAATAGTTTGTTCTTTAGGTAAGGAAAAGGGGTTGGAAGAAGATAGAAAAATTTTGCAATCTAGCCCAGTGTTTCCGCCTTGTATACCTTTCTCTCTTGACCCCACAAACACTCGACTTCAGCCAGCATGGACAGAGAGCATCTTTCTTTTCTCTTTCCTGCTGTGCCCTCTCCCTTCAGTGCCTTTCCTGCTATCTGATCTCCTTGCAGGCAGGGCTGAGAAGCAATGCACCCCCAGGGGATTTTTTTTGGTCCCCAACTTCAAAATATCCCCTTCCACCTCCTTTATATTATTATGTTTTAGTTGTAACCCTCCTTTAGACCTGTTCTGCCTAGAATAGTAGCTGCTAGTCACACTTGGCTAGTGAGCACTTGTATTATGGGTAGTCCAAATTGAGATGTGCTACAAGTGTAGAAAATATATTTCAGACTTAATGTTAAAAATGCAAAAGACCTCATTAATCACTTATATATATATTACATAACAAAGTTATAATATTTGGATGGTGTTTTTAAATGCTTTAAATAAAATATACTATTAGATATAAACTCACTTATTTCTTTTTACTCTTTTAAAGGAAACTACTAGAAAATTATACACATGGTTTACATTATGCTCCTATTAGCACCACTGCTATGGAGTATCTGATATTTTTGTACTGCACTGTCATACTATGATCTTTCTTATTAATGTGTCAGCCTCCCCAGTATGTTGCAAACCTCAGTTGAAAAGGAAACAAGTCTTCTTAGGTTTCTTTGTTTTATGTTTTTATTTTGTACTGCAATACCATTTTTATAACACAGCAAATTTATATTTCTGGTGCATAAGAATAGATTTCTGATAGATAAGAACTGATTTTATCTACTTTGAAACTACTGTAAAGACAAGGCAATGCTGTTTAAGTAGCTCTTTCTAAAAAAATAGAAGTATGATGGGTTCACTCTCTATTCTGTGGGAAAGAGGATTTAACAATGCTAGGATCAACCAAATGGACTTAAATTTATACAAAACCAAATGTGACCAGTAAGGCCTTTTGTGCTTTAACTTCTTCCATCCTGTGTCAAGCAACCTAAAACATTGCTCACAAAAGTTCAAGAATCTTTAATAGCAACTTATTACCTATTACCCCTGTTTTTCAGCTGGGCTTTCACACATACTAGAAGTTTCTTGACAATAACAGAGTGGAGGCAAGGAGGGAGAAAATAACAAGGCAAAGAGCTGTCTGTGGATAATAGATGGATATGCTTTGTGGGTAAAGGATACAGAGATAAACATTTAAACTCTTGCATGTTTACCAGAAGTTTAGCAAAACAAAGATTAAAAACTTATTAAATGTAAGAAATTCCATATTCCTCTTTTTAAATGTGAAAAACATGAATACATACTACATATAAAAATATTAATTACTTATGTATGTATGTGATATTGGTATATCACAGACATTTTTGCATGTCATGCACTATTCACAAATAAATTGTTAAATAATGTACCATTTTTTGTCGGATTTTAATTTTACTTGTTTCTTTTCCTCATTGTTGCTTCTTATAAATAACAAGTACATGCATTTTTTAAACAAATTTTGGTTATATTGTATTATTTCCTTGGAACAATTTCCATAACCAGAATCATTGAATTAAAGGGAATGTATTATCTTTTGAAAACTTTTGATACATGCAAACTAAGATAAATACACAGACTTGTATTTTGGTCAAAACCAAAAAACTACTCTTTTTTCCTCCTCTTATATTGCTATTCCAGAAAGATTCCTTCTGGAACAGAAAATCCACATATTTTCTTTCAAATTGCAGAGATAGAAGAAATTGCTAATAATTTGTTATCTGGGTTCTAAGGAACAATGTAATCTATGGTGAAACAATAAGAAAAAGTATTTAAGGAGACCAAAGGAAGCAACATGACCTTGAGAGAAGAGGAAACTGTCAAAGAGCAACTAAATTCAGAGCTGGTAGACAGACTTTCTTTGAAGGGGTTATTGCAAGGTAAGGAAAGAGACTATCCAAAAATGGAGAGTAAGACTATTCCCTTATGGAAAATTCTCTTATCATAATATCTGTGAGGCCAAAAGAATGTTTCATTTATCAGAGGAGTGAACAAGGCTGAGAAGAACAAAGTATGTGGAAGTGGGAGGATGGATTTGGTGTGATAAGGCAATAGATCAGAGGATGCTTTGCCCGGAGGCCAGTCTGTTGGCAGGAGGAGTAGTTAAGGCTGGACTATGTTCTGGATCAGGCCACGTGCTTGCTTGCCCAGTAGCGTCTGACACTTTGTGACTCAATGGACTGTAACCCGCCAGACTCCCCCATCCATGGGATTCTTCAGGCAAGAATACTGGAGTGTATTGCTATGCCCTTTTCCAGGGGATCTTCCTGATCTGGGAATCTAATCCATGTTACCTCCTTTGCAGGTAGATTCTTTACCACTTAGCCACCAGGAAGCCTCTCATTCAGGCTGAGGGTGGGTTAAAGTTCAGGGACCTGGGGGGGGAAGAGAAAGTTAACAGAAGTTTTGGTTAACAAGTATTTTATTCCAATTGATCACTGCGGATAAATTTTTTCAGCCAGTTATTTATGAAGCAAAGATTGGGAATTTGGAGGGTCTATTCCTGTCCTTGTAAGAGGTGAACAGAGAGTAGGGGGATCCAGGGGTCATACTACCTGTGTGATGTGTGGAAAAGTGGTTCTTCGCAGTAAAGTATTTTCAGAATATACAAGGATGAGGCATTCCTTAGTCTTCACTGTTTTCCAGGAGCACAGCATGCAAGTAAAATTCAACACTGTCAAAGGAAAAGATTTTCTTAAATAAAAATGGTCAGAAAATAATAGAAGAAGAAAGTTGGAGAACAGTTTCCCAGAGAAAATGGATGCTGACTCCCATCATCCCTGACATGAGGAAGGGCCCATGGGATCTGTAGTGTAGACCTCCTGGAGCAGAGTGGATCCAAGGTAATGTCTGGCAGGCTGTCCAGGTGGTGTGGGTGTGTTCCCCCAGTGGATGTTCACCCACATCAAGAACTTCTCTCCAAGAAGTTATCAAGAGTAAAGCCTGCCTTACTGTAGACTTTGCTAATTTCTTTAAATATCTAGACCTTGTAGAGTTGAACTCCTAGTGAAACACCAGACATACAAGTACACAAGCAGAGGAAAATAAAAATAAATATAGAATGTTATAAGGAGTAACAAATATAGGACAGCATGAAAAAAGGTAACAAGGACATCTACTACAAGTAAAGTAGACAAGGAGCGACTCCAAGGAGGTAATATATAGGCTGAAATGTTAGCAATGAACAGAAGTAAATGGAGTGGGAAGTAGCACTTCCAGTGATTGAACGACACCAAGGACCCCAGGATCATGGTGGGATTAGCCCCACATTTGACAGAAGGGTAGATGAGTGCAGGGCACTGAGCAACCAGGGTGGCTGAGACCTAGAGGCATGGAGAGGAGTTTAGATCAGTCTAAGTATTAATATATAGGAAGTGATCATATATCTCAAAAGGACCGCATGATCTGTATTCACTGTCTAATAAAGTCTCATCCAGCTGCTGGGTGAGGGACAGACTATAGAAGAATGCAGATGAAAGCAGAGTATTCTAGGAGAGAGATTACAACAGCTTGGATAACTATTATATCCTCATACCTGCATCATAATGTTTTAGTTGTTCTACATTTATATGACTCAAATCCCTTATGATTATACAGTGGAAGTGAGAAATAGATTTAAGGGACTACATCTGATAGATAGAGTGCCTGATGAACTATGGAATGAGGTTCGTGACATTGTACAGGAGACAGGGATCAAGACCATCCCCATGGAAAAGAAATACAAAAAAGCAAAATGGCTGTCTGGGGAGGCCTTACAAATAGCTGTGAAAAGAAGAGAAGCAAAAAGCAAAGGAGAAAAGGAAAGATATAAGCATCTGAATGCAGAGTTCCAAAGAATAGCAAGGAGAGATAAGAAAGCCTTCTTCAGCGATCAATGCAAAGAAATAGAGGAAAACAACAGAATGGGAAAGGCTAGAGATCTCTTCAAGAAAATCAGAGATACCAAGGGAACATTTCATGAAAAGATGGGCTCAATAAAGTACAGAAATGGTCTGGATCTAACAGAAGCAGAAGATATTAAGGAGAGGTGGCAAGAGACACACCTTATAATTGTTTTGTTACAGTTCACTTTCCTCGATGTCTACTGACATTTAGGATGGAATCACATTAAATGCTCAACTTAATGTATGGGAAATCACATATAAATAATATCAAGTTCTTTGCAGTCACCAGGAGCAGATGTCTCAGCTTACCATTTTGTAAAACTGTCCCTAAGTAATGTTTGGTAGTTTCTTATGTAAAACCTAGATAAAAATTCTTCATTCACATTTCTTTCCAGATATTTTGTATTTCAAGTGATTCTTAAAAATTATATTTTCTCACTGTACTTTCTAATAATACAATGTGGTATTACACATTTTTATTTGCTTTTATTTTTAATAGAGTCCACATTGGTTTTCTAAGTGGGCAATCACATCATCTGCCAATATTGATACCTTAAAATTTTTTCAATTTATTCTATTTTTTATAGTTCTACTTTTAGTATACTCTTATTTCAAAGAACATTTTTAAATAGTGGTAAAAACAGCGACAATTTTATACATTTTGGCCTTAGTTTGAAATGAATATTCTGTATTGTACTCGGCAAATATTATATTTTCATGAAGGACAACTACTAATTTCAGTGGAGGACAACTACTAATAGCCCCAGAAAAAATGAAGTGGCTGGACCAAAATGAAAATGATGTTCAGCTGTGGATGTGTCTAGTGATGAAAGTAAAATCCAATGCTACAAAGAACAGTATTGCATAGGAGCCTGGAATGTTAACTCCATGAATCAAGGTAAGTTGGATGTGGTCAAGCAGGAGATGCTAAGAATAAACATCAACATCTTAGAAAACAGTGAACTTAAATGGATGGTAATGGGTGAATTTAATTCAAATAACCATGATATCTACTACTGCAGGCAAGAATCCCATAGTACAAGTGGAGTAGCCCTCATAATCAACACGAGTCCAAAATGTCGGGTGCAGTCTCAGAAATAACAGAATGATTTCAGTTCATTTTCAAGGCAAGCCATTCAACATCACAGTAATTCAAGTCTATGCCTCTACCACTGATGTCAAGGATGCTAGGTTGATCAGCTCTATGCTGACCTAGAAGATCTCCTAGAACTAACACTAAAATATATGTTTCATTAATTATTGTGGACTCGAATGCAAAAGTAGGAAGTCAAGAGATACCTGGTGTAACAGGCAAATTTGGTCTTGGAGAACAAAATGAAGCAGGGCAAAGGAAAACTGAATTCTTCCAAGAGAATGCACTGGTCATAGCAAATACCTTTTTTCAACAACAGAAGAGACAGCTTTACACATGGACATCACCAAATGGTCAATATTGAAATCACAATGATTACATTCTTTGTAGTCAAAGGTGGAGAAGCTGTATACAGTCATCAAAAACAGAACCTGGAGCTGACTGTGGCTCAGATCATCAACTTTTCATTCCGAATTTAAGGCTGAAACTAAAGAAAGGGGGGAAATCCACTAGACTAGCCAGGTGTGTCTTAAATTGAATCCTCTGTGAATATGCAGTAGAGGTAACAAATAGATTCAAGGCATTAGATCTAGTTAACAGTGTGCATGAAGATATATGGGCAGAGGTCCTTAATATTGTACAGGAAGCAGTGAACAAAGCCATCCCAGAGAAAAAGAAAAACAAGAAGGGAAAGTGGTTGTCTGAGGAGGCTGTACAAATAGGTGAAGAAAAAAGAGAAATGAAAAGTAAGGGAGAAAAAGAAAGGTGTATCCAACTAAATGCAGAGTTCCAAAGAACAGCATGAAGAGACAAGAAGATCTTCTTCAATGAACAGTGCATAAAACTAGAAGAAAACAACAGAAGGAAAAAGACTAGAGATCTCTTCAGAAAAACTAGAGATATCAAGGGAACATTTCACCCAAAGATGGGCACAATAAAGGACAGAGATGGTAGAGACCTAGAAGATGCTGAAGAGATCAAAAAGAGATGGAAAGAATACACAGAACTGTACAAATAATGAACTGGATTATTATGATGGTGTGGTTAGTCACCCAGAGCCAGACATTCTGGAGAGCAAAATCAGGTTGGCCTTAGGAAGCGCTGCTACTAATAAAGCTAGTGGATATGATGGAATTCCAGGAGAACTATTCAAAACCCTAAAAGATGATGCCATCAGGTGTTGCATTCAATATGTCAGCAAATCTGGAAGACCCAGCAGTGGCCACAGGACTGGATAATGTCAATTTTCACCCCAATTTCCAAGAAGGGTAATACCAAAGAATGTGCTGGCTGTCAGACAATTACACTCATCTCCCACACTAGTAAGGTCATGCTTAATATCTTGCATGCTAGGCTTCAGCGTTATGTGAACTTACAAAATCCTGATGTCCAAGCTGGTTCTGAAAAGGAAGAGAAACCAGAGATCAAATTGCTAACATTTTCAGAATCACAGAGAAAGCTAGGAAATTCCAGAAAAGGCATCTACCTCTGTTTCACCCACTACACTAAAGCCTTCAGTTGTGTGAATCATAACAAACTGTGGAAAGCTCTTAAAGAGACGGGAATACCAGACCATCTTACCTGTCTCCTGAGAAACCTGCATGTGGGTCAAGAAAATATAGTTAGAACCCTGTATGGAACAACTGATTGGTTCAAGATTGAGAAAGGAGGATGACAGAGATGTCTGCTGTCACCCTATTTGTTTAACCTATACGCTGAGCACATCATGAGAAATACCAGACTGGATGAGTTACACTTTGAAATTAAGATAAGTGAGAGAAATATCAACAACCACAAATATGTGGATGATACCACTCAAATGTCAGAAAGACAAGAGGAACTAAAGAGCTTTTTGATGAGGGTGAAGGAAGACAGTGAAAGAGCCAGCTTAAAAGTGAATATTTAAAAAACTAAGATCATGACATCTGGCCCCATTCAGTTCAGTTCATTCATTTCAGTCCCTAAGTCACGTCCGACTCTTTGCGACCCCATGAATCGCAGCACGCCAGGCCTCCCTGTCCATCACCATCTCCCGGAGTCCACTCAGACTCACGTCCATTGAGTCAGTGATGCCATCCAGCCATCTCATCCTGGGTCGTCCCCTTTTCCTCCTGCCCACAATCCCTCCCAGAATCAGAGTCTTTTCCAATGAGTCAAGTCTGCGCATGAGGTGGCCAAAATACTGGAGCTTCAGCTTGAGCATCATTCCTTCCAAAGAAATCCCAGGGCTGATCTCCTTCAGAATGGACTGCTTGGATCTCCTTGCAGTCCAAGGGACTCTCAAGGGTCTTCTCCAACACTACAGTTCAAAAGCATCAATTCTTCGGGGCTCAGCCTTCTTCACAGTCCAACTCTCACATCCATACATGACTACTGGAAAAACCATAGCCTTGACTAAACAGACCTTTGTTGGCAAAGTACTGTCTTTGCTTTTCAATATGCTATCTAGGTTGGTCATAACTGTTCTTCCAAGGAGTAAGCACCTTTTAATTTCATGGCTGCAGTCACCATCTGCAGTGATTTTGGAGCCCAGAAAAATAAAGTCTGACACTGTTTCCCCTGTTTCCCCATCTATTTCCCATGAAGTGATGGGACCGGATGCCATGATCTTCGTTTACTGAATGTTGAGCTTTAAGCCAACTTTTTTACTCTCCTCTTTCACTTTCATCAAGAGGCTTTTTAGCTCCTCTTCACTTTCTACCATAAAGATGGTGTCATCTGCATATCTGAGGTTATTGATATTTCTCCCGCCAATCTTGATTCCAGCTTGTGCTTCTTCCAGCCCAGCGTTTCTCATGATGTACTCTGCATATAAGTTAAATAAACAGGGTGACAACATGCAGCTTTGATGTACTCCTTTTCCTATTTGGAACCAGTCTGTTGTTCCATGCCCAGTTTTAACTGTCGTTTCCTGACCTGCATATAGGTTTCTCAAGAGGCAGGTCAGGTGGTCTGGTATTCCCATCTCTTTCAGAATTTTCCACAGTATATTATGATCCACACAGTCAAAGGCTTTGGCATAGTTAATAAAGCAGAAATAGATGTTTTTTCTGGAACTCTCTTGCTTATTCAATGATCCAGCAGATGTTGGCAATTTGATCTCTGGTTCCTCTGCCTTTTCGAAAACCAGCTTGAACATCTGGAAGTTCACAGTTCAAGTATTGCTGAAGCCTGGCTTGGAGAATTTTAAGCATTAGTTTACTAGCATGTGAGATGAGTGCAATTGTGCGGTAGTTTGAGCACTCTTTGGCATTGCCTTTCTTTGGGATTGGAATGAAAACTGACCTTTTCCAGTCCTGTGGCCATTGCTGAGTTTTCCAAATTTGCTGGCATATTGAGTGCAGCACTTTCACAGCATCATCTTTCAGGCTTTGAAATAGCTCAACTGGCCGCATTACTTAATAGCAAATAGAAGGGGAAAAGATGGAAGTAGTAATAGGAAACAGTGACAGTTTTCTCTTCTTGAGCTTTAAATCACTGTGGATGGTGACTGTAGCCATGACATCAGAAGACAATTCCTTCTTGGCAGGAAAGCTATGACAAACCTAGACAGTATGTTGAAAAGCAGAGACACCACTCTACCAACAAAGGTCCATAGAGTCAAAGCTATGGTCTTCCCAGTGGTCATGTACTGTTGTGAGAGTTGGACAGTAAAGAAGGCAGAATGACAAAGAATTGATGCCCTGTAACTGTGGTGATTGAAAAGACTCCTGAGAGTCCCTTGGACAGCAAGGAGATCAAAGCAGTCAATCTTAAGGGAAATCAGCCCTGAATACTCATTGGAAGGACTGTTGCTGAAGCTGAAGCTCCAGTATTTTGGTCATCTGATGTGCACAATCAACTTATTGGAAAAGTTCCTGATGCTGGGAAAGATTGAGGGCAGAAGGAGAAGAGGGCATCAGAGCATGAAATGGCTGGATAGCATCACAGATGCAATGGACATGAATTTGGGCAAACTTCGGGAGATGGTGAGGGACAAGGAGGTCTGGCGTGCTGCCATGGGATTTCATTGTGTTATTGCAGCACTATTTGCAATAGCTGGTACATGAAAGCAGTCTAGATCTCCATCCACAGCTGAATGGATAAAGATGTGGTACAGGTATACAATGGAATATTACTCAGCCAAAAAAGTAAAATTCAGCCATTGGTAGTGAGGTGAATGAGCCTAGAGCTTGTTATATAGAGTGAGGAGAGTCATAAAGAGAAAAACAAATATCATATATTAACACATATATATGGAATCTAGAAAAGTAGAATTGGTAAACCTATTTGCAGGGAAGGAATGAAGACACAGATGTAGAGAATGAACTTGTAAGACCCTGAGAAGGAAGGAGAGTGTGAGATGAATGGAAAAGGAGCATTGACATATATACACTGTCATGTGTAAAATAGTTAACTTGTGGGAAGTTGCTGCATAATACAAGGATCCCAGTCTGGTGCTTTGTGATGGCCTAGAGGGGTAGGATGTGGTGAGGTGAGGGAGTCTCAACAGGGAGGGGATATATGTATAATTATGCTGGATTCACCTTGTTGTATGGCAGAAACCAACTCCTCCATTTAAAAACAAATTACTAAAAAATTTTTTAAATAATAATAAAAAAGAAGCTAAACTAACACATCAATTCATTCTTTTTGGCCTTCTTAGTTTTTAATCTTTTTATTTTGGGCCAAATTGTTTTCTTTTTCCTCACAATTCTGAGCCCATAATTTGATTGAAGGATTATTTAGAAAATTTTTTTCCAAATTTTCATGTTTTCCTGTTTGAACTTTATATTGAACCGTTTTGGGGAACATCTTAGAATAAGATCCAGAAAGTTCTTTTTCATATCTTCAACAAATAGAGAATTAGCAAATACTTATTAATCAGCTTATAATTTTACCTACTTAATCTGTATAAACCAAGAGTTCAGTTCATTTCAGTCGCTCAGTCGTGTCCGACTCTTTGCGACCCCATGAATCGCAGCATGCCAGACCTCCCTGTCCATCACCAACTCCCGGAGTTCACTCAGACTCACGTCCATCAAGTCAGTGATGCCATCCAGCCATCTCATCCTCTGTTGTTCCCTTCTTCTCCTGCCCACAGTCCCTCCCAGCATCAGAGTCTTTTCCAATGAGTCAAGTCTACGCATGAGGTGGCCAAAGTACTGGAGTTTCAGCTTTAGCATCATTCCTTCCAAAGAAATCCCAGGGCTGATCTCCTTCAGAATGGACTGGTTGGATCTCCTTGCAGTCCAAGGGACTTTCAAGAATCTTCTCCAACACCACAGTTCAAAAGCATCAATTCTTCGGCGTTCAGCCCTCTTCACAGTCCAACTCTCACATCCATACATGACTACTGGAAAAACCATAGCCTTGACTGGACGGACTTTAGTCCGCAAAGTAATGTCTCTGCTTTTCAATATGCTATCTAGATTGGTCATAAATTTTCTTCCAATGAGTAAACGTCTTTTAATTTCATGGCTGCAGTCATATAAAATTTTCCATTTTTTGCCTTATAGCCTTTATTTCATGGTAGAAAGAAAATCCCACAGTAAATTTTACCCTTTATTTTATTAAGATAATCTTCTTGGTCACACAGACTGATTCTCCAAGCTATACTTAATTTTCAAGGAATAATCTAGTAAATTAGATAAATTTCTTAATATTAGCCAAACAATTATGTTTAGTTTACATTCTTTTGCTGTTATGCTTTGTTCATATTATACCTCCTTGGGATATTCTTGATTGTCTATCTTTTGCTGTTGAACTATATTTTATCTACTATTTCTGACTTCCTTCCATAAGTTGGGAAGTACATATTTAATTTAAAATACTACTTGTAGCTATTTTTAAATTTTAAAAAGTACTTTTTCTTTATTATCAATATGTGTTAGTGATAACAACTAATAAAATTTATTTAAAAATATAAATGCATGAGATTTGCCAGACATATTTATAAAGGAAAAATATAAAGGAAGAGTTCCTCAATCAGATATCAAAATATATTAAAATGTGCAATAACTTGAAAATGTGGTTCTGTTGCAAAATACATATCCAAAAAGTGGGAGAGAGGAGTAAATTAAGAACAGCCTCAGGAATTTAAGAAAATTCAGTAGATGAAAAAGTTATCATTCCAAATAGGAGAAGAAATTATGGATTATTCAATAAATGATATTGAGGAAGATGATTATATGTTTGGAAAATACAAAGTTAATTCTAGGCCCTATTCCAGAGCACATATTCTAATAGAAAAAGGCAAATTGACAAATAACATAATATTAGGCATTTCCAAGAAAATAAAGAAAACTAAAAGAGTAGAGAGTGCACCTCAGAGTAGGAATTGTGGGAATTTCAAGAGAAATATCTCTGAAAAAGTCATGTGAAATTTGGGGAAACTCATTTTTGGCCAATGTCTTGGCAAATGTAAAGGCCTTGGTGTGGAAATGGGTTCAGCAGACTTGACTACTGTATGAAAGCCAATATCACTGCAGCTTAGGGAAAAGTCAAGAGAAAGAAAACTAAAATCAAAGCAGAACAAGCAGAATTGTTTTTATGCCAGACCGACAATTTCTACCTAATAACTACTCAGTCTGGTGAATGTGTGGGAAAATAATTTCTGTTATACATTCTTATCAAGAGGATAGATGAATAAAATATATTTGGAGAGGAAGCAAATGTGTCCATCAAAATGTCCAAAAAAGTATCCATCAAAAGGAAAACATACTTTTTTTATCCAGTTGTTGCTTAGTTGCCAAGTCACGTCCAACTGTTTACACCTCCATGGACTGCAGCACGCCAGGCTTCCCTTTCCATCACCAATTCCTGGAGCTTGCTCAACCTCATGTGCATTGAGTAGGTGATGTCATCCAACCATCTTATCCTCTGTTCCCCCTCTACTCCTGTCCTCAATATTTCCCAGAGTCAAGATTTTTTCAAATGAGTCAGCTCTTCACATCAAGTGGTCAAAAGTATTAGAGATTCAGCTATAGCATCAGTCTTTCCAATTTATATTCAGGGCTGATATCATTTAGGATTGACTGGTCTGATCTCTTTGTTGTCCAAGGAACTCTCACGAGTCTTCCTCAATTCAAAAACATCAATTCTTGGGTGCTTTACCTTATTTATGGTCCAACTCTCACATCTGTACATGACTACTGGAGAAAGCATAGCTTTGACTATATGGACCTTTGTCAGCATAGTGATGTATTTGCTTTTTAATATGCTATCTGGGTTTGTCATAGCTTTTCTTCCAAGTAGCAAGAGTCTTTTAATTTCATGTCTGCAGTCACTGTCCGCAGTAACTGTGGAGCCCAAGAAAATAAAATCTCTCACTGCTTCCATTTATTCCCCGTCTATTTGCCATGAAGTGATGGGACCATGATCTTAGTTTTTTGAATGTGGAGTTTTAAGCCAACTATTTCACTCTCTTCTTTAACCTTCATCAAGATTTTAGTGCCTCTTCACTTTCTGCCATTAAGGTGATATCATCTGAATATCTGAGGTTGTTGATATCTCTCTAGTCAATCTTGTTCCAGCTTGTGGTTTTTCCAGCCTGGTACTCTGCATATAAGTTAAATAAACAGGGTGACAATATATAGCCTTTACATGCTCTTTTCCCAATTTTGAAACAGTTCATTGTTCTATGTCCAGTTCTAACTGTTGCTTCTTGACCTACATACAGGTTTCTCAGGAGACAGGTAAGGTGGTCTGGTATTCCCATCTCTATGAATTTCCCATAGTTTGTAGTGATCTGCACAGTCAAAGGCTTTAGAGTAGTCAATGAAGTGGAAATAGATGTTTCTGGAATTCTCCTGCTTTTTCTATGAACCAATGGATATTGGCAATTTGATTGCTGATTCCCCTACCATTTCTAAAGGCTTTATTTTTTAACCCAGTAGTTCTTTCTAATATTTATTCAATAGAAAAATTCACACAAGGAAAAGATCCTCTGTTGCAGTGTTTTTCAGAGCATAAGCCACATAACAAAAAATTCATTTTTGCTTTCATATTTTGAGTGTTATTTCTAAGACTTTTATGTTACAAAGATGCTTCATGACCCCACACCCTTAAACGAGACCTGGTGTTCACCAATATTTGAAAAGATCAGTGATTTCTTATTTCTAAGGTTGGGTACTGACTACTGTCAGAATCCACCTCTCAGGTTCAAGGTGAAGGATTGATGAATGTGTTCTCATTGTCAGCTCACCTTCCACTAATATGAAGTATATGAGAAGGAGGGCTCAGCCGTAGGTTAAAAAGTCTTCAGTGTGCTCCTTCTTCTCCCAAGAACCAGTATTTCTCTAATTGAATTTCATTCTACCAGTCCTCAAATTGCATTATTACTGCCCCACCCCTCTCAAAAAAAAAAAAAAAAAAAAAAGATGTTAAGGAGAAAACAAAGAAGATCAAATATTAGACTTTCATGATTAGTGTATTTTTCCCCCCCTAGCACTAGAAGTGGATAAAATACATTCCTAAAATTCTAGAAGAGTGATTTTTCTGTATATCTCTGTCTAAAGTAGTTGTTGTTTCATGAAGAGTAAAAGCAGAGCTGGACGTGACTTAGCAACAAAACAACAACTACATAACATTATTACATACATTTTCATTAGTTTTACTGCTCAGAGGCAGTATACATTTAGAACATTCTTAAGTGAATTGATAAGAAAGTAACAGACCTTTATGTTCATAACTTGGACTACCAGCTTCTCAGAATGAAGAGCTCCTACCTTTACTCTTGGGCCAGCTCCCTCTATTAAAAAAAAAAAAAAACAGTGATATTAATACCATACCTATTATTCTCATTGGATAATCTTTACTTCCAGGTAAATGGCCATTGGTTTTATTGACCCAACCTACAAGGACAAATAGACAAGCATCTTCTCTACTGAACAGCATTATTCTAGGCAAACTGCAAATATGCTTTGCTCCACCAGCCAAAATGTCCCATTTGTATGTAAATCATTTTAAATAATCAAGGACCATCATAAACTTTTTATTATGTATTTCTCACAGTGTCTGAGTTATACCTATTTCAGTTCTGTTAAACTGTCTATGTTCTGCAAGCACCCCTTCATATATCACCATTTTTCTCTGCTTAAGGTTTTCATCACTACTAGAATGCTCACCTTCATTTAAATATACCCCTCCTAACTTTCAAAGTCCTACTGAAGTTGTATCTGTATTTTAAAGCATTCCTCACATCTTTGACTTCCTTCATCATGATTACTGAAGCTCTTATAGATAGGACCATATTATTCCAACAATTAATTGTATGTTGTCATATTATGCTGTTCAACATTTATTTCACAGACTGTGAGTTCCACCAGTGCACAAATAATGCACTGAATTACCTACAGAAAAGAGACACATAGTAGACATTTATTGATAAGCACCAAGGTGATTAACTAATCACTCAGTTTATTACAGGAAATAGTAACTTTTCAAGTATGGCTAGCTGTGACTACTCTGGTGTAGACAGGTGCACCAGTGCACTGGGGGACTTTTGAAATCATATGTAACCTCTGTACTCTCTCATTCCTCCTCATACCTCCCCTGTTTCAGCCTGGTGCTCCCACTCAAGGAGACATTACTCTCTATGAGAATTATCATCATAATGAACAAAGGGAAGTTGTGGAAGTGTGCCATCCCCTTCCCTGTGATAGAGTGGAGACAAGGTTTTCTCCATGGAGCTAGAACACAGAGCATTGAGGGAGAGTAAAAATGTAAATATTTGAAAGATGAGTTCTATCCTTCTTACTCATTATAAATGCTTACCTGTGGGTAATTTGAGAACAGAGATAGGTCAAATTACAGGAGGCCTTGGAGATCTTGTGAGTATTTTTGCAACATTTTAAAAACTATACCATGCTACTGTGGAGAACAACAGTATGAAGTTTCCTTTAAAAGTTAAAAATAAAACTACCGTATGATCCAGCAATCCCACTATTGATCATATATTCTGAGAAAATCAAATCATAAAGACACATGCACATGAATGCTCATTGCAGCACTCTTTACAATAACCAGGACATGGAAGCAACCCAAATGTCCATTTACAGATGAATGAATAAAGAAGATGTGGTACATATATACAATGGAATGTTACTCAATTATAAAAAGGAACAGTATTGGGTTATTTTTAGAGATGAAGATGGAACTAGAGTCTGTCATACAGAGTAAAGTAAGTCAGAAAGAGAAAAAAAATCATATATTAATGCATGTGTGACACCACTCTAATAGTAGTAAATGAAGAGGAACTAAAGAACCTCTTGATGAAAATGAAAGAAGAAAGTGAAAAAGCTGACTTACAACATTCAAAAAACTAAGATCATGGCATCTGGTTCCATCGCTTCACAGCAAATAGATGGAGAAACAATGGAAACAGTGACAGATTTTATTTTCCTGGAAAATAAATCACTGAGGACAGTGAGTGCAGCCATGAAATTAAGAGACACTTGCTCCTTGGAAGAAAACCTATGACAAACCTAGACAGAGTATTAAAAAGCAAAGATATCATTTCATCAACCAAGGTCTATGTAGTCAAAGCTATGGTTTTTCCAGTAGTCGTGCATGGATGTGAGATTTGGAGCATAAAGAAGGCTGAATGCTGAAGAATTGATGCTTTTGAACTGTGATGCTGAAGAATACCGTTGAGAGTCCCTTGGAATCCAAGGAGATCAAATCAGTCAATCCCAAAGGAAATCAACCCTGAATACTCATTGGAAGGACTGATGCTGAAGCTGAAGTTCCAATACTTTGGTGACCTGTTGCAAAGAGCCGACTCTTTGGAAAAGACCCTGATGCTGGGAAAGATTGAGGGCAGGCGGAGAAGGGAGCAACAGAGGATGAGATGGTTGGATGATATCACTTCTCAGTGGACATGAATTTGATCAAACTCCAAGAGAGAGTGAAGGACAGGAAGCCTGGCATGCTGCAGTCCATGAGTTCTGAAAGTGTCAGACACGACTGAGCAACTGAACAACAACAACAGTATATGAAATTTAAAAAAAAAAGTTACAGATAAGTCTATTTGTAGGGATGGAATAGAGAAACAGACACAGAGAACAAATGGGTGGACACATGGGTGGTAGGGAGGGATGACTTGGGAGACTGAGACTGATGTATGTGCACTGCCATTTGTAAAACAGATAGCTAGAGGGAACCTGCTATACAATACAGTTCAGTGCTCTGTGGACACCTAGTTGGGTGGGGTGGGGTAGGCAAGGAGGTCTAAGAGGGAAGGGATATATGTATACATATAGTTGGTTCACTTCACTGTACAGCAGAAACTAAGACATTGTAAAGCAACCATGTGGGGAGGGAGGTGGGTGGGGGGTTCATGTTTGGGAACGCATGTACACCCGTGGTGGATTCATGTCAATGTATGGCAAAACCAATACAGTATTGTAAAGTAAAATAAAGTAAAAATAAAAATAAAAATAATTAAAATAAAAAAAAATGCATCATGCTTTGAAACTTAGCATGTCCCCTGAAGATTATATATGCTTTCTGTTTCTTTCCATATTAATGTTTAAGAATCATGTCCTTTTACCACATTATACCTATCAGTTCAGTTCAGTTCAGTTCAGTCGCTCAGTCGTGTCCGACTCTTTGCGACCCCATGAATCGCAGCACGCCAGGCCTCCCTGTCCATCACCAGTGAACTCCTGGAGTTCACTCAGACTCACATCCATTGAGTCAGCACGCCAGGCCTCCCTGTCCATCACCAGTGAACTCCCGGAGTTCACTCAGACTCACGTCCATTGAGTTAGTGATGCCATCCAGCCATCTCATCCTCTGTCGTCCCCTTCTCCTCCTGCCCCCAATCCCTCCCAGCATCAAAGTCTTTTCCAATGAGTCAACTCTTCTCATGAGGTGGCCAAAGTACTGGCAGGTGTTATTAATTTTAACAAGTAGAAAATAAAAAATGTTTGTCAGGATGTGAGAAGTTGGAACCTTCGTGCACTGTTAGTGAGAATGTTGGTGCTACTGTGAAAAACAATTCAGTGGATCCTAAAAAGTTAAACATAGAATTACCATATAATCCAGTAATTCCACTTCTGCATATGCATGCAAAACTGTTTCACAATAGTACCCCCGCCCCATCCATCAGTAAATGAACTGATAAACAAAAGGTGGTATACACATGCAATGCAATATTATTCATTGTTAAAAATGAATGGAATTTTTATATATGCTATAAAATGATTCAATTTTGAAAATATAAGAGGTGAAATAAACCAAACACAAAGGACAAATATTTTATGATTCCACCTGTATGAGCTAACTAGAATAGGCAAGTTCATATAAATAGAAAGCAGAATGTACAGGGGTTGGAAGAATGAGGAAATGGGGGTTCAGAGTTTCTGCCTGGGTGCAAAACAAGCAAAAATGTTGCGAAACAGCTTTTGCAAAATGATGTGAAATTTCTGGTAATGGAGAGTGCTGATGATTGCACCACATTTGGAATATACTAAATGTCACTGAAGTATATCTTTAAAACTGTTAAGAGAGTTGATTTTATACTGTGTATATTTTACCACAATTAAAAACATTTTAAATTTTTTAAAATAAAGGCTTTTATTTTTGATTCTATAGTCTTATTTTGATATATCAGTTTCCTTTCCATTCATTCTCTTCAAAATGACTCTAAAGGAAATGCATCTATATTTGCATCTTTTAGGATCCTATACATGAAAATCTCAGTCCTTCAATCTACCCATCTCCCTCCATTAAATGTGCTCACTCTATAACCTCAGTCATGACATTGCCCTTCTTCTTTGCCTTCCTGTCTTAAAAATCTACTCAGATGGCTAATATACACATGGAAAGATGCTCAAAATCACTCATTATTAAAGAAATGTAATCAAAACTACAATGAGATATCACCTCACACCAATCAGAATGGCCATCATAAAAAAATCTACAAATAATAAATGTTGGCGATAGTGTGGAGAAATGGGAACTCTCTTGCTCTGTTGGTAGGAATGAAAACTAATACAACCACTGTGGAGAAAAGTATAGAGATTCCTTAATAAATAGGAATAAAACCATCATATGACCCAGAAATCCCACTACTAAGCATATACCCTGAGAAAACCAAAATTGAAAATGACGTATGTACCACATGTTCATGGCAACTGTATTTAAAATAGCTAGGACATGGAAGCAACCCAGATGTCCATTGATAAATGAATGGATAAACAACCTGTAGTAGAATATGTTGGAATATTACTCAGCCATAAGAAGGAACACATTTAAATCAGTCATAATGAGGTGAATGAACCTAGAGCCTATTATACAGAAAGAAGCAAGTCAGAAAGAGAAAAACAAATATCATATACTAATGCATATAACATGGAATCTAGAGAGATAATACTGATGAACCTATCTGCTTATCAGCAGTGGAGACAATTTCCAAATTTCCAAATTGGGAAAGAAGTATGTCAAGGCTGTATATTGTCAACCTGCTTATTTAACTTACATGCACAGTACATCATGGGAAATGCCGGACTGGGTGAAGCATAAGCTGGAATCAAGATTGCTGGCAGAAATATAAATAACCTCAGATATGCAGATGACACCACCCTTATGGCAGAAAGCAAAGAAGAACTAAAGAGACTCTTGAGGAAAGTGAAAAAGAGTGAACCGGTTGACTTAAAATTCAACATTTAAAAAACTAGGATCATGGCATACAGTTCTACCACTTCATGGCAAACAGATGGAGATACAATGGAAACAGTGACAGGTTTTATTTTGGGGGGCTCCTAAATCACTGCAGATGTTGACTTCAGCCATGAAATTTAAAGATGCTTGCTCCTTGGAAGGAAAGCTATGACAAACCTAGACAGCAGAGACATTACTTTGCTGACAAAGGTCTGTATAGTCAAAGGTATGGTTTTTCCAGTTGTCATGTATGGATTTGAGAATTTAAGCATAAAGAAAGCTGAGCACTGAAGAATGAATGGCTTTGAACTGTGGTGGTGGAGAAGACTCTTGAGAGTCCCTTGGACTGCAAAGAGATTAAATCAGTCAATCCTAAAGGAAATTGGTCCTGAATATTCATTGGAAGGACTGATGCTGAAGCTGAAGCTCTAATATTTTGGCCACCTAATGCGAAGAACTGACTCTTTGGGAAAGACCCTGATGCTGGGAAATATTGAAGGCAGGAGGAGAAGGGGATAACAGAGGATGAGATGGTTTGATGGCATCACCACTTTGATTGACATGAGGTTGAGCAAGCTCCAGGAGTTGGGGATGGACATGGAGGCCTGGCGTGCTGCAGTTCGTGGGGTCTCAAAGAGTCAGACATGAGTGAGCTACTGAACTAAACTGAATGGAGACACAGACTTTGAGAACAGACTTATGGACATGGCTGGGTGGCAGGAGTAGGGGGGCACAGAGGAGAGGGTGGAATATATGAAGAGAGTAACGTGGAATACATTACCATATGCAAAACAGATAGTCAATGAGAATTTTCTGTATGACTCAGGGTATTCAATCCAGGGCTAGGTAGCAACCTAGATGGGTGGGGTGGGGAGGGAGGTGGGAGAGATGTTCAATTGGAAGGGTACTTGGGTACTCCTATGACTTATTCATGTTGATGTTTGGTAGAAACCAACACAGTACCATAAAGCATTTATTGTTCAATTAAAAATAAATAAATGTATTCTCTCATTCCTGACCACATATTCCAAATGTCCAGTTTTAACAGAGTGGCTACTACATGCTCATGTAAACCAAACAGAATTTTATCATAATTAGGAATCTGAGTATGGTGCAAAACACATGAGCCTGTATTGTTGCTACCTCATAATATATATCTTCCCACTTAGTTTGCAAGTTCAATCAGTTTCACTATATTTCTCATTTTACTCTCATCTCACTGTCTAAACAAGTGTTGAGTTTATTTTTTAAACTAATTATTTTCATTTCAACAAGGCTTCTTTTCTGTAATTGTCTAATTAATCCAGAGTTGGCTCTTCTATGACTCAACTCGGATAAGTCTACTCAGGCAAGATAACCCTGCATGACTGTCTGACCAACAATTTTATGTTACCTATTCTTTTGTTTCTCAGGTAAGTACCATCATTCATTCTCAGATAACATTCATCAGTCTAAGCAGTTCTAGTGTTTTTTCCTCATGACCAGGAGCTAAACTAATTATGTTTTGGACTTTGTTACCTCAGAGTGTCTCTTTAATGACTGGCTAATTGTTCTTTATCCTTTATCAAATCTTCTAGATTTCTAGTTTCTGGGGGAAAAAATGGAGGCAGTCTTCTTTTATAATCGATGTACTTATTTTATTCTATATTGTTAAATATTATTCTAAATCTTATATCAGACGTAAGACTGATTACAAAGCCAAACTTGTTATATAAATAAATTTGACTTTAACTGTACTATTTATCCATAGTGTTAATTTTGAAATTCCATTATCTTAATGTGAGTCCAAGATTAAATATGAAGAAAATATATGTTGATGGTAAAAACATGTAAGCATCCATTTCAGCAAATAAAAAGATTTGTTGTGACAGGAGATTGCATTTATCATAAGCCACAGATACATAACATGAGAGAAGCCATGCAGAAGGAAGAAAGGGGGAGAGTTCAATTTTTAAAATTATTCCTCACAAAATAAATAACAATAGAAAAAAGAGAGAGGAAAAACTAAGAATGAATAGAAGCTGTGGCTATATAAAGCACATTTTTCCTCTGGGGTAAAGTACTGGGTTTGCCAAAAAGTCTGTTTGGGTTTTTCTTTAAGATTTTATTTTTTTTCACAGTCACAGCTTTATTTTCATTTGATCACATGCACTTTAAAAAACACACAAACTTTAAAAATACCCAAAGATCGAAATTAGAAGGGCATAAAACAAGGGGCTTACAGGTACAAAGTATATCCTAAGCTTCAGAACAAATAAAACTAACTAAAAAAATTTTTGTTTTTCAAAACACAACAATACTTTGCTTTAAATGACTTTTTTTTTTTTTTTAAAGGAACATTTTAGGAACAAAAACTAAGCTTCTTATGTTACCTGAGGCAGGGCAGGCTTCTCCCTTCCTTCAAGGCCATCTGCAAAATCCAGAAGCCAGCATCAGCTGGCCTTGATGTTTACCCCCAACCCTGCCCTCTTAAGGTACAGGGCTACCAGGCATCCAGGATATGGTTGATCTTGGTGACCAGCGCCTGTCGCTTTCCCAAGAAAAGCTTTTCATTTTTGATGTATGCATCTTTCTTGAGTTTGCCAACCACAGGTCACTAACCTCTACTGCCGACTTCAGTACAGCTCCTTGACCTATACACTCTCACTTTATCTTCATTTCCCTCAATTTATCATACAGATTGGAGCCCTCTGTCTCCAGTCTGGACTACAGCAGTGCCACCTTAGTGGTCAAAGGCCTTATGCTTCATCTCCAGGCTCTTCTTGCTACTGTTGAAGGTGGACATGTCCCAGGACCGTTTGTATCTATTAATGTCTTGTCAAAATCCAGGCAGAGACCTAGTCTCTTGTGATTCAGGCTACTTTCCTCTGGCTTCTGCAGCCAGATCCTTTGTGATAGAGAACTGCAGCCTGAAGTAGACTATGATGGTAAAGAACAGGAGGTAGAAGGTGGTCACCACCAGCAGGTGCTCCTCGGCATGAGTACCTTGTTGAAGATATAGTGCACCACAGTGTCTTAGTACTACTCCACCAGGTTCTTCTTGTCAGCCACAATTATGGGGCGGCCAAATGTATACACATAGGTATAGTGCAGCTTGTGGAGGCTTGGCTGATATAATAAGCACTCGCCACCTGAATGTTCTTGGCCCCTTCAAGCAGGATGATCTTCACAGTCAGAGAGTCCATCACTTCCTCATCAAGCACCAGGCTCCAACTCTATGAATGGAAAGAGGTAGGGCACTTTGTTTCATGCTTGATTTACTTTAAGCTATACTATTTATGTGAGATTTCATACATATTCAGTTCAGTTCAGTTCAGTCGCTCAGTTGTGTCCGACTCTTTGCGACCCCATGAATCGCAGCACACCAGGCCTCCCTGTCCATCACCATTTCCCAGAGTTCACTCAGACTCACGTCCATCGAGTCCGTGATGCCATCCAGCCATCTCATCCTGGGTTGTCCCCTTCTCCTCCTGCCCCCAATCCCTCCCAGCATCAGAGTCTTTTCCAATGAGTCAACTCTTCGCATGAGGTGGCCAAAGTACTGGAGCTTCAGCTTTAGCATCATTCTTTCCAAAGAAATCCCAGGGTTAATCTCCTTCAGAATGGACAAGGGTACGTTTTTCCTTAAACTGTATTCTAATGATTCGATAGCAACAATGTATCTTGCTCGAGGACACGTTTCTCCTTATCAAGAAACTTCTGACTAATCTTATTTTCTTAAGATGTATATTGTGGCAGTGAGTCTGGTAAATGTATATACGTCCTTGATCAGATTAGCTAGTGGGGCACTCTCCATCCCTCTTCTGATGTCTATGTCAGAAGCTTTCTCTGTCCCTTTTTCACTGTAAGAAAACTTCTGCCACACAAAAACTCTGCATGATCAAGCCGGGTTCCTTGTCCCGAAGCTAAATCTTCTTTAGAGATCATGAATCCTACATGGTTCACTGTAAGCTATCAAGATCATGCTTCGAGTTTTTCTTTTTATTAGTCTGCTTTATATTTATACCCTGGAGAAGGAAATGGCAACCCATTCCAGTACTCTTGCCTAGAGAATCCCATGGAGGGAGGAACCTGGTAGGCTACAGTCCATGGGATCGCAAAGAGTCGGACATGACTTAGTGACTTCATTTTCACTTTCACTTTATATTTACAAGAATTAAAGACGTTACTAAAGTTATAAATAATTGTTTGAAATCATAACACACATATTTAGAATTAAATCAAATAAAAATTATATAAAATAATAAAATGATATCATAATAGCCAACCTTTATTGATAATTCACTATGTACCAGCTAATGGTCTAAGCCCTTTCCCTGTAAAATCTTTTTAAGCGGCTCAAAGATCTCTATGAGGCAAGTGCTACTAATATTCCCACTTCCCTTGTGGCTCAGCTGGTAAAGAATCTGCCTGCAATTGGGAGACCTGGGCTTAATCCCTGGGTTGGGAAGATGCCCTAGAGAAGAGAACAGCCACCCATTCCAGTATTGTGGCCTGGAGAAAAGTACATACACTATTACCACTAAAATTAGCAAGTAACAGAAAAAAAAAGTAAAATGTCCTCAATGAGAAGAAAGTCACCAGCAATCAAAACTGAGAAGGGAATGTCAAAATTAACAAATAGCACCTGCAGAAAATGAATAAATTAGATACTTATGATGCTTTATTATTTTAAATTATGACACCACTAGCTGAGCTGGAAAGGCTTTTTTTTCCCCTGGTATCTTTAAAATTATGAATTCCATCTTGAATGCCTCTTTAAATAAGATTAATTCATAGCATTTCCCATTTAATTGCTTTATCTGTTTTGGTCCATTAGATTCTATTTGAGATTATAGCTTTATGATAAATTAAATTCTAGGGTTTTATTTTGACATCTAAGTTAATTTTTAATTCTGAAAAAAATTCTGCCCTATGCAATTTAGTTCTTTTGAAATGCTGAAAAAATTGTATTTGGAGCATTATAAGTATTCATGAAGCAGGTATTTCGTTGAGCTTTCTTTGAGTTTTCTTTGGTCTGAGTCTTTTTCGTGAAAGGCCTCTCTGAGGGATGTTTGTGTGTCAGCTCTTCCTATGATTTCCAAAGGGAGATTTCTCAGAGGAAGTTGCTTGGTTGGAGTACACCTGGATGACAGGGTAGAACTGAATCCCTACACTGCCTTCACTTGATTAACTGAAAAGGCTTTTGAGTCTTTCATATGTGTGATTCCCTGTAAATTAGTCTGGGTTTAGCCATGCAGTCAAAGGCTTTCTATGAATTACAGGAATAAAAATGTAATATGGGAATTAGGACTAAGAAAAGCAAGAAGAGTGAAGGTCATAATGACTGCAGTCACAAGTTTGGCATAAGTTATTGATGACTCTGGCCTGAAATACTGAGGTAGGTGGTTGGCTGAGAAATCCATTTAATTCTCAAGTTTACAGAACTATCCAATCATTATCCCAGTATACTGCATCAGAGTGGGAGTGCATAGATGAATCTGTGAAGCCATACCAGTTGGCCTCCATGACTTTCCTGTTCCCTTCTACTTTCTAAATCTGGAGCTGTAACAGAAGAGAGGATTCTGGGAAACATAGTATCTGGCTTTTCCTCACCAATGTAGATGAAATGTTAGACATTGATGGTGATGATGTCCACCAATGGCAGTACAACCTTTCCTATGAGATACAGAATGAAGCAGGTCATCACGCAAAACAAACAAAAAAAAGAAAGTGCTATACTCTTCTGTATGTTTAATGAATCTTTAAGTATCACGATATGTTGAAAATCAACTCAGGTACTGTCAGTTATTATTTGAACATCTATTTTGTAGCTGGCATTATGGTAAGCACTATGAGTTAGGTGACTTTGGTATTTCAAATCATCCACTCAGATTTCCTCTAAATTTTTAAATTTAATCTAAAAGTTGACACACTTTTTCTGTTGAATAGTGGCAGAATTTTTAGAGCATTTTGATAGATTTTTTTTAATAGGGAATCTGATTATTTGAAATCAGCATTGACCCAGACATTTTAAAGCATTTGAAATCATGGTTGTCCCACACATTTAAGACTTACAATTGCGTGTCAACCTAGAAAAAGCAAGATAAGGATAAAATCTACTATTTACATTTAAGCCATTTGGGTTTGAATAGCTCATGGGAAGTTAAGCCTTCCAGAGACTACAACATACAATCATGTGCCTCAAAGCTGTTTCTTTTAAGTTTTTGACTGTATATAGTTCTCTACAATAGCCATCTGTGTCCAGAATGTCCTTTGTGACAAATAGTCTGTAGATTTTGGAGTCTTTGGAGGCAGATAGAAGGGGATGACAGAGGATGAGATGGCTGGATGGCATCACTGACCCGATGTACATGAGTCTGAGTGAACTCCAGGAGTTGGTGATGGACAGGGAGTCCTGGCGTGCTGCGATTCATAGGGTCACAAAGAGTCGGACACTACTGAGAGACTGAACTGAACTGAACCATATCTAGGATGTATTCTATTCTCATTGACTAACAACATACTATCTACATGGAAAAGACGCAACACAAGTGTATAGAATTAATCTTTACAGTAATTCAAACAATGGTCCTAGACTGTTATCAAGGAAATGTGCCTGTGCCCTCTGGGAAAGTGATAGAGTGTTTCTTCCAAAGTACCTCACAGAGTGGCATTTATCTTCTTCCTATATGAACTGACTTCCTGTTAGTCTCCCTTCATCTCCTATGCTCTCCCCTTTGCTTCATCACTCTAACCTCATTGACCTTCTCACTCTTCCTGGAACTTGTGAAGCACTCTTGCACATAGGGCATCTGAAATTCCTTTTGCCAGGAAAGTTCATCTCCACAATAATATCTCAATGGGAATGTTGCCCAAGAAAACCAAAGCATGTCCTAAATGTAACTACTGGAAGTTAGGATCCAATTTAGGTCACAGGGTCTCAGGAACTCCATTTAACTGTTGAAACTAAATACTATAATGTAATAAAGGCTGATTTGACTTGTTAAATTAAAAAAAAAAAATCCTCATGGTATTCTCTCTTTCCTTCTCTCTCTCTCTCTCTCTACCTCCCACTAGCTAATCTGAAATTTTTATTTCCTCCATTCAATGTATTTTACTCCTAAATGTTGCCTGATGCAGAATAGAAGCTCAATAAATATTTTTGAAGGAACAAATAAATAAATATCAGATTTCAATTAACTTAATGTTCTTTGACTCACAGTGAATAGTTCAGAGAGAATGTGGCCCCTGAACCTAATCAGTAGTCCCCTATGAATCCTGTAGTATCACCAAGGAAGATGCTTTCTTTGTTTTCAATATTGATGGAACTGATGTAGTCTGGAAAAGTGTGCATGATAAAATGTCATTACTAAAAAGTGTATGGCTAGGTTTAAAGCTTTGGGAATCTAACCCATATTCCTATTTAGTGGAAACATATCTGAGTTCTTCCCTGGTAGTTCAGCTGGTAAAGAATCTTCCTGCAGTGCAAGAGACCCCAGTTTGATTCTTGGGTGGGGAAGATCCCCTGGAGAAGGGAACAGCTACTCACCCCAGTATTCTAGCCTGGAGAATGCCATGGTCTATATAGTCCATTGGATCTCAAAGAGTTGGACACAACTGAGAGACTTTCACTTCACTTTATCTGAGGACACTGTATTTCAATATTTTTAAAGTTACTTGAACCTACAAATAGTTTTCCAGAAGCTCATCATTTTAGCTCATTAGATATTTAATCATATAATAAATTTTGGATTCTTCCAAATTCTTTCCTGGCATTGTTATTCACTTCATATTTCACATAGAAGTTATTATTTAGTAAACATTCAATAAAAACCCCACTCAACTGTACTGTGATAAGGAGAATACATTTTAACTTTTTCAAAATAAAGTTCCCAAACTGTTTAATCAATTGACTAAAACATATTAAAATATCTATGTAACCAACAATATACTAAATAATTTATTATCTGTAGAGATATTATAATGGTAAAGGTGTTTGTATACTAGGTGAAAATTTAAAAGAGAAACACTTGAAAAAGAAAGAAAATTAATGCTATTCTGGAAGCCTCTGATAAGAAGGGCAAAAACAACTGAGAGAGGAGAGATTGCTATAAACTGGTACCATAAGGGAAATTTTCCTGGAGGAGAAGGGCCTAGAAAAACAGAGAGAATCCAGCTAGAGGCATAAAGAATTTGCACAAACCAAACTGACTGCAATAAGTAAGCGGATCAAAAAAAAAAAAAAATGATAATCAAAGCTTGCTCCAATTTTGGCTTACTTCTCTGCATCTGATTCATTTTGGTCTCTGATTTCTGACCTGTAAAATGACTCATGATGTTTATCTTCTGGGACTGGTAGGAAGATTTATGAAGATGGCATGTGACAGCTCCAGGAAATATGATCACTTATTAACCACTTGTTTGTTCATTCTTGGAAGATGTTTCTCTCTCCTGTATGAGTCATATAGTTAGTTTATTTAAAATAAGAAAACCAAGGGAAAGTTGTGACTTTCACTGGGACAAAATCAAAAGTATGAGATGTTTCACATGCTCATAGGATCAGTCCAGACACCTCCTCCAGCCTATCAGTTGAGCACCCCGCACTCTGAAGTTGGATGTTGCCTTACCAAGAAATATATCTCATTTTGTTATGTATTTGCTTTTTTCATGAAAATTTGAGAAAAAGAAACCTGTTCTTACTACTCCACAGTCACTGCCATTACCCAGAGTTCTTGCACAGAAACCTCTAACAGAAATGAGCTTCCATATACAAAACTCAACTTGCTTTTATCACCAATTCTGTTTAACTGAGTTTACTTTGGACTGAGTGATTGCATGTCCTAAAATTCAAATGTTAAAGCATTAACCCCCAACATGATGGCATCAGGAAGTAGGGTGTCATTGAGAGGGGATTAAGTTTAGATGATGTCCTGAGGTCCTCATGATGGGATTATAACCCTTATAAGAAGAAATCCAAAAGGCTTTCCCTCTCTCTCCTCCCTGTCGCCATATGAGATACAGCTTCTGCAAGAAGGCAGCCATCTACAAACAAAAAGAAATCCTTCACCAGGAACTAATTAGATCCGCAACTTGATCCTGGACTTCCCAGTTTCCAGAACTATGAGAAACAAATGCTTGTTGTTTAACTCACTCAGCCTGTGGCATTGTGCTATCACAGCCCAAGGTGACTAAAATAAAGTTCTTGGGAAAATCACAGGGATCAACGCCATGGGATTGTATATGAATGAAATGAAACTCAGAACTAAACCTTCTATTGTACACCCCAGATACTTAAATTGAAAAAAATCATTGAAATGTGTGCTAGTAAAAGTTTGCTTTCTTCTTCCAACTGAATAATTTATCTTCCATACTTTTATCCTTTTATAATATTTTCTAAGAATGATTGTATTATTTTTCTAGTTGCAAATCATATGTGGTTTCTAGAATTAAGAGAGATGGCCTTAATTCTCTTCTCTCTGCCTTGTACTTCATCTTTTTAATTCACAGTTTGTTTGTTTGTTTTTTTCTCAGTCCCCAGCCTCAAACCCTCATCCTATATAACCTGGGGTTGTTTTTATTTTTTTTCATCTTCTATTTTTTATTTTTTATTTTTTATTTTAAAATCTTTAATTCTTACATGTGTTCCCAAACATGAACCCCCCTCCCACCTCCCTCCCCATAACATCTCTGTGGGTCATCCCCATGCACCAGCCCCAAGCATGCTGTATCCTGCGTCAGACATAGACTGGCGATTCAATTCTTACATGATAGTATATATGTTTCAATGCCATTCTCCCAAATCATCCCACCCTCTCCCTCTCCCTCTGAGTCCAAAAGTCCGTTATACACATCTGTGTCTTTTTTCCTGTCTTGCATACAGGGTCGTCATTGCCATCTTTCTAAATTCCATATATATGTGTTAGTATACTGTATTGGCGTTTTTCTTTCTGGCTTACTTCACTCTGTATAATCGGCTCCAGTTTCATCCATCTCATCAGAACTGACTCAAATGAATTCTTTTTAAGGGCTGAGTAATACTCCATTGTGTATATGTACCACAGCTTTCTTATCCATTCATCTGCTGATGGACATCTAGGTTGTTTCCATGTCCTGGCTATTATAAACAGTGCTGCGATGAACATTGGGGTACATGTGTCTCTTTCAATTCTGGTTTCCTTGGTGTGTATGCCCAGCAGTGGGATTGCTGGGTCATAAGGGAGTTCTATTTGCAATTTTTTAAGGAATCTCCACACTGTTCTCCATAGTGGCTGTACTAGTTTGCATTCCCACCAACAGTGTAGGAGGGTTCCCTTTTCTCCACACCCTCTCCAGCATTTATTGCTTGCAGATTTTTGGATCGCAGCCATTCTGACTGGTGTGAAGTGGTACCTCATTGTGGTTTTGATTTGTATTTCTCTGATAATGAGTGATGTTGAGCATCTTTTCATGTGTTTGTTAGCCATCCGTATGTCTTCTTTGGAGAAATGTCTATTTAGTTCTTTGGCCCATTTTTTGATTGGGTCGTTTATTTTTCTGGAATTGAGCTGCAAAAGTTGCTTGTATATTTTTGAGATTAGTTGTTTGTCAGTTGCTTCATTTGCTATTATTTTCTCCCATTCAGAAGGCTGTCTTTTCACCTTGCTTATATTTTCCTTTGTTTTGCAGAAGCTTTTAATTTTAATTTTCTGCAGTGATTTGATCCTCTCGGATCAGCCCCAGTCCTCATAGGAAGGATGGCAGCAGACTTGGTGTTGGACAAGCAAATTCCAGTGACAGGCGCTAGCAGGCACACATAAAACCAGAGGGATGCTTCATGTAGGCAATGCTATCAGCTCACTCAGGATCGAGATAGCTGCCATCCCCTTGCTCAGAACTCATTGCTTTAAATGGAAGTCCTCTGTAAACATTCATTCGGATGGATTTATTCAACAGTGTTTGAGGCAGAGCTGAGTTTATTACTACAGATATGGTTGGGGCTCTTACAGAGTAGCATAATGCTTCATCAGGTGCCACACCAAACATACCCAGGTGACATGTATTATCTATTGACAGGAGTCAGGGGGTCTTTTACGGCAGAGCAGAGGTGGGGGAGGTTTGCTGGAGAGTTTGTTTTCATAATATTCTGAGTGGGTTAAAGTGTATGAAGATTTTAAATCATCTCTTTTAGCTTAAATTATCTTTTTTTTCCCCCCTTTTGCCCATCCCTGTCTCCAAAGAAAGTGATAAGCTTGTCAAAGAAGGAATTAATTAAGCAAATCAATCAGTCAGTTTTATTAAGGAATTACAAAGCCCAAGTGGAACATTAATTATTCAGATAATGGGAGATCTTTGAGCCTTTCTTTTCTATTATTGATAAGCTGCTATCTATCATCCAGATTGCTTTAGTACTGATTTAGTTGTGAATGAAGCCAGGTCATTCAGCCAGAGCATATGGTAGTTATGAGCACTGTTGGGAAGCTGGAAGCAAAAGAAGGACCTGGGGCTCTCTTCCCTCAGCATGAGTATAAATGGTGACCACTGTAAGACAAGGACCGGGGCTTAACTGCAGACATTGCAGTGAAAGGCTTGCCATGCTGCTGCCATCCGTCTGATCAATGATGGCCACTGAGGTAATGATGTTGGGGCTTCTTCTCCTGCACCACAACTAGATTTCTTCTTCATCTTAGAAGAACAGCTAATGTCACATTTATGTTAAAGCCAATGTCATTGTTTAATAACTAAAATTTAAAAATGTCCTTCATTTAACATCTAGACAAACTAGATTTCTTTTTTCTCTGCAGCATTAAGGTGACAAAAGATTTCTTTGAACATCAGAATTTTCTATAACACCCTTGGTTTTAGTGTGTGTATATATATATAGGAGAACAGGATGGCACCCCACTCCAATATTCTTGCCTGGAGAATTCCATGAAGAGCCTGGAGAGCTATAGTTCATGGAGTCACAAAGAGTCGGATACAACTGAGTGACTAACACACACACACGTATGCGTATATACAGAGAGAGACATGAACAGGATTAAAAGTGTAGGATTAAAAGTTTTGCTCAGACCTTGTCTGATTTGTGTCAGAAGCTCAATTACTTATTCATTCTTTCATCAAAGATTTATTGAGTACCTACTATGTGCTGAGTTCTGACAATGCAAACACTGAGACTTCACGGTACTCATGCTGCTATGATAGAGCACTCCATCAGTACCTCAAAAGTAAGTTCGAAATAAAACAGAATCTAAGATCTCAGTGCAACAAAACAATCACATCAGTAAGTAAAATAAATAAATTATTTTTTCAAAAATCACAGAAGAGAATATATGAAACACAAAGGGTCCATTGAAACTTAGAAGAAACTCCTATGGAATAAAAGGATATAAGGCTGACAAGGGGAGATATGCTGGGCAGAATATGAGTTTAAGAACATTCCTTGCTCTTTTTATCACTAAATAGCTTTGTTTAAAGCTCACTGGCCACAGATAGACACATTTCTTAAACTTTACGGGCTCAAGCCAAATCTAAAAACACTAACAATATATCTCAATACTTAGAAAATTCAGAAGTCAGCAGCAGCTTATTGCAAAACTGTTAGGCAACATTGTGAAACTACCTCCTTCTAAGTGATATCTCCCTCTCCTGACGGCTTATAAAATTTTGTATTACTCATATACCACTTAGCATACCTTGTGGCTATTCAGGCAAAGGCTTTAAGTGTGACACCATATTAAAATCTCCTTAGAGCAAAACCAGAAGCGTGAGCAGTAAGATAAAACACTGATAAATTGAACTCATTAAAAATAAAAATGTTTGCTTTTGTAAGCAAGGTCTTCTAGTTAAAGGTGGTGGATCAATACTCATGCTCATCTTTTGCTCATCTCCTCTCTCAACATCCCACTAAAATTTAAAATGTTGTTCTGAAAAGGCAATAAAAACAAACACAAAATGTAAAAACTGGGAGAAAATATACTGTGAGTAGAATCATCATTTTATAAGAAATGCCTGAACATTTCTAGAAACTGAAAAGCAATCAGAGAAGATGTAAGTGATACCAAAAGACGAGAACGTCACTGGTTTGAAAGCACATAAAGCCATAAAGCAATTTCTGGGCAACAAGAGAGCTCTTCAGTTTGTTTTCGTAGAACCTAAAGAAGTTCCAGATTCAGAGAAATTATGAACAACCTATTTCCTATTCCCTGCCTGCAAGAAATGGGCTTGCTTACATGTTTGACACTCTTTCTGATTTCTCGCTCTTACATTTTGTCCTCCCTTGTGATGACTGTGGTGGTTCTTTGCCTGTTGTGACTCCTTTCAAATATCAGTTCAATGAATCATGCCCATGAACCATTCCTCTCACAATATACTGCCCTTACTCCTTTGGGTTTTGTCAAAGTCTCCATTTCTAGACCCTTTGCCTGAAAGCTTGGCTAAATTTTCAGTTTGCCCTCCCAAGTCTTGCCACATTTCCAAGACACTAACAATTTTTTTATGGGCATCTAATGTATTTGGGGCTAATTTAAAAAAATATTTGTGAAGCTTCAAGCCTGATGAATTGGAAAGAGCACTGGAACATTAGAAGTTCTTGACTTAATCCTTAACTCAGCCAAAAGCTCTCCCAAAGACTTTGGACTCTGAAGCCTGGCTGAGCTGTTATTTGGCTCATTTGCACCTTAATTCAAAATCAAACCTGACTGAGTGTCTGATCATAGAAGCACTTCTCCAAAGAGTCAAACACTCATCCAAGCAATTTGGCCAACAGTTTCTTAGAGTTTTCTAAACAGTTCCATGGAACTTTTGGACTTTTTAGAGAATGGTTTTTGACAATCACTGCCATGAAATCATGGCATTGACCTAACAAAACTCATTTAATCTTCATTCATTTATTTCACAAATATTTACTCTCAAGACTAAGTACCAATCTTGATAAAAGTCTATAAAAATAATCCTGGGAATAGAAGATAATTATTTCTTTAACCTAGAAGTGTTATGACTCTCAAGTCCTCAAAATGGAAACAAGCTCACTGCCTCCCACACCACTCCCTACACACACACTCTCACTTTCCATCCATCACACAGAACCACCCAGTTTCACAAATCTTCCTATCTCTGCGCTGCTGGTTTTTTAGCAGAGTGCCCCTCCAGTGGCAGCAGGGCTGGGCCTCAGCTGGACAGTCATTCTCAATTTGTCTTAGCCACGTTGTTTCTCCCACCAGCCATTTCAGAAAACATCACAGCCGCCTGTCATTTCTCCATTGTTCCTCCATCTCATTTATTTTTCAGTATATTCTCTACAGTTCCTCCAGACACTCTTATTAAGCGCTGAGCTGATTAACCTCCTGTTTCTGAGCAGTGGAGCTGCAGTGAGCTGCATGGCCTTGCAGGAGGGCCCACCATCCCTGGGAGTAAACCAGTCCAGCTCCAGTCAGTTTACACACCTGCCACAGCTCACAACTAGACTTGGTACCTACTTGGGTTCATTTTTTTTAAGCTTCTGCTCTTTTTTTCCAGACAAGGATACACCATAGCCCCAATCATCACCACTCACTGACAATGTCTGTGATTGAAATATCTCAGTCCACAGAAGCAGAAGCTTTCTATTAACTTTACAGACATGTTTTATCATGATACAAACCCAGTAGGCCCTTAGCAGATTTTCTCCAAGATGCTCTGGTTCGTGGCTAAGAGCTGCATATTCAGCTTACACCACAGAGACCTGTGCACCCAATCAAGGGGGAGAGATTGTTGAGTTGCCTTGGCAACCTAAAGTAACCAAAATGGTGCCTCACTATAAAGTTAAGTCCTTCCCACGTGCATACCCAAGCCAAAGTGTATTTGAGTCTTTTCTAGATCTTAGCATAGCAAAATTTGGGGTCATAGTTATTACAACAAGCATTCGGGTAGGCCTGAGCCCCAAATTTATAAAAAAGATAAACAATAGAATAAAATTCTCACTCTCTGACCCATTCCATCCCAAAATTATAGAACATGAATCAGATTTTGCCTGCACTGGCTGAATCTGTCTAGATTGAGACAGTCAATCAGCTACTTCGTGTTCATCTTTGTACATTCTGTGGATTAACTTTTTACAGTGATACCATAGTAAGTTACTACTTGTTTTCTAAGCTTCCCTCCTTGCTCTAAATAACAGTATTGCATTACTTTATAGTTAACAAAACATTTTTAAGCCCGCCAATTTAAGTATTTCAAATGGCAACCCACTCCAGTACTCTTGCCTGGAGAATCCCATGGATGGAGGAGCCTGGTGGGCTACAGTCCATGGGGTCACAAAGAGTCAGACACAAATGAGCGACTTCACTTTCACTTTCACAGCTGTGTGAGAGTGCTGCCATCTGTGATTTTGGAAGGCTTGTCCATAATTATACAAATAACAATGAGAAACCTGAAATTGAAAGACAGACTTAAGTTACAAATTTTAGTCTTTTGCTCTTATAACACGTTGCCTTCCTTCTACTCTTGTTTCAAAAAAAAAAAAAAAAAAAAAGCCATGATACAATTTTCCCAAATAAGAAAATTAAGCTCCTAAGTTTAGCAACTGTCTCACCTGCTATTCATGAGGTGGCCATGTTTTGTCCCTCATGGTTGCTCTCCATCAAGCCTGTGGATTGGAATGGTGGTAAATGAGGGTACAAAAGTAAAACCACCTCTTTGGCTACTGCCTCTGGCACATTAGTAAATATTCCTTGCTGTCTGCTGTTCACACTGACTCTGATGCCTTAGTTAAACAAGCAGGAGGGATGGTCTTCATTCCTTTCTCAGAAACTAGTGAAGTTTGCTCCAAAGAAGATTTCAGAACTTTTATGTTCAAATACTTGTGTCACACAAGGTAGAGTGAGCATGGAGTGATGATATCTCTTCTAGTTCCTTAATTTGTCTATAGCTTTAAAGAAGAGAGTGGGGATTTTTCTGGTGGCCCAGTAATTAAGAGTCTGCCTTGCAGTGCAAAGGACACAGGTTCAATCCCTGTCAGGGAACTTAAATTCCACATGCTGTGAAGCAACTAAGCCTGCACGCTGTGATATTGACCCTGCACACCACAACCGGAGAGCCAGCACAACTCAACAAAAAGATTCTGTGTGACACAATGAAGATCCCGCCTGCTGAAGCTGAGACCTGATACAGCCAAATTAATTCATTAATTTTAAAAATAAAAAAGAGAGTGACTTCACTGCCTAAGCCTGCTGGCCCTTCTCCAGGCCTCTGGGTGTGGCCTTGATATTCAGTCTTTCATAGCGAACCGTTACCTGTTTGTCTGCAAACTCTGCGGCCCTCTGCCTCCTAGCACCGTCCTCTACTTGCATCCCTCCTTCCCTCCATAGAGCATGGCATAAAAATCTTGAAGGCCTAAGTCTACTCAGGACTTTCCTGGTGTCTCAGATGTTAAAGTATCTGCCTGCAATGTAGGAAACCAAGGTTCAATCCCTGTGTTGGGAAGATCCCCTGGAGAAGGGAATGGTTACTCACTCCAGTATTCATGCCTGGAGAATCCCCTGGATATGCACATCTGATAATTTCTCACCCTCCTCTCTGGTAATAAATGCCAAGGCTATCCTTTACCTATTTTCTAGAAGTCAAAGCTTGATTCTCATGATTATTGAAGAGGTACTTGAAAAGTGGTATGTATGAGACATTAATATTCTTCCCAACTACATATTTATTTGCTTTAATAACAGGTCAACCAACAAAGCTAATATGATTATGATGTGAAAGCATTATCCCCCTTCTCAGCTTGAATCTGCAAGTTTTCTGAGTCACACCTTGGTGAAGCGAAACATGCTCTTGATGCCCTCAGCTTCTCCATGAATTTCTTTTCATGGTCAATTATGACCTCCTCATCCCCATTTACTATCTAATTATAAAGACTTGGGGTTTGGAAACAGACAGGTATGAGGGATAATGAAGGAAGGGTTTCCCTGCTCCTATCCCTGGTAACCAGTGAGCCAACCTGATGTCAATTCTCCCTAAAATTAGTAACATCCTCCTCCCTCAGGGAGAGAAGCCTGCTACCAGGTCCTGTGGGCTTTCCAATACACACACTCTAAGATCTTGCTTCAGATGTGTAAGCTCCCCCATCCATTAAAACATTGATGTCTCTGTTGCTGCCTCCAGGCTTTTTCCTCCATCTTAAATCTGGGTAAACACAGGTATTGTCAGCCTGTGGGGTGCAGCCCAACATCTTGGCTTCTTAATGCCTAACTGTCTCGGCACTTTACACTCAACCTTCAGATCTCATGTATCTAAAGTATCTCCCTAAGTGTTTTTCAGCCCAAGCTGAAATCAATCTTCTGGTTTCAAATTATGAAAAACAAAATTTTGGCGTTAAATAGCTTATCTGACTGGTTGCCCATCAGACAACCAGTCACTGAAGCCTCATTTTTTTTTCTCTATGAAAGCTTGAATTCTTAATTTGCTAGATTTTTATTAAATATGGCTATGTTTTAGAGAGTAACATTAATTTGGTTTTTAGTTATCAAAATATTGGTGTGAATTTATTTACCCAGGATCTTTCTTGAGATAAGAAAGCGTGGTGATAAAAAATCCAGCTAATGAAGAAAGTGGGGTCTCAAATGTGCAAATTCCATCAGATGCCTTCAGAGACTTCTCTGCATTCGGGGAGATGTGAGAAGGACAGGAGAAGCAGGTCATGGGGCCAGGAAGGGGAATGGGGGATGTAAGCTCTAGTATGTATCTCTGAGCAGGTACTCTGCCAGGCACCCTCTGGAGCGCACCTCACTAATCTTCACAAAAATCCTACCACACAAATATTTCTACCCATCTGTATCATGCTGTAGCAGAGACTTTAATTTCATGATTGCTTAGACTAAACCCTGTGAGGAATCTCAGGATTACTGAGCCAACCCATGATGATGCAGAAATTAGAATCTAAGTTTTCCTCCAAAGTCCACCTCTTTCTGACCTGTCCACTTGCCCCCGAAATAAGGGCAATGCTGAGCACTTCGGTATCATAGTTCAAGTGGCCTTGTGGTCTATTAGATGACATTAGATGCTGCTAAGTAAACCTGTAAACTGCTGTCCTATCTTTGTAACAGATTCACCTTTGGTAAACTGTGAAGCCAAGAGAGTTTGTTGGTATGATTTCTACCCTCTTCTTTTCCTTTCTGCTTCACGTGCTCACTTCTGGCCTCTGTCCCTCACTTAAATCCACTTTTAGCTCCTGTCTTGACAGTGTGGTTTCCTGCTTTCTCCCCATCTACTCCTCAACCTGAAATTTTGTGTTGCCTGCCCTCCTGGGAACCTCTGACAATCACCAGCATAGTGAACTGTAGTTGCTGACAGGGGTGTGGCATATATTTCAGAGTAACTGGTTTAGAATCACTTGTTTTAAATGAGAAGCTTCTGAAGAAGAAGTTGCACAAGGATTGTCACAAGGATTAGAGCTAAAACTAAAGGAATAAAGTGTGAAGAGCAAGTTTTCAGGCATGTGGCCTTGGGAAGGGTGAGAGATCCATGCTGGCATTTCAAGATCCCTCAGATCATTCCACAGAGACAAGAGGTTAGTCCCTGAGTTAATTTCTGAAACTTAAACATGCTTCTTCACATTATAGAAAATCAAACTTGTTTTCTAGCCCTTTAGAGATAGTTTCCTAAAAGACAAAAAAGGTAGGTTTTCATTTTCGCTTCATTGAGCCCAACCCAGAACCCCCATGACCCCATCCTTACTCTGGAGCAAGTAGCTACATTTGGAAGAGTTGCAGTAAATGTTTAACCCTAAGTTTTTGTGCCACTTTCTTTTTTCTAAGTCCATGGACATTAACTGTATCTGTGGCAATGTTGACTATTTTTTTCTTCAGTAATTTCTTTTGCAGCAAGCATGATTCTAAGTCAGCATCATTAGAATCATTCGAGACTGGCTGCATGCCAACCCTCTTGTAACGTCTGTTGGCACCCAGGGAGAGGATCACTCTGAAGTTTTTCTGAGGATCCCAGAAGATCACTCTGGGAGCTTTCAGCCTTGGTTTGGCAAGTGACTGGGCAAATTGTTTAAACTTTCTGGGATGCAATTTCTTCATCTATAAAATAGAAGTAATAGTGTCTTGGAAGTATCCCACATAATATATCTGTCCTTGCTTACAGCATGTTATAATTTTCCAGAGGGGACTCAATGAATCTCTCTCTTCTTTTTTTTTTTTTTTTTTTTTTGCGTTACTCCAGCCTTCTACTTTGCACACATAGGAGGTCTTACAAAAGTACTATGACTTTCCAAAGATCATTTAAAATTGGATTGCAGATACAAAGTTGTGCAACTTTTGTAGGATGGATAACTGGGGCAAAACCAATTTTGCTCTGTTTGGATCTGAAGTCTATACAAGGGTGACACTGTGTACTGTTATGTAATCCATTAAGAATACCCTTTCACTTTTTTTTTTTGCCTTAGATATGAGCACGTCAAGAAGTTAAGAAAGCACTTGTAGCTTATGACTTTAAAAGTCTCACTTGGAACATGAAATACCTCTTCAATACAGTGTGAAGAACATAGAAGCGTGGACTGCAGTAGGGCATGGTCTAAATGACAACATGACTGACCTCAAGAATATTAAAATTCCACTTCAGTAACCACTCAATCTCATTCATCTCAAGATATTATCCTTGCTCAATCATTTAAATTTTGTCTTCAGATATAGAGTAACTTGAGATATTTATAATGAAATCCTTGGCATAATGAAGAAAATTCTATAGATACACAAATAATTCTGGATTTTATTCTTAGTGAAATGTATTTTTTCAAGAGTAATTATACTGATTCCTTCTCTTTTACAAATAAAGATTACTGTCATTTTTTTTCCCTTTCTTTGAAATACATTCAGTGAAATAAATCATTATTTTCTTCAAGGAAAAAAAAGAGTAAAAACAGCAGCTTGCTTATAAAGTTGATGATAAAATACAATAATTCAAAATAAAGAGCTATTTGTAGCAGCAAGCATATATTCTATACTCAATTAATGCTACCTAGTAATAAAATCAACATTTCTTAACCAATCATTCTCCCTTGTAACAAGATTCTGCAGATCCTAGGGGGAAAAACCTCTTCCTTTGGAGGCATTATAAACATTTTCAAAAGTCATTTGTCCCAATATTTGCTTACTATAAAGATAAATAAATAAAAATTTTTAAAGCCATAATAAGCTAAGTCTAATAAGCTTGGATCTGTCCTGCAATTTTCATGCAGTGAAACAGTCACTGGTCATTCAGAAGGATGTCAGCCAGCAGAATGGAATTTTCTTCCAAGTTATAAACCAAACTTCAGGGGGTCATAAATTCCAAATATCTGACCCAACTCCCAAGAATAAGTCGAAGGAAACAATTCTAAACTTCCTAAGAGCATTTGCTCAAAGAAATTAACACGCTCTGAACCAGCAGCGTCATTGTTTAAGCCTAGAGAGACACCATCATCAATCAATTCAACCAAATTGTGCTGAGTCTTCTAAGGGTGTAAGTGAAGCCATCACAATAAAACTAACTGATGCATTTACTAAATATATGCTCTGAGAAAGAATTAGGCAGTACAGTTTCATTTTTATATCACTACCCCTATTTTGGAAGAGCTTAATCTGGAAAATCTCCTGTAATTTATTTATGTCATCTGACAGTCTGTCTCTTAGGAATGGAAATAAATTGATAATCTAATTACACTCAGGTCTTAAGGACATCATGAATTAGCTTTTCTAGAAGGAATGGCCTTTTAAAAGAAGCATCCAGACAGGGCAGTGGTTCATCAAAAGCAGTGAAGATTAGTAAATTTTCAGACAACAGCAGATGACATATTTGAAGACAGAAAATTATATGGCATCCTTCAACTTATATCACTTAAATAAATCTTCAAATACATGTGTTTCCCTAGCTGTTTATTTATTTATACAGAACTATTTAGTTTAGAACATAGTGTTGTCAACTTTAGGTGCTAGAGCAAAATAGTCATTCAATGATAGATTAAAGCATTGCTGTGAGTACAAAGTGTCTTGAAAGTGTGTAATCAAGACCTGAAAAAGTTCTGGGAGTCAGGGAATGCTTCCTTGAAGGTTTCTTACTAAGTTTTAGTAGAAATTATATATGAAAGGGAGTTTGACAAGAGAGAAAAAAAGCACTTCAAGAGAAAAGACTAATACCTGTTAAGGCCCTGAGGCAAGACAAGCCCGCCTTTACAAAGCACTGACTGAGAGGAGATTGGTCAGAATATAACACACAGCATGAAAGAAGAGGCTTCTCAAAAAGGTTAATAAGGTAGGCAGCATACAGAGCCCTCTACCTCCCCCCTCCCCCAGGCCTTACTCCTTTCTAAATGAAGATCAGTGGAAACCAGAAAATATTTAAAGCAAGAAAAAGAGAAGAATGAATGGGGAGGATCTCAGGAATCCATAGCAGAGGCCCAGAGAGAAATGACAAGAGTGTGCACAGAATGGATGCAGGAGATGGAAGGGAGTGGAATAACAAGGTAAGAACCAATATATGTTTCTGCTTGGTTGTATATGGAAGTTGAAAACAAGGGGACAGAAGGAAAAAGTCTTAGTTCTCTGATTTGCTCAGATGGCTGGATGATGATGCCCTTATTCAGACAGGGCTTTCTGGGAATCCCAGGGGCTTTCATTTCAGTGCACTATGCTCACACTTTGATCTCCTCTTCTGCTTTGCAACATAGTAATTATGGGCAAAGCATATCATGAGGAAACCAAAAACCTTGTATTAATAGCTTAGGAAAAATAAAATAAATATTTTAATGGCCCACAAAAAGAACAGAAACACAAGATGAAGACAGAAAATAAAACTGCAGGTCTTGTCACCACAGATTCAAAGACAGATAGTGGGGACTTCCCTGGCAGTCCAGTGGTTAAGAATACACCTGCCAGGGCACAGGTTCAATGGCTGACCCAGGAACTCAAATACCACATACCTTGGGGCAGCTAAGTCCATGTGCCACAACTAATGAAACCCACACACCTAGAGCCTAGGCTCTGCAGCAAGAGAAGCCACAGCAATGAGAATCTGTACACCTGTACTGGAACTAGAAAGTAGCCCCTGCTCACCACAACCAAAGAAAGCCTGCACACAGCAATGAAGACCCCACATAGCCAAAAATAAATACATTTTGCAGTTGTTCAGTCACTAAATCCTGTCCAGCTCTTTGCAACCCCATGGATTGCAGCACACCAGACTACGCTCTCCTTCACTATCTCCTGGAGCTTGCTCAAACTCTTATCCATTGAGCTGGTGATGCCATCCAACCATCTCATCCTCTGTCATCCCCTTCTCCTCCTGCCTTCAATCTTTCCCAGCATCAAGGTCTTTTCCATTGAGCTGACTCTTTCAAACAGGTAGCCAAAGTATTGGAGCTTCAGCTTCAGCATCAGTTCTTGCAATGAGTATTCACTGTTGATTTCCTTCAGGGCTGATTGGTTTGATCTCCTTGCTGTCCAAGAAAGGGACTCTCAAGAGTTTCTCCAGCATCTCAATTCAAAGTATCAATTCTTTGGTGCTCAGTCTTTTTTATGGTCCAACTCTCACATCCATACATGACTACTAGAAAAACATAGCTTTGACTAGATGGACTTTTGTTAGCAAAATGATATCTCTGCTTTTTAATATACTTTCTAGTTTTATCATAGCTTTTCTTGCAAGGAGCAAGCATCTTTTCATTTCATGGCTAGAGTCATTTTGTGAGGTAATTTTGGAGCCCAAGAAAATAAAATATGCCACTGTTTCCACTTTACCCCCATCTATTTGCCATGAAGTGATGAGATCATATTCCATGATCTTTATTTTTTGAAAGTTGAGTTTTAATCCAACTTTTTCACTCTCCTTTTCCACCTTCATCAAGTGGCTCTTTAGTGCCTCTTCACTTTCTGCCTTTACTGTGATATCATCTGCATGACTCAGGTTGTTGATATTTCTCCCAGAAGTCTTGATTCCAGCTTGGAATTCATCTAGTCCAGCATTTCATATGATGTATGCCACATATAAGTTAAGTAAGGAGGGTCACAAGCAAGGAGAAAACACAAAGCCTTGATGTACTCCTTTCCCAATTTTGAACCAGTCCATTGTTCCATGTCCAGTTTTAACTGTTGCTTCTTGACCTGCATACAGGTTTCTCATGAGACAGGTAAGGTAGTCTGGTATTCCCATCTCTTTAAGAATTTTCCAGTTTGCTGTGATCCACACAGTCAAAGATTTTAGTCAGTGAAGGAGAGGTAGATGCTTCTCTGGAATTCCTGTGCTTTCCCTAGGATCCAGTGGATATCAGCAGTATGATTTCTGGTTCCTCTGCCTTTTCTAAATCCAACTTGTACATCTGGAAGCTCTCAGCTCACATACTGTTGAAGCCTAGCTTGAAGGATTTTGAGCATTACCTTGCTAGCATGTAAAATGAACACAATTGTACAGTACTTTGAACATTCTTTGCCATTGCCTTTCTTTGGGATTGGCATGAAAACTGACCTTTTCCAGTCCTGTGACCATTGCTGAGTTTTTCCAAATTTGCTGACATATTGAGTGCACCACTTTAAAAGCATAATCTTTTTTAGGATTTTAAATAACTCATCTAGAATTCCCAGGGAATCTGACTTTGATGGACATTGGTATTTGATTACAAAATATCCATAGAACTAGGGGAAATAAAGACTTTTGGAGGGAACAAACAAAACTTTTTGGGTACCAGAAGCCAGGGGAAAGGAGAAGTGACCCACAGGAGACTGAGCTAGACCTACCTGTGTTTGAGGATCTCCTGGGAAGCAATGGATTGACAATGGCCTGATGTGGGGACAGGAGCATTGGCAACAGCTGTCCTAGGATGCATGTGAAAGCATAAGTCCTTTTGGATGTCTCATTTAGCCCTACTATAGAACCAGCAGACTCCAGGACTGGGCCACCATGGCCAAATAAATCAAGAAATTTTAAAGAACAATACAGGGAGATATTGGTGCCCAGGAATTCTGCTTCTCTTGTCAGAAAAGGAGACTAAATGCTCTGAATTCTAGAAAGGAGACTGGATCTAGGCTCTTTGCTTATAAGGACAGGAAGAGGGCCCCCTCATTGGTACAATAAGCTTTAAAAATCCCCACAAACTCTTGACTATCAACAGCTGGTTTCTGGTAAATGAAATTAAAATCTACAAGCTTATTTATATCAAATGTTTATAGAAACTTGACAAATAATTATCCCAAAGTGGAAATAATCCAAATAGCCCTCACCTGAAAAATGTAAAAACAAATCAATCTATTCATATTTTACAAAGGAATAGTACTCAGCAATAAAAAGGAATAAAATATGCATAGAATATCCATAGAATTAAAATGCATGAAGCCAAGTGAAGAATCCAGATTGAAAACACTACACACTTTATGATTGTATTTATATGTCCTTCTGGAAAAAGCCAGACTACAGGGATGAAGGACAGACCAGTAGTTCCCATGGATTGAGTGACCAGAGAATTTGAATACAAAGAGGTGTCAGGAATCTTCTGAAACTTCATAAAGAGTAACATATTAGTTTTCTAGAGGTGTTGTAACAGGTTATAATGACGTTGATGGTTTAAAACCATACATCTTTATTATCTTATAGTTGTGTAGGTTAGAAACTTGACACAGGGGTCACTGAGCTAAAATCAAGATGTTAGGATGGCTGCATTTCTTCTGCAGTCTCTAGAGGAGAATCTATTTCCTCACCTTTTCAAGTTCTAGACCCTGGCTATATCCCTTAGCTTGTGGCCTCTTCATTTTTAAGGCCATATGTGACTAGTTGAGTCCTTTTCACATTCCATCATTCTGACCTTCTTTTTTACATTCCTCTTCAATTTTTAAGTACACTTATAATTATCTAGGATGATCTACCTATGCCAAAGTTACTTAAAGTTAGCAATCTTAATCCTATTTGCAATTTCAATTCCCTCATAAGCATCATTTCTGTACCCTAGCAGAAAGAAGGAAGTGAAAAAGGGAAGGGGCAGTGCCTATGTCAAAAAAACAAAAACCTTTTCTAGAAACTCTCAATTTATGTCTTTATCTAAAACTCTGTTTTTAACTCCAAAGGAGTTTGAAAAAGCAATGTTTTAGTACTGTTATTATTATTATGGACACATTGCTGTCCTTTTGGAAAGCAATTATCTATTAGTAAAAAGGAAGGAATAATGAATATTGCATTGGTAACTAGCAATGTCAACTACAGGATTACTGTCATCATATATTTAATGGTCATTTTAGAATCATTTCAATTTAGTCAGGGATAGTTTAGAAATGTCCACTTTCACTGCTTCTACTCATTCTTTTGGAGGTTCCTGTAAACGAGATTATAAGAAAAATAGTTGGTATAGGAAAAGAAAGAAATAAAAACATAGAAGATGAGCATATTGGCAATAGGACATCACAGATTCAGTTCTGAATAAGATTTTCAGGAATCTATGAAATATTTGATTGAGAATGTCCCTTGGATCGTTGAATATATGGGTATAAAATTCAGAGAGACACCTAGGCTAAGAATTCAAATTTGAGTCATTAGTGAACAAATGAGAAAGCTTTATGATTAAAGATATTATCCAGGAAAAGAGTAGAGAATAAGATTTTTAAAAAGGAGAGTAGTTAAGACTAAATATTAAAGAATTATGCTATTTAAAGGCAAAGCTGAGAAGGCATTTTTAGAGAAGTAGGAGTAACTATAGAAGTGGATGGTGCTGTTGTCAACAACATAAAGATAATTTTTAGGGGAAACAACCTGAAATGTCTGATTTCACTGAGAAGTTAAAGAAAAAAGGAAACAAAAAATGTTAAATTGATTTTAGGACATGGCCTGTTTTGGTGACCAAGAGCATTTGGTGGAGTAGTAGGGATTTTGATGCAAGCCTGATCCAGATGAGCTCAAGAATTCATGGGAAATAAATTGAAATATGAAAATCTCTTGAAAATTATAGTTTTGAAGTAAGGAGAGATATAGGATAGTACTGAAGGGTAAGAGTGGAGTTGAAAGTAAATCCTATTTATGAGAAACTGGAGTGTGTTTAACTGCAAATTAGCATGATCCTCGGAGAAGGCAATGGCACCCCACTCCAGTACTCTTCCCTGGAAAATCCCATGGACAGAGGAGCCTGGAAGGCTGCAGTCCATGGGGTCGCTGAGGGTCAGACACGACTGAGCGACTTCACTTTTACTTTTCACTTTCATGCATTGGAGAAGGAAATGGCAACCCACTACAGCGTTCTTGCCTGGAGAATCCCAGGGATGGGGGAGCCTGGTGGGCTGCCGTCTATGGGGACGCACAGGGTTGGACACGACTGAAGTGACTTAGCAGCAGCAGCAGCATGTTCCTATATATAAAAGGATCTGGTGGAAGTTCCAGTAGAGGGGATACATGACCGAGAATAAACTGCTCTTAAACACATTAGAAAATAACTGACATTATAAGAGACAAATATTCTTCTTTTTTAACAAGTTGTAGAGAAATAAGAATACATATAGATAAACATGGGCTTCTCTGGTGGCTCAGAGGGTAAAGAATCTGCTTGCAATGTAGGAGACCTGGATTTGATCCCTGGGTCAGGAAGATCCCTGGAGAAGAGAATGGCTATCCAGTCCAGTATTCTTGCCTGGAGAATTCCATGGACAGAGGAGGCTGGCAGGCTCTAGTCCATGGATTGCAAAGAGTCAGACATGACTGAGTGACTAACATTTTCACTTCATAGATAAACATGAAGCTGGAAGGACAAAGGAGCTCTCATCAGCCTTCCCTGTTAAGTAAGTAATAAAATCCTCTGCTGAGAATGGGCAGGGGCAGAAGAGGAGCACTAGAAGATTAATGAAAGTGGAATATATCTGAAATAGCCATTGTAAAAGTTGGAGAGAAAATTGACCAGATAGAATCATTGGATAGTACTAGTGCTGAGACTCAGTTGCGATTGATAATTATAAATTCACAGTGGAATTATACACTATTTTGTTATGTGATTTTTTTTTCCCAACAAAACATGATATTTCCTGGCAAGTTTTATTTAAGAGTTGAATTTGTCCCAGATGACAGTAGTAAAGAGGGGAAATGGAATTTACCATTTGTGTAAATGGGTTTAACAAGCAATCTAAGCTGGATACGATGGGGCGTGAAAACTGGTTAAACACCCATGGATAGTCAAAAAAAAATTAGAGGGCAAATAAATAAAGGTCTGAGTAGTCACAGTAAGATTACTTGAATAAACAAGCGGAAAAGGTGGGGAATTTCAACTAAAGAATATAATAATTCTAAACTAATGACCTTAGAGGTAGAATTATTTCATGAATAAGGTAAGAAGCTGGAAAAATATTTAGGAAGGAAATTGAGACTTTGAAGAAATATTGATCATTGAGCAGACAACTCCAGAGAGGAAAATAATAAAAGGTTGGGTTAGAGTCAAAGCAAGGCAGTGCTTAGTATCTGGGCAAGAAGGTGCAGGTTCCAGGGAGGGGTGAGGGCAAGATGGAATAGAACAATGGCAAGACTAAACATTAGGTAATGCCATGAAGTGAGGGCCCCCGCTGGACATGGTTATGAGATGGAGAAGCACACAGGATATTTCTCTGCACTCACAGAATGATCCACAAATCACTAAATATGTTTCCTCTGGGATGAATCAGTCCATCTGAATGAAAAGTGGCATCTTCTATTATTCATTAATTTCCTGAGGATCTTGTATGTAGAAAACTCAGGAGCACAAATGATGCTACATGCTAGCATGGTGTATAGTTCTAAATCTGGCTCTAAGACAGCCTTTGAGACACCAGGGGTTTCGGTGCAGCTGACTTTCCAGACCACACACACACACACACACACACACACACACACACACGCTTGGCTTGGCTATCCTGGCTTTAGACATCTCAAATCTCCCTGTTGTCTCTCAGAGGCCTGAAAGCAGAAATCCCAGCACTCTGGGCTCTACCTCCTCCTGTGCTTAACCCCAGTGTGTCTTGATTCTCTCTTTTTGATTCCTGTTGGTGACTAATAGGCTAATCAGTCAAAACAATTTATGCAGAGGCACAAATGGCTGAAGTTAGCACTGCTTTGTCTTATAATGTCCTTGCAACCAATTCTTAGCTCAGCTTATCAGAGCTTTAGTCTAAAAGAATGATTCATGGCATGAGTTTTTAGAAACTCACATGAAAGTGTTAGTCACACAGTCATGTCGGACTCTTTGTGACCCCATAGCCTGTAGCCCGCCAGGCTTCTCTGTTGATGGAATTCTCCAGGCAAGAATACTGGAGTGGGTTGCCATTTCCTTCTCCAGAGGATCTTCCCTATCCAAGGACTAAACCTGTGTCTCTGCATCTCAGGCAGCTTCCTTTATCATCTGAATCACCAGGGAAGCCCATGAGTTTTATGCAGTGTGCGAAAGACAGTTGAGAGTCTTTTCTAGAAAGTAAAGATTTCTAAATTTCCCAAATTTATTATTTTGTTTATAAAGTACCTGAGAGCCTGTTATACCTAAGACATTACTGAAGGTGCTGGACATATATATGATGAGGCTAGTGTTCCCTGCCTTAAGCAATTTGTAGTCTGGAAAGAATACAGACACGCAAAAAAATATGTATTTATAGTAATATATGCTCCAACAGAAATCTGTAAGTCTGCAAAGAGATATAAAGGAGAAAGTTGCTAATTCTCACTCTCAACACTGGGAAATCTGTTAATGACCCCGTCTCTTCTGCTTTCTTTATGTTTTTTCTCCACTAGCCCTTTCTACTCATCTCACAACTGAAGTCTCTTTCAATCACTGAAAAAAGAGTATTATGCACTCTGAATATCCTTCTCTTTCTCTATTTCTTTTCTAGTTTCCTCATCCAAAAGGTTTTTTCACTTTGTTTCATATTAAAATTATGTAGGATGCTTTAAATATACTGATATCTGGTCCCCACCCACCCAAGATTCTGATTATATTGATCTGGGAAATGGGCATCAGAACTTTTAGGTCTCTGCAGGTGTACCCTAACACATAGCCAAGGGTAAGAGTCACTGTTATAAAGGATGGTGAAGGCTGAGCAGTCTAACATATAGACAGTGCAGTGCATATGAAACAATAAATAGTAACTGTGATCATTGCATTAATCAATAAACATGGCCATGCTTTCTGTACATGGGTGCCTAGTAGACAGATTTGCCTGATGCTGAAATAACTACATAATTACTGGCTATTCCAATTTTGTTTCATCTTCAAAGTGTTTATTGCTAAAAAGCAAGACTCTTGGCACTCAGTTTCTCCATCTATAGAATGGGAAAAATCACTGTCTGAAATCATTGAATTGGTGAGAGGAAAATTAGTTTGCCTTTGTAAAACGCTCTGCAGAGGAGGAAAAACATCCACAAGAGCTACAGATTATAGTCTCCCAGAAGCATCTATAATTTGTAAAGACATTTATAGCCATTCTAGTCAGTGAAGCCTGCAGTTTGGAGCCTCACCCTTGCTTCTCAGCCTTAAAGCACAGATTGTAGCTAAACTCATCAGCCTCCATTAAGCCCCTGGCAAAATGGCTATGAACCAGTTGCTGTTGAAACCATTTGTGACCTTTGCACTCTTTATGCCCTAGGGTAGATATTCAATCCTACCTGCTCCTCAAATGCCAACACTCACTCTTCCTCTTGAGAAAATGAGTGGTAGAAATGAGGGAGTAGGTAAATGGGAGCCACTTCCCCTTAACAGAGTAATTAGATAAGGTGTCTTGACAACCGTAAGTGGACTTTTACCATTTTCCAGGAGGACTTCCCAGTAGCTATTTTCATATCCCACTTTGGTAATATTAAATGTCTCCTCACCTTTTCACTGTGCTCAAAGGTCTTCATAAGGACAGTGAAATAAAAAGGATGGTTCCTGGCAACCACACAGAGTGAAGCAAGCGAATATTACAAATGAAAAAAATAGAGCAGGGGTCTGCCTCCCTTCTTTTGGCACAAACCTGCTATAGAAACTAATGTAGATGAGGGGCACTGAGCCATATATAAGTGAGTAATTATCCACTGTTACAGGCCTTATTATCTCTCCAAATGTTTGCTAAAATTCTGTTGGGCAACCATCTGGACCCAGAGATGTACCCTTGGATAGAGAGTGGATTGTTGTTTTAACTTGAGATGAGAAAATTTCTTTCTCTAATTCTTTTCAGTCATCTTCTGTTAAATAATTTAACTGAATGTCTCTTAGATAGCTCTTTGTGTGTCCTCGGAGTAAGTGCATTCTTTGTGATATACACATATAAAATATTCTTTGAAAGTTTTTTTCTCCCTTTACCCCACCAGAGGATCCAAGGACAGTTTGCCATCTGTTGCAAGAATTTCATTAATGTACCTATTTTCTCTTCTTTTTTGCAAGAATGGTCAGTCCAAATAATTTGTAGCCCTCTCCTGTTCTGGGCAGGACTCACTGCCCAGAAGCCTCACTCTATCAGGGCCAAGTCCCTGCTCTCTCATTACTGCGTTCTCTCAGGTGGCTTTGTTAGCTCTGAACAACAAAGCCTGTGTCCCAAAGCCTGGCTGATATCAATAATTTAACAACATGTCATAGACAACAGTGAACCATGCTGCTAGGGTTGAAATATTCCTAGGGCTCACCATCTATTATGCTCTGCTTTCTCACTGCGCTGTGAATGGAATACAGGTGGGCCCAGCATTTTCCCAACTCAGAAACTTACAAGATAATATAATGGCACTGGGGAGGGGTTATTTGCATTACAAAAGAATTCTATGCCTTCCTAGAGGTTCCACTTTAGATTTTCTTTAAATTAAGAGCACCTCTTCAACATTTGGAAGTTTATAAGTCTAATTAGTTTGGGGCTTTCAGGAAAACACTCCCAAAGCAGAAACAACCTTATTCAGATATGATGGTATTCTTCTAAGTTGCCTGGTCAAAAGTCTGTATACCAAACATTGGGGGGAGAATATTCCAAAACCAGAGTTTTTATTCTGATTTGCCCCTAATCCAGATTTCATCTCAGTAAACTTCAATGAGTGTAGCTCTGAATCTGTTGCACGCAGCTGATCTGAACAGATGCATCCATGTTCTGTGTCCTCACTTAGCCACAGGGCCCTGTTGCTCCTCACAGTGCCCGGCACTGAAAGCCTAAAACTGTAATGTCGAATGTTCTATGTTCTAGAGATTACCATTGACTGATGCAGAACTGTTTACAGTGCATACCCCATAATACACAACCACATAGATACCCAGAAGGAGAGATTCGTCTTTCTGAAGTCCCTCTCCACAAGCCACAGACCCTTTCCTGATTGCCCTCCCCAACACAGAGCCCTGGTTTCTGTCTCTGATCTCCACCCTCCTGGAGTCTGTCCCCATGTCCTTCACCCAAATCAGGCAGAGAATTCTGCCCTATTCAGTCCAGCTTCTACCTCCCTGCGATCATCCATCACTGTGCTCAGCTAAGATAGAGCTCTCTAACCACCAGAGTCCCTCTCCCCGGCCTTCTGCCTTTTTTTTTTTTTTTTTTAATGTAAGAAGTGGACATTTAGGTATCAATTAAGCCACTCCACCTTCACAAAGAAGTCTACTTCCTTTAAGAGTTACATGGTGTAAAGTACTAAATAGGACAAGCTCAAGTTTGGAACATGATGCTGGGTCATTTAGAGTACTCTGAACAAGGGATAATTGTAATATATCCATGAAGGTCAGAGATCATTGCAGAACAACTAATTTTCATATAATTCTGCCTTGTTTATGCCACTTGTCTTACACAAAATCAGAGGGACTAGGAGCTTCAATTCCCTTCTCACAATAAAATAGAGTTGGCTCCCTGATCACAGGGTTTCCTTCAATAAAGAGTTGTGATTCTACCTATATGTTATATTAAAAAGGGTTTGAGAACTACTTGAGGAATGTGAGAGGTCAGAGGTTAGCAGTCAGTTTAGGATGAAGAACATGCCCCTTTCCTCCCGGACCCTATTTCTGTCCCTGGGGTGTGTCTTGAATTCTTCTCTTGTCTCTGCCATCATTGTCTGAGTCTTGAATCCTGTCAATAAGAGCAGTTTCCTAGCTTTTCTTCCTGCCTTTCATCCTCTCTAAGCCTCTTGTGTGCAATTACCACAGAAATCTTCCTAAAACATTGCTTCTGTCCTGTAAATTCTCCTGTTGAAAAAGCTACACTGCTCATTATTGTCCTGCGTTTGTTATAAGAGATATGACTATATAATTTATTGGGCAAACCGGGACACATTTGGGAGTGAAAAAAGGCACTTTCAATATTCATGTCAAGACCATAGGCACTAATGAAGATTGCCCAGGTAACAAAGGTATATAGTCACCTTAGACATAAGCCCCCTTCCTTGTATTTGAGACTTTGTGCACATAATCATATCCCAACCCCACTTAAAATCAATCTAATTTTATTGTGAAGGTCAGAACACTATTGCTACTACTAAAATTGATAACAGCAATAGCAGTCATAAAACCAGGAACCGCTCATGGATCTTTCAGAGTGAGCACCATGTCTCACTTACATCCATCTTTCACTCTCCACAAAGTTCCTATGAGATAAGCACATTGTTATTGCCATTTTAGATAAGAGTAAACTGATACAGAGAGATTTAAATACATTGGCCAAGATCACTCAGCTAGTAAGTGGCAGGGCTAAAAGTGAAACTCCAGCCTTACACTGCCTTGGCCAATGCCATCTCCTTACATTTTGAAAGCACTTTGTAAAGCACGTGGAGAATATTTAGCACTATGATCGGTGGAATGTTCTCCCTGCCTGAATGTTGTTTCAGCTCTATTGCTTAATGGCACGTGTGATTGCCATTATTAACATTACCGTGCTCCTTCCCAAACCTGCATCTTTCCTTATGCTGTTAATCTCTAAATCTATTGCCCTCCTATGTTCTCCACATCAACCCACAGCCGATCCATCTGGCAAAGCCCGGCTTAATTTCACTCCCTCTGTGAAACCATAGCTGGCTACTCAATTGACGTTAATCCCTCCCACCTGTATCCTCCCAGCTTAATTATCCTCAGTACAACAGAAATTGGCACTAGATTAGAATTTTCCTCTTTGGTTCTCTAATTGCTTTCTGTTTGTATTTTTCTTTCCCCCACCTGTACACAAACCCATCAAAGATAGGGAATTTCTTAGAATTTTATTTGACTTGAAATTTGGGCATATTAATATGGTTACAGTGTTATTTTTTAAGGTGAACAAACTCACAAGACAATAAATAGCTCATCCACAATTCTATATCTAAAATGACAACCCTGAAAGGATTGTTAAAAAATATTATTTCCTGCTCAAAAAATATTAGTAGCATTATTGAGAGAGTTTAAAATAAGATTTTTCTTTTAAATGAATAAAAACATACTGAACCAGTGTTCTTAAAATAAAATTGGATTTTAAAAATAATGATTTATTTATTTATTATTTATCTTTGGCTGTACTGGGTCTTCATTGGTGTGCAGGCTTTTCTCTAGTTGTGGTGAGGAGGGGCTACTCTCTAGTTGCAGTGAGGGAGCTTTTCCTTGCGGTGGACTCCTTGTCATGCAGCATGGGCTCCAGGGCACACAGGCTTCAGCAGTTGCAGATCCTGGCCTCTACAGCACAGGCTCAATAGTTGCGGTACACAGGCTTACCTGTTCCATGGCATGTGGATGGCAGGTGGATTCTTTACCACTGACCACCAGGGAAACCCCATATTTTTTCAATAAATATTTCAAACTGACTTGAGTTTTCTCAGCCTGTAGCAGGAAAAAGTGACCTTGAACATGTTCCATACTCCTGCAATGAGAAAACATTATCCTACTGACTGCTGCTGCTGCTGCTGAAGTCGCTTCAGTTGTGTCTGACTCTGTGCGACCCCATGGACTGCAGCCTACCAGGCTCCTCCGTCCATGGGATTTTCCAGGCAAGAGTACTGGAGTGGGTTGCCATTTCCTTCTCCAATCCTACTGACTAGACCACAGCAATATGTCATCTCAAGTTCATTAGAAACTTATTTTGGGAGACCAAGGAGGGAGGGAAGATCCGACTCATTGGAAAAGACCCTGATGCTGGGAAAGAGTGAAGGCAGGGGGAGAAGGGGACGACAGAGGATGAGATGATTGGATGGCATTACTGACTTGATGGACATGAGTTTAAGCAAGCTCCAGGAGTTGGTGATGGACAGGGAAGCCTGGTGTGCTGCAATCCATGGGGTTGCAAAGAGTCGGACACGACTGAGTGACTGAACTGAACTGAAGGAGGGAGCTGGTCTCAAAGTTGCTTTGGCCACATTGCCTCAGTCATAAAACGTGAAAATCCTGACAAAGCTCAACAATGCCCATACTGTCAGTTTTTGGTCTGGCTTTGTTCTTTTTGCAAATAAATGTGTATGACTTTTCCTGGTGGTACTGGGGTCATCCACCAGCCTGTGATTGATGATTCTATGTGGGGAAATAACAAACACTACTTGGATGGTCAGCAACCTGTTGCCACGTCTGTTCCCAGAGCCAGGGCAGCATATGAGCCTTTGCTTCCCGGGAGTGATCATTTCAGGCCTGGTAGAGTGGCTGCTGGGTACACTACCTTCCAAAGATCCTCAGAAAATCATGAGGAGAAAAGAAGGGACAAAAAGGACAGAGGCATTCCAGAATACCTCAGGTGCAGGATATTATGGCTACTGATTTGCATAAAATTATATTGGTAAGAAATCCCATGGTCCATTCACAAAACACTTTTCTGGGTTCCTCTTCAGGGCAATTAAATGGAAAATTATAAATGTAGCTGAAGTATTCTTCATCATTCTCTCTTTTTTGTACCAACATCATTGGGATATTTCTGATGCCTAGGTTCTTATGCGCTTCATTATTCTTTCTCTAGCTATCATTTCTTATAATATAAAAAAATAACAAACATTTAAAATTGCTAAAATGTATCAGGAACTACACTGAAAAGTTTTCATAGTTTATCCCTTTGATGCTTACAACTAAAACTTAAAATTTTTATTGCTTTTATATTTTTTATACTGACTTCAGACAGTCAAGGAAACTAGGCTTAATATGGTGGAGGGATTTGCCCACAGACACAGAGCTACATAAGTGGCAGAGTTGAGATCAAAAGCCAGGCAGTTTCACCTGAGTCCTGAGCTTCTGTAGCCATATACCACATGTGCCCAGTTCACCCATGCAGCTATTAAGAAGGAAAGTGATTTTAAAAACTAGTTTACTCTGAGATTACAGATAATTGATCCTCTTCCCAAAGTTATTTGCATTATGAAAATAAGTTCAGAAAGAAAATACTATATAAACAGTATCTAATTCAATATTATCCTCATAGTAGGTAAAACTTATCCTATGTGTAAGACCCGTCCTTGTAATCTATTTGTGAAATATTCTAGAACAATTTTAACCTCTATTGATTCAGGGTAAGGCACTCTTCTGATCTACCCAGAAGTTCAGAAGACTGTGGTAGATTTTTTTAGCTCTTTTTTCAATCCCCCAATTCAAATCCTGATCTGGTATATATGTGCCTCTGCAAATATATGTCCCATCAGCAAATCCTGTAACTTATAAAAAATTATAATTCAAGACTAATGTTTTTCTTCATGTATCAATTCCTATCCAATCATACATTCCTTCTTTGCCGTAGATGCATAATCCATAGCCTATAACTGAGTCTTTCACTTGATTGACTCTGTATACTAGTCTAGTTAGTTTGTCTATGTTTTATTTTCTATCAAAACTGTAAGTTCTGCAGTGAATTAAAGTAGATTGAGGCCATTATTTCTGTTTATTACCAATACGAATTAAATATAAAGGTGATTCCTGAATGAGATAATATATGAAAACTGCCTAGAAGTGGCTAGCATATTTACCTCTCCCTCTTTTTTCTTTAAAGAGCACTGTAAGTGGAAACAGAACTTTTTGATAGACAAATCCTCATGTACATGTTTAGTACAGTTAAGAACTACATTTGCTTTACAATCCTGTTTATAAATAGAAACCAAACAGATGGCTGAGGGTCTGGGTTCAAGCATCTCTCTCTTTCCCTGAAATGAGAGGCCCTTTCATTTAAGAAGAGAAGCTCCTGGGAGTCTAGTTTCATGAGTAGGCTAGTCCAAGTGTGCAAACTCAAGAAGTTTCTGGAATGTAGACTAAGATAATCAACTGTCCGCACTTAGGCCACCATCACCTTTGCGATCAAGGGAGCCTGTATAAATACAATTTACTACTGTAGGTCTTCTCAGAAGGCATCTGGCAGGACAACGTAATTAAGTATTTACCCCAGAGACCAGGCTAGTTCTTTCTGCCTCATTATGCTTTCTCAACTAAAATTAATTCATATAAGTAGAAATGTTTGTGTGTGTGTGTGTGTACACAAGTTTATATAGATATTTAGAACCTTCATTTAGACAGTGTTTGATTTAATAACTAAATAAACTATTTGTTTTATTGATGAATATCATTTTATCTTGAACATATGTTCTTGTTTCTATACCAGTTTGCTCATGACTGGTCTGGGACAGAAGAATTTCAGGAGCCTCTAGCAAGTAGATCTTCAACATCTGGACGACTTTACTTTCTTCACTTTATGGCTTTCCTCACTTATAGACACAAATCTAACACTCAGCAGTTCTATTGACACATCAGCAGGTAAAGGAGATAAGAGTGCATGATTGGAGTCTTATAGTGCAAAGACTCAGTTTTAAAATGGGAATGGATAAAAAAGAAGATAACTTGTTTTCAAATTAAAATTCTTCCTAGAGTAAGAACTGTTTGATGATACAAATAATTATGTCAATATTTAAAATGTTTTAAAGAAATAATATGTACACAACATAATGGGCTTCCCTAGTAGCTCAGCTGGTAAAGAACCCACCTGCAATACAGGAGACACTGGTTTGATTCCAGAGTAGGGAAGATCCCCTTGAGAAGGGATAGGCTACCCACTCCAGTATTCTTGGGCTTCCCTGGTGTTTCAGACAGTAAAGAATCTGCCCAAAATGCTGGATATGTGGGTTCGATCTCTAGGTTGGGAAGAAAGAATCCCTAGAGGAGGCCATGGCAAACCACTCCAAGTATTGTTGCATGGAGAATCCCCATGGACCAAAGAGCCTAGCGGGTAACAGTCCATGGGGTCACAAATAGTTGGATATACTAAGCACAGTGCAGCACACAATGTAATATCTTTTTTTTTTGCTAATTCCTGAAGTATTTACAATCACTTTTGATTTGTACCTTTTTAAAAAAAATTTATTTCAGGATTTGTGTGTGCATGCTAAGTCACTTCAGTCATACCCAACTCTGTGCGACCCCATGGACCCACCAGGCTCTTCTGTCCATGAGATTCTCCAGCAAGAGTACTCGAGTGGGTTGCCATTTCCTCCTCCAGGGGATCTTCCCCACCCAGGGATGAAACTCACCTCTCTTATGTCCCCTGTATTGGCAGGTGGGTTCTTTACCACTAGCACCACCTGGGAATTTCAGGATGAAGTGAAGCGAAGTGAAAGTCGCTCAGTCTTCTCCAACTCTTTGTGACCTCATGGACTATACAGACCATGGGATTCTCTAGGCCAGAATACTGGAGTGGGTAGCTTTTCCCTTCTCCAGGGGATCATCCCACCCCAGGGATTGAACTCCGGTCTCCCACATTACAGGCAGATTCTTTACCAGCTGAGCTACAAGGAAAGCCCAAGAATACTGGAGTGGGTAGCCTATCCATTTTCCAGCAGATCTTCCCCACCCAGGAATCACCCCAGGGTCTCCTGCATTGCAGGCAATTCTTAACCATCACTGCAGATGGTGATTTCAGCCATGAAATTAAAAGACGCTTACTCCTTGGAAGAAAAGTTATGATCAACCTAGATAGCATATTCAAAAGCAGAGACATTACTTTGCCAACAAAGGTCCGTCTAGTCAAGGCTATGGTTTTTCCAGTGGTCATGTATGGATGTGAGAGTTGGACTGTGAAGAAAGCTGAGCACTGAAGAATTGATGTTTTTGAACTGTGGACTGAAAGGAGATCCAACCAGTTCATTCTGAAGGAAAAAGGAAATCAGCCCTGGGATTTCTTTGGAAGGAATGACCTAGGATAGACTTACCTATATCTTCCTAAATACCACTAATTGTTTTTATTTATGATATTTCCATGGCTATAGGACTTTGAAAGTGAAGAGGAACTAAAAAGCCTCTTGATGAAAGTGAGAGAGGAGAGTGAAAAAGTTGACTTAAAGATCAACATTCAGAAAACTAAGACCATGGCATCTGGTCCCATCACTTCATGGGAAATAGATGGGGAAATGAGGGAAACAGTCAGATTTTACTTTTTGGGGGCTCCAAAATCACTGCAGATGGTGACTGCAGTCATGGAATTAAAAGATGCTTACTCCTTGGAAGGAAAGTTATGATCAACCTAGATAGCATATTCAAAAGCAGAGACATTACTTTGCCAACAAAGGTCTGTCCAATCAAGGCTATGATTCTTCCAGTGGTCATGTATGGATGTGAGCATTGGACTGTGAAGAAAGCTGAGCATGGAATAATTGATTCTTTTGAACTGTGGTGTTGGAGAAGACTCTTGAGAGTCCCTTGGACTGCAAGGAGGTCCAAACAGTCCATCCTAGAGGAGATCAGTCCTGGGTGTTCTTTGGAAGGAATGATGCTAAACTGAAACTCCAATACTTGGGCCACCTCATGCAAAGAGTTGACTCATTGGAAAAGACCCTGATGCTGTGAGGGATTGAGGGTAGGAGGAGAAGGGGATGACAGAGGATGAGATGGTTGGATGGCATCACTGACTCAATGGACATGAGTTTGAGTGAACTCCGGGAGTTGGTGATGGACAGGGAGGCCTGGCGTGCTGTGATTCATGGGGTGGCAAAGAGTTGGACATGACTGAGCGACCGAACTGAACTGAACTGATAGGACTTCAAAAGTAAGATGGTGTTGCTAGAAACAAGTGTGGAGACAAGTGACAATATATAGTGAGCTTCTAACTCTTACAGATGATATTGGACTAGCAAATCACAGGAGGAAACAGAGTATTTAAAATATATTTCTTGCTGATGTCATATGCTTTCGTTTCTTTTAATAAGAGATTGGAAATAGAAATGATCATTATTTTTATGCCAATGTCACTTGGATATCAAGGTCACATCTCACTGTATCTATTTTTAATTTCTCTCTGAATGAATACTTCAGTTCAGTTCAGTTCAGTCACTCAGTCATGTCTGACTCTTTGCGACCCCATGAATCACAGCACACCAGGCCTCCCTGTCCATCACCAACTCCCAGAGTTTACTCAAACTCATGTCCATCGAGTCGGTGATGCCATCCAGCCATCTCATCCTCTGTCATCCCCTTCTCCTCCTGCCCCCAATCCCTCCCAGCATCAGGGTCTCTTCCAATGAGTCAACTCTTTGCATGAGGTGGCCAAAGTATTGGAGTTTCAGCTTTAGCGTCATTCCTTCCAATGAATACCAGGACTGATCTTTAGGATGAACTGGTTGGGCCTCCTTGCAGTCCAAGGGACTCTCAAGAGTCTTCTCCAACACCACAGTTCAAAAGAATCAATTATTCGGCACTCAGCTTTTTTCACAGTCCAAATCTCACATCCATACATGACCACTGGAAGAATCACAGCCTTGACTAAATGGACCTTTGTTGGCAAAGTAATGTCTCTGCTTTTGAATATGCTATCTAGGTTGGTCATAACTTTCCTTCCAAGGAGTAAGCATCTTTTAATTTCATGGCTTCAGTCACCATGTGCAATGATTTTGGAGCTCAAAAAAGTAAAGTCTGCCACTGTTTCCACTGTTTCCCCATCTATTTCCCATGAAGTGATGGGACCAGACGCCATGATCTTAGTGTTCTGAATGTTGAGCTTTAAGCCAACTTTTTCACTCTCCACTTTCACTTTCATCAAAAAGGTTTTTTGTTCCTCTTCACTTTCTGCCATAAGGGTGGTGTCTTCTGCATATCTGAGGTTATTGATATGTCTCCTGGCAATCTTGATTCCAGCTTGTGCTTCTTCCAGCCCAGCGTTTCTCATGATGTTACTCTGCATATAAGTTAAATAAGCAGGGTGACAATATACAGCCTTGACGTACTCCTTTTCCTATTTGGAACCAGTGTGTTGTTCCATGTCCAATTCTAACTGTTGCTTCCTGACCTGCGTATAGGTTTGGCTAAAGCAATTTGTTCACATATTCACTCACATCTTCCTTTTCCGATAACACCTATTCTCATACATGATTATACTGACCATATGATTTTCCCACCTCAAAAACTCTTCCATTCTCATATCACACTCTAGAATTTACCTTAAAATATCATCTTCTCCTCCAAAATTTCAGCTATAAACCCACTTCACAAATCCCCAAAACATTTATGCCAATACCTCCAAACCAACAATTCATCAGCACTGTTTTTCAATCCATAGTCTGTTTCTTTTCATTGTTTAAGACCCATCTTGTGTCTTCTTTTTCTCCGTTCCCCAGCTTAGACTCCAGCATCAGTCTCTTACTCATTCCCTTGCATAACGACCCCATCTCCTTTGCCTGCCCCTTTCCTCTTGGTGAAACTTATTTCCTCAGCTGTTCCACTAAAGCCATGGAATATGGGCTGGGAAAAAATGAAAACAACATGATAATGCTATTGGTTTCACTCTAAGTTGATAACCATCCAACTGTTGTGGGATCTCATAAAGTCCTTTCAGCATTTCTCCATTTTCCTGGTTTTTCCAATCTACCCAATTCCTCTAGAACACTGTCACTACATTTTCTTTCTCCTCAAACCTTAATACTCTCTCCTATTTCTCTCTTTAATTTTAATGATTAGACAGAGAAATCATAAGAGAATAACATCCTCATTCCCATCAGCAAAGTCACCAAAATGCCTCTACTCATATTTCAGTGCTTTCCTTGAGGTACCAGTGAGTGACTTTTCCTGCTCACCTTGAAGGCCAATTAATCCCTTGCACAATGGGTCCCACCCTTTCTAAAATATGCAAAGGACCTTGTTCCTTCAGTTTTACTTCTCTCTTTGTGCCATCAATCATTCTCTCTACTGTATTATTCTCACCATTCTAAATACTGGTGATAATAACTCTCATTTTAACAACTTCTTTAGCCTCATACATGTATCTCTTCTTGCAGGAAAATTCATGGAAAAAAGTTATTTAAACTCATTCTTCCATTTCTCAATTCCAATTCTATGTTAAAGCCATTCCAATGAAACTTCCTTTCAGTCCAAAGGCACTGTTCTTTTCAAAAGTCACCAAAAACTTTCACGTTGCTGAATCTCTTCTCAGTTCTAATATCCCTTTACTCTATAGCAGCATCTGGCAGGCTTAATTACTTCCACACCTTAAAGCACTATTCACTTGACTTCCAGGACATGTCACCCTCCTGCTTTTCTACTTATCTCACTGGCTGCTTTCTCAGTCACCTTGGCTGTTTTGTCATCCTTAACCTGAATTAGACCTTGTTGTTCTCTCAACAATCACTTTGTGTCTTCGAACACCCAGCAATCCATGACGTGGAGCATCATCTCTTCAGTAACACCTTCACATTTATGCCTGCCCTTATTGTAGAACTGTTTGATTAATAACATCAAATTCAACATAGTTGAATACAGAACTCTTGAGACCTATTTCACCATCTCATACCCTTATCCAAATGTAGTTGTTCCCCATCTTCATAAATGGTCCCACACTTCAGTTAGTTCCAAGCCTAAGTATTATTCTTTATTTGCCTATTTACCTCACATCGCTGCTCTGAAAGACATTGTATAATTATTTTCTTCTTTTTGTCCATAAGCTCCATTAGGTCAGGAGTTTTTACTACTTTGTTTACCACTGCGTCCCATGCATAGATATGCTTCTATCACCTAGTGGTAAAATTAATTTTCACAGTAAATAAAAATACCCTTTTATTTTTGAACACTTTTGTAAGTTTTAGTTTAACATCATTCTGGTTGGTGCAAAAGTAATTGCGGTTTTTACATTGTTGAAATTTACCATTTGATATTGGAATACATTCTTAAATAAATGTGATTATGTTATACATCATCTTAATGTAAATTTCTTACTTTATGTTTTTTTGCTAATAGCTTATTACTTACTGTTTATTTTATATTTATTTTAGACTATGGAAATGATGTTAGACAAAAAACAAATTTGAGTGATTTTCTTATTCAGGTTCAAAATGAGTCATAAAGAACCAGAGACAACTAGCAACATCAACAATGCATTTGGCCCAGAAACTGCTAACAAATGTACAGTGCAGTGGTGGGTGCATCAAGAAGTTTTGCAAAGGAGATAAGAGCCTCGAAGATGAAGAACATTGCAGCTGGCCATCAGAAGTTGACAATGACCAATTGAGAGCAATCATCGAAGTTAAACCTCTTACACTACCGAAGAAGTTGCTCCAAAAAATATTTATATGCTAAATAAAATGATATAGAATGAGAACACATACCCCTTAAACAATTGGTGTTAAAAGCAATTATTTCAGACCATGAATTTTAAATCACTGTAACTAGGCCCTGTGCAAGGATGACACGCAAATTCGTGAAGCGTTCCATATTTTTCTGAGTGAACTCTGGGAGATGGTGATGGATAGGGAGGCCTAGCGTGCTGTGATTCATGGGGTCGCAAAGAATCGGACACGACTGAGCAACTGAACTGAACTGAACTGACTGAGGCTCAAACACATCTTTAAAATCAAAATAGAAGTGATTACAATCAACACATTTTTGCCAATGAGAAATAAGGTTGTTTATTCCTGTAGTGTAAAAACCCACGTTGTCTGGTTGCAAGTGTCTACCTGCAGTGTGGGCATGTTCAATCCCTGGGTCGAGAAGATCCTCTGGAGAAGTGGGTGGCAGCCCCCTCCAGTATTGCTTGGAGAATTCCATGGACAGAGTCAGGCATGACTGAGTGACTAACACTTTTTAGTTCCTCACACTGTACACAGAACTTTAAAACTAAAGCAGGATAGTGCTTCTAAAGCATTATGGGTTTCTTCCAATTATTTCTGATCCCAGAGTTAGAAACACTCTAATATTATCTGAAATAGCTTTCCATTTACTTGGTTCTGGGGCAAAGCTTATGGACCTGGAAGTTATAAAAGGCATCAGCCAGTAAAGTTGGCAATACTAAAAAAAAATTCTGATAAGGAAAGAAGATTAAGCAAAGTGCAACATTGTGTGTGTGTGCTCAGTCATGTATGACTCTTTGTGACCACATGGACTGTAGCCCATCAGGATCCTCTGACTATAGAATTTTCCAGGCAAGAATCCTGGAGTGTGTTGCCATTTAAAGTGCAACATAAAACAACTGTATCTGCATATCACATTAGAACTTCCAGGATGTTGAATTTTTATTTCATTTTATTTTATGGATTTAACATTTGTGATTATAGAAAATAACAGCTGGAAGTTGTTTGAAAGAAAAAAAAAGTCTCTTCTGAATGGCTAATATTTAAGAGTCTCCTTGGTATACTGAGCACTTCTTTCTAGTCTCCAGGCCAGTAGAGTAGGGACAAGGGGAGGTGCACTTACCTATGATGAAGATCAAGAAGGGGAGTATGGTGAGGAGAGGGAGATCTACTCATGTGATGAAGGAGTTACAATTGTCTACATCAATGTATATGTGTCGTGCAACAAATTTCTCTGGATATTATGAAGGAAGACAGAAGACATATCTGAGTAAAAATTAATTAAATAGATGCCAGTATGGATTAACTAAATGAGCAGAAGAAAACAAATCATGTGCAAATGCTACTTCTTCTAACACACAAATGTTTGAGTTTGCTATTGCTATAAATTTTCTCTGAGCAGTCATAAAACTCTTCTCTTTCTATCCCTCATTTAATTTATTAGGGTTTTTCTAATGACATTTTGCATAGAGGTCACCTATGGAGCTAAGAATAATACTAAACTTTCCCCTTTAGCAATAGAGGCAATCATCACAGAAGCTTATCAGTTCCCCGTGTAGCTTTGGCAGTGAGATGCCAATGGGTTTATACCACCTAGATCCAGACTTCAAAACTTAACATTTTACTTTAGCAGAGAGTGTACTCGGTGTGTCTCTCATAACATTTCCAATTCTACAGCTCTCTCTAATACCTTTTAAATGTCTCTCAAATCTATCTTTCCTTTTCTGAATTTCTTTTGTTAAAAAAAAATTCCTAAACTAATTGAATGATCCATAAGTTTTTATTATACTTTCCACATGGTCACAAGAGTCATTTTTCTAAAATGCAATTGACCCAGCTAATCTCTATTTAAAGACTTTTATGGACCCCTATCATCTGCAGAGGAAAATCTGCTTCTAGCAGGGCCTATCAGAGAACGCAATGGCACCCCACTCCAGTACTCGCCTGGCAAATCCCATGGATGGAGGAGCCTGGTGGGCTGCAGCCCATGGGGTCGCGAAGAGTCAGACATGACTGAGCGACTTCACTTTGACTTTTCACTTTCATGCATTGGAGAAGGAAATGGCAACCCACTCCAGTGTTCTTGCCTGGAGAACCCCAGGGACGGAGAAGCCTGGTGGGCTGCCGTCTCTGGGGTCGTACAGAGTCGAACACGACTGAAGCAACTTAGAAGCAGCAGCAGCAGCAGGGCCTATACATCATTGGATGGCTTGTTCAGTCTATCTACAGAGCTCTGTTTCCTACCACTTCCAAACACTTGTGCTCTAGCTATATTAACATATTACAGTTTCTTGGCCTTGGCACATTCTCTCTCTTGTGGCATAGCGTGTGCCATTCCTTCTGCAGCACCTTCTCTGTGAAGCTTTCTCTGGAACTCCAAACAGATTTGCAAGCAGGGTCCTAGGCATAGCACTTACCGCAATGATAAGTGATTTTGCTTTGAATTGCTTGGCTTCGCCACTAAACTGCCAAATCTTAAAGGCAATGAAAAATCTAAGTCATCTCTGCTATCTCAACACTTAGAATAGGAAGATGGGGAAGATTTGAGTGAGAGAGATAAAAAAGAGTAATTTTGTCCTGTGCCCCACTATACTTGATTCTTTTATATTTTAATCTCCACAATAACATAATAGTTATTATTATTACAAAATAGAGAAACTGAGTCCAGAAAAGAGTAAGTAGTTTTCCACATAAATCATGAACAAAGCAAATGCCTAAACCTAAGTAAGTCTGTCTCATAAAACAGCTTTCATTTTTTCACGATACTACAGTTTTCCCCCAAAAAGCATTCACTAAATAAATAAACTAGTAAATAAGTAAATTTTCAGGCTAAGTTAAGTTTCTTTATAGCTCTTGTCTTATGTTTGGAAACTTAACTCTTGAGAAAAAGTGATACAAAGCAAAATCTAAACATAGGTAGTTCTCTCTGAAATTTGCTTAACAATAATTTTTGATTCTTGTCTTTGGAAATTCCTTCCTCTACCAATCAGTTTCTCTTTCTTCAGAACATACGGCACATTGCTAATTTTCAAAGTGAACCAGTGTGATGAATCTTAACTAGATGAAATAAAACAGACTCCTTTTTGTAAACTTCTTTACAAAACTCTTGTTTTGTAAACTTCTTTACAAAACTCTTGTTTTGTAAACTCTTGTAAAGTCATGTCCCTTGCCTTATACTTTAGAGAGTTTGCAATAGCTTTCTTCCTGGATTTGAGATATCTAAAAGGCAATTCCCAAGGTATTGAGTGTTTCTTCAAAAGACATATGCTGCACTCTTTATTGGAGTTATAAGAATACGATTCTTCATGAGCAGAGCCAAAGTTCACGTTAGGGATGCAATTAGGTGGACAGATCCAAGACGTCTGAGATTAAACTGAATCATCTTGAAACTGAGAAAAATATCAGATATAATCATGTTTAAAATTGATAAAAAGAGGTTATTAAAATCCACAAGAATTGTATATATTATTAGTATATCATGTCAATGTTTTCCTATACCATGTAACTACTTTCGATCAACAAATTTCTATTGTGTGTGTTTTACTGAAACATATATCAGCTCTACTCGATTTCTTGTAGAATCTTCTTTATAAGCTTCTGTTCATCCTTTATCTTTGATTGGGTTTCTCAGTTACCCACACTAGCTTCCCTTTTCTTCCTATAGAAAAATTGTATGAAATCATGAAAGTTCTTGTTGGTCTTTCTAACAAATTTGAACTTCATTAGTTCAAGCAGAATTATTAGTTTCAAGTAGATAATGAAAGTTGGTATGGGGGAATAAAGGTATATCAAAGTCGTCTCTTCAGCAAGTTTTGAACTAAACTGAAAAAAATAAAAACACAAGAGTCAAGCTCATGAGCAAGTACCCACTTTATATCTGACAAAAATGGACCTTAGAACTGCCTCAGATAGATGGCCATAATCAACTTTTCTAGTAGTTTTTCTCCTAGTTCACACTGCAAAAAAACCTACTACAGGGAGAATTTTGTCTTCAAGTTTGATACACTTTACCTAGGTTCACTCTCCAATCTCCACACACACACTAGTGTTTTTACTCACTTATTTATCTAAGAAATAATGATTTAGAATCTACTATGTGCCAGGTTCTAAATGCTATAGACACTATGGTGAGCCAAGGAAAATGATTGGACTCCAAGTTTCTCAGAAGCTAAGACTATGCCCATCCTTTGACTGGGCAGATCTGAAACTGGGAAAACAGGGTGGGCTGAGACATAGACTCTTTTTTAGTCTCACTAATTATTGAATAATTCTCCTCCTTCAGGGAGGAGTAAGTGAGAGGATGTGGAGAAAGAAGTCTGGCATTTTTCTTCCATGACATTCCCACCTGGGGAACATAAGTTGTCTCCACAACAGGGGAAAATAATATAATAAGCTTTGTGAATTAGAAACATCATCTTATTCACAAAGTGAAAAGTAAAATGAAGAAGAAAATATTAGTGTCAATGACTTTTATAGAAAAATCTTTGAGCAAGTTGTTCTAATTATGGATGCACAATAACTATACCATGAAGTGACTCTGTCTAGAACTTAGCATCATTGATAAAGGTTAATGAAAATAACATTAGTCCTGAATTTCCTTTTCATGATCACCTCCCTGGAGGACTAGATATTTTGTCTAAAATTGCTTGAGAATATGAATATATTATAATGTTAACAGACCACTGCTTTACATTGCAATCACTAAAAAATATGATAGGAATAATGAACAGAATTTACAGTGAGGTTATTAGCAATGCTGAATTTCTTTCCTACTTTATGATTTTCTATTGAAACTGTCAAGGACTTTGCAATTTTACTTTGTCACAATAAATGCTTCTTCTCTTCCTATGATATGGTTCTTGTACATGTACACATGAGAACATTTTGTAAAATCTCCCTAAATCACTGAACACAGCTTGCTCTCATATCTCCAAACATTATAAGAAAAAAAATTTTTATTATACTAAGCACTATTCTTTTCATTTTGCATACACTTTTTCATTACAACGTAGAAGTACCCTGTGCATATGTGAAGTGCTATTTTGCATTATCTCTTTTTCAACCTGTTTTGCAATGTATATTCTCACACAAACTTCTAAAAAAAAGAAAATGTGACCACAATTCCATTTTGTGGATGAGGCAACTGAGGCATTCAAAGGTTCAATATACTCCCTAATTCCACATGTGTAGTTACAGAAAAACAAGTCAGAAGCCCAGGTTTCTGTACTCTTTGCCCTGTGTACTCCCTTCTATAACATGCTGCCTTCACAACTGCGGTCATTAGTTGGTGGCTGGGATTGTGATGGTGTCATGTCAGTTGGGCCAGAGCAACACATTTAATGACACAGCTGGGAAAACTTAAAAGCCTGCCCTCGGCTGGGTCATAAGTGGAGGTTAATACAATGGTGCCATTACAGCCGTTTGCCCACCTACCAAAGCCACAGTATAGTTCAAGAGAATCAAAAATGTTCCCCTGGGGGTTGGCTCAGGTCTGATCAGGCAGCTAAGGTCAAGATGGAAATGTGGAATAGACAGGGAACCATTGAGCCCAGTACAAAGTTCAAAACTGCTCAGTGAATCCCACATGACCCAAAGCCTACCTTCACCTGCCAATTAAATGAAGGGTATTATCCTCAGTTAGAGTTTAAATTGAGGCAGCATACTGCTTCTTGGGCTAAAGACCTGGAGAGTGAATGCAACTTATTTCTTAATCAATTCTTTCCAAAGTAACATATTTGAAATAAGGCTATATTACCTGCCAAACTATTTTAAAAAATGATATCCTACTGTAACTAAATATAACATTCCCATGTCCCATCTCACACTTTGCACCTCCTACCATGAACTATACCTTTAATTTCATATGTACAGTTTTAAATTCAACATTTATTTTTAACACCTATATTTTAATGAAACATGAAATATAAAATGAAACTACAGTCTGCCTTATATGAGCATGAAGAAAAATCCTAATTACCTGTTTCAAAAGTGTGAAGCGCTTTCTAATTTTCCACCAGCCAGTTTCCTTAGACAGCACTCAGTATTATAACTATTTATGCCAATTGTGCTATTTCATGCATAAAATTACCGCATTATTGTTAGAATAGATGCCAGAGAGATATCTAAGCAGGGTGCAATCACTTCACTTTCTATCAAATTGGGCTCCTGAAAGGTATCATAAATTTTATTAGAAAGCAAGGGGCTAATGGCAGCCAATCAGCATTAATGCTGATAAAATTGCTGTATTTTACTTTATAAAAACTAGATGATATTCTTGTCAGAAGGCCACCTTTTGTTTTATTAAGAATGCATCATGAAAACTCTATTGTAATCACATAAGATACTTCAGAGAGCTGACTGCCTTGCCCTGAATTGGGGGTGACGTCTCCCTCGGGGTGCCCCGGCAGCAGTTGGTGAGGCAGACTTTACTCTCTGCTGTCTGATTAATGGTGGTATAACATGAAGCAATGCAAAATCCATCCTCCACACCCTGGGTAAAGAAAGAAAGAAAGTGAAGTCGCTTAGTCGTGTCCGACTCTTTGTGACCCCATGGACTGTAGCCCACCAGGCTCCTCCATCCATGGAATTTTCCAGGCAAGAGTACTGGAGTGGGTTGCCATTTCCTGGGTACCATAATTCAATTGCATGCAGCTTTGTCCTCTCAAGGTCCACTGTTTGGGAAACAAATATTAATGTTCCATTGTTCCCAGGTCCTTTATTGTGCTATAAAAAATGTTTTCGATTAACCTGCCAATTGAATCTGGAGAGCTGGATGGTTTTTAAGACTCCCTCACTTCTTCCTGAGGCACCACAATAAAGAGTGGCAGATTATGATGGTACTGGAAAAGGAAAGAGAAAGTTCGAGGTATAGGTCTGTTCCCTTGGAACAGTGCTGATTTGTGCTTTACCAAAAGTAACATTAATTTCCATGAGCTGAAGGCTGAAATATGTGACCTTGAGCAAATCACTTAAGTACACCAAGGTCTTTGAGTCCTTATCTCTAAAATGATGGTATTAGATGTGACATTTTTAAAGGCTTCTTTCAGCTCTAAAAGTCCAATGTGTGTACAAGACACACAATACATTTCTCCCTCCCCCCATCCCCACCTCACATACACATACTTCTGGAGAAAGAAGTTCCCTTCTTACCATTGCCTCTGTTAGTCACTTCTCACCTGAACTGGTGTCTGAGAGAATCACTATTGTTGTCCAAACTAAGAAAGCACAAGCTGGGTAATCTCATCTTATGCTATTGTTCTATTCCAGGAAAGAGACCTGAGAACGGTGTATCTGTCTATCTTTAGCACTAGCAATAGTAAAAATAAATTCTCATTAAAATTATCTTTTCCAGAAACTCAACACATTTCAATCTCTAATTGGTTTGATCTGACAACTAGATCAAAAATAAGATGCAATTTAACACTTGATTACAATAAGACTTGTGTTGTACCATCATGGATCCAATCAGATATGAACTCTTCATGGAAAAGGAACCCATTTTCTATTTTTTGGATATTTCTGCTGCTCAATGTTAAGTGAAAATGTTTATCAATCATGTCCAACTCTTTGCAACCCTATGGACCATAGCTACCAGGCTCCTCTGTCCAGGGAATTCTCCAGGCAAGAATACTGGAGTACTCTGTCATTCCCTTCTCCAGGGGATCATCCTGACCCAGATATTGAACCTGGTTCTGCTGCATCACAGGCAGATTCTTTGCTGTCTGAGCCACCAAGGAAGCCGTGCTCAACACAGACAAGTTACTCAAATGTTCCTTTGGGACTCACTGGTTAATGGTAAGTAGTTGCTAGAACATGGGAAACCATTGGTTGACTTACATGATACAAAACACCAAGTAGGCTGTGTTCGTTAGAGGAAGTGCCTTCTTCAAAAGGAAGGAACACATGGTAGATACTAAGCAGACCTGTTGTGTTTAGAATTATCCCTCTAATTCCTATTCATATTTGAATTTTACCATAAATCCATTAAAAATAAGTTATATGTTTAGTTACCTCCCTTTAGATTGATGATGTTTTCCTAAAGAATTCTCAATGTCTTTCTTGTTCCATGGTTTTCTACCTTACCTGCTGGAGCTAGTATACATAATCCTAGTATTAGTTCTTCTAGAAGATCAGGGGTAAAAATATAAAATCTTAATATAAATCAATATACAAATTGTATACAAAATATCAATATTCTGTGACTGATAACTATAAACCCAGTTTGGACTTCTGGAAGTTCTTGGTTCACATAATGCTGAAGCCTAGTATGCAATATTATGCTAACCAAGAACTCCAGACATGCAAACTGGGTTTAGAAAAGGCAAAGGAACCAGAGATCAAATTGTCAACATTTGCTGGATATACAGAAAGCAAAGGAATTCCAGAAAAATATCTACATTTGTTTTATCAACTATGCTGAAGCCTTTGATAATGTGGATCATAACAAACTGTGGAAAGCTCTTCAAGATATGGAAATACCAGACCATCTTACCTGTCTCCTGAGAAACCTCTACACAGGTCAAGAAGCAATAGTTAGAATCCCGTATGGAACAACTGATTGGTTCAGTATTGAAAAAGGAGTAAGACAGGGCTGTCAAACTGCTTATTTAACTTATACACTGAGAATATGATAAAAAATGCCAGCCTGGATGAGTTACAAGCTGGAATCAAGATAGGCAGGAAAAATATCAAAACCTCGGGTATGTATATTATACCACTCTAATGGCAGAGAGCAAAGAGAAACTAAAAAGCATTTTGATGAGGGTGAAGGAAGAGAGTGAAAAAGCCAGCTTAAAACTAAACATTAAAAAGTAATATCATGGCATCCAGCTTCATTACTTCATGGCAAATACAAGGGAAAAAGGTGGAAGCAGTGACAGATTTCCTGCTCTTGGGCTCTAAAATCACTGCAGGTGGTGACTGTAACCATGAAATCAGAAGATGATTGCTTCTTGGCAGGAAAGTAATGACAAATCTAAGCAGTGTATTGAAAAGCAGAGATATCACTCTACCGACAAAGGTCCATATAGTCATGGCTATGGCCTTCCCAGCGGTCATGTAAAGTAGTGAGGGCTGGACCATAATGAAGAAGGCAGAATGCCAAAGCACTAATGCCTTTGCACTGTGGTGCTGGAGAAGATTTCTGAGAGTCCCTTGGACAGCAAGGAGATCAAACCATTCGATTTTAAAGGAAATCAACCCTGAATACTCATTGGAAGGACTGATGCTGAAGCTGAAGTTCCAGTATTTTGATCATCTGATGCAAACTGCCGACTCATTGGAAAAGTCCCTGATTCTGGGCAGGATCAAGGGCAGAAGGAGAAGAGGGCGTCAGAGCTTGAGATGGCTGAATGGCATCACCAATGCAATGGACGTGAACTTGGGCAAACTCTGGGAGATGGTGAGGGACAGGGATACCTGGTTTGCTGTTGTCCAGGGGGTCACAAAGAGTCAGACATGACTGGGTGACTCAACAACAGCAATGACTATAATGATGCACTAAGCAGACAGGGCTGACATATACATTTGTGCAGATTGTGTGGTCTACTAGGGTATATCCAATAAAGTAAGTGGTGATTTACCAAGCTGTGCATCTGATGTAAAGAAGCAGATGGTAAACAGGAGGCCCACCTTTTTAATTTCAGTAAGGTATGACCCATTTTTCCCACTATGCATTCATAGAAGGAACGGATGTTTTTCCCAATTCACAAAAAATCTGTGAAACTACAGGTTACTAGTAAAGCAAATGATTTTTAAAATTCACCAAGAGTCTTCTATATGCTGAATCTTAAATGATCTCCAGCTCAATCAGTTCTTACAAGCAACAGCAGCTACAACCTGAGAAATTTTATATCTCTTGAAAGCAAATTTTCCAGATCGTAGAACTTACTGCCACCAATGAAACAAATCTGTGTCCAAACAAATCTGTCCTCCAGTAAGACAATTTTAACTTGGATTAGCCTGAGTTGAGGATGAGGATTGAAACTGACCCATATAGAGATGCTCTGAAACAAATGAAAGGATAAGTTAAGAAAACAAGAGGAAGCCAGGAATGCACCCACCAGCCTGCATATGTTACGGAGAGACACAACATTCTCATTATGTACATGTGGTTGCCCCATTCTCGGAAGATATCTTAATGGCCTAAGGATATTTTTCTACTGGAGTTTCCTTAATTATTCCCACATTTATGGCCACATTTACTTCCAAACTCTGAGTAGTTTAAGAATAGTGTATGAATGATTCTGGGGCTTCCTAGGTAGCTCAGTGGTAAAGAATCTGCCAGCCAATGTAGGAGACATAAGAGATGTGAGTTCAGTCCCTAGGTTGGGAAGGTCTCCTGGAGGAGGGCATGGTGACCCACTCCACTATTCTTGCCTGGAGTATCCCATGGACAGAGGTGGGCTATAGTCCACAGGATCTAAAGGAGTCAGGGGCAACTGGAACGACTTAGCATGCACTCACATAAATGATTCTGAAATGTATTAACTACTGCTGATCATTTGCATTGTTCACTCAGAATATAAACATAATACAAGGTAATGAATGACTATGAGTATGACAGAAGAATTGCTTCTTCTAGAAAGCCCTACAATGAGTCAGTTAATACTCCATGTGATACATGATTTTAGAGAAACTAGTTATTATTTAGGGGGAGTTCAAAAGGCTCAGGACATGTTCCAAAGCTGAACGTTTTGATTGGCATCATTTTTATGTATTTCATGTAAATAGCCAAATAATGGAACTAAAACATGGAAATTACCTAATTAATCTCACAAGTGATATCTATGCCTGTTATCTTGTCTCATATCTGAATAACATTTATGTCTAAGCCCTGTCACCATTCTTCATACCACTCTGAAATTGATCATCCTTCATCTCAATCCTAGACCACCATAAACTTATCTTCCCAGTAATTTAACATTTGCTTTTAAGCTGCATCAAAAGATACTTGAAATCAAAACAGATACTTCAAAATACGATGTAATCAATATGACCTAGACCATCAAGTATTTAAAATATAGTTTGGAAATTGAAAATAAGCCCACTCGAAATATAAATAACAATGGAAGTTTAACACATGTTGTGGAAAGGTTGTCAAAGTTAATATATAACGAATTTCAAATAAGTGGATCTGAAAACAACTGACCTAGGAGGTCAAAGAGGGAAGTCTTATTGCAATCAGTGATATAAGACAAATTTTTGTTAATGTCAATAAAGGGCCTACTTTCTCCAGTGATAAGTAGGAAACCTCTAGAACTCATCACACTCACACAAAAGATCCAAACATGGGTCTTTTGATGACATGAAAAACTGGCCAAGTTATGTCATAGATCATAACACTCTCTTATAACCATCCTATAGAGAACTTACTTACAGGTCACAAGATACCCTGGTCCAAACTGTGGTTGGTGTTTGGGACCAGATGAAAGACATGGTAATTTAAATTTGCAGAAATGTAAAGGAGCAAAATATGGCTTTATTTCAATATTTAGTGACAGTTATGATTACTACTATTTAAAATTATTTTGATTTGGAGGATGGATGGTAAATATTTGATTTCACCTGGAGGGGTAACATTGAGTTTGATCCTTGAGTCAGGAAGATACCCTGAAGAAGGGTACATCAACCCACTCCAGTATTCTTGCCTGGAGAGGACAAGAGAAACCTGGTGGGTTATGGTCCACAGGGTTGCAAAGAATCAAACACAAATGAAGCAATTTAGCACACACACACGGAGGGTAAGGTTAATGGAAGAAAAGATCAGTTCAGTTCAGTTCAGTTCAGTCGCTCAGTCATGTCCGACTCTGCGACCCCATGAATCGCAGCACGCCAGGCGTCCCTGTCCATCACCATCTCCCGGAGTTCACTCAGACTCATGTCCATCGATTCCGTGATGCCATCCTGCCATCTCATCCTGGGTTGTCCCCTTCTCCTCCCGCCCCCAATCTCTCCCAGTATCAGAGTCTTTTCCAATGAGTCAACTCTTCGCATGAGGTGGCCAAAGTACTGGACCTTGAGCTTTAGCATCATTCCTTCCAAAGTAATCCCAGGGTTGATCTCCTTCAGAATGGACTGGTTGTATCTCCTTGCAGTCCAAGGGATTCTCAAGAGTCTTCTCCAACACCACAGTTCAAAAGCATCAATTCTTCAGCACTCAGCCTTCTTCACAGTCCAACTCTCACATCCGTACATGACCACAGGAAAAACCATAGCCTTGACAAGGCGGACCTTAGTCGGCAAAGTAATGCCTCTGCTTTTGAATATACTATCTAGGTTAGTCATAACTTTTCTTCCAAGGAGCAAGCGTCTTTTAATTGCATGGCTGCAGTCACCATCTGCAGTGATTTTGGAGACCAAAAGAATAAAGTCTGACACTATTTCCACTGTTTCCCCATCTATTTCCCTTGAAGTGATGGGACCAGATGCCATGATCTTCGTTTTCTGAATGTTGAGCTTTAAGCCAACTTTTTCACTCTCCTCTTTCACTTTCATCAAGAGGGTTTGAGTTCCTCTTCACTTTCTGCCATAAGACTGGTGTCATCTCCATATGTGAGGTTATTGATATTTCTCCCGGCAATCTCGATTCCAGCTTGTGTTTCTTTCAGTCTAGCATTTCTCATGATGTACTCTGCATAGAAGTTAAATAAGCAGGGCGACAATATACAGCCTTGACATACTCTTTTTCCTATTTGGAACCAGTCTGTTGTTCCATGTCCAGTTCTAACTGTTGCTTCCTGACGTGCATACAGATTTCTCAAGAGGCAGGTTAGGTGGTCTGGTATTCCCATCTCTTTCAGAATTTTCCACAGTTTATTGTGATCCACAGTCAAAGGCTTTGGCGTAGTCAATAAAGCAGAAATAGATGTTTTTCTGGAACTGTCTTGCTTTTTCCATGATCCAGCGGATGTGGGCAATTTGATCTATGGTTCCTCTGCCTTTTCTAAAACCAGCTTGAACATCAGGAAGAAAAGATGGAAGTGGGTAATAGATGGGTAAAATGCCAAAAGCCCAAAAGCTTTACTTACTTCTATGAACAAAGGGAATTCAATAAAAAGTTTTAGAAAATGAATCATGTGATGACAGTGGGTTTTCAGAATGACAGCTAGAGACTTAGACAAATTACATGCATGTGGAAGATGACACTAGGAATATTTATGTAGCTTGCATCCAGTATTTCTATAAAAACTTTTGTGATCCCCTGTAACATTGATGGTAACAATAATATAATATTTGAATCTTCAATAGGCTAAATCTTTCATGATTCTTTCTCCATGCTGATTATATGAGACCTTAGTAATATTTCCATGCCCTATATATCTTAAAATCATGATTGGTTTATAACCTTGCAATTGATTTGCACCCATTTATTTTCTTTTGTATGAAATCAGACATTTTGAGTTGTGTGTCTGAGACTGGATCTAAAGAGTGAAAAGAAGAGGAGGTTAGGTCACAAGAGCCTTTTTTGCAGAGAGGATATAATGCAAGAGATCAGTAAAGTAATAGAAGGGTCTGATGTCTCATCCCAGGTATATGAACTTCAGTTAAAAATATAACACCAGGATTTTTTAAATAAAGAAATAGAAGTATGTGACTCCTGTCCTTGAAGATTCTAGTGCTAGATGGTCCTTTACAATTCAGACTTTTGGAAGAAAGGATGGAGAAAAGAAAAAAAAAAAAAAGAACTAATAAATCTCTAAAATTTGTCAAGTGACAGCTATTTGCCTGGTTGGTTAACTGACTATGCAAAGATTTTAGTAGATTTTTCTGTGATTCCCAATTCTTTTTATTCATAAGAATTTTGTAATATTTAAATGACACAAGAGAAGGTAATCCTACATTTGCTTAGTAGAGCATTTCAGGATGTGCAGTCACAATGTACCACATAGCCCTGTTGCCAGTACTCTGCAAATACAAAGTTGTATGCTACTGCGTTGTATAATAAACTCCAAATCAGGGGGGTGGGGTGGGGGGCGGAATCACAGTTATGTTTATAGTTTCACAATAATTCATTACTTAAAAATTGTATATATACTTAGATCTGTGTTCAGCTAACATATCTAAGGTTCATCTAGGGCAGATCAAGATGGCAGAGTAGAAAGATCCTGAGTTTACCTCCTCCTATAGACATATAAAAACTACAACTGCATGTAAAGTAGGTATCTCTGAAAACAACCTAAGACTAGTTAAAAAGATTTTGTATAGCTCTGGATACAAGGAGACCCTGGTTCAATACCTGGGTCAGGAAGATCTGCTGGAGAAGGGGTAGGCTACCTACTCCGATAATCTTGGGCTTCGCTTGTGGCACAGCTAGTAAAGAATCTGCCTGCAATGAGGGAGACCTGGGTTTGATCCCTGGGTTGGGAAGATCCCCTGGAGAAGGGAAAAGCTACCCACTCCAGTATTCTGGCCTGGAGAATTCCATGGACTGTATAGTCCACGGGGTCACAAAGAGTCGAACACAGCTGAGCAACTTTCATTTTCACTTTCAAGGATATAAAGAAAAAGTCACATTGCTATGGATAGGAGGAGCAGAGATGTAGTCTTACCACAACCCACAGCCCAGGTGAAGCAGCCCATAAATGGACAAATATCACAAAAGTGGAGGTTCCTCCTGAGGAGAAAGTCGATATTATCTCCACACCGGAATCCCCAGCATGGGGAACCTGTCCTGTGAAGATGAGTCCCGACAATGTTTGACTTTCAAAGTTAGTGAAGCTTGGAATTCCCTGATGATCCAGTGGTTACAACTTGGTGCTTTCACTGTTGGGGGTCAGGTTCAATCCTTGGTCAGGGAATTAAGATCCCTCAAGCTGCATGGTCTAGGTAAAAAAAAAAAAAAATATATATATATATATATATATAGTCAAGCTTACATCTGGGAAAGTCAGATAGCTGTGGGAAACCAAGACTTTGGTCTTAAGCAAACTGACACACAGATTAGATCACTGTGAATCCTCGCACAGAAGCAGCAGCTTGAAAAGTGCCTGGATCACATAATATGGAGATTTATTGACTAGTTTTAGGGCATAGGCCAGAAGGGAAGGAACTGGTAGAAATTTCTTAAAACTATTTATTTATTTATTGGCTGTGCTGGATCTTCTTTGCTGCATGTGGACTTTCTCTAGCTGTGGTGAGTGGGGGCTACTCTTGGCTGCAGTGTGAGAGTTTCTCTTTGCGGTGGTTTTCTTATTGTGGAACATGGACTCTAGAGCACTCAGACTCAGGAATTGTGATGCAAGCTTAGTTGCTGTGGCACATGGAATCTCTTTGGACCAAGGATTCAACCTGTGCCCCCTGCATTGACAGGCATATTCATAACCACTGGACACCAGGGAAGTTCAGGCGAAACTTTCTTTGAGGACAGAAGTACCGGCTTTTTTTTTTTTTTCCTTTTTACTCTCCTTCCATCTATATAGACTGACTCTGTCAGGAATCATTTCTGTCGGTCTCCATCAACCCAGCTAATATCATGCACTCTACTCTAGTCTTCCTCTAAGGAGCAGCACCACTCAAACTACCTACTCTAGCCAGCCCTTCAGAGCAGTTCCTGCTCCAGGGAGCAATCCCAGTACACAAGCAGGCCTGCAACAATCACAACCCAGTCTTACAGTCAGTTGTGCCAGGTTCTAGCCTCAAACATCAGCACTCTTGCCCCAGTCAAGATCAGACCTTCAGCCAGCTGGGCTAGGGGCTAGCTTTACCCACCAATGTATCCCAAGCAACTGTGCCAGAGGATAAACCTCTCCTACCAGTGTACCTGCAACAAATGCAGCCCTACCACAAAAGAGATTACACATGGTCTACACAAGGGATACCAAGAAGTACCTGGCTTTGGCGACCAAGGGGAAATGTGCCACTGAGCCCCATAAGATACCTTCTCAGTTCAGTTCAGTTCAGTCGCTCAGTCGTGTCCTACTCTTTGCGACCCCATGAATCACAGCATGTCAGGCCTCCCTGTCCATCACCAAGTCCCAGAGTTCACACAAACTCATGTCCATCAGGTGAGTGATGCCATCCAGCCATCTCATCCTCGGTCGTCCCCTTCTCCTGCCCTCAATCCCTCCCAGCATGAGAGTCTTTTCCAATGAGTCAACTCTTCCCATGAGGTGGCCAAAGTTATGGAGTTTCAGCTTTAGCATCATTCCTTCCAAAGAAATCCCAGGGCTGATCTCCTTCAGAATGGACTGGTTGGATCTCCTTGCAGTCCAAGGGACTCTCAAGAGTCTTCTCCAACACCACAGTTCAAAAGCATTAATTCTTCAGCGCTCAGCCTTCTTCACAGTCCAACTCTCACATCCATACATGACTACAGGAAAAAACATAGCCTTGACTAGACGGACCTTAGTCAGCAAAGTAATGTCTCTGCTTTTGAATATACTATCTAGGTTGCTCATAACTTTTCTTCCGAGGAGTTAAGCGTTTTTTAATTGCATGGCTGCAGTCACCATCTGCAGTGATTTTCGAGCCCCCAAAAATAAAGTCTGCCACTGTTTCCACTGTTTCCCCATCTATTTCCCTTGAAGTGATGGGACCAGATGCCATGATCTTCGTTTTCTGAATGTTGAGCTTTAAGCCAATTTTTTCACTCTCCTCTTTCACTTTCATCAAGAGGTTTTTGAGTTCCTCTTCACTTTCTGCCATAAGGGTAGTGTCATCTGCATATCTGAGGTTATTGATATTTCTCCTGGAAATCTTGATTCCAGCTTGTGTTTCCTCCAGTCCAGCGTTTCTAATGATGTACTCTGCATAGAAGTTAAATAAGCAGGGTGTCAATATACCGCCTTGACGTACTCCTTTTCCTATTTGGAGCCAGTCTGTTGTTCCATGTCCAATTCTAACTGTTGCTTCCTGACGTGCATACAGATTTCTCAAGAGGCAGGTTAGGTGGTCTGGTATTCCCATCTCTTTCAGAATTTTCCATAGTTTATTGTGATCCACACATTCAAAGTCTTTGGCATTGTCAATAAAGCAGAAATAGATTTTTTTCTGGAACTCTCTTGCTTTTTCCATGATCCAGTGAATGTGGGCAATTTGATCTCTGGTTCCTCTGCCTTTTCTAAAACCAGCTTGAACATCTGGAAGTTCACAGTTCACGTATTGCTGAAGCTTGGCTTGAAGAATTTTGAGCATTACTTTACTAGCATGTGAGATGAGTGCAATTATGTAGTTAGAGCATTTTTTGGCATTGCCTTTCTTTGGGATTGGAATGAAAACTGACCTTATCCACTCCTGTGGCCACTGCTGAGTTTTCCAAATTTGCTGGCATATGGAGTGCACCACTTTCACAGCATCATCTTTCAGGATTTGAAACAGCTCAACGGGAATTCCATCTCCTTCACTAGCTTTGTTTGTAGTGATGCTTTCTAAGGCCCACTTGCCTTCACATTGCAGGATGTCTGGTTCTAGATGAGTGATCACACCATTGTGATTATCTGGGTCGTGAAGATCTTTTTGGTACAGTTCTTCTGTGTTCTTGCCACCTCTTCTTAATACTTCTGCTTCTTTTAGGTCCATACAATTTCTGTCCTTTATTGAGCCCATCTTTGCATGAAATGTTCCCTTGGTATCTTTAATTTTCTTGAAGAGACTCTAGTCTTTCCCATTCTGTTCTTTCCCTCTATTTCTTTGCATTGATCGCTGAAGAAGGCTTTCTTATCTCTTCTTGCTATTCTTTGGAACTCTGCATTCAGATGCTTATATCTTTCCTTTTCTCCTTTCCTTTTTGCTTCTCTTCTTTTTACAGCCATTTGTAAGGCCTTCCCAGACAGCCATTTTGCTTTTTTGCATTTCTTTTCCATGGGGATGGTCTTGATCCCTGTCTCCTGTACAGTGTCATGAACCTCATTCCATAGTTCATCAGGCACTCTATCTATCAGATCTAGGCCCTTAAATCTGTTTCTCACTTCCACTGTATAATCATAAGGGATTTGATTTAGGTCATACCTGAATGGTCTAGCGGTTTTCCCTACTTTCTTCAATTTATGTCTGATTTTGGTAATAAGGAGTTCATGATCTGAGCCACAGGCAGCTCCTGGTCTTGTTTTTGTTGACTGTATAGAGCTTCTCCATCTTTGGCTGCGAAGAATATAATCAATCTGATTTCGGTGTTGACCATCTGGTGATGTCCATGTGTAGAGTCTTCTCTTGTGTTGTTGGAAGAGGGTGTTTGCTATGACCAGGGCATTTTCTTGGCAAAACTCTTTTAGTCTTTGCCTTGCTTCATTCTGCATTCCAAGGCCAAATTTTCCTGTTACTCCAGGTGTTTCTTGACTTCTTTCTTTTGCATTCCAGTCCCCTATAATGAAAAGGACATCTTTTTTGGTGTTAGTTCCAAATGGTCTCATAGCTCTTCATAGAACCATTCAACTTCAGCTTCTTCAGCGTTACTGGTTGGAGTATGGACTTGGATTACCGTGATATTGAATGGTTTGCCTTGGAAATGAACAGAGATCATTCTGTCGCTTTTGAGATTGCATCCAAGTACTGCATTTTAGACTCTTTCGTTGACTATGATGGCTACTCCATTTCTTCTAAGGGATTCCTGCCCTCAGTAGTAGATATAATGGTCATCTGAGTTAAATTTACCCATTCCAGTCCATTTTAGTTCTCTGATTCCTAGAATGTCGACATTCACTCTTGCCATCTCTTGTTTGACCACTTCCAATATGCCTTGATTCATGGACCTGACATTCCAGGTTCCTATGCAATATTGCTCTTTACAGCATTGGACCTTGCTTCTATCACCAGTCACATCCACGGCTGGGTATTGTTTTTGTTTTGGCTCCATCCCTTCATTCTTTCTGGATTTTTTTCTCCACTGATCTTCAGTAGCATGTTGGGCACCTACTGACCTGGGGAGTTCCTGTTTCAGTATCCTATCGTTTTGCCTTTTCATACTGTTCATGGCATTCTCAAGGCAAGAATACTGAAGTGGTTTGCCATTCCCTTCTCCAGTGGACTACATTCTGTCAAACCTCTCCACCATGACCCGCCCGTCTTTGGTTGCCCTGTGGGCGTGGCTTAGTTTCATTGAGTTAGACAAGGCTGTGGTCCTAGTGTGATTAGATTGACTAGTTTTCTGTGAGTATAGTTTCAGTGTGTCTGACCTCTGATGCCCTCTTGCAATACCTACCATCTTACTTGGGTTTCTGTTACCTTGGACGTGGGGTATCTCTTCACGGCTGTTCCAGCAAAGCACAGCCACTGCTCCTTACCTTGGACGAAGGGTATCTCCTCACCGCCACCCTTCCTGACCATCAATGTGGGATACCTTCTACACAAGGCCAAGTTTTAAAGACCACAGGTATACCATATATACTTAATATGTAGAAAAAAGCAAAAAAAAAAAAAAAAAAAATAGGGAAAATGAGAAGACAAAAGAATACTTTCCAAACAAAACACAAAACCTCAGAAAAAGAACTGAATGAAATAGAGATAAGAAACTTATCAGATAAAGAGTAAGACATGGTTATAAATATGCTCATTGAACTCAGGAGAAGAATGGGTGAACTCAGAAAATCAATGAAGATATAGAAAATGTATTTAAAAAATAAGAATTGAAGAATATAATAACTGAAACTGTATATATATATATATATATATATATATATACACACACACACACACAATAACTGAAACTATACATATATACATATATATAATCAGCAACAAATTAGAAGATGCAAATAAGAGAAAAGAAATCTGGAAGACAGTTAAGGAAAATCTCCAAATATAAATAATAGAAAGTAAAAGGAATTTTAAAAATGAGGAGAGTTTAAGGGACTTCTGAGACAATATTCAATGCACCAACATGAGCATTATATGAAGTCTCATAAGACAGAAAGAAAAAGGGACAAAAATTTTGTTTGAAGAAATGATAACTTAAAACTTTCCTAACCTGATTAAGAAATAGACATCTGAGTCCAGGAAGCATGTAGACTCTCAAACAGGATAAATCCAAGAGACCCACACCAACACATTATAATTAAAATGTCAAAAGTTAGAGACAGAGTCTTAAAAGCAGCAATATAAAAAAAAAAACTAGTTGCATGCAAGGGAACATAAGACTATCAGAGGATTTTTGCAGAATCTTTACAGCCCAGAAAGGATTAGCATGTCATATTCAAAGTACTAAAAGGAAAAATGATAGCCAATAATACTCAGTAAGTTTATCATTTGATATAGGTGGAGAAATAAAAAGCTCTCCAGATAAGCATATGCTAAAGGGGTTCATCATTAAATTAGCCTTACAAGAAATGTTAGGGGGACCTCTTCAAACAGAAAAGAAAAGGTCATTATAAGAAACAACAAAATTATAAAAGAAACAAAAAATCTCAATAGTAAAGGAAACCTACAATAAAAGTAGTAAATCAACCACCTATAAAATTAATATGAAGGTTAAAAGTCAAATAGTACTAAAATTATCTGTATCTAAAATAGCTAGTTAAGTAAAATACAAGATAAAATGAATGCTGTCAAAAATATAAAGCTTGGGGGTATAAAAATGTAATGCTTTTTAAATGCACTTGAATTTAACCAACCATCAGTTTAAGGTGAATGTTAAACCCATAGGTTGTTTTTCATGAACTCCATGGATACTACAAACCAAAAACTTAGATACAAAAATAAATTAATTATTTAAGATACAGATATAAAACATAACACTAAAGAAAGTCATTAAATCACAAAGGAAGAGAACAAGAGAATAACGGAGCAATGAGGAACTATAAAGACAACCAGAAAACAATTAACTAAATGGCATAATTGTATACTTATTAATAATTAGTTTAAATATAAGTGAATTTAAAAGATAAAGCATGGCTCGCAGCAAGAAGTGGCAAGTAGCCTGATTCATGAAAAGTGAAGCTGCTCAGTCATGTGTGACTCTTTGCCATCCCATGAACTATAGCTTACCAAGCAAGAGTACTGGTGTGGGCTGCCATTTCCTTCTCCAGTGGATCTTCCTGGACCAGGGATCCAACCTGGATCTCTTGCATTGCTGGTGGATGCTTTACCCTCTCAGCCACCAGGGAAGCCCAAAGCATGGCTGAATGGATGCAAAAATAGGACTCATATATATGCTTCCTATGAGAGACTACATCCGGTTTAAATATGCACACAGCCTAAATGTGAAGTGATAGAAAAATACATTCCATGCAAATATAAACAAAAAGAAAACTGGGGTAGAATAACTTAAACATCAGTGAAAGTAAAGGCTGGTTATTTGAAGAGAAAAAATAAATAAACCTGTAACCAGACTCATCAAAGAAGAAGAAGACAGGGCTCAAATCAACAAAATCAGAAAGAGCAGACATTACAATTGATATCACAGAAATACCAAGAATTATGAGATTACTATGAACATGTGTATGCCTATAAAATGTACAAGCTAGAATAAATAGACAAATTCCTAAATATGTATAATCTCCTAAGCCTGAATTAGGGAAAAACAGATAATATGAGTATACCATTTTCCAGTAATGAAACTGAATCAGTATTCAAATAAAACTTAACAAGGAAAAGTCCAGGACCAGATGTGAAAACACTACAAAAAATAAACAAACAAACTTACTGGTCAATATTTCTGAAGCAAAAATTCTCAGTGAAATATTAGCAAACTGAATTCAACAATACATTAAAAGGATCACATATCATGATCAAGAGGAATTTATTCCAGGGATGCAAGGATGGTTCAATATCTATAAATCAATCAAAATGTTACACCAAATTAACAAAATGAAGGTTTGATAGAAGCACAAAAGCATTTGAAAAAAATTCAACATCTATTTATGACAAAAACAATTCTTGAAAAAGTGAACATAGCAAGAATAAACATCAGCATAATGAAGCCATATAGGAGAAGCCCACAGCTAAAATCATGCTCAGTGATGAAAAGCTGTAATCTTTTACTCTGAGATCAGAAACATGGCATGTGTCCACTCTCACCACTTTTATGCAACCCACTTTTGGAAGTCCTAGTCACAGCACCTATACAAGAGAGATAAAAAGCCATATTTAATAAATGAAATAGGTATATGGGAAAGAAAAACAGTAGAACAGTCACTATTTGCAGATGCCATGGTACTGTATAATAGAAAACCCTAAAGTATCTACCAAAACTAGTAGGGCTAACCCACAAATTCAGTAAAGTTGCAAGGTATAAAAGTAATATATAGAAGCCTGTTGTATTTCTATGCATTGATAATGAACTATCAGAAAAAAAAAATCAAGATGGTAATCCCATTTAAAACTGTATCAAAAAGAATAAAATATCTAGGAGTAAACATACTTAAGGAAGTGAAAGCTTGTACTCTGAAAATTATAAGACATGGTGAAAACTATTAAAGATAACACAAATAAATGGAAGGATATACCATGCTAATGAATTGGAAGAATTAATATTGTTAAAATGTCGACACTACCTGAAGCAATGTACAGATTCAATGCAATCCCTTTCAACGTATCTATGGCATTTTCCTCAGAACCGGAAAAATAAACCTAAAAGTTGTATGAATCAATGAAAAACTCAAACAACCAAAGTAAACAATCCTAAGAAAGAACTAAGCTGGAAGTATTACACACTCTGATTTCAAATGATACTATAAAGCTACAGTAAATAAAACTGTATGGTACTCTCACAAAAACAGACATTTCTATGAATGAACAAAATAGAGAGTAAAGAAATATATCCATGCTTATAGGGCCAATTAATTCATGCCAAAGGAATAAAAAAATAGACACTGAGGAAAAGATAGTTTCTTAAATATATAATTTTGGGAAAACTGAATGGCTTTATGCAAAATAATTAAACTAGACCACTTTCTTATACCATATACACAAATAAACTCAAAATGAAATAAAGAATAAAATATAAGACCTGAAATAATAAAACTCTTAGAAGAAAACATAAATAATATACTCTTTCACAGTAGTCAGATAAATGTTTTTTAGATCTCTCTCCACAGGCAAGGGTAATAAAAGCCATAAATTAACAAATGGGGCAACATTAAGCAATAACAAAAACATATTTTTTACTGCAAAGGGAACCATCAGCCAAACAAAAAAGCAACCTACCATATAGGGGAAGATATTTTCAAAGTATATATCTGCTAAGGGGTTTTTATACAAAATGTATAAAGGATTCACACATATCAATATTTTTTAAAATCTGATTAAAGTAAGAAAAAAATTCTATGAAAAAACATTTTCCAAGGAAGGCATACATATATCTAACAGACAACAATGCTGAGCATCACTAATAATCAAAGAAAAACAAATCAAGATTACAATGAGTTACTTCATACCTGTCAGAATGCCTGTTACCAAAAAGAAAAGAAACAACAAGTGTTGACAAGGATTTACAGAAAAGTAAATCCTTATGCACTGTTGCAAAGGACATAAATATGTATAGCCACTATGGAAAACAGGATGAGGATTCTTCAAAAAATTAAAACTATAATTATCATTTAATTCCACTTCTGGGTATTTATCAAAAAAACAAAACAAAACCTACTAATTCGAAAAGATACATGAATCCCTATGTTTATTTAAGTATTATTTACAATAGCTCGTATATGGAAGCTCTGCCCTGTCCATCAATAGATAAATGAATAAGGAAGATATGGAATAAACATACAAAGGAATATTACTCAACCATAGGAAAGAATGAAATCTTGCCCTTGGCAACAGCATGTATGGATTAAGAAAGAAACTCCAATACTTTGGCCACCTCATGAGAAGAGTTGACTCATTGGAAAAGACCCTGATGCTGGGAGGGATTGGGGGCAGGAGGTGAAGGGGACAACAGAGGATGAGATGGCTGGATGGCATCACCGACTCGATGGACATGAGTTTGAATAAACTCTGGGAGTTGGTGATGGACAGGGAAGCCTGGTGTGCTGCCATTCATGGGGTAACAGAGTCAGACATGACTGAGGGACTGAACTGAACTAATGCTAAGTTAAATAAGTCAGACAGAAAAAGATGAATACTTTATGATTTAATTTATATGTGGAATCTAAAAAGTAAAACCAATGAACAAACAAGTCAAAAGAGAAACAAACTCATGGATACAGAGAAAAAAGCTGTTGGTCACCAGAGGGGTGACAAATTAGAGGTTTGAGGAAGTAAATGAAGAGGATTAAGAGGTACAAAATTTCAGTTACAAAATAAATGTCACAAAGATGTAAGGTATAGCATAGGGAATATAATCAATAATATTACAATAACTTTGCATGATGACAGATTGTTACTAGATTTATTGTGACCAATGTGCAATGTATATAAATTCAAATTTGCTATACCCCTGAACCTAATGCAATACTGTATTGCATGTGTGCTCAGTCACTTCAGTTGTGCCTCTTTGTGACCCTATGGACTATAGCCAACAGGCTCCTCTGTCCATAGTATTCTCCAGAATACTCCAGGGAATCTTCCTGATCCAGGGATTGGACTCACATCTCTTAAGTCTCCTGCATTGGCAGATAGGTTCTTTACCACTAGTAACAGCTGGGAAGCTCCAGAATATTGTATTAACTATATTTAATATATTTTTTAATAAAGTACTTCAATCATGAATTGCTGCAACTACCTAGTCCCCTTTTCATTTTTCTTTTTTTTCCCCTGAAACCATACCTCTATTTCCTTTTCCTTTTTCTTTGCATCTGTCTTTGCAACTGTTATTTTTGTCTGCTTCTCCCTTCTCTGTGTCTCTTCACCTATTTGTGTCTCTCCGCTCACTTTTACCCCAATAAACATTTCTCCTTTAGCCCTAATAAGTCTTCATGCTTTCCTTACGCTGAAAAAAGAAAAGTGAATGCTTTTGCATATCCTCTTTGCTTGGATTTAACCAATACAATATTGTAAAGTAATTAACCTCCAATTAAAATAAATAAATTTATATTTTAAAAATATTGCATTTGCTTCAAAAATATTTTCAAAACTGTTCAACTAAAAAGCAAGCTATTCATGCCAAACTCAGGAGGAAAGTTGAAATAAAATGGCATAAATTAAAGCAGATATGAGAAAAAATACATTTTTTAGTGGAGTTACTTTAAAGAACTATTATCACTATTGAGAAGGGACAAAGGAACTGGTTTTAAGAAGCTGGTACAATTTTCATGAATGCCTGATAGTGAAAGCTTCCCAAAAAGGCAGTTGTCTCACAGCTTCAAGTGCCCACTGTAGGTCTGGAGCCCAACTGGACCCCTTTCTCTGCTCTTTCGACATCTGTCCTCACTAAGGTTTTTCTTTATTTTCCTCTCTAAGACTCTGTTTTCTCATCAACTATTGCTATCGACCCTAATTTTGCTAGGCATATTTATGTAACACCTTTTTTGAAAAATTTACAAATAAAGAATTTTTTCCCTATTAGTTTGCTTATTTGAATATGTGTTTATTCCAGGGGTTGTAAAATTGCAACTTTGGGGCCAAATTCTCCCATTTGTATAATTAATATTTGTTGGAATAAATCCATGCACATTTGTTTACTTAGTATGATGCTGGGAAAGATTGAAGGCAAGAGGAGAAGGGGATAACAGAGGATGAGATGGTTGGATGGCATCACCGACTTGATGGACATGGATTTGAGCAAACTCCGGGAGCTGGTGATGGACAGGGAGTCCTGGCATGATTGAAGGCCATGGGGTGGCAAAGAGTCAGACATAACTGAGCTACTGAACTGAACTGATTGTCACATTACAACAGGAAAGTTAAGTAACTGAAACTGAGATTGTTAGGACTATCAATTCAGTTCAGTCACTCAGTCGTGTCTGGCTGTTTGCGACCCCGGGAATCGCAGCACTCCAGGCCTCCCTATCCATCACCATCTCCTGGAGTTCACTCAGACTCATGTCCATCGAGTCCGTGATGCCATCCAGCCATCACATCCTGGGTCGTCCCCTTCTCCTCCTGCCCCCAATCCCTCCCAGCATCAGAGTCTTTTCCAATGAGTCAACTCTTCCCATGAGGTGGCCAAAGTACTGGACCTTCAGCTTTAGCATCATTCCTTCCAAAGAAATCCCAGGGTTGATCTCCTTCAGAATGGACTGATTGGATCTCCTTGCAGTCCAAGGGACTCTCAAGAGTCTTCTCCAACACCACAGTTCAAAAGCATCAATTCTTCAGCGCTCAGCCTTCTTCACAGTCCAACTCTCACATCCATACATGACCACAGGAAAAACCATAGCCTTGACTAGACGGACCTTAGTCGGCAAAGTAATGTCTCTGCTTTTGAATATATTATCTAGGTGGGTCATAACTTTTCTTCCAAGGAGTAAGCGTTTTTTAATTGCATGGATGCAGTCACCATCTGCAGTGATTTTGGAGCCCCCCAAAAATAAAGTCTGCCACTGTTTCCACTGTTTCCCCATCTATTTCCCAAGAAGAGATGGGACCAGATGCCATGATCTTCGTTTTCTGAATGTTGAGCTTTAAGCCAACTTTTTCACTCTCTTCTTTCACTTTCATCAAGAGGCTTTTTAGTTCCTCTTCACCTTCTGCCATAAGGGTGCTATCCTCTGCATATCTGAGGTTACTGATATTTCTCCAGGCAATCTTGATTCCAGCTTGTGTTTCTTCCAGTCCAGCATTTCTCATGATGTACTCTGCATAGAAGTTAAATAAGCAGGGTGACAATATACAGCCTTGACGTACTCCTTTTCCTATTTGGAACCAGTCTGTTGTTCCATGTCCAGTTCTAACTGTTGCTTCCTGACGTGCATACAGATTTCTCAAGAGGCAGGTTAGGTGGTCTGGTATTCCCATCGCTTTCAGAATTTTCCACAGTTTATTGTGATCCACACAGTCAAAGGCTTTGGCATAGTCAATTAAGCAGAAATAGATGTTTTTCTCGAACTCTCTTGCTTTTTCCATGATCCAGCAGATGTGGGCAATTTGATCTCTGGTTCCTCTGCCGTTTCGAAAACCAGCTTGAACATCAGGAAGTTCATGGTTCACGTACTGCTGAGGCCTGGCTTGGAAAATTTTGAGCATTACTTTACTAGCATGTGAGATGAGTACAATTGTGCAGTAGTTTGAGCATTCTTTGGCATTGCCTTTCTTTGGAATTGAAATGAAAACTGACCTTTTCCAGTCCTGTGGCCATTGCTGAGTTTTCCAAATTTGCTAGCATATTGAGTGTAGCACTTTCACAGCATCATCTTTCAGGATTTGAAACAACTCAACTGCAATTCCATCACCTCCACGAGCTTTGCTTGTAGTGATGCTTTCTAAGGCCCACTTGACTTCACATTCCAAGATGTCTGGCTCTAGATTAGTGATCACATCATCATGATTATCTGGGTCATGAAGATCTTTTTTGTACATTTCTTCCATATATTCTTGCCACCTCTTCTTAATATCTTCTGCTTCTGTTAGGTCCATACCATTTCTGTCCCTTATCGAGCCCATTTTTGCATGAAATGTTCCCTTGGTATCTCTAATTTGGACTCTAGTTTGGACTATAAAGCCTAAAATATTTATTATCTGGTCCTTAACCAAAAATAAAAATTATGCTGACTCCTGCTTTATTCTGTGTTCATACCAGATTGATAATTTGGCTAGGTACATGATAAAGGAGATCAGCCTTGGGTGTTCTTTGGAAGGAATGATGCTAAAACTAAACTCCAGTACTTCGACCACCTCATGTGAAGAGTTGACTCATTGGAAAAGACTCTGAGGCTGGGAGGGATTGGGGGTAGGAGGAAAAGGGGACGACAGAGTATGAGATGGGTGGATGGTATCACTGACTCGATGAACGTGAGTTTGCGTGAACTCCGGGAGTTGGTGATGGACAGGGAGGCCTGGCGTGCTGCGATTCATGGGGTCGCAAAGAGTCAGACACGACTGAGCAACTGAACTGAACTGAACTGAACAGCATTTTAAGGAATTCCCTGGTGGCTCAGATGGTAAAGCGTATGCCTACAGTGAGGGAGACCAGTTCGATCCCTGGATTGAGAAGATCCCCTGGAGAAGGAAATGGCAACCACTCCAGTACTCTTGCCTGGAAAATCCCATGGATGGAGGACAGTAGTAGGCTACAGTCCATGGGGTCTCAAAGAGTTGGACAGGACTGAGCAACTTCACTTTCACTTTTCATAGCATTTTAAAGGCATTATTCCCTGTCCTCTAGCTCCCAGAATGAATGTTTCATACTCATATAGCATTCTGATTCCTGATCTTTCATGTGAAAACTAGTTTTCTCCAATATATCAAAACTTTTGTAAATTGCTCCTTGCTTTTCGTGTGGTACTTTTTCATCTACTACAATAAGCACTCAATGTATCCATTCAATATAAACCAAACATTACCTTTGATAATTTCTTCCCTTCATTTTTTTTCTCTTTCTGAAACTTTAACTAGCCAAATTTAGAGCTCTTAGACTGACTCTCTAATTTTCTTATTTTTTGTTACCTTCTATTCTCCTGAAATTTAGATCTTTCTGGGAAATTTCTTCATGTTAATCTTCCAATCTTTCTATAACACTTTAAAGTTTCTGCTGTCGTATTAATTTTCAGGAGCTGTTTTTGTTTTCTTTTCTTAGCATTATATCTTTGATTCATGGATGCAATATCTTCATTATTTCCTTGAAGGGTTATACCTAAAAAAACAAAGATGAGTGAAGGATTTTTGAGCGAAATAATGGCTAAAAATATTTATCATTAGTAGAATTTCATGCAAAATGTTAAAGAATGTCCTCCAGGTAGATGAAAAATGGTATCAGGCAGAAACATGAATTTATACATAAGAAATACATATCTTACATAACTATGTAAGATATAAATGTAATAATTTCTAGCTTTTTAAATAAAAAATTAAAAATTTGTCTTTAATGAAAATAATTTTAATATAAAAAAGTAAAAAAAAGTAAGAACACCCATAGCACAAAAACAGAGAGATTTATATCATAGAATAAAATGAATGACCATAGCACAAAAATCAAGAGAAAAGTAAGTATACTATTATGACATTCTTAACACTGTATATGAATTAGTACATCATTTGAAGATTGCAAAAAGTTTAAAATTTATACTATAAATCCTAATGTAATCACTAACATAATGAAGAATAATAGATAATAGACAAAAGAAAATCATAAAATATAACTAAAGAAAAGAAATCAGATAGAGGAAAACGGGACAAAGAATAGATGAGATATATAGAAAACAAAAACCAAAATTAGAGATCAATAATAATTTACATTATGTGGAAATGGCCTAAAGAAAAATTAGACAGAAGAACAAGACCAAGCTTTATGATACCTATAAGAAATTCATTCCAAATAAAAGATACAAATAGGTTAAAAGTAAAAAGATGGTAAAAGATATACCTTACTAACACTAATCAAAAGAAAACTGAAATTCTAGATTAACAGCAAAGTAAATTACAGAGTAAAGTATATTATTAGATATATAAAAAGTCATTTTATAATGATAAAGGAGAAATATAAAATTTCATACACATGATCAAAACTTTCAAAACCCTTCTATTATAATTGGTAGAACAGTGGAGAGAAAATCAGTAGTATATATTGTAGGAGACTTGAACTGACTTTCAATTCACAGTCAATTCACTTGACTGATTGTCATTTATAGGATACTCTACTGAACAACAGAAGAATAGGCATGTTTTTAAAGTACACATAGGGCATCTAATTTATCAAGATATAAAATATTCTGGTTCATAAAATATTTAAATATACATTTAAAAGAATATAAGCAATACAAAATGTGTCCTCTGATAAATGGAAATTAAATTAAATTTAAATGACAGCAAGATGTCTGGACAATTTTTTTTTTTTAATATTTGATCACTAAATAACATACTTTGATGTAGCCCATGTGTCAAAGAAGAAATTAAAAGGAAATTTATTTATAAAGTACTTTGAATTGAATGATAATGAAAAGGCATTAGATTTTGTGGAATTCCTCTAAAGCAGTAGTTAGTATGAAGCTTCTAGCATTAAACGCCTATATGAGAAAAGAAGTCTCACATCAGTGACCTCAGCTTTCACAACAAAACCAGCAAAAGAAAAGCAAATTAAATGTAAATTGAATAGAAAATGAAAAAAATGATAAAGATCACATTAAAAAATGAAGTTAGAAAAAATAATTGATAAATGAAAACAAAATGACTTTTTTTGAGAATGGTAAAATCATTTAACTTCTGACTAGGATGATCAGGAAAAAATGACAAGATAAAAAATTATCAATACAAGAAATGAGAGAAATGAGTTTGTAAGAATTGCTATGGCAACAAAACCCAGCAAACATTACACAAAAAGAACACTACAAACTAATAGAAATATTGGGATTATAGAGGAATTGGTAAATACAATTTCAGGTTTTTTTTTTTGTTTTTTTTTTTTCTCAAGAGTCAAGTAGTCCCTGATTGTACACATTTAAGAATGGGTCACTACCAATCAAAAAATTGGCCAAACAACTAAACAAACATTTCTCCAAAGAAGACATACAGATAGCTAACAAACACATGAAAAGATGCTCAACATCACTCATTATCAGAGAAATGCAAAACAAACACAATGAGGTGCCATCTCATGCCGATCAGATGGCGGCCATCAAAAAGTCTACAACCAATAAATGCTGGAAAGGGTGTGGAGAAAAGGGAGCCCTCTTACATTGTTGGTGGGAATGCAAACGATGGAGAACACTGTGGAGATTCCTTTAAAAACTGGAAATAGAACTTCCATCAGTTCAGTTCAGTTCAGTCGCTCAGTCGTGTCCGACTCTTTGCGACCCCAAGAATTGCAGCATGCCAGGCCTCCCTGTCCATCACCAACTCCTGGAGTTCACTCACACTCATGTCCATCGAGTCAGTGATGCCATCCAGCCATCTTATCCTCTGTCGTCCCCTTTTCCTCCTACCCCCAATCTCTCCCAGCCTCAGACTCTTTTCCAATGAGTCAACTGCCATACAACCCTGTAATCCCACTACTGGGCATACACACTGAGGAAACCAGAACTGAAAGAGACAAATGTACCCCAAGCTTCATCACAACACTGTTTACAATAGCTAGGACATGGAAGTAACCTAGACATCCATTGGCAGATGAATAGATAATAAAGTTGTGGTACATATACACAATGAAATATTGCTCAGCTATAAAAAAGAACACATTTGAGTCACTTCTAATGAAGTGGAAGAAACTGGAGCCTATTTTACAGAGTGAAGTAAACTAAAAAGAGAAACACCAATACCATATATTAGTGCATATATATGGAATTTAGAAAGAAAGTAACCATGACCCTACAGGCAAGACAGCAAAAGAGACATAGATGTAAAGAAGACTTTTGGACTACATGGGAGAAGGCAAGGTTGGGACAATATGAGACAATAGCATTGAAACATGTGTATTACCCTGTGTAAAATAGATGACCAGTGGAAGTTCAGTGCATGAAGCAAGGCTTTCAAAGTTGGTGCTCTGTCGAATCAATGAATATAGTAAAGTTGCAGGATATAAAATTAACACAGAAATCCCTTGCGTTCCCATACACTAATAATGAGAACATAGAAAGAGAAATTAAGGGAAAAATCCCATTCACCATTGCCTTGAAAAGAATAAAATACTTAGGAATATATCTACCTAAAGAAACTAAAGACCTAATAAAACACTGGTGAAGGAAATCAAAGAGGACACTAATAGATGGAGAAATATATTGTGTTCATGGATCAGAAGAATCAATATAGTGAAAATGAGTATACTACCCAAAGCAATCTATAGATTCAATGCAATCCCTATCAAGCTACCAACGGTATTTTTCACAGAGCTAGAACAAATAATTTCACAATTTGCATGGAAATACAGAAAACCTTGAATAGCCAAAGCAATCTTGAGAAAGAAAAATGGAACTGGAGGAATCAACCTGCCTAACTTCAGGCTCTACTACAAAGCCACAGTCATTAAGACAGTATGGTACTGGCACAAAGATAGAAATATAAATCAATGGAACAAAATAGAAAGCCCAGAGATAAATCCACGCACCTATGGACATCTTATCTTTGACAAAGGAGGCAAGAATATACAATGGATTAAAGACAATTTCTTTAACAAGCGGTGCTGGGAAAACTGGTCAACCACTTGTAAAAGAATGAAACTGGAACACTTTCTAACACCATACACAGTTAATAAACTCAAAATGGATTAAAGATCTAAATATAAGACCAGAAACTATAAAACTCCTAGAGGAGAACATAGACAAAACACTCTCTGACATATATCATGGCAGGATCCTCTATGACCCACCTCCCAGAATATTGGAAATAAAAGCAAAAATAAATGGGACCTAATTAAAATTTAAATCCTCTGCACAATAAAGGAAAATATAAGCAAGGTGAAAAGACAGCCTTCATAATGGGAGAAAATAATAACAAATGAAGCAACTGACAAACAACTAATCTCAAAAATATACAAGCAACTCATGCAGCTCAACTCTAGAAAAACAAACGACCCAATGAAAAACTGGGCCAAAGAACTAAACAGACATTTCTCCAAAGAAGACATACAAATGGCTAACAAACACATGAAAAGATGTTCAACATCACTCATTATCAGAGAAATGAAAATCAAAACCACAATGAGGTACCGAAGTCTACAAACAATAAATGCTGGAGAGGGTGTGGAGACAAGGGATCCCTTTTACACTGCTGGTGGGAATGCAAACTAGAATAGCCACTCTAGAGAAGAGTGTGGAGATTCCTTAAAAAACTGGAAATAGAACTGTCTTATGACCCACCAATCCCACTGCTGGGCATAAACACTAAGGAAACCAGAACTGAAAAAGACATGTGTACCCCAATGTTCATTGCAGCACTGTTTATAATAGCCAGAACATGGAAGCAACCTAGATGTCCATCAGCAGACGAATGGATAAGAAAGCTGTGGTACATATACACAATGCAGTATTACTCAGCCATTAAAAAGACTACATTTGAATCAGTTCTAATGAGGTATTTAAAACTGGAGCCTATTATACAGAGCGAAATAAGCCAGAAAGAAAAACACCAGTACAGTATACTAACGCATATATCTGAGTTAAAATTCACCCATTCCAGTCCATTTTAGTTCGCTGATTCCTAGAATGTCAGCATTCACTCTTTCCATCTCTTGTTTGACCACTTCCAATTTGCCTTGATTCATGGACCTGACATTCAAGGTTCCTATGCAATATTGTTCTTTACAGCATCAGACCTTGCTTCTATCACCAGTCACATCCACAGCTGGGTATTGTTTTTGCTTTGGCTCCATGCCTTCATTCTTTCTGGAGTTATTTCTCCACTGATCTCCAGTAGCATATTGGGCACCTACTGACCAGGGGAGTTCCCCTTTCAGCATCCTATCATTTTGCCTTTTCATAGAGTTCATGGGGTTCTCACAGCAAGAATATAACTCAGATAACCATTATATCTACTACTGCAGGCAGGAATCCCTCAGAAGATATGGAGTAGCCATCATGGTCAACAAAAGAATCTGAAATGCAGTACTTGGATGCAATCTCCAAAACAACAGAATGATCTCTGTTCGTCTCCAAGGCAAACCATTCAATATCACGGTAATCCAAGTCCATACTCCAACCAGTAACACTGAAGAAGCTGAAGTTGAATGGTTCTATGAAGACCTACAAGACCTTTTAGAACTAACACCCAAAAAAGATCTCCTTTTCATTATAGGGGACTGGAATGCAAAAGAAAGAAGTCAAGAAACACCTGGAGTAACAGGAAAATTTGGCCTTGGAATGCAGAACGAAGCAAGGCAAAGACTAATAGAGTTTTGCCAAGAAAATGCCCTGGTCATAGCAAACACCCTCTTCCAACAACACAAGAGAAGACTCTACACATGGACATCACCAGATGGTCAACACCGAAATCAGATTGATTATATTCTTCGCAGCCAAAGATGGAGAAGCTCTATACAGTCAACAAAAACAAGACCAGGAGCTGCCTGTGGCTCAGATCATGAACTCCTTATTACCAAAATCAGACATAAATTGAAGAAAGTAGGGAAAACCGCTAGACCATTCAGGTATGACCTAAATCAAATCCCTTATGATTATACAGTGGAAGTGAGAAACAGATTTAAGGGCCTAGATCTGATAGATAGAGTGCCTCATGAACTATGGATTGAGGTTCATGACATTGTACAGGAGACAGGGATCAAGACCATCCCCATGGAGAAGAAATGCAAAAAAGCAAAATGGCTGTCTGGGGAGGCCTTACAAATAACTGTGAAAACAAGAGAAGTGAAAAGCAAAGGAGAAAAGGAAAAATATAAGCACCTGAATGCAAAGTACCAGAGAATAGCAAGAAGAGATAAGAAAGCCTTCTTCAGCAATCAAGGCAAAGAAATAGAGGAAAAGAACAGAATGGGAAAGACTAGAGTCTCTGCAAGAAAATTAGAAATACCAAGGGAATATTTCATGCAAAGATGGGCTCGATAAAGGACAGAAATGGTATGGACCTAACAGAAGCAGAAGTTATTAAGAAGAGGTGGCAAGAATACACGGAAGAATTGTACAAAAAAAGATCTTCATGACCCAGATAATCACGATGATGGGATCACTCATCTAGAACCAGACATCCTGGAATGTGAAGTCAAGTGGGCCTTAGAAAGCATCACTACAAGCAAAGCTCGTGGAGGTGATGGCATTCCTGTTGAGCTATTTAAAATCCTGAAAGATGATGCTGTGAAAGTGCTGCACTCCATATGCCAGCAAATTTGGAAAACTCAGCAGTAGCCACAGGAGTGGATAAGGTCAGTTTTCATTCCAATTCCAAAGAAAGGCAATGCCAAAGAATGCTCAAACTACCGGACAATTGTACTCATTTCATATGCTAGTAAAGTAATGCTCAAAATTCTCCAAGCCAGGCTTCAGCAGTACGTGAACCGTGAACTTCCTGATGTTCAAGCTCGTTTTCGAAACGGCAGAGGAACCAGAGATCAAATTGCCAACATCTGCTGGATCATGGAAAAAGCAAGAGAATTCCTGAAAAACATCTATTTCTGCTTTGTTGACAATGTGAAAGCCTTTGACGGTGTGGATCACAATAAACTGTGGAAACTTCTGAGAGAGGTGGGAATACCAGACCACCTGATCAGCCTCTTGAGAAATCTGTATGCAGGTCAGGAAGCAACAGTTAGAACTAGACATGGAACAACAGACTGGTTCCAAGTAGGAAAAGGTATACGTCAAGGCTGTATATTGTCACCCTGTTTATTTAACTTCTATGCAGAGTACATCATTAGAAACGCTGGGCTGGAAGAAACACAAGCTGGAATCAAGATTACTGGGAGAAATATCAATAACCTCACATATGGAGATGACACCAGTCTTATGGCAGAAAGTGAAGAGGAACTAAAAAGCCTCTTGATGAAAGTGAAAGAGGAGAGTGAAAAAGTTGGCTTAAAGCTCAACATTCAGAAAACCAAGATCATGGCATCTGGTCCCATCACTTCATGGGAAATAGATGGGGAAACAGTGGAAACAGTGTCAGACTTTATTTGGGGGAGGGGGCGCTCAAAATCACTGCAGATGGTGACTGCAGCCATGAAATTAAAAGACACTTGCTCCTTGGAAGAAAAGTTACGACTAACCTAGATAGCATATTCAAAAGCAGAGACATTACTTTGCCTACTAAGGTCCATCTAGTCAAGGCTATGGTTTTTCCAGTAGTCATGTATGGATGTGAGAGTTTGACTGTGAAGAAAGCTGAACACTGAAGAATTGATGCTTTTGAACTGTGGTGTTGGAGAAGACTCTTGAGAGTCCCTTGGACTGCAAGGAGATCCAATCAGTCCATTCTGAAGGAGATCAACCCTGGGATTTCTTTGGAAGGAATGATGCTAAAGCTGAAGGTCCAGTACTTTGGCCACTTCATGCGAAGAGTTGACTCATTGGAAAAGACTCTGATGCTGAGAGGGATTGGGGGCAGGAGGAGAAGGGGACGACCCAGGATGAGATGGCTGGATGGCATCACTGACTCAATGAAGGTGAATCTGAGTGAACTCCTGGAACTGGTGATGGTGGGAGGCCTGGCGTGCTGCGATTCATGGGGTTGCAAAGAGTCGGACATGACTGAGTGACTGAACTGTACTGAACTGAACGCATATATATGGAATTTAGTAAGATGGTAGTGATACCCCAGTATGTGTGACAGCAAAAGAGACACAGATGTATAGAACAGTTTTTTAGACTTTGTTGGAGAGGGTGAGAGTGGGATGATTTGGGAGAATGGCGTTGAAACATGTTTATTATCATATATGAAACGAATCACCAATCCGTGTTCAATGCATGATACAGGATGCTTGGGGCTGGTGCACTGAAATGACCCAGAGGGATGGTATGGGGAGGGAGGTGGAAGGGAAGTTCAGGATGGGGAACACGTGTACACCCGTGGCAGATTCATGTCAACGTATGGCAAAACCAACACAATATTGTAAAGTAATTAGCCTCCAATTAAAATAAATAAACATATTAAAAAAACAAACAAACAAACAAGGTTGGTGCTCTGGGACAACCCAGAGTGATGGGGTGGGAAGGGAGGTGGGAGGTGGGGGTCAGGATGGTGGGACACATGTGCACCCATGGCTGATTCATGTCAGTCTATGGCAAAAACCGGTACAACATTACAAAGTAAAAAGCCTCCAATTAAAATAAATAAATAAATTTTTAAAATGAAAATCAATTTGAGAAAAAAAATGAGTCACTAAAATACTAATTGAAAAGCTCAGTACACTTGGACAAATGAGAAATGGTGAACTTCTCTAAGTTTCTCTTTTGGGTATTTGGTCAAGTATTCTGCTGATTTTTGATAATGAATCCCAGATTTCAATTATAGAGAACCTTCTCTCTTGGGCTAATCAACATATAGAAAAACAACCTTCAGATCTTTTATCTGTAGCCTGTGGGACTACCTATCAATTTTTTTTTTATGGGGGAAATGCTTCTGGATTTGATTGTTCATGACATGGTAACATGTTCTTGAAACATTCTGTACATAAGGCACTGAAATGGAGGAAGAGTGTAGCTTCCAAAATAATTTAAGTAAGTTGATAGTGCTTAACATCCTATATCCTTGGAAGAAAAGTTATGACTAACCTAGATAGCATATTCAAAAGCAGAGACATTACTTTGCCAACTAAGGTCCGTCTAGTCAAGGCTATGGTTTTTCCTGTGGTCATGTATGGATGTGAGAGTTGGACTGTGAAGAAGGCTGAGCGCCAAAGAATTGATGCTTTTGAACTGTGGTATTGGAGAAGACTCTTGAGAGTGCCTTGGACTGCAAGGAGATCCAACCAGTCCATTCTGAAGATCAGCCCTGGGATTTCTTTGGAAGGAATGATGCTAAAGCTGAAACTCCAGTACTTTGGCCACCTCATGGGAAGAGTTGACTCATTGGAAAAGACTGTGATGCTGAGAGGGATTGGGGGTAGGAGGAGAAGGGGACGACCCAGGATGAGATGGCTGGATGGCATCACTGACTCGATGGATGTGAGTTTGAGTGAACCCCAAGAGTTGGTGATGGACAGGGAGGCCTGGCATGCTGCAATTCATGGGGTCACAAAGAGTCAGACACGACTGAGCAACTGAACTGAACTGAACTGAACTGAACATCCTATATCAGAAATGAGCTACTAAAATTTTAAAATTACATGATAATCTACATTATTAAAACCTATCATATCAAAGCTTTCAAATTAATCACTTTAGCAACATAGACTCTTAGTCCAATGGTACGATATTACTAAAAAATTCCTTAAACTTCTTTTTTTTTTTTTTTTCATTTAGCCCTGTAGGTATACTTTATATGAATATTTTCAATACCCTAAGAATAAACTGATTTGGAATATAAACAAGATGTAAATTAGATTAATGGAAGACAAACAAGGTGAGGATACAATTCTGACCTCAAAAGGTGTCTTTGAAAATAGTGATACTTGAATACTAGGTCTGAACACAATTTTAGAAAAGAAATTTCAAATGCATTTAGAACGCTGACAGCCTCGTTTGAATAAATGTTTCTACTCCCAAAATGACTACTTTGAAAGACAGCTCTCACTTGGATGTATAAATTTAGGTGTGTCAGCAGGCGTGGGAGTAATTAGGAGATCCAATTAATTTCTTTACACACACATACTGCGGGTAAGTGTTCCAAGTGAGGTCAAGGAAGTCGCCCCACTACTCACCTGTGAAACCCTGTTAAAGTCGCACTGCCTCCTGGGAATGTGTGGCTGATGACAGCAGAAGGCAAGAAGGCTACTGCTTTGATAAATACCCTGAGGGTCTGCAAAATGGCAGTGCTGGGAGGCATGTGCCAAATCATGTTTGGCTTTGGCCCCGTAACTTGTGATTCTGTCAAGGACTCATCACGTCAATTGGTGGAAAATGGATTACTGTCATTCTTCAAGGCACAGCACATCATTCCCCATTGATTGGCATGCCAAATCCTTCACAAAGTAATGAGTCAGGGACGATTCAAATCATCATCCAACTGTCAGCTTGATTGCATAGCCCTCTATCAATGGGATTAAACTAGTCTGGCATCCAAAATATAATGAAAGGCATTACTTTACTTGAAAAGTTGACAGGAAGACAGGGGTGCTGGACCCAGGAGGACTAGTCATGTAGAGAAAAAATAACAAACAATAAAACTGGTGAGAATGAACTGAGAGATGATGTAAATATATTCTTCAGTCTCTTAAGAGATGTTATAACTAAAGGGAATTACATTTCTCTTCAAAGAGAATTAGATCTGAAAGGGATACTGAAAAAATTTTATAGGTCATGCTTGTTCTCTGACAAAAAAAGAAACTGAGGTAAAGGAAGGGAAATAAGTCACTAATTTTGATTACTGAGAGAATGAAAGAATTCAAGGCATGTTCTTCAGAGGGAAAGAAACTTGATTTTTATTCTTGGTTCTTCTAGTTGTGTTGTGTCATAATAGGCAAGCCCCACAGACTGTTTCCTCACCTAAACGGAGGTAATTTCATATATATAAGGCTTAAGAGAGTAAACCACTAAGACAATTAGGCTTCCATCTCAATATATGCCAAGAAAAATATGTTGCTGTATAGCTCACATTTCATGAAATACTCATATTAAAAAACCTGTTGTTGAGGCTCAAATTGAATCTATTATTTTCCTTTTGCCTTGATGATTATCAGCATTTTTTCTTAGAAAAAGGCCATCCTTGAACATATATGCCTCATATATATTATCTTATTTAATATGGTCTAGAGAAATCATAAATCTTACCAAGGTCACATTCAATAATAGGTTAAGGCTTTAGTGATATGGTTCTAAATCCTCCTTTTAGACATGAGCTCTGATGTTTCTCTTGGTGATGGTTTTGGTTCACCAGTAGCAGAAAATATTCTCTGTTTATTTTTTTTCCTTTCTTTTTTAGCAGCAGCACTAGGGTCCCTCTGTCTCATGTACCTTGATCCAGTGGGTTGTGCCCTAAGAGACTTGAATTGCAATGTGAGTAGCTACCTACGTGATAAGAGGAACTTGTTCACAAATTGCCACAACACCATTTACTTAGGTACACCTAGGAGATTAAAAATATATTATTTTAGATTTCAGCAAACATTTTTGTTTTGGGGAATGGAAAGATTTTCCCTTTATTAAATACCTTTTAGCTAAAGGAATTATTTGACAACTGACTAAAAACCTAAACAATTGAGGTATTATTGGGGTGTTAGAGCCTGAAAGGAGATGTATGATTTTATGAACAAAAACCGCCTCTGGAGTCAGACATGAAGACCAGTGTTTGGAATGTGAATCACTGTGAACCATTTAGGTTTCTAATTCAATGTTGAGAGTCCCACCATATTGTCTACCAGATTCTTTAGATGCGGATTTTGTGCAAAGTCCTAGAAATCTCATATTTAAAGTGGTGTTGATAATTCAAAGAGTATCCAAAGAAGAAAGAGACATTTGTTCAGACAGGTTGGGAAAACCATGTACACTCTGTCTCTTTTAAAGAATCTCAAATGCTTACTAACGTAAAGATTCTAAAAAATTCTGAGGTAATGAAGCCTATTTAACTTGGTTCACTGCAGTATTCCTATAGCTTCTTTGTCAAGTGGAGTTCTCTTTTGCATGATTTCTACCATAGCACCTAGAACAGGGCCAGGAATATATGAGGGGCTTCAAAAATACGTAAAAGAATGTTGAGAAGTCAAGTTCCCAATGGATTCTTGTCTCACAGTTGTAGCACAGAAGAGGCTGTTTTGATGGATGGATATATATTGTACTGTGCAGACACTGGGGAGAGAGTATAAAATGATAAATGTGACATGCATTGGCCTCAGAGGAGTTTAGAGTTGACTGGATAAGGCAGAAATGTTCATAAATGACAAAAGGGTGCCAGTATCACATAAATATTGATAGCCCAGGCTTCAGTCTCATACAGAACTGGGTTCAAGTTTTGACATTATCACTCACCAGCTGGGTGGTCCAAGGCAAGTTAGTTAATAATTCAGAGGCACCAGTCTTCTAAAATGGAAGATGGAGATAATAGAGTTGTACAGCTCACTTGGCCATTATTTGGTGTAATGTAAGCAAAACGAAATGACTGCATCTTGTCTCTGCACCAGGTAATGCCATACATCACTCAAATATTTGCTGAATGGATTAATAATGTTAATTATATATTTTTAAACTTCTGCCTAGACAGTACCTTATATATGGTAGATATCTAAGAAAATGTTGCTGGATGAATAAAAGACGGAATCAGAGAAGCATTTTCTAAGTACAGCCGATACAACAACCTCATCTCTGGGTACTTGGTTTTTCTCCTGAGCTGTGCACTTAGTTGTTCAGTCAGTCCGACTCTTGCAACCCAGTAGACTGTAGCCCGCCAGGCTCCTCTGTCCACGGGATTCTCCAGGCAAGAATACTGGAGTGGGTTGTCATTTCCTTCTCCAGGGGATCTTCCCAAACCAGGGATCGAACCCAGGTCTCCTGTATTGCAGTCAGACTCATTACTGACTGAGTTATGCAGGAAGCACTCTTACCACTACATGCAGTTCAGTTCAGTTCAGTTCAGTTCAGTCGCTCAGTCATGTCTGACTTCTTGCGACCCCATGAATCACAGCATGCCAGGTCCATCACCAACTCCTGGAGTTCACTCAAACTCATGTCCATAATGAGTTGGTGATGCCATCCAGCCATCCCATCCTCTGTTGTCCCCTTTTTCTCCTACCCCCAATCCCTCCCAGCATCAGGGTCTTTTCCAGTGAGTCAACTCTTTGCATGAGGTGGCCAATGTATTGGAGTTTCAGCTTCAGCATCAGTCCCTCCAATGAACACCCAGGACTGATCTCCTTTAGGATGGACTGGTTGTATCTCCTTGCAGTCCAAGGGACTCTCAAGAGTCTTCTCCAATGCCACAGTTCAAAAGCATTAATTCTTCCATGCTCAGCTTTCTTCACAGTCCAACCATCCCATCCATACATGACTACTGGAAAAACCATAGCCTTGACTAGACAGACCTTTGTCGGCAAAGAAATATCTCTGCTTTTCAATATGCTATCTAGGTTGGTCATAACTTTCCTTCCAAGGAGTAAGCATCTTTTAATTTCATGGCTACAAACACCAACTGCAGTGATTTTGGAGCCCCCAAAAATAAAGTCTGACACTGTTTCCACTGTTTCCCCATCTATTTCCCATGAAGTGATGGGACCAGATGCCATGATCTTCGTTTTCTGAATGTTGAGCCAACTTTTTCACTCTCCTCTTTCACTTTCAACAAGAGGCTTTTTAGTACCTCTTCACTTGCTGCCATAAGGGTGGTGTCATCTGCATATCTGTTAATCTCTAGTATTTACAATAATTACTGAAATATTATTTGAAATTATTGTTGTTTTTCTTTCAAATCACTATTTAATGAGCACTTATTTTATGGCATGCACCATGCTGAGAGCACATTTTATTTTCTCATTCATTCCCTGTACAATAGACTTTATTCCCCTTATTATATTTATGAGAAAATAAGTTAGAGTTCTAGTTAGTTAGATAACTACCCCAGAATTTTAGCCAGAGTGCATAAACATTTCTGCTTAACATATAGAACACATAGAAAATTGTTCAAGCTGGTTTTAAAGTTGAAAATATGATGAATTATCTGTATTACTTGTATAATAGTTGTGCTACATGAAGTTGTTTATAATATACTTTATGAAACTGTGCAATGAGGTGATACTAAATGAAAAAAGTATTACATATACAGTCAATGCACTCTAGACAATTGAAATTGCCAAATCACTTGGCTCACATTAAAGGTTATTTTAGACTTAGGAAAGTTAGTGTGACTGACAAAATGCTTTAAAGAGCTATACCTAAGCCACCAGTTGTCCATTAATTCAAAACTTTCAGTTGATATTTAATATTATTATGTCAGATGGTACCAACTCTCTGCAACCCCATTGACTGTAGTTCACCAGGCTCCTCTGTCTATGGAATTCTCCATACAGGAATACTGGAGTGGATAGCCATTTTCTTTTCTAGGGGATTTTTCTGATCCAGAGATCAAACCCAGGTCTCCTGCATTGCAGCCAGATTCTTTACCATCTGAGCCACCAAAGCAGCCATTTAACTTCAAGCAATATTATAATGATTAGATAAAACTGAAAATAAGAATTTTAATATGGTAAATAGTAAATGTGGATTAAATCACATCACATTATGTCTTCAAGGTGATAATAGGTTAAGATTTTAAGTTTGGGTTTTGAAAATCAACATATGATATTGATATATGATTGCTATTGGCCAAATGTTTCAGAAAAGTATTTAGAATCAGAATGTGAGGAAGGCTTAGAGTTTGATTGAAATAATGAACAAATTATTTATATAGAAAAATACATGCTATTTTCTATGTGAATATGAATATATGTGGTGTATATGTGTTTAATGTATTCTCCAAAAAATCTACAAGCTTTATGATTAACTATAACTTAGATTTGAGGTAATATAGTACATATATTTGAGCTGCTATTAATTTTAAATCTTTTAAATCTAAGCCAAGACCCCAGATAGGTAAAAAAGCTAAAGAAAATGAACAATGTGAATGATTACATGCAGGTCAACATGATAAAAAATTTGCTTCATTTTTGAACATGAAGTTAAAGATTTCCAAAAATTTAGGTTAACTGATACGTTGGAAAGTAAACTCTATAAAAGGTGAATATGGAAGTAGAACAATAATAGTTGATATTGAGAGAGAGAAAAAGACAGGAGTCAAAGGGAGTAAAGTAAAATCATTAATTTTTTAAAGGTATTTGAATTGGCAAATTTTATTTCCATAATAAAATGAAATTGCAACTCAAATAACTAGTACATAAAATATTGAGAAGTAAATGTAGCAATCAGAGCAATGAGTCTGTAGCCTATGAAAATAAGTAAGGGTTGCAAATTGCAAGCCTAGAGAGAAAAAGCAACCAAACAGAAGATCATTATGCTAAAAGAAAGAGAGAGAGAGGGGGAGAGTAAGGAAAGAAAGGGAAGAGGAAAGGAGAAGGGAAGAAATAAAGGGAAGAAAAGAAAAACATTGACTCTATGTTAAAGAAAAAAAAAAAAAACACAACAAATCATATAGTACATTTGTTAGAGTTCATGATTTGATGGGGAGAGTGGGTTTCCCAGGTCATCCTAGTGGTAAAGAACCTGTGTGCAATGCAGGAGACTGGAGTTTGATCCCTGAGTTGGGGAGATCCCTTGGAGGAGGGAATGGCAATCAACTCTAATAGCCTACAGGGCTACAGTCCGTAGGATCACAAAGAGATATGACTGAAGTGACTTACATAGCACATAGCACAGCATGTATATGAACATGGAATAAACCATGATTTAGGAAAACAAATCTAAAACAAGATTAGAGAAATTTATGCTAAATTAAAAACAGTATACTTCATGGAGAATTCTAATAAATAAGTAAATTTTAGTGAAATAATGCTTCTAACTCATCAGCTATTAGACTTCAAGACAAGTATGTGTATGCCCTAAATTGCCCAATGCTTGTTACATTATGATAATGCAAATATTGAGGTAACTAACAGAAAATCATATAGTGAATGGCAAACACCACAGCTAATCTGTTGTTGAATTCTTAGAACCATGAGACATGTTTGAGAGTGTGCTACCTGCATTGCAACGAGTTGAATACTTTCTTAACATCTCTTTGGTATAACAATATACTCTGCATTGTACTTGCAGGGCTAATTTTGATTGTCTCTGAATGTAATCTCTTTCCAATTCAAGATAGGAAACCTTTGGGACTGAGAGCTTGGAGGCCTGGGAAGAGCTCCATCTGAAAGCAGATTTTTGCTCATGGGGATCTGCACTCCAATCCAAAGATAAATCTGAAAAAGTGCCAGACGTGAGGAAAATAAAATACCCTTTCTCTCTTCGTATTTTCTCTCTTCCACCCACTTTGCTTTATATTCTTTCTTCATCCAAACTCTTAAAGGTCTGTTCCACAATGATTTTTACAAAGTTTCTTATATTAGAAAAATAGACTTCCATATTATTATAAATTATTATGGTAAGTTCTCAAGCGGAATTAAATTTTTTTCTTCTAATTATAAAGTTAAACTTTCTTATTGAAAAGATTTCATGCATCTTCAGCAGAAAGCTGAGGTTTTACAGGAGAAAATGTAGGCTTTATATTGTTCATGAAAACTTCATACTTGAGCCCCCGTGAACACCTATCAGAACCTCCAATCACCCCCTGCTCGCTGCACATAGCCCTACAATGGAAATGGCTCCGCGGCTGTAAGGCTGATGCAACCCTGATGCAAGAGCAGTGTGCAATGAATATTATTGCCCCAGGCTTCAATGCTGCTAGTTTGCTGTGCCCAGCATCCTTTTTAATTTAGTCGAATAGTACTGCTGCTGCTGCTGCTGCTGCTGCTGCTGCTGCTGCTGCTGCTGCTGCTGCTGCTGCTGCTGCTGCTGCTGCTGCTAACTCGCTTCAATCGTGTCCGACTCTGTGCGACCCCGTAGACAGCAGCCCACTAGGCTCCCCCATCCCTGGGATTCTCCAGGCAAGAACACTGGAGTGGGTTGCCATTTCCTTCTCCAATGCATGAAAGGATCAGTCAAAAATGTGAAGTTAACCAAAGGCCTTCATATCAACCACATCCTTCTTCAGAGCTTTCAGAGCTTTCAGAGCCTTCACATTGCAGAGCAGCATGGTCCAGACAACCTGGAATTCTGGGTGCTTTTTTTTTTTAACTTCTCTCCTTAATCTACCTTTAACATATCTCCTCAAATAGTGGTGGTTTTAGTTGTTAAGTCATGTCTGGCTCTTGTGACCCCATGGACTGTAGCCCTCCAGGCTCTTCTATCCATGGGATTTTCCAGGCAGGAACACTGGAGTGGGTTGCCATTTCCTTCTCCAGGGGATCTTCCCAAACCAGGAATCGAACCCCAGTCTCCTGCATGGCAGGCAGATTCAGTTATGGGTAATAACTGTTTAACAAACCCCATATTGAAGATAATTTCAGGACTAAAAAAATGAAATAGTAGATTATTTATATCTAACATGAGAATTTATTTTAGAACAGAGGTGGATGAAATTCATACCATATAATCAGATATTTATGTCATTTGTGTTTAAAGCTGAACTAGGTTTTAAATGCACAAATAATCAAAGTGTACAGTTCAAAGTCACTTTGTATGTTCATAGCTTTCAAGAAAAATCCCCCTTTTCTTTGCCTGATGGATAAGAAACTGCCTGCTACATTTTTCTTAACTAAGGGTCTCAAACATTGGCAATTTTGTCAACCTAGATGTAAACCTCGCTGCCACGTCCGAATCATAATAAATTTTGTTTACTGTAGTTAGACATTGGGTTTGCTTACATTTTAGTTAAAACACTCGAAGATTTATCCTTCTGTCAGAACCACTGGAAAATTGAGAGTCTTGTGCAAGTTGTAAGCTTTCTGCTTAATCTTCTGGAAACTTTTCCAATTTTCTTTTAATAACACCAGGAGGCCAGTGGTGTGCCACTTATGGATGGAGGGGGAGGAGCTCTCCATTCCAGTCTCCCTCCTTTATTCTGCTGACAGCCTCCACAGAAATAAAGTGCAGTAATATACATTAGCACTAACTTCTATGCCAAGCTGTCACCATCAGATAAAATTGATCACAAATTACTGATTACTGAATCAAGAAAGTCATCAGTTATATTGTACTTGATTACTTTCTCATAAGAGGAATATATTACTGAATGTGGTGAGATTACTCATGCATAAGAATTTGGAAGTGACACACCACCAACACACCCTCAGGAGGAAAGGAGAATTGTGCTGAGGATGTAGACTCAAAGTTCCCTATATAAATTGTTTCAAGCCAGCTATTCAATTATGGTAGATTGTGATGTGGACTTGAATAATTTTCAGCCATTTTTTCAGCTTGAAAACTTATCACAGTCTTCCCTTTATGAAGTGTCATGGTCACTGATATCAACTATACTTCCTGGTGGAAAGAACTCTCATACTGATCAGGGTTACAAAATTAGGCCAATATAGGTGATGGAATTCTTGCTAGGACAAGTTAAGAAATATATTTTTTTCTCTCTGATTCATTTTCTGCTAGAAAACCCCTTTTTGATTTGCCTTGACTCTACTTGCTCTATGTCATAGTTATCTTAAGAAAAATTGGAAATTTACTCTCATTTAAAACAGTGTCTTCTGCCCTTGGGAGACATATAGGCCAAGATGGGGGTCATGAGACAGATCTTAAGGAAAAAAAGTGAAAGATATGTTAACATTCACACACTGCCTAGTAACTTAGCAGGAATACAATGATAAAAAGTGTGCTGATGACCACATATAGAGTTTTATCCTTGGCAACAGATGGAAACCAACTGAAACTCAGACTCTTGGAAAAGAAACTACCTTACATCTAACTGAAGTCCAGCTCTGATTTTTCCAAAGTGGGTATACAGGTTCTCAGGGACAGGCAGTGGTGTTGCAGGAAGTGAGAAGTCGAAGGATAAACAGAAAACACCTTCTTGGATTGTCTATTTTATCAATACACTAAGATCTGGTATCTTTGCAGTCTTAAAATATTTAGGCCAATCTCTTGTTTTTGTTCAAGTTCAAAGAACAACATGTTTGTATGTTCAGGAAGTGATTTGAAATAGTTTACTTTTGTGTTTTATGTCCTTCTCTTCACCAAATTATCTGTATAATTGGCGCTATGTGATTAGTATCCTCTGCTGAGAGAGCAGATTATACTAACGGCATTACTCCTGCTGCTGGTGGTAGTTTGCAAGTGATATTTCGTTCTTGGTGTTCAGCTGGTGTCACCAAGATCTGGAAGCTGCCCAGAAGAGATAGCATTTAGGAAGCCCATATTCACTGACTGGCATGAGCCTGGATGTTCCAGTGGTTGTTGATCACACCCTTCACTGTCTATGGCCAGATTTTGTCAGCTCCTCCCAGCAAATGTGAATTTATGCTTTGCACTCCTAATTTCTGGCTAAGGTTTTGTTAACAAATGAATGGACACCTCAATCCACAAAACTTCCTCACTGAATAGATTCACTGCCTATAGATTCCTGATCAAAATTCAACCCCAACTTTGAATATTTTTTGAATGAAGACACCAGCTAGAAATAAGCCTTGGTCTTCTTTTAGTTCTAGAATATGGATGTTTGACTAACAGCTTGTCCCTGTGGGCCCCGACTCATGCACCATATGCTCACAAATAATCATGGCACATCCCAATCTTACTTAGGAACAAATGTCCAGTTCAACTTTGTACTCTACACCTTTGCTAAGTGTGAGATCTACAGAACACATCTTCCCAAACAGAAGGAAGATAGCCTCTTTTCAGATCATGTGCCTCTTTTCAGATCATTTATTTTTTAATGAAATAATTATAAAATAGATCTTCAAATTTTTTATGTTAAAATTTGAGAAGAGATTCATTATAGTTTAGAATGTTGGTCTGTCACCTTATAATTCATTATACATGTGTCTGGATAGTGCTTCATTGAAAAAAATAACAGTAACACCAACCATTTAATCACCACAGCTGGCTGTTTATAACAATAGGGTATCTAATGTTACAGGACAGAAAACAAATGTCATGCAATGCATTTTTTCCCTTTGCCAGAGCTTTAGTCTTCAGCAAGATCTGACAAATATTGGCATTATATGTCACTAAGAAGTAAAAGATCATGCTCTGACCTTCAAGAATCCCCATAATATGTACATTATGTTGATGTGCCCTTTGTTTTGTCTATCTTGGTTTGCTTTGGCGGCCTCTGCAATTTTAGAATGAGCAAGGTTGTTTTACCAAGTTTCCAATGGCATCATTTTAGCCAAGGAATTAACTAAAGATGAAGACTACTTCCTGCACTGTTTATTTATTTCACTCTGACATGGCTGGAAAACAAGAATGAGGTATACACCACAAATGCTTGAGATGCTCATGAAATGGGATCATTTAAAAACCAACATCTTTTCTTTAAAGCACGTGTAAACTTTTCAAAAGAAAAAAAAAACAGTTTGGTTTTAAATGAAAGTCTTTTGAGGAAGGATTCATCAGAGAAGGTTAAAATTCTTCTTTCTTCTTTTTGCAATAGCTCTCCACCTATATGTAAAAAATGTGCACTGTCTCTAAGGTTCCAGTCACATTCCTTTTAATCCAGAGATGTGCTCCCAACCCTATTGCTTTATTCATTCACCTCCTCTTTCAGTAAACTAGTAAAGCCTTTTCAATCCATATTGTAGAATTCATTATTTAATTGAATTTTTGCTGATTTTTGCCTTAGCTTGGAAGATGATAACCATATTTCTTTCTTCCTAAAGCATGGCATGGCACATGGCATACTCTTAATAAAATAATTGTATAGGGCTTATTGCTTCATTGCAAGTTGGTTTTAGAAGCACAAAGATCAAAATAAAATATAAATACTATTAAATTTTATTAGATCCCTGCTTTCTCTCACAAAGTTAGACGTATGACCCTCTAATAATAACTGTTTACCTTTTTCCTTCACTTTTTTATATTTTTGCTTTTCAAAGTAATTTTATGTCTGAGATCTGATTATGATCCTCACAATCACCCTCATAGATAAGTAGACCTTGCATATGGGGATAAGTGAGCCTGTGTTTATATATGTGAATGGCAGAGTCTAGAATTCAAGTCTCATATTCCTGGCTGACATGCTTCATTCTAAATCATATTGGCATAATTTGCTGTTCATTTAGGAAAAATAAGCTTTAGGTTCTGCTAGCTAAAGACATCATTAAGAGAATTTTACTGAAATGCAATTGAAAAGAAGAGATTCAACCAAGTTTGGTAGAAAAAAAATCATTTCCTTTACATTCATTAAGTAGCAAAATAATGTTTTACAGAAGAATCAATGGGCTTCTTTAAGTGGCTCAGTGGTAAAGAATTTGCCTGCCAATACAGGAGATGCAGGAGACAGGAGTTTGATCCCCGGGTCAGGAAGATCCCTTGGAGGAGGGCCTGGCAACCCACTACAGTATTCTTGTATGGAGAATCCCATGAGCAGAAAAGCCTGGCAGGGTTACAGTCCATGGGGTCGCAAAAGAGTAGGATGCAACAGAGTGACTGAGCTTGAGCAATAAAGTGAAAGTGAAGTCACTCAGTCGTGTCCGACTCTTTGTGACCCCATGGACTGTAGCCTATCAGGCTCCTCTGTCCATGAGATTTTCCAGGCAAGGGTACTGGAGTGAGTTGCCATTTCCTTCTCCAGAACATACAAGTAGATTACTTAAAAACAAAACAAAAAAGAAAAAAACTCAGTTATTGGAAGTAAGAAAATTAGTCTCAGTTTTGCATGTCTTCACTTATGAAAATGAAAGAGACAATTGTTAGAATACTCCTTCCAACCTAACACTTATGATTCAGCCCTCGCTAGCACTGATAACTAGCATAACTTCTTTACTGTATTATCTGTATCTGCCCTATTATTTGAGCCTTGGAATAATGCTATTATTTGGGTAGATATTTGAGACAGTATTTATTGTCAGTTCTGGTTTCATTAATCCAGTTTGTAGTTTACCTCATCTATTTATACATAATTAAAGAGCTAATTGGTGATCATACCAATTGTTAAGAAATCTAAATATGTTTCTTGGAGACATGTAGCAAGTTTAATCTAGTTCTCTTGAGGAAACAAAAGAATCTTCATTTCTCTTTAAAGTTTTAGTGTTGTAATCAGTTGATATTTATCAAGCACATAGTCAGTGCTCTAGAACACTATACAAAGTATGGTGAGAAATACAAAAAGTGTAAGGAAAGGATCCTACTTTTAAATGCCCAACAGTCTTGCCAGGGAGTAAAACATGTAGAGATGAACAATTAACTGACAATCCAAGGCAATGCATAATAAACAGAAAATTCTTGGTGTATTTATAGTTTGGCAAATGTTTAACAACTGACTTTTCAAAGGGAAAAATAACCAGGTTTATAGTATTTGCCAATTTCCACAGTGCAAATATTCCCACATTGGCCAATTTCAAACTACCAACATGAGGTCATTGATCCCTGGGGTAGGGAAAGATACACAAAATAAGTTCTGGGGTATAAGGCCAGTTCAATTGACACCAGCACTCTAATCCCCCTGTAGGAGTTTAGATCAAGCAAAGATCTGAATAAAGTGGCTCAGTATATCAGTTTAGAAATATCTTTCATATCTCTGAATAATAGTAACATATGAATGGGAAATAATTGATGTGAAAGAAGAGATGATGCATCCAACAGTCCAGGGTACCAATGACCAAAATAGGGGTGGTCGGTGGATGGGCAGAAATACCTTTAGTTGGCATGGACTGTTTTTTTCAAAGGATCTTAGAAAGTTGGGGGGGCGGTAAAAAAAGCTAATAAGTGGCTTAGACTGTATCTTGTACATTTGTCTTTCCAAATATGTGAATATCTGTGTCTATAAAGAAAAATGGAAAAAATGACAAATACAAAATTCAATTTTTTCAAAAATCAATTTGCTGTTCCAACAGTGTTACTAAGAATCTTTTGGACTTACCAATTCCCAAGAGTCTTGGGAATTACCAAGAATTTTCTTAGAATGTTCTCCGAGTTACTGGAAACCCCAGAAATACAAAATTACTCTAGGAAAAGAATGCTTAAATATCTCTTTAGCCAAATCAGATTCAATTCTTACATAGTTCTATTCAGTATCACATTGAAGCCTGGAAGATGTTTGTTTGTTTGTTTGTTTTTTATTTCCCTCCAAATAAATCCATGTTCTGCCCTAGGAAACTTTAACTTCCATCCTTCTCCACAGCATAATCCATTGTTATAGCACTATTCCAAAATATTTTCATTCTTGTCAAAATCCTGGAATATAAGGCTTTATTTTGATAATCCAGCTGCCAGGGTACCTACCAACATCTGCTGTTTAGTTTTTATCAGTTTGTCCCATCTGGCCTGCATTCGACAGTGCTCAAATCAAGACTGAACAAAATCACCGGACATTCAGAAGCAATTTCACATCATTTTTTGAAGCATCGAGGCTTCTTTCTCAGTCTTAAGAATCAGGAACCATGTCATTCATCATCCTGCAGATAACCCTGAAACTCTTCAGGTTAAACTTTTCAGCACTCTCTCCTCTACCAAATGTTAACATTAATATGTGTTTAATGTTCATCTGTACTGGCTTATGTTTGACTCAGGGACATTAAATATGATAAGGAATAGGAAATTGTAAGTACTTGTGATCACTAAAATGCATTTTAATTCCTAATTTAATCCATACACATAAATCCAAGAAAATTTCTCATCTTGGGCATTTCCATTTCTTCCCAGGATTCCTGGCATTTATCCTTCATTTCTCTCAGTTTCATGTAACATATTTCTCCTAATATCCTCTCTTGTCTCACAGTATAACTTGTTACTAAAGTGCTTCTGTGTTTGCACACACCTATCAAGAAAAGGGACCAGTATAGTAAATATGGCACATATCCAGTAATGTAAAAATTCATTGTGTCTATAACCTCATCATCTTTCAACTTCTCTGAAGTTAATTTCTCTCCTGTGAGACTTTCCAGCACTTATTCAGTCCCAGTGTCTCTCCTATACTTAATATCTACCTAATATTATATTCACTTAAATAAAAATAAGATGCATAGTCTCATTTTATTTTTTTTAGCAAATATTTTATTTTTATGCATGTGTTTATAAACATTCTCATGCTTAAAAAAAGTATGTGAGGCAGATTATGGAGATTATATAACAAGGTATAAAATTTCCTGGAGTATAGTCTCATTTTAAAATAAAAAGGCAGATGCAGGTGACCTTCCAAAAACCATGTAGCTAATCAATGCAGATTGAAGATGAAATCAGGAAATTTTGACAAAACAAGCCATTCTAAGAACTTCCCTCAATACTACCAGCAGCACAGTACATGTTAGCTGAAGCAGAGTGGAAATGTGTTTTTGTCTTCAGAGAAAAGTATGGCTAGAAAAACCAGAAGATCTGGGCATTGATGAATTATTTTATCCACATTCTTTTTTGACAATGTCACAATGAAAAGAAATAAATGGAGAGTTTGAAAAGGATAACATTGCATTTGCATCATCTCTTTCCTTATAAAAGATCTAACCAGAGGAAAGTCATTTCTACTTTCCTTATACTCAAGATTGAGAATTAAGGTGAATTTCTATCATAAAGGCCTTAGGACAAATCCTTCTTTCCAGTAAGTATTTGCAAAGTACTGTTTTCTCTTCACTAATACGCAAGTAAATTTCTATAATTCCTTCTTCCACTTAGTTTGTACCAATGGTTTGGTGGAACCATCAATTCTGCTTGAGTTCTCCTCTTTAAGTGATTCAAGATGACAAGCCAGGGACCATTAGAGGCAGGCAATCTAGTTTCTAAATTTTTCCCTAGTAAATTCCCTTCTAACATCACCCACAGATAAGCAGAAGCCAGGAATTCTTTTTTTTGCTCAATCAACCATAAATCCATTTCCAAGGTCTAAAAATGCCTGTCCCTCAGATATTTTCTTCCAGGGCCACCCACAGTCTTAGTGTGCACCTTGTGTCCCTCCTGGGCCCGGAGGATCCAGTGCTGAGGGTGCAGTTTGGATACGCAGGAGGAGGTGTGCAAATGTGTCTGCACCAGCAGTGTGAATCAGAGCTGGAGATGGGAAGAACAGGAGCTAGGAGGAGGGTCAATAGCCATACGCCAGGGCTGGGTCTCCACTTGTGACATCTGTGTGGATCCAAGAAGTCTGAGAATGTTACATTCAAATCTGATGCTCCTGGTCTTTAATATATTTACCACTTTAAGTGACTTACAGTTTTTTAATACCAAGATATGTAGTATAAATTACTCTTACTCTACCCTTTCACTAGCCCTCCTAACATTAGATTAGGGCCTGTGCCCTTCTTGTACCTCACAAAGGAAATGAATGCACACCACAAAGAAATGTCAGGTGATTTGATCAATGTCATCAAGAATGGACTAGAATTATTTTTCAAAATAGTATTTATTTTATGACTTTTTACTACATATTTAAGTAAAAAAATTTATGATGACAGAGTGTTTAAGTCCCGTTTTTGTTTCTAATTTTTCTGTTATGCCTGACCCACTTGTTGAGATGATGTCAAATTTCTACTTTATTCATTACATAGACACTCCAAAACAGAGTAATTTTTTAGCTTCTTTTTACTATGTCAATTTCAAAAATGCAGCAAATTTAGTCTAGCTCTCCACTTCTTTCTATAGAGCAATGATATTTTTGTTGAAATGAGAAATTCACATGCCCATTTCAAAGTGTTAATTCTTGCTCAGAATAGCTTTGGCATAGTGTAATGCAAGATTTCTCCCCAAAAAGCAATGGTTGCATCTACAGATACAGCATAGGAAATTTAGAGGTTGTGCCCAGTAACTTTACTGTGTCTGCCAGGGAAGTCTCTCTCACCGTGCAAGAGTAATGTTATCTTTGGTATAAGTAGAACTTTTGTAGCTTAATGTGTGATAATTTCTCCTTGTCAGACATCTCATGTTCTGCATGCCTCTCATCTGGCCTGTATCACATAGAGAGGAGGGAATGTAATTTCCACCCACCTGTAGAAAACAGCTAAGTTTAACTTCCTGTGTGATTCCTAATACTCTGTCCCATGAAAGGAATTCATTATCTTTAGATGAAGTAATTATCCTCAAGTAAAGTGGAGCTGAAGCACATAAATGTTCAACTCAGACAGGGATGGATTTGAAGCCTGGCTCCCCCAAATCTTACATGCTGTATGATCCCTCGGAAATGGCTTAATGTTTCAAAACTTCAGATTTCTCGTCTGTAAAGAAGAAATAATATATCTATCTTCAAGAGTAACTGTGAAGATTAGATGAGACTATATATATATATATATATATATATATATATATATATATAAGTTTCTGACACCTGGAGGGCATTCATTCAATAAGTGCTATTATTATGGCAGCATCTAAATAATTACCATCATCCTGCTGTTAGTCTTTACTATATCAATCACTCCTTTGTGAATAATTTTTTTGTGACCTCAAATCTTTTCTCTCCATCAGGCACCTCTATTCAGATATCTTAGAATTACCTCAATTCAATTTGTACAATACAAAATATCATGACTTTAAGAAAATAACCCTCAAATTTTCTTAAAGTAAAAAAAAAAAAAGGAGATATTGATACTTATTGTTTAATTGTTTTAAAGTAATAATAAGGGTGATGTGAAATTTAAAGTGGAAGTGTCTCCCTTTCACTTCTTTCTCAAATTTCCATGGCTAAATCTGGATATAGCCTTGTACATTTATGATACTTCTTTTCCACTTTTCCAGCATATGCTATCACCAAATCCTGGCTTTTGTAATTTGCAAATTCTTCTCATGGCTGTTGCTCACTGTTAATTTCTCTTCTATCAATAATGCTCTATGTCCTCATCCCTGAACATTTACCCATTTCTCTGACACCCAATCCCTTACATTTTCTCTTTGCCCCCAAGATTATTCCTTTATAGTGGTCTTTATTAACTACTGCACTCAGAAGACAGACCAATCAACTTTCTTTGCAAGACACTTTGGCATATATCTCTATTTTTCTTATCTACTTTGTGTATTTCAATATCATTTTAGTGGTAATTTTACATAAAGTAGGTGCTTTTTTATCTGTTGTTCTTTTTTTTTTTTATGTTTTTGCCACAGAATATATATTTATGCTATTCTTTCCTGTCATGAGTTGAAATGTGTTCCCCCAAAATCCATGTTTAAATTCTAAGCCCAGGTACCTCCAAATATAACTGTATTTGGAGATGGGTCTTTCTGCTGTTGCTGTTGTTCAGTCTATCAGTCAGGTCCGACTCTTTGTGACCCCGCGGACTGCAGCATGCTAGGCTGCCCTGTTCTTCACTATCTCTTGAAGTTTGCTCAGACTCATGTACATTGAGTTGATGATGCCATCCAACCATCTCATCCTCTGTCACCCTCTTTCCCAGCATCGGGATCATTTCTAATGAGTAGGCTCTTTGCATCAGGTGGCCAAAGTATTGGAGCTTCAGCTTCAGCATTAGTCCTTCCAATGAATTTTCAGGGTTGATTTCCTTTAGGATTGACTGGTTTGATCCCCTTGCTTTCCTAGGGACTCTCAAGAGGCTTCTCCAGCACCACAGTTCAAAAGCATTAATTCTTCGATGCTCATCCTTCTTTATGGCCCAACTCTCACATCTGTACATGACTACTGGAAAAACCATTGCTTTGACTATGCAGACCTTTGTTGGCAAAGTGACATCTCAGCTTTTTTAATATGCTGTCTAGGATTGTCATGACTTTTCTTTCAAGAGGTAAGTGTCTTTTAATTACATGGCTGCAGTCACCATTCACAGTGATTTGGGGGCCCAGGAAAATAAAACCTGTCACTGTTTCCATTATTTCCCCATTTATTTGCCATGAAGTGATGGAATTGGATGCCATGAACTTACTTTTTGGAAGTTGAGTTTTAAGCCTAATTTTTTATTCTCCTTTTCCACTTTCATCAAGAGGCTCTTTCTTCGCTTTTTGCCATTACTGTGGTTTCATCTGCATAGTCAAGGTTATTGATATTTCTCTGGGTAGTCTTGATTTCAGCTTGAGTTTCATCCAGTCAGCCATTTTACATGATGTACTCTACATATAAGTTAAAGAAGCAGGGTGATAATATAAAGCCTTGATGTACTCCTTTCGCAATTTGGAATCAGTCTGTTGTTCCATATCTAATTCTAACTGTTGCTTCTTGATCTCCAAACAGGTTTCTCAAGAGGCATGTAAGGTAGTTTGGTATTTCCATCTCTTTAAGAATTTCGCACAGTTTGCTGCGATCCATACAGTCAAAGTCTTCAGCATAGTGAATGAAGCAGAAGTAGATGGTTTTCTGGAATTCTCTTGCTTTTTCTATGATCCAACAGATGTTGGCAATTTGATCTCTGGTTCCTCTGCCTTTCCTAAATCCAGCTTGAACATATGGAAATTCTTGGTTCACATTCTGTTGAAGCTTAGCTTGAAGGATTTTGAACTTTACCTTGCTAGCATGTGAAATGAGCACAATTGTGTGGTAATCTGAACATTCTTTGGCATTGCCCTTCTTTAGAATTGGAATTAAAACTCACCTTTTCCAGTCCTGTGGCCACTGCTGAGTTTTCCAAATTTGCTTTCATATTTAGTGCAGCACTTTCACAGCATCATCTTTTAGGATTTGAAATAGCTCAGCTGGAGTTCTATCACCTCCACTAACTGTTTGTAGTGATGCTTCCAAAGGTCCACATGACTTCATACTCCAGGATATCTGAATTTAAGGGAATAATCACACCATGGTGGTTATCTGGGTCATTAAGACTTTTTTGTACAGTTCTTCTGTGTTTTCTTGCCACCTCTTAATATCTTCTGCTTCTCTTATGTTTTATAGAAGTAGTCAAATTAAAATGAGGCCATTAAGGTAGGTCATAATTCAACATAACTCATGTCTTTATAAAAAGAAGAAATTTGGAGAGAGACATGAATGCAGGGAGAATGCCAGGTAAAGAAGGTAAAGAGAAGATAATGCTTCTATGAGCCAAAGGACTCTGAAGATCGCTGGAAATCACTAGATGCTGGAGAAGATGCATGAAACCATTTTTACTCACAGCCCTCAGAGGGAACCAAATCTGCTGACACTTTGCTCATGGACTTCTAGCTTCCAGAATTATGCAAAAATATATTTCTGTTCTTTAAGACACTCAGTCTGTGGTACCTTGCTATGGCAGCACTAGCAGACTCCATACCACCTGCTCCTCTGCAAACGCTATCCCTGTTAACCTGAGTGGTCTACCAAAGTGAAATATCATCATGACTTTTACTCACTCACTCATTCATGGGTTTGTGCTAAGTCATTTCAGTTGTGTCCATTTCAGTCTTTGCGACCCCATGGAATATAGCCTGCCAAATTTTTACCTGTCCATGGGATTTCCCAGGCAAGAATGCTGGAGTGGGTTTTCATTTCCTTCTCCAGGGGATCTTCCTGATCCACGAATCAAACCTTCAGTCTCCTGCACTGGCAAGCTATTCTTTACCGCTGAGCCACCTGTGAAGCACTAAGTAGTTTATAAAACCATCTTATCTTCTAAAACAAGATTTCAGGCTGGTTTGAACACTAAAATGTCCTATGGCTACCATTTTGGCTTCAATGATCTGTGATTTAGAACTTTTCCCATGTCTTTTATTAACATTCATATACTTTTCTAGTACTATATGGTGCTCACCCCGAATGGTTATGAATAATTTTATGACTTTATTAACCCAGGTCCTGCCCTCGAGGCACTTACAAGATCTATAGTGTATTGAGCTTCTCTTTAAATATTCAGCACATACAAAAAGCACTGGCAAAATGTAAAGTAACAACAGCATAAAAAGAAAAATCACCAAACACATTTAGAAACTGAAGACTTAAAGAAGAACAAAAGGGGGGGAAACAATTTATTTTTCAACACTTTCAGTCTTCAACTCCATAAAGTCCTTTCTTTTTATGTGTTACTGTAAGTGTTATGAATAGTCACATGTGGGTTCAGATCACCCTATGGCAAAACCACAAGGTTAGCCAAGTTTGTATCCCTGACTCAGGCCTTGGCAGTGGTAACTTCTCCACTTCCATGAAACTACTTTATGCAATGTGTAGCTCTTATTCCCAGCCCATATTTCTCTCAGTATCTTTTGTTCTTTTGTTATTAAAATCCAACATGAGGACAAAGATATCCATGGCTTAAAACACGTTATAATGACAGAGAAATTGCCTTTTGAATCTTTCCTTCAATCATAACTTGATGACTCTTGTCCCCATTTTAATGATCTAAAATATTGACTGATCAAGCAGAGATTATACTTTGTTGTTAAGAAATGTTCTTCTCTCTGACATCATTCATGGGCATTCTCATACTATACTAACCAATAATAATACTGCACCAATCAATAATAATAATTCCTACACAGACCAGTCACTAAGCCACCGCCTAGCAGATGACTCAGCAGTCTCCCTCTCAACTCCCCCCTTAAAAAGTAATAATTCGTAACATAATATTATTGAATGCTTACTGTGTGCTAGGCACTCTTCAGGGTATTTCCCATGAATTAACCCATTCAATGCTATCAACTGTCCTGTGAGACAAATCACACTATTCTCTTCTTTTTAAAGGTCGGTTAAGTAAATAGCCTGAGGACATGCAATTAGTATGATGTAAATCTAGACAATCCAGATCTAGACAATCCCACTTCTACTTTATTTGCCTCTTCACTGTTTTATGAGTAGCTCAGTAGAAGAGCTGGATGGAAGTCTTGAATTGTCCATGAACCTCACAAAGGTTCATCTGAAAGGTGGAGAGATATGTGTTTGTGCATGTGCGTGCGTGTGTGTGTGAGAGAGAGAGAAGTCACTCAGTGTCTGATTCTTTGTGACCCTACGGACTATAGTCCTGGAGGCTCCTCTGTACATGGAATTCTCTGGAGTGGTTTGCATGTCCTCCTCCAGGGGATCTACCACATCCAGGGATCGAACCTGTGTCTCCTGAGGCTCCTGCATTTCAGGCAGATTCTTTACCACTGAGCTACTGGGGAAGCCCAAAAGGGGAGAGATAGATGACCTTAATGGATTCACTGTTTCCTTTCTTTTTTCCCTTGTTCTGCTATAGACTGAATGTATTCCCTCTAAATTTATATGTTGAAATCTAATCCTCGTGTGATAGTAATTGAAAATGGGGCCTTTGTGAGGTAATTAAGTCATGACAGTGGAAACGTCATGAATAGAATTAGTGTCATTATAAAAGGCCAGAGAATTTCCTCACTCCTTCTAGCATGTGAGGATAGCCATCTCTGAACCAGGAAGCAGGTTCTCACCGTACACTGAATCTGCTGACATTCTGACCTTGAACTTCTTAACCACCAAAATAAATTTCTGCTTTTATAAGACACTCATTTATTATATTTTGTTATAGGAGCCTAAACAGACTAAAGCACCTTCAATAGACATAAACTTTTCAAACCAGAATATTTAGACCAGCTTAGGCTCTGCTATCACCTAGGCTCTTTTGATATCTCCAGTATCTCGTGCCCCATTGGATGCATAATATATTCAGTCCCATCTTTACATTCACTGTCTAGTTTCCTTGTTAATCTTCATCTACCTGTCACTCTTTTTGGAAGCTTGTTTTCCTATTTCCTCATTCTGTGTGTGTGTGTGTGTGTGTGTGTCTGTGTGTGTGTGTCTGTGTGCTAAGTCACTTCAGTCGTGTCTGACTCTTGAACTCTATGAACTCTAGCCCTTCAGGTTCCTCTGTCCATGGGATTCTCCAGGCATGAATACTAGAGTGGGTTGCCATTTCCTCCTGCAGGGGATTTTCCTGATCCATGGATTGAACCTGTGTCTCATGTTTACTGAATTGGCAGGCAGGTTCTTTACCTATTCCAGAGATGAATCAGAGTATTACAATTCAAGAATATGCTTTACACCTGGAGTTGGATTACCCACGGGCTTCCCTGTGACTCAGAGGTAAAGAATCTGCCTTCCAATGAGGGAGACACGGGTTCAATCCCTGGGTCAGGAAGAATGGCAACCCACTCCAGTATTGTTGCCTGTGAAATCCCATGGGTAGAGGAGCCTGGCAGGCTATAGTCCATGGGGTCACAAAAGAATCAGATACAATTTAGTGACTAAACAACAACAATTGGGTTACCCATGTCAGAATTTTCTTTGTCTTGTTCAGAGCTATATTCACAAAATCCTCAAGAGATAGAGTCTTGGGGTGAGTGGAGTGACATTAGAATTTTTTTTTTTTAACCATGAAAGTCATTAGATGGTCAGGGACATACTGCAGTCTGCTATTCCTCCTGCTTCCCTCAACAATGCGATGCCAGGGCACAGCATACAGTAAGAAGTCAATAAGTGCTATTGATTGGCTTCTTAACTTCTTTGCATAATTTGATGAGGGTTTCTTTCTCTTTAATTGTGGAACACAAATATATTTCAGGGACTTAATTCTGCAGTGGTCTGACTAATTTGCAATTTATTTTTTAAAGAAATTATTTGATGTCTAAGGGCCTTTAAAAAAAAAAAAAAGCAGCCTTTTCCTTTTGAACAATGAAATCACGTTTCACTGGCATAATTGGACTGGAACACAGACAAGCTCAAGTTTAGCTCTAAACTCAGAACCCATGAAGGTCGATTGGAAAAACGCAGTTGCCCATCCCAGTGTTAAGTAGCACTTTTTTTCAGATTGTGTCACAAACATGCATATAAAACAAGAGCTAAGTGTTACAGATTAAAGCTTGAAGCTTTCCAGTGATGTCAGTTAAGAGAGAAAAATAAAAGGAAACTTGCAATACTTCAGTTGAACTTTCTTTAACAGCATAAGGAGGGTGAGGGAAAATCAGTTAGGTTAAAGAAACAGTCTGTAGTAGGACCAATTTTTTTAAATTAATTCACCGAGCTTTGCTTTTATATCAGGGTAATATCAATTTACTTACAGCCTAAACAAACAAAATTTGTCTTTTTAAGAAATGTCAATTCTCTTAGCTACTCAATAAATCAATAACAATAAAGGACATGTCCTGCTCATAGACCAATGCACAGCAATAATATCCAACTGTCTCATTTTGTACCCTTTGCTCTGCTAACCACGTTTACTTATTTATAGCCCCATCTTTGCTCCCCTCCTCCATCACTATTTAGTGGCTAGTTTTGACCTTCAGAGTCTGTGGAAATTTTGTTCAGCTTTTGACTCCTTCTACTTCTACATTTGAGTAACTGCCTTCTACATTCGCACTTACCCGTCATTCGCTTGTATATTGGTACCCTTGAAAGTATTTTCTTGTTACCCAGCAAGAAGAGATTTGCCACACTAACAGAGAAACAATCTATGAAATGGTAGAACAGAGATTAAATCACTGGAGATAAAAGAGACTTTGCAAGGCAGTGAGTGTTATAGCTAGTGATGAAGTATTTTAGGATGGACAAGTGTAAAGGTTATACTTTAAAAAATACATATTAACAAATATTGTTACCATTCAGTTCAGTTCTACTGCTGCTGCTGCTAAGTCACTTCAGTCTTGTCCGACTCTGTGCCACCCCATAGATGGCAGCCCATCAGTTCAGTTCAGTCCCATACTCCAATACTTTGGCCACCTCATGCGAACAGTTGACTCATTGGAAAAGACCCTGATGCTGGGAGGGATTGGGGGCAGAAGGAGAAGGGGATGACATAGGATGAGATGGCTGGATGGCATCACTGACTTGATGCACATGAGTTTGAGTAGACTCCGGGAGTTGGCGATGGACAGGGAGGCCTAGCGTGCTGCGATTCATGGGGTTACAAAGAGTTAGACACGACTGAGCAACTGAACTGAACTGAACTGAACTGAATTGAAGCTGAATCGAGCCTCTGTACCCCCAAACTGAATTAAATCGCAGACACAGAGTTTTGGATGAAGTAGAAAAGAATAGCTTTATTGCTTTGCCAGGCAAAGGTGGGCCACAGCAGGCTAATGCCTTGAGAATTTAGAGTAAGTAGTGACCAGACCACCTGACCTGCCTCTTCAGAAACCTATATGCAGGTCAGAAAGCAACAGTTAGAACTGGACATGGAACAACAGACTGGTTCCAAATAGGAAAAGGAGTACGTCAAGGCTGTATATTGTCACCCTGCTTCTTTAACTTCTATGCAGAGTACATCATGAGAAATGCTGGGCTGGAAGAAGCACAAGCTAGAATCAAGATTGCCGGGAGAAATATCAATAACCTCAGATATGCAGATGACACCACCCTTATGGCAGAAAGTGAAGAGGAACTAAAAAGCCTCTTGATGAAAGTGAAAGTGAAAAAGTTGGCTTAAAGCTCAACATTCAGAAAACGAAGATCATGGCATCTGGTCCCATCTCTTCATGGGAAATAGATGGGGAAACAGTGGAAACAGTGTCAGACTTTATTTTTGGGGGCTCCCAAATCACTGCAGATGGTGACTGCAGCCATGAAATTAAAAGACGCTTACTCCTTGGAAGAAAAGTTATGACCAACCTAGATAGCATATTGAAAAGCAGAGACATTACTTTGCCAAGTAAGGTCCATCTAGTCAAGGCTATGGTTTTTCCAGTGGTCATGTATGGATGTGAGAGTTGGACTGTGAGGAAGGCTGAGTGCCGAAGAATTGATGCTTTTGAACTGTGGTGTTGGAGAAGACTCTTGAGAGTCCCTTGGACTGCAAAGAGATCTAACCAGTCCATTCTGAACGAGATCAGCCCTGGGATTTCTTTGGAAGGAATGATGCTAAAGCTGAAACTCCATAACTTTGGCCACCTCATGGGAAGAGTTGACTCATTGGAAAAGACTCTGATGCTGGGAGGGATTGGGGGTAGGAGGAGAAGGGGATGATAGAGGATGAGATGGCTAGATGGCATCACTGACTCGATGGACGTGAGTCTGAGTGAACTCTGGGAGTTGGTGACGGACAGAGAGGCCTGGCGTGATGCAATTCATGGGGTTGCAAAGAGTCGGACACAACTGAGCGACGGAACTGAACTGAACTGAGTGAGAAGTTTTATATTAATGGTTCACAGGGGGTATGATCAGCTCATGGACAGTATTCTGGTTGATTGATGGTAAGGTAACTGGGAGTCAGAATCATCAGTCTTCTGGTTTCAACCTGTCTGGTGTCTATACACTTGTGGGCAGCAGAGTAGTTAACTTCTTGCACCTGGTGGGGCTTTCAGTATCTGCAAATAGCTCAAAAATATTGTTATATATAGCTCTAGGTGGGAGGAGGACCAGGAATCTGCCCCCAAGACTGCATTATTATTTCTTTTGACTATTCCTCCCTTGTCTCCACATGCCCTCCTTTTTGTAACTAGCAACTGTTTCAACCTGCCTGTTGGAAACTCAAAGAAAGTCATGGAGGCTGAATGAAGCCTATTTCCTATAATTAAGAAATGGGGGAAACAGAAAAACAGTTGTGTCCAGAAACCTCACAGGCACAGGAGATATAAAGGAAAGGAAATCACCGTGTGTCCCTCCGAGAGCATCTGAGTTTGTCTGACCCCAAAGCCCGTGTTCTTTGGCTCAGCCTCTCCTCCTTCAGTGCTTTCCCTCATTCTGCAATTTAAGATTTATAATCAATATCCTTTCAGCCCCTGCCTTCCAACTATCCACCCTCTCAGCCCAACTACCCACACAGGCCTGACCTTTGCAGTTCACTGAGCTTCTGGCCATTGTCAGACCTTTCCTGCACACTACTACGTCATTGCTTCAGACACTGACACTTGGAATGCCCTTTGGCCACATTTTCACCTAATGAGATTCTGCCTTAAAGAACATCTCTTTATTGAAGCTGTACCCAGTGCCTGATCATATCAAATTCACCTCCTTGAGGGGCCCACAGCGCTATGCCCTAGCGAAAAATTTGCTGTATATGGTTTTTTCACCTCATTCAAAGAGACTTTAGAAGATTGTTAATAAAGCTACTTGGGGACATATCTGCCTTTCTCATCATGTTGTGAATTCCTCAAGGAAAAGATTGTAATTTATGTATCTGAAATCTCGGCAGGATCTGGTAAGTGCCTTGCAGCAAGTAGGAGCCTAAACTAAATGTGTATTGCCTTGAATAGCTTGGCCTTAGCTTACCTAGCTTACATTCTGTAGTCTCTGAAACAGACAGAAAAAAATTAGTATGTTAAATGAAATGAAAGTCATTAGGGTGAAATAAATTAACGTGCAGGAGAAACGAAATCTCTCATTGTCTCCAAGCTAGTTACCAATATTGGAGAAACACTATTTAACAATTACCAGTTAGCTAGATCAAAACTGCCTGGAAGTTACTGTCTGCTACATTAGCATGGTCAAATCAGCATTTATTATGGATTTGAAGGCATATAATGATGTTTTCCAGGTTAAATAAAGGAAAAAGAAAATAAAACAGAGCGGAGAGAAATAATCACAGTCAATAAATGATGTCTCCAGAGGAACATCAATATAATGTAATTAAAAGTCAAGAAAAAAATCTTTTCATTCTGAATGTAGTTAAATTGTTTATCTTTTTACTGTTCGAAACGTTTCATCAAACTTACTCAGCAACGATTCCCTGTGGGCCTTTGCAGGCACAAGATAAATGTGAGGTTTGAAAGTTCTATTCTTTGGAGATATGTTGATGTATTTTACTTTGAGTTATTTTGTGTGTCTGTGTATAAGCATGTGTGCATGCACACCTGCATGCTCGCACACGTGCACACATACACAACTGCAAGAAGCACAGAATGATAAGTCAAAATGCCAACATCTGGCTCTACATCTTAACCCATGATACTAGCGGAGCATACCACCTTCCTGGGCTTCCTTCTCTTTACAACTAGGGTACTGAAATGGACAGTAACTGAATTTCTTTCTGCTTTTTATGCCCCTGGAGCCCATGCAAATAAGTATTATCTAAATAATCACCCAATACTAGACCTTTTAAGTTGTTGGTTTTTTTTTTTAATATATATAAAAAGTAATACCTAGCAATCTCTCTGGTAGGACTCCTATGTTCCCCGGATCATCCTCACCTATGAAATCTCAAAAAAGAGACAATGCTTTAGCTGAATCAGTGTTCTGATTTAATCTTACATCAGGTGTTGCCATACAATCTTATTTTGTCTTCTCTCAGTTTGGTTTCACACATGAAAAAAGAGGGAAAAAAAAAATGCCCTTGCAAAATGTGTGCAAATTGTTAAATGTCAGCTGAATGTCATTTTCCAAGTTTGGCTCTCAAATAAGGCTCTCTGAAAATTGGTTGTCATCTGCTGAGAGTTAAAGGAAAAGATCTCTGAAAAGGTCCTTAGAGGCTTCATTTCTGGAGATTTTTAAGGTCTCACAGGAACTGACTGTTTCCCCACTTATGCCATTTCCCCTGATGTCCTGCAATTGTGTGGTCCTCCAAGCTTCCATGTCTTTGATTGTGTCATTTGCTGGCCAAAAAGTGCCCCATCATTGATTCAAAGATGACCATTCTTCACAGACAACATGGAGGTAACTCTTCTATGAAGTTGTCTCGTCTCTTCAGCCACACAGTCCTTCCCCTGTCTGCAACCCACCAGTGTTTGAACCCTGTGCCAGTTAGTCCCGGTTTAGACTAGCCCTGGTTTAGACAATGTTTGTCAGACTACATATTTCTTATCTTGAAACTTGCTTGTAAACTCAAGGTAGAACTCAAGTTTACCTTAGCATTCACATTGCTTAGCACAAAGTTAGTCATACAAGAGCCCTTCCAATACACACTTGTCACATACTCATCCCTATTGTCCTAAACAAGCAGAATGTCCTCAATTCTTTAAGGATAGACCACACATTGTTACTTCTTTTAAATGATAAGTAATGAAGGCAAAGAAACAAAGAATTAACAGTGATGCTTCCTTTCTTGATTATATAAAATTATAGATCAAAGTAACATTTGGGCCTGAATTGCCTGGACCACTGTCTTCACCACCTAATTAACCTTGCATCCTCTAAAGACATTTGCCCATCCCCTAGGACTGCTCTTCATAACCTAGATACAATTTCCAGTCCCTTAGAGAACTTAAATATCACAAATGCACATACTGAGTACCACTAGGGAGAGAGGTGTAAACTGCCCAAGGATGGACATGAGTACCTGCTGGAACTATATCCTCCTGAAATCCTGTGCATTTGTCTTACTGCCAGATTGACCTTCTCCTGAGAAATGTGGTTATTTTTCTCTCATTGAGGTATCATAATCAGTGTGTTGGCTCTTGTTTTCCTTCCAGGTAAATGGGACAGAAATAGATGAAGAAAAATGCAGAGAGAGTTTTGATGAATCTACACAGTGTTTTATTGCTGATGTAGACAAGTTCCATAAATTTCTAGAAGCGTAATGCTTTAAAAGGAAAGAGAATTGGAGTCAAAAGGGAGGGGGGTAAGGGTAATGGAAAAGGTATGGTAAGTTGATGCACCTTGTCAGTAGTTGGGCAGAAACATTCTGCAGATGGACCTCATCACATAGGAAAAATCAGATGTCATTGAATAGAGCTTAATGTTTTCATCATAGTGAGAAGAGACTTTTACTTGCCTAAGAAAAATGTCTTAACTAAATAATAGAGTTTTCAGAGACCACAGACAACAACAAGGTAAAATATATCTGATTTATGGCAGGTTTAAAGGTCTTCCCACATGTGAGTCTAGGGCCACAGTCGGTGCCATGGTAAAATGATAAATGAAAAAATAACTCTGGGGTGGTAACCACCACACCACGCAACCTCAGATTGGAATCTAAATGCTGAAGATGAGCAAACTACATTACAGGTTTGAAGAGGCAGATAAAGAAAAGAGAGTGACATTGGGAGTCAGAAAAGTGGAATTTTTGTTCCAGATTTACTAATCATCTGCATCACTTTCAGGAAATCATTTCACCTTTCTTTACCTGTACTTTTGTATCTCTGAATGAGACTAACAATAGCTTGTTCTATTCACTCACTGGGATGTTGTATGAAATAAAGCACAGCATGATAATAGATGAACGAGCTCTTTGAAGAACTCAAAGTACCATATAAATGTGAGGTCTTAATGATGTTCCAAAGGTATCATTTCAGTGAGAGGGATAAAAAAAAAGGAACATATTATTAAATTACATATCTGAGGAGATAAGTGGCATATTGGGAGGGCTGCTTTCAAGAGATATTATAAAATCTGGCATTCTGTCTTTTAGACAGCAGCCAATCCTCATGCAAAATCATAGATCTGAGATGAGAGAAAGACAGCTGATGATGTACAGAGGGTTAACGGTGTACCTGAGTGAATTGCAGGAATGCACTGACAAAACAAAATTGGTGACTTATGTAATGAACACCACAATTTAGCAAGGATACAAAAGACAATATATAAAGAAGTAAGAGAAGATGGAGGTTCAGGGCAAATTGAAAGCTGCCTGCTGAGCTTGAAAGGATAATTATGAATAAGCACTCCTTCCTACCCAAAGACACGGGAGCTTCACAACTACAGATAATTATCCAAACCTTCACTGAGGTCCATCCTGCCAGTTGTGTGAATAATACCTTCAGAAGACAGCTAACTCCAGGTTCAAGGAAAAATAATTATTTAATAAATACTTAATGTGCACCTAGTATTTTCTCAGATTTGTCTTTTAGGTTGGGGAGAGGGGATTAAGAAAAATAAACACTGGAAAACTCTGCCCTTATAGGCTAGCTATAGAAAGGATGAAAATGTAGGAAACTGTGCTTAAATGCTAACTACAGGTCACTGGCTATGACTATTACACTTGCTTAGTTGGTTATTATATTAGTTTTATATTGGTTAGTTGGTTATTATATTTTAGCTGGTATTATAGTGGCTAGAAAGACAATGAGAGGGCTTGCTCCATGATATCTGAAAATGTTTCTGGTCCTTAAATTCTAAAAATTTTATGAGCATTTTCTTTGCTAGAAACAATATGCAGAGATTGCTCTCTCCCGTCTCCCAGTAGAAGACTAGAAAGTATCTTGGGAGAGGTGAAATCTGTCTACCTCACATTTAGGAATACATGGATGGAGGAGCCTGGTAGGCTGCAGTCCATGGGATCGCAAAGAGTCAGACACGACTGAGCGACTTCACTTTCACTTTTCACTTTCATGCATTGGAGAAGGAAATGGCAACCCACTCCAGTGTTCTTGCCTGGAGAATCCCAGGGACAGGGGAGCCTGGTGGGCTGCTGTCCATGGGATTGCACAGAGTCGGACATGACTGAAGCAACTTAGCAGCAGCAGCAGCAGCATACCCAGTTAAGAGTATGTGTTCATGCTAAAAAGAAAGTCTTAAAAATAAAAGTAGGTGAAAGTCTATATACTAGACACTAAAGTCCATTTCTAGCTTCTAGAACACTGGCAACTAGGTTTCTACCCACTTGTACCCCCTCTAAACCATCGCATTCACTTCTTCCAGGGGAAGAGGTTTGGAAGACACTCTTTGGGAAAAATGTACAAATTCAATAAGAAATCTATAAAGTATCTGGGGCTCAAAGCCTTCCCTGGTCCTTACAATGGAACTCAGGACTAGTAGGTCCCATTCCACACAGAGGCTCAATAGCTCAGCTCTGAAAAGAGAGCCTGGGTTCTCCAAGTAGCATAGTGTGCTGTACCGTGTTCAGTTACTTCTGACTCTCTGTGACACTATGGAGAGTAGCTGGCCAGGCTCCTCTGTCTCTGGAATTTTTCAGACCAGATTACTGGGGTGGGTTGCCATTTCCTCCTTCAGGAGTATCTTCCTGACCCAGGAATGGAACCCGGGTCCCCTGCATCTCCTGCATCATAAGCAGATTCTATACCACTGAACCACCAGGGAAGCTCCTCCAGGTAGTATGGGTAGCCTCCAAAACAAATTCTCAAACAGAAACAATAAAGGGAAATTGAAGAAAAGAAAAAACTTGCCAAGAGAAGAAAACTTAAAACACTGTAACTGATATTTTCAGAGGTTAAAAAAAAATTGTCTAATCCCTTTTTAAAGAAAAATAATATTTATAAAAATTGAAGACATTTATTAAAGTAGGAAGAATAGTTTAATGAATTATGTGCACCTATGTATGTGTGTGTTAGCTCCTCAGTCATGTCCGACTCTTTGAGACCCCATGGACTATAGCCCATAGGGTACTCTGTCCAGGGGCTCTCCAGGCAAGAATACTGGAATGGGTTGCCATTCACTTCTCCAGGGGATCTTCCAGAACCAGGAATTGATCCCAGGTCTCCTGCATTGCACTCAGATTCTTTAATGACTGAGCTACCAGGGAAGCTGAGTTTGTGTACCTATGAGCCAGTTTAAAATGTCAACTTAGAGTCATTTATTTTACTTCTAAAAGATCATCCACTTCATACCCCAGATTATTTTGAAGATCTTGGAATAATAACATATATCAGGACATACCTCTGAAAGAAAAGTACTTTAAAAAAGATTGACTGCAATAGCATTATCACACTAAGGAATTAATAATTATTCTTTAAATAATCAAAAAATCATATTTCAAATCTATCTGGTTGCTTATTTTGTTTTTCATATTTTATTTTATCTATTGTTTGTTCAAATCAGGATCCAAATTGTGGCACTGTGATTGTCAACTAAATTTCCTAATCAATTAGGCTTCTCTTCCTTTCTCTCTCTTCTCTTTTTATTTACCTTGCAATTTATTTTTTATGAAATTGTTTCATTTTAATAGTATATTTCACACTATGGATTTTGAAATTACATCCAATTGGTATCATTAGTCATGTTTCTCTACCCTGGTAATTCCTATTTATTAGTAATTAAATTTAGAGAATTAGCAAAACTCAAGTTCAATATTTGGGCAAGAATTCTCTATAAGTAATGATATATACTTCTGTCAGGAGGGATATAGTGTTTGGGTGTCTACCTTTTTGTGACATTTTGACCTTTGAAAAATCACTGAACTTGAGTGCCAAAGAATTGATGCTTTTGAACTGTGGTGTTGGAGAAGACTCTTGAGAGTCCCTTGGACTGCAAGGAGATCCAACCAGTCCATCCTAAAGGAGATCAGTCTTGGGTGTTCATTGGAAGGACTGCTGTTGAAGCTGAAACTCCAATACTTTGGCCACCTGATGCGAAGAGCTGACTCATTTGAAAAGACCCTGATGCTGGGAAAGATTGAGGGCAGGAGGAGAAGGGGGAAACAGAGGATGAGTTGGTTGGATGGCATCACCAACTTAATGGACATGGATTTGGGTAGACTTTGGGAGTTGGTGATGGACAGGGAGGCCTGGCGTGCTGCAGTTCATGGAGTCACAAAGAGTTGGACACAACTAAGCAACTGAACTGAACTGAGCTGAATTGCATTATTTCATTAAAGATTGCAAAATAACCTAATTCTATATGTTTTCTTCATTTTATTAACTGGACTGTTTCTATTAAAATAAAACTTTCTACCATATTTTATTTTCTTGAGATACATTTGTATGAAGAAAGTCATGACAAGTGCTTAATTTTTACCTTTATAAACTAATTTTCACAATAAAAAGTTGATTTTCTAGCCTTCTCCAAAGATAATCAATGAAGTTTTTTTTTTTCTTAAGTACCGTTAAAAACTGATACACTTATATGTCATCAACCTACTACAATCTATCATGAATACTGTTTTTTTGATGCTCAAAACCTCATCAAGTCGGTTCCTGAGTCTTTTGACATGATCTGAGATTCTTCGGCAACATCTTTCTTTTAGATTTGACAAGATATTCCTGGATTATCTTGTATGTTTCCAGCTTTAGATCTGGATTCTTTCAGTTCTCCAAAATCTTCTGGGTGTTTCTAGTGGAAAACGACATTTCTACGTCAGAATCTTTTGCTCTAAAGCCAGTTCCTTTCTGCTTTTTAGGGAGACTTAAAAGTATATTCATCCAGAATTCTTGGTTGTTTGTACTGGTGTTAATCACTCAGTCATGTCTGAATCTTTGTGATCCTATAGACTGTAGCCCATCAGGCTCTTCTGTCCATGGAAATCTCTAGGCAAGAAAACTGGATTGGGTATCCATTCCCTTCTCCAGGGGATCTTCTTGACCCAGGAATTTAACCCAGGTCTCTCGCCTTCACATAGATTCTTTACCCTTTGAGCCACCAAGGAAGTCCTTGTAATGGTAGGGTTGATCTAAAAAACCTAGTCTATCATTCAAACAAACTCATCTCAGGAATTTTGACAAATCTGTTTCTTGGCATTTTCTTCCCGCAGTTATTTGACTGGCTCATTCTTCAATTCTATCAAGGATTTGCTTAAAATTCAGCTTTTCCATGAATAGTTCCCTGATTGGATAGCAGAGAAGTTAGTGAGGACAGACTAAAACTCAACATTCAAAAAACAAATATCATGGCATCTGGTCCCATCACTTCATGGCAAATAGATGGGGAAACCATGGAGAAACAGTGACAGACTTTATTTTCTTGGGCTCCAAAATCACTGCAGTTGGTGACCTCAGCCATGAAATTAAAAGACACTTGCTCCTTGGAAGAAAAACTATGACCAACCTAGACAGCATATTAAAAAGCAGAGACATTACTTTGCTGACAAAAGTCCATCTAGTCAAGCTATGGTTCTTCCAGTAGTCATGTATGGTTCTGAGAGCTGGACCGTAAAGAAAATTGAGTGCCAAAGAATTGCTGCTTTTGAACTGGTGTTGGAGAAGTCTCTTTAGAGCCCCTTGGACAGCAAGGAGATCAAACCAGTCCATCCTAAAGGAAATCAGTCCTGAATATTCATTGGAAAGACTGATGCTGAAGCTGAAGCTCCTATACTTTGGCCACCTGATGAGAAGAGCTGATTTATTAGAAAAGACCCTGATGCTGGGAAAGATTGAAGGCAGAAGGAGAAGGAGATGACAGAGGATAAGATGGTTGGATGGCATCACCAACTTGATGGACATGAGTTTTAGCAAGCCCCAGGAGTTAGTAATGGACAGGAAAGCCTGGCATGCTGCAGTCCATGGGGCTGCAAAGAGTCAGACACAACTGAGCAACTGAACCAAATTGACTGAATCAATGAATAAATGAATAGTGCATATATAAAACACAAAGAGAGGCTTATTAAAAAAGGAACATAGGATGGCCAAAAAAGAACTTTAAAATATCATAGCAAAATAAAAAAATTCAAAATCCAGAAGCATGGATGTCTAAAATAGTCAAAAATCAAAAATACTCTCAAAGGTAAAAAGATCATATTAAAAAAAACTTTAAATGTCACAGAAATAAAGAACACAGATTTCTAGAAAGAATTAAAAGAAATCACTGAATGCCAATCATGATAGATGTAAAAGACACATATCAATGCATACTATCACAAAATTTCACAACATTGTAGACCAAATGACAATCCTCAAAATTTCTACCAAAAGCAGCACAGTAATTACATATGAAAGTTATAATGTTACTAAATTCTGAAAAGAATAATTCTCAATCTAGAATAAATTATCAATTGAATATAAAAGGGAGAATATGGACATTTTCAAACATGTGAGTTCTCACTAAGGGAAAGGCCAGGATTTATATCAATCATGGAGAATTGAGTCCAGATTCCTACAAAGTAGAAAGAGACAGAGGGAGGAAGGAAAATAAAAAGAATGGAAGGATGCACAAAGGACTATCTGATTCGTTTGAACCAACAGAGAGTATATCTCTGCAAATGTCGGATTAGGTAAGGATGTTTTATTTATTGATACACAAAGATCCTAGCAAGTAAATGTATGTAACTATTAAATTTAAAACAGACAATGTTGAAAAATAGAAACTAAGTTAGTATACCATATGGATCAGCTATGAATAATGTTTACATAGTCATAATGAACTAAATATTGCCTAGTGATCTCAAAACTATGCCTTACTTATATTGGAAGAGGATGGAAAGGGAATGGCCTGGACTACTGTGTGTATGAGGAGGGTGGTGCATGTAACAGAGCTAAATTTATTTTTCAAAGGAAGGGTTAGATGGTACTGTATTTAGCTGAAAGATTTAGAAATAACAAAATAAAAATAGTACCTGTAAACATGAAAATGAACACTAAAAGATAAAGGTGAAAGAGGTAAAAATATTATCTTGAAGGAGCAGGAATTGGGAATGGAAAGATACTTTTTTTATACTTAGTAAGATTTTTTGACTTTTTAGCTGACTTTTCATATCTTTGAGAAAACTATTTAAACATTTTTTAAGAGTGAATAGACCTTAAAAGGGAACATTTGGGAAATAAATTAGTCTAATTAATGTCAATTTACATAAAAGCATGTGTTCTAGTCCAAGAGTAAGGCAGATGATATCTTGAACAAAGTTGGATGTGTGCAACCAGAGGCTATCTCACCTGGGCTCTGATGTTGTAGGTAGTTTTGCTCCCAAAATATGGGAACTGGAAATCCAATAGGGTTTGGTTTTTCTAGGGCTCTCTTGATCGTTCCAAAGAATTCACTAGCCAAGAAAAATTGTTAAAAGTTTCAAATGTCCTCAGGCAATTGCTGACACTTTCAAGGATCTCCTTGAAAGAGAGAAAGGCAATGTGTGATCATGAACACGGGGTCTCTCAAGGCTGATTGAGACCAGGCTAGTAGAAGGGATTAGCAAATGGCAGGCCCAGGATCCTAAAGAATATATAGATGCAAAGAACCTCATTTTATCCACAATTCAAGCCCTTCACCTTATATTCTCAGCCTTTGTCTTAAATTCTTCCCAAACTCCACCCCAGGCCTTAACTCTCTTAGGGTAACAAATAATCAATATTACATAATCTCTTTCCCTTTATTCTTTTTCTAACACTCATATATATCCAAGAAGTTTGTTACCTGGAATTTGTTCTTCTAATTCTATATTTTTAATGTGTACTACTGTGCCTGTGTGTATGTCCTACATTGCTTTAGTTGTATCTCACTCTGCAACCCTATGGACTGTAGCTTGCCAGGCCCCTCTGTCCACAGATTCTCCTGGCAAGAATGCTTGAGTGAATTGCCATGCCCTCCTCCAGAGGATTCTCCTGACCCATGGATTGAGCCTGTATCTCTTCGGTCTCCTGCACTGGCAAGTGGGTTCTTTGACACCAGTGTCCCATGGCAGCTCTCTATTTCTGCCTATAAAACACAACATGAAATTTTTTTCCAAATATTCTTGGAAACACATAGAAACTTTTCAAATGTACCCTTTAAGCATATGTATTGTTTAATTCATGCTTTTTCTTGTTTCAGTACAATAAAATACCCCCAAAGGAGTCCAATTTCATCATTTTGCAGTTATCTTTATAACATTTTGGTCCATCTATAAAATGGGCTCATTTCTATCCATATCCTTCTCACCTGCTCAAAACTGTCCTTCAAAATTCTCTAAAAAATATAGATAAAAATTGTTATCTGCTGGAAGTTTATCAATAATAAAGACATATATACCATATACCACTATGGTATATAAACTATACATATACACTACATAGAGTGAAGAGACCTCAGCGGCATGGAGAGCTAGTTTAGAAGATTCCTGCAACCCAACAAAGTCTGGGTGTCCAATATGTCTAAAATTCCTCAAAAAGAGTATAATTCTTTGGACTTAGGTTGGAGAGTTTCCTGTAAACTGCAAATTTTCATTCATACCAAGGGGAAAGGAGGATCCCAGACTTTTTCCTAAACCAAATTTGACTGGTGGAAGGGAAATAAATATAAAGATTCTGGGTGTCTAGAGCGGTCTAGATTTTAAGAGTAGGGATGAACCTACAGGAGAAGATTGATGACTGATCATCATCTGCTTTACAGCCTGTCTCAACATCAGTCACAAGTAAAACCAACAGGACTTCTGCTGAAGGTAGGATAGGAGCGTGTGCAGAAGTCAAGCCCATAGCAGACATCCTGATATATGGGGACCAGTGTTCTGTGTTCAGTTCTGTGACTTTCTTGTCTCTGGCCTAGGAACGACATTTGTACTAATGTCCTTTCTCTATCCTCCTTTGCACATGGTCACACTCAGGCTCAACAACATAGAAGGCTAAGGGAATTGAAAACATCTAACCATTATCCACATTTATCAAATGTAGATAATGGACCATATACTTAGATGCTTACAATTTATTAGTGTGACCAGTACAGTTAGTTCCCATTTTTTGAATTTCTACCGTAGTGTAGGCATAATATATCCCATGAATTGTTTCAATAAATTGTAAGACATTTCCAGATCAGTTATTTTTTCCCCATTTTATAGAAAAGGTAACTGAGGCAGAAGGCCAACCAGGTGTGAACGACACAGATGGGTTTCACAGACATTTCTGCTTAGTTCATAATTCATGCTATTTCCACTGTGTTGGGCTGCTTCTCTGAACGAAGCACACTTTTCGATCTCAGTAACAAACTAATGGGGACTATCACTTGGAAAAAGAAACCCATTGTCAGTGGCTCTTAAATCATACCAAACTGGCAATTACATAAACCACTTTATGTGGAAGACTATCCAAGTAAAGAGTGCATACATATAAGTGCATGTATATGTATAAAAATATTACAAATCCTTGAGTGCACTGTAAAAGGAAACTTTGCAATTCATATAATGCAAAGTAGTGTTGAACTGTTTTGTAACATATTTAAATCCACCCTCCCCCATGACCTTCTTAACATTCTACTACTTTGCACTATGAAAATCTTCTGTGTGCATATACTTTCAGCTACTTAGATTGGTTATCTTTCCATGTAAATACTTCAGACTTTGTATCTGGTATAGGATTAGTTCTAGGAAGATCAGTTCAGTTGCTCAGTCATGTCGGACTTTTTGTGACCCCATGGACTGTAGCACATCAGGTTTCCCTGTCCATCATCAACTCCCAGAGCTTACTCAAACTCATTTCCATCGACTCAGTGATGTCATCCAACCATCTCATCCTCTGTCGTCCCCTTCTCCTGCCTTCGATCTTTCCCAGCATCAATTCCTCGGTGCTGAGCTTTCTTTATAGTCCAACTCTCACATCCATACATGACTACTGGAAAAACCATAGCTTTGACTTGAAGAGATCTCTAGTCTTTTCCATACTATTGCTTTCCTCCGTTTCTTTGCATTGATCACTGAAGAAGGCTTTCTTATCTCTCCTTGCTATTCTTTGAAACTTGGAAAGCCTAGAACTAAAACAGAGAAGGAGGTCATAAACAATGGAAACTCAAGGAAGAACATAAATATGCCTAAACTAGAAAGCAGAAATACCTGCTGTTACCCTAGCTCTATCCCATATCCCATATCCTTTAAAGTATTAATCAGTAGAGAAGTTTCTGGAGCTCAGAATCAACAAGATTCAGTTTTACTTATTCCAAGTTAAAGAACAATCTCCTTTCCACCTCACACTCTTTCCACCCTGTAACTTGTTGGATATTAATAAGAAACTCAAAATGGTCAACTCACAGATTTTCAGACAAACTTGGCCAAACTCAAAAGACAGCTTCAAATGGGCAAGGAGAATACTAGACCTTTTGGGGTACTATCCACCTAGTCAGAACATTTTACCATTCATCCATCATTACTTATTTCCTCATTCTAAAATGGCCCCATGCCATGACAGGGTGCCACCTGCTGCCCTGCAATCATTTCTGTACACATTGCACCTTTGGCAAGAGACTGACATTCTTGTCTAAGGTACTTATTGGTCTCACATTTATGATAATTTATCAAATGTCTTGCTGAAATTCTAAATACTTTTTATGAGGGCATGTAAGAGACTCATAGCATCTTAGCTTTTTTTGGCACAAATTGAAAGCTTTGAAATTTCCTGGGCTCTCTTAAAAAGAAGATTAAGGCAAATACATTTCTTATATCTCCTAAAGGGATTGCTTTCACCCTCAGGCTGTAGGCGTTTCTGATGCCAAGGTTGGCATGCTGAATTGTTATTTTCTGTAATCTACTACATGAAACCATCTAAAATTCTGACAGTTGCATTTGGAATTAGGTCCTAGTCTATCAGTCACCAGGGCACCCCTTCTCCTCAGTGAATCACTCGATACCAGACCCTCCACCCCATCATCAGTATCATGTAGCTAATACATGCTTGCTGAAAACTATCTTATGCCAAATGGGTCTAAATGCATGAAATTAGAGAAGAAAGGATAGCTCTAGACCAGGTGTAATGAGAGTAATGGAACCCTTCAATAAAATTGTGATTACCCCTATTGCAGATGGATTAACAGAGGCTAAGAGGAATACAGTAAATTGTGCGTCGACAACAAAGTTCAAAGGTGCCATGCTTGATAACAGGACTCCATGTCTTCAAAGATCATGTTATATCCACTTCTTAGTGATACCATAGGGAGAGAATACATACTTTGAGTATTGTCTCTTTGAGTAATCTACACTGCATGACTACTTGGCATCCAGTTGAAAATGTTCTAAAAGACACCTCTATCCACTGCTGAAATTATGCTAAAAGAATGCATACACACACCCCCACACACACACAGACACATACAATGCCTTGTTAGAGACAGGGAGAGGCAGAATCACATGGCTACCTTGTTTAACCAAAACAATAGAATCTAGCATTAAGAACATACTCGAGTGGAATAAATTCTCCTGTATTTCAGGAAGTATATCCAGATTACCAGAAAATTGGCCATCAGTCTATTTCCAGAACATGGGAAGATTTCTCTTAACTGCAACGATATAGCCATGCTACTAAAAATGAAAATAGGGAAACAGCTATAGAAAAATATGCAATAAAAATACAATGCAATATACCAATGTGAATAACATGAAGGTTTAAAATTCATAGTAATAATATTCAAATGGTTAAAAAAAAAAAATAAGAAATGAAAGTATGCAATCCCAAACAAAGGAAATGCCAAACAATGTTCAATCTAGCACCCAAATGCATTCATCTCATACACTAGCAAAGTAATGCTCACAATTCTCCAAGCCAGGCTTCAAGAGTATATGAATTAAGAACTTCCAGATGTACAAGCTGGATTTAGAAAAGGCAGAGGAACCAGAGATCAAATTGTCAACATCTGTTGGATCATAGAGAATTCCAGAAAAAAAAAATCTACTTCTGCTTCATTGATTACACTAAAGCCTTTGACTGTGTGGATCAAAACACACACAGAATTGTCGAGAATTCTTAAAGAGATGGGAATACCAGACCACCTTACCTGCCTCCTGAGAATTTCGTATGCAGGTCAAGAACCAGGAGTTAGAACTGGACATGAATAATGGACTAGTTCAAAAGTGGGAAAGGAGTACGTCAAGGCTGTATATTGTCACCCTGTGTATTTAACTAATATGCACAGTACATCATGTGAAATGCCTGGCTGGATGAAGCACAAGCTCAAATCAAGACTGCCAGGAGAAATATCAATAACCTCAGATATGCAGATGACACCATCTTTATGGCAGAAAGTGAAGAGGAACTAAGGAGCCTCTTAATGAAAGTGAAAGAGGAGAGAGAAAAAGCTGGCTTAAAATTCAACACTCAAAACTTCCCATCCCATCACTTCATGGCAAATAGATGGGGAAACAATGGTAATAATGACAGACTTTATTTTCTTGGGCTCCAAAATCACTACAGTGATTGCAGCCATGAAATTAAAAGACACTTGTTCATTGGAAGAAAAGCTGTGGCCAACCTAGGTGGCATATTCGAAAGCAGAGACATTACTTTGCTAACAAAGGTCCGTCTAGTCAAAGCTATAGTTTTTCCAGTGGTTCATGTATGGATGTGAGAGCTGGACTATGCTTTTGAACTGTGGTGTTGGAGAAGACTCTTGAGAGTCCCTTGGTCTGCAAGGAGATCCAACCAGGTCATCCTAAAAGAAATCAGTCCTGAATATTCATTCATTGGAAGGACTGATGCTGAAGCTGAAACTCCAATACTTTGGCCACCTGATGTGAAGAACTGACTCACTACAAAAGACCCTGAAGCTGGGAAAGATTGAAGGCAGGAGGAGAAGGGGACAACAGAGGATGATGGTTGGACACCATCACCAACTTGATGGACATGAGCTTAAGCAAGCTCTGGGAGTTGGTGATGGACAGGGATGCCTGGCATGCTGCAGTTGATGGGGTCTCAAAGAGCCAGACATGACTCAGTGACTGAACTGAACTGAATGCTAGTTTTTAAAGTGAAATTTTATTGACTTTAATTGACATGGTTGAGGTTGCTATAACAAATTTTCAGAGTCGATAGCTTATAGACAGCATAAACTTATTTCTCACAGTTCTAAAGGCTGGGAAGTCCAAGATCAAGTTGCTGGAACATTCAGTTCCTGGTGGGGGCTCATTTTCTGTTTCACTGATGGCCATCTTTGCTGTGTTCTCACATGGCAAATGAGATAAAGGAGGTTTCTTGGGGTCTCTTTTATATGAGAACTAATCTTATTCATGAAGGCTCCACTTAATGACTTAATGACCATCCAAAAGCCCCACTTCTAAACACTGTCACATTAAGTGTTACATTTCAACACATGAATTTTTGGCAAAATACAAATATATTTGGTCTCTAGTAATTAATGTATTCAAAATATCATTATTTTAGGATATAATCTATATTACAATCTATTCATGAGATATTTTACATTTCTATAAATCCAATGTGTATTATGAACTTGAAACTCACCTTAATCAGACTAAAGTAAACTAAAGAGCTACATAGAGTTAAAGGCTGCTGCTACTGCTGCTAAGTCACTTCAGTCATATCCGACTCTGTGTGACCCCATAGAGGGCAGCCCACCAGGCTCTGCCATCCCTGGAATTCTCCAGGCAAGAACACTGGAGTGGGTTGCCGTTTCCTGCTCCAACAAGGTAAAGGCTACCACACTGGCTAATGTGGCTTTATAGTACGACCAATGGAAGGAGCTAGAGTGTGTGTGCATCAGTACCTTAGAACAATATCTACTTTTCTCCTTGCTGGTGCCTTTGGCTCATAAATAAAGATCCTGTCTAACCAGTAAACTGGAGAGTCAAGGGGAGTTGAAAAGGCTGGAGAAAGATTTCAAGGATAAGTACAGGCAGCTGCAATCGACATCCCTAAGGGAAAGAGCTATCTACTTGCAGATATATCACTGGAACGGATGGGTTAGCTAGGGAAAGAGAAGTCTTAGAAGCAAGACTTCCTGTAATGTGTAGATTTATAAATACCTTGGAATATGAACCAGAAAGTGGAGATAGTCAGAACTCTGAAGGACGATCTGCCCTGAAGAGGGATGGAACAGGAGCTAGGAACATGCACCAGAAGCCCACTGAGGATTCCAGAAGATTCAGCCCCTGCCCACTGCTAGAGAGGAACCAATAGCCATACCTTTGGTTGACAGATATTTTGGTTGAGAAAGATTTCTCCCAGAAGGGGAAAAAAAAAAAAAAAAAAGCTGGGCAGAAACAATAATAGCAAGAAACAACAATAGCAATATAACTGAAAACAGCATTGCAAATCAATGGCAAAAAGATGGATTATTCTATTTCATAACTGTCATTGAGACTGTGAATTAGGAAAACACTAAGTATATCAAAGTGTTAAACCTTTCTCTTTAATAAAACAGTAGAGAGCTAGAAGAAAATATCAGAGAAGATCAATATTTTCCCAAGATGAAAAAGATTTTTCTAAGCATAAAATTTATGGAAGAAAGCCATTTGGGAGTGTGAGAAACAATCAATGTGTTGGTATCAAAAATAGAAGAGTTGTGAAATTCTACAAACCTAAGCTGAATTAAAAACAAATGATAAATAAGAAAATGTTAACATAAATTTTTTTGACAAATTGAAATAAAAAGTAATGAATGAAAGACATGTATAGACACTTCAAAAAACAGAAAACAATAGAGAAGTAGATGAATGGCATGAACAGACAATAGCCTGACAGAATTCAAATAAACTGAAAGCTGAATTACAATATTTAGCCTTATTAGTAATACTAGAATAAAGCAATTCAAAAGACACCATGCATGTGAAATTCATCTACGGGATTTGTTTATCCTAGCATTACCTGTACCAGCAAAAAATAAAGATTGAGGATACTATGTGCTAATAAGGGAAAATTGGTTAAATTAAATTAAATTACATATAAAATTATAATAATGTTTAATGATTTTTTAATGTGCAATAAATAGGAAAATTTAGTGTACAAATATTTATGTGGAATAATTCTGAATTAAAAACATACAGACTCATTTTCACATATAAATGCATTTTTGTTAAATTATATATGCTTATATTTTAATAAATATATTATTAGTTTATATTTTATTAAGAACATACATGTATATAAGATTCTATGTATTTAGATTGGGGACAGGAGGAGAAGGGGACGACAGAGGCTGAGATGGCTGGATGGCATCACAGACTCGATGGACATGAGTCTGAGTGAACTCCAGGAGTTGGTGATGGACAGGGAGGCCTGGCGTGCTGCGATTCATGGGGTCGCAAAGAGTTGGACACGACTGAGCAACTGAACTGAACTGAACTGAACTGAGACTCGTGGACTTACCAGGTGGCGCTAGTGGTAAAGAACCCACCTGCCAATGCAGGAGACAAGAGAGATGCAGGTTCAATCCCTGGATGGGAAGGTCCCCTGGAGGAGGGCATGGGAACCCACTCCAGTATTCTTGCCTGGAGAATCCCGTGGACAGAGGAGCCTGGTGGGCTATGGTCCATAGAGTCACAAAGAATCAGACATGACTGAAGCGACTTAGCATGCTCGCATGAAAATATACATAGAAAACAGAAACAGACAAATACATTTATAGAAAAAAGTTTGAAATAAATGCATTACATTTTAGCATAGTTATATCTGGAAAGTAGTTATGAATTGTTATCTTTCTGTATTTTTTGCAGAAAGATTAAAGACTTTTATTTTGTATTGTTTGTACTTTTTAATATTTTTCTATTTTTCAAGATCTAAAACAATCATGTATTATTTTTATTTTTATCGTTATTACTGATAAATATATTCTAAGTATGAGGAGATAATACATTTAATATGGGGCAAGAGAGGGAGATGGCTACCAAGACTAATAGCACCTCTCTGCTGGAGCCAAAGTACTAAAGGTTAATTTCTGGTTCACGTGAAAAAAGTTGCTGCATTACAACATCCACGGGAACAGATTACACATAGAACATGAAGAACTTACAGAGAGAGAAATAAATATGAGTGGGAATTCCTGTGATCTGACTTGGCTGGAAATAAAACCAAATCCTTGAAGAGTTTTTGAAAGGTAGATGGTAAAGGCTTGGGGTTGAAGAACATTTTTTGATAAAGACAAAACTCCCAGACAGTTCCTGTGCAGAGAGCTTCTTTTATATATGGTGTACAGGATATTTCTCTTCTTTACAAGTTCTCTTCCTTCCAGAAAGCAATCCAAGCCATCTATTTTCCAGTCTGGATGTTCTTGGATCTAGGAAAAGTGGTAGAATTGTATCAGCTTCCTAGACACATAGTTCAGAGATACTGACAGCTCTCACTAAAATATCCCCTCCTCTAGAATAAGAATGCTAAGGATACAATAGATGATAATTTCAGTTTAGTTAATGCATTAATAACTAATTCTTTCCTTGTATCTTGGCCAAAGTCATAGGCTACTCCTTTGGCCATTGTGTTTAGGCCAAGCGTTCTTTATACTTGGATTATTGCTGGACAGAAGTCTAAGTTCGAGATATATCGTGTGTGTGTGTATGTGTGTGTGAATGTGTGTGTGCTCAGTCATGCCCAACTGTTTGTGACCCCATGGACTGTAGCCCTCCAGGCTCTTCTATCCATGGAATTTTCCAGGGAAGAATTCTGGAGTAGGTGCCATTTTCTACTCCAGGGGATCTTCCTAACCCATGGATCAAACCCATGTCTCTTGGATCTCCTGCATTGGTAGGCAGATTCTTTACCACTGCACAACCTGGGAAGCCCCTTCAAGATATACTATTAGTATGTAATTCTCAACTTTGGAGAATATATGCTTATTGAAATAGACATTTCAATTAACTGCACACAATTTGATTGTAATGATCTCAATCTTTAATCTCATATGGCGTTTCTTAGTTTCCATCTCCTGCCTTTCACTTTTAGTATACCTTCATCCTTTTTTCTTTTTTTTTTTTTTTGGAAACTGTCTCCTCTGCAACTAGTTCTTTTTTCTGCTTAAGGGAATTTCACCTAGCTAGTGTTTCTTTTCTATATGTAGCCCACAGTGCAACACAGAGAGTTCCCCAGCCTACAGGAGGGTAAAAAATGATCCAGAGAAAAAGTCTTCTTTAGTGAAACACACCTATGCACACCCAGTCGATTTATCTCCACTTGGGCCACTGAGAATTGCCAAAATACAATAATACTTTTCTTTCCAGCAAATTCCAACCCAAATCATATTTGGCCATTCCCAGACACCAGTTCCCTTTATACTGGGCTGTTACAAAATCTTTTCACATGAAACAATTCTCTTTAAATTAATTGCAACGTGGCTTTTAAAGGATGAGCCCAACCAACAACAGGGACATGGCCCAGGATCCCAATGCTTGGAACTTGCGGATTCCTCAGGTGAACTTGAATCCTCTTCCTGAAGGTGAAATCTGTCTTCAGAGTCCATGAGCCTTTTAGTCCCATGAAAATTCTTACAGTGTCTATAAAAATTTCTGCTGTTAACCTTTCTTGTGTTATAAAAAGCACAACCACGTTCCTCATAACTGTTTGATGTCTTATATAAAACCCTTTATAAAATAAAATAAAAAAATCTCCCCAGATAGCCTCAAAAGAAAAGTTGCCAGTGTTGTCTTTAAATGGCATGCTTATTTAATATCAACGTGAAGATGGAGTCAGAACTCTGAATTCTGGGCTGCTTGTCCTGGCATTGAGGAGCCCTGCTAAAACCTGCCAGTTGCTAAAATATCCCCTCTACTCCATGGGGAGATAGTGTCAAGAGTAAAAGCCAGAAAGGGAAATTTTGGCTGGCATCCAAAAACAGTTGTAGAAAAGAAGGTTCTCTCTCCGACAGCACTCTGACATGCTTTCTTCAGTTTTGCCATGAAGTTGAAATCTTTCCTCAGGAGAGATGAGTGTATATATAAAGATAGCACAAGTGTGGTGGGCTCAAGAATTTCAAACATGGCCCAGTCTGACATGAAGGAAGGAAAAGGGGGAGGGGGTGGGAAAGAAGCCGCTGAACTTCCAGAAAGGGCTGTCAAAAGTACATCATTTCAACAGGTTTGCCTTTGAAATGTTTCTACTGCCAAACTCTTCTCAATGATTCTAGCATAAATTGGACCCAAATCTTGTATTATTTTATGTAAGGCTGCTTCTTTGCTTGATTTCTGGTTTAGATCTATTGTACATATAATGATATATGTGATCTATAGGGTTAAAAATTTTGCACTTAAAGGATAATTAGCACACAGCATATTAATATCCAAAGTGCAGCTAAGAAATGCAATCAAAAATTTAGAAAGCCTCTCTGGAAAAAAGGTGGGGTGATAGGGAAAATACGTAAAATGAAGAAACCCCACCAGTTTCAACAGGCAGTAACTGTGTCTCAGGTAACAGAGTGGCAGGCCTCCGTCATCATGTGGCCTTCAAACTCTGCACTGGTGGTTGTTGAGGGCCCAGTCTGTGTGTGGACACCAACATACAGAGAGAGGCGCAAGCCAGAAGCACCCCTCAAGCAAAATAAAACCTCAAAACAGACACATATACATCTGTTTCCTACACACAAAACTATCTCTTTACATAGAAAATAGGAAAACCTTGGCAGTTGTCTAAAGAATGCCTTCAGTTACTTTAACAACATATAACAGGTATGTTAAACCTTGACCAACAGTGTGGGTGTAATAAAGCAATTATTATTTCACAATTTCTTATGTTTTGAACTATAAGAAAGGGCTGAGTTTCTAAACCTGGGGTCCCTCTCAATAGCTGTTAATAAGTAAGCAGAGAAATAAACCAGGTATTATTGTTTGTTTGCTGTCATTTAGTTGTCCAGTCATGTTCGACTCTTTATGGACTGCAGCCTTGTGGACTGTGGCCTGCCAGCCTCCTCTGTCCATGGATTTCCCAGGCAAGAATACTGGAGTGTGTTGCCATTTCCTACTCGAGGGGAGCTTCCCAACATAGGGATCGACCCCACATCCCCTGCAGGTCTCCTGCACTGCAGGCAGATTCTTTACCACTGAGCCATGGGGGAAGTCCCCCCACCCCGTTTTGTTTTGTTTGGTAACTAGGTGGAAAGCTGATTGCCATAGAAGCCTTATAGAGCCATCAAAATCCAATATGGAAACATAAAGTACATTTTTCTTGATTTGTCTATGCAGTGAAATTCTGGTTTTGTTCTTGCTTCTTCCACTAGTTGTTTGTCTTCTTTACAATAACAATTCCTCTCAACATCCATTTTCTCACTTGTAAAACAAATAATAATTACACCTATTTCTCAGTGTTATATAATTCTAAAAGGTGCAAAAGACGTATCGCTAGCAGACTATAAAATGCTGCACACATGTTGATCATCGTGAACGGTAGTAATATCTCTGATTCATTTCAGTCACAAGATTGAACAAAGGATATTTTATAGCTTCTGAGATTTTTTAATCAGTTTCTAATGTACTAATTTCATGGTCATAAAATATTAGAGCTGAAAGAGATCTTAGAAATCATCTCATTCAAACATCCTCATTTTTAAGGCCCAGAGAGTTTGTGACATGCTCAAAGTCAAACAGCAAACTTAAAAAGTCACAGGCATACATAGAATACAGACATATTTCAGATGCATATATCTGCAATATAGGCTTTTATAAGCTTGCTAAATGGTTTCTTTGAAAAGATTCTCTGACTTTTTGCAAAAGATTAGGTTAACAAATCTGGCTTTAAAGAAAATTTCTATAAACTGAATTTTCTATTTACCCATTAGTTCTTATAATGCAATTTAGAAAAAAAAAAGATCCCATGGACATAGCTGACAGAGACATCTTTTAAAGCTATAATCCTGCCATCTCATCCCCTTCATTAAACCTTTCTATCAGCCCTCTCTTGCCCTATTATAAAAACTCCTTGCCATCTCCTACAAAGTCTGTATGCTAGGTTTCTGGCTGTTTTAGACAAACTTATTTCTAACAAAATACCTCATTCATCAATTATATTAATACTTTGGATACACCTGCTATTTTTCTTTTTTTTATTTTCCTGAGATTTAGGTGATAATTTTCCTTCAGATCAATGCATGGTACATCTTTTGTAATTCATTTCTCAACTAAGTGTCATCTCCTTGATGAGGGTCATTTGAGCCCTCCTTATTCTCTTATCTGTTTCCTTATCTTACTCATGGTCTCATCCTATCTGGAATAGTCTTATTCACAAATACTTTGCATGTGTAGTATCAGCCTCTGCCATTAGAACATAAACTCCACTAAAGAAGCATTGGTTTTCTTTCTCAAAAAGCACTGACTCCCCAGACCAACTAGTTAACACTAGCCCAGTGCATGGTAGTAGGCACTATACTGTTTATGAGCAAAACATAATTTATTGACAAATGAAAGAAGGAAGGAAGGAAGAGAAAAATGAGTAGATCACTCATAATTTTTTATAAGAAAGATATTAGATGGTGATTGTATTGTTTTCATACTAGCTTGCAGCTCCAAGCAGGTGGCAGCACCTCGACAATCAGGACTGCATTAGAATTATGTGAAGAAATATGGTCACTTGGCAGCCAGATTAAAGAACACCAAAGACAAACATTTTGGTATTAGAATTTCAAATGAAACCAGGCCTCAGAATCATTATGTGTAGGCATTAATATATAATATTCCATATTCAAGATACATAGTATTCAGGCACCCAGGAGAGTGAGGAGAAACAGAGAAGATACAAGCTCTGACATAAAGTTCACATAATTTGCTTTGGGATCATGAGGTATAAATACAAGTTGTATAACTGTGCAAAAGTTAAAGAACTACCCAAAAATTGAAATAGCAACTCTTAGAAAGTAAATGTGTGTTTCTCCTTTAAATTCATATGCTGAAATCTACTTTCCAATGTGATGCTGTTTGGAAGTAAGGCCTTTGGGAGGTGATTAGGTCAAGACAGTGCAGCCTCAAGGATGGAATTAGCATCCTTATAAGAGGCCAGAAACCATGTGCCGATACAAAGAAGGCAACACCCTACAACTCCAAAAGGATACTCACCAGAACTGGACTATTCTGACTCCTTGATCTCTAATTTCCAGCCTCTGGAAACTTGAAAAATAAATTTCTGGTTTTTTTAAGCCACTCAATTTACCATAATTTGTTATAACAGCCAGCACTAAGAGAGCCCTGAAGAAAAATATGAATCATAGAGTCCCTGATTCCATATCAGGTAAATCAAGAGTCAAGAAGCACTATGAGTTCAAGAGAGAAAATGGTGCTGCAAACTGATACACATTGGTAAGATGTATGTAGAAGGAATATTATTGTCATACACATTCATTATTTTAGGCAGTGAGGGCTGTTCCAAATACATAAAGATTTCATTCTCTTTATTCCTCCGTGCTCACATGCCTCTGTGATGATCCTGAATAGCACAGGAAACTTTGTAGATACAGCACAGAGTCTGTCTACAAAAAACTGAGCACAGGCAGTGTGTGCTTTTTATGCCTTTTATATTACCTTCTGGGGTTTTCTATCTCTAGTTCCAGCTGAAAGTGATAGCAGGACTAGGGTAGTCAGATCTGCTAAACAGTAGGCACCAATGAATCAGCCTGAATGTGAGCAGGAAGGTTTTCTAGCCAAGCTATGAGTAAACTAAGTTCCCTCAGTTTTCCTTCTTTCATCCCACTGCAGTTTCTTTTTACTGCTCATTTTTTGGATAAGGAAATGGCAATCATCAGTAGAGTATATGTTTTGTATCTTTCCTTCAATAATATCTTGGTATCTCTATCCCAGATGGGGTTAGGTTGAACTACCTAGAGAGATAAAAATCTCTGGTCTTAAAGACACTACACTCAGAGAAGCTCAAGCAGTCGCTACTATAAGGTAAGAGCCCAGTTCTGCTGGCTTGGGATGCTCATGCTGACCCTTTTCCCTTTGCAATTCTTAGTCCTGAATGCTTGGCTCAGAGAAAGGGTGGATTCTTCTTTACTTTGGCTCAATTCTTTAAGCTAGTCCTGATCATGATACATTGATAGTTAGTTCAGTCACTCAGTCTTGTCCGACCCTTTGAGACCCCGTGAATCACAACACACCAGGCCTCCTTGTTCACCACCAACTCCCGGAATTCACTCAAACTCATGTCCATCAAGTCAGTGATGCCATCCAGCCATGGTGCTGGTCAAATCTTTTAATGACAATTAAGTGAATGGAGAGATGTTTTGATTCATTTACAACTGATACATATAGTCTGTGTCAGATAATTCCTTTGTCTTAAGCTATAAGTCCTGTTCTCTGTGGAAAGTTGGAGAAAGGTAGCTGAAACATAAATACCAAGGCTTGGGTTCAAACCCCAGCTCATCACTTTATCTTTGTAACTCTGAGCGAGGTCATTAAATCCACTAACCTCAGTTTCTCTTTCTTTATAAAGTGCTTTTAAAATGTATCATACTTCCCAAGGTAAAGACCAAGGATTGAAAAGGATCTTGAATTATGGGTGTAATGTGCTTACTTTTTATTCTCAACTGTTTGATAAAATTATTCCATATATGGATCCGAAAACTGTACTTTCATATGTTGATTATTTGGCTTTGGCTTTGTTTCCACAGGCCTAGATTGTATTTGAATGCCTGATGCTTTTATCTATACCTGATATTTGCTGTGTTTCTTCATTTATTTTTAACTCTGATCTCTGCTGGGGGCAGGTTCGGTTCAGTTCAGTCGCTCAGTCGTGTCCAACTCTTTGCGACCCCATGAATGGTAGCACACCAGGCCTCCCTGTCCATCACCATCTCCCAGAGTTCACTCAGATTCACGTCCATCGAGTCCGTGATGCCATCCAGCCATCTCATCCTGGGTTGTCCCCTTCTCCTCCTGCCCTCAATCTCTCCCAGCATCAGAGTCTTTTCCAATGAGTCAACTCTTTGCATGAGGTGGCCAAACTACAGGAGCTTCAGCTTTAGCATCATTCCTTCCAAAGAAACCCCAGGGCTAATCTCCTTCAGAATGGACTGGTTGGATCTCCTTGCAGTCCAAGGGACCCTCAAGAGTCTTCTCCAACACCACAGTTCAAATGCATCAATTCTTCAGCGCTCAGCCTTCTTCACAGTCCAACTCTCACATCCATACATGACCACAGGAAAAATCATAGCCTTGACTAGACAGATCTTAGTCGGCAAAGTAATGTTTCTGCTTTTCAATATGCTATCTAGGTTGGTCATAACTTTTCTTCCAAGGAGCAAGCGTCTTTTAATTTCATGGCTGCAGTCACCATCTACAGTGATTTTGGAGCCCAAAAAAACAAAGTCTGACACTGTTGCTGTTTCCCCATCTATTTCCCATGAAGTGTGGGACCAGATGCCATGATCTTCATTTTCTGAATGTTGAGCTTTAAGGAAGCCTTGCAAAACACTGTAGTTGGGGAACCGTCTTATCCTACATCCCTATGTATGTATATATATATCTCTATATATATCTATATCTGTATATATATATATATGGCAACATACTGCTTTTTGTATAATGCATCATGAATAAATTTTGAAATGAGATTTAAGTTATTTTATATTATCTACATTGTGACACTTTGTAAAAGTATTCCTACTCAACACTGCTTATTGTTCTTTCAGATAAAACTGCAAAATTGTGAAGGTGGTTAAGCTATATATTTATTTTAAAACTAGGGCTCTTTATCTCTTGTATCTTTCTTCAAGTTCCGTTGTTTGGTGACCCAGGCTCTCCTTATCATTTTCACACTGCACACAGACTTGGGGGGCATGGAAGAGCTCATCACTTCCTGGACAAGAGCATCTGTATCTCACAGGAGCAGAAATGGGGGATGTACAAGTTCATTATAACATTCAGAGAAGCTGTTGAGTTTGCTCTGTGCAAATCAGAGATTTGTAGAAATGATCACATTTCTATAGCCTTCCTTCTCTCCACAGCACGTTCTGCTCATTAACTCGTTAATCTTTGTACCACTCCTGCCGTGGAGGTAACTATTATTAGCTTCAGTTTGTAGATGGAGAAATAGAACTAAAGTACTAAAGTGAAGTTCAGAAACGCACCCAGAATCACAGTGAGAGATATTGCTGGGAGTAGGATCTGAGCCCAGAAGTCTTGTCTCCCAAATGCCTGCTCTAACAGAAACACCCCCTCCCACCCTGCCATTAGCATAATGGTTAAGGGAAGCTGTCACTTGATTTCCTGGATCTGCATTCACCTAAGCTACTGAACTCTTCTGAACACACATACAGCTGAGTTGTTCTAACATTTACACTGCCAAATGTCTGCATAATTTTTCTCTTTTCCTTACCCAGCTGTCAGCAGCTGCCCTGCCTGACAGAATGTACCCACTTGGTCAGGAAAATACATTTTGAAAAAAAAAAATGTTACTCTTCAGCCCAGTGCTGCAAAAGAACTATGATATTTCCACCTAGTGAAACAACACATTTCTTTCTGAAAGGAAAATTGGGTCATATTATTCCTATGCACTGACCTCTGTGCCTCCCACTCCAAAGTGCAAATGACATTTTGGTTTATCACTGTGATGATGATAATGAAAATGATCTGGGAGTGGAGATATTTGGCCAGTTCAGCTTGTAACTTCTGATCGTATTTATTTTCAGGAGATATGGAAATGGAGAAGAGGGAGGAGACTAATGTGTGTTGGGCTCGCTGTGCTGCACTCACTGATTGTCGCAAAACTACAAGGTGAGTACTGATGCTCCCATTGCAGAGCTGAGGAAATAAAAAATGTAGACTCAGGGAGGTGAACTTGACCCAGATTGCTCAGCTAAGGACCAGAACTATGATTTGAACTCAGTTATATCTGACTCTAAATCATATCAAATCTATACATTACAATAAGAATATATCAATGACATTGACTCATGTTTCAGCTGAACTCACCTTATAGGATCTGTACTTTTGAAAAGAGAAACTTTGCCTTAGAAGTAATTTGCCAAGCATGAGCTCAGGGCTGTGCTGGGGTCTCAGGATTCTATCATTCCATTCTATGAGTACACAATTAACTGGCATATCACACTGTGGTAACTCAAATGCTTTTATTAGAAACAGAATATTCTATGAGTTATGCATTCCTGTGTAGGCTTCAGAGTAAAAGAATCTGGAGTCTGGTTATGCTGGAGGAGTTCAGTGTCATAGTCTATTACAGTCAAGGTAGTCAATTAGACAAATGTGTATACATGTATCATGGTGGACCAAGCAATGCTATATAGATCACATTTCCATTCACAGATGTGGAAATGAAGTTCAGAATGCATATCATTTCAGTTCAGTTCAGTTGCTCAGTCATGTCCAACTTTTTGTGACTTCATGGACTGCAGCATGCCAGGCTTCCCTGTCCGTCACCAACTCCCGGAGTTTACTCAAACTCATATTCATTGAGTCAGTGATGCCGTCCAAGCATCTCATCCTCTGTTGTCCCCTTCTCCTGCCTTCAATCTTTCCCAGCAACAGGGTCTTTTCAAATGAGTCAGTTCTTTTCATCAAGTGGCCTAAGTATTGGAGTTTCAGTTTCAGCATCGGTCCTTCCAATGAATATTCAGGACTATTTTCCTTTAGGATGGATTGGTTGGATCTCCTTGCAGTCCAAGGGACTCTCAAAAGTCTTCTTCAACACCACAGTTCAAAAGCATCAATTCTTCGGCACTCAGCTTTCTTTAGAGTCGAACTCTCACATACACACATGACTACTTGAAAAGCCATAGCTTTGACTAGACAGACCTTTGTTGGTAAAGAAATGTCTCTGCTTTTTGATATTCTGTCTAAGTTGGTCATAACTTTTTTCCAAGGAGCAAGTGTCTTTTAATTTCATGGCTGCAGTCACCATCTGCAGTGATTTGGGAGCCCCAAAATATAAAGTCTCTCACTGTTTCCATTGTTTTCCAATCTATTTGCCATGAAGTGATGGGGCCAGATGCCATGATCTTAGTTTTATGAATGCTGAGTTTTAACTCAACTTTTTCACTCTTCTTTTCCACTTTCATCAAGAGCCCCTTTAGTTCTTCTTCACTTTCTGTGATAAGGGTGGTGTCACCTGCATATCTGAGGTTATTGATATTTCTTCCGGCAATCTTGTTTCCAACTTGTGCTTCATCCAGCCCAGCATTTCTCATGATGTACTCTGAATATAAGTTAAATAAGCAGGGTGACAATATGCAGCCTTGACATATTCCTTTCCCAATTTGGAACCTGTTATTCCATATCCAGTTGTTCCAGTCCATTGTTCCATGTCCAGTTTTAACTGTTGCTTCTTGACCTGCATACAAATTTCTCAGGAGGCAGGTCAGGTGGTCTGGTATTCCCATTTCTTGAAGAATTTTCCACAGTTTGTTGTGATCCAAATGGTTAAAGGCTTCAGCATAGTCAATAAAGCAGAAGTAGATGTTTTTCTGGAATTCTCTTGCTATTTCTATGATCCAGCAGATGTTGGCAATTTGATCTCTGGTTCCTCTGCCTTTTCTAAATCCAGCTTGAACATCTGGAAGTTCACGTACTGTTGAAGAAGCCTGGCTTGGAGAATTTTAAGCATTACTCTGCTAGCCTGTGAGATTAGTACAATTGTGTGGTACTTTGAGCATTCTTTGGCATTGCCTTTCTTTGGGATTGGAATGAAAACTGACTTTTTCCAGTCCTGTGACCACTGCTGAGTTTTCCAAATTTGCTGGCATATTGAGTGCAGCACTTTCACAGCATCATCTTTTAGAATTTGAAATAGCTCAACTGGAATTCTATCACCTCCACTAGCTTTGTTCATAACAATGCTTTGTAAGGCCCACTTGACTTCACATTCCAGGATGTCTGGCTCTAGGTGAATGATCACACCTTCGTGATTATCTGGGCCATGATCTTTTTTGTACAGTTTTCGTATATATTGTTGCCACCTCTTCTTAATATCTTCTGTTTCTGTTTGGCCCATACCATTTCTGTCCTTTATTGTCCCCATCTTTGCATGAAATGTTCTCTTGGTATCTCTAATTTTCTTGAATGCATATAGGATTTCTTGAAGATGCAAGACCAGCCAGTAACCCAGGTAAGGCTGAGTCAAAATTTCCCTGCCTTCCCAGCTCTCTCTCCTGTAGCACATCTAATTCTCCGCTTGCCAGCCACGCAGTAAGAGCATTTCTTCCTTTCTCTGCACTTCCTCTTTGCTTCTCTAGTAAGCCCATTGAGACATAAAGGAAAATTTATCTCTCCTGGGAAACTTTTAACTTTATATTTAGACTTTGATCAAAAAATTAATAAATGTGGTGCCAAACAATAGTTCTTTCAAAAACTTTATTTGAAATATGCATTCAGATATGTTTATACACCTAGCTATACTATTTAGCAGGCTCAGATGGTAAAGAATCTGCCTGCCATGCAGGAGACCTGACTTCTTTCCCTGAGTTGGGAAGATCCCTTGGAGAAGGGAATGGCAACTCACTCCAGTATTCTTGCCTGGAGAGAATTTCATGGATAGAGGATCTTGGTGGACTATAGTCCATGGTTCGCAAAGAGTTGGACATGACTGAGTGATTATCACTGTACTATTTAGCACTTACATATGAAACAATCACCAGTGTAAGCACTACACAGGTTAAGAAGCAAATATTTTCTAGCACCTCAGAAGCTCCTGTGTGACCCTTTCTAGGATAAGATAAGCATAATCCTGACACAAAATAACTCTGCTTTTTTTTTCTCACTAATCTAACATAGAACGAAAGTGGCAAGACACTAAAACATTTGCAAAATGTGACTTCACTCATAAAAGTTAAAAAATTAAACTATACTATTCAGAAACATGTACATATGGGGAAAAACTATTAAGAAAAATAAGCAAACTAGTGATTGTTAATTGGGTAAATCAAAACATGACATCTCTCTGCTTCAACTCCTTCGGCAAGAGTGTATTTTGTGTGAAATACACCCCTGCTTTTCATCTAACCCCCAGGGTATGTGAGATCCAGTGCCACCCTCTAATCTGCCTTGATCCTCCTTGCTCTCAGCCTTCTGCACCCATGGACTTTCCACCTGTTTCCAAGAACACAGGAGGCTCATCTGTGGTCAGGCCCTTTCTGAGTTGCTTTTTCTCAGGACCTTTGCATTGTTAGCACCTCGTCCAGAGATCTCTATCTAATGTCACTTCCTCAGAGAGATTCTCCTCCACCACCTCTAATCTAAACTAGGAATAAAACTACCATATGACTCAGCAATACCACTACTGTGCAAGTACCCTGAGAAAGCCATGATTGAAAAAAAAAAAAAAAAAAACATGCGCCCCAATGTTTATTGCAGCACTATTTACCACAGCTAGGACACGGAAGCAACGTAGATGTCCATCAAAAGATGGATGGATAAAGAAGCTGGGTGCATATATGTGATACAATATTACTCAGGAATATATTAAGTCAATTCTAGTGAGGTGGATGAATCTAGAGGCTGTTATACAAAGTATAGTAAGTCAGAAAAAAAAACAAATATTGTGTATTAATGCATAATTATGGAATCTAGAAAAATGGTACTGATGAACATACTTGCAGGGCCAGAAATAGAGATACAGACATAGAGAACAGACTTTGGACACAGCTGGGGAAGGAGAGGGTGGGATGAATCGAGATAGTAGCACTGAAACATATGCATTATCATATGTAAAACAGATAGCTGTGGGAAGTTGCTGTATAACACCAGGAGCTCAGTGCAGGACTCTGTGACAAACTAGAGGAGTGGGATGGGGTGGGGTGTGGGGGGAGGTTCAAGAGGGAGGGGACATATGTGCACTTATAGCTGATTCATGTTGTTGTAGGACAGAATCCAACACAATATTGAAAAGCAATTATCCTCCAATTAAAAATAAATTAGATCAATTCACTTTATGTTATCCATCATAGCATTTAACACTAGTTACTTTTTACTGTTAATTTTTTTGTTCAATTATGTCTGTCCTCACTAGAACATAAATGCCATGAGGGAAAGGGCTGCCGCTATCTTGATGATGCTGCCTCCTTGGCAACTAGAACAGTACCTGGTACACAAAAGAGGCTGAATAAATAGCAGTTGAGTGAATTGTCAAAGAGCAAATCATTCTCTGTGCAGAAGGAGATCAAACACAAAGAACACAGAAAATTTTCATAGAATTCTGAGCTTGTGGCTGAGAGCTGGGCAGTGGTAAGAACCGAACATATGAAGAGAATGAAATAGACCAGTGGAACAGATCTTGATCCAAAGGCCAGGACATGGATACTCATTTTAGGATGAAAATCCTCAAGTAAAAAGTGTTGAGTTTTAACTACTTCTCGTGATTCCCACACCACTCCCACTTCTCTGGTCAAAGAAAGTAGCTTTTGATTAAACCATTGTCTGTTGATTCTAACCCACACCCACACCAATAACAGGGAGAAAAGGGAGAGCTAAGAAGGACTCAAGACAAGTGTGAGAACTCAGTCAAGGTGCACTGGGACTTTGGGAGACTCATCCTTCTCTGTGTGCAGTCCTAACTCATGCTGTGGCCGTCATCCAGCTCTGTTATCAGCAGACCACGGGTCTTAATCAGGGGCAGGTGACCTTGTGAAGCAGAAATAATATGTTACAAAGATACAGTGTAACAAAAGATGTGTGCAAGGCTTGGCTGCCAAGCCAGTTTTTCTAAATAACATTCTGATTGCATTCAATGCCTCAGCAACCCCACTATTCTTGCTGCCCAGGCTCACTGTAGCCAATATATGCACTGGAAGATGAAAAACCCAGGGACCCACTGGGCGGAAGCCAAATCACATATCAGCAACATCAGAATAAGGGCAGATAAAGCAAGCCTGTTAAATATTTAGATGTGTAGAGCCCCAGAGCATGACATACACTCAGCTAGAAATGTACTTTTATAACCAGGATACTTGAGATTATAAACCAGTAGAATATTGTGCCTGTTAAAGGGAAGTGAATCTGAGAAGAATTTGCTGCATATTAACCTACAAGATTTAAATCAGCACTATCAAATCACATGGTTAATTGAATAGTAGCATTATCCCTTACATTTGCATTTTGCTTTTGTTGTTATAAATCACTTTCACAGATAAAATGCTTTCTGAGGCTCAAAACAAAAATCCATGGAGATTAGCAAGTATTTTTTGAGCATCTGCTGTGGACAGAACATTAAACCCTACATTATGAGAGATACAGAGACTAGCTCTCAACTAGAAAGAGGGCATACAGAGAAATGGTCAAGAATCATCTCCTTGAAGGAAATGTAATGGAAGGAGGATCAGTCAGGTGGATATCAAAGATCAAAGCAGACTTTAATGGGAATAAAAAGCATAATCCTGTGCTTGTTATCATTAAGAAACTGTCCTATGTTAATGGCTTAGAACTAACCATACCACAATTGCATTTAGCACATACGAGGAGATAAAACATTTCAAAAGAACACAATTATAAGTACAGTATCATATGCACATGCCCACTGAGTGACCCACATAGAAGAGTTAGAAAAAGGCAGACTGAATAAGGCTTGTAGAAGAAATTGGATTTGGGCTAGTATTTCAGAGAAAAGTAATATGAAAAAAAGCGTAAGTGAGTTTGTATATATGAGAATGTACAAACGTGTTCGCTCAATTGAGGGCTTATTTTTCACATAGAGAATAATGCAAGTTCTCAAGGGTTACAGAAGTATCCAGCTAGAACTCAAATATATTACAGCCTCTCCTACTGTAAAAGTGCAACCTACAAATAAAAGAGATGAACTGTTTGCCCATTCAGTAAACAGGGACTGAATATTGGAGATGGAGTTAGAAGACATATGTATAGACAAGGTATTTCAACTGAGAAGATAGAATGCAGGAACTATCTAGAACACGTACGCGAGGCTCCTGGAGGAAGCACTGAGCTGATTTAGAGAACTGATAAGAGTTAGCAAGGAGAGGCCTGGGAGAAGGGCATTTCAGATAGAAGAAGCAGAAATGGAAAAAGAAAGGGCAGTGCATGATGAGTATAGTAGGCCACCTTTCTGCTGATAGCAAGAACTATCGAATGAGCAGAACCCACCAGAGCCCTCATCTCTCTTTTCCTGAGTGAGGGCCTTGATGAGACAATAAGAAAGGAAGATGACGATGCACACTCCCATCATGAGTGACCACTTCAGAAGTCCCACCAGCAGCATTAGCAACAGGCAGGGAACTTCAAGTGCAGGTCCCTGCTTGGCTCCAGCTACAGTGGTAAACCCTGAGGATTGCTTGTTCCGGAGATGCTACTTCTCAGATTATACCCAAGGTAAAAGCAAAGGTTTAAAAATATCTGGCAATTGACAATAATGAAGTTGAGCTTGATATTAAAGCCTGTTAATTTGTATTAAATTGTATACACACTTCTTCAACCTTCTGCATTCTTCCCTTATCTTCTGTTTTATTTTCTTTGGTGTCTCTTGAATATCCAAAGGCTTGCTTAGAACTATTAAGTTTAAATATGTTAAGATTCCATGGTTTCCCTGGTGGCTCAGTGGTAATGAATCCACCTGCAATGCAGCAGAAGCAGGTTCAATCCCTGGTTTGTTAAGATCTCCTGGAGAAGGAAATGGCAACCCACTAAAGTATTATTGCCTGGGATATCCCAAGGACAAGGAGCCTGACAGGCTATATAGTCCATTGGGTCAAAAAGAATTGGACACAACTTAGTGACTAAACAATGACATTTCAAAGTAAGTGAAGATTTCATTATAGTTATACCTCTTTAACTTTTCTTAACAAACTATCTAAACCAAAACTTTGAAGAAAAATGATACTGTTTAGAGCCATGGCTAGGCTTCCCTGGTGGCTCAGATGGTAAAGAATCTTCCTGCAATGCAGGAGACATGGGTTTGATCCTTGGGTCATGAATGGCTACCCACTCCAGTATTCTTGCCTGGAGAATTTCATGGACAGAGGAGCCCTGTGGGCTACAGTCCATAAGTTTGCAAAGAGTCGAACATGATTTTGCAACCAACAGTTTTTTCAGACCAATAGCAAACCACCAGGAATCATTGTTCACTAGTGCTTTCTTTGATGATAAACCCTGACAATCACCTCTCTTATTTCATTGATAAGATATCCAAATAGAACAACTACAACAAAAAGAAATCATGTAAATTGAAGGGTACTTTATTTTTCCCTGCTGTAATGTTAGAGAAACAGAGACACTACATGGACACTTCAAGCAAAGAACATACAAAGACTTAAGAAAAACCCGAACTGTCAATTTAGCCAATTGTAACTGAAGACACCCTGTAAAAGAATGGGAAAACATGGACCGGGACCTAAACTCACAACTGCCCAACTGTGACCCTCTTAGGATTACAACTCTTCCATCTGTAAAATGTGGACAGCTTCCAGACTGTTGTCCATCTCACGGGGTAGCTATGTGTTTGCAAGGATTCAACGAGCTTACCCGGCACAATTTCTGACACATTGGAAGAAAGTAAAAATTCTAGCTTAATAAGTGAATAGTGTATGAAGAGGCAGGATGCTGCTGTACAAAGAGTGTGGCCCTTTAAGTTGAAGATACGGGTTCAGAAACTGGGTTGCCACTGGGATTGCATGACTGGATAATCATGAGACTTCTCAGAATCTCATTAAATGAGAGCACTTGGGACAGGCCTAGGATGGGATGAAGGGAATCCATAAAATATTTATGTGCCTTCCCTTTTGCTTCAAATAAACCTATCATCCAGAACCTTCTACTTTTTCTGTTATGTAGGTATACACTTACTGAATATCTGCACCCCTTATCACATAAGGACTATGATAGCACCTAGCCCACTCCAAATGGAACTCTGGTTGAAATTCCTCCAAGTTAGCAAATCATAGCTTCAGAAACTTTAAGATTAAAAAAGGAGGGACTGAGAACAAGGAGACATAAAAAGCAAGTACTCATGTTTATGTTTATATGAGTTTGAGTGTATGTGTGTTTGACAGTGTTCAACAGTGTGAGTGTATGATTTTCCTAATAATATGTGGATAAAAAATTAGCTGTGGGGAGCAGATCAGTATGAAGCTATATATATGTATATAAAACCAGTGTATGCTGAGGCCAACCCAGAGCCCACTCAGTATAGCTGTAGCTAAGCTATTAAACCAAGACCCCTAAAGTTAGCAGACTCCTGCCCAGAGCCACACAGGACACCTACTGACTAAGAGATGGGACCAGGTTAGTTAAAGACAAAGATACAACCTAGAAGTGTATTTTTATCTGTGTGAAAGAAACTTCCAAATTTGCCATTGTAGGAAATAATGTTCCTGTTTTCTCAGACTGGCTTTTATTTTTTTCTAACTGAGGTTTTTCTATAAATGGGTTATTCAGGCAAGTAAAAAGGTAGAAAAATAAACACTGTTACTGTTTTCAAATTACAACAACTCCTATGGCTGTTAGTAATCCTTGATCAGTCCTGCCACACTTCAGTAACAGTATTCCATATGCTTCCTTCTTACCAGCAATCTAGCAATCTTTAATGTATAGCAAGCATTGCCTTACTTTTTTTTTTTCATCAGAACCTTCAAAACTGCATTTATGAAAGCAGCAATCTGCTATATAAATTTGAGGTTTAGTTCTCCTAGCAACAACCACAGAAAAAAATTCGTAAAAAAAGCAGTTGTGACTATATTGTTAGAAATATTGAATCCAGCTGAAGTTCTTTCTTTTGCCTTTCCCAAGCACTGGTACAGGATATGGCTATCGAGTCTGTCAACTGGAAAATTCTTCCTAAAGGGCAAAATACAACATTATGGATCACAGTCAACCAAAGGGGGAAAAAATAAAGTAGAAAATTGCCCTCTGAGCTGATAAAAACCCATCTGTCTCTCATGACAAGGCAGAGCCATTCTTCACAGGCTCCCATCCTGAAGACATTTAGAGGGTCATAATTTCCAGTTCCTTTTTCTTTTATTCTTCTTTCTTTTTCTTGATGGGGGAAGGCAGGCCTAAAAAGAGCTGGTTGCTGAAGACTGAGAGAAGATGGCCTGAACTAATTCATCTTGTGACCTTTTAGCGCCTTCACAGTAAGGTGATTTAATAGCACTTAATCTGTCAAAAATTTGAAGCTTTGTAATAACTGTATATTAAACCAGTTTTTATGGAGCATTAACTAAAGTCCTTCCAGTTTACAAAGAAAGAGAGAAGAAAAGAAGAAAGGAAACACTTGCCATGTTCATCTTCATTAAACTTCCGTTATTCTCTAGTGGGTTTGTGCGCTGTGGAGTGGCCAACCTGCAAAGCAGTTATGTCTCTGCCTCGCACAGTGTCTAGAGGAGAGCCAGACTCCATGGCCTTACTGGATCATGGTCAGGTTGCTGACTCTGAAGATGGATTTGCTGTTGAAAATCTCCAGAGAAAGACATGGGAAAATTCTGCATAAATGGGCCCTGTGACTGTTTCAAATCCCGAGTACTTCACTGCAAAGAAAAATACATCATGATTGGTTTGTCTCAATGTATATATTTTTCCAAAAACCAATTCTCTGCCACCCAACTGGGTGTCCAACAACTGAATTCAATTCTGATCCTATCTACCTGGACTTAGCATCAAAGCCCACAAGTAAAAGGGCTCAGTCCCACAAGACTTCCCCCACCCAAGATCTGAGCCACAAGCAGCATTCCCAGGTGGTGCACACTTCAGACCAGTTGACTACAAATTAGAGGATTCCCACAACACCCTCCTCAGGTTCTATAATTGTTTAACTACTCATAGAAACCAGGAAAATACTTCTCTCAGAATTATAAAGATACAAGCCAGGGACAACGAAATGCAAAAGATGCCTGGGGCAAAGAACAGAGATGCAGAACACATGACTCTCACCCCCTCTCCAAGCATCCTACCCTCCAAGACATCAATGTGTTCTCTAGCCTAGAAACGGTTCAAGAGTTTTATAACAAATCTCTAGCCCTCCACCCACTTCCAGGTGTTACCAGGCAGAGCTAAAGTTTCCCAACCTCTAATAATACACCTGGTCTTTCTGGTGCATGGCCCCTATGCTGAAGCCATCTGGAGTCCCTGTTCTGAGTCACTATTCGTGGAAATTCAGGTATGGTGAAAGGGGCTCATTATGAATTGCAAAGAAGACACGCCTGTCATTCAGAAAGTACCAATGGTTTTAGGAGCTCTGATCTAAAACCAAGAAACAGGCAAAATATGTATAGTTTTAATTGTACCACGCTTGGACATAGTCTGTACACTCTGGTAAGAATAGGTTAAGACCAGGTCAGAAATTTTACCTTGAATGAATATGAAATTCCACTTCTTAAACCAGGGCAATTACAGCACCTAGTGATCTGGCTAGGATTTCTTTGAGAATTTGTGCTTGAATTCTTTTTCCGTATCTGTTTAGTACCCTGTCCTCATCAACCATTCCTCAGGGTTCAGTTTCAGCTCACCTCCTACATAAACCAGAGAAGGCAATGGCACCCCACTCCAGTACTCTTGCCTGGAAAATCCCATGGATGGCGGAGCCTGGTAGGCTGCAGTCCATGGGGTCGCTAAGAGTCGGACACGACTGAGCGACTTCACTTTCACTTTTCACTTTCATGCCCTGGAGAAGGAAATGGAAACCCGCTCCAGTGTTCTTGCCTGGAGAATCCCAGGGACAGGGGAGCCTGGTGGGCTGCCATCTATGGGGTCGCACAGAGTCGGACACGACTGAAGCAACTTAGCAGCAGCAGCAGCCTACATAAACCTGCTTTGCCTGGCCTCTCAATCCTTGTCACTCTTACCTTCCCTTCCCTTTCTCTGAGTTCCTGGGTCACCTAGAAGCTGTGATGCAAGCTTGAGATAGTCTGACTGGATCATAAATTCTGTATTGTTGGTGTCAAATGAGAAATAGATGGCATATTTAAATCAGGATAAACTGAGGACATTTCACAAAATAATTAGTTTCAAAAGTGGAGACAGGGTGTAGGGAAAGGAAGAAAACCCCAGGGTTAACAATGACTCTTTAGCATCCTTAGGCCTGAATTGATGGGGAATGGGCAGTTAACAGAACTGGAAAGAATGTTGTACATAGAAGACTTTCTTTAAAGGATTTGTGAATTCTGCTAGAGTGATGAAATCAGACCCAGATGATACCACAGAGGGGCCTGATTGAATAAATATCCTCAACCTACTCTCTGATCTCCTTCTAGGGTTCTCCATTGACTGAACAAAGCCAGAAGCCACAGGCAAGTGAGCTCATTGATTAAGTCCATATAAGTCATCCCTAGGGCAGAGGGAAGGTGGTAAGTAGCTATAGAAGCACAATTAATATCTAACAGAGGGGAGTGTAACAAAAAACCACTGAAGTGTGTATCCTGAGTCCAGATGAGCAAATACTGTTATATCAGGTCACTTAGACTTTCCTCTTCTGGAGAAGGGAATGGCTAATGGCTAGCCACTCCAGTATTCTTGTCTGGAGAGTCTCATGGACAGAAGACCCTGGTGGGTTACAGTCCATGGGGTTGCAAAGAGTCAGACATGACTGAGCAACTAATACATACATACAGACATAGATTTTCCTCTATGACTACTCCACTCCTAAGCTTCCTCTTTCTGCTTTGATATTGGAAAGATGCTCCCCAAAACTGTGTCTTGAAGCATCATTATTTTAATCAATTGACTGACATTTAGCAAAAAAAGCAAAAGAAGGGAATAAGAAGACTCAAAGTGCCAAACCCAGTGGAGTAGGATTCATCAAGCTTTCTGTCTTCAGATACACTGTTTTACTTTCAAGGAAGCTGCCTTCTTAGTTTTTCTCCTATCTCATTGCAACTTTTTAGGCTCTTTTGCAAACTTCATCCCCTCCCCACCATGAAACATTTTGAGCTCTTTTCTCTTTAGCTTTACACCTTCTTTTCCCTAAAAGAGTGCTCAATTACCATGATTTTGTGTCATCAGTATGCTTACACCATGGGATTTTTTTTTTAAATCTCAAATCAGACTTTTTTGGTAAATTCCAAGCACATATTATCATACTCTTTACTTAGCAGCTCTTATTGAATATCTCACACAAATATCAAAGCTCATCATCTTTGCAAATAAACTCCTTCAGTTTTTTTGTTTTTTTTTTTTCTCCCTAACTCATTAAACAGTATCCCCACCCACAAGCTGTTCAAGCCAGAACCAGTGGTCATGTTGCCTCCTCCCTCCTCTACTCCTAATCTGAAAATCTCCATCAAATCCTGCAGACTTTTGCTGTAGAGCACGCATGAAATCTCCATACTCTACAATCGCTGTTTTTGTCCAAACAACAGGTATCTCTCACCGCACTATTCATTGATTTCTTTGCTTTTCTATTGCCTCCAAATCACTTTCCTTGCTGTTGGCAGAACGACTATTTTAAAATGGTAATCCAATCCTGGCTTAATTAATCCAATACTGGAGTGTATTGCCATTTTCTTCTCCAAGGGATCTTCCTGATCCAGGAGTCAAACCTGAGTCTCCTGCATTGCAGGCAGATTCTTTAGCATCTAACCCACAAGGGAATCCCACAATCTAATACTACATTACTCCTCTTAAATTCCTTCACCAACTTCCCTTTATGTTTAGAATCAAATTCAAATTGCCTCTTCTGTTCCATAAGCCCCTTTGCAGTCGATCTTTGCTTCCCATTCAGACTAGCCAGCCTGACCTCCTACCACTCTGCTTGCTCATTCCTTGACCTACCATGTTTCTTCCTGCCTGAGAAGCCTCATTACAGGTACTCTCCCCACTTGTTGGGATGTTTTTCCTGAAAAATGAGTATTAGCTATTTCACTTAGGTTTCAATTTATGTGTTACCGTCTCAGAGAAGCCTTTCCTGATTGTCTCAAGTGAAATTGTTTCCCTCATGACCATCCTCAAATTTCCTACTTGGGTTCATTCCTTCAGAGCCCAGTCATTATCTGAAAGTAGACTATTATCAGTTTATAGTCTCCTTCATTAGAATGCAAACCTCTGAAAGTTGCCTAAACAATGGCTGGTACATAATAGTTATTCAGTCAATACTTTTTTTTTTTCTGAAATTAGTGAATGAATGAATAAATGATGTCATGAATAAAAGACAATTCTCTCTTTCCCCTCTCCCTGGTGTCTCTTTAATTCAATAAATAAGCACCTATCTCATAACTCAATGTAATAGTTGTTTATATACAATTTTTATCTTTTCTGAATGTAAATGAAAGATTCTGAATGCTGAACACACATTTCATGTGCATTTCATCTCTCATGGCTTCCAGGACTTATTTGTAACCTAGAAGTTGCTTAGTAAATGATTGTCCCAAGAAATAAATGGAAGAACTGAATGGGAGGTAATGAAGGAACAAAATTCTTTTCATATAATAACAAACCCTGCATGTGCAATAGCTTCAACCAACAGCAACTTGAACACATCTTCTCATGGGAATAACCATCTTCTCTGTCTAATACTCTTCTCCTGGTGTTATTCATTTCTTAAAAACTTTAGCCTTTACACAAAATCTGAAGGGAAAAAAACTTGATCTCAGAGAAGCTTGGTTAAAGAGTGAGAAACAGAGGTAAGTGTGCAGTGGATATGATTTAAGATAGGTGCTTCTAACTCCATAAATTTTCTCAGTAAGCATTAGTGAAGTGAAGTGAAGTAGCTCAGTCGTGTCCGACTCTTTGCGACCCCATGGACTGTAGCCTACCAGGCTCCTCTGTCCATTGGATTTTCCAGGCAATAGTCCTGGAGTGGACTGCCATTTCCTTCTTCAGGGGATCTTCCCAACCCAGGATCGAACCCATGTCCCCCGCATTGTAGACAGACGCTTTACCGTCTGAGCCACCAGTGAAGTCCAAGCAGGGAAGTAAGCATTAGAGCTGCTTAATATTTTATATAGCATTGCTTGCCTAGGTATGATATCTAGAAAACCTCATAAATGTATAAGCTTTTTCTTTTGATTTGTTTATTCTCCTGGCATCAGTTTTTTTTTTTTTTTTTTTTTTTTTTTGGTCCATATTGTCTATATTCCCTTCCTCTTCTTTTTGTTCATTCACCCCCATTATAAAATCTGTACTTTCCCTTGATAACAGTTAGGATATAGAACTCTAGATCATTATCTTCCTGCCTCTTTTTCTGAAGCAATTTGTGGATATTACACGTGCTACAGCCCATGGGCTCACAAAGAGTTGGACACGACTGAGCAACTGAACTCAACTGTGGATATTACAACACAAGGAGAATTCCTTTTACTTCAGATGAACATGGGAAGTCTGATGGTTCCTTCTTTTATTCGTTCTTTCAATCAGTGTCTTCTATGCTAAATGTGTTGAAAGAAAAACAAAGATGTATAGAAACAGGCCCATTTAAACTTCCTGCTCATGGCAAATATGTTAGATTTCAAACTGAATTTTAACACAACTCCAGATTCCGGTTTACAAACATGATGATATATTAAAAAAATTTTTTTTTGTACGTAGACTGTATTCAACACCTTCTTTCTGTACCACAATGGCCCATTTAATGTGTTTGTGCATGGGGGAGGAGGTGAGTATATATGATACAATTCTGTTTTCTATTGGACACTCCTTAAGCAAAGGGATCTATTCCTGTATACTTTAGATTCTTTCTCCATACATCCCAAGTGAGACATACAAATGGCACAAATAAATTCATAGCATTTTATTATAGTTCCATAGTTTTCCAACTCAAGTAAATCTGGCTATAAGCTTCTATATGCCAAGCTTAGCAAGATTCATTAGCAGTCATGTTCTTACTGATTTTACTCTCTGAGGTCTAGATAAAAGCAGAGAGTTAAAAATTTCAGGAAATAGGGGAAATACTCTGATCATCCATCTCTTTAGATACCAAAAGCTGATGCTCTGTTACCAGCTGTAACTCTCAGTGCTGGGCTGACAGGAGGCGACCCTTCTACAGTTCTGAAGCCTGCATAGTTGTGTCTGGCCACCATGGTCATTCATCAGGTCCAAGCATCACAGTATCTTGTTCTCCCATAAGCAGAGCCAACAATCTCAATTTCATTTCTCAGTCTCAAGAAAGTCAGTTTCTGGAGATAAGTATGCCTCTGTGTATGTAAATATCTCTCCAATAACATAGTCCCCACCTGTCCCCACCTAAAGTGGCTTGAACTGAGCTCCCACAACCCCAGTGGGTCTATGGCATAAATTTTATAATAAATATTTGGTAATGCATAATTTTATTATGCAGACATAAAATTTATACCCTACATATCCATGTGATTTTAAAAAAAGAAAAAAGAGGAAGGAAAAAAAATAAAAAGGGTAGATATAATGCCTTATTTGAATTATAAAAAAGAAATGAGAGGAAAAATACTTTATGATGAAATAACGTTAGTGCTTTAATCTGATTTCACTAGAAAACTAAGGAAAGAATCCAGGTAATTGTATCACTACAAGGATTCATTATGACTTACAGTCACAATTGTGGGCTGGTATAGCTACACTGTATTGGTAAAGAAATATCTCAGGTATAATTTTAGTCAGCAATATGATGATGGTAACATTGTGAAGAAAACATACTGAAATCCTGCTTCAATTTCCACAATATTTCCCTGTGTAATAAAGAGTTTGACCTCATCCCAAAGAGAGGTCTAGTCCTTGTCTCCAGTTCTGCCTCTAAATCCCTGGAATTTCCTGAGTGATTGGAGTGTTTCATTATTCATGTTGGGCCCCTTGGATCACATCTGATCCTCTGAGCTGAGAAAACTCATATGCGGACAGCCCATGGTCAGAAAGAATAAATATGTGATTAGGGGATTGAATTGTATTATATCAGAGATTTATGGGTAACAGACAGTGGCTGGTGATTGAGTTCAGTGATATTGGTAGTCATTCAATAAATTATGGCTGCATAATAAAACTCCAATAAAAACTCTGGACAGTGAACCTTCCAAGTGGTCAATACACTGTGTATTTTGTCTAACATCAATCCCAGGAGGGTAACATATCTCTGAGGACGTGGAAGTTAAGCATCTGGAACTCTTTCAGACTTCACCCTAGGTGTCTCTGCCTTTGACTGGTTTTAATTTGTATCCTCTATAAAACTGTAAGAATACCACTTTACCAAGTTCTGTGAGTTTTTCTATGAAATGATCAAACCTGAGGGAGTCTGTGGGAATCCCCAAATCTGCAGCTACCCAATCTGCAATAAAGATGATCCTGGAACTCTTGAATTTGTGGTTACTGTCTGAAGTGAGGACAGGAAGATGGTCTTGTGGGGTCTCTTTCCTCAGTCTGTGCTTGATTGATATCAATTGATCTGTGATATTACAGCTGCCTGTCACTACCACCAACCACAAACACCTCAAATAATAGAACAGAAACCAGAACTGCATATCAATCTACCCATTTTTGCACTCACCAGCAATAACACAAACATTTAGAACACAAATGTACACAAATGAAGAGGAAAAGAAAATAGGAGTAGGTTTATAGGGAACCAAAAGTATGGAGTCACCAACAACAGTATTAAGTTTATGATCACCATATTCCAAGAATTAAAGTAGAAAGTTGGTAATGTTGAAAAAACACTAAAACTATGAAATAAAATTGAATTGAAATGCTAAAAGTAAAAAGAAAAACATACAAAAAACTGAACTCAATAACTCAAAGAATTGGTTTAAAAAAGGATTAGATTTACCTGAATAGAGATTTAGAGAACTACAAAATGGCTCAGAGGAGAATATTCTGACTAAAGCAAAGAAAGATAAGAAGATGAAAAATGCACAATAGAGAATAAGAGATTTATGAGATATTGTTACAGGTCTGCATGCTTCTAATTGGAATCTCACAAAGAAAAAAGAATTAAAATGGACAAGAAACAATATTTGGAAAATAGCTGAGAATTTTCCAAAACTGAAACTAAAAAACATTCAGGAATTATTAAAAATCTCAAGAAAGATTATAAATCTAAACAAAATGGCAATTAAAAGAAAAAAAAAGACTAAATAACAGAAAGAGAATAATCTTAAAGGCATTTAAGTGAAAAGGACTTATAGTTTTCAAAGGAAGAGTAACAGACCTCTAAAAACATATATATATATATAAGAAGCCAGAGACAATGAAGGGATAGTTTCAATGTCGTGGGGAATGAAGTAGTTGATAATCTAAAATTACATATCCAGTGAGGGAAAAGCAATGTCTCAAAAATGATGATCAAGTAAATTTTTTCAGAGAATCAACACCTGATAAAATTTGTCAATAGTATACTCATTATAAATGAAATATTAAAGCTAATAAAAAGGATTCCTCTTGGAAGAAATTAAGAGCAACAGACAACATAAGAGACTACTCTACAAGTGAACATCATCAGATGGTCAATACTGAAGTCAGATTGACTATATTCTCTGTAGCTGAGGATGGAGAAGCTTTCTACAGTCAGTAAAAATAAGACCAGGAGCTGACTTTGGCTCAGATCATAAACTCCTTATTGCAAAATTTAGACTTAAATTGAAGAAAGGAAGGAAAATCATTAGGCCATTCAGGTATGACCTAAATCAAATCCCTTATGATTATACAGTGGAAGTGACAAATAGATTCAAGGGATTAGATCTGATAGACAGAGTGCCTGAAGAACTATGGACAGAGGCTCATAACATTGTACAGGAGGTAGTGACCAAAATCATCTCAAAGAAACAGAAATGTAACAAGGCAAAATGATGGTATGAGGAGGCCTTATAAATGGCTGAGAAAAGAAGAGAAACAAAAGGCAAAGGAGAAAGGGAAAGATATACCCAGCTGAATGCAGAGTTCCAAAGAATATCAAGGAGAGATAAGAAAGCCTTTTATAAGTGAAGCAATGTAAAGAAATAGAGCAAAATACTCCATTGTGTATATGTACCACAGCTTTCTTATCCATTCATCTGATGAACATCTAGGTTGCTTAATGGAGTATTACTCAGCCATTAAAAAGAATACATTTGAATCAGTTCTAATGAGGTGGATGAAACTGGGGCTGATTATACAGAGTGAAGTAAGCCAGAAAGAAAGACACCGATACAGTATACTAACGCATATATATGGAATTTAGAAAGATGGTAATGATAACCCTGTATGTGAGACAGCAAAAGAGACACAGATGTATAGAACAGTCTTTTGGACTCTATGGGAGAGGGAGAGGGTGGGATGATTTGAGAGGATGGTATTGAAACATGTATAATGCCATATAAGAAACAAATCGCCAGTCTAGGTTCTATGCAGGATAGAGGATGCTTGGGGCTGGTGCACTGGGATGACCCAGAGAGATGGTATAGGGAGGGAGGTGGGAGCGGGGTTCAGGATTGGGAACACGTGTACAGCTGTGGCAGATTCATGTTGATGTATGGCAAAACAAATACAGTATTGTAAAGTAAACTAAAGTTAAAAAAAAAAGAAATAGAGCAAAATAATAGAATAGGAAAGACTAGCAATCTCTTCAAGAAAATTAGAGAACTAAGGGACTATTTTAGGCAAAGATGAGCACACTAAAGGACAGAAAGGGCAAAGATATAACAGCAGAAGAGATTTAAAAGAGGTGGGAAGAATACATAGAAGAACTGTACAAAAAAGTTCTTAATTACTTAGGTAACCATGATGGTGTGATCACTCACCTAAAGCCAGACATCCTGGAGTGTGAAGTCAAGTGGACCTTTGGAAGCATCCCTATGAACAAAGATAGTGGAGGAGAGAAAATTTCCAGCTGAGCTATTTCAAATCCTAAAAGATGATGCTGTTAAAGTGCTGCACTCAATATGCCAGCAAATTTGGAAAACGCAGCAGGGCCACAGGACTGGAAGAGGTCAGTTTTCATTCCAACCCCAAAGAAGGGCAATGCTAAAAAAATGTTCAAACTACCACACAATTGCATTCATTTCACATGCTAGCAAGGTAATGCTCAAAATCCTTCAATCTAGATGTCAACAATACATGAATAAAGAACTTCCAGAAGTACAAGCTGGATTTAGAAAAGATAGAGTAAACAGAGATCAAATAACATCTGCTGAATCATAGAAAAAGCAAGAGAATTCTGGGAAAACACCTACTTCTGCTTCATTGACTATGCTAAAGTCTTTGACTGTGTGGGTCACAATAAACTGTGGAAAATCCTTATAGAGATGGGACTACCAGACTACCTTACCTGCCACCTGAGAAAGCTGTATGCAGGTCAAGAAACTACAGAACAAGACATGTAACAATGGACTGGTTAAAAACTGGGAAAAGAGTATGGCAGTGCTGTATATAGTCAACACGCTTATATAACTTATATGCAGAGTACATCATGCAAAATGTTGGGCTGGATGAATGAAAAGCCAGAATCAAGATTTTTAGGAGAAAAAAATAAAAAGAAGAGAAAACAAAAACAAATAAACAAAAACACAATTGTTCAGGGAAGTATCAACAGCCTCAGATATGCAGATAATATCACCGTAAAGGCAAAAAATGGAGAGAAACTAAAGATCCTCTCCATGAAGGTGAAAGAGAAGAGTGAAAAAGTTGCCTTAAAACTCAACATTTTGAAAACAAAGATCATGGCATCCACTCTTATCACTTCATGGCAAAGAGATGGGGAAAAAATGGAAACAGTGGCATATTTTATTTTCTTGGGCTCCAACATCACTGCAGATGGTGACTGCAGCATGAAATTAAAAGACACTTACTCCTTGGAAGAAAAGCTATGACAAACCTAAACAGCATTTTAAGAAGCAGATACACCACTTGCTGACAATGATCTGTCTAGTCAATGCTATGGTTTTTCCAGCAGTCACGTACAGATGTGAGAGTTGGACCATAAAGAAGGCTGAACACTCAAGACTTGATACTTTTGAACTGTGGTGTTGGAGAAGACTCTTGAGAGTCCCTGGACAGTCAGTCTTAAAGGAAATCAACCTTGTATATTCATTGGAGGGATTGGTTCTGAAGCTCTAATACTTTGCACACCTGATAGGAAGAATCAACTCATTGAAAAAAAAAAAAAAAAAACCCTGATGATAGGAAAGATTGAGCACAGAAGTAGAAGAGGGCATTAGAGAATGAGATGAATGGATGGCATCACCAACTCAATGGACATGAGTTTGAGCAAACTCCAGGAGATAGTAAAAATCAGAGAAGCTTAGCTTGCCGCAGTCCATGGGATCACAAAGAGTTGACCTGAAAAGCACTATACAGTAGTGCAAGTGACCTGGAAAGCACTATAAGCCAATTCAGCATAATTAAGATTTACAGAATTTTCACACAGCAGTAGGATACAAATTCAAGTTTCCATAGACTATAAACTAGGAGACAAAATGCTTTCATCTCTGCAATCACCCTCTGTATTTTTTTCAGTCTTCTAACTTGATTGAGGCTTTCAGTAGCTAAGGCAAAGATTTCTTTTGGTGACACTGCACTTGAAAATATATGGTCTATTTTCAAATATCTTTTGATATTGATTTATAACATAATTCCACAGTGATAAAAGAACATACTCTGTATGATTTCAACACCTTTAGACTATGAAATTTTTGAAACTTGTTTTATGTCCACTATAGTATTCTTGCCTGGGAAATCCCATGGACAGAGGAGCCTTGTGGGCTACAGTCCATGGGGTCACAAAAGAGCTGGATACAACTTAGCAACTAAAGATCCACTACAAAAGAAAGCAAAGAAAGAAACATGTAAGAGTCAATGAAATAAAAAATAAAGAATAATTTTGTAGATTTAAGCCTCAATATGCAAGTAATTGGGCTTCCCAGGGTGGCACTAGGGGTAAAGAACCCACCCACCAATTCAAGAGACCTAGGAGATATGAGTTTGACCCCTGGGTCAGGAAGATCCCTTGGAGGAGGGAGTGGCAACCCATCCAATATTCTTGCCTAGAGGATCCCATGAACAGAAGAACCTGGCAGGCTATGGTCCATAGGGTCACAAAGAGTCAGACACAATTGAAGTGACTTAGCATGCATGCAAGCATACAGGTAATTATATTAAATATAAATGATCTAAACACTCCAAGTGAAAAGATAGGTTCAGATTGGGAAGCACAGTTCAATTCACCAGGAAAACAAAAAGAAGTCAAAATTGGTAACAGCCACATGGATCAAGGGAGCCCCAGAAATCAAAAATTCAATAGGCTTTCTGTTTACCTTATAAGGTGAAAGGGGAAATTTATATTTTCATCCTTAGGTAATAATTACACAGAGGGAAAGAGGGAAAAATGCATAAACACACATATGCACAAACAGAGGTTATTTAATTTCTCAGAAAGTTTCACAAATTATGGTTAAATAAATAACATAATATTACTTCTGCATCCTAAGTGGCTAAATCGAGGAGAGATAAGCCACAGTCAAAAGTTACTGAATTTCAGGAAAGAAAAAGTAATTAAAACAACTGAAAGTGGGTTTGAAAAAGAGAATGATAACTCCTATTTTCTTTAATGTGTTCCCTGTTTAATCATGAGTATATGTTTAAATTTTTTAATTGGAGGATATTTATAATATTGTGCTGGTTTCTGTACAACAATGTGAATCAGCCATATATATATATATATATGCCCTCTTGAAAGTCCCTCACACCCTTCTCCACCCCACCCCTCTAGGTCATCACAGAACACTAGTTTGAGCTTCCTGTGTTACACAGCAATGTCTCACTGTGTGTGTGTGTTAGTCGCTAAGTCATGTCTGACTCTTTGTGACCCCATGGATTGTAGTCTGCCAGGTTCCTCTGTCCATGGAATTCTCCAGGTAAGGATACTGGAGTGGGTCGCCATGCCCTTCTCCAGGGGATCTTCCTGACCCTGGGATAGAACCAGGTCTCCTGAATTGCAGACAGATTCTTAATCATCTGAGCCACCAAGGAAGCCCAATATGTTCCACTAGCTATCTATTTTAAGCATGGTAGTGTATATATGTCAATGCTACTGTCTCAATTCATCTGCTGTGTCCACAAGTTTTTTCCCTATGTCTGTGTCTCTATTCCTGCCATGCAAATAGGTTCATCAATACAATTTTAAATGTCTCATGGATGATTCTAATGCAAAGTGAGGGATGAGAATCAATGTTCCATGTTATCAAGGATAACAGTGCACTAATATCCTAATTCTATATCTTTTACTTACTATTCTATAGTGCAAAGCTTCCTAGAGAAAGATGTTAAAAATGGAGATGTCTGGGCCCAAAACAGCAGAGATTTGGATCTGATGAATCTTGAGACTTGTCCAGGAGTTTGCATTTTTCAAGGTCATCAGGGAATTCTGATGAAGATAACACTACCCTTTGGAAATATCCATCTGAAGATACTGAGCACATTTATTCATTACATTTTTCAATGTAAACCTGAAGGGTGGCTCCTGTTTAAAATTCCAAGTAAGAAGAATCTAGAGAGATCCATCCATGGAGATCAAGGTGCCTTTAAGAAGGGGGATGTGCATCTCAAGGCCTGCTTTGGCATTGCTGAAGGGCAAAGTGGATGGGGGTTACTTGAAGAATAAATTCCTGAGAGCCCTTTCCACAGTGGCCCGGGAGCCTGAAGGTAGATGTGAACATTGAGACCTCTGCTTCCTTTTATTCGGGAGAATTTGGAAGATGAGAAGAAAGGAATGGAGATGGAGAATGCTGTTCCAATGCCCATTTGCCTATGAAACTTTCAAAAGAATGCTTCCATAATTTCTGGGACTGATGCAAAGAGGGATAGACCTCAATAAAGGACATGGGAGTAGTGGGGCTCCCTAGGGAGCTGTGGGTAGGGGAAAACTACAGAGCAAGAGCTCTGTTGGGAGCACTGTCAGATTAAAAGGAGAAAAGCTAATATTCTGTGATAGGATTACTTGGTGATAAGAAGAGCCAGGGTGAAACTGGACCCTTCTCACTGGAAACCCTGTACACCATGCGGGCATAAGTCTCCCCGTGAAGAGAGAAAGAAAAGCTTACAGACTCAGAACACCCTAGAGACTGCTGTCTACACACCTCTGACTATCCGATCCATGTCAGCCTCACAGTCTGTTTACCTAGTTCTCAGCCTGGAGGGAGACAGATTCAGAGCTGGGCTAGGACTGAAACTGGAGAAAATGTTCCTCCTCTCATCCAGAAATCCCAGAGCCACAGTTCAAGACTATGTGGTGGGACAGCTAGAAAAGAGCAGGAAAAGAACATTTGAAGGAAGTATTTATTAATACACAAAGACAATTTCAGTGAAACCTCACTGAATTGATATTCCTCAGTAAACTGGTTAATTGCTACCTAACAGCAGACAGGACATATCCTCGTCACTCTGTGCCTGGACATTTCCATTTATCCCTTTCTTCTTAGGTCTCAGTCACTCCCCTGATAGTCACATTGCACGTCATTTCAAGGAAAGTCTACATCCTCAGCAGGTCCTAAGTGGGCTTGCCTTTTCTTCTCTTTTCCTTATTATCTGGATAAAGATCTTGAGTTCAACATTCCGACTACAACAAAGATCCTCTGCAGGGGCCGCAGCACTGATGGCAATCAATACCAGTTGGGAGCTGTGGGGTCACCAGATGGGCTAAACTTGAGCTATTTCAACACAGGCAAGGTTGGGCTGAGACTACTTGTCCATCAACCTGGCTTTCTCTCCTCATGCATGCTTGGAGTGCTGAGAGTTGCCTTGCAGGTGGGAAACAATTGTATTACCATAAACCTCCAATTAGAGAGCCTCCCAGGCAGGCTGATCTGATCCCTTTACAAGAGCTGCTGAAGGCAGCCAAGTTCTGTCCCAGATCTTCATATTCAGTCACTCAGATTATACAGGAAGTTACAAAACAGAGATTTAGAGAAGGAATTCTGCCCAATGAGTTTGGCACCTAAGAGCTGCACACAGACATAGCTTCTGGTACAGGAAAGATTAGAAATTAGTAAACAGATCAGTTTCCGGTTTTAGCATGTGGTCTGGGAAAAGACTAATTCTCTCCTTTCTGAAAGCCTGCTTTGGCTCTGGGATACTCTGTGCTATCAGGGATGTTTATAATTCATATGTTTTTACAAAAATACCAGGAAGATCAGTGGGAGGACAGTCTTTCCACTAGATGATGAGCCATACCTCTATGATTATGCATCCTTTCATAGTAAAGCAAAAGCTAATATTGTTAATGCAATCTTCACTAAAGTATTCACAATATAAGCATTTATTTAAATATAAAATTTCCTTTTCTAGATTCAAGATGTTTGGTTTTAAATTATTCATTCTAGTAAACCATAAACAGAGTTCTAGTTTCTAAATGTTAAACATCTACATACACCTACACACACCTGCAATAAAAAAATTAGTAAGCAAAAGTGAAACAGTGAGGAATGTACAATAACCTTTAATATATGTCACAAAAATAACAGATTATCTGAATTTAGACAAAGTAGTAGAATCTGGTCTATGTGAGGTTTAATACCAGCATTTTCTTTATTTTTCTTTAAGTCCAAACACCTGAATAGTTACTCTAAAATAGTCAAAAGCTACCAAATCCTAGTCTTTATCAAATATGTGCATGAATGATGTAAGTCTTCCATGAGCCAGGGTCACTTTGATCCTTTCAGTGGCTCATAAACCAGCATGTATGCTCATGAGGACAAAGGAGGTGGGCACCACAGCTGAGCCAGGAGCTGCAGGAGGGTCTCTGAAGGGAGGGCAAGGATGAAGGTGAGTCTTAGATTGCTTCAGAGACTGACTAGATTTTTCTAAACGCAGTCTGGAAGAGAAAGACAATGAAAAGTGGAATTTTTATCAATTGAACTCATCTTCTGATCCTTCTCTATTGCTATCTACAGGTTGTGAGCACAAAATCTTATGTTCAGTGGTGTCCTGATGAAATCAAGTTGGATTGAATGACGCTTAAGTGTCTCTGCCCCAGAAAGATCTAAAACTTGAGGTCAGAAACCTAATTATTGTTACCACATGGGACTATAGGAGAAGCAGGGCCCTAGGCTATTTGCAAAGTGTTTTAGCAAAAAAAAAAAAAAAAAAAAAAAAAGGATTTCTCATTCATCTATAAGTAATGAATTTGTATTCCCAAAACCTAAAGTGGCAGTATTTTAATCTTTTTTAAGGATTTTTTTCATCAATTTTACATTCAAGGATGGTTCAGAGATAAGCTACCAGTTATCTGAGGAGATTGTGAGACACAGTCAGTAAGTGAAAGTCAAAACTTACATAGGCCACTCCACCACTTTCCAATGCTTATGTGTGAATATAGGTAAACAAGCCATTTTGCTCAGAGTGCTCAAATGAGGAGCAATAAGAAAGTGGATTTAGATGACCTGTGATGGTTCACAGAATAGACACTTTATGAGGCCAAAGTATAAACATGGTTATTGTTATGCTGAAGCCTCCTAAATAAGGCAGCATTGCCAATGGCTTATTTGCTTATTTTTTCAGGAAACCCCTGTGGAGAGACCAGCAAGAGTCCTGCTGGTGAAAGACCACAGTTTTCATTACATAACATACAAGCAAAATTTGGAAGCCTAGGTTTTTAATAAGAAGAGTCCAAGTCCAATTTTCCAATGTATGGTTATAACTACTCATGTTGCAGTTTCAGAACAAATGCTTCTGAAAGAGCTCTTGACAGTAAATTTCACTGTACTAAACTTATAAAAAATTATTTATTTTTAATTGATTGATGATTACATTACAATACTGATTTAATTTCTGTCATACATCAACATTAATTAACTATAGTTATACATATGTCCCCTCCCTTCTGAATTTTCCCCCCATCTCCTGCCCATTCCTACCCCTCTAGGTTATTACAGAGCCCGTTTGAGCTCCCTGAGTCATACGGCAAATTCTCATTGGCTATCTATTTACATATATTAGTGTATGTGCTTCCATGCTACTCTATCCATTCATCTCACTCTCTCCCTCTTCTCCCCCACTCTTGTCCATGTGACGTGAAAGTCACTCAGTCATATTCCACCTTTGTTACCCCGTGGTCTATACAGCCCATGGAATTCTCCAGGCCAGAATACTGGAGTGGGTAACCTTTGCCTTCTCTAGGGGATCTTCCCAACCTAGGGATCAATCCCAGGTCTCCCACATTGCAGGCGGATTCTTTACCAGCTGAGCCACAAGGGAAGCCCATCCTTGTCCGTGTTTTTTCCTTATGTCTGCATCTCCAATGCTACTCTGCAAACAAGTTCATGAGTACCATCCTTCTAGATTCTATATATATGTGTTAATATACAATATTTGTTTTTCTTTTTCTGACTTACTTCACTCTATATGATTATCCACCTTATTATCATCCACCTTATTAAAACTGACTCTGATGTGTTCCTTTTTATGCTAAGTACTGAGCGACTTCATTTTCACTTTTCACTTTCATGCACTGGAGAAGGAAATGGCAACCCACTCCAGTGTTCTTGCCTGGAGAATGTCAGGGACAGCAGAGCCTGGTGGGCTGCCATCTATGGGGTTGCACAGAGTTGAACACGACTGAAGCAACTTAGCAGCAGCGGCGGCAGCAGTGTTCCATTATACTATGATGTGCCACAGCTTCTTTATTCATTCATTTGTCAATAGATATCTAGGTTGCTTCCTTGTCCTAGCTATTGTAAATGGTGCTGCAATGAACTTTGGGCTATGTGTCTTTTTCACTTTTGGTTTCTTCAAGGTATATGCCCAGAAGTGGTACTGCTAGATCATATGGTGTTTTTCCCCTTCGTGGATCACTGCCTTGTTGTGGTGAATGGGCTTGCATAACTCAATGAATCTATTAGCCATGCCAGGCAGGTTACCCAAGACAGATGGGTAATAGCAGAGAGTTCTGACAAAACGTGATCCACTGGAGGAGGGAATGGCAAACCACCCCAGTATACTTGCCATGAGAACCTCATGAACCACAAAAAAGGTCAAAAAGATATGCCACCGAGAGATGAGTCCCCCAGGTCTTGGGAAGGTTGGAGCAGAATCACTAATAGTCCCTGAATGAATGAAGCAGCTAGGCCAAAGCAATTCAAAAGTGTGGATAATGACAAACTGTGGAAAGTTCTTAGAGAGATGGGAACACCAGACCAAGACCATCTTACCTGTCTCCTGAGAAACCTGTATGTGGGTCAAGAAGCCACAGTGAGAGACCTGTATGGAAGACCTGGTTGATTCAGTATTGAAAAAGGAATAAGACAGAGCTGTCTGCTGTCACCCTGTTTGTTTAACCTATATGCTGAGCACATCGTGAGAAATGCCAGGCTGGATGAGTTACAAGCTACAATCAAAACAGGCGGGAGAAATATCAACAATCTCAGTTATGCAGATGATACCACTCTAATGGCAGAAAGCGAAGAGCCTCTTGAGGGTGAAGAAGGAGCATGAAAGAACTGGCTTAAGATAAATATTAAAAAAAAAAAAAAAAAACCCTTAAGATCATGGCATCTGACCCCATTACTTCATGGCAAATAGAAGAGGGAAAGCTGGAAGTAGTGACAGATTTCCTCTTCTTGAGCTCCAAAATCACTGTGGACAGTGACTGCAGCCATGAAATCAGAAAACGATTACTTCTTGGCAGGGAAGTGAAGACAAACTTAGACAGTGTGTTGAAAAGTGGAGACATTACTCTGCCAACAAAGGTCCATATGGTCAAGGCTGTGTTCTTCCCAGTGGTCACATATGGTTGTTAGAGCTGGACCATAAATAAGGGAGAATGCCAAAGAATTGATGCCATAGAACTGAGGTGCTGGAGAAGACTCCTGAGAGTCCCTTGGACAGCAAGATCAAATCAGTCTATCTTAAGGGAAATCAACTCTGAAGATTCACTGGAAGGACTGATGCTGAAGCTCCAGTATTTTGGTCACCTGATGTGATCAGGCTACTCGTTGGAAAAATGCCTGATGCTGGGAAAGATTGAGGGCAAAAGGAGAAGAGGGCATCAGAGGATGAGATGGCTGGACAGCATCACTGATGCAATGAACATGAACTTGGGCACACTCTGGGAGATGGTGGAGGGACAAGGAGTCCTGCAGTCCTTGTCGTTGCAAAGAGTCAGACACAACTGGATGATTGAACAACAACAGCAATGGTGGTTTTACTCCAAGTTGTTTTTATTTTTTTTTAAGAAATCTCCATGTTGTTTTCCATAGTGCCTGTATCAACTTACATTTCCACTGGCAGTGCAAGAGGGTTCCCTTTTCTCCACACCCTCTCCAGCACTTTTTGCTTGTGGATTTTTTTATTATGGCCTTTCTAACAGGTGTGAGGTGGTATCTCATTGTAGTTTTGATTTGCATTTCTTCCATCACTTCATGGGAAATAGATGGGGAAACAGTGGAAACAGTGGCAGACTTTATTTTTTGAGGCTCCAAAATCACTGCAGATGGTGACTGCAGCCATGAAATTAAAAGACGCTTACTCCTTGGAAGAAAAGTTATGACCAACCTAGATAGTATATTCAAAGCAGAGACATTACTTTGCCAACAAAGATCCATCTAGTCAAGGCTATGGTTTTTCCAGTAGTCATGTATGGATGTGAGAGTTGGACTGTGAAGAAAGCTGAGTGCCAAAGAATTGATGCTTTTGAACTGTGGTGTTGGAGAAGACTCTTGAGGGTCCCTTGGACTGCAAGGAGATTCAACCAGTCCATTCTGAAGGAGATCAACCCTGGGATTTCTTTGGAAGGAATGATACTGAAGCTAAAACTCCAGTACTTTGGCCACCTCATGCAAAGAGTTGACTCATTGGAAAAGACTCTGATGCTAGGAGGGCTTGGGGGCAGGAGGAGAAGGGGACAACAGAGGATAAGATGGCTGGATGGCATCACTGACTTGATGGACATGAGTTTGAGTGAACTCTGGAGTTGGTGATGGACAGGGAGGCCTGGCGTGCTGCAATTCATGAGGTTGCAAAGAGTCGGACACAACTGAATGACTGAACTGAACTGAACTGACCTGAATAATGAGTGAGGTTGAACATTTCTTCATGTATTTATTTGCCATCCAAGTGTCTTTGGAGAAATGTCTGTTTAGGTCTTTTCCCCACTTTTTGATTGGGTTGTTTGTTTTTCTGGTATTGAGTTGTATGAGCTGCTTGTATATTTTGAAAATTAATCCTTTGCCATTTGTCTCATTTACTATTATTTTCTCCCTCTCTGAGTGTTGTATTTTTACATTGTTTATAGTTTCTTTAGCTGTTCATAAGCTTTTACATTTAATTAGGTCCCACATGTTTTTTTTTTTTTATTTCCATTATTCTAGGAGGTGGATCATAAAGGATCTTGCTATGATTTATGTCATAGAGTGTTCTGCCTATGTTTTCTGCTAAGAATTTTATGCTTTCTTGTCATATATTTTTAATCCATTTTGATCTGTATACAGAAAACTATAAAACACTGATAAAAAAAATCAAAGACAGCATAAATAAATGGAGGGATATTTTATGCTCCTGGGTTGGAAGAATCAATATTGTGAAAATGACTATACTACCAAAAGCAATCTACAGATTCAGTGTGATCCCTATCAAATTATCATTGGCATTTTTCACAGAACTAGAACAAAAAATTTCACAATTCATATGGAAACATAAGACTCCAAATAGCAAAGCAATCTTGAGAAAAAAGAATGGAGCTGAAAGAATCAACTTACCTGATTTCAGACTATACTACAAAGCCACAGTCATCAAGGCAGTATGGTCGTGACACAAAAACAGAAATATAGATCAATGGAACAAGATAGAAAGCCTGCAGATAAATCCACACACATATGGACATTTTATCTTTGACAAAGGAGGCAAGAATATACAATGGGAAAAAATAATCTTTTCAATAAATTCCTAACAGCATACACAAAGATAATCCCTGTACTAATCTTGAGGAGGGATTGAGGTGAGTAGAGACTTCGTAGAGACAGGAGTTGTCAAGGCAGGGTAGATACCAAATGCTTCCAGCAAAAACTGCTCAGCAAGACTCAAAACTTGATATATTACTATTTTTCCAAAACTGAATCAAAGTTATTTATAACTTGTTGTTTTATTTTTATAATCATTTTAGCATATTAACTATTTACCACATGGTCACATGTAGGGCTAACACAGAAATATGGAGAAAGATGGTTTGAATCTGGTTTGAAAAATTAACATGGTGATAATAACAATTTCACAAAATTGTTATCAGAAAATAACCAGAAAAGGAGAGGTCTGTGCACTTATGTATTCACTATATACACTTAAATTTTTATTGTGGAAAAATGCAAATAAATGCACAAGTTTGATCAATTTTCAAAAATTTGTTACAAAATGGATATATAACAACCACCTAGGTAAAGAAAGCCCCTCTAGCTCCTCCTAGTCACTGCTCTGTGCCTCTAGTGATCACTGTCTTGATTTCAAAATAATCACATTTTTGTGTTTATTTCTAGTTTTCATCCTAAGCATGAATATTATCAACACATGAATGCTGTCTCTGAATACTACAATTTGGTTTCATTTGCACTTTGACATTCATATAACTGTAATTATACTGTATACACGCCTTTTTTCTGGTTTCTTTACACAATATGTCCAGGTTTTTTGGTTGTTGTTGTTGTTTGTTTGTTTGATTAATTTTTTTATTGAGGGATAATTGTTTTACAGAATTTTGTTGTTTTCTGTCAAACCTCAACATGAATCAGTCTTCAGTTCAGTTCAGTTCAGTTGCTCAGTCGTGTCCGACTCTTTGCAACCCCATGAATCAGTCATAGGTATACATATATCCTCTCCCTTTTCAACCTCCCTCCTATTTTCCACCCCATCCCACCCCTCTAGATTGATACAGATAAAATATTATCTATTTTACACATGGTAATGTAAGTTTCCATGTTACTCTTTCCATACATCTCACCTTCTCCTCCCCTCTCCCCATGTCCATAAGTCTATTTCCTATGTCTGTTTCTCCATTGCTGCCTTGAAAATAAATTCTTCAGTACCACTGTTCTAGATTCCATGTATATGCATTAGAACACAATATGTATCTTTCTCTTTCTGACTTTTTTCACTCTGTACAATAGGTTCTAGGTTCATCCACCTCATCAGAACTCACTCAAATGTGTTCCTTTGTGTGGCTGAGTAATATTCCATTGTGTATATGAACTGCAACTTTTTTATCCATTCATCTGTCAATGGACATCTAGGTTGCTTCCATGTTCTAGCTATTGTAAATAGTGCTGCAATGAACACTGGGATACATGTGTATTTTTCAGTTTTGGTTTCCTCAGGGTACATGCTTAGGAGTGGGATTACTGGGTCATATGGTGGTTTTATTCCTAGTTTTTTAAGGAATCTCCATACAATCTTCCATAGTGGCTGTATCAATTTACATTCCCACAAAGAGTGCAAGAGCATTCCCTTTTCTCCACACCCTCTCCAGAATTTATTGTTTGTAGACTTTTTGTTGATGGCCATTCAGACCAGTGTGAGGTGCTATCTTTTATTGGAGTTAGTCCTGTAGGTGTGGAGTGCCTGTGTGACTGACTCCAGCCCCTCCATGAGTCAGAATGATACAGTGATCCAGCATGGCCCCAAGTCCCAGGAACACGAACCAGGTGTTCACTGTGGACCATAGGTACATCAGCAACGTAGTGTGGCCCAAAGTCTCATGTAGACAAGACTGGTAGGAAAGAGGAAGTAAGCAGGGTTAGAAAGATGTAAAATCTTCCCATTTATTGGGAAAGTAGTAAATTAATAAGAAAAAGATTTGAATAATATGACTCCACAGATGCAATGAAACAGAGAGCTTGTTGCTGCCTGGAGAGGTTGTAGCTGTGCTATGTAGTGGAGTGGTGGTATGTGAAGATGCAGAGAGACAGAAAGGACCATAACAGGTGCCTTTTCATATACTCCAGCCAAGCCAATCCTTCCAGATTACTCACATCTTGAGTTTGGAATTCTTTTATTTCTAGAAAAGGTGTCAGAAAAACATTTATATGGATTCCTGTAGTGTCTATCTGTGAGGGAAGGGGAATACCAGGGTAAGGATAAAAGGTATATATATATATATATATATACATACATACATACACGTGCACATTCTAAGCCAAAAAGTCATCCTCCCAGTCCATAAACAAAGGCAAAGAGGATCTGACAAGGAACTCAACAGAATTTTCAACCCCATGAGCCTAAATCATCGCTTTCTGATGGAAGTTGTAGAATTACAGGATCAACATTATGAAGTAAATATTGCACACAATGGGGAGGGAATTAGCTGTGCAATTTCCATTAATGCTAATGAGACTTTGGTGGTTAATTTCCCATGCCTTGTGCTGAATATTTGCTCCAATTAGTTATGTGAAGCTTATGCCACATTGCTCCTGACCAAGTTTTCACTTTGAGGGAGGGGTACAGTGGGGAGTGGGTAATTGTCCTCATTGTTTCCTCGGGTTTCAGATAGTGAAGGCAAGGCTGAAGTCTAATCATATTGTTTTCTCCTTCAGATGAAAAGTCTCTGAGAAACTAGCACTTTGCCAAAACTTTTGAAATGCACACCCCCTTGGAAATCATTGTTTTCATTAGTAAGCTACCTGCTGGGGCATTCTCTTAGAGGAGACAGGTTTATTTTCATTTATTTATTTCACTCCAAAGAATAATTTCATCTCTATTCTCATTAGACCTACTGTTTGGTTTAACATCCCTATTACTTCCATGATGATGCTGCAGATAATAGGAAATTAGAGGAGATGTGGGAGTGAGTTTTAGAGGAGTACAATTGGATGGAACAGTCCATAGCAAGCTTTTATTCCTGTGTACCAGACAGGGTTTGCTGTTTTGTTCCTAAGAAATACATGTATATCTCATTTATGGAATCTCTCATGCCTGTCTTAGTAGGAAGAGAGGGCAGACTTTTTTTCAGTGAGCTTGTGAGAAAAACATATGAAAATGGGGATAAATACAACCCAGCCTTCAAGCTGGATTCATGTGGTTTTGTGGGTCAAGAAGCACCTACAGCATCAACAGAGGGGACCACAACATCATGGGCTCTGGAACAAAGAGGATGAGGACTATATAACCCTGAATGTTGGGGAAAGGACTTGATAAATATACGTTCAAATAGGCTGCCTTGAGGCTTTTATTTCAAACATTTCTGTTAACCTCACAGCTCTTCTTCAGGACAGAAGTGGGGTCTGGTAGCTGTGAGAACACAACTGTTGATCATGAATCAGAAAGGAATTACTAAATTTTTGGTTGAGAAACATATTCTGGCAGAAAACTACAAACTGTTCCTCCAATGAATATCCTCCATAACAAACAAAACCGAAATTAAGTATCTTATTGAAACCTGAAAAAAAGAATCCTGAAAAGATATTAATAAGTAACAGAATATAAGTAAAACCAATTGTTTAATATCTGTCCTGATATATGTAAGGCATGCAAAATGTCACTAATACAGTCTTCAGTTAATAGGTATGCAATGAATATAGGCTGAATATATTAATGGATAGTCTCAAAGCATGCCATTCTTAGATTGGAAGATATTATTTTCAAACCTTCTTAATAGGTCTAGAAAAATAATCTACCATCAGAAAAGAGGCATTTCCATGTCCTAATCATCAGATTTCTCTTTCTTCTTCATAAAATATCTCCATTTACCTTTACTATATCTACAGTAATCACAGCCAGCTTGTATTGAATGATTCCTATATGTCAAGCAGTGTTTCCCAGGTGGCTCAGTGGGTAAAGAAACTGCATGCAATTCAGGAGACACTGGAGATATGGATTTGATTCCTAGGTCAGGAAGATTCCCTTGGAGGAGGGCATGGCAACCCACTAGAGTATTCTTGCCTGGATAATCCCATGGACAGAGGAGCCAGCTACAACCTATGGCTACAGTCCATAGGTTGCAAAGAGTCAGACACAACTGCTGAAGCAACTCAGTACAGCACAGCATATGTCAAGCAATACTCTAAGCATCTTATAGGTATTGACATATTTGATCTTCCTAGTAATTCTATGATGCAAATATTACTATTATTATCATTTTATAAGTGTAAAAAATACAGCATAGAGAGTCTTGGTAGCATGCTCAAAGTCACTAGTCATTTAAAAAAATCAAGATTTGAACCCAAGATCCCTGACTCCAGATCCCCTTCCTTCCTTTCTTTCCTTCTTTTTTTTTAAACAATTTATTTTTATTTTTTAAAAATAACACCAAAAACATTTTTCATTGGAGTATAGCCAGTTAACAATGTTGTGACAGTTCTAGGTGAGCAGTGAAGGGACTCAGCCATATATATACATGTATCCATTCTCCCCTAAACCTCCCTCACATCCAGGATGGTACATAATAGAGTTCAATGTGCTATACAACAGGTTTTTGTTGATTATCCATTTTAAATATAGCAGTGGGTACTGACCTTTCCAAAGTCTTTAACTATCCCTTCCCCCCAATAACCATGAGTTTGTTTTCTAAGTCTGTGAGTCCTTCTTTCTTTAATAAGAGCATCTTTGAAATATAATTTGTATACTGTTGTGGGATTATTGTGTTCTCCCCCAAAATTCATATGTTCAGTTTTTAACTCCTGCTACTTCAGAATGTGATCATATTTGGAGACAGGGCTTCACAGAAGTGATTACATTAAAATGCATTCATTAGGATGGCCCTAATTCAATATGATTGCTGTCTTTATATGAAGAGGAAATGAGGACAAGAGGAAGACAAGGCGGGGACACCGGAGGATAAAACAGCTATCTGTAACCTAGGAAGAAAGGCCTGGAATGGATTCATCCCTCACAGGCCACAGAAGAATCCAGTCCTGCTGATACCTTGATTTTGGCCTTGTAGTCTCCAAAACTATGAGAAAATATATATTTCTATTTTTTAAGCCACCCAGTATGTGATACTTTGCTACTGCTGCACTAGCAAATTAATACACGTCATCCACGTTACTTACTTAACATGTACAATTACCTACTTAACATGTACAATCCAGTTTATGTCTATTCACTACAGTTGTACAACCATCACCACAATCATTTTTAAAACAACTCATCACCCATCAGAAATCCCTGCTCATAAGCTGTCACTCTTCATCCACAGCCCCTAGCAACCACTAGCCTACTTCCTGTCTCTATGGAGTTGCCTATGCTGGACATTTCATAAAAATAAATGATACAATATGTGGTTTTTTGTGTCTGATTTCCTTGACTTAGAACCCACTTTGTTAACAAATGTGTGATACTGTCTTACTGCCTCACCTCTTTATTCTTAACTTGTCAATATATGACAATAAATTTCTAACCATTACTGTTAATGCATATACAAAGTCAAAGGCACTCTGAAATAATAAACTTCAGACAAATCACTGAAATGTATAACTGCATCCAAATGCACCAAAAATGTAAAAATGTGTACATAAAAATTAATCTAGAATATGTTGGCATTTTCTCCCGAATTACATGAATAGCCTTGTCTGCATTTCTGGGGTCTTTAAATGCCTTCACAGAATTTCAGTTGACCCTCCTTGTTTCAGGCTTCTCATATGGAGCTATTTGTTGGTAAAGAATTCGCCTGCCAACGCAGGAGACGTAAGAGATGCAGGTTCAATCCCTGGGTTGGGAAATTCCCTGGAGAAGGGCATGGAAACTCACTCCAGTATTTTTACCTGGAGAATCCTATGGACAGACAGAGTCTGGCAGGCTACAGTCCATGGGTTGCAAAGAATCTGACACAAATGAAGCAACTTAGCATGCACTCCGTGTTTACTGCCTATCAGTGATATAGGTAAAAAGAGTGAGAGAGACACTTCAATCACCATTTTAAAAAGTCATTTCCCAAGAGACCCTTGGGAAAGAGTAAAATGAAAGACCTATTCATTTATAGACCTTCAGACCCATTTTAGGCAACTCTGCCCATGAAATGCTCTGTCCTCTATAATATACCACTTACAGATTAGTTAACATCATGGCTTAGAGGCATGAAAGTAAGTATCAGTTCTGCGGGTTTATCTGGAAGGAATGTGATACAGAAGGGAAAACTTGTTTTCCTAAATTATAAAGAAATAAATAACTGTATGGATCAAGCTTTCATTTTGCTTGTGTTTGAATTTTAGCCTCATCTGAGTGTGAAAACCCAAGTGTGAGACTCATTTGGTGTGATGGTGGATGAAACTAGTTGCTTAGCCTGCTCTCTGTGATCTAGAGACACCATATGTTCATAAGATCAGATCTCTCTGGCAAATGTGTGGGAAAGAAAATGAAACCTGAAATGTAGAATAAGAAGTAAGGGAGAGAAGTAACCATCACACAACTACACACAGTTCCAGGGCTTGTAGGGGTGGCTTTCAACATTCTTAGGTCTTAGAAAGACTGAGAAAATACTCTGGAAATAGTATTAACTTCTCTGCATCTTTCTTTCAAGAAACAGATCTTTATAGAACATCTATTGTATATCTTTGCCCCATGCCAGGCACCAGACTTGAGACAAGCAGCCAAGAAAACACTGTCCTGGAACTTGAGGATTTTGTAGAAAACATCAACACTTTTGATACAAACAGTAAATAATTCCATTAAAAGAGCAAGCCAGGAAGGCTACAGGGAGAAAACAGATAAAATTTAGCACAAATGGTCAGGAATCTTTTTGCTTCAGATGATAGAAATCAAACTGAAAAAGGAATGTATTCATTAACCAAAACCCCAGGAATATTCCTGGTTTCAAGCATGTGGGGATCCAAATGTGCAAATGATATCCTCATTTTTATCACACTTTCACACTCTCTACCTCCATCCCTATCTCAGCACTCATCTCCTCACAGGTTTTTTCTTTTTCTGGAAGCTCTCTTCATATGGCAGAAAGAGGGCCACTCCAATCTCTGAGCACACAGTCTTCACTGTGACCCCAGAGACAAGCATCTTTCCTCTCCAGTTTCCACCTACCTAGTCTCTTAGAGGCATGCTTACTGTGTCTGCCTGGATGTAATATGACCTTGTGGACAGAATACCACGGACAGAGGACCAGGGTACAACAGCCTGGCCGAATGCTTATCCCTGAGACCAAGAGTAGATGAGGCACTGTGACCGAGTCTCCTCATAACCCAGGAGATGGAGAAAGTGAAAGTGAAGTCACTCAGTCCTGTCCGACTCTTTGCAACCCTCATGGACGGTAGCCTACTTGGCTCCTCCCTCCATGGGATTCTCCAGGCAAGAGTACTGGAGTGGGTTGCCATTTCCTTCTCCAGGGGAGATGGAGGAGAGGCAATCAATAATAACGCAACTGGAGACGACTCTTGAGAGTCCCCTGGACAGCAGGAGATCAAACCAGTCAATTCTAAAGGAAATCAACCCTGAATATTCATTAGAAGGACTGGTGTTGAAGCTGAAGTTCCAATACTTTGGCCACCTGATGTGAAGAGCCAACTCACTGGAAGAGACCCTGATACTAGGAAAGATTGAAGTCAGGAGCAGAAGGGAACAACAGAGGATAAGACGGTAGGATGGCATCACCAACTCAATGGACATGATTTGAGTAAACTCCAGGAGATGGTGAAGGACAGAGGAGCCTGGTGGCTGCAGTCCATGGGGTCGCAGAGTCAGACATGACTTAACAATTGAACAATGACAATGAAAAGAAGAGTCCTGGGCAGACACAAACGACACATATCCATCAGCTCAAGAAATTGAAAGAATTTTGAATAGGTAGGGAGATAGGGATAGAAAGCTAACAAAGTATATAAATAGTAATATGAATAAACTTATACCATAGACTAATTGCTTGCGCCTCTTCCCAAATTAATTTTGCTGATATTTGATTGTGGCACCTTCAGGAGGTAATTAATTCAGGAAAGCAGAGTCTTTGTGAATGTAATTAGTGTCTCATAAAAGAGATCCCAGAGAATTCCCTTGCCTTTCTATCATGTGAGGACACAGCAAAAAGATGGCCATCTACGAACCAAGAAACAGAACTACAAATCTACTGGGCTTCCTAGACTCCAGAACTGTGAAGAAGAAATTTGTTATTTATTATCTGCTCTGTCTATGGTATGCTGTTACAGCAGTCTCAAATGGACTGAGAAAGTTAAAAAGGATAGATGAGAATGGTATGTGTGTTTGAGGTGGGAAGGGGGAAGTGAGTGGAAAATTAATTAATTATTAAAGGAAAATCTAAGTATGGATAATGTAACATTTTCTCTTCCTGTTACTTCTCCCACTTCTTGTCCCTACAAGACGAACCAAGAAAACCATTGTTGAAACTCTGATGAGCACAAAAACTAAGCTAGTTGATCTAACATAAGATATGTGGCTACCTTTGTAAAGTTCGTAGCCTAATTACAGACACAAGATATACACACACATAAAAGGCTGTTTAGTGATAGATGCTAACAGATTAACACACAATCAAGGTTAGTACTTCAAGATAAATCTGCCTTTTCAACACAGTCCTGGCTTGGGGTTAAGACTTGATATGAAGAAACCAGGCCTTTTGATCTTCCTGTTGGAGCCCCACTGAACCAAGGTTGGCCTCAGATTGCAGCCTCTTCCCAACCTGTGAAGGTCAAATTGTAATTCACAAAGAATCCTGGTGACATAAATTATGTAAAACAACCACTTGAGGGTGTTAAGCTGAACTGAAGTCTGAATTTAACTGCCCAGCAAATCACTGAAAAGGGACTATAGTAATATCTTTAATAGATGATATAAATACTTGGGGCATAAAACTGCCTATTCTACTTATTTCCATTACAGCAATCTTCTCCCTCTTTCATACCTGATTAGGGCAGATAAACAGGCTCTCAAGCATCTGCTTTCCAGGCATGTGGATTTTTCCTAAGTCCACTGCCTTCTCCTGAATTCCTAAACTTATCTGTTTGGGTTTAATCCGAGACTCATAGCTGGAAGACTAGGGCAGCAGACAATGCAGGCTGTTTTGCAGAAGACACTTGGATTGCTGAAGTTGATAAATTCCTGTGTTGGATACCATTCCAGTTTAATATAAAATGTGTCAAAATCTAGTCTGATCCTAAATCATCCTCTAAGCTCCATCTCTGTGCTACTCAACCCAATTCCTACCTCTTTTGATGACACCTTGAGCCCATGAATTTGTCTAACCCTGTATTCTGACTATAATGGTCAGCCTTGTGGGGTAATTTTCCATGATTGCATCTTTTGACCCAAAGTTGAATAAATGAGGGATTGTCTGAATCTGAGACACTGTTTTATTTTTATAGTTCAAGGTGTACCAAAATGTCTTGGGAGGCAGCATGGGGGAACAAAATAGGCAGGGTTTTGAAGGTATAGGGATTCAGTCTTGAAACCATTTTTCTCTCTGAGCCAGATTTTTTTTTTTCCTGTAAGATGGGAATAACTCCACCCAACTCCTAATTGTAAGAATTAAAATGAAATAGTAAATGTTTTCTCCTTTCTTTGTTTTTAAATAAATTTATTTAGTTTAATTGGAGGTTAATTACTTTACAATATTGTATTGGTTTCCCCATACATCACCATGTATACAGGTATACACATGTTTCCCATCCTGAAACCCCCTCCCTCCTCCCACCCCATACCATCCCTCTGGGTCATCCCAGTGCACCAGCCCCAAGCATCCAGTATCATGCATTGAACCTGGGCTAGCGACTCGTTTCATATATGATATTATACATATTTCAATGCCATTCTCCCAAATCATCCCTTTCTTACTTTCTCTGTTTGTTTTGTTTTTCTTTTCATGATATCCATTAATGTGCCTTCTGGATGCTTAATGAATACTGATGACAGGTTCAGCTGTTCTGAAACGTGGAGTCATGTGCCTTCCATCAACACTAAAATATTCAGCAAAGTCCTCATTCTTTAATTCTCCAATCATTATGGCTTTTATTATGTTGTACTGTCTCCAAGAACCCTTTGAACTTTATTTACTCAAATAGCTAACTACTTAACTTTCAAAATTTTACGTCCATTATTTTTCCTTCCCCATTAAACTCCTTGATGGCACTTTTTGCCTTTTTGGCGTATTTCCTTATGATTAGAAAAGTACTAGTCCTTCAGTAGAAACAATAAATAGTTATTGATCAGCATAAACAAAAATAACATCACAGTCAATAATGTACCAAGAAGAAATTAGTAAATTATAACAGTGGAGACTACAAAAATTTGGTATGAGTCAAACACTCTTCTGCTTTACACAGTTTATCTTTTTGAAATAAAAGCTTAAATGTATAGAAGCAAACATTAAGATACTCTTAGGAAGCGGAGAAAGCAGTTATTGGAATTTTTTAAGACAAAGGCTTTGTAAAGGAGATAAAAATTTTGAAAAACTTCAAATGGTTCTAGCTGAAAGGGTACAACTAGAAACAGCTTGCAGAACTTTAGATAATGCTATTTTCTTATAATATATGGGCCATCAATCAGCACAAAATGCATAAAATATAGCTAATCCCTTAGGGGGTCACTTTCTCAGCCTAATGGTGTGCTTCTCAGATTTCTGTGTTCCCTCCCATCTGTGACCACATAGATAAGCACTTCTGTGAATACTTCTGCCTTCTTTGTGGTTTCCCAAACATAGTATTTTGTTTCTAACTAAATTTTAACTTTCTTTCATAGAAAGACTTTTCCCATCTTCAAAAAAACCTAATACAGACCTGAGACTACACAGAGAGCATGCAACACATTTTCCGTTAGACTTATTCAATTTTATCCATTCCAAATATCACTGCAAAATCCAGATATATCTCAAAAGCCCACTATCTGTCAGTAAGGAAACACGTGACAGAGTGCCAGTAAAAACAGCAATTCCTTTCCTAAAGTCCTCTAGGAAGTGAAACTGTGTTGCACAGTAGAGCATAACAATCTCAAATCCTAAGTACAAAGCAAGGCTCCACATGCAGAGATGAGGCTCATCCCCCACGCACTGGCATCTGGTTACTAAGAGAGGACTTAGTATCCTGTCCTTGGATGCCTGAGTACACCTTCTATTACACTAACCTAAATGAAAATCCCAAGAGGAGGACATGACCCTCAAGATTTATCTGATGGTATGGCCATATTAGATCCTCTCAAATCCTTTAATTTGCAAAAAGTCCCAAAGTCGGTGAACCAAACAAATAGCAGTTCTCTCCCCATGCTGTGTAACTCAGGTGATATTTATGGACAAGGAAAAGTTCTGTGTTCAGCAATTTCCTAATCAACTAAGAACAAATGGAGAAAGCAAATCCATGAAATAGGAAAGGGCAAGACCACCGAGCTATGACTTAAAAGCGGCAGAGAAATGTTAGTGCCATTACGCCGCTCAGCCTCCTGCCCCAGTCCAGATGCATTCATCAGAGATGCTACAGAAGCTGAAACTTGAGGAAATCGCCTGAGGATCTTAAAGCTGTAGGCTTCCCCCAGAGGCCTATAGAAGAGGGCCCTGCAAAGGAAAGCAGGGTGGGGGGTGGTGGGGGGGGAGGTAAGGGGTGGGGCGGGTAGGGAGGTGGAGGGGTGGGGGGAGTGGGGGAGTTGGGGGTAGGGAGTCAAAGGGCCTCAAATATCCCTGACACGTCTCCTGGATTCTTTTTTTTCTAATGGGATGTGATTTATCATTGATTATCACTGATTTACCATTATCTAATGGGATGTGATTTATCTGGTAATAAATTCAAATTTAAAAAATCATTTAAAAATAAGTACTACCTGTATGTGAAGAGAAGCTGCAGACCTTCCAAAGCAGAAGGTGCGGCCCTTCTTTGAAACATGAGATATTTCAGAAGCTGGCTTTTGGTCTTGCTTTTGCCTCTGCTTATGAATGAATTGTCCTTCATATGGACTATCATCTCCTTCACTTTTCTGTCTTCACTAGGTCTGCCTCTGGAATGTTCCAGGCAGATGAACCATATACTGCTGTTATTTTCCAGATGCATTGGAAAAGAATCTATTTCATGCCATGGAATTCTGCAGGAAAGCCTTACCTAAAATATGACTTAACTGCCTCCTAAATCTCAAATTATTTCTTCTTCATAAACCATCTTTGGTTCATAAGAAAGCAAATAACCTGCTTCATCTTTATGACTATGTTTTTATTTTCATATTCAAAAGTAGAAAAAGACTTCTGAATTTAAGGAATACAACAATAGAATCTCTCCACACAGTGACGTGTGAAGGTACAAGAATGAGGGGACATCAGAGATCAAAGAATGGAAGAGAATGGTTCTCTCTCCTTTCAACTTCCTCCTGTTTCTCACGTGGGGTCTGTGCCCCAGAGAACGGGGGCATCTGCACAGGGGCTCACACCCTCTCCTGCAGTGTGCTGGCTGTGGAAAAGGGTAGCCCCACAGACTCTAAATTAGTTTTTTGCTCCTTTTCCATTTCACCCAGTAAGGTAATTAATTGTGTACCATGGAAAGGCAAAAATAAACTGCCGAATGGATTTTTTTGCTTTCTTTGAGACATAAATTCAAGTTTATTTAATTTGGTTTAAAACCTGTTTCTTCATCTCTTTTTCTCTTTGCTAGTTGAAACCCAAATCTAGAATCACTTTTCTTAGATTTATCTTTTCAGTGTGAATGAGTGTATTAACTTGGCAAGTTTCTATGATCTCAAATTTCCTAGATTCTCCATAAAGAAATGTGTATTATTCCCTACTGGTTGCAAATCATGCAAATAGGACTGGAAAGATTATTCACAACTTATTATGGCCATAACTTTCCAACTACTCTATATCTGTTCATTTTTGCAAGAAGATGGAGGTGAGACAAGAAAATTCATGGACAGGCTAGTCTGGTCAAATAATCGGTTTCTTCTTCTTCTTTTTTTTTTTTTCCTTGGTGTGGAAACTTTAGAACAAGACAATAGACAGGTATGGAGCACAGTATTTCAGAGTGGACTTGAATCTAAGCAGCTGTGCAAGTCCTGAAGCAAGTAGCAGAGGTCAGCAAAGACAAAAGTTAAAATCTGAAATTCTTTTCAGGGGAACTGGAAAACTAAACAGCAGCCAAATCAAAGATTCTTATTCATCAGCATTTAAAAATCTATCTAATGAATTAAAAACAAAAAGATATTGCAGAGACAGTTAGGTAAAGTCACTGATTATAAGAACATAGTTTTTTTTTAAATTTATTTATTTTAATTGGAGGCTAATTGCTTTACAATATTTTAGTGTTTTTTGCCATACATTGACATGAATCAGCCATGGGTGTACATGTGTCCCCCATCCTGAACCCATCTCCCTCCTCCCTCCCCATCTCATCCCTCAGGGTCATCCCAGTGTTTTTTGGTTTTTTAGTCCCAGTGTTGTTTTGATTTTTTAAAGGAGCTTGGAAATGAGAGAAAATATAAAATAGCAGGATATTTTAATGAGGAGAGTGAAAACAAAGTCAGCTATGGCCATTAAGTGAAATGAAACTAATCCAGTAAATGGGCTTCCCAGATGCCTCAGTGGTAAAGAATCCACCTCCCAAAACAAGAGATGCAGGAGATGCAAGTTCTATCCCTGGGTCTAGAAGGTCCCCTGGAAGAGGAAATGGTAATCCACTCCAGTATCCTTGCCTGAGAAATCCCATGAGCAAGAGGAGTTTGCGGGCTACAGTCCACGGGGTCACAAAGAGCCGGATGTGACTTAGCAACTAAGCTTGCAGCATGCAGTCCAGTAAATGCTGACCTATGGCTCTAAATATTCATTGCAGAGTCCTTCATATCACCATAAATCCCTACCTCAAAGCATGGTTGAAGAACATTTGCTATCAAGACAAAGAATATCAGTTTTTACCCTTCTCATCTCTGATTTTTGTGGCTGAAGGTTTTGACTAAAACAGTGTGTGTCTAGGGTATGTAAGACAGAATCTTGACAAGAGGTCTAGAGGGACTACAGTAGAATGTTCTAGGATAAACCCTACACTTTAAAACTAAAAGAGACATTGAGATCACTAGCTCCAATGCCTGCTTGAACTGCTTTAGCGCAATGAAGGAGTTTTCATGCTGTAGATGAAGTTCTCTAGGCTCAGAGACATTCCTGGGGCAAGGAAAGATGGGGACAGACTAGAATCAAAGAGTCCCATGTCTCAGTTAGGACCAGGGTCTTCCCACTGTGCCACACGTCCACTTTTTCAGTATGTGCTGAGTAGACTTCCTCACATTTACAGAAACTTTAAAACCAATTAGTGTGTTGGCTCCAGAGGAGATATTGTAACCTGTTCAAAGTAATAAAATCAGCAATGCACAGTATTACTTTCCTCTATGAGGAGCTTGAATAAATAAGACATTTATAAAAATGAGTGGAAAATCTGAAATGAATATCCCAAGAACCATGAAAAAATAAGCTAAGAGAAATTGAATTTTCTTTGAGTCTCTGAGAGAGGTGGTGGTTGAGGATTTTATACATAATTTATAAGGAAAATTGTCCCGTTCACTCAGGTATACACCATATCAGTTTGTGGGAAAGATTAAGCAAGCTGTCTTTTTTTTTTTTTTAATTGAAATCAAATATAGGTATGGAAGAAAACGAATTCTGAATAAAGAAGAATACAATGAGTCACATGGCCAAAGTCTTATCAGAATTTACATGAGAGTCTTTTTTTTCTTTTTAACTGAGTAGCTTTGAATTTATTTATCGATCAGTAATAGCAAAAGCTCCTCAAAGTCTCACTTAGTGCTAAAGCTTCCTGTTCTCACTTTTCCTCCCCTCCAAGGAGTTAGGCCTTGGCATAAATATAAAACATACTTCTCTGGATACCTATGATTTCAGTAGCATCAGTAAAGTACTCAGAGCTGGTCTCTTAAAATGTTGCAATCAAGTCCATCCTTGGAATTTTTTCACTGTGAGAGGAACACTTAAGTTGCTAGTACACCCAAAAACACTGGACTAATTTCTCCACCAAGGCGTTGCTAGGTGCTTCCCTGATAGCTCATTTGGTAAAGAATAAGCCTGCAACATCGGAAACACTGGTTCAATTCCTGGGTCTGGAAGATCTGCTGGAGAAGGGATAGATACCCACTCTATTAAAGATACTCCACTCTGTTGAGTTTTCTTGTGCTTCCCTTGTGGCTCAGCTGGTAAAGAATCCACCTGCAATGTGGGAGACCTGGGTTTGATTTCTTACAAATAGATGAGAAAAGAAGGGACGCTAAAGGCAAAGGAAAAAGGAAAAATACACCCATCTCAATGTAAAGTGCCAAAGAATAGCAAGGAGATATAAGAAAACCTTCCCCAGTGATCAGTGCGAAGAAATCATGGAAAAAAATAGAACGGGAAAGACTAGAGATCTCTTCAAGAAAATCAGAGATACCAAGGAAACATTTCATCCAAAGATGGGCTCAATAAGGGACAGAAATGGTATGGACCTAACAGAAGCAGAAGATATAAGAAAAAGTGGTAAGAATACACAGAAGAATTATACAAAAAGATATTCATGACCTAGATAACCATGATGGTGTGATCACTTACTTAGAACCAGAAATCCTGGAATGTGAAGTTGAATGGGCCTTAGGAAGCATCACTATGAGCAAAGCAACTGGAGGTGATGGAATTCCAGTTGAGTTATTTCAAATCCTAAAAGATGATGCTGTGAAAGTGCTGCACTCAATATGCCAGCAAATTTGGAGAACTCAGCAGTGGCCGCAGGACTGGACAATGTCAGTTTTCATTCCAATTCCAAAGAAAGGCAATGCCAAAGAATGCTCAAACTACTGCACAATTGCACTCACCTCACACGCTAGCAAAGTAATGCACAAAATTCTGCAAGCCAGGTTTCAACAGTATGTGAACCGTGAACTTCCAGATGTTCAAGCTGGATTTAGAAATGATAAGGAACCAAAGATCAAATTGCCAATATCTGTTGGATCATTGAAAAAGCAAGAGAGTTCCAGGAAAACTCTCTGACTATTTCTGCTTTACTGACTACGCCAAAGCCTTTGACTGTGTGGATCACAAAAAACTATGGAAAATTCTTAAAGAGATGAGACTATCAGACCACCTTACCTGCCTCCTGAGAAATCTGTATGCAGGTCAAGAAGCAACAGTTTGAACCGGATATGAAACAACAATGAGAGAAAGTGAAAGTGAAGTTGCTCAGTCGTGTCCAACTCTTTGCTACCCCATGGTGTGTAGCCCACCAGGCTCCTCTGTCCATGGGATTTTCCAAGCAAGAATACTGGAGTGGGTTGCCATTTCCTTCTCCAGGGGACCTTCCCAAGCCAGGGATCGAACCCAGGTCTCCCGCATTGCAGGTAAATGCTTTAACCTCTGAACCACCAGGGAAACAACAGACTAATTCCAAATTGGGAAATTAGTATGTCAAAGATGCATATTGTCATTGTGCTTATATAACTTATATGCAGTTCAGTTCAGTTCATTTTAGTTGCTCAGTCGTGTTGACTCTTTGCAACTCCAAGGACTCCAGCATGCTAGGTCTCCCTGTCCATCACCAACTCCCAGAGCTTGCTCAAACTCATGTCCACAGATTCGGTGATGCCATCCAACCATGTCATACTCTGTTTTCCCCTTCTCCTCTGCCTTCAGTTTTTTCAAAAAATCAGGGTGTTTTCCAATAAGTCAGTTCTTTGCATCAGGTGGTCAAAGAAATGGAGTTTCAGCTTCAGCTTCAGTCCTTCCAATGAATATTCAGGACTGAATTTCTTTAGGATTGACTGATTGGCTCTCCTTGCAGGCCAAGGGACTCTCCAACATCACAGTTCAAAAGCATCAGTTCTTTGTCCCTCAGCTTTATTTATAGTCGAACTCTCACATCCATACATGACTACTGGAAAAACCATAGCTTTGACTACATGGACCTTTGTCAGCAAAGTAATGTCTCTGTTCTTTAATATGCTGTCTAGGGTGGCCATAGCTTTTCTTCCAAGGACCAAGCGTCTTTTAATTTCATGGCTGCAATCATCATCTGCAGTGATTTTGGAGTCCAAGAAAGTAAAGTCTCTCAGTGTTTCCATTGTTTCCCCATCTATTTCCATGAAGTGATGGGACTGGATGTCATGAACTTAATTTTCTGAATTTTGGGTTTTAAGCAAGCCTTTCACTCTCCTCTTTCACTTTCATCAAGAGGCGCTTTAGCTCCTCTTCACTTTCTGCCATAGGGTGGTGTCATCTGCATATCTGAGGTTTATTGGTATTTCTCCCAACAATCTTGATTCCAGCTTGTGCTTCCTCCAGCTAGGCATTTTGCATGATGTACTCTGCATATAAGTTAAATAAGCAGGATGACAATATACAGCTTTGACATACTTTTTCCTAATTTGGAGCCAGTCTGTTCCATGTCCAGTTCTGTTGCTTCTTGAACTGCATACAGATTTCTCAGGGGGCAGGTAAGATAGTCTGGTATTCCCATCTCTTGAAGAATTTTCCACATTTTGTTGTGATCTACATAGTCAAAGGCTTTAGCATAATCAATAAAGCAGTAGATGTTTTTTTCTGGAATTCTCTTGCTTTTTCAACAAGCCGATGGATGTTGGTAACTTGACCTCTGATTCCTGGTATATGCACAGTGCATCATGGGATATGCTAGGCTGGATGAAGCACAAGCTGTAATCAAGATTGCCTGGAGAAATATCAATAACCTCAGATATGCAGATGACACCACCCTTATGGCAGAAAGCAAAGAAGAACTAAAGAGCCTCTTGATGAAAGTGAAAGAGAAGAGTGAAAAATTTGGCTTAAAGCTCAGCATTCAAAAAAAAAAAAAAGATCATGGCATCTGGTCCCATCACCTCATAGCAAATAGATGGGTAAACAAAAGAAACAGTGAGAGACTTTATCTTGGGCTCCAAAATCACTGCATATGGTGACTGAAGCTATGAAATTAAAAGATGCTTGCTCTTTGGAAGAAAAGGTATGACCACTCTAGACAGCATATTAAAGAACAGAGACACTACTTTGCCAACAAAGGTCCATCTAGTCAAAGTTATGGTTTTTCTAGTGGTCATGTATGGATGTGAGAGTTGGACTGTGAAGAAAACTGAGCGCTGAAGATTTGATGCTTCTGAATTGTGGTGTTGGAGAAGACTCTTGAGAGTCCCTTGGACTGCAAGGAGATCCAACCTGTCAATCCTAAAGGACATCAGTCCTGAATATTCATTGGAAGGAGTGATGCTGAAGCTGAAACGCCAATACTCTGGCCACCTAATGCAAAGAATTCACTCATTGGAAAAGATCCTGATGCTGGGAATGATTGAAAGCAGGAGGAGAAGGGGACAACAGAGGATGAGATGGTTGGATGGCACCACCGACTCTATGGATATGAGTTTGAGCAAGCTCCAGGAGTTGGTGATGGGCAGGGAAGTCTGGCATGCTGCAATCCATGGGATCACAAAAAGCTGGACATGACTGAGCAACTGAACTTAATCGAACTGAAGGCATTGGTGGTGGTGGTGGTAGTTTAGTGGCTAACTCATGTCCAACTCTTGTGATCCCATGGACTGTAGCCTGCCAGGCTCCTCTGTCCATAGTTTCTCCAGGCAAGAATACTGGAGTGGGTTGACATTTCTGTCTCCAGGGGATCTCCTGACCCAGGAATCAAACCCAGATCTCCTCCCCTGCAGATAGATTATCAACTGAACTACAAGGGAAGCCCATTGGTAACTTCCTCTAAGCCACACATTAAGAAGATTCAAGGAGGCTAGATAAGCAGAATGGAGAAGGCAATGGCACTCCACTCCAGTACTCTTGCCTGGAAAATCCCATGGACAGAGGAGCCTGGTAGACTGCAGTCCATGGAGTCGCGAAGAGTCGGGCACGACTGAGCGACTTCACTTTCACTTTTCACTTTCATGCATTGGAGAAGGAAATGGCAACCCACTCCAGTATTCTTGCCTGGAGAATCCCAGGGACGGAGGAGCCTAGTGGGCTTCCGTCTATGGGGTCGCACAGAGTTGGACACGACTGAAGCAACCTAGGAGCAGCAGCAGCAGATAAGCAGAAAGGACATGGACTTTGAAAGGACGGGCATAAGCATATTAACTGAAAGTTAGGAAAAAGGAAAACTAGAGTTTGATGCTGCCATAATTTTGCTAATAGGACATCAGAATAGACCCAGAAACCTAAACTAAAAAATGTCATAGGAAGTATCTATCATCTACCATGGCCTCTGTTCATCTTGAGCCCTTATCTCATCCCTCTTCTCCATCACAGAAACATCATTCTGATAGCCCCTTGGGGCACTGTGAATTTCTCCAGTAGTGGTGGCAAGTAGGCATTAACCTATATGCCGTTTCCATGTCAGGTGTTCCCTTGCCCATTGCTGTCTGGTTATTCTGGATTTGGGCCCCAGTGGAACTGAAAAGTTAATATATATTTATCTCCCTTTGGGAAATCCACAAAAACTGCAATAAAGCTACTTCTGTCAAGAAGCTTCAATACTAATGCTTAAAAGAAAAAAAAAAAAAAAAAAAGCACAATGATGCAGCTCTTCACAGTTTCCAAAACCATTTATTTCTGTAATTCATATATATATATATATATATATATATGGAAGTTAAGCAAGGAGTTTTGTTATTCCAGGTTCACAGAGGAGGCTATAAGCCCTGAAACAGCCAATACTAGCTAAATTTTCCTGAAAGTTACTTTACATGTCAAGCAGTTTTCTGAGCACTTTACCCACATGATCCAGGGGTCCAGCCCAGGTCTCCTGAATTGCAGGTAGATTCTTTACTATCTGAGCCACTAGGGAAGCCCAAGCAAGAGTTAAAAGTTAGGAAAATTTTCTCTCAGGGTTATACTTCCTAAACGGCAGCCAGTGGACTACTTCTGTGTCTAACTCTTCATCAAATGCACTTCCAACACTACCCTGATATTTACTGAAATGCAAGCAATTGGGCTAAGGAATAGAATGATAGAACTAGTCCAATATCTGGACTTAAACATGGGTTCCTTACCTGGAGGACTCTGCTTTGCAATGGAAATTTCCTATGAATCTCTTAGATTATTTCAAGGCATTCTATCTGGAAGAAATGAAATGGATTAAATGGGTTCCATTAAGCTTATGGTAATTTTAGCCTTTCCAACTTCTGGCAATAGAACACCCAGTGTGAGTACAGGATAAATTCCAATCTAAGGCTGCAGTTTTGATTGTCCTTTGTTATCAGCAGAGTGAATCGAGCTAACCAAGATCCACAAAGAACATTTTCTTCTGGTAACTTTGCTGACTGTAACAATCAGACCCCCAATACACTCAGATTTTAGATTTCAACTCCAAAGTGGTTATTTGACAAAGCAAACACATATCAACAAAATTAAGCCATGTTATTTTGTTAATAATGATGATTGCTATTCTTCACAGAATTGGCTTGCATTATCCAGTACACTTGTTTGGTTGAAGAAAAGAAAACTGAATTAAATTCATATTTTTTATTTGCAAAGTCCAGTCAACAAATTTAACCAAGTTGTCAGGTAGATGTTAGCCTCAGTCAACGTCCTACTCTGAAGGAGTGGTTGGAGGGGGAAGTTTAGGTTCTAACTGAGCGCCTCCCCAGCCTGTTCTGTGCTCTGTTTTGAACAGTGATGCTGAGGCTGCTCCTGCCATACACAGCAAAGGCTCTGAACAAGTCAACCATAACCTGTCAAATGCTGTTACATAGATTCTCAAGAAAGTGGCCTGAGATGGCTCTAAAATATGAAATTCATCTTCAAAGCACCAAAGTGAAGAAAAGAAGAGCTGAAATTAATTAATTAATTTTAATAAATTACCTTGATTCCCTAATCCACTTGCTAAATTTGAAAGGGTTAGTCTAGTGGTGGTGTGCAAATTCACTTTTATAGACTTGACACTTTTTCCCTAAATGAAATAAACTGTTTATCTATATTTTTGTGTTAAAAACATTATCCAATAAATTTCCCCCAAACAGGGAGATTGTTACAGAGGCAATGGCAGTGGGTCCTCCAGGGCCTAACAATGTTTCTCAAAGTATGACTCTAAAATCATATGCAAGAATCACCTGATTGGGGAGGTGGAAGGAGAGAAGGGGGAGAATCCTTATTCAAGATGAAGATTCCTGGGCTCTAAACTCCGATCTACTGGGTTAAATAAATTCTATGGAGACATCTCAATGTCAGCACCTGCAACAAATCAAAGTCCTTGATATGTAGTAAAGTTTGAGAATTACTGGCCAGGTTTTTGAGGTATCAGGGCAGTGAGGTCACAGGTGAGGGATGGACTGGCCTAAGGAAAGTTCTCCTGACAGAATTTCCTAAATGTCTTATGTTTCATTCAACCAAACAGGCCCCGGAGTCTGGAGAGAGAACCCTGTGAAAAGTGAAGTAAGTGGACACCCTTGTCTTGTTCCTGACTTTAGGGGAAATGCTTTCAATTTTTCACCATTGAGGATAATGTTTGCTGTGGGTTTGTCATATATAGCTTTTATTATGTTGAGGTATGTTCCTTCTATTCCTGCTTTCTGGAGAGTTTTAATCATAAATGGATGTTGAATTTTGTCAAAGGCCTTCTCTGCATCTATTGATATATTTCACCGCTACTATTCAACATAGTTCTGGAAGTTTTGGCCACAGCAATCAGAGCAGAAAAAGAAATAAAAGGAATCCAAATTGGAAAAGAAGAAGTAAAACTCTCACTGTTTGCAGATGACATGATCCTCTACATAGAAAACCCTAAAGACTCCACCAGAAAATTACTAGAGCTCATCAATGAATATAGTAAAGTTGCAGGATATAAAATCAACACACAGAAATCCCTTGCATTCCTATACACCAATAATGAGAAAGTAGAAAAAGCAATTAAGGAAACAATTCCATTCACCATTGCAACGAAAAGAATAAAATACTTAGGAATATATCTACCCAAAGAAACTAAAGACCTATATACAGAAAACTATAAAACACTGATGAAAGAAATCAAAGAGGACACTAATAGATGGAGAAATATACCATGTTCATGGATCGGAAGAATCAATATAGTGAAAATGAGTATACTACCCAAAGCAATTTACAAATTCAATGCAATCCCTATCAAGCTACCAGCCATATTTTTCACAGAACTAGAACAAATAATTTCAAGATTTGTATGGAAATACAAAAAACCTCGAATTGCCAAAGCAATCTTGAGAAAGAAGAATGGAACTGGAGGAATCAACTTGCCTGACTTCAGGCTCTACTACAAAGCCACAGTCATCAAAACAGTATGGTACTGGCACAAAGACAGACATATAGATCAATGGAACAAAATAGAAAGCCCAGAGATAAATCCACACACATATGGACACCTTATCTTTGACAAAGGAGGCAAGAATATACAATGGAGTAAAGACAATCTCTTTAACAAGTGGTGCTGGGAAAACTGGTCAACCACTTGTAAAAGAATGAAACTAGATCACTTTCTAACACCACACACAAAAATAAACTCAAAATGGATTAAAGATCTAAATGTAAGACCAGAAACTATAAAACTCCTAGAGGAGAACATAGGCAAAACACTCTCAGACATAAATCACAGCAGGATCCTCTATGATCCACCCCCCAGAACTCTGGAAATAAAAGCAAAAATAAACAAATGGGATCTAATTAAAATTAAAAGCTTCTGCACAACAAAGGAAAATATCAGCAAGGTGAAAAGACAGCCTTCTGAATGGGAGAAAATAATAGCAAATGAAGCAACTGACAAACAACTAATCTCAAAAATATACAAGCAACTTATGCAGCTCAATTCCAGAAAAATAAATGACCCAATCAAAAAATGGGCCAAAGAACTAAATAGACACATCTCCAAAGAAGACATACGGATGGCTAACAAACACATGAAAAGATGCTCAACATCACTCATTATCAGAGAAATGCAAATCAAAACCACAATGAGGTACCACTTCACACCAGTCAGAATGGCTGCGATCCAAAAATCTGCAAGCAATAAATGCTGGAGAGGGTGTGGAGAAAAGGGAACCCTCCTACACTGTTGGTGGGAATGCAAACTAGTACAGCCACTATGGAGAACAGTGTGGAGATTCCTTAAAAAATTGCAAATAGAACTCCCTTATGACCCAGCAATCCCACTGCTGGGCATACACACCGAGGAAACCAGAATTGAAAGAGACACATGTACCCCAATGTTCATCGCAGCACTGTTTATAATAGCCAGGACATGGAAACAACCTAGATGTCCATCAGCAGATGAATGGATAAGAAAGCTGTGGTACATATACACAATGGAGTATTACTCAGCCGTTAAAAAGAATTCATTTGAATCAGTTCTGATGAGATGGACGAAACTGGAGCCGATTATACAGAGTGAAGTAAGCCAGAAAGAAAAACACCAATACAGTATACTAACACATATATACGGAATTTAGAAAGATGGCAATGACGACCCTGGATGCAAGACAGGAAAAAGACGCAGCTGTCTATAACGGACTTTTGGACTCAGAGGGAGAGGGAGAGGGTGGGATGATATGGGAGAATGGCATTCTATCATGTATACTATCATGTAAGAATTGAATCGCTAGTCTATGTCTGACGCAGGATACAGCATGCTTGGGGCTGGTGCATGGGGATGACCCACAGAGATGTGATGGGGAGGGAGGTGGGAGGGGGGTTCATGTTTGGGAACACATGTAAGAATTAAAGATTTTAAAATTAAAAAAAAAAAAATAATAATAATAATAATAATAAAAAAAAAAAAGAGAAAAAAAAAAAAAAGAAAAGTGAAGTAAGAAAGACAAGGGACCAGAGAAGCTGAGGTCCGGCAGCTTCTGTCCTGCTGCACGCTTGGGAGGTGAGGGACCTCCCCATCAGGTTTTCAGCACAACCTGCAGTGCGAGGACACGATGTACTCCAAGACATGATAATATCTGTAGGAAGAAGGCCTGTGGAATAGTGCCCTGAGCTTTGTCTCTGCGTGAGAGGGGGACACAAAAGGCAGCTGAGTTGAGAGCAGTAGGTGTTTTGCCCTAAATCCAGCTTGGGTCGAGGTACCCTGCCCTGCCCTGGTAGCTGAGGCCAGACATGGGTAAAATGAGATGATGTATATGAAGCATTTAATTAAGATGCTTATTTGAAAGGTAGCTAATAAACAAGTATACGAGTGTGCTTTGAGAGTCTAGAACACTGAACAAATACAATATTTAGAAATAATAGAGAAGACTGTGATTCCAAAACAATTTAAAACTGTTATTAAACAATTAATAAAACTGTTAACAGTGGTTTGTGACTTGAGCTCCACGAACCCTAGCAGTAGCTCTGAACTCCAGTTTGTATCACCTCGTTGCCTACTGTGGGCAGACGAGGCCCTAGGAGACAAAGCTCTCATCTCCTACTCCACTCCACTTGCTGAGGGTATTTCATGCTTTGATCCAAGAGTTTTTCAACAAAGAAAGAGTCTGAGAAATATTCTGCTGGAAGATAAAAACTAAAAGGTCACTATGACTCTGGTAAGAAAAGTAGCAATATTCTAAGACACGGTCTCCCCTGGGCCCAAATGGCCTTAAGACGCAGAACTGTTGTCAGCCTTACTTACAATTTCTTTCCTGTTTTGTCTCCTGATGAGTAGAGTTGGAATCCCAAACCATGCTTAGAGTGAGTGCAGTAGGTTGTTATGTTTTCAGCCTTGATCTGTCTCCAGGAAAGAGCAGGATACTGTGTTGACTCCAAGGGTTTACAGTAATACCCTCTAAATCTCTAGGTTCCCTGGGCTATGCTTTGTCACAAGCACAATAAATTGCCTTACAAAGAGCTAATACTTTGAATTACTGTCAGCACCAATTCTTATCTGCTAGCAACTGATAAAACAATCAATATGGTGTTTTGTGTATTTGTTTCCAAGGAGATAAGATGTGCTCAGAGTTATTGGAAAGGCCTCCTGGTCTCCTGGCAACAGTGAGGCCCTTAAGACAAAAGCCTGAAGAACCATCACCTGTGTTTGGTGACCTTGGATAAAATTCCTTACTTTTTGCCTAAAAGTTTCCCATCTGTAAAATGGGAGGGATAATAGTTAACCCAATCAACCAACCCAGGAATAAGTCAAATATAAAGTACTAGAATAAGAGAGGACAGGGGACTCCTAATTATTGGATATTTTTGCTATGTGATCTCAAATTAATGTGAACACCAGACTTGCTGGCCTTCCATCATTGTGCATTATAGTTATCTACTTCCTGTCTCGTCTCTATTAAAATAAGCTTGTCTTCAGATTGGAACAACATCTTAATTATCTTTGTCTCCATAGCACAATACAGTATCTGCATATTCTAGATACTCATTCATTATTAATAATTTATTTTTTTAATATTGGTTGATTTATTTAATTTGGTTACACCGGGTCTTAGCTGTGGCACACAGAATCTTTGTTGCGTCATGCAGATTCTTCACTGTGGCACACCGACTCTGGCTGTGGTGCCGGCTAAGTTGCAGCACGTGGGCTTAGTCACTCCACTACATATGGGATCTTAGTTCTCTGACCAGGGATCAAACTCAAGTTCCCTACACTGCAAGGCAGGCTCCCAACCACTGGACTACCAAGGAAGTGCCTCAATTTATTAAATGGAATAAAATAAGGAAAGAAATAAATGAACAGATTAATAAATAAAACTATTAGCTCCATTTCCAAATCAAGAGTCCTATATAAAATATCCATGAGAAGTTCCTTAAGCCCAGAAATATGTATTTCAAGAAATATGGTCATGATGGCTGAAGAAATGTAGGAAAAATGTCCACTGGCATAACATTCCACTAATAATGGAACCAAAACTATTTACATGTTATTATTGTTAGTCATGTCATATTATCACATTAAGACCAGAACTCTCAAGCAATTTCTATATGCTACAGATTTAAATTATTTTAACTCCAGGTACTTTTTAGTCTAGAATTGGAAATGTCAAAATTGGCATGTAAATATGTACTGCCAAATATTTGCATGCCAATCTGTGCTCATTATTCGACTTTATGTTGATGCAAAATACATTCATTATTATATAGTGACACAGTTGTAAAGAATCTGCCTGACAATGCAGGAGATGCAGTTTTGATCCCTGGGTTGGGAAGATCACCTGGAGTAGGAAATGGCAATCTACTCTAATATTCTTGCCTGGAAAATTCGATAGACAGAGGACCAGGGCAGGCTATAGTCCATGGTGTCACAAAGAATCTGACACAGCTGAGCCACTGAGCATGTAGCACAAAATATATTTACTCACACCAGAGTGAAAAAAGTGTCCAGCTTGAATTTTCAAAAATAGAACAGCCCATGTAACTAGCATTAAAAAAAAAAAAAAGGAGGGGGAGCACTACCAACACCTCCAGAACCTCCCCTCTGTGTCCACTTCTTGTCACCACCCCAGTAGGAGTAACCACTATTTGGATTTCACACACTGTAGATCGAACCAGTTGTCCCGTTTTGAATACATGGGGTGATACTGAATGAAATTTGGTGTCTTGTCTCTTTCCCCTCACAGTCGTTCATCTTCTTTGCTAGTATAGTATCCTTCTATGTGTATACCCTACAATGTACTTAGCTGTGCTATTGCTAGTGAACATTTGGGTTGTTTCTTATTTGGCACTATTAGTAATACTGCTGCTCTGAAAGTCATGAACTTGCCTTTGTGAATACATGTTTAACTTTTCCTTACAACTAACAAAAGTTTTTTGAATCATGAATCTGTTTTCAGTCCAATCAGTTCCAGTTCTGAACATTTTGAAAACTGCCTGCCTGACTTCTCTGCTTCCAACTCGGTCTAAACTACTTCATCTCTGATCTACAAGACCTCCTAGCCACTCACGCTTTTCTAATCCATGTTTCACGCAGCAGAAATGGTTGTCTTTTTTAAATTGTATGTAAGATTATTTCTCACCACTGTTTAAAACCCACCAGTCGTTTCCCGCAAAAGAAGGGCACTGGATGGTGAGTTCTAGAGGCTCCCCGAGAACTAGCCCCTACCTCTGGAGTGATTTTGAATCATTCTCTCTCAGTGTTCACTCTACTCTGCTCACATTAGCTATTGTTAAGGCTTCAGTTGGAGAAGGCAATGGCAGCCCACTCCAGTACTCTTGCCTGGAAAATCCCATGGATGGAGGAGCCTGGTAGGCTGCAGTCCATGGGGTTGCTAGGAGTCAGACACAACTGAGAGACTTCACTTTCACTTTTCACTTTCATGCATTGGAGAAGGAAATGGCAACCCACTCCAGTGTTCTTGCCTGGAGAATCCCAGGGATGGGGGAGCCTGATGGGCTTCCATCTCTGGGGTTGCACAGAGTCGGACATGACTGAAGCGACTTAGCAGCAGCAGCAGCAGCAGCAGCAGCAGCAGCAGCAGCAAGGCTCCAAATACATTAATTATGCTTTTTTTCTTTCTGTGATGCACCTCCACTGGCAGCTTCACAAAACAGAACTCTTTTCCCTGTTGAGTTCTCAAATTAATGTCATCTCAGAGACGCCTCTCCTGACCCCCTGATCCAAAACAGTCCAAGATTCCAGGTCATTTTTCATCCAGTTAAATGGAATTCATTCCACAAACTAACATTTTTGCTATCTATATTCTTACTTAGTATCTTACTTTTAATAAGAGTTTTATTGAGATATAATTCACATACCATAAAATGAACCCTTTTAAAGTATACAATTTAGTGTTTTCCAGTATACTCACAAAGTCATGCAAGCATCACCACTATCTAATTTCAGAACATTTTTACCCACACCAAGAGAAACCTCATTCCCCATTTATTCTTCTCACAGTGCCTGGCAACCATTAACCTCCTTTCTGTCCCTACTGAAGATTTGTAGGTTTGACCACTCTTGACATTTCATATAAATAGAATCTTTTGTGTCTGACTTCTTTAGCTTAGCACAATCTTTTCAAAAGTCATCATCTTTTAGCATATAACAGTACAGTTGACCCTTGAATAAGATGGGAGTTAGGATTGCCAACTCTGCATATAATTTACAGTTGACCCTCCATGTATGCCAGTTCTCTATATTCTTGGTTCTGCATTCATGGATTAAATCAAATGCAAATTGTGTCTAATACTATGCTACTGCTGCTAAGTCACTTCAGTCATGTCCAACTCTGTGTGACCCCATAGACTGCAGCCCACCAGGCTCCCCCGTCCCTGGGATTCTCCAGGCAAGAACACTGGAGTGGGTTGCCATTTCCTTCTCCAATGCATGAAAGTGAAAAGTGAAAGTGAAGTCGCTCAGTCGTGTCTGACTCTTCGCGACCCCACAGACTGCAGGCTACCAGGCACCTCCATCCATGGGATTTTCCAGGCAAGAATACTGGGATGGGGTGCCATTGCCCTCTCCGTACATAACATAAAGCTTATTACTTTAACCATTTGTAAGAATGAGCTGATTCTTTGATAAACCTTTGCCAAACTAATCAACAAAAAGGAGAAAAGACACAAAAATCAGTAATATGAATGAGATAGAGGATATTACTACAGCTTTTACAGATATTAGGAGGATAATAGTGTTTACTATTAATACTAAAAAAAAATTACACATTTAAGTGGATGCAGACATTTCAAGCCCATGTTGTTCAAGGTTCAATTGTACTTAAGTCCTTTTTATTTGCTAAATAATACTTCACTGTATGAATATATCACATTTTGTTTATCCATTCGTCAATGGATGGATGGATGGGTCGTTCTCTATTTTGGGAAGAGAGGGGGGTTATTTCTCATAATGCTGCCATTAACATATGTGTACACATTTTTGTGTAGCTGTATGTTTTCATTTATCTTGGATGTAGACCTAGGAGTAGATAACAGTCTTTTGATATTAGAATGCCATTCCATCTCTGCAAGAGTTGGCACGGCCGGCACTAACACACAATATGTACCAGCACATCTGGGGATTGAATTAATTAACCTAGGGTCTCAAAGCAAGGTTAACCAAAGCAATTGCCCTTTATGGTGGTGGTAGTTTAGTCACTAAGTCATGTCCAACTCTTTCGACCTCAAGGATGGTAGCCTCTCAGGCTCCTCGAGTCCATGGGATTTCCCAGGCAAGAATACTGGAGTGGGTTACCATTTCCTTCTCAAGGGGATCTTCCTGACCCAGGGATGGAGCTTGCATCTCCTGTGGTTAATAGGGATATTTCAGGTTAAATACACAGTAAAATTTGTTAGAGGGAGTAGAGTCACGGATAGAACAAGCATCCAAAAGAATAAAATCACCTATGGCTACTTGTACAGATGAATTAGCTTGCAGAGGCCCTAGTGAAGAATCTCTAGGGGACCAAGCAAAAAAATTATTCCATGCAGAGCAAACTGCATCCATTATCATGTGCAGAGACAGTTGAGAAAATAAATGAAGCAAATGACTTTAAATATTTGGGACTGCTGCTTATATCAAACCTGGAGTCAAATGTTCTTATCTTCACAGCTGTGGGGATTTATCTCAAAATCCTCTTAGAATCACATTTGTCTCTCAGCAAGGTTGTTTAAGACCATCAGAGCACAGGAATTGCCCCAGTGGAGCCAGACCAATGGTCCATCCAGCCCAGGATCTCGCCTCTGAGAGTAGCCAGGGTGGAATGGTGTGGAAAAAAAAAGGCAAAAGTCCTTACTGAAATGCACCTAATTGTACAATGTCAGGGCAGGGGGCTTAGAGCAATCTCTTCTGAGCCCAGCTGGTGACCAGCTTCTGCCCTGAAGCAGGAGGCATGATGGCTCTTGTAACTCTTAGCCTGGCAAGTGTAACTGTCAGCTCCATTTCAGAACACAATTTCCTTCCCCCGGTGTCTTTAGAAAAAGAAGGTTGGACATTTACCACCCAACCAGTTTGCTGCTATAGCATTATGGCAGGCCATTAGAGTTAATCCATTAGCAAAGGGGAAGAGATCTTCAGGGAACTAGGGAGTTCAAGTTGAAAATCTAGATAATTTGCTGCCATTTCCTCAAAATATATATATATATATATATATATATATATATATATATATATATATATATATATATAATTCTTAGGCTGGCTTTTTTTTTTTTTTTTAAGAGAGATATTCTGCGTTCTGCATCACTTAGAGGTGTTCCTTAAACAAAGCAACATCCTCAGCTACCTGACCTTGTGCCTTGTAATCAGGTGAATGAGAAGCATAAGTGAAGCAGTTAAGATTTGAGAGCGGAATGATGCCTCTGTACCTTCCCATCTGATACAGTGCTTTTAGTTTCAAGTTCTTGATAGTAAAAAAGAGTATTAGCTCATCATTCTTTCAATAAAAATTCAGCACTAAGAGCCGTGCTAGACCCTGGGGAGACAATGGTGAGTTAGGTGGATCCTACACTTGTGGTTATAGGGTTTCTACTCTAAAGTGCAACAGAAAAAAAAAAAAAATGCAAAGAGACAAATAAAATATATATATATATTTGCAAACTAGTGTATAATTTGCTTAATGACTAAATGAACTGTTGAAACAGAATGATTTTGCAGAGGCAGGTAAGGGGTATTACTTATCTTAGAGGTTTTAAGAAAGAACAAATATGTGATAAAGAGGGAGAAATGAGTTCCAGCAGAGAGAAGCCTGTGTCAAGGCTCATGGGGCTGGCATGCTCCCGACCAAGTGGTGACTCCTTCTAACAGAGGGCAGTCTGTGAAGAAGCAAAGTGACTTGAGATGAGCAAGGCCTACCTTGCAGGGTCTTTTATGTCAACAGAGATAATTCCATTTATTTTTACGAAATGTAAATGTTTAATTTGTGAGGCCATTGTCTGACCAGTGACAGTCACCTAGTAGTCTCCACAAAACAGACAGTTTTCTCTAGGACCAGTTGACCAGGCTAGGTGCAACCAGGCTGCAAGCTTTGCATCTGGTTCCTGTGAAACCTCCAGGGGCAGTCCAGCTCTCGAGGTATGGTCAGACTCTCCAAGTGATGACTGCAGGGATTAGCTGCAGACTTCTGGATCCACACAGCCACTCCATCTGGGATCCTCACCTGTGACATGGACTTTCCCTTTAGTTTGACCTGACCCCAAAACTTGGCCAGAGATTTTCTTGACCCTGATTTCATCCCCCTAATCTGATGTTTTAATACGGGCATTTCTTCCTGAATCTTTCCCTCTATCAGCCACTAAACTCAGGGCATCTGATCCTGGTGAGTCTTTCTGACCCTTGAAGTCAGGCTTCTTCTCTTGGCTAATTTGTCACACCATGTGGAATGCACTATTTCAGGCTTTAGAACTGGCAAAGAAAGTAAAGTATTGTAATGAAATAGAGTGCAAAATGAAGTGGAGATAATGAGACGGGAAACTTTCATTGGTTAACACATAGCCTGGTAAAATCTGGTACCTAGTAACAGTACTGATGAGAGGCTTGTTATTGCTGCTGCTGCTGCTAAGTCACTTCAATCGTGTCTGACTCTGTGCGACCCCATAGACGGCAGCCCACCAGGCTCCCCCATCCCTGGGATTCTCCAGGCAAGAATACTAGAGTGGGTTGCCATGTCCTTCTCCAATGCATGAAAGTGAAAAGTGAAAGTGAAGTCTCTCAGTTGTATCCAACTCTTAGCGACCCCATGGACTGCAGCCCACCAGGCTCCTCTGTCCATGGGATTTTCCAGGCAAGAGTACTGGAGTGGGGTGCCATTGCCTTCTCCAGATGAGAGGCTTACTAAATGCCAAGTCCTATGCATAGTTAATATGCATACTTAATATGCATCCACTCATTTGATCCTTTGTGAAACTCTATGAGAAACTTCAATTCACTTTACAGAAGAGGTGACTGAGGCACAGAGAGGTTATGACTCGTCCAAGGTAGGAAGACATTGGAGCCACCTGACACTGGAGCCCAGCTATAGGGAAAGAGCTCAGGAACAAGAAATGTGGAGATCTTAGTTCCAACAGCTAGGCAGCTGCTGACTCATCATACAATGGTGGTATCACCTATCCCACAGCTTTGCATAAAGGTCACCATAAATTCCACCTTTCTGTGTTCCCAGTGCCCTGAGGGTATCTACTCAAAGTACTTAATGAGCACCCATGAGAAACCATGTGCTATCTATTTGCTTGGAAGGGACGACAAAAAGCACATGCAAACATCCACCAAACAAACAGGTATTTAATGAACATCTGCACAGTGCAGAGCACTTTGTTAGGCAGAGAGATACTGAAAGAGAAAACAAGCAAAAGAAGCGATTGATAAGGCATTCCACATGCCCCAGGTGACTTGCAAAGTAGTTGGCATAACTGATAATAAAGCAAAGCATGGGAACTGTAGATCAGAGGCAGAAATCAATGCCGCCTGGGATGCACAGCAGACCACGACTGGGCTGGAAAACAATAAACTGACCTCAAACATGTGGTGAGGCAAGTGAATTCTAACTTCCTGATGAAAATTTTTAAATATATATGTTTGCTTACAGTCAGATGACTATTTTAGGTAACTGAGACCCAGAAAAAAATTCAAAGTATATGCATACACACACAGCAGCCCATGCCATCTTATTGTCATTTGAACTATTGGGCTACTGAAGACAAATGTGTATAATGGGGCTTAAGAGTTGGGATGGAAGCAGGAAATAGGAGGATTTAACACGACTGAAGCGACTTAGCAGCAGCGGCAGAAAAGCTACTCTAGGGCTTCCCTGGTAGCTCAGATAATAAAGAATCTGCCCATGATGTGGGAGACTCCGGTTCGATCCCTGGGTTGGGACAACCCCCCTGGAGAGAGGAGTTGCAACCCACTCCAGCATTCTTGCCTGGAGAGTTCCACAGACAGAGGAGCCTGGCAGGTTACAGTCCATGGGGTCACAAAAAGTTGAATATGACTGAGTGACAAACATCCACACACAACGCCACTCATCTTATATGTTCATTTGGGAGAACTAAGGAGGCCATATCCTTTAGGTGGCTCATTTCTGGTTGTCAGAAGACACAAAACCCACAGTGCTTCTCCCCAAGAGAGCAGGAAGCTATGGTTTGGACACTGGAAGTTGTCCTTCCCCTCACCAGCAGTGAGACTTTTTTTCTATGACATAGCTCCCTGTGTTCTATCCCATGCTGACAAGATGAGCCTAGGCATATGGAATAGTTTTCTAGATGATTCCAATGCCTACTGCTTCAGGAAAGTACTACTATATGGAACAACAGCGGAAGATGTACAATAATTAATTGGAGATTCACAAGACAGAAAATCAGAACTCTTACTCACAGGAATGTCTCTTAAAGAGGGTGGAAACAACTATTAATTAGGGACTAAATTTCACAGAAAGTCAAAGTTAAAAGAAAAAGAGAATGCCAAATATTATAGATCATGGCATCTGATCCCATCACTTCATGGCAAATAGATGGGGAAACAGTGGAAACAGTGTCAGACTTTATTTTTGGGGGGCTCCAAAATCACTACAGATGGTGACTGAACCTATGAAATTAAAAGACACTTGCTCCTTGGAAGAAAAGTTATGGTCAACCTAGACAGCATATTAAAAAGCAGAAACATTACTTTGCCAACAAAGGTCCATCTAATTAAAGCTATTGTTTTTCCAGTAGTCATGTATGGATGTGAGAGTTGGACTATAACGAAAGCTGACCACCAAAGAACTGATGCTTTTGAACTATGGTGTTGGAGAAGACTCTTGAGAATCCCTTGGATGGCAAGGAGATCCAACCAGCCCATCCTAAAGGAAATCAGCCCCGAATATTCAGTGGAAGGACTGATGTTGAAGCTGAAACTCCAATACTTTGGCAACCTGATGCGAAGAACTGACTCATTTGAAAAGACCCTGATGCTGGGAAAGATTGAAGGCAGGAAGAGAAGGGGATGACAGAGGATGAGATAGTTGGATGGCATCACCGACTCAATGGACATGAGTCTGAGTAAACTCCAGGAGTTGGTGATGAACAGGGAAGCCTGGCATGCTGTAGTCCATGGGGTCGCAAAAGTTGGTCACCACTGAGCGACTGAACTGAACTGAAATGTTGTAGAAAATCACAGTCTTACCACCCCTCTTTCAGTGTACCACATGAAGATCACTTAATTGTATACTTCCTCCAGGCTCCTATTTCCAGTTTGTTGTATTTTTTACTGTTTGATTATGTTTTAACAGGGAATCAATTCTGGGTCCAATCCTACAAGAGATATTCTGGGAAGTATAAGAGGAAAACACATTTTCTACTTTTAAGGGACTTATTATGAGAGAAGATATTTCAATACAGGATATATTTAAATAACAATGTAGACAATTTGGTGATAAATGAATGATTATAAATAAAGCTTGCTAACAAAGCTCATAGATCTTACCTACAAGTATGTTTTGTTTGGCCTGCATGGTGTTGATAAAAAAGAGCCACTATTGAAACACTGAGAGATTTCATATACTAATAATCAAGATTTTTAGCTTCTCTTGAAAGCATTTCAAGCTCTGGCCTCACACTGGGGTCTGCCTTCTTGCCTGGGCAGGTGGAACTGACTGGTAGTGGTATCTCATTAGCCAAGCTGGGAATGTCCTGTGGTCTTTCATCCCCACTGTTCCCTCAACATGCCTAATCACAGCTTCCTTACTCATCCCATTTTTCACTTGGCCTATCTGTGAACTAGAGAAGAAAGTGAGAGTGTTGTGTGCTAGAATGCTGAAATCTGGACCAAAGGGATCTGGGACTTAAAAGGAGATAACTCATTGCATGGAGAAGGAAATGGCAACCCACTCCAGTTTTCTTTGCCTGGAGAAACTTATGGCAGAGACACCTGACAGGCTACAGTCCATGGGGTCACAAGAGTCGGACATGACTTAGTAACTAAACCACCACCACCAACTCATTGCATATCAGGCTTTTTGACAAATGCAAAGAAATAAACTTTAAAATCCCCATCCTCAAATATAAAATATGTATTTACTTCACCTATCATTATTTCCTCAGGATATCTTGTCACCTAGATTCATTTATAGTAATTAAAGAAAGCAATATACATTTGTTTTCTATGTCTGTGAGTCTGTTTCTGATTTGTATATAGATTTATTTGTATTATATTTGTTTTTAGATCCCACATAAATGATTACCAAAGGGGACAAAGAATACAGAAGGGACAAATTACGGGTATGGAGTTAATAGATACAATCTACTATTCATAAAATATATAAGCAATAAGGATTTACTGATTATCCACGGGATTATGCCCAATATCTTGTAATAATTAGTAATAGAATACAACCTGCAAAATACTCCCAAAACTGAATCATTATGCCCTATACCTGAAACTAATATAGTATTGTAAATCAACTCAACTATATTCAATTTAAAAAAGAATCCAAGTGTGTTCTTCAAGAGCCAGCCTGTAACTTTCAAAATTTAGAAAAGAAGTAAAAATATTTGGGGATATAAAAGTGTTTGAAGTGTCTTCACCATCTAAATACTTGCATAATAGTGAGGGACACAGCACTTGTTAGAGGAGATGACATTTTACCATCCAGAGAGTCAGGTGAGTTGAAAATGCTAATCTGGAGACCGAGTACTCTGGAGAAGCTTAAATTCAGTGGGAAATGTAGTCAGCAGTCCCTGGAAGAGAACTGGGAAACAGAAAGCTCTTATAAGTTTGAAGTCTAGGATGTAACCATTCTATTTGCTTTTGACAAACTGCAATCTAATTGCAATCTGATGACCTCAAAAGGGACTCCTCAGTGATTAAACTCAGGAATCAATAACCATGTGCCTACTTTTATATTTTCATTTCCAAACCATAGAACTTAATGAGGGAAATTCAAAGCCTTATGGAGGATTAGAGTCAAAAAGCTCCCCTTTCGGAAAAAGAAAGAAAGAAAAGCCTTAAAAATAAAGAAGAAAAGCCCCAGTGGTCTGATCTGGACTTTTTAAATTTGGCTGCAGCCAGTGTTGTCAAGGCCCTAGCCATTATTTTTTAATTTCTCATTGACAAGGCAAAAATTCCATGCAGATGGAGGTTTGGGACTTGTTATCTCCATTTTATTGGCTTCTTTGCTAAGAATTGCAGGGCTGATAAAAACGCAGCTTCAGCCAACAAGGAGGGAGGAACAGACAGTGAAGCCTCAGGATTGCAGAGAAAAGCTGTACACACTCCCCAAGGAGGCAGGAGAAGCTGCTTGTTTAGTAGCTGGCTGTGAAAAATAAATGAAAAGAGAGAAGAGGTGGTGAGGTAGGAAGAAATAGGGAAAAAAGAAGAAAGATAAAGGGAAAGTCAGAGGGAGAAAGAAAGGGGATGAAGGAGGCAGAAAGTGTTGGGAGAAAAAGTGGAAAGAAGGAAGGAAAGAGGAGGGAGAAGAAAGAAGAAAGAAAAGGACAAAGGATATCTTCACAAATGGGCCCAAACTATTTAACTTTATGAACTGCTATTCTCAAAAAGCAAAAGTGAAAGTGTGAAAATGTTTGTCATGTTCGATTCTTTGCAACCCCATGGATTGTAGCCCACCAGGCTTCTCTGTCATTGGAATTCTCCAGGCAAGAAGACGAGTGGGTAGCCATTTCCTTCTCCAGGGGATCTTCCTGATTCAGGGATTGAACCCAGATCTCCCACATTGCAGGCAGTTTCTTTACCATCTGAGCCCCCAGGGAAATCCCAAAAGCACAAGTATCAAGCAATAGCATTAAGGCCATTCTTCCTCAAATTTCTCTGTAATGTTTATGGAGCAAATTGGAAACTTCTTGTTGTCTTTAGAATAAATACAGAATTAAGAAAGTAGCATCGACATGTTTACACTATCATTTGTAAAACAGATAGCTAGGGAGAAGTTGCTATATAACACAGGGAGCCCAGCCTGACACTCTGTGATGACCTAGATGGATAAGATGAAAGAGGTTCAGGAGGCTCAGGAGGGGCGTGTGTGTGTGTATAAAATTATGACTGATTCATGTTGTTATATGGCAGAAACCAATACAACATTGTAAAGCAATTTTCCTCCCATTAAAATAAATAAATAAATAAAAGAATCGCTAGATTCTGAAGTTTTCTGAAGTCCTGTAAAATTTGTCTCTAGCCAATCTCCTTAGGCTAGCACTAGATGTTTGTCACTCAGCACCCCTTTCCCATGTAACCCTAACCTTCTGAAGTTCCTTTAGCTATTCACATGAAATCTGCCCAGTCTTTGCCTTTTCAAAATATTCCCTTTGCCTAGAACCCATGCCCCTTCCTCTCTGATGTCACTGACTTGAATACAAAGGTAAGGTGTGGGCTGCTTCTGAATGAATGAAGAGGAAAGATGGAGTCAGGATAATCAGACCCTTTTCTAAAAATGTCAGCAAATTTAATCTCTATCGCTGGATGTAGAGAGCATGATTTGGGAGCCAGAGAAATAAGAGAAAGGCCAGGAAGTAGCAAGAGAAAGGCTTGGGTAGGATATTCCTGGAAAAATGTGTGAAATTCTATCCTAATAAAATTTACAGGGCCAGAAGCAGAGAAGATGTTAACTGTGCACAGCCATGATTGTCTCCATTCCTCCAACTTCACTCAATGATCAGAGACTTGCTTATGTAATAATCACTCATGTGATGGTGGAGGAAAAAAGAAAAAAAGAAAAGTGAAGTCGCTCAGTCGTGTCTGACTCTTCGCGACCCCGTGGACTGCAGCCCACCAGCCTCCTCTGTCCATGGGATTTTCTAGGCAAGAGTACTGGAGTGGGTTGCCATTTCCTTCTTCAGGGAACTTCCCGACCCAGGGATCGAACCCAGGTCTCCCACACTGTAGACAGACACTTTCCGTCTGAGCCACCACTTGATCTTAGCAAAAAGGCCAAGAAGTGAGGTGGAAGGCAGTCATAAATATCTAATTTCTGTGCTTGGCCAGACTTTCTTCAAGAGCTGCCCTTAGCATTTTCCCACAACAGTGAGTCTGGGATAGTCTCCTGATCAGGTGATTCCTGTGAGTCATCCTTTGGAGGTTGCACAGTGAGTTCTAACTGGGCTTTTTGGAAGCTGTAAGAGATGTCTCCCCAAACCCCGAAATCTGGCAGCATTTATAGGACACAGCAGTAAAACAGTCATTGGACCTTAGAAAAATGGTTTACTATTCAATAACAACAAAATTCCTCACTGTAAGAATTATTTTGTTGTCTATGAAATCTCAATGACTAAGATTCACACATTAGAAATTAGAAATTCATCATATTGGTGATAAGGTCTAAAGTTGAGATGTATTATTGCACCAAAAATAATTGTGTTTTTTATGAAAATTCTGTCTTACACTCAAAATAATACAAAAGTGAGGGATGAATAGGTGTAGAGATGACAAAGACTGGCCATGTTGTTGAAATTGAGTGATTGCTACATGGGGTCCATCATTCTGCTCTCACTACTTGTGTTATATGTTTGATATTTGTTGTAATAACAGAATAAATTGTGTATCCTATTGAATGGTCAAGTTGAATGGCTCAAAGGCATTCCTAAATTTAAAAGAAATAAATGCTATTAGGTGAGAGCATTGTGCCATGGACTTCCCTAATGGGTTAGATGATAAAGAATCTGCCTGTGATGTGGGAGACTTGGGTTTGATCCCTGGGTTTGGGAAGAACCCCTGGAGAAGGGAACGGCTACCCACTCCAGTATTTTTGCTGGAGAATTCCATGGACAGAGGAGCCTGACTAGCTATAGTCCATGGGGTGACAAAGAGTGGGATATGCCTAAGGGACTAGCATTCTCACTTCCATTGTACCATATTGGTATTATCTTAACGAAAAAATTGTTTAATGTGTGGTTATAGCTATTATGGCAGTTGAACTTAAAAAAAATAAAAGCCTAGTCATTTAAGTAGATCCAAGTTATTGTCACCATGTAACAGACAAATAAAAAATAATTCAAAGGAATAACAGGTATGCAGTGAAGTTGTTGTTGTTCAGTCAGTCAGTTATGCCCAATTCTTTCCCACTTGATGGTCTGTAGCACTCCAGGCTTCCCCACCCTTCATCATCCCCCAGAGTTTACTCAAACTCATGTCCATTGATGCCATCTAACCATCTCATCCTCTGTTTCCCCCTTCTTTTCTTGCCCTTGATTTTTCCCAGCATCAGGGTCTTTTCCAACTAGTCGGCTCTTTGTATCAGGTGGGCAAATTACTGAAGCTTCAGCTTCAGCACCAATCTTTCCAATGAATATTCAAGGTTGATTTCCTTTAGAGTTGACTGGTTTGATCTCCTGTCAGTACAAGGGACTCTTAAGGGTCTTCTCCAGCACCACAGTTGGACGTAGTGAAGAGCAGGCACCAAATGACCTTTGATAACAGAGGATTTGATGATGATGATAATGGTGATGACTAACATTTGCTGAGTGTTTATCAAGGACCAAAAAATATTCTAGATTTCTTATATGTATTAGTTCACCTTCTACCGACAATAATCTTATGATATTGGTACTGATGCTTAGAGAGGAAGTGTACCTTTTCAAAGATCTTTTAGATATTGAGTGGCTCGCCCAGAATTCAAATTCAGACACAGATAAGTACCCAGTAGCTACTAAATCATGCATATGATAATAATCCTAACCAACATTGATTGAGCACCTATGTACCATCTCCTGGGATAAATCATTTACATAGATTACTTTATTTAATTCATTGAACAATAATAGTCTGTAGCTATTACCACTGTCCCCATTTTGCAGATGCAAAACTTAAGCTGTACTAAGATCACGGGGCTAAGGAGTGGCAGAAACAACCCTCCTCAGTATTGTGCTAGGCAGTTTCTGGTATGCCTCTACTTAGAAAAGTCAACATGATCATATGGAGAACACTATCTCCACCAAGACTGCAAGCTCTTGTTCAAGTATTTCAGGCTGCTGATCCACATTCAAGTTGTCATGGTAAATATAAGCCATACTGCTTTATCTCCTGGGTAGGTAGGCTACTATCAAGTAACGTTTATTATTCTCATCCAGAAAGTTCTTTCCACCTGCTGCTGCTGCTGCTGCTGCTGCTGCTGCTGCTGCTGCTGCTGCTGCTGCTGCTGCTAAGTTGCTTCAGTCCTATCTATCTGACTCTGTGCAACCCCATAGAGGGCAGCCTACCAGGCTCCCCTGTTCCTGGGATTCTGTAGGCAAGAACACTGGAGTGGGCCGCCATTTCCTTCTCCAATGCATGAAAGTGGAAAGTAAAAGGGAAGTCGCTCAGTCATGTCCGACTCTTCACAACCCCATGGACTGCAGCCTACCAGGCTCCTCCACCCATGGGATTTTCCAGGCAAGAGTACTGGAGTGGGGTGCCATTGCCTTCTCCTTCCACCTTCTACAAAGATTCAAATTTTAATTAAAAACCAATTCCTAGAACAACAAAGTAAATCAGACATCTCACTGGGATCCCTTGAAACTGAATTTCAGTAGGAGCTTGCATTTTGAGTATAAATTTGGCATACATATATATGTCAATATTTTCAGTCCCCCTGAGATGGTGACTAGAACAGTGACTTAATATTTCTAAATATTTTTGCTTGTTTAAGCAATTGAATTTTTCTCAAATACAGTCTTGTATAGAATCCCAAAGTAAAAATAAGGTAGTATGTTAATGATAGCTTATTGTGTGAATATAAATTTGTGACATTTACTTATATAAGTCAGTTAATGAAAACAATGAAAAATTACGTCAGTACCACAAAAATATGCAGTATGGCTGCAGACTCATAATAGCCTCAGCCTCACATAATTTTTCTGCATTTGTTTCAAATGCATCAAATAAAAAAAATCCTGTTTCATATATATAAAATATAATGGGTTTTAATAATTTATCTTGTAGCCCTGAAACATGATTTTTAATTAAAAAAGAGATAATCGGAGAGTTCATTTCCATATCTACACAAAAATAAGTTAATCTGGCAGCTAAAACAATAAAGGTACTAATATATAAAATGTAATATATATAGGACATTTGAGTTTGCATTCATTTTGTTACAAGTTTTAAAAAGTAAAGATAAATTTAATACATATTTTAATTAAAATTGTAGAGACCTGTTTAAGCTTTTAAGAAATGTAGTTTGAAAACCAAAAATGTAATTGAATCCAGACACTAGTTTCTGTTTCAGTCACAGAGTGAATCTGGGAGAAAAATAATAATAAATATTTACATGGTACTTACTCCATGCATGCATAGTTATAAGCTTTTCACATATAGTAAATAATTTAAGTCTCACATATCTCCTAGGATATGGCATCACTGACTCAAAGGACATGAGTTTGATTAAACTCCAGGAGACAGTGAAGAGCAGGGAAGCCTGGCATGCTGTAGTCCATGGGGTGGCAAAGAGTCAGACATGACTGGGTGACTGAACAACATTTTCTAAGAAGTAGATACTATTATCCCCCTTTACTGAACACTCTCATAGGGAAAGTAAGTAACTTCCCACAACTCACAAAACTAGTAAATAGCAGGACAGGATTTGAACCAGGTTACCTGGCTCCAGAGGCCTTTGCTCACTTTGGTTACAATGCCTTTGAAGTTGAGAAGGGGGATAATCAATAACACAGTGCAGAACAGCAGAACACAAGCTACAGACTTTTCAGTTTAATGCCATATACTCAACCCTCTCCATCTCCAGGGCTCTAGATAATCGCACCAAAATGTTCAACATTTGGCTTCAAAACCAAATAAGTAGCATCTTAACTAGGCTTTCCCTCATCCAGGTGCTATATCCTGAATCTGATGAAAAGGTTCCAGTAGGAAATGTATAGATCAGAGACGTTATAAAAGTCCGTGCACTGCTTTGCTGACCTCTCTGATCCAAGGAGACTTTATCAAACATATTCCTACCCCCACTTGCAGTGCCCACTGCTTCTCTGCCTAACTAGATCAAACAGAACCTGAAGCCCATCACCCAGCTTGCATTTTTCTTTTTTTCTATCACCCTGTGTAAACTCCTCAGGACCACCCTACCAAGACCACTTCTAGTACTGTTAGAATCTAAGGATTATAAACACTTTGACCTTCTTACGAGAAGGACATTTATCCCCCATACATTCCAAACCTGAGTGAGACCAGAGAGGAGAGATATGAGGAGTGAATTCCACTCTAGGCAATTATGTTCCTCATTCTTATAACATTATAACACCCAGCTACACGATCCTTTTACTCTCCCATTATCATTTCCTGCCATCTCCTGATCATTGCCTCTCATTTGTGAATGACCTCAAGACCTGGGCAATGGTCTTCCTCTCTGTCCCAATTTCTGCCAGTATTCTCTTAAGCTGCAGGATTGAGATATAAGACCCATCCAACTCCCAGATCCTTGACCCCCATCATCTCCTGTGCCCTTTCCCTTTACTTCTTCTCAACCATACACTGTCATGGCTCATCTCTGGACCTTGTCATGAACAAAAATGCAACCTTCTAAATCACTAAGTGGGGGATCCCACCCTCTAGTCTAACCTCCTCTCCAACTAACTCCTCTGATAAAATGTCCTTTGAAAACAGTAAGTCTGTTTCATTCAGCTGTGTAATCTCTTGGCTTTCTTTCTATCATCTCCCCTTGTCTCTATATTTCTTCTAAATTTTCATATATTTTATGGTTTCTCATCATACTTATCTTCATCCAAACATCTCCAACTCTATTACTTCATTTTTCTCTCATTCACATTTTTCTGCCAATTCTCCACCTGGATAAAGCTAATTATCTTCGTATTTACTCTTATGGATTATATAATTTGTAGGACAAGTCACCATGAATTCATGATATCCAGCCTCAAATAGACACCCAGCCTTACCTGACAATCTTATTGTACTTCTCTGCAATGTTCACTTTTTCATTCTCATCGAATACTACTTCATTTTTTTTTTTTAAACCACTCCTCATTAGGAAAATCTCATTCTATACTTTATTGAGCAAATTGGGAGCCACCACTCTGGAGTTTCCACATCCTCCCCTATCCAACATCTCTTAACCTACATGTGGAAACATCCTTCTTCCCATTCTATCTCAGGTAACTAAGTTATCTCTCCTCTGTTCAAAGGACTCTACACATGTGCTTTGCATCACAATTCCCCTTACCTTCTCAAAAGACTTTACACTCTCATTTGTCTATTTCTTCTCCTACATCATCAGCCTCTTTCTTCTTACCAAATTGTTTCACTTCAGTTCAGTTCAGTCACTCAGTCATGTCCAACTCATTGCAACCCCATGGACTGCAGCACACCAGGTCTCCCTGTCCATTACCAACTTCCGGAGTTGACTCAAACTCATGTCCATTGAGTCAGTGATGCTACCCTACCATCTCATCCTCTGTCATCCCCTTCTCCTCCCACCTTCAATCTTTCCCAGCACCAGGGTCTTTTCCAGTGAGTCAGTTCTTCACATCAGGCAGCCAAAGTAATAATGGAGTTTCAGCTTCAGCATCAGTCCTTCCAATGAATATTCAGGACTGATTTCCTTTAGAATTGACTGGTTGGATCTCCTTGTAGTCCAAGGGACTCTCAAGAGTCTTCTCTAACACCACAGTTCAAAAGCATCATTAGCTCATAAACATGATGTCTCTTACATATAAGAGGACATGACATATAACATCCCATGAACTTGTAGTTTTCCACTGGCTGTAGTCCAATTCGTCTGCTTTCTCCTCTGGTAACTGAATCACCTGACTCATTCCCTCTATTTCCTCAGCTCTGTCACTTAACAATTCACTCCAGTCTGGCTCCCTCCCATCATTGCCCTGAAACCACTCCGCATTTCAGCAGCAGTGAACTCAGCTCCTTCTTCCTGTTCTCCTATCTCCATGACATCATCCTCCCCTTATTTTCCTCTTTCCCTTGGCTGTTCCTTTTCAGTCATTTTCATGGTCATATCTTTCTCTCATTGAGAAGTGAATGCTGGAAATCATTTGGGGTTTCTCCCTACCATTTTCTTTTTTCTACATTCTCTTCCTTTATTTCCACTGCTTCAATGGACATTGATTTTTTGATACCTCCTAAATTTATAGTCTTGATATGAACTCCTCTGAGCTTCACACTTATATATCCAACTGCCTCTTTGACATGTCCAAAACAGAATTCTTGATTTTATCTTAAAACCCATTTTTTTCCTCAGGCTTCTCAAATTAATAAACGACATCACCATCTACACATTTCTCAAGCCAGAGCCTGAGGATGTAACTTCTTTTCTCCTGCTCCTGTGAATCCACCTCTGATCCATCAGCAAGTCCTTTCTCTGCTGCCATCAAACTATACCTCAACTACTTGAGTTCTCGCCATCCCACCACCAGCATCCTAATTCTAGAAATCACCACTTCCCCCTCAGCTATTGCAAGAACTTCTTCACACATGTCCTCATTTGCTTTGTCCTTCAAATTTGCTCTTTCTTTATAAAAAAGTCAAAGTGACTTAATATTAGCTGTATAACTCTCCAGCTCAAAAGTTTTCCATAACTTCCCACTGCACTTTGGATCGAATACAAACCCCACACCATGTCCCTTCCTGCCCTTCTTCCTATTCCAGTTCCATTTCATGCTGCCACCCACCTCCTTGCAGAGCTTTATCAAGTAGCTCACCATCTGGTTTCTCAAATATATAAAACTCTTCCCCACCTAAGCTCTCCACATCAACCATTTCTTTAGCTGAATGTAGCCTTCCAGAAATCTGCTTCTTTTCATCCATCAGGCCTTAACCATCACCTCCTTGGAGGCTTCTCCTTATTAACATATAAAAATATCATTAACATATTGTATATTGTGCTATACTCAGCTAAGTATTTTAAATGGATTATTTAATACTCAACAAACCTATAAATAATGCATTAATGAGAAAATAAAGACATAGATATAAAGTAACTTACTCAGTGACAACATATCTTATAAGCAAAGGATTCAAAACTAGAACAGAACTGTCTACCATTGTGGTGGTTTAGTCACTAAGTTGTGGTCATCTCTCACAACTCCATGGACTTCCCGCCAGGCTCCTCTGTCCATGGAATTTTCCAGTCAAGAATACACTAATTTACATTTTCTCCTCTTATTCTCTACTCTTTATAATGTGTAGTTAACTATTAATTACTTTTTTTTGCTTCATCTATTCATACAGATAAAATTTATAAGGGCCTTATATGTGTCAGGGGAAAAAAAAAAAACAATATTTTCCACCTTGTGGGGCTGTGTTCAAGTGGGAGACTTGATCCCACAAGGCCAGGTATATGCCTTCAAACAATGTCACATCACTGATATTTGATGGGAGCTTAATGGCATTTTAAAAAATTGAAATGTGAGTTCTAAGGAATTTTTGTTTTAATAGCAATTTGATTTAAATAGTGAGAATTATGGCTTAGTCTCCTGTGGCTGCCTAAACAAACTACCACAAACTGGGTGGTTAAAGAGATAGAATTTGTTCTCTCAGTTCTGGAGACTAACTCTGGAGCCTGACTCAAGGCTTCAGCAGAGCTGCATGTCTATTGGAGACTGCAGGGAAGAATTTGTCCCTTGCCTGTTCCAGTTTCCGGCAGCTGTCAACATTTCTTGGTTTGAAGCCATTTCTCTCTTTCCTCTGCCTTCATATCACCCTTTCCTATATGTATCTGTGTTATTTGTATTATTTCCTTTTTCCTCTCTCTCTAAGGTCATGTGATGGCATTTAGGGCCCATCTGGATAAGCCAAATAATATTGTCATTTCAAGATCCTTAATTATATCTTTGCCCATATGTGATACTGTTTACAGATTCTGGGGATTCAGACAGGACACACCTCATTGGGGTCACTATTCAGCCCACTGGAAGGAGAAAGTCCATCTGCTTTGTAAGGCTATTTATCAGGGAGGTACTGCATTCCTTTTCCTCAGTTGTCCACATTGTCAGAAATAATTGCTGACCCTACTAAAATCCAGATTCACTTTCAGAAGCTATTAATGACTCTCATACTGCATTGTGCAAAGCATCATCTAGGGAGCTTGTTTAGTCTTGATTCTTGGACCTCATATTCAAAGATTTCAATTTCATAATTATCTGGCATGTATTTGTACATCATAACAATACGTAAAGTCAGACACGACTGAGGGACTTCACTTTCACTTTTCACTTTCATGCATTGGAGAAGGAAATAGCAACCCACTCCAGTGTTCTTGCCTGGAGAATCCCAGGAACAGGGGAGCCTGATGGGCTGCTGTCAATGGGGTCGCACAGAGTCGGACACGACTGAAGTGACTTAGCAGCAGCAGCAGCAACAATATCCAAGGGATAATCCACACTTTGTGGACAGCATACAAGAGAAAAACCCAAGCCAAAATCAGATAGAGATTTTTAGAAATGATATCCAGTCTTTTCCTTTAAAATAAATGCTGTGTCAAAGTTCTAGCTTGCTCTTTAGTTGGCAAGGATTTGGGTACTGAGCAGAATCTGAAGAGGCTCTCAGTCTGGTGTGTTTTGGGCACCCACAACACTTATTTCTTTAGAGACACACTGAAGACTTGCTTAATTTCTTCCAAAGAATGCATTCTTAAAGTAAAAATAAATAAATAAATAAAAATAAATAATAATAAAAAAGAATGCATTCTTTTCAACACTTTATGAGAGCCTTGAAGCTTTTAAATAAATACCACATGTGAGACAGACAGGGGCACAGCTTCCAAAAACTGTAATGATATATTTTGTACTATTAGGTAGAGATAGTACATGAATCATTCAGCCAAACACATTATTTTATTTGCTTATGTAAGTGGACACAGCCTCAAATGCCTTTTCAAGTGTCTGTCTTTGAGACACTTCAGTTCATTTCAGTTCAGTCTCTCAGTCGTGTCCAACTCTTTGCAACCCCATGAATCGCAGCATGCAAGGCCTCCCTGTTCATCACCATCTCCCGGAGTTCATTCAGATTCACGTCCATCGAGTCAGTGATGCCATCCAGCCATCTCATCCTCTGTCATCTCCTTCTCCTTCTGCCCCCAATCCCTCCCAGCATCAAAGTCTTTTCCAATGAGTCAGCTCTTCGCATGAGGTGGCCAAAGTACTGGACCTTCAGCTTTAGCATCATTCCTTCCAAAGAAATCCCAGGGCTGATCTCCTTTAGGATGGACTGGTTGGATCTCCTTGCAGTCCAAGGGACTCTCAAGAGTCTTCTCCAACACCACAGTTCAAAAACATCAATTCTTCAGGGCTCAGCCTTCTTCACAGTCCAACTCTCACATCCATACATGACCACAGGAAAACCCATAGCCTTGACTAGACGGACCTTAATCGGCAAAGTAATGTCTCTGCTTTTGAATACGCTATCTAGGTTGGTCATAACTTTTCTTTCAAGGGGTAAGTGTCTTTTAATTTCATGGCTGCAGTCACCACCTGCAGTGATTTTGGAGCCCCCCAAAATAAAGGCTGACACTGTTTCCACTGTTTCCCCATCTATTTCCCATGAAGTGATGGGACCAGATGCCTTAACCTTAGTTTTCTGAATGTTGAGCTTTAAGCCAACTTTTTCACTTTCCTCTTTCACTTTCATCAAGAGACATTTTAGCTCCTCTTCACTTTCTGCCACAAGGGTGGTGTCATCTGCATATCTGAGGTTATTGATATTTCTCCCAGCAATCTTGATTCCAGCTTGTGTTTCTTCCATTCCAGCGTTTCTCATGATGTACTCTGCATAGATGTTAAATAAGCAGGGTGACAATATACAGCCTTGACGTACTCCTTTTCCTATTTGGAACCAGTCTGTTGTTCCATGTCCAGTTGTAACTGTTGCTTCCTGACCTGCCTACAGATTTCTCAAGAGGCAGGTCAGATGGTCTGGTATTCCCATCTGCCTCAGAATTTTCCACAGTTTATTGTTTAACAGTTATAGACAAATTAGGGACTAACTAGAATGGAGTTTGTTAAATCTTCCCAAAGACGTGAGAATTTTATTCAGTCTAAATATTCTATATTCCAGATTGTTGGTCTATTTTTCCAGCCTTTTCAATGGTTCTGTGACTCAGAGCCTTCTGATTCAGACAGTTGTGGAGCTGATAGTGAACTACGATAAACTGGAGCAGCTCTGTATTTCAGGTGCTTTACTGAGCTCAGATGGAGTTATCCCTGCAGAGACCCAGGTGTGCTTCCCCTCTGCAGGACAGGGGATCAATGCATCATATAGGCTCTTTTGGAAGTATTCCATAACCCAAATCCCTGTGTGGCAATTCAGGTACACGTCCAGCTGGGTAAGCAGTTTACTAAGTGATGCTTGAAGAAATCTGATAGTAACCCTCCTCGCTCCCTTGGCAAAGGCATGGAATGGCTTCCTGCCCTTTTATTTCTACCTCCCTCAATCACAGTCCTGCTTATACATGTGTCTCTCTTTCAAAATTCTAAGTATTCACTTTGACATGATTTTTCTGGATACAGATATAAAGAGTGAACAGAGTTTACTTTGATTTCATGCCCTTCTTAGAGTATATTCATTCAGCTATATAACAAATATTTATTGAAAATCTAGCATCTGTCAGGCAAACAGTTGCATCATGATTTATTTTCAAATTAATTGAAAGCTAAAGAGATTATTTTTTCTTGGCTGAACATTTATGCATTTTTATTTGCATCATGCGGATGGAAAAGATAAATTTCAAACCTTGTGTTAACTGTGAAATATATGAACAAAGTACATGTTCACACCATTATTCAGAAAACTAAACATTAGCCTCTTTAGCTAAGTGTTGGCTTTGACAATGGACACTGGGGCATGAAAATGTGTTTGTACGGCCACTTACAGTTGAATTTACACTCTTGCATTTTGTGTTTCACCCAAAAAAAACAATTTGGCAAATACTGACATGCATTAGTAGCACTACTTTAACAAGACCACAAATGTTAGTTAAATATCTAAATTTCACTGTAGAAGTATAGATTGCCATTTTTTAATGCTGTAAGTAGTAGAGATAGTTGTTGATTAAGAGCAAAAGCCCACTCTCCCTCTCTTTCTTTCCACCCCACCCCATACACCATTTGCTTATTATTTTCCCACAGATAGCCAGAGGAAGGATATTTGCCGTCAAGATAGTTGGGCATTCAGCAGCTCAGCAAGGCAGCTTGTGTGATGCTTGTGATTCCATTTGTCACAGAAGCCTTTATGAGGGAACAGAAGATATAACTTTGTCTCATTTTTCATTTCCTGTTATCGCTCAGATTTCAGTCTTCAGCTGCTCTGTTTTCCTGTACTTCAACTGGAGCCGACATTATCAGAGAACCACCTGCTACCCCCAGTGCCGCTGAGGCCCTGTCAGTAGTTCAGGAGAGAGCTTCCTCCCAGGGCAGCAGAGAAGCTCCCTCCCATGCAGAGGAAACCACGCCTGCAGTTAAGTCCACATATGCAGAGTGAAGCAGACATTTGATGATTAAGTAATTCCCAGAGAGGAACATCCTTGGAATTGTAAAGCACTCTTAACTTTATGAAGTACTTCCTACTTCTATTTCACTAGATCTTCAGAGCAGCCTGTAAGACAGCAGAGCTGGAACAATTAGCCCTGTTTGTACTTATGTGGAGATCAGGCTGTTTGTATCTGTTGCAACTGGAAATAGCCAGACTGGAGGGTGTAGCTAAGGATAATCAATGGAGTCACTGAGTCAGTGGTGGAGAATTCAATCCAAAGATGTGCAAAGAAAGAATATATGTATGCCTGCCTGCCTGCTAAGTTGCTTCAATCATGTCCAACTCTTTGCGACCCTAGGGACTGTGATTCTCCAGGCAAGAATACTGCAGTGGGTCACCATGCCCTCCTCCAAGGACTCTTCCTGATTCAGGGATCAAACCCATGTCTATGTCTCCTGCATTGGCAGATGGGTTCTTTACTACTAGCACCACCTAGGAAACCCATAGACATATATATTCAGTTATATATATATATATATATATATATATATATATATATATATATATATATGTATATATACACATGTACATACATACATATATAACTGAATCACTTTGCTGTACACTTGAAAATAACACAACATTATAAACTGACTGTACTTCAATAAAAACAAAACAAAACACATCATTGGGAAATCCTTGGAGCTGTGCATTGTGGGAAAGGAGAAGTTGGTGGCAGTGAACTGGCCAAGCTTATTCTTTCTTGATGACTTTTCTAAGAGTCTAGCCCTTCAGTCTGGAACCTAACCAATCAGTTATAGGCTTACAGATACCTCTCTTCCTATTCTCCTTTAAAACTTACCTCTGTCTCAGTCATATGTTGTTGCACAGTCACTCAGTCTTGTGTGACTCTCTGTGAACCTATGGACTGTAACATGTCAGGCTTCCCTGTCTGTCACTATCTCCCGGAGTTTGCTCAAAATCATGTCCATTGAGTCAATGATGCACCCTCTGTTGCCCTTTCTCCTCCGTCCCTCAATCTTTCCCAGCATCAGGGTTTTGTTTTTGTTTTTTTTCTCCAGGGTCTCAGTCATAGTTCTCCTAAATACATGCTCTTGTTCCATCCCAAGGGGAGGAGATCCATGTCAGTGCAGGATTTGTTGGGTGGTTGGTTCAGTGTCTTGCCTCATCTCAGTCTTGACACTCTCCTCTTTTTATTGCCCCTCCCTGTGGACACATCCTGTTCCAGTGCCTAGTGGGAATTCCAAACGTGTATAATATTTCCTATCAAGTCTTGTGCCTGGTTCTCATCAGTGGACCTCAGTCATGATCACATATCCATTTCTCTGACTCCTTTAGGACCACAGTTTCTGGATAATTTCTCTTAATCACAAGAGCAGCCATTTGAAACTCTAACCCAAGGACTACAGATTTGCACACTGCTGAGAAATGATTTCTTGATGCTCACTGCTTACCAATCAGTTTGTTCACCCAAATTTTACCTGTATCTGCTTGTCCTTGTCCAAAGTTGTGTTCTTATGGCCTGTTGGGAGGCCTTTTTGTTTGTTTTAAATCTCTAAGTGGATGTCATGTTTGGATTATAACCTGTTTCCTTTGGTATCTAGTTTTCAGTAGAGTCATTCTGACCAGTGTTCATGCCACTTAAATGGGAACTGGAGACATGATTTCTGGCCCTAACTTCTAGGACCCCTTCAGTCTCCTGAACTGAAACTTTGTCATGTGATATAAAAATTAGAAGTCAGAATGACAGATTAGAAGATAACTCATACGTCAGTTGTATCTTGCCAACAATGCGCCTCAGAATAGATTAGGTCATGAGACATAGACAATCAAAACCTAAAAATAGACCCATTAGGGATCCACGTACATGGAGCCTCGGGAAGCTGTCTTTTAAGTGCAGATGGGTAAGAGAGGAACAGAGCCTTACATGGGGCCTCCTGGGATGCCCCAACATGCCTACACTCTCAAGACTTCTTTATGCTCTACACGTGTTTCTTCTTCAAAATGCACCGATTCTGTTATCATATATGATCTCAACCAGTTGTGAATAATAAAATTTATGACTAACTGTGGCTTGATGTGGGAGTAGGCAATGGCAACCCACTCCAGTACTCTTGCCTGGAAAATCCCATGGACGGAGGAGCCTGGTGGGCTGCAGTCCCTGGGGTCGCTAGGAGTCAGGCACGACTGAGCGACTTCACTTTTGCTTTTCACTTTCATGCATTGGAGAAGGAAATGGCAACCCACTCCAGTACTCTTGCCTGGAGAATTCCAGGGATGGGGGAGCCTGGTGGGCTGCCATCTATGGGGTCGCACAGAGTCAGACACGACTGAGGTGACTTAGCAACAGCAGCAGTGGCTTGATGTACCTCTGATGATAAAGATACTTGACAAATTTTCACAGAAAGGACCCCAAAGGAATAATGTTTAAATGGAGACTTCAGCATAGTCAATGAAGCAGAAATAATTTTTTTTTTTCTGGAATTCTCTTGCTTTTTCTATGATGAAGCAGATGTTGATAATTTGATGTCTGGTTCCTCTGCCTTTTCTAAATCCAAATTGTACATCTAGAAGTTCTCAGTTCACATACTGTTAGAGCCTAGCTTGAAGGATTCTCAGCATAACCTTGCTAGCATGTGAACTGAGTGCAACTGTTTGGCAGTTTGAACATTCTTTGGGATTGCCTTTCTTTGGAACTGGAACAAAACTGACTTTTTCCCGTCCTGTGGGCACTGCTGAGTTTTCCAAATTTGCTTGCATATTGAGTGCAGCACTTTCACAGCATCATCTTTTAGGAATTGAAATAGCTCAACTAGAATTCCATCACCTCCACTAGCTTTGTTCATAGTAATGCTTTTTAAGATCCATATTACTTCACATTCCAGGATGTCTGGCTCTGGGTGAGTGATCACACCATCGTGGTTTTCTGGACCATTAAGGAATTTTGTGTACAGTTCTGTGTATTCTTGCCACCTCTTCTTAATATCTTATGCTTCTGTTAGGTTCATATCACTTCTGTGTTTCATTGTGCCCATCTTTGCAAGAAATGTTCCCTTGATATCTCTAGTTTTCTTGAACAGATTGATAGTCTTTCACATTCTATTGCTTTCTTCTATTTCTTTGCATTATTCGCTTAAAAAGGCTTTCTTAGCTCTCCTTGTCATTCTTTGAAACTCTGCATTCAGATGAGTATGTCTTTCCTTTTTTTCCTTTGCCTTTCACTTCTCTTTTGTTCTCAGCTATTTGTAAGACCTCCTCATACCACTATTTTGCCCTCTTTGCATTTCTTTTTCTTGGGGATGGTTTTGATCACCGCCTCTTATACAATGTTACAAACCTCTATCCATAGTTCTTCAGGCACTCTATCAGATCTAATCCCTTGAATCTATTTGTCATTTCCAGTGTATAATCAAAAGGGTTTCAATTTAGGTCATAGCTAAATGGCTTAGGTGTCATCCCTACTTTCTTCAGTTCAAGTCTGAATTTTGTAATAAGAAGTTCATGATCTGAGCCACAGTCAACTCCTGGTCTTGTTTTTGCTGACTGTATAGAGCTTGTCCATCTTCAGCTGCAAAGAATATAACCAATCTGATTTTATTATTGACTATCTGGTGTTGTCCATGTGTAGAACCAGCTCTTGTGTTGTTGTAAGAGGGTGTTTGCTGTGACCAGTGCATTATTCTCTTGGCAAAACTCTGTTAACCTTGACTTGCTTCATTTTGTGCTCCGAGGCCAAACTTGCTTGTAACTCCAGGTATCTCTTGACTTCCTATGTTTGCATCCCAGTCCCCTATGATGAATAGGCTGAAGACTGAAGATAAAGGAGGGATTCTCTCAGATGGGGCAAAAGGGCCTGGGGATGGAGAGCTGGTCACTGAGGGACTGCAACTGAGGCTTTCATAGGAATGAGTGTAACCACAGGATACTTTGGCCACCTGACTGGAAGAACTGACTTGTTTGAAAAGACTCTGATGCTGGGAAAGATTGAAGTCGGGATGAGAAGGGGATGACAGAGGATGAGATGGTTGGATGGCATGACTGACTCAAAGGACATGAGTTTGAGTAAAGTCCAGGAATTGGCGATGGACAGGGAGGCCTGGGATGCTGTGGTCCATGGGGTTGTGAAGAGCAGGACATGACTGAGTGACTGAACAGAACCACTAGAAACCCCATTGTGCAGTACCACTGTTTGACAAGCTCCTGAATCAAAAGGTCTATTGGTTTCCAAAGTCTCCTATTCATCCCCTCCAGTTGCTCCATCCCAAATCATTCTTAAGTTTTTCCAAAAACTTCTAATAAATTTAGAATGGGACTCTATGACTTAGAGCTGTATTTCTTCAAGTATGGAATGTTGCAGATAATTTTAGATATTGCACAAGTTTGGCAAATAAAATTAAATAACATAATGAGAAAGTTATTCCCCTTTCAATTCTCTTTTCATCCTTCTGATAATGCCAAGGATAAATTCTGTCTGGAACTTTACATTTTTAACATCTTTTTAACACTTGCTTGTTTCCCCCCCCCCCCTTTTTTTGGCAAAGGAAGTCAGACTTGAAGCTCAGAGCTTTTGACAGGTAGTGCTATTTTCCCATAAATTAGTAATATTATTTTATTGTATTTATTTTCATACTCTTTGCCTTCTTATGGAAAATAACACCAGTCATGTAATTGAGATAGTGAAGTCAAGTTTTCTTTTAAACTTCTGACTTAAAAAGAATGGATAGGCTTCGAGAAAAAGTTAAATAAATGATGCTGCTGCTGCTGCTAAGTCACTTCGGTTGTGTCCGACTCTGTGCAACCCCATAGATGGCAGCCCAGCAGGCTCTGCCATCCTTGGGATTCTCCAGGCAAGAACACTGGAGTTGGTTGCCATTTCCTTCTCCAATGCATGAAAGTGAAAAGTGAAAGTGAAGTCTCTCAGTCGTGTCCGACTCTTAGTGACACCATGGACTGCAGCCTACCAGGCTCCTCCATTCATGGGATTTTCCAGAGAAGAGTACTGGAGTGGGTTGCCATTGCCTTCTCAAAAATAAATGATAGATGCATAGTAAGGGGCAATAGGCATGGGAAAAATGTTGATGGTGATATGCAAATGACACACCGATGGAAAAAACTGGCTTGAGTAATAGTCCAACATTTTCTTTGTGCTGCAGAATTTGTCTCTTTTTCACTTTTTCTGGCCTTTTTGCTCTCCTTTTGTCCAAAATAATATTTCAGTTGAAGCGCACCTTGATTGACTTGACAGTAAGTACACAAGCCCCTAGCATTGGAGCCTTTCATAGTATAAACAAGTATCACTAAAAGCTCAGGTATACACAAGGGAATGAGAAATCTAGCCACAGAAAAGCCAGCGACCTTTGCCTTCAGCACAAGGGAAGGTAGAATGCAGGTTGAGGAGAAAACATGTCAACACAGAATGGGGAATATATTTCCTTCCAGCTTCTGCCCCCCAACCAACCCCTTAATATTTCCTATCACACAGAAGACAGGGGGAGAGGAAAGGGAGACCATAGCCCATGCATTTGGGTAATTGCTTTCTCAAAATGGAATGACATCTTCCTTTTATTTCCTTTACCTCACCTAATTCACCAGCATATTGTATTCCTCACACTGAAATCTGTGTGTATAAATCTTTGCAGACACAGTGAGGCTTTGTTGGGTTTGGCTGTTGTTTCTAAAAGGAGTATAAGGGAACATAAAATGTAAGTGAATCAAGCCCTCAGCTAGCATTTAATTGATAAGAACTAAAGCTAATATTAGATAACAAATAAATGGTCTGTTGCACAGGCATTTAATTAAACACCAAATTAATGCAGTAATGACCTACTGGAACTAACAGCCAGAAATGCTTTACTGCGTGCCAGCATCTGGATGCTTTCACCTTCCAGCCCCTCCTCCTTCCCCCGCCTCTGTGGACAGATACATTATAAAGAAATACTTTCACTCATATCCCACGTCCTCATTTTCATGTCCAGACTCATCACGCATAATAATCTACTTTGCCCAAAGAAGCTTGACCACTTAGCTATCTCTTGACCTAGTCTCCCCTATCATGTGTCCCAAACCTCAGCATTTGGGACTGTTTGAAACCCTGGTCTTGTAGTCTTTGGCTGATTACGTACTGCCTTGAAGATTAATTGCAGACAGTGTTTTAGATAATGGTCTCAGGGAAGAGGATGCAAAATAGAGAAGGGGAGTGAGGAATCGATATAGGCTTTGTCTGGGCTTCACCAGAAGCTTTCAGTTATACAGTAAAACACACAATAGGTAGAAGAAATGAACTCCATGCTGATTTACTCTGCTCATCCAGGTTGGCTTTCACAAGGCTCATTTTGGCCATGCTCATACTGTTTTGGTGCTAACCCCTGTTCACAAGGTAGAGATAAACTAAAGCACTTCAGGAACACCTCTAGCATGCACAGACCACACACACCATGGGTAAGCTACACTTCTCTTTTGCTCCATAAGACTTTGAATCCTCCTCCTGGATGCAATGACAGCATTTTCAGGATCACATTCCAAGATTCTCTGTCTCCTAGTGACAAACTCACTTCAGTGGAGAAGCATTCTCTAGAAGCCAACGGCCTTATATCAGTACATTCTTCCAATTCTGGGCACTATAGGCAGCTTTACTAGATGAGAAATAGGACAAAGTCTTGCCCAATGTGGTCTAATTTCTTCTCTCTTAGAAACAGCATCTGAAGTATGTATGTACTTAACAGAGTGGGGTCTCCATTAATATACAATTACTGAGATAAACAGTTCTTGGACCACAGATTTGTCATGGTGAAGGGGGTGCTAATTCAATGAAGCTATGGGCTATGCTGTGCAGGACCACCTAAGATGGATGGGTCATGGAGAAATATTCTGACAAAACGTGGTTCACTGGAGGAGGAAATGGCAAACCACTCAAATATTATTGCCAGGCGAACCCCATGAACAGTACGAGAAAGTAAAAAGATATGACACTGGAAGGTGAGCCTCCCCAGAATGGAAAGTGTCCAATATGCTACTGGGGAAGAGTGGAGGGCAATTATTAATATCTCCAGAAAAAATGAAGCAACTGGGCCAAAGTGGAAATAATGCTCAGTGGTGGTGAATGTAAAGTCTGATGCTATAAAGAACAATATTGTATAGGAACCTGAAATGTTAGGAAGATGAATCAAGGTAAATTGATTTGGCCAAGCATGAGATGGCAAGAGTGGACATTGACATCTAAATTCTTAAATGGAAGAATTTAATTCAGATGACCAATATATCTACTACTGTGGGCAAGAATCCCTTAGAAGAAATGGAGTAGCCCTCATAGTCAACAAAAGAATTTGAAATGCAGTACTTGGCTACAGTCTCAAAAGCAACAGAATGATCTCGAATTCTTTCCAAGGCAAATCATTCAGTATCACACTAATCCAAGCCTATGCCCCAAAGAACGATGTAAAAGAAGCTGAAGTTGACCAAGTTTATGAAGACCTAAAAGACCTTTTCAGAGAAGGCAATGGCACCCCACTCCAGTACTCTTGCCTGGAAAATCCCATGGATGGAGGAGCCTGGTAGGCTGCAGTCCACTAACACCAAAATAGATGTACATTTCATCATAGGGGATTGGAATGCAAAAGTAGGAAGTCAAGAGATACCTAGAGTAACAGGCAAATTTGGCCTTAGAGTCCAAAATGAAACAGGGAAAAGGCTAACAGAGTTTTGTGAAGAGTACACTGGTCATAACAAATACCCACTTCCAACAATACAAGAGATGACTCTACACAAGAACATCACCAAATACCAAAACATCATCAATACCAAAATCAAACTGATTATATTCTTTGAAATTGAAGATGGAGAAGCTCTGCAGTCAACAAAAATAAGACCTAGAGTGGACTGTGGCTCAGATCATGAGCTCTGTATTGCAAAATTCAAGCCCAAATTGAAAAAAGTAGGGAAAACCAATAGGTCACTCAGATATGACCTAATTTAAATCCCTTATTATTATATAGCAGAGGTGACAAATAGATTAAAGGGATTATATCTGATAGACAGAGAGCCTGAAGAACTAGGGACAGAACTTTGTAACATTGTATAAGAAAAATGAAATGAAGTTTCTCAGTTGTGTGTGACACTTTGCAATTCCTTGGACTATAGGGTACCAGGCTCCTCCGCCTGTGGAATTTTCCAGGCAAGAGTACTGGAGTGGGCTGCCATTTCCTTCTCCAGGGGATTTTTCTGACTCTGGATTCGAACTTAGGCCTCCCTCATTGCAGGCAGACGCTTTACCCTCTGAGCCAGTGGTGACCAAAAGCGTCCCCCAAAAAAGAAATGCAAGAAGGCAAAATGGTTATCTGAGGAGGTCTTGCAAATAACTAAGGAAAGAAGAGAAGCTAAAGGCAAAGGAGAAAAGGAAAAATATATCCAACTGAAAGCAGAGTTCCAGAGAATACGAAGGAGAGACAAGAAGGCCTTCTTACATGAACACTGCAAAGACATAGAAGAAAATAATAGAATGGGAAAGACCATAAATCTTTTAAATAAAATTGGAGGTATCAATTTCATGCAAGGGTGGGTGGGATAAAGGGCAGAAAGAGTGAAGACCTAACAGAATCAGAAGAGATTAAGAAGAGGTGGCAAGAATAAACAAATAGCATCACTGACTTGATGGACATAAGTTTACACAAGCTCCTGGAGTTGGTGATGGACAGGGAAGCCTGGCATGCTGCAGTCCATGGGGTCACAAAGAATCGGACATGGCTGAGAGACAGAGCTGAACTGAACCAGGATGGTGTGGCCACTCACAGACATCCTGGAGTGTGACGTCAAGAGGCCTTAGAAAGAGTTATTATGAGCAAAGCTAGTGGATGTGATGGAATTCCAGCTGAGGTACTTCAAGTCTTAAAGATGATGCTGTGAAAGTGCTGCACTCAATATGCCAGAAAATTTGGAAAACTCAGAAGTGGCCACAGGACTGGAAAAGGTTAGTCTTCATTCCAATCCCAAAGAAGGACAATGTCAAAAATGTTTAAACTATCATACATTTGCACTCATTTCACATGTTAGCAAGGTTATTCTCAAAATCCTTCAAGTTAGGCTTCAACAGTATGTGAACTGAGTACTTCCAGATGTACAAGTTATATTTAGAAAAGGCAGAGGAACCAGAGGTCAAATTGCCAACATCCTCTGTATCATAGAAAAAGCAAGAGAATTCCAGAAAATCATCCACTTCTGTTTCAATTACTACACTAAAGCTTTTGACTGTGTGGGTCACAACAAACTGTAGAAAATTCTTAAAGAGACAGGGATACCAGACTACCTTACATGTCTCCTGAGAAATCTGTATGTGGGTCAAGAAACAGCAGTTAGAATTGGACATGGAACAACAGACTGGTTCAAAATTAAGAAAGTACCACAAGGCTGTATATTGTCTCCCTGTTTATTTAACTTTAGCTTTTATGTAGAGTATATCATGCGAAATGCTGGGCTGGATGCATCACAAGCTGAAATCAAGATTGTTGGGAGAAATATCAGCAACTTCAGATTTGTAGATGATACCACTCTAATAGCAGAAAGTGAGGAAAAACTAAAAGAGTCTTGATGAGTGTGAAAAGAGGGGAGTGAAAACCCAGGCTGAAAACTCATCATTCACAAAACTAAGACCATGACATCCAATCCCATCACTTCATGGCAAATAGAAGGCAAAAATGTGGAAGCAGTGACAAATCTTCTCTTTGGCTCCAGAATCACTGCCAACAGTACCTGCAGCCATGAAATTAAAAGACACTTGTTTCTTGGAAGGAAAGCTATGATATACCTAGACAGCACATCACTTTGCTGACGTCAGTATAATCAAAGCTATCATTTTATCAGTAGTCGTGTATGAATGTGAGATTGCATCCAAGTACTGCATTTCAGACTCTTTTTTTTTTTTTTTTTTTACTATGATGGCTACTCTATTTTTTCTAAGGGATTCTTGCCTGCAGTAGTAGATATAATGGTCATCTGAGTTAAATTCACCCATTCCAGTCCATTTTAATTCACTGATTCCTAAAATGTTGATGTTCACTCTTATCATCACCTGTTTGACCACTTCCAATTTGCTTTGATTCATGGACCTAACATTCCAGGTTCTTATGCAATATTGCTCTTTACGGCATTGGACTTTACTACCATCACCAGTCACATCCATAACTGGGTGTTATTTTTGCTTTGGCTCCACCTCTTCATTCTTTCTGGAGTTATTTCTCCAGTTATCTCCAGTAGCATATTGGGCACCTACCAATGTGGGAAGTTCATCTTTCAATGTCCTATCAGTTTGTCCTTTCATAATGTTCATGGTGTTCTCAAGGCAAGAATACTGAAGTTCTTTGCCATTCCCTTCTCCAGTGGACAACATTTTATCAGAACTCTCCACCATGACCCGTCCATCTTGGGTGGCCCTACAAGGCAAGGCTCATCGTTTCATTGAGTTAGACAAGGCTATGGTCCATGTAATCAGACTGATTAGTTTTCTGTGATTGTGGTTTTCATTCTGTTGGCCTTCTGATGGATAAAGACAAGAAGCTTATGGAAGCCTCCTGATGGGAAAGCTCAGAGGGCTCAAACAAACCTTGTGTGCCCCAGGACCCAGAGACCCCAGCGAGACTGAGCCAGAACTGTGTTTGAGTGTCTCAGTCACAGATACCCTGGAATGTGAAGCCAAGTGGGCCTTCAGAAGTATCACTACGAAAAAAGCTAGAGGAGGTGATGGAATTCCAGTTGAACTATTTCAAATCTTAAATGATGATGCTGTGAAAGTGCTACACTTAATATGCCAATAAAGTTGGAAAACTCAGCAGTGGCCACAGGACTGGAAAAGAACAGTTTTCATTCCAATCCCAAAGAACGCCAATGCCAAAGAATGTTCTAACTACTGCACAATTGCACTCATCTCACAAACTAGCAAAGTAATGCTCAAAATTCTCCAAGCCAGGCTTCAATAGTACATGAATCATGAACTTCCAGATATTCAAGCTGGATTTAGAAAAGGTAGAGGAATCAGAGATCAAAATTGCCAACATCCGCTGTATAATCAAAAAAGCAGGAGAGTTCCAGAAATATATCTACTTCTGCTTTATTGACTATGCCAACGCCTTTGACTGTGTGGATTACAACAAACTATGGAAAATTCTTAGAGTGATGGGGATATCAGACCACCTTACTTGCCTCCTGAGAAATCTGTATGCAGGTCAGAAAGCAACAGTTAGAACTGGACATGGAAAGGCAGACTGGTTCCAAATTTGAAAAGGAGTATGCCAAAGCTGTTTATTGCCACCCTGCTTATTTAACTTGTATGCAGAGTACATCATGTGAAATGCCAGGCTGGATAAAGCACAAGCGGGAATTAACATTTCTGGGAGAAATATCAATAAACTCAGATATGCAGATGACACCACCCTTATGGCAGAAAGTGAAGATGAGCTAAAGAGCCTCTTGATGAAACTGAAATAGGAGAGTGAAAAAGCTGGCTTAAAACTCAACATTCAGAAAACTAAAACCATGGCATCTGGTCCCATCACGTCATGGCAATTAGATGGGGAAATAATGGAAACAGTGAGCTACTTTATTTGGAGGACGGTGCTCCAAAATCACTGCAGATGGTGATTACACACATGAAATTAAAAGATGCTTGCTCCTTGGAAGAAAAGCTATGACCAACTTAAGCAGCATATTAAATAGCAGAGACATTACTTCATCAGCAAATGTCCATCTAGTCAAAGCTATGGTTTTCCCAGTAGTCATGTATGGATATGAGAGTTGGACTATAAAGAAAGCTGAACACTGAAGAATTGATACTTTTGAACTGCGGTGTTGGAGAAGGCTCTTGAGAGTCCCTTGGAGACATCAAAGAAATACAACCAGTCCATTCTAAAGGAGATCGGTCCTAGGTGTTCATTGGAAGGACTGATGCTGAAGCTGAAACTCCAATACTTCAGCCACCTAATAGGAAGAAAAGACTCCTTGGAAAAAACCCTGATGCTGGGAAAGATTGGAGGAAGGAGGAGAAGTGGGTGACAGAAGATGAGATGGTTGGATGGCATCACTGACTCAATGGACATGAGTTTGAGTAAGCTCTGGGAGTTGGTGATGGACAGGGAAGCATGGTGTGCTCCATTCCATGGGGGTCACAAAGAGTCAGACAGGACTGAGCAACTGAACTGGACTGAACAAATGTGGGAGTTGGACCATAAAGAAGGCTAATCATGGAAGATCTGATGCTTTCAAATTATGGTGCTGGAGAAGACTCTTGAGAGTCCCTTGGACTGCAAGGAGATAGAACCAGTCCATCCTAAAGGAAATCGGTTCTGAATATTCATTGGAAGGACTGATTCTGAAGCTGAAACTCCAATACTTGGACCACCCAATGCAAAGAGCTAGCTCCTTGGAAAAGACCCTAATGTTGGGAAAGACTGAAGGCAAAAGGAGAAAGGGGCAGCAGAGGATAAGATGGTTAGACAGCATCACTGATTCAGTGGACTTAAGTTTGAGCAAACACTGGGAGAGGAGCCTGCCAAGCTGCAGTCTATGGGGTTGCAAAGAATCGGACAGGCTTAGTGACTGAACTACATCAACAACAGTATAGGATGAGATTTTTAAACAGTTGTAATAATTTGTTCCCCAAACCATTACCTGCCCTCTTCTCAGACGTAACGTTAAATCAAACTCATTTGACATAATGAGTTAAACTCCATTAACTCCAGCAAGAACAATATAAACTGAAAAGAGTATCTACCTATTTATATGTCATCATAGGATTAGTGTTAGAATATTTCTACCCTGCAGTGTTCTCCCCTTTACTTACCTTTCCCAGTTCCACCCTATCTCCATCTCCCCTTTGGGATCTTCTTTCCCTCATCCTTCCCCAGAACTTCCCATGCATGGTAGCCCATTCATGCCCCTTGGAGTTAAGAACATGAAAGTTAGTAGTAAATTCAATGAACTTTTTAGAGTAAATTCTGCATTGTCAGGATGCTGAAAGGAGATTTCTGATGGTAGAGTTTCCTGAAAAATTCAAGTTGAATAAGGGAGATATTAGGGGCCTGGAATAGGGTTTTCGGACATTTTTTGACATCATATGTGTTGCATTGTTCCAAGCTGAGTTTGTCCTATGTGAGCGGGAGAGACAGATTCAAGGGATTCATACCCTATGAATAGCTTATGGTAGCACTGGATCCACTGTATAATCATAAGGGATTTGATTTAGGTCATACCTGAATGGTCTAGCGGTTTTCCCTACTTTCTTCAATTTAAGTGATTTTGGTTAATAAGGAGTTCATAATCTAACCCACAGTCAGCTCCCGGTCTTGTTTTTATTGACTGTATAGAGCTTTTCCATCTTTGGCTGCAAAGAATATAATCAATCTGATTTTGGTCTCGACCATCTGGTGATGTCTATGTGTAGAGTCTTCTCTTGCGTTGTTGGAAAAGGGTGTTTGCTATGACCAGTGCATTTTCTTGGCAAAACTCTATTAGTCTTTGCCCTGCTTCATTCTGCATTCCAAGGCCAAATTTGCCTGTTACTCCAGGTGTTTCTTGACTTCTTACTTTTGCATTCCAGTCCCCTATAATGAAAAGGAGATATTTTTGGGGTGTTAGTTCTAAAAGATCTTGTAGGTCTTCATAAAACCGTTCAACTTCAGCTTCTTCAGCGCTACTGGCTGGGGCCCTGGGATTTCTTTGGAAGGAATGATGCTAAAGCTGAAACTCCAGTACTTTGGCCACCTCATGCAAAGAGTTGACTCATTGGAAAAGACTCTGATGCTGGGAGGGATTGGGGGCAGGAGGAGAAGGGGACGACCGAGGATGAGATGGCTGGATGGCATCACGGACTCGATGGACGTGAATCTGAGTGAACTCCGTGGGTTGGTGATGGACAGGGAGGCCTGGCGTGCTGCGATTCATGGGGTCACAAAGAGTTGGACACGACTGAGCGACTGAACTGAACTGAACTGAACTGAACACTGGATCCAGTGGCATATATGAAGCCTTCTGTTTTTCAGTTTTTCCTAATAAAAACTTCCACTTTCTTTCAGGAAAATGTTTATATATGTATAATCACTGTTCTGTGTTTGTAGGGGCTTGGTTTCAGGATCCCCACAGATGCCAAAATCCACAGATGTTTAAGTCCCTTCTATAAAGTGGTGTAGTATTTGCATATGACTTGAGAACATCCTCCTCCTGTGCTTTAAATCATCTCTACATTACTTATAATACTGAATACAATGTAAATGTTATGTAAGTAGTTATAAACACAATGAAAATGCTATGTAAATAGTTGCCTGTGCAGAGAAAATTCAAGTTTTGTTCTATGGAACTTTCTGTAATTTTTTTTGAAATTATTTTCAGTAATCTGTGGATGTGGAATCATATATGGAGGGGCAATTGCATATATAATATTTTTGCATAAAATATCTCATATGCTTAGCACCCTTTTTTCTCATTACTATATTAGTCCAAGGATTTATTTTGCTATGAAACGGTTGAGTAAAAGTGCTTTCTGTAGATCTTTTAATTTTCTAAATCTTTCTTCACAGCAGTTGTTATCTGTGATACTCTTCACATCTATTTAGGATAAATTTGGAAAATGTTACTAAAGCCTTGGAAATAAACGTCTCAAGCCCAGAGATGCTTAAAAATCACACAGAATTTTGGTCTGGAAGTAAAGATGAAAGCTGACCTCCAGAACCAGGCGTCTTTTCATATTACCATATTATCTCTTGTCTTGAGAGGTTGCTGTGTACACTGTTGAAATAACTGCCTAATAACTTTTAAAAATAAAAAGAAATTAAATTTCCTCCTGTGAGTTTTGTTCTTCAGTCATATGTTTTATCCCAGGATAGCAAATTGTTTACAAGCAATTACAGTAATTAAGCATAAATACACCCCAGCGAGGCAAATATTATTATCCACTTTTTAACAGATGGGAAAACAGAAGCGGAGAGAACAGGAATGACCTGCACAAGGCCAAAGAGGGTGTCTGACAGACATACGAAGGGCCTGAAACCTCAGGCACTCCACGTTTGTCCTCCAACTTCTGGGTGATCCACTCTTTAAAGAAAGTTTGACTTGTGAAAAATTGGAAAAGAGAGGATGAAGGTGGTTGATGACAGTGCTGGGGAGAGAGCTACTAGAAGTAACAGCACAAAAAAGAAATGGTTTGAGAAATGCAAAGTGACATAGCCTGATTCCTCAGAGGCATCTGCGGCAAGGTCCAGGCTCATCCCGCGGCAGCCCAGGGTTAGCAGAAAAGGTCATAAAAGAAATGTGAGTTTCTTCTCTTGGAAATACATGGTCAAGCTTTTTCCAGTTCTGCATCTTTAGAATGAGCCTAAAATGAAGATTACTGGAACCACAGAATGAGATGACATGCTTGTGATGAAGATACAGCTGCCCTTTCTGAAGGGCTTTGGGATTTGTGGGTCAAATGTACTGTTGCATTAGTATTAGGAAAATTACATCCACAGAAAATGCTGAGAGACAAGGAGGCTAACTTCTCATGCTGTGTCTTTCTGCCCGTTATCACATTTGATAAACAGTTTGAATTCAAGCAGAAAGCATGTGGCCAAACAGAGTAAGACAGAAATGAAACAATGGCATTAAGAGTTAACAAAAACAAATCTGAAATGAAAAGTCGACAAGTGAGGTTCATGCCACCTTCCAGAAATCAAGAGTGAAGCCCAGACAAACAATTGCTTGATTTTTATGTTGAAACATTTGGGAGACTTTTTAAAAATACTATCTGTCATCACTTACCGAGGTGAGATGGATGAAGCATACAGCGAAACAGAGGCAGGGATTTGAAAGTCTCTCTCAGATAGCTCTATGAAGTTGTAGGTATAGGAGAGAAAACTATCCACACATCCATTTCTACAGAGAAATAAATAGTTATATATTTCAGATGCCATCTCTACAAAAATTTAAATAGCCACCATATACTGACCACAGCGGAGAGAAAGAGTGTGCGTGGCACTTCAATGTCAAAGTAAGTAGACTGCACCTGTCACAGGGAGCCAGCTAAGAGCAGGATCTGTATGTGTCATCTCCAGTTTTCTCAGAAGCAAGAAGATATTCAGAAGGATATGTACTGTTTAAGACTCCTTTATATAAATATGTTTTGGCCAATATTGGAACAAGTGTGGACTGTCACTACCTGTAATTAGGTGACATTAGTTAGTTCCAACAGATTCTTGAAATTTATTCAGGGGAAAAAAACTCAAATGTCAACTGAAGTGCACAGTTCCAAGTCTTTGGCATTGTGACACTCAGAACACACAACAATTATTTTTGTTTTAGTGGTAGTGGCAGCAACCTTTCTTCTTTGACTCCCACCATGCTTTAGAGAATAAGAAAAAGAATGATGTTTGGCAAATAAGAAAAAGAATGATGAGATGATAGGCTGTGTAGCCTATCACCAATTAAATAAACATTCCCACTTAGTAATGAATCTTTACATGTTAAATAGAAATAATGTCAAAGATAAAAATAGGAGTAAATAGGACAATACATGATGATTAGAACAACAGAAGTTGGCTATTGATTCTTTCACTTTTATTTTTTTTTAACTTGTAATTATTACTTTTTAAATTCAGCACTGCAAATTCCAGTAAAACAAAGATACAAACCTAAATGAAGGAGTGAATGAAAGAATATATGAGTGAATCACAGGTAGTTTTTTCTTTGCTCTATTCACACCAGCTAGGCAACTTAGAAAATTTGTGTTTGGAACCTGATCCCTGTCTCATACTGTCCAGCCCCCTCCCCACCCCCCACAACATGCAACACATCAGCTGGCATGTGGTAGTGCACAGGCTGACATCTTGTAATACCGCACAGCATCTGGCAGGAAACATTAGGATGCGAAAATGGTCCTTCAGGTTGTTATCACTCAGGAATCTGGGGTTGGGCTAGCTTTGATTTCCACCTTGTATCCTACCTGCTAAATCACTTCCAGATAAGAGGGTTCATCTGTCTTCCAAATGCTGGACACTGGTATGGACAGCATGGTTCTCTCACGTTTGAATACAGGTGGTTGATGAGTAACTGTGTTGCTGCCTTCCAACTCACCAGAGAAGAACAGGCCCCTCTGGAAGCAATTACCAACCTTGGTGGTCAAAAGGTGAGCTATAGCTCCTGTTCCCAGGCCTGTATCTCAACAATATGACCAAGCATCTCTGTTCTGTAAAGCTGGTCACCAACTGCATGTCTAAAAGAGAATAGCACAATAAAGGGAACATCTAATGACCTCCTCAGTTGATGAATCCCCAAATTGTCAATATGACATTTGAGCAAAATCATGTCTGTACTCTGCAGATTATCCCAAGCCCAGATTCCAGATCATGGGTCTGAATCAGCTTTGCTGTGCCTCAGACTTCTCTTGTACTTCCCTGTTTTCCCAAACACTTTATAATCATTAGTATCAGAGAGTATTTTCTGGCCAACCAATGAAGGTAAACTCCTGTAGCAAGTTATAACAACTATTTCTTCCAGTCTCCCACTTTGACATCCAGAGGATTAGTGTGACTTAGGACAGGTGCCACTGGCTACATAGTTATGAAGCTTTAAATTGATTTATTTCCAAGCCAGCTGCCACATCTCACATTGCTGATCAATATTTTAAATTTCTTTCATACTCTTCCTGCCTAAATAAAAGTGATAGATACATAAGTAAATCTAAATTAACTCTTAATTAGAAAAGCAATAAGGATAAATTGATTAATTGGTTGATCTATTTATTTATCTATGTATTTGCTAATGAATACAAAAAAAGAGGGAGACATTTTTTGATTGTTCCTTTGTCTTACTGCCCATTATCTCTTCATCTTCAAAATATGAGCCTCAAATGCATTTGAGATACTAGTTTCTTTTATGGTTTTTAGCAGTTCTCCCAAGTATATCTATTCCTTTTCTCCCAAACTTGTGACAGAGAAAACATCAAGATGATTTTCAGTAATTAGTCAATCAATTTGAATGATTCGAGAATATACCATCTTTTATCATGTAGTCATAGTTCTGCCCAGGGTATATAATATTAGTCACAAGTCCTAATAGCCTAGGTGGATGGACTTTGTATCTAAGTGGATTTACAACTAATATATTGTGGCTATATTCCTCCACTGAGAAAACAAGCCCCAAATCTCCGTCACAGAGAGTGGCAGTCTTAATAAAATGCCAACCTGACACTCACCCTCTTCATACTGCTACCGTGGATTTTCTGCTCAGTGGGTCACTCTGGCCCCTCAGGATTTGACTCCTGCTTACCATTCAAGTCTCATGGTTCAAGGTTCCCTGACACTACTCTTGTGTAGCAGGAACACAAAACTGCATGGAATTCACTGCTCCTCCAACACCCCTAAACACTCAACAGTACCTTCTACACTCATCATGCCACTGCTCACATCTACATCTCTGCCATGTTGGACCCTTTTTTCAATCTGGTATGCTCTGAATTTGTTCCAGACAAGCAGTAATAATCCACAGTTTATTTTCTGATTTATGATTCCTTACCAGACAAAACTGGTACATAATGCCAAGAGATGATCATTAAGAATTTGGATTTTGTATAAAGATGAAGTGTCTATATCACATGAATTTGTGAATCGAGAAATAAACTTACCTCCCTAGTAAATGTTTTCCTAAATGTAAAACTCTAAACAAATTTTCTCAGATCACAGATGGTAGAAATAGTTGTTTAAAAGTTTAAAAAAAAAAACTTATATGGAAGAAAATTAAACAATTATTTTTTCTTTCTAATAAATATATTTTAGTAAGTAAATCACAGTGCCCAGTTATGATGTGTATGCTCAAAAATACTACAGTCAAGCTAATGAAATCTCCATTAATTATCACATTGTTAAATGGTGGCTGGAAGAAATACAAAAGAATTTGGACATTGTAATTCTGTAGAATGGGAGAATGATACTGTCACACATTCAGAAGCATTTCCTAGTAGCCTTTTTGAGCAAAGCTGCAACTGAAGGACTTAAGTTTCAGATTTCAATTAATCTAATAGAGGGCTTGAGTTGGAAAATGGTGATGGTAAGTTTGGAAAGCAGAGGTAGGATTGCTTCTGTTTATTTCATGCACAGTCTCCACATATTTTTATATTATACAGCAGTACATTTAAGATGATTTGAGATTCTACTTTTGTCCATCTTTGAACTTAAAAATCACCTTCCCATTTGAATGTGATTGTTTTGGCTGGACAGAATGCATGTTCATTGCTAATGACTCTCTTTTATCTGACTATCCATAATGGTGAAGTTTCTTATGACTAAGTAATGCCAAGGTCTTCTTCATCAAGCCATAACAAATCACAGAAAAGGAAATGCCAGTGACCTCCAACGTTCACACTTTTCCCCTCTCCACTTAAAGGTTAACTTACATTACCATTAGTTTCTCAAAATTAATTCACCTTCAAAATGCATATTGCCATGAGCACATATTTCAAGTTCACTTCTTTCCCTGTTGTCTGCCTTATTGCATCTCTCAGCTTTCCAAATTTCCAGGATAAGATGAAACAAACATACATCAGAAAAACATAAATTCATCTATATCTATTTGGAGGAAAGCCATTCTTTCCTCTTATAGGCACCACCTAAGCCAAGTGGTAGATTTTTGTCTACTGGCTGTGAAAACTGAAATTAGAATCAAAAGCCCTCTGGGACTTCCCCAGTGGCCCAGTAGTTAAGACTCTACCTTGCAATGCAAGAGACACTGGTTCAATCCCTGGTTCAGGAAGATCCCACATGCCTTGGAGGAATTAAGCCCATGTGCCATAACTATAGAGTCTGTGCTCTAAAGCCTGTGGCTACACCTACTGAGCCCACACCCTGCAGCTACAGAAGCCTGCACACATAGAGTCTGTGCTCCCCAAGAGGAACCACTGCAATGAGATGCTTGTGTACCACAGTGGAGGGCAGCCCCCACTCACTGCAACTATAGAAAGCCCTCATGCAGCAACAAAGACTCACAACAGCATAGATAAATAAATCTTAAACAAAATAAAAACCAGAACCAGAATCTCTCTATGATCTAAATAAAATCAAAACCTAAGTAAATAATACACAATTTTTTCTGCAAATATTGACATCTAATAATCACTGGCTACATCAAAAATATAGACTAAAAACAGTGAGTGAATGTTAATGTCCATAGTACCTAGGGGGATTGCAGTTCATGATTTAAATTTATGGCTTAAATTAATAACTTTGTATTTTATGATTAGACTAAGGATACTAGCATCTTATATACTATTACTTAGTATCTACAGTGTTCAAGTTCCATAAAAATAGCTTTTAATTTTGCTCTTTTTTTTTTGCCCTGACAGCCTTTGAAAATATTATATCATATTTCAAGACACTTAAAACTTCTTAAAGTTCATAACACTTGGGCACAGGGATGTGACTCTTGAAATATTCTTTCCACTACCCCATTTTCCAGAACTACTTCACATCTCTACTCCTTAAGATTCTTTTTCAGTACACACTAAAAGGACGTTCTTGAACTTGTCCACAGCTATTTCTAATTTGTCTGATCTTCATCAGTCAGTTTAAAGGAGCATAAAATGTCATCTGCCTCATCCGTCACTGTGTGTGTGTGTTAATGTATTTATCTGATTCACTTCCCCTGACTCGTCTAAGCTACATGCAGTCTGAATCTTTCCCATCTCCTAATTTATTTCAGTCACTCATCAAGTGTGCTGGAGCTGATTTCTCAGGTAGACTCGTCTGAAAAGATGCCATGCTCTAGCAATTCTATAAGCAATTATCATCTTAATAGCCTGCAAGCCCAGCTTTGTATATTCACTGTTGGTCTAGTGCCAGACAGAGGTCCCTTTCACCATAAGCCCTAACTTAGTACTTTAGGTGCCTTCTCCATGGGAAAATGGTTGTTTGACTCCTTTGGGTTATCTGGAGATGGTTAAAGATGCTGTACCAGTGTACAAGGCTGGTATGGACACTCATAATGACATCTGATGGTCATATGGCCACCATTGCTATTATTGAAAAATTTAGCTCAACCTCCTCTTGCAGCTGACATGGTAGAATAGTGTGGTCAGGGCTATTTTGTTCTCAGATATGTGTCAGGAGACTTTTCTTCTTTGTCACCACCACCATCACTATCATGATTGCTTCAGAATCTAACATCGTCATGATTACTTCTGAATCTAAATACTGATTATGTTAGGTCTTATGCATATTAAGAGGTAGAGTGATATAATAAGATAAATGTTAACATAGGTAGCAGGTGCTGTTTTAAGGTGATGAATATAGGTAGTAAGTGTCACAGGATTCCAGAGCAGGAAGGGTATAATCAGAAGCGACACCAAGATTATGAGGAAGCTGGTGGAACGTGAATTAAGACACGTGTATCTGGGCAATGATGTGACCATCACTGTGTGTTGGGAATAATCAGGAAAATCACTGATGTGAAGTACTTATAGAGAAGGACATTGAAAGTTAACACTGTATAAGTGGAAATTCAGATCAGGAAGACTTTAAATTGAGCAGTACTAACTTTGATTTCAGGCTAGAAAAAATTAAGGAACACAGACATTCAAAACAGGCCCCTCGTCCTGGCACTAATAACTTATTGATATGAAAGATTACTACCAGGTGCTTCATCCCATCTTTCATTCATCCACTCAGCAAAGGAATCTTGCATGCTTAACATGTGCCAGGGACTTTCATAGGTGTCAGGCATACAGCAGGAAACAGGACAGAAAACATCTTTCTTATTATGGAGTGCATTAATTTGCGAGGGAGACCACAGAAAAATAACATAGACTAATGGCCTGCACGCATGTGTGCTCAGCCATGTCCGGCTCTTTGAGACCCCATGGACTGTAGACCTCCAGGCTCCTCTGTCCATGGAATTCTCCAGGCAAGAATACTGGGATGGTTCCCTTTTCCTCCTCCAGGGGATTTTCCCAACCCAGGGGATCGAACCCATATCTCTTGTGTCTCATGCTTTGGCAGGAGGATTCTTTACTACTAGAACCATCTGGGAAACCCAAGTCTAATGGCTTAAAGAACAGAAATTCATTCTTCAAAGTTCCAGAGTCTAGGACATCCAAGATCAGGATGTTGGTAGAGATATCCCTCTTTTTCTTAAGATACCCACCCTCTCGCTGCCTCATCCCTCAGCTGCACACACTCCCCAAGTGTCTCTTACTCTTCTTGTAAGGACTTCATCCTATTGGAGCAGGACCGTAACTTAATGCCCTCATTTTAACTTAATTGCTTCTTTGAAGACCCAATGTCCATATATTATTATAGTCTTAGGTACTAGGGGTTGGGAGCTCAACATATGAATGTAGGGGAGAGGTATCACAGAATGACATTCTAGTGGTGGAAACACCTTCCTAAAAACTTCCTGGAGGAACCTTCCATAGTTTTTCAATCACACCCCACATGCTTGGATCCAGCAGTGCACACAGCTGACACTCAAACTGAACCCATGTTTCCCACACACTCTTACCCTTTACAACCCTTGAAAGCACTATCTGAGCAAAACAAGTGGAAGATTGAGTGCCCAGCTCTTCCATAATGTGCCTGTTGTAACTTTTATTCTCTCAAGGATTCTCTTGATATCCACTGTAACCTGATTTGTTTTGAGACATCTGGACACAAAAGATTAACTCGGTGAGATTTGGTCTTGGCTCCATATACCTACAGGATGGCTCTACTCACAAGGCTCAGAGAAGAATATAATGAGGAAAATGCTTTGAAAATAAATACACCATGTGTAACCTGAATTTTTTAGTCTCTGCAGTCTGGATAAAATGAGGTCACATTAATATTAATAATACAAATTTTCTGGCCTGCAGCCACACCTGAAAAGCTACAGATTCTCATTTTTCATTCCCCTGGCCCACACCCCAAGGTCTGTGATCATCTCAGTTATTTCTCGGAAGCCCCAGGGTGAGCCTCAGCTCATGTTTGTTCAGGAATGAATGCACACTGCCCTTTCTCTCTCGGCTCTTTGAAGGGGTCCACTGACCAGGACATTGGGAACAACACTTCTCCACCACCACAGCTGATGATGTTTTCAGAGACTGCTGACTCCCTGCCATACTACCTCACTTCTCCCCAGGTCCTCCTGAACGTGACCATTTCATCCCCTGAAACATGGAAAGACTTGTTCTCTCTGCAGCTCAGTTTGCTCACCCCAACCTCACAAAAGTGTTAGTCATTCAATCACATCCAACTCTTTGCAACCCCATGGATTATAGCTGGTCAGGCTCCTCTGTCCATGGGATTTTCCAGGCAAGAATACTGGAGTGGGTTGCCATTCCCTTCTCTAGAGGATCTTCCTGACCTAGGGATTGAACCTGGGTCTCCTGCACCGCAGGCTGATTGTTTACCATCTGAGCCACAAGGGAATGAGGTAGCAAAGCTGGTGCCCTAGTTTCAAGCATCTTTTGCTAAAGCATCCCCAATAGACAGTAGGGTGCCCTCATTCCAGGTTCCTCCTCAGTGCTCAAAGCACTGTCCTCAAGAATACCAATGCATAAAAACAGATGGCTACACTGAGAGCTAGGAGTAGGGGAACAGGCATAACCTACCTCTACACATCCAAATTTCACTTCAGCCCACCAAATCTTAACCATGCTACCTTACACAAGAAAATAAATTTTCACCTTCTGTGTAGATGTGACAATTTCATACCATGTTATAATATTTAGACATTGGTTAATTTCTCCCAAATATTTTCTGTCAAGATAAAGAAAATCTATTTATTCTAAATTTTGTATAGACAATGTGAACTTAACCTATCTTAATCATGAAATATTGTTTACTTATTTATTGGAGTATAGTTAACATTACACTACTGTGTCAGTTTCTGCCGTACAGCAAAGTAAGCAGCTGTATGTATACATACATCCCCTCTATTTTGGATTTCCTCCCCACTTAGGTCATTACTGAGCACGAAGCAGAGTTCCCTGTGCTACACAGTAGGTTCTCACTAGTTATCTATTTTACACATGGTATTGTGTATATGTCCATCCCAATCTTCCAATTCATCCCACCGCTTCTTTCCCTCTTGGCATCCATACATTTTTTCACTATGTCTGTGTGTCTATTTCTACTTTGCAAATAAGATCATCTTTACCATTTACTAGATTCCACATATATGCATTAATATACAATATTTTCTTCTTTCTGACTTACCTCACTCTGTTTGACAGTCTCTGGGTCCATCCACATCTCTGAAAATGACACAATTTTCCTTTTATGGCCGAGTAATATTCCACATTTTCTTTAGGCATTCCTCTGCTGATGGACATTTAGGCTGTCTCCATGTCCTAGCTGCTGTAAATAGTGCTGCAGTGAGCACTGAGGTGCATGTTTCTTTTTGAATTATGGTTTTCTCTGGGTATATGCCCAATAGCGGACTTCCGCATCATATAGTAGCTCTATTTTTTAGCTTTTTAAGAAACCTCCATACTATTATCCACAGTGGCTGTATCAACACTTTCCTACCAACAATGTGGGAGGGATCCCTTTTCTCCACGCCATCTACAGCATTTATTGTGTGTAGCTTTTTGATGATGGCGATTCTAACCAGTGTAAGGTGATAACTCATTATAGCTTTGATTTGCATTTCTCTAATAAATAGTGATGTTGAGTATCTTCTCTCAACCATGAAATATTTTTTGAGCACCAGCTATTTGCAAGATATTTGCTAGAGGAACTCTGTGGGCATGTGCTGCTGGTAAGACAATCCTGTGTGTGTGCTTAGTCGCTTGGTAATATCTGACTCATTGTGACCCCATGGACTGTAGCCCACCTGGCTCTTCTGTCCTTGGAATTTTCCAGGCAAAAATACTGGAGTGGGTTGCTGCTTCCTACTTCAAAAAAAAACTTCCTTCTTTATAAAATAAGTATTAATATTTTTATAATTTTCCTAAAGACTTGGTAGCAACTGCTTCTGCATATTCTCATATAGGCCAGGAATCACTCTCCTTTTGCTTCAGAGTTAGCAGAATCAAAAAAAAAAAAAAAAGTGAAATACATAAACCCTACACAAGGATTTAGCTAATCACATCTTACTGAAAAGGTAGAGTGACAGGCATCTAGCCTGTATCTCTATCAGCCACCACCCAGGTTGGCTGATTAACTTTCACAAACCAGGGAATTAGCTCCTGGCTTTTCTCTCTTGTCTGTCTAAACATACTTGAGATAAAGTATGTACTCAATGCACCTCAAACAAAAGTCTAATAAAAATAAATGATCAAACCAGAGGTATCAAGTAGCCAACTGACTACTTTCAGCTATTTGCCATGTATGACACAGGCAAAAGGTAACGTTTCAAAATGTTTCCCACACACAGAACAACAGGCTGATTTTACAAAACCTATAGCTGAAGACATTTCTAGAAATGGCAACTCACTCCAGGATTCTTGCCTGGGAAATTCCGTGGAGAGAGGAGTCTTGCATCCATCGTGATGCAAAGAGTCAGACACCACTTAGCAACTAAACTATACACATGCTGTGCTGTGCTTAGTCACCCAGTCCTTTCCATGGGGCCCCTCCATCCATGGGGGTTCTCCAGGCAAGAATACTGGAGTGGGTTGCCATGCCCCCCTCCAGGGAATCTTCCCAACCCAGTGACTGAACCCAGGTCTCCCACATTGCAGGTGGATTCTTTACCATCTGAGCCACCAGGGAAGCCCAGAAAGTGGATAGCCTCTCCCTTCTCCAGAGAGTCTTCCAGACCCAGGAATTGAACCAGGGTCTCCTGAATTGCGGGTGGATTCTCTACCAGCTGAGCTACCAGGGAAGGCCAAGCTATATATGTGGGGGGGGGGGGGGGGTGGAGGCGGGGGGGGGGGGGGGTGGAGGCGGGGGGGGGTGCAGGGTGGTGTGTGTGTGTGTATGATCTCCAAAAATAAATTCCTTTAAAAATGTCAAAAATGGTTCAGAATAATGTTCAAAGGGATAACCCTAACAAGCTTTAATTTATAAAAAGGACTCTAGTGTTTCCCTGGGGTTCTGATGGACAAACTATTTCTAATCCTTTAATAATCCATATAGCAGTGATAGTATCCATACAGTAATGAAACCAATGGAAAAATCAATGTGTGGTGATTTCTGGAGACTATTGATAATAAAGATGAGAATTTATTTCTAAACAGTTTCAGAATCTGAAGTGTCTACATTCCCTACCTCTTTTGACTCTTTCGCAGTCTCTAATGGTATAAATAAGTATTAATATATCTGAGTTTGGGGGACAAAAAGAAGTTAATTGCCTCACCCAGGGTTATTAGACCAACAGGGACTGCAAGCCAGGTTTTCTGAATAATTCTGTTTTCTTTTGTCACTGCCATCAATTATTAAAGTCATAATTGTACAAATTTCCCTACTCCTAGGTTGTTTTTTTAACCCTTTCCCCCTTTTATAATTTTACAGCCACAAACAGGCATGAATAGTTATCATTCAATTATTTGTAATATTTTTGCCATCAGCCACTCTTTGTCTAATGGCAGTCCACTCCAGTGGAAAATTCTGAGAGAGATGGGAATACCAGACCACCTAACCTGCCTCTTGAGAAATCTGTATGCAAGTCAGGAAGCAACAGTTGGAACTGGACATGGAACAACAGACTGGTTCCAAATAGGAAAAGGAGTACATCAAGGCTGTATATTGTCACCGTGCTTATTTAACTTCTATGCAGAGTACATCATGAGAAATGATGGATTGGAAGAAACACAAGCTGGAATCAAGATTGCTGGGAGAAATATCTATAATCTCAGATATGCAGATGACACCACCCTTATGGCAGAAAGTGAAGAGGAACTCAAAAGCCACTTGATGAAAGTGAAAGAGGAGGGTGAAAAAGTTGGCTTAAAGCTCAACATTCAGAAAACGAAGATCATGGCATCCGGTCCCATCACTTCGTGGGAAATAGATGGGGAAACAGTGGAAACAGTGGCAGACTTTATTTTGGGGGGCTCCAAAATCACTGCAGCTGGTGATTGCAGCCATGAAATTAAAAGGCGCTTACTCCTTGGAAGAAAAGTTATGACCAACCTAGATAGCATATTCAAAAGCAGAGACATGGGGCTTGCGAAAAGATGGCGGAGGAATAGGACGGGAAGACCACTTTCTCCCTCACAAATTCCTCAAAAGAACATTTCAACTCCGAGCAAACTCCACAAAACAACTTCGGTAGGCTGGCAGAGGTCATCAGGCAACCAGAAAAGCAGACCATTGTCTTCAAAAACAGGTAGGAAAAAATATAAAAGACGAAAAAGGAGACAAAGGAGGTGGGGAGGGAGCTCCGTCCCGGGAAGGGAAGCCCGTCCCGGGAAGGGAATTTTAAGAAGAGAGGTTTCCAAACACCAGGAAACACTCTCCCTGCCGAGTCAGTGGCGAATCTTGGAAACACAGAGGGCAACATAACAGGAAGGAAAAATAAAGAAATAATTAAGACCAAGAGATTACAAGCCCAACAGTAACTCCCCCAGCGAAAAAGCGGCACAGACGCCTGCATCCGCCATTGGGAAGTGGGGGCAGGGCAGGGACGCGCGGGAGGCGCAGGCTGCAGTGCTTTGTAAGAATCCGGCAGGAACGCCCCACGCGCAAGCAGAACGATCTAACTTGCGCTAGCAAACCAGACTGTGGGATAGCTACCACGCGAAAAGCTCGAACCACCAGGACCGAGCACAGAACAAAGGACGGAACGGAAAAAGCCGGCTGCAGACCATCCCCCGCCGGGGACAGGCAGCCAGAGCCGTAAGGACTGGAAAGGGGCAATTGCAGACCCGGAGAGACTTTACTTACCTAACTGCAAGCAGGCCTCTTTGCTAAGACTTCTGGGGGTGCTGGACACTCACAATCTGCCTCACGGGGGACGCCAGCGGTCCACCCAGAAAGCTGAGCAGCAGCGGCAGAAAAGGTGACACGCCGCGGCGATCGCGCTCGCCAAACTCCTGAGCTACTCGGACCTGGGAAGGGCACAAAACGCAGTCCCAGCCGAATCTGTGCCTCTGAGGGCGGCCTGAGCGGCTTGGACCGGGGAAGTGCACGCAGCCTAGGGCCGGCCCCAGACGGTTCCCGGCGGAGCATCGTAGAGCCGGAGCGGTTTGTACGCCGCAAGAAGGGACAAGTCAGGCGGGGCTGAGACACTGTGCACACGACAGTGCTATTTGTTTGCAGCATCCCCCCTCCCCACAGCGCGACTGAACTAGTGAGCCTAAAAAACCAGCAAACAGAAGAAGTTAAACAGAGGGAACCACCTTGGAAGTGATCCCACACGGCCCAAAACATCAGAGAACGGCCAGATATATTTTTAATAATTTTAAAATCATTCCTTTTTTTTTTTTTCCTTTTTTTTTCTTCTTTTTTTTTCTAACTATTTTTTTAATTGTTAAGTCTTCTATTTATCCTCTAATTTTTATTTCTATAACCTACTATTAATATTTTTTAAAAAAAAGACTTTTTTTTTTTTTTTTTTTTTTTTTTAAGGCAAACACCATATATAGCCTTTGGATGGTTGTTGGTGGTTTTTTGTTTTTTTTTGGTTTGTTTTGTTTGTTTGTTTTTTAAATAATTCTTGTGTGTTTTTTTCTTTCTTCCTTTTTCCTTCTGCTTCTTTTCTTTAATATTGTATTTTTTAAAATCCAACCTCTACTCTAGATTTTTAATCTTTGCTCTTAGGTTTCTGTTGTCAATTTTGTACATCTAAAAACCCAAACTTCACTACCCAAATTTACCTGAGAGCGAGATTACTGGCTTGACCACTCTCTCCTCCTTTGGACTCTCCTTTTTCTCCACCAGGTGGCCTCTACCTCTTTTCTCCCCCATCTCTTCTCTATCCAACTCTGTGAATCTCTGTGTGTTCCAGCCAGTGGAGAACACCTAAGGAACTGGTTACAGGCAGGATTTGTCTCTCTCCTTCTCATTCCTCTCTCTTATCCCCCTGGTCACCTCTGTCTACTTCCTCCCTCTCCTCTTCCCCGTATAACTCCGTAAATACCTCTGAGCGGTCCAGACTATAGAACACACATAAGGAAGTGACTACTGGCTAGCTTGCTCTCTCCTCTTTTGATCTCACCACATCTAATTCCAGTTACCTCTAACTACCCCCTCCATCTTCTCTTCTCCTTGTAACTCAGTGAACCTCTCTGAGTGTCCCTCAATGTGGAGAAACTTTTCATCTTTAACCTAGATGTTTTATCATCGGTGCTGTATAGTTGGAGAAGTCTAGAGGCTACTGTAAAAATAAAACTGAAAGCCAGAAGCAGGAGGCTTATGTCCAAAGCCTGAAAACATTAGAGAACTCTTGAATTCAGGGAACATTAAGCAATAGGAGCTCATCAAATGCCTTCATACCTACACTGAAACCAAGCTCCACCCAAGGGCCAACAAGTTCCAAAACAAGACATACCACTCAAATTCTCCAGCAACACAGGAACACTCCCCTGAGCTTCAATATACAGGCAGCTCAAAATTATTCCAAAACCCTTGATGTCTCATAACCCATTACTGGTCACTCCACTGCACTCCAGAGAGAAGAAACCCAGCTCCACCCACCAGAACTCCAACACAAGCCTCCCTAACCAGGAAACCTTGACAAGCCACTGATAGAACCCCATCCACAGTGAGGAAGCTCCATAATAAAGAAAACTCCACAAACTACCAGAATACAAAAAGGCCAGCCCAAACCCAGCAATATAACCAAGATGAAGAGACAGAGGAATACTCAGCAGGTAAAGGAACAGGAGAGTTGCCCACCAAACCAAACAAAAGAGGAAGAAGTAGGGAATCTACCTGAGAAGGAATTCCGAATATTGATAGTGAAAATGATCCAAAATCTTGAAATCAAAATAGAATCACAGATAAATAGTCTAGAGACAAGGATTGAGAAGATGCAAGAAAGGTTTAACAAGGACCTAGATGAAATAAAAAAGAGTCAAAATATAATGAATAACGCAATAAATGAGATCAGAAACACTCTGGAGGCAACAAATAGTAGAATAACGGAGGCAGAAGATAGGATTAGTGAAATAGAAGATAGAATGGTAGAAATAAATGAATCAGAGAGGAAACAAGAAAAACGAATTAAAAGAAACGAGGACAATCTCAGAGACCTCCAGGACAATATGAAACGCTCCAACATTCGAATTATAGGAGTCCCAGAAGAAGAAGACAGAAAGAAAGACCATGAGAAAATCCTTGAGGAGATAATAGTTGAAAACTTCCCTAAAATGGGGAAGGAAATAATCACCCAAGTCCAAGAAACACAGAGAGTTCCAAATAGGATAAACCCAAGGCGAAACACCCCAAGACACATATTAATCAAATTAACAAAGATCAAACACAAAGAACAAATATTAAAAGCAGCAAGGGAAAAACAACAAATAACACACAAGGGGATTCCCATAAGGATAACAGCTGATCTTTCAATAGAAACTCTTCAGGCCAGGAGGGAATGGCAAGACATACTTAAAGTGATGAAAGACAATAACCTACATCCCAGATTACTGTACCCAGCAAGGATCTCATTCAAATACGAAGGAGAAATCAAAAGCTTTACAGAGAAGCAAAAGCTGAGAGAATTCAGCACCACCAAACCAGCTCTCCAACAAATTCTAAAGGATATTCTCTAGACAGGAAACACGAAAAGGGTGTATAAACCCGAACCCAAAACAATAAAGTAAATGATAACGGGATCATACTTATCAATAATTACCTTAAACGTAAATGGGTTGAACGCCCCAACCAAAAGGCAAAGACTGGCCGAATGGATACAAAAACAAGACCCCTCTATATGCTGCTTACAAGAGACCCACTTCAAAACAAGGGACACATACAGACTGAAAGTGAAGGGCTGGAAAAAGATATACCACGCAAATAGAGACCAAAAGAAAGCAGGAGTGGCAATACTCATATCCGATAAAATAGACTTTAAAACAAAGGCTGTGAAAAGAGACAAAGAAGGCCACTACATAATGATCAAAGGATCAATCCAAGAAGAAGATATAACAATTATAAATATATATGCACCCAACATAGGAGCACCGCAATATGTAAGACAAATGCTAACAAGTATGAAAGGGGAAATCAACAATAACACAATAATAGTGGGAGACTTTAATACCCCACTCACACCTATGGACAGATCAACTAAACAGAAAATTAACAAAGAAACGCAAACTTTAAATGATACATTAGATCAATTAGACCTAATTGATATCTATAGGACATTTCACCCCAAAACAATGAATTTCACCTTTTTCTCAAGTGCTCATGGAACCTTCTCCAGGATAGATCACATCCTGGGCCATAAATCTAAACTTGATAAATTCAAAAAAATCGAAATCATTCCAAGCATCTTTTCTGACCATAATGCATTAAGATTAGATCTCAATTACAGGAGAAAAACTACTAAAAATTCCAACATATGGAGGTTGAACAACACACTTCTGAATAACCAACAAATCATAGAAGAAATCAAAAAAGAAATCAAAATATGCATAGAAACTAATGAAAATGAAAACACAACAACCCAAAACCTGTGGGACACTATAAAAGCAGTGCTAAGAGGAAAGTTCATAGCAATACAGGCATACCTCAAGAAACAAGAAAAAAGTCAAATAAATAACCTAACTCTACAACTAAAGCAACTAGAAAAGGAAGAATTGGAGAACCCCAGAGTTAGTAGAAGGAAAGAAATCTTAAAAATTAGGGCAGAAATAAATGCAAAAGAAACAAAAGAGACCATAGCAAAAATCAACAAAGCCAAAAGCTGGTTCTTTGAAAGGATAAATAAAATTGACAAACCATTAGCCAGACTCATCAAGAAGCAAAGAGAGAAAAATCAAATCAATAAAATTAGAAATGAAAATGGAGAGATCACAACAGACAACACAGAAATACAAAGGATCATAAGAGACTACTATCAGCAGTTGTATGCCAATAAAATGGACAACATGGAAGAAATGGACAAATTCTTAGAAAAGTACAATTTTCCAAAACTGAACCAGGAAGAAATAGAAAATCTTAACAGACCCATCACAAGCACGGAAATTGAAACTGTAATCAGAAATCTTCCAGGAAACAAAAGCCCAGGTCCAGACGGCTTCACAGCTGAATTCTACCAAAAATTTCGAGAAGAGCTAACACCTATCCTACTCAAACTCTTCCAGAAAATTGCAGAGGAAGGTAAACTTCCAAACTCATTCTATGAGGCCACCATCACTCTAATACCAAAACCTGACAAAGATGTCACAAAAAAAGAAAACTACAGGCCAATATCACTGATGAACATAGATGCAAAAATCCTCAACAAAATTCTAGCAATCAGAATCCAACAACACATTAAAAAGATCATACACCATGACCAAGTGGGCTTTATCCCAGGGATGCAAGGATTCTTCAATATCCGCAAATCAATCAATGTAATTCACCACATTAACAAACTGAAAAATAAAAACCATATGATTATCTCAATAGATGCAGAGAAGGCCTTTGACAAAATTCAACATCCATTTATGATTAAAACTCTCCAGAAAGCAGGAATAGAAGGAACATACCTCAACATAATAAAAGCTATATATGACAAACCCACAGCAAACATTATCCTCAATGGTGAAAAATTGAAAGCATTTCCCCTAAAGTCAGGAACAAGGCAAGGGTGTCCACTTTCACCGCTACTATTCAACATAGTTCTGGAAGTTTTGGCCACAGCAATCAGAGCAGAGAAAGAAATAAAAGGAATCCAAATTGGAAAAGAAGAAGTCAAACTCTCACTGTTTGCAGATGACATGATCCTCTACATAGAAAACCCTAAAGACTCCACCAGAAAATTACTAGAGCCCATCAATGAATATAGTAAAGTTGCAGGATATAAAATCAACACACAGAAATCCCTTGCATTCCTATACACCAATAATGAGAAAGTAGAAAAAGCAATTAAGGAAACAATTCCATTCACCATTGCAACGAAAAGAATAAAATACTTAGGAATATATCTACCCAAAGAAACTAAAGACCTATATACAGAAAACTATAAAACACTGATGAAAGCAATCAAAGAGGACACTAATAGATGGAGAAATATACCATGTTCATGGATCGGAAGAATCAATATAGTGAAAATGAGTATACTACCCAAAGCAATTTACAAATTCAATGCAATCCCTATCAAGCTACCAGCCATATTTTTCACAGAACTAGAACAAATAATTTCAAGATTTGTATGGAAATACAAAAAACCTCGAATTGCCAAAGCAATCTTGAGAAAGAAGAATGGAACTGGAGGAATCAACTTGCCTGACTTCAGGCTCTACTACAAAGCCACAGTCATCAAAACAGTATGGTACTGGCACAAAGACAGACATATAGATCAATGGAACAAAATAGAAAGCCCAGAGATAAATCCACACACATATGGACACCTTATCTTTGACAAAGGAGGCAAGAATATACAATGGAGTAAAGACAATCTCTTTAACAAGTGGTGCTGGGAAAACTGGTCAACCACTTGTAAAAGAATGAAACTAGATCACTTTCTAACACCACACACAAAAATAAACTCAAAATGGATTAAAGATCTAAATGTAAGACCAGAAACTATAAAACTCCTAGAGGAGAACATAGGCAAAACACTCTCAGACATAAATCACAGCAGGATCCTCTATGATCCACCCCCCAGAATTCTGGAAATAAAAGCAAAAATAAACAAATGGGATCTAATTAAAATTAAAAGCTTCTGCACAACAAAGGAAAATATCAGCAAGGTGAAAAGACAGCCTTCTGAATGGGAGAAAATAATAGCAAATGAAGCAACTGACAAACAACTAATCTCAAAAATATACAAGCAACTTATGCAGCTCAATTCCAGAAAAATAAATGACCCAATCAAAAAATGGGCCAAAGAACTAAATAGACACATCTCCAAAGAAGACATACGGATGGCTAACAAACACATGAAAAGATGCTCAACATCACTCATTATCAGAGAAATGCAAATCAAAACCACAATGAGGTACCACTTCACACCAGTCAGAATGGCTGCGATCCAAAAATCTGCAAGCAATAAATGCTGGAGAGGGTGTGGAGAAAAGGGAACCCTCCTACACTGTTGGTGGGAATGCAAACTAGTACAGCCACTATGGAGAACAGGGTGGAGATTCCTTAAAAAATTGCAAATAGAACTCCCTTATGACCCAGCAATCCCACTGCTGGGCATACACACCGAGGAAACCAGAATTGAAAGAGACACATGTACCCCAATGTTCATCGCAGCACTGTTTATAATAGCCAGGACATGGAAACAACCTAGATGTCCATCAGCAGATGAATGGATAAGAAAGCTGTGGTACATATACACAATGGAGTATTACTCAGCCGTTAAAAAGAATTCATTTGAATCAGTTCTGATGAGATGGACGAAACTGGAGCCGATTATACAGAGTGAAGTAAGCCAGAAAGAAAAACACCAATACAGCATACTAACACATATATACGGAATTTAGAAAGATGGCAATGACGACCCTGTATGCAAGACAGGAAAAAGACGCAGCTGTCTATAACGGACTTTTGGACTCAGAGGGAGAGGGAGAGGGTGGGATGATATGGGAGAGTGGCATTCTATCATGTATACTATCATGTAAGAATTGAATCGCTAGTCTATGTCTGATGCAGGATACAGCATGCTTGGGGCTGGTGCATGGGGATGACCCACAGAGATGTGATGGGGAGGGAGGTGGGAGGGGGGTTCATGTTTGGGAACACATGTAAGAATTAAAGATTTTAAAATTAAAAAAAAATAAAAATAAAATAAAAATTAAAAAAAAAAAAAAAAAAAGCAGAGACATTACTTTGCCAACAAAGGTCCGTCTAGTCAAGGCTATGGTTTTTCCTGTGGTCATGTATAGATGTGAGAGTTGGACTGTGAAGAAGGCTGAGTGCCAAAGAATTGATGCTTTTGAACTGTGGTGTTGGAGAAGACTCTTGAGAGTCCCTTGGACTGCAAGGAGATCCAACCAGTCCATTCTGAAGGAGATCAGCCCTGGGATTTCTTTGGAAGGAATGATGCTAAAGCTGAAATCCCTGTGCTTTGGCTACCTCATGCGAAGAGTTGACTCATTGGAAAAGACTCTGATGCTGGGAGGGACTGGGGGCAGGAGGAGAAGGGGATGACAGAGGATGAGATGGCTGAATGGCATCACTGACTCGATGGACGTGAGTCTGAGTGAACTCCGGGAGTTAGTGATGGACAGGGAGGCCTGGCATGCAATTCATGGAGTCGCAAAGAGTCGGACACGACTGAGCGTTACTGAACTGAACTGAACTCTTAAACAATCGTCTTCTTAATTTTATGCAAAGAAATCCTTACAATAAATTGTCCCCCCTTGTTTACCTCCCTCCTGCTGCTGCTGCTATTTAGTCACTTCAGTCGTGTCCGACTCTGTGCTACCCCACAGACGGCAGCCCACCAGGATCCCGTCCCTGGGATTCTCCAGGCAAGAACACTGGAGGAGGTTGCCATTTCCTTCTCCGATGCATGAAAGTGAAAAGTGAAAGTGAAGTCGCTCAGTCGTGTCCGACTCTTCGCGACTCCATGGACTGCAGCCCACCAGGCTCCTCCGTCCATGGGATTTTCCAGGCAAGAGTACTGGAGTGGGGTGCCATTGCCTTCTCCTATTTACGTCCTTGAATAGCCTTAAATATCATTATGCTGCAGCATTTCTTTCTACCTTTCAACTAAATTTTCCTTAAAAATGAAAATATGTCCACCTATCACAAACTATTATAAAATTCATCAAAATACATAAGTCCATTGTTTTCAAGTAATAGGTAAAAGAAAAGGCAGATGGTAATCTTTAAGAGAAAGAGAACACAAGAGAGGAGTCCCACATTCATTAGGGTTTTTGAATTGTGAGATCTTTCTCTATTGTAGTATAGGTTGGAAGAAATCAAGCAGAGAAGCTTTTTGCTAAGATCCCTTGGAGAAGGAAATGGCAATCCACTCCAGTATTCTTGTCTGGACTAGCCCATGTACAAAGGAGCCTGGCAGGCTACAGTCCATGGGGTTTCAAAGAGTCAGACACAACTTACTGACAAGACCACCACCATTACCACAGCTTGGAGTGAGGGATAGAATAAATGAAATAATAAAATTGTAAGATTACTATGTTTTTCTTGTGGTGATGTAATAATAATTCTAAGTAGACTCTGACCACTTAAGGAAATATGCTGTAATCCCCATCAATTAAATGAAAAACATCCAAAGAAATAAAACATACAAAGAGATATAACAAAAAGTAAATCCATGATTACATGGGGTGAATGTATTAGCCTCTCAGACATATGTTTAATCAATTCTCGACAGTCTCAAAGACACTTTAGGGGAAACTTTTTTTAAATTAATTTATTTATTTTAACTGGAGAATAATTACTTTACAATATTGTGGTGGGTTTTGCCATACATTGACATGAATCACCCATGGGGGCACATGTGTCCTCTCATCCTGAACTCCCATCTCAGCTCGTTCCCTCCCCATCCCTCTGGGTTGTCCCAGAGCACAGGATTTGAGTGCCCTGCATCATGTATCAAACTTGCACTAGTCAACTATTTTCCATATGATAATATACATGTTTCAATGCTATTCTCTCAAATCATCCCACCCTCACCTTCTCCCACATGGTCCAAAAGTCTGTTCTTTATATCCTTGTCTCTTCTGTTGTGTTGCATATAAGGTCACTGTTACTGTCTCTATAAACACCATATATATGCTTTAGTATACTGTATTGGTGTTTCTCTTTCTGACTTACTTCACTCTGTATAATAGGCTCCAGTTTCATCCACCTCATTAGAACTGACTCAAATGCATGAGTAATATTTTTATACCTGATTAGTATTCCATTGTGTATATGTACAACTTCCTTATCCATTCACCTGCCAATGAACATCTAGGTTGCTTCAATGTCCTGGCTATTGTGAACAGGGGAAGCTTCTTAACAAATGGTATTGAAACAACTGGATATTCATTTGTATAAAACTTTTCAAAAAACTAAAAAGATATCACACCGTGCATAAAAATTAACTGAAAATGAATCATGGACTTACAGGTAAAATTTAAAACTAAAATCTAAAAATGTCTATAAGAGGCATAAGAGAAGAATCTTTGTCACCTTGATTTAAACAATGATATCTTTGTTTACAACCATGATTGTACTATTCACTAAAAAAAAAAGAAATGGATTAATTTGACTTTATCAAAATTCAATTTTCTCCTCTGTGAAATGCACTATTAAGAAAATGAAAAAACAAACCGCAAAGAGAGTATCTGTGGATCACATATCTGACAAAACATTTAAATCCAAAATTTATAAAGAACTCTCAAAGTTCAATAATAAGAAAAACAATGACTCAATAAAAATGTAGGGCAAATGATTTCAACAAATATTTCACTAAAGATACATCTAATGTTAAAAAGAAAGAAAGAAAGAAAAATCACATGAAAAGATGCTCTACATTATTAATCTGGGCTGTGCTTAGTCACTTAGTCGTGTCTGACTCTTTATGACCCCATGGACTGTAGCCTGTCAGGCTCCTCTGTCCATGTGGATTCTCCAGGCAAGAATACTGGAGCAGGTTGCCATGCTCTCCTCCAGGGAATCTTTCCAACCCAGGGATCGAACCCAGGTCTCCCACATTGCAGGTGGATTCTTCACCATCTGAGACACCAGGGAAGCCCAAGAACACTGGAGTGAGTAGCCTGTCCATTCTTCAGCAGATCTTCCTGACCCAGGAATAAAACCGGGATCTCCTGTACTGCAGGCAGATTCCCTACAAGCTGATCTACCAGGGAATTCCTATTAGTCATTCAGTTCAGTTCAGTCACTCAGTCGTGTCCGACTCTTTGCAACTACATGAATCACAGCACGCCAGGCCTCCCTGTCCATCAGCAACTCCCAGAGTTCACTGAAACTCATGTGCATCGAGTCAGTGATGCCATCCAGCCATCTCATCCTCTGTCATCCCCTTCTCCTCCTTCTCCCAATCCCTCCCAGCATCAGGGTCTTTTCCAGTGAGTCAGCTCTTCCCATGAGGTGGCCAAAGTATTGTTATTTCAGTTTCAGCATCAGTCCTTTCAATGAACACCCAGGACTAATCTCCTTTAAGATGGACTGGTTGGATCTCCTTGCAGTCCAAGGGACTCTCAAGAGTCTTCTCCAACACCACAGTTCAAAAGCATCAATTCTTCAGTGCTCAGTTTTCTTCACAGTCCAACTCTCACATCCATACATGACCACTGGAAAAACCATAATCTTGACTAGATGGACCTTTGTTGGCAAAGTAATATCTCTGCTTTTGAATATGCTATCTAGATTGGTCATAACTTTTCTTCCAAGGAGTAAGTGTCCTTTAATTTCATGGCTGCAGTCACCATCTGCAGTGATTTTGGAGCCCCCCAAAATAAAGTCTGACACTGTTTCTACTGTTTCCCCATTTATTTCCCACGAAGTGATGGGACCGGATGCCATGATCTTCGTTTTCTGAATGTTGAGCTTTAAGCCAACTTTTTTACTCTCCTCTTTCACTTTCATCAAGTGGCTTTTTAGTTCCTCTTCATTTTCTGCCATAAGGGTGGCGTCATCTGCATATCTGAGGTTGTTGATATTTCTCCCAGCAATCTTGATTCCAGCTTGTGCTTCTTCCAGCCCATCATTTCTCATGATGTACTCTGCATATAAGTTAAATTAGCAGGGTGACAATATATAGCCTTGACGTACTCCTTTTCCTATTTGGAACCAGTCTGTTGTTCCATGTCCAGTTCCAACTGTTGCTTCCTGACCTGCATATAGGTTTCTCAAGAGGCAGGTCAGGTGGTCTGGTAGTCCCATCTCGTGAAGAATTGTCCACAGTTTATTGTGATCCACACAGTCAAAGGCTTTGGCATAGTCAATAAGGAAATACAAATTAAAACCACAATGAGATATTATTGCATCCCTATTAGAATGTCTATAATTAAAAATATTTCACATAGCAAGTTTTGCTGAGAAGGCAGAGTAACCATAAAATACTTCTGAGGAGAATGTAAAATAATAAAAACCACTTTGGAAAGAGCTTATGATTTCAAAAGGAGTGAAATATACACCTACTATATGATGTCTCGACTGAGCAACTTCACTTTCACTTTTCACTTTCATGCATTGGAGAAGGAAATGGCAACCCACTCCAGTGTTCTTGCCTGGAGAATCCCAGGGATGGGGGAGTCTTGTGGGCTGCCATCTATGGGGTTGCACAGAGTCGGCCACGACTGAAGTGACTTAGCAGCAGCATATGATGTCTCTATTTCACTTATAGATATTTACCACATAAAAAATCAATACACATGTCTATAGAAAGACTTGCATATAAGCATTCATAGTGAATATATGAGTAATAACCAAAAACTGGAAATGACACAAATGGTCTTCAAAGATGAATGGATAAACAAATTGTGACTTATACTAATGGAACATTACTCAGCAATATAAAAGGAATGAACTGTTGTTACACATGACAGCATGAATGAACTTCAAAATAGTAAGGCACAGTGAAAGAAGATAGACAAAAAAGGATTATGTAATTTATGATCCCATTTATACAAAATTCTAGAAAATGCAATCTAATCTATCATGATAGAAAGCAGACAAGAGCTTGTCTCATGACAGGGCTGTTAAGGACAGAGGGGAAGGAAAAGCCTGTCAAGGGGCACTAGAAATCTATTGGGAGTAGTAAAATAGTTTCCTAATCTTGATTGTGATGATGGCTTTATGAATGTAAACATTTACCAAAAGATATGAAACTGTAAGCTTTAAATATGTGCATAAAACATTTATCTTATATCAAGTATGGAGAGAGTAACATGAGAACTTACAATACCATATGTAAAATAGATTGCCAATGGGAATTTGCTGTATGACTCAAAGTACTCAAACAGGGGCCCTGTGACAATCTAGAAGGCTGGGATGGGGAGGGAGATGGGAGGTGGTTTGAGAGGGAGGTGATTTGGGTGTACCTATGGCTGATTCTTGTTGATGTTTGACAGAAAACAGCAAAATTCTGTAAAGCAATTATTCTACAATTAAAAAGTAAAGTGGGGGAAGAAATTTTTTATGAAAGAATGTTAATAGTAGCACTGCTTCAAAAAGCAAAAATTTAAGCAATAAAAATGCCTAACAGTAAAGCAGAAAAATAATTTTTTATTAAATTGATAGCTACCAGGGAAGCCCTAATAATCATTAAGGAAATACAAATTCGCTCAGTCATGTCTGGCTCTTTGCGAGCCTGCAACGCTTCTCCATCCATGGGATTTTCCAGGCAAGAGTAGTGGAGTGGGTTGCCATTTCCTTCTCCAGAGGATCTTCCCAACCCAGGGATCGAACCTGGGTGTCCCACATTGTAGGCAGATGCTTTACCATCTGAGCCACCAAGGAAGTCTCAATGAGATATTACTACATCCCTATAAGAATGTCTATATTAAAAATATAGTAATAAAATTGAAAAATATGTATGAAACTTTAGAAGATATATATGAGTACCAATAGCTAATTGTAGACATGTAATCAATAATATTATTACAGTTATAAAAATCAAAATTATAGAAAACTAAACAAACTATGGAAAATTGTTAAAGAGATGAGAATACCAGACCACCTGACCTGCCTCCTGAGAAATCTGTGTGCAGGTAAAGAAGCAACAGTGACAACTGGGCATGTAACAACAGACTGGTTCTAAATTGGGAAAAGAGTGCATCAAGGCTGTATATTGTCACCCTGCTTATTTAACTTATATGCAGAGTACATCATAAGAAATGTTGGATTGGATGAAGCACAAGCTTGAATCAAGACTGCTGGAAGAAACATCAATAACCTCAGATATGGAGATGACACTACACTTATGTCATATAGCGAAGAACTAAAGAGCCTCTTGATGAAACTGAAAAAGGAGAGTGAAAAAATTGTCTTAAAACTTAACATTCAGAAAGCTAAGATCATGGCAACTGGCCCCATCACTTCATGGCAAACAGATGGGGAAACAATGGACACAGTGACAGACTTTAATTTGGGGGGCTCCAGAATGACTGCAAATGGCGACTGCAGCCATGAAGTTAAAAAGACACTTGCTCCTTGGAAGAAAAGTTATGCCCAACCTAGACAACACATTAAAAAGCAGAGACATTACTGTGCCAACAAATGTCCATCTAGTCAAAGCTATAGTTTTTCCAGTAGTCATGTGTAGATGTGAGAGTTGGAATAAGAAAGCTGAGCACCAAAGAACTGATGCTTTTGAACTGTGGTGTTGGAGAAGACTCTTGAGAGTCTCTTGGACTGCAAGGAGATCCAACCAGTCCATCCTAAAGGAAATCAGTCCTGAATATTCATTGGAAAGACTGATGCTGATGCTGAAACTCCAATACTTTGGCCACCTGATGTGAAGAATTGACTTATTTGAAAAGACCCTGATGCTGGGAAAGACTGAGCAAGTGAAGTGACTGAAACAATATATTATTTAGTAATATCTAAAATTGCCACACAACAACACAGAGAAACACAAGAGAGAATAAACACACAATCAAATTGGTTCTGGGCAAGTGCAATGAGAATGTCTTGAAAGCAGGGCACACAGGAGGCCTCAAAATTTAATTGTAATGCTTTAATTTTTAAATTTGAAAGCAAATGTTGTTCTATTAATATCAAAGTATACATCCAGATAAGAGTATCATTAACAATAAAGAGGAACATTTCATAATGATCAGTATCAATTCAACAAAGCAATGGGGAATGTGTGAAATAATTATCTGCAAACACGAGGGCAAACTGATTGACTAATGAGAATCCAGAGAGTTCTTCTTTGGTCTCTCTGGAAAGCAGAGTTACAACTTGGAAGGAAGCTGGCCCTGTCCACTTAATTGACTCTCTATTCCAATTCTGAATTACCTTCCTGCAGACTTCATATTCATGAACTTCTATCCATCCTAAAGAGAGGGGAAAGGTCTAAAAATAGCAGTAATAATAAAAAGGGAACGAAAGAATGTGGGGGTATTCATAAAGCAATCAATATTATAACTATCAGCATTTAATGATTCATTATAACATCCAACCATTTGCTCAGATTCTAAAGACAAGTTGTTTAGACTTGAACTTTTCATTTCTGCCTCTATTTGCCACTTGCTCTTTTGCTTGGATATTTTTTCTTTCTTTGATTTTATGTTAGCACTTATATCGGGAATACAAACATAGAACTTAAAAATAAATTGATACATAGTTGAACTCATGTGTGATCAGAAAAATCGAAATCATTTTTCTTTTTAGACAAAAGTATTAAAATGAATTGCCATACTGGTTAAGTGTAGACATTACAGTGACATGAATAATATTCCAAGTTGCTTCAAAAAACTGCAATATTTTTTGATTACTCTATGGTAACTCTGTCATAAGCAGAGCTTGGGGACAGATTTCATCTTCTAAAGTTATTTTCAGCGAGAAGGAGAAGCTGGAATCTTGATGACTTGAAGAATAAACAAAACAAAATATTTCAGACAGCTGACATAGGCTGGGAAGCAGTGTAAACTATCAACTTCACTGGCCCTTGTTCATCTAGTCTTGTCTTCTAACTTATTTGTTGGCTTATACCATGCTTGAATTTATCCTTTTCTTTTCCCCAGCTCACACTTCAAATTTTCAGACGTGGATTATTTTTCCTTATTCCTACTTTCTGCTAGAGATACAGATCCATATAACTTGGGGTTCAGTCACAGAAGGGACCCCTCATCTTCAGAAATCTCCTTTCCTCCAGTTGTTATAGCCATGACAATCTGAATGGTTATAGCCCAGAAAGAGGTTGGTCAGAGCTGAAGATGCTTGAAAACATTAATTCTATGTTATGGAAATGTAGTTATTCAGGCAGTGTGTAGTCACTGTTAAAATACAATGTGTCAATTTAGGTATGTATGTGTATATCTGTGAGATTTGTATAAACCATATCCAAAAATCCATCATATCGTTTAGTGTTAGTACACACATGTAGTCACACATAGAGAGGGAGTTTAGCATTATGAATATTTTCATCATTTATTATTTCAATAAATATTTAGTCATTAAATATTTACTGAGCATCTATGATGTACCAGGCCATGAATTAGACACTGTGGGAGCTCTAAAGAAGGATTAATCATAGATTCTTCCCTAAGTGGCATATAACCCAGGAACAGAGAAAAACCAAGGGCTCAAAAAGGTTACTTCCAAGTAGAAAGTGACATATACCACAAAAAGGCAAATAAAAACTGTGAAAGGAGTCTGAGAGGGGAGACTAATTCTGAGGGTGTCGAATATAAAGGAGAGACACCTAGAAATGCCTCCAGGAAGAGGTATTTTTGAAATGGGCCATTCTGATAATGTTTCAATAAGGGCAGCTGGTAAAGACAACGTTTACATTAAAGCAAATAGCAGGTACAGTGCTCTAGAAATAAGAGGGCAAGAAGCATTATAAAGCATGTAGATTTGTCTAATTTGAGTAGAGCATAAGGTTATAAGAGAGTCCTGGTGATGAAGAGTGCTGGAGATGAAGCCTGGGCTACAGGGATTCAGAATAAATGTGAGCTTTTCAAAGAATTTGTGTACAGAAATAAGAACTGAGATATAAGTTTCTTGTCTCCTTCATTCATTTCTCCTCAATGTCCAGCAGAGAACTGAGTACTTAGTGGAGACTTAGAGAAAAATGATGTTTATGGCTTATATTTACTGAGCACTTATTATATGCCTGATTCTCTTCTAAATACTTGATGCATAAGAGATCATTTAACCCTCACTTTAACCTGATAAGGTTTCTGACATAATTATCTCTCTTCTATAGCGGAAGCAATTCAAGATCAAACATTTATAGAGGAACTGTGACTCCTAAGGCACGCTGGATGCAGAGAAACTGAAGATGTAGTCGACCAGATTTTGGAATAACTACAACAGGAGGTCTGAAAAACAAAGAGATAATTTTCATCTCATCAGTCCTAGGTGAAGAGGTCAAGCCCTGAGCCTTTGGAGTGGAAGCAGTGACTCCAAGACCTTAGACTACCAAAGAACTAACCCTGGGGAGTATCAAATAGTGAGAACCCCCACAAAGGAAACCACCTGAACACAAGACCCAGCATCACCCAACCACCAACAGCACCCTGTGCAGGACACCTCATCTAAACAACAAACAAAACAAAAATGCAAAACCAATCATCAGCAGACAGAATTATCAGCTCATTCAGCCTTACCCATCAGGTGGGGCGGGGGGAAACTCAGCACAAATCTCACCCTATACAAAGCTTACACAAACCACTGGGCCAAACTTATGAGGGCAGAAAGCAAAAGGAAGAAAGAATTCAACCTTGAAAAGGTTGGGAAAAGGAGACCTCAAACACAATAAGTTAAAAAAATATATAATGAAAGGGAAGAGAAATATTACATAAATGAAGGAACAGACTAGAAACATGGAAGTCCAAGTAAATGAAGAGGAAATAGGCAAACTACCTGAAAAGAATTCAGAGTAATCATAGTAAAGATGATCAAAAACTTTGAAAGCAAAATGGAGAAAATGCAAGAATCAATTAACAAACACCTAGAAGAATTAAAGAATAAACATACAGAGACGAACAACAAAATTACTTAAATGAAAAACATTCTAGAAGGGATCAATAGCAGAATATCTGAAACAGAAGAATGAATCAGTAAGCTGTAAGATAAAATGGTGGAAATAACTTCTGAAGAGCAGAATAAAGTAAAAAGAATGAAAAGCACTGAGGATAGTCTCAGAGACCTCTGGGACAATATCACCACACCACACCACATTTGAATTATAGGGGTCTCAGAAGAAGAGAAAAAGAAAGAGCATGAGAAAAATTTTGAAGAGATTATACTTGAAAATGTCCCCAACATAAAAAAGGAAATAGTCAATCAAATCCAAGAGGTGCAAAGAGTCCCATACAGAATAAACCCAAAGAGAAACATGCCAAGACACATACTAATCAAACTAACAAGAACTAAACACAAAGAAAGAATATTAAAAGCAGCAAGGGATAAGCAACAAGTAACATAGAAGGGAAATCCTACACGCTTAACAGCTGATCTTCCAGTAGAAACTGCAGGCCAGAAGGGAATGGCAGGATATATTTAAAGTACTGAAAGGGAAAAATCTACAACAAAGATTACTGTAGCTGGCAAAGATCTCATTCAAGATTGATGGAGAAATACAAAGCTTTTCAGACAAGCAAAAGTTAAGAGAATTCAGTACCACCAAACCAGCTTTGCAACAAATATTAACGGGACTTATATAGTCAAGAAATACAAGAGAAGAAAAAGATCTACAAAATCAATTCCAAACAATTAAGAAAATGACAACAGGAGCATATATATCAATAATTACTTTAAGCATAAATGGATTAAATGCGCCAACCAAAAGACACAGACTGGCTGAATGGATACAATAACGAAACCCATACATATGCTGTTCAGACCTTAAGACACATACAGACTGAAAGTGAGAGGATAGAGAAATATTTTCCATGCAAATGGGAAGCAAAAGAAAGCTGGAGTAGCAATCTTCACATTGAGAAAGTCGACCTTAAAACAAATAATAAGAGATAAGGAAAGACACTATATAATGATCAAGGGATCAATCCAAGAGGAAGACAAAACAATTGTAAATATCTATGCACCCAACATAGAATACATAAGACCTCAATACATAAGACAAACACTAACAGACATAAAAGAAGAAATTGACAGTAGCACAGTAAAGCAGGAGGCTTAAACAGCCCACTCAGACCAATGGACAGATCATCAAAACAGAAAATTAATAAGGAAACACAAGTCTTAAAAGATACATCAGATGAGATGGATCTCATTGATATCTTCAGGACATTCCATCCAAATGCAGAATACACCTTCTTCTCAAGTGCACATGGAACATTTTCCAGGATAGAACACACATTGGGTCACAAATCAAGCCTCAGTAAATTTATGAAAATTGAAATCATATCAAGTGTCTTCTCTGACCACAATGCTATGAGACTAGATATCAATTACAAGAAAAAAAAGCCATAAAAAACACAAACACTTGGAGATTAAACAATGCATTTCTAAATAACCAACAGGTTACTGAAGAAATCAAAAGGGAAATCAAAGAGTTTCTAGAAGAAAAAAAAAGACAAAGCACAACAACTCAAAACCTATGGGATGTAGCAAAAGCAGTTAAAGAGGGAAGTATATAGCAGTACAATCCTACCTCAAGAAACAAGAAAATGATCAATTAGACAACCTAACTTTACACCTAAAACAACTGTAAAAAGAACAGCAATAACAACAACAAAAAATTAATAGAAGGAAAGAAATCATAGATACAAGCAGAAATAAATGCAAATAAAGAAACAATAGTAAAGATTAGTAAAACTAAAAGCTGGTTCTTTGAGAAGATAAACAAAATTGACAAACCTTTAGCCAGACTCATCAAGAAAAAATGAGACAAAAATCAATCAACAAAATTAGAAATAAAAAAGGAGAGGTTCTAACAGACAATGCAGAAATACAAAGGATTATAAGAGACTATTATGAACAACTCTATGGCAAAAATTAGACAACCTGGAAGAATGGGACAGATTCTTTAAAAAGTTCAATTTTCCAAGACAGAACCAGTAAGAAATAGAAATTATGAACAACCCAGTTACAGGCACTGAAATTGAAGCTGTGATTAAAAAATCTCTCCAAAAACAAAAGCCCAGGACCAGATCACTTCACAGGAGAATTCTATCAAACATTTAGTGAAGAGCTAATGACTATCCTTCTAAAACTTTCAAAAAATAGCAGAGATAGGAACACTTCCAAATTCACTCTATGAGGCCACCATCACCCTGATACCAAAACCAGACAAAGACAACTCACAAAAAAGAAAACCACAGGCCAATATCACCAATGAACATAGATGCAAAAATCCGCAACAAAATTTTAGCAAACAAAATTCAGTAACACATCAAAAAGCTCATACACCATGATCAAGTTGGGTTTATTCCAGGAGTTCAAGTATTCTTCAATATACACAAATCAGTCAATGTGATACACCATATTAACAAACTGATAGATTAAAACTCATATGACAATCCCAATAGATACAGCAAAAGCCTTTGACAAAATTCATCTCCCATTTATGATTAAAACTCTTCCAAAAATGGGCAAGAAAGAAACTACCTCAACATAGTAAAGGCCATATATGATAAGCCTACAGCAAATGTTGTTCTCAATGGTGAAAAACTGAAAGCATTCCCCCTAAGATCAGGAATAAGACAAGGGTGTCCACTGTCACCAATATTATTCAACAAAGTTTTGGAAGTCTTAGCTACGGAAATCAGAGAAGAAAAATAAATAAATAAATAAATAAAAGGAATACAGATTTGAAGAGAAGAAATAAAGCTCTCACTGTTTTCAGATGACATGATACTGTACGTAGAAAACCCTAAAGACAGTATCAGAAAATTACTAGAGCTAATCAGTGAATTTAGCAGTTGCAGGATAAAAAAATCAATACACAGAACTCACCTGCATTTCTATATACGAACAATGAAAAATCAGAGAGAGAAATTAAGGAATCAATCCCATTCACCATCACAACAAAAAGGATAAAAATATCTAGGAATAAACTTACCTAAGGAGATAAAAGAACTGTACACGGAAAATTATAAGATGCTAATGAAAGAAATCAAAGATGACATAAACAGATGGAGAAATATTCCATGTTCCTGGGTAGGAAGAATTGATATTGTGAAAATGACTATGCTACCAAATGCATTCTACAGATTCAATTACCAATACCATTTTTCACAGAACTAGGACAAAAAAAAATCACAATGCATTTGGAAACACAAAAGACCCCCGAATAGCCAAAGCAGTCTTGAGAAAGAAGAGTGGAGCTGGAGGAATCAACCTTCCTGACTTCAGATTATACTACATAGCTACAGTTATCAAGAAAATATGGTACTGGCACAAAAACAGAAGTATAGACAAATGGAACAAGATAGAAAGCCTAGAAATAAATCCATGCACCTATGGATACCTTACTTTTACAAAAGAGGAAAGAATATACAATGGGGAAAAGACAGTCAATAAATGGTGCTGGATAAACTGGACAGCTTCATGTAAAAGAATGAAATTAGAACACTTCCCAACACCATACACAAAGATAAACTCAAAATGGATTAGAGACCTAAATGTAAGACCAGAAACTATAAAACCCTTAGAGGAAAACATAGGCAGAACACTCAATGACATAAATCAAAGCAAGATCCTCTATGACCCACCTCCTACAGTAATGGAAATAAAAACAAAAATAAAGAAGTGGGACCTGATTAAACATAAAAGCTTTTGTACAACAAAGGAAACTATAAGCAAGGTGAAAAGACAACCTCCAGAATGGCAGAAAATAATAGCAAATTAAACAATTGACAAAGGATTAATCTCCAAAATGTACAAGCAGCTCATACAACTCAATACCAGAAAAGCAAACAGCTCAATCAGAAAATGGGGAAAAGACCTAAACAGACATTTCTCCGAAGAAGACATACAGATGACTAACAAACACATGAAAAGATGCTCAACATTGCTTATTATTAGAGAAATGCAAATCAGAACTACAATGAGATATCACCTTACACTGGTCAGAATTGCCTTCATCAAAAAGTCTACAAACAATAAATGCTGGAAAGAGTGTGGAGAAAAGGAAATGCTCTTGCCCTGTTGGTGGGAATGTAAATTGATACAGCCACTATGGAAGACAGTATGGAGATTCCTTAAAAACCTAGGAATAAAACCACCTCATGATCCAGAAATCCCACTCCTAGGCATATATCCCGAGGAAATCAAAACTGAAAAAGACACATGTATCCAGCTAGAACATGGAAGCAATCTAGATGTCCATCAACAGATGAGTGGATAAAGAAATTTTGGTATATATACACAATATTCAGCCATATACTAACACATATATATGGAATTTAGAAAGATGGCAATGACGACCCTGTATGCAAGACAAGAAAAAAGACACAGCTGTGTATAACGGACTTTTGGACTCAGAGGGAGAGGGAGAGGGTGGGATGATTTGGGAGAATGGCATTCTGTCATGTATACTATCATGTAAGAATTGAATCGCCAGTCTATGTCTGACGCAGGATACAGCATGCTTGGGGCTGGTGCATGGGGATGACCCACAGAGACGTTATGGGGAGGGAGGAGGGAGGGGGGTTCATGTTTGGGAACACATGTAAGAATTAAAGATTTTAAAATTTAAAAAAAAAATAAAAGAAATTGGGAACCTGAAAAAAAAAAAAAAAAAAGAAAAGAAACATCTTTGAGTCAGTTCTAAAGAGGTGGATGAACCTAAAGCCTATTATACAGACTGAAGTAAGTCAGAAAGAGAAAGATAAATATCATATTCTAACACATATACACGAAATCTAGAAATGTGGTACTGAATAATTTATTTACAGGTCAGCAATAGAGAAACAGACATAGAGGATAGACATATTGACATGGGGAGAGAGGAGAGAGTGAGATGTATGGAAAGAGTAACATGGAAACTTACATTACCATATGTAAAATAGAGAGCCAATGGGAATTTGCTGTATGGCTCACGAAATTCAAACAGGGTCTCTGTATCAATCTAGAGGGGTGGGATGGGGAAGGAGATGGGAGGGAGGTTCAAAAGGGGGGGATATATGTATGCCTATGGCTGATTCATGTTGAGGTTTGACAGAAAACAATAAAATTCTGTAAAGCAATTATCCTTCAATAAAAAATAAATAAATTTTTAAAAATAAAATAAAATTAATAATCTGAAAAGAAAGATGATGCATTTAAGTAAAATTAAAGAACTTAACCAAAGTCACAGTTTTTCATAATAGAACAAGTATGCAGAACAAAGCCTTAACTAGTTTTCTCTATTGCTTCATGATAAAAAAAAAAAAAAAAACTATTAAAAATAAATGAAGACCATCATACCCTTAAGAACAATACATTATACTTTTTCTCTCATCATTAGATGACAGATGACATTAGACACAACTCACTGGACCAAGTCATAGCCTTAGTTGTTATATTCTCAATTGCAATACAGGAACTGTTTGTTTGGGTCAGATTTCTACTACATCAAGAGAACATGATGTGTTGCTAGTTCGTTGTGTCACATTGAAGCCTATAAGATGTGCAAAGACAGCCTGCAGGTACTGCTGTTAGGCAACAGTCATCAACAGCTGACCATCCATTATGATGGCCGTGGCATGTGGCACTCATGCCTGGCACTCACTGCGCAGCTATGAGAGACATGGAAGAAATTGCAAATGGCCTGGATAGGTGGAAAGGGAAGTAAAATTAGTCCTAGGGAGCCCTTGAGATATGTGAAACTTCCTCCTCTTCTGCCTGCAGAATCAGAATATTTTCTCACACTGAACCAATAAAATTATTCTGGAATTGGTGGAAGAGTGGAGCTGTAGAGAGATCTGCGGTTGGTCTGCATAAGCCAAGGAAAGGGAAAACATTTATCTGCTCTTTGTAGCTATAAAGATACCTTAGTTGAAAAATGTACTTCCAAAAGTCACCTTCATCTTTGAAGGTCCTTTCTGTTCTTTCTAAGTAATTTTTAACTCCCTATATCTTTCTAGGAAGATATAAACTTTAGGTTTTCAAAAAGAGGCATTAATCTAATCATGTCGAGAAGTATTAATACTTAGTGCTGCAAAGAACCTCGCAGAAGCGTGGCTGAGAGAAGCTACCCCACGTTCGAGGTCAGGAGAGGCGGCCGAGAGTACCAGGCTGTGACAGCGCAGGAGCGGCAGAGAGGAGCTCCCCGCCACCAGAGGCCAGGGGCGGCGGCTGGGAGGAGCAACCCCACATCAAAGGAGCAGTGGCTGCCCGGGCACAGGAGGGCTGAGAGGAGCTACTCCACGTTCAAGGTCAGGAGGGGCTGCGGTGAGGAGATACCCATCGTCCAAGGTAAGGAGCAGCGGCTGCACTTTGCTGGAGCAGCTGTAAAGAGATACCCCACATTCAGGGTAAGAAAGAGAAACCCAAGTAAGACGGTAGGTGTTGCAAGAGGGCATCAGAGGGCAGACACTGAAATCATAATCACAGAAAATTAGTCAATCTAATCACACTGGGACCACAGCCTTGACTAACTCAATGAAACTAACCGTATCCTGTGGGGCCACCCAAGATGGGCAGGCTGTGGTGGAGAGGTCTGACAGAATGTGGTCCACTGGACGAGGGAATGGCAAACAGCTTCAGTATTCTTACCTTGAGGACCCCATGAACAGTATGAAAAGGCAAAATGATAGGATGCCAAAAGAGGAACTCCCCAGGTCTGTAGGTGCCCAACATACTACTGGAAATCAGTGGAGAAATAACTCCAGAAAGAATGAAGGGATGGAGCCAAAGCAAAAACAATACCCAGTTGTGGATATGACTGGTGATAGAAGCAAGGTCCAATGCTGTAAAGAGCAATATTGCATAGGAACCTGGAATATTAGGCCCATGAATCAAGGCAAATTGGAAGTGGTCAAACAAGAGATGGCAAGAGTGAATGTCGACATTCTAGGAATCAGTGAACTAAAATGGACTGAAATGGGTGAATTTAACTCAGATGACCATTATATCTACTACTGCAGGCAGGAATCCCTTAGAAGAAATGGAGTAGCCATCATGGTCAACAAAAGAGTCTGAAATGCAGTACTTGGATGCAATCTCAAAAATGACAGAATGATCTCTGTTTGTTTCCAAGGCAAACCATTCAATATCACAGTGATCCAAGTCTATACCCCAACCAGTAATGCTGAAGAAGCTGAAGTTGAATGATTCTATGAAGATCTTCAAACCTTTTAGAACTAACACCCAAAAAAGATGTCCTTTTCATTATAGGGGACTGAAATGCAAAAGTAGGAAGTCAAGAAACACCTGTAACAGGCAAATTTGGTCTTGGAATACTGAATGAAGCAGGGCAAAGGCTAATAGAGTTTTGCCAAGAGAACACCCTGGTCATAGCAAACACCCGCTTCCAACAACACAAGAGAAGACTCTACACATGGACATCACCAGATGGTCAACACCAAAATCCGATTGATTATATTCTTTACAGCCAAAGATGGAGAAGCTCTATACAGTCAACAAAAACAAGACCAGGAGCTGACTGTGGCTCAGATCATGAACTCCTTATTGCCAAATTCAGACTTAAATTGAAGAAAGTATGGAAAAACACTAGACCATTCAGATATGACCTAAATCAAATCCCTTATGATTATACAGTGGAAGTGAGAAAAAGATTTAAGGGCCTAGATCTGATAGATAGAGTGCCTGATGAACTATGGAATGAGGTTCATCACATTGTACAGGAGACAGGGATCAATGCAAAAAAGCAAAATGGCTGTCTGGGGAGGCCTTACAAATAGCTGTGAAAAGAAGAGAAGTAAAAAAAATAAAAAAACAAAGGAGAAAAGGAAAGATATAAGCATCTGAATGCAGAGTTCCAGAGAATAGCAAGAAGAGATAAGAAAGCCTTCCTCAGTGATCAATGCAAAGAAATAGAGGAGAAGAACAGAATGGGAAAGACTAGAGATCACTTCAAGAAAATTAGAGATACCAAGGGAACACTTCATGCAAAGATGGGCTCGATAAAGGACAGAAGTGGTATGGACCTAACAGAAACAGAAGATATTAAGAAGAGGTGGCAAGAATACACAGAAGAACTGTACAAAAAAGATCTTCATGACCCAGATAATCATGATGGTGTGATCACTCACCTAGAGCCAGACATCCTGGAATGTGAAGTCAAGTGGGCCTTAGAAAACATCACTATGAACAAAGCTAGTGGAGGAATTCCAGTGGAGCTATTTCAAGTTCTGAAAGATGATGCTGTGAAAGTACTGCACTCAATATGCCAGCACATTTGGAAAACTCAGCAGTGGCCACAGGACTGGAAAAGGTCAGTTTTCATTCCAATCCCAATGAAAGGAAATGCCAAAGAATGCTCAAACTACCACACAATTTCACTCATCTCACATGCTAGTATAGTAATGCTCAAAATTCTCCAAGCCAGGCTTCAGCAATATATGAAGTGTGAATCCAGATGTTCAAGCTGGTTTTAGAAAAGGCAGAGGAACCAGAGATCAAATTGCCAACATCTGCTGGATCATGGAAAAAGCAAGAGAGTTCCAGAAAAACATCTATTTCTGCTTTATTGACTATGCCAAAGCCTTTGACTGTGTGGATCACAATAAACTGTGGACAATTCTTCACGAGATGGGACTACCAGACCACCTGACCTGCCTCTTGAGAAACCTATGTGCAGGTCAGGAAGCAACAGTTAGAACTGGACATGGGACAACAGACTGGTTCCAGATAGGAAAGGGAGTACGTCAAGGCTGTATATTGTCACCCTGCTTATTTAACTTATATGTTAAATGTAGAGTACTCTGTTATATGCAGAGTACATCATGAGAAATGATGGGCTGGAAGAAGCAGAAGCTGAAATCAAGATTGCCAGGAGAAATATCAGTAACCTCAGATATGCAGATGACACCACCATTATGGCAGGAAGTGAAGAGGAGCTAAAAAGCCTCTTGATGAAAGTGAAAGAGGAGAGTGAAAAAGTTGGCTTAAAGCTCAACTTTCAGAAAACTAAGGTCAAGGCATCTGGTCCCATCACTTCATGGGAAATAGATGGGGAAACAGTGGAAACAGTGTCAGACTTTATTTTTGGGGGGCTCCAAAATCACTGCAGATGGTGACTGCAGCCATGAAATTAAAAGACGCTTACTCCTTGGAAGGAAAGTTATGACCAACCTAGATAGCATATTCAAAAGCGGAGATATTACTTTGCCAACAAAGGTCCATCAGGTCAAGACTATGGTTTTTCCAGTGATCATGTATGGATGTGATAATCGGACTGTGAAGAAAGCTGAGCACTGAAGAATTGATGCTTTTGAACTGTGATGTTGCAGAAGAGAGAGACTCTTGAGAGTCCCTTGGACTGCAAGGAGATCCAACCAGTCCATTCTAAAGGAGATCAGCCCTGGGTTTTCTTTGGAAGGAATGATGTTAAAGCTGAAACTCCAGTACTTTGGCCACCTCATGTGAAGAGTTGACTCATTGGAAAAGACTCTGATGCTGGGAGGGACTGGGGGCAGGAGGAGAAGGGGACAACAGAGGATGAGATGGCTGGATGGCATCACCGACTCAATGGATGTGAGTTTGAGTGAACTCCAGGAGTTGGTGATGGACAGGGAAGCCTGGCGTTCTGTGATTCATGGAGTCGCAAAGAGTCGGACATGACTGAGTGGCTGAACTGAGTGCTTATTATGAACCATTCAGGTCCGCTGTATTGGGAGTTAGAAGACCTGAGGCAATGTGGTAAAGGAAGAGAGCATGAACTTTAACACCAAAGCAAATCCCTCTCTAGGTCTTAGTTTCTAAGAAGCCATCTTGAAGGTATTCCAATGTTCTAATCCCATTTCTTCATCTCTAAAGTGGAGACAACAAGAGCATCTATGTAATAGATCAGTGCTCAGTCGCTCAGTCATGTCTGACTCTTTGCAGCCCCATGGACTGTAGCCTCCCAGGCTCCTCTGTCCATGGAATTCTCCAGGCAAGAATACTGGAGTGGGTTGCCATTTCCTCCTCTGAGGGTCTTCCTGATCCAGGGATCAAACTGGCATCTCTTGCCTCTTCTGCATTGCCAGGCACGTTCTTTACCACTAGCACCACCTCGGAAGCCCATCTGAGAAAATTCAGATGAGGTGCTGTAGATGAAAGGATTTTTTAAACATTAAAGTACTAAAAAACATTAAACATTTAAACATTAAAGTACAAGCTTTTGTGTGCACACATTTGTTTCTAACCAGTAGTCAATATGCAGTTCAGTGTAAGCTGTTTCTGAAAACTTGTCTGTCTCACACTTCCTCAGACTACAGAACCAGGTTATAGGGGCTCAGTATAATTCCAGTCACACCTGTCTGTAGCTACTTTATCATTAGGATGAATTATCCTTTGTCGACTTTTAATAGAATCAAACAAATGAATGAGCCAACCCTTCCCCTACTCTTGCTTCTTGTTTGTGGGTCCACTGGAGAAGAGAGGAATGAGTTTTTAGGGAAGCATTAACATAAAGTTTTAGAATTAATTTAGATGAGGTTGCATGAAATTATATTGAATTGATGCCATAAGTCTAGACACACACTTCTTCCAGAGGCATTTATGTTTGCTTGAAGCTTCCCAGGTGGCTCATGGTAAAGAATCCACCTGCCAATGAAGGATGCTGAGGAGACTTGGGTTCAGTCCCTGGGTTGGGAAGATCTCCGGGAGAAGGAAATGGCAACCCACTCCAATATTCTTGCCTGGAAAATTCCATGGATGAAGCAGCCTGGTGGGCTACTGTCCATGGGGTCACATAGAGTTGGACACGACTGAGCGACTTCACTTCACATAATGTACTAACATTATAATATTATATATCCACATATTCTAGAAATTAACTATTTTTCTCTACTGACTCTTAACAGATAAATGTTTGTTTAAAAATATATATATATGAACATCTGTTCATAAGACCAATCAGTTCAGTTCAGTCGCTCAGTTGTGTCCGACTCTTTGCAACCCCATGAATCACAGCACGCCAAGCCTCCCTGTCCATCACCAACTCCAGGAGTTCACTCAGACTCACGTTCATCGAGTCAGTGATGCCATCCAGCCATCTCATCCTCTGTCATCCCCTTCTTCTCCTGCCCCCAATACCTCCCAACATCAAAGTCTTTTCCAATGAGTCAACTCTTCACATGAGGTGGCCAAAGTACTGGAGTTTCAGCTTTAACATCATTCCTTCCAAAGAAATCCCAGGGTTGATCTCCCTCAGAATGGACTGGTTGGCCAATGGGAGGACTATTATTCTGCCTACCAAACAGTCTTGGTCCATTTTGTTTTCTGTTTTATTCTTGCCCCAGCCCAGCATTTCACTCAGCTTTGGACTTTGTTCTGTTTGTTTTCTATTTCTTCCGTTCCCATCCCTGCGTTGTTGCTGGACCTCAGAGACATCACACCAGTTTTGAAATAACTATCACCAAGGGGCAGAGTTGCTTACCTAGTGAGGGAAATACTCTAAGGACACTTGAAAGAGGACACTGATAGCATGGTCTAGGCTTACACTTTTCGGAGGTTTTCCCCTCTTTAGACCCTAGCTGGGTTGCTCTTCATCTGGCTTTGTTGAGTCAGCCTAAAATCGGGTAAACACATACTGAATTTCTCCATTTGAGACTGTAACCTCCCTAAAGGACAGGGATAACAGTGACCTTATGTCCTTCCAGAATATCTACCTTGTTTTTAACATGGATTCAGTGCATATGGGTTGCTTAACGAAACAGAATACTTATGGTTCAGTCATGCTTATTCCTATAACCATAGCCAAAGAAAAATGGTGCTAAAGAAAATATTTTTATTATATTTTATTTTACCCTCAAAATCTAATTCGGAGCATGCGAAGAAATGCACTCACAGAGCCAAATTTTATGTTCATTAGCTTAATTGGACATTAGTGCCATAGCCACTCTTCCCTCTCTACAGCGAGAATGACCCTCTTCCTGTATTATCATCAATAACACACAATGATGTCCTGGCTGGGACTGACCAGACGGTAACTGAGCTCTGGGTCCCTTGGGCAACAGGGTGATTTTTACTTACAGTGACAAGATGATCTTTACACTTGTTTCTCTTTGGACTGTACACACACAGCTCTATCCATAAGCCAAAACACAGACAGGCCAGCTCTTTCTGCTATGCACTTTACTTAGCTGACTAGGCGTCAGCATTAATTTCTTTACTGTGGGGAAGTTTCATCTCCCTTGCCCTAGGGATGTTTTCTTGACCTCTCCAGTCCTGTGATTGGGAACAGTTTGGTTTTTCCTCATATGCTCCAAACATTTTCTTTCTTTTTCATTGCAATTATTATCTCCTGTGACATCTACAAGGACCTGCTCTGCTGTAGCTGAAGCTATAAACATGCAGGGAGCCTCGGTAACCCAGAATGCTTTTCTGCTTGAACATGCCAGGTAATAACTACAGGAGCTTTCAGCATGAATTTCTGAATAACTGTCCAGCTTGAAAAGCTGCCTACCAGCAGCACCTTTCTCAGTTGGGCTCCTTAGGAATATGTTTGAAAGAATTATAGTTAATAATTATGTAAATAGAATAGTTAATTGTTCAACTCTACAAAAGCCCTCATTTTTAAAAAATTGTAAGAGAATACAAATCACATCATGGATGGAAAAGTTTGTACTGGAGTTGATTTTAAGACTCAAGGCAGTGGTGAGAATAGTTCCAGGATAAACATGAACAGAACTCAGATCACAAATCAGTTGCAACATCTTTGACAAATCATTCACTTCTTTAAAATTCTATTTTCCTAATTTGCAAGAGAGCCTCTTGGACAGTAAGGAGATCCAACCAGTTCATCCTAAAGGAAATTAGTCCTGAATCTTCACTGGAAGGACTGATGCTGAACCTGAAACTTCAATACTTTGCTTATCTGATGTGAAGAACTGACTCACTGAAAAAGACATGGATGCTGGAAAAGATTGAAGGCAGGAGGTGAAGGGGGTGACAGGATGAGATGGTTGGATGGCATCACCGACTCGATGGACATGAGTTTGAGTAAACTCCTGGAGTTGGTGATGGACAGGGATGCCTTGGTGTGCTGCAGTCCATGGAGTTGCAAAGAGTCGGATACAATTGAGCAACTGAACTGAACTTGCAACAGAAACTTTTTAGCCTAGCTCATTCCTAAGGTCTCTTTAAGTTCTAATAGTCTAGAAATAAATGAATAACGACCCAGCACCTTTCAATTTTTATTAATATTTTCTGTGGAAACATTGCCTCTGTGATCCCGCTGACCTCCATGCTCACTTATTTTCCCTGCATAACCATAGGCAAGAACATGCTGGAATCAGCAGATATTTGCCCTCATCCATGAGGAGATTCATTCATTCTCTCATTCATTTAGTGGTTATGAAGGGAAGTGAGGAGAAAACCCAGTTGGTCTTCATTTACTAAGGTGCATCTATAAAGAGCAGCAACTTAGCAGTTAACATGGTCAATATTCTAAAGATATTTTGACTTAAAAGTTTTATCTTTGAGCAGTGGGACTTTGCTTTCAAGAAAGTTAAACACTATTTTCAAGGGACATATAACTATCCATTTTCCAAAAGTTCACTAATTTTCCTTCACTGCATTTGCTCTCCTAGATTCTCCTGAAGTTAAGAAATTTGCCCTTTTTTTCCATAGAGAGTTTGTACATAGAGGGAGTTTGCTGTGTTCCTCGGCCACTGCTTCTGAGTATTAACACTCCTTGTGTCTCCCACTCCTCAGGACACATGTGTTCTGTTCACTGTGCAGGTCTGATGATTCCCTGGCATGTTTACACTCTGATTTATAGCCTTCAAGAACTCCATGCTCTCATTTACAGCAGGAGAACATGTGCCATGTGACTTAATTCCTGATTTTTAAAAAAATTGTCTTTAAAAATATGTTTTCTCAACAAGATAATGTGGCCACTGAAAACTAAATTTGCCATACTACTTCAACGTTGGAAATAGTAAGTGATCAATGAATATCTGGATGGTTCATAACTTCTATCACTTGGAACCAATAATCACAGATGAATTTTGGTCCATATTGTTCTGAAAGTGAAGTCCCTGAGCCAGAAATATCAGCATCATCTGGGGTCTCTTGGAAAGCAGAATTCTCAGGGTGCATCCCAGACTTAAGGAAACAGAGATTACAGCTGTGTGACCCAGTTTTCTGTGGTTCAAGGATCCTCATCGGTGATTCTTGAAAAAAAAAACTTTCAGTTTTATATTGGACTATAGCTAATTAACAATGTAGTTATAGTTCCAGGTGGACAGCGAAGGGACTGAGCTGTACATATACATGTATCCATTCTCCCCCAAACTTCCCTCCCATCCAGGCTGCCATACAACATTGACCAGAGTTTCATGTGCTATACAATAGATCCTTGTTGGTTATCAGTTTTAAATATAGCAGAATGTACATGTTGATCCCAAACTCTCTATCTCTTCCCCTCACTCTTTGCCCCCTGGCAAGCATAAGTTATCTCTCTAAGTCTGTGAATCTGTTTATATTTCATAAATAAGTTCATTTGTATAATTTATTTTTATATTCTACCTATAAGAGATGTCATATGATACCTCTCCTTCTCTATCTGGCATACTTCACTTAGCATAACAATCTCTAGGTCCATTAATGTTGCCACAAATGGCATTATTTCATTATTTTTAATTGCTGAATAATATTCTAATATATTCTAACACTATATGTACCACATTTTATTTATTCATTCCTCTGTTAATGGACATTTATGTTGCTTCCATATCTTGGCTATTGTAAACAGTGTTGCAATGAAAACTGGGGTACATATATTCTTTTGGACCATATTTTTCTTTGGTTATATGCCCAGGGGTGAGATTGCAGGGTCATATGGTAGCTCTAATTTTAGTGTTTTTTTTTAAAGGAGCCACCCACCGTACTTGTTCTCCATAGTGATTGTACCAATTTACATTCCCATCAACAGTGTAGAAGGATTCATTTCTCTCCATCCCCTCTCCAGCATTTATTGTTTGTGCATTTTTTATGATAACCATTTTGATTGGCGTGAGGTGATATCTCATTGCAGTTTTGATTTGCATTTCTCTAATAATTAGTGATGTTGAGCATCTTTTCATGTGCCTTTTGGCTATCTGTTTGTCTTCTTTAAAGAAATGTCTATTTTGATCTGCCCATTGTTTTGAATGGGTTGCATTTTTTTGATGATGCTAAGCCTCATGAGCTGTTTGCAACTTTTGGACACTACTTATTTGTCACATCATAAATACTTTCTCCCACTCTGAGGGTTGTCTTTTAGTTTTGTTTATCATTTCCTTTGCTGAGAAAAAGCTTTTGAATTTGAATAGGTCCCATTTGTTTATCTATGGTTGCATTTCCATTCTGAGAGATGTATTGAAAAGGATATTGCTCCGATCTATATCAGAGAGTGTTCTATGTTTTCATCTAGGACTTTTCCAGTGTCCTGTCTCACATTTATGTCTTTAATCCATTTTGGGCTTATTTCTGTGTATGGCGTTAAAGAATGATCTAATTTCATATTTTACATGTAGCTCTCCAATTTTCCCAGCAGCGTTTGTTGAAGAGACTCTTTCCAGTTGTGTAGTCTTGCATCCTTTATCATAGATAAAAAACTGATTTATTTAGATAAATAATTCATAAAAGATATTTAATTTTTATCATATATATTTTTCATAAATATATTTATATATATTTATTTTTATCATAGATAAATAATTGGTTTATTTCTGAGCCTTCTATCTTGTTCTATATATCTATTTTGTGCAGTGCCATACTATATTGATGACTATAGCTCTGTAGTATAGAATACCTAGTAATAAACCTAAAGAGACAAAAGACCTGTATTTTGAAAACTATAAGATGCTGATGAAAGAAATTGAAGGCACAGGTGGAAAGATACACCACAATCATGGATTGGAAGAATCAATATTGTCAAAATGACTATATTACCCAAGGCAATCCACAGATTCAATGCAAAACCTAACAAATTACTAATGACATTTTTCACATAACTAGAACAAATTATCTTAAAATGTGTGTGGAGACACAAAAGACCCTGAATATCCAAAGCAATCTTGAGAAAGAAAGAGCTGGAGGAATTAGGCTACCTGACTTAAGACTATACTACAAAGCTGCAGTCACAGGTGATTCTGATTTACGCTAATATTTGAGTATCACAGTCACAGACTGATTTCTGAGTCTCTAAAGATACAGGCAGTCTCCCAGGACTAAGCCAAACATAGTAAAACTTTGTTATTTGTACTGGAAATATGCAATGAATTAAGCCGTGGTTTCATTTGTTGTATTTCATTTCTGTTTATTCATGAGGATAAAATGCTTGTCACCTAGGCCCTCACCTGCCAATACAGTGTACTTAGCAGGCATGAGTAGGGGTTTTCCAAAGAAAATATTCATTGACTTTTATAAATGAAAACCATTACTAATATTATCATCTTACTGTAAGCTAACTTTTAGTTAACTTAAATGTGGTTAAAGCACTGGGATCTGAGGCTATCCTGTCAGTCACTGCATGGACACTGGGGCTGGTTCCACTGCTTTAGCTGAGGTGATAGAAATGCCTTCCTCTTCTTCTACTCCTGGAGATTGCTTGAACTGTATATTCTAGAGAGAAGACAGCACGTGTTCAGTCACTCAGTTCAGCTCAGTTCAGTCACTCAGTAATGTCCGACTGTTTGCAACTCCATGAATCACAGCACACCAGGCCTCCCTGTCCATCACCAACACCTGGAGTTTACCCAGACTCATGTCCATAGAGTCAGTGATGCCATCCAGCCTTCTCATCCTCTGTTGTCCCCTTCTCCACCTGCCCCCAATCCCTCCCAGCATCACAGTCTTTTCCAATGAGTCAACTCTTCGCATCAGGTGGCCAAAGTATTGGAGCTTCAGCACCAGCATCAGTCCTTTCAATGAACTCCTAGGACTGATCTCTTTTAGGATGACTGGTTGGATCTCCTTGCAGTCTAAGGGACTCTCAAGAGTCTTCTCCAACACCACAGCTCAAAAGCATCAATTCTTCGGCGCTCAGCCTTCTTCACAGTCCAACTCTCACATCCATACATGACTACTGGAAAAACCATAGCCTTGACTAGATGTACCTTTGTTGGCAAAGTAATGTCTCTGCTTTTGAATACGCTATCTAGGTTGGTCATAACTTTCCTTCCAAAGAGTAAGCGTCTTTTAATTTCATGGCTGCAGTCACCATCTGCAGTGATTTTGGAGCCCAAAAAAATAAAATCTGACACTGTTCCACTGTTTCCCCATGTATTTGCTATGAAGTGATGGGACCAGATGCCGTGATCTTTGTTTTCTGAATGTTGAGCTTTAAGCCAACTTTTTCACTCTCCTCTTTCACTTTCATCAACAGGCTTTTTAGTTCCTCTTCACTTTCTGCCATAAGGATAGTGTCATCTGCATATCTGAGATTATTGATATTTCTCCCAGCAATCTTGATTTCAGCTTGGGCTTCTTCCAGCCCAGCATTTCTCATGATGTACTCTGCATAGAAATTAAATAAGTAGGGTGACAATATTCAGCCATAATGTACTCCTTTTCCTATTTGGAACCAGTCTGTTGTTCTATGTCCAGTTCTAACTGTTGCTTCCTGATCTGCATTTGGTTTCTCAAGAGGCAGGTCAGGTGGTCTGGTATTCCCATCTCTTTCAGAATTTTCCACAGTTTATTGTGATCCACACAGTCAAAGGCTTTGGCATAGTCAATAAATCAGAAATAGATGTCTAATTCATTGTGCCCCCATGGACTGCGGCATATCAGGCTTCACTGTCCTTCACCGTCTCCTGGGATTTCCTCAAACTCATGTCCATTGAGTTGGTGATGCCATCCAACTATCTTATCCTCTATCGTCCCCTTCTCCTCCTGCCTTCACTCTTTCTCATCATCAGGGTCTTATCCAATGAGTCAGTTCTTCACATCAGCTGGCCAAATTGTTGGAGCTTCAGCTACAGCATCAGTCCTTCCAATCAACATTCAAGTTTGATTTCCTTTAGGATTGACTGGTTTGATATCCTTGCTGTCCAAAGGACTTTCAAGGGTCTTCTCCAGCACCACAGTTCAAAGGCATCAATTGTTTGGCATTCAGCCTTTTTTCTTGTCCAGATCTCCCATCCATACATGACTACTAGAAAAACCATAGTTTTGACTATATGGACCTTGGTAGGCAAAATAATGACTGCTTTTCAATACACTCTCTAGGTTTGTCATAGCTTTTCTTCCAAGGAGCAAGTGTCTTTTAATTTCATGGCTGCAGTCACCATCTGCAGTGATTTTGCAGCCCAAGAAAATAAGGTCTGTCACTGTTTCCACTGTTTCCCCATCTATTTGCATGACTTGATAGAATAGATGCCATGATCTTCATTTTTTGAATGTTGCGTTTTAAGCAAACTTTTTCAGTGTCCTCTTTCACCTTCATCAAGAGGCTCCTTAATTCCTCTTCATTTTCTGCATATGGATGGTGTCATCTGCATATCTGAGGTTATTGACATTTCTCCCAGCAATCTTCATTCCAGCTTGTGATTCATCCAGCCCAGCATTTCACATGATGTACTCTACATACAAGTTTAACAAGTAGAGTGACAATATATAGCATTGATGTACTCCATTCCCAATTTTGAACCAGTTTGTTGTTCCACGTCTAATTACAACTGTTGCTTCTTGACCTGCATATAGGTTTCTCAGGAAGCAGGTAAGGTGAGCTGGTATTCTCATCTCTTGAAGAACTTTCCACACTTTGTTGTGATCCACACAGCCAAAGGGTTTAGTGTAGTCAATAAAGCAAAAGTAGATGTTTCTCAAGAATTCTATTGTTTTTTCTTATGATCCAACAAATGTTGGCAATTTGATCTCTGTTTCCTCTGCCTTTTCTAAATCCAGCTTGTATATCTAGAAGTTTTCATTTCACATACTATTGAAGCCTATCTTGAAGGATTTTGAGCATTACTTCGCTGGCATGTGAAATGAGTGCAATTGCGCAGTAGTTTCAGCATTCTTTGGCACTGCTTTTCTTTAGGATTGGAATGAAAACTGACTTTTTCCATTCCTGTGGCTACTGCTAAACTTTCCAAATTTACTGACATGTTGAGTGCAGCACTTTTACAGCATCATCTTGTAGTATTCTTTCTCTCTGTTTAATCTCTGTTAGCTTGATTAATATGTGTCTCAGTGTGTTTCTCCTTGGGTTTATCCTGCAAGGGACTCTTTTTACTTGTTGGACTAGGTTGACTATTTCCTTTCCCATATAGGGGAAGTTTTCAACTATAATTTCTTCAAAATTTTTCTCAATGACTTTCTTTTTTTCTTCTTCCTCTGAGATCCCTATAACTCGAATGTTGGTATGTTTAATATTGTCCCAAAGGTGTCTGAGACTCTCCTCAATTCTTTTCCCTTTATTCTGCTCTTCAGCAGTTATTTCCATCATTCTATCTTCCAGCTCACTTATCCATTCTTCTGCCTCAGTTATTCTGCTATTGGTTTCTTCTAGAGCATTTTTGGTTTTTGCCCTTGGAAGGAGAGGTTGGTTGAGTGGTTTGTATTGATTCTTATTAGGGTGGCCTTGTATCTGTGTTCTAGAGGAAGGAGATCAAGCAGATAATTACAGAAATAATAGGACACATACACACACTTTCCTGGTGGCCAGTCAGTAAAGACTCCACCTGCAGTGTGGGAGACCTGCATTTGATCCCTGGAGAAGGGAATGGCTACCTCTCCAGTATTCTTGCCTGGAGAATTCCACAGACAGAGGAGCTGAACACAACTGAGTGACTTTCACTTCAGAGCATTTTTAATTTCAGTAATTGTGCTACTCATATCTGTTTATTCTTTATTTCTTCTATGTTCTTGGTGATTGTATTAACTGTGTTAATTGTTTCTTTTCTGCTGATGGGTGGGGCTGTGTTCCCACCCTGTAGTTTGGCCTGAGGCCAATCTATGGTAGGGGCGATGGCAGTAATGGCAGCCTCCTTCAACACACTGGGCCTCCCAGGACTGTCATAGTCAGCGCTGCTGACCCCACAGCAGGCCAATATCGACCCACACCTTCACCAGAGACCCGCAAGCACACGCAGGCAAGTCTGGCTCAGTCTCTTGTGGGGTCCCTGCTCCTTTCTCCTGGATTCTGGTGTACACAAGGTTTTGTTTGTGCCCTCCAAGAGTCTCTGTTTCCTCCATTCTGTGGATCTTCTGCAATCAAATCCTGCTGATCTTCAAAGTCAGATTCCCTGCGGGGGGGGGGGGGTGGCGGGGCGGGGGAGGGGGGGACGGTCTCAGTCCATTTGCTGTATCCCCAGGTTGTGAAGTCTGTCGTGGGGCTTAGAACTTCCACAGCAGCGTGTGAACTTCTTTTGTATAATTGTTCTCCAGTTTGTGAATCACCCACTGGAGGCTCTACAGTGGAGCTAATGGCGACCTCCTTCAAGAGAACTCGTGCCACACGCTGCACCTCCCAGGTCTGCTCTTGTCAGAGCCTGTCTCCACGTGGCAGGCCATGGCAGACTCTTGCCTCCTCAGGAGACCCTCAGACACTCAAAGGCAGGTCTAACTCAGTCTCTTGTGGAGGTCACTGCTCTTTCCCTCAGTCCTGGTGTCCACATGATTTTGTTAGTGCCCTCCAAGCACCTCTGGTGGGAATGAGGTTTGATTTTAAATGTAATTGCAGCCCTCCTACTGTCTTGTTGTGGCTTCTACTTTGCCCTTGGTCATGGAGTATCTTTTTGTGGTGGGTTCCAAAATTATCTTGTCAATCATTGCTCAGCAGCTAGTTGCAATTTTGGTGTTCTCAGAGAAGATGAGTGCACGTTCCTCTACACTGCCATCTTGCACTTCATGTGCTAGCCTATGAAAAATCCTCGTATATGATTAATATCCACAGGATGAAAATATTGGATTCTATATATCCATTCTAAAGGAGGACTGTATGTAACCTTTATTGCTTTATTTTACTTGCTTGTTTTTATTTTTACTGCTTTAAAGTGCAGATACTCTGGTTTCTGCTGGTGAATCTTTGGATATGTGTTGCTTCAATCAGTAACCCTGAAAAGTGAATATGATTCCACAGAGGCCCTGAAAAGATGTGGGCTTCTGCTAGTGTGTGTGTTTGTCCATGGACAAAGATTATTACAGAAGAGAATGAAGATGAATATTTATTCTTCTAAAATACTTCACCAAGATTCCTGGGAGTTAATTACTTTTTCTAAGAAATTAGCCTTGATCTGTCACTGGTTTACTGACAGGTAATGCTTTCATCTGATAACCACCTGGAAGCAATAGCCTTCAGCTGCTTACCTGTGAGTCAGGTATTCATTGAGTTGGCCAAAAAGGTTGTCAGTTTATAAATAAAAATAAAAGACATTTTTCATTTTCACCAAGAACTTGACTGAACAATGTATTCACCATTTTGTTCCACAATCTTCTGTCACTTTTTCAGGCAACTTCATAATTCTGCTTTTCCAAAACTTTTTATCCTTTTGAGCAAGATCCTTTTGAGCAAAGAACTGTTTCTTGTGCTTTTTATAGTCTTCCAGGGAATGGAAAACTTTTCCATTAAGAGAATTTTATAAAGACCAAAATAAATGGCTATCCAAAGGTGTAGTGTCTGGTGAAAATGGCAGATGATTCAGACTTCCAAGCCAAGGTGTATTAGTTTTTGCCTGTCATCAAAAAATGTGGTCTCATTATCCTGAAGGAAAATCGTGTGTTTCCTGTTGTATAATTCCAATAACGTTTTGTCAAGTGCTGCTTTCAGTTCATCTAATTGTGAGTGGTTCAATTCAGTTCAGTTGCTCAGTCGTGTCTGACTCTTTGTGACCCCATGAATAGCAGTACACCAGGCCTCCCTGTCCATCACCAACTCCCGGACTTCACCCAAACTCATGTCCATCGAGTCAGTGATGCCATCCAGCTATCGCATCCTCTGTCATCCCCTTCTCCTCCTGCCCCCAATCCCTCCCAGCGTCAGAGTCTTTTCCAAAGAGTCAACCCTTCGCATGAGGTGGCCAAAGTACTGGAGTTTCAGTTTCAGCATCAGTCCTTCCAATGAACACCCAGGACTAATCTCCTTTAGGATGGACTGGTTGGATCTCCTTGCAGTCCAAGGGACTCTCAAGAGTCTTCTCCAACACCACAGTTCAAAAGCATCAATTCTTTGGTGCTCAGCTTTCTTCACAGTCCAACTCTCACATTCATACATGACGACTGGAAAAACCATAGCCTTGACTAGATGGACCTTTGTTGGCAAAGTAATGTCTCCACTTTTCAATATGCTGTCTAGGTTGGTCATAACTTTCCTTCCAAGGAGTAAGCATCTTTTAATTTCATGGCTGCAATCACCATCTGCAGTGATTCTGGAGCCCCCAAAAATAAAATCTGACACTGTTTCCCCATCTATTTCCCATGAAGTGATGGGACCAGATACCATGATTTTAGTTTTCTGAATGTTGAGCTTTAAGCCAACTTTTTCACTCTCCTCTTTCACTTTCATCAAGTGGCTCTTTAGTTCTTCTTCACTTTCTGCCATAAGGGTGGTGTCATCTGCATATCTGAGGTTATTGATATTTCTCCCAGCAATCTTGATTCCAGTTTGTGCCCAGCTTGATTCCAGCCCAGCGTTTCTCATGATGTACTCTGCATATAAGTTAAATAAGCAGGGTGACAATATACAGCCTTGACGCACTCCTTTTCCTATTTGGAACCAGTCTGTTGTTCCATGTCCAGTTTTAACTGTTGCTTCCTGACCTGCATACAGTTCTCAAGAGGCAAGTCAGGTGGTCTGGTATTCCCATCTCTTCCAGAATTTTCCACAGTTTATTGTGATCCACACAGTCAAAGGCTTTGGCATAGTCAATAAAGCAGAAATAGATGTTTTTCTGGAACACTCTTACTTTTTCGATGATCCAGGAGATGTGGGCAATTTGATCTCTGGTTCCTCTGCCTTTTCTAAAACCAGCTTGAACATCTGGAAGTTCACGGTTCACATATTGCTGAAGCCTGGCTTGAGAATTTTGAGCATTACTTTACTGGCGTGTGAGATGAGTACAATTGTGCGGTAGTTTGAGCATTCTTTAATTAATACAAAATGTTAGTATCTCTTCTCTACTTATACCATGTTAGGCAGACAATAGATGCATGCTTTCCTGCCTCTTTGAAAGCAAACCATTAAACTGGGATTTCAGGCAAAGGAATGAAAGAAAGAAAGGAAGAGAAGGAACAGGGAACGGAGAGAGGACAGAAGGAAAAAGAGAGAAATGGAAGGAGGGAAGGAGAAAAGGCAAGAGGGAGAATGGGAAGATGAAAAGAAAATTAAAGGTGGCACCTGACTGTATAGAAAGAATCATATGTAATATAGGAATTCAGAGAATAAGAGTTTGTATGAAGTGAATAAAGAAAGATCCCTAAAGAAGTGAGACTTGAGTTGCCCTAAAGGAAGAACACAATGTAAAGGAAAGAAAGTGTTTCCTGCCAAACAGGGACTTCTCTAGGAGTTCATTCTCTTCTGACTCGGCCAGAAAATGAGAAGAGTAGATGCTGGCCTCTTTTATTTAAAGTATCCTAACTATTTAGCTCCTGTCAGTGAACAGATAAATTATTTTGCCACTTATCCTCAATCTTCCAGTGGCTTTTAATACTGCAGAAAGGACATTTTTACTGCAGGCAAATTAATCTATTCCTTAAAAAAAAATAGATTTCTGTTGATATATTTAAAGTGCCTGTCAATCCCTGTGAAAACTGCCAAATCATGTGTTAAATTCAAAAATAGAGCTGAACACTTAAAACTCATCAGACTGTAATGGTTGAGCTCAGACTTGAAAAAGACAGAAATATTAATGGATATAAGGCACAGGGCCTAACTAAGTTAACTAGATCCCTCCAATTTTGTGGAATCAGACTGACTGCAGACACTTTATGGAACTGAAACCATTCATTCATTGATTTCCACTAAGAATGCAATAATTGGAACACTATACAGTCAATAAGAAAATTGTATCTTCTTAACAATTCTAAGGTAGAAAGAAATTACAAATAAGAAATTAAGTAAAAATCGTTCCCCTCAATAGTGGTAGGGAACTGGAATATGTATTTTAAAGAGCAGATGTTTTAATATTTTCAAGATCTTTTGAAATAAAATTTAGTAAATTAGACTTCTGAACTATCTACTGTAAAAATTTAACTTGAAACCGATAAATTGGTCAATATTATAGTTCTTCTCTCTATCCCAGTTCATTATAAAGTCACTCTTTCCTCCCTACCTGGTTAATAAGTTACTAATATCCCTGGGCATAATTATCTATCACATAAACTTACATAGTTATTTAATATTAGATGCATATTTTTTTAGTAAATTAGGTTGTCATTAGACACAATATCCATCTGAATGGGATCTAAAACCTAGTAGTGTAAGAAAGGTGAATACCTATGAGACATATTACAAATCAAAACAAGATCCAGTAACCAAATCCTAAAAGATGATGCTGTGAGAATGCTGCACTCAAAATGCCAGAAAATTTGGAAAACTCAGCAGTGGCCACAGGACTGGAAAAGGTCAGTTTTCATTCCAATCCCAAAGAAAGGCAATGCCAAAAACTGTTCAAACTACCGAACAATTGCACTCATCTCACACACTAGCAAAGTAATGTTCAAAATTCTCCAAGCAAGGAGGCTTCAACAGTATGTGAACCCAAAACTTCAGGTGTTCAAGCTGGGTTTAGAAGAGGCAGAGGAATCAGAGATCAAATTGCCTATATCCATTGGATCATAGAAAAAGCAAGAGAGTTCCAGAAAAACATATACTTACTTCTATTTTACTGACTATACCAAAGACTTTCACTGTGTGCATCACAACAAATTGGAAAATTCTTAAAGAGATGGGCATACCAGACCACCTTTCCAGCTTCCTGAGATATCTGTATGAAGGTCAAGAAGCAACAGTTAAAACTGAATATGGAACAACTGGTTATAACTGGAGAAAGAACTATATCAAGGTTGTGTATTGTCACCCTGCTTATTTAAATTATGCAGAGTACATCATGTGAAATCCCAGGCTGGATGAAACACAAGCTGGAATCAAGACTGTCAGGAGAAATGTCAACAACCTCAGATATGCAGATGACACCACCCCTATGGCAGAACGTGAAGAGGAACTAAAAAGCCTCTTGATGAAAATGAAAGAGGAGAGTGAAAAACCTGGCTTAAATCTCAACATTTGAAAAATTAAGATCATGGCATCCAGTCCCATTACTTCATGGCAAAGAGAAGGGGAAAAAATGGAAATAGTGACAGACTTTATTTTCTTGGGCTCCAAAATCACTGCGGATAGTGACTGCAGCCATGAAATTAAAACATGCTTGCTCCTTGGAAGAAAAGCTATGACAAATCTGGACAGCATATTAAAAAGCAGAGACATTACTTTGCCAACAAAGGTCCATCTAGTCAAAGCCATGTTTTTTCCAGTAGTCATGTATGGATGTGAGAGTTGGACCATAAAGAAAGCTGCACACTGAAGAACTGATGCTTTTGAACTGTGATGTTGGAAAAGAGTTGAGAGTCCCTTGGACTGCAAGGAGATCCAACCAGTCAATCCTAAAGGAAATCAGTCCTGAATATACTGTGGAAGGATTGATGCTGAAGCTGAAACTCCAATTGGCCACCTGATGCGAAAAACTGACTCATTAAAAAAGACCTGTTGCTGGGAAAGATTGAAAGCAGGAGGAGAAGGGGGATGATAGAGGATGAGATGATTTTATGGTATCACCAACTCAACGGAATGAGTTTGAGCTAGCTTGGAAGTTAGTGATGGACAGGGAAGCCTGGCATGCTGTAGTCCATGGAGTCACAAAGAGTTGGACAGGACTGAATGACTGACTGAACTGAAGTTATATTATAAATTTTTAAAAGTAAGTGACAATACAAGAAGCTTTTTAAAATCACCTTGTGCAAGACTTTGAACCCAGTGTGTACTCATTAAACATGTGTTGAATGATAAACTATATCAACAAAGATAATAGTATGTGGTGATTTCATCACTAAGTCATGTCTGACTCTTGTCACCCTGCTAGGCTCCTCTGTCCATGGGATTCTCCAGGCAAGAATACTGGAGTGGGTTGCCATTTCCTTCTCCAGGGGATCTTCCCAACTCAGGAATTGAACCCAGGTCTCCTGCATTACAGGCAGATTCTTTAGCAAGTGACCTATGAGGGAAGTCTGATAGTATAGAGGATATCAATTTATAAGAAAGCTAAAATAGCCAGTGGAGGATTCATTAAGGAAAATTGCTTAGACTTAGGACAAACACCTTTATAATGTGTTGAATTCAGAAAGGCAAAAAGGAATGGAATAAGCATCATAGATGGAAGAAGATAAACAAAATCTTAGACTTGCACTGTTCAGTATCATAGCCACTAGTCACACGTGGCTAATTCACTAGCCACAGTTCAAATGCTCAGTAACCACATGTGGCTAGTGGTGACCATAATGGACTGAGCAGATGTAGAACACATCCATCATCATAGACATCTCCATTGAATAGCACTGTCTTAGACTCTTGGAGAGACATTGTGTGCATGTATGTACATGAGTTTTTGTTCATCTTTGTGAGTGTATGTGTATGTTGAGAGGGTGGAAAGTTTGGCCAGTTGACTTTCTATAAATCCATTTTCTTCCCTCTAAAAAGAGGAAGGACACTATATGAACTATATTTCTCCAATTCTAAAATTATGTGTCTACATAGTAAAGTCAGTAATGCAACTGGTTTGTATATAGGAAAGTGAAAGAGAAGTTTTAGAAAGAGATAATAGAGAAGACTTAAAAGAGTTTGTTTCCATTCTGTGGGTGATAGTGAGCCACCTCAACAGTTCAGTTCAGCCGCTCAGTCGTGTCTGACTCTTTGAGACCCCATGGACTGCAGCACATGAGGCTTCCATGTTCATCACCAACTTCCAGAGTTTACTCAAACTCATGTCTATTGAGTTGGTGATGTCATCCAACTATCTTATCCTCTGTCATCCCCCTCTCCTCCTGCCTGCAATCTTTCCCAGCATCAGGTCTTTTCCAGTGAGTTAGTTCTTCACATCAGGTGGCCAAAATATTGGAGCTTCAGCTTCAGCATCAGTCCTTCCAATGAATATTCAGGACTGATTTCCTTTAGGATCGACTGGTTGGGCCTCCTTGCAGTCCAAGGGACTCTCAAGAGTCTTCTCCAACACCACAGTTCAAAAGCATTGATTCTTCAGTGCTCAGCTTTCTATATAGTCCAATTCTCACATCCACACATGACTACTGGAAAAAACATGGCTTGGACTAGATGGACCTTTGTTGGCAAAGTAATGTCCCTGCTTTTTAATATGCTGTCTAGTTTGGTTATAACTTTTCTTCCAAGGAGCAAGCATCTTTTAATTTCAAGACTGCAGTCAACATCTGCAGTGATTTTGGAGCCCAAGAAAATAAAGTCTGTCACTGTGAGCCACTAGCAGCCTTCAAAGAAGAAACTGTTGTAGTCAATGTTACTGTCATCTGTATTTTGAAATTTCCCTCTCATTTATGTCACACTTTTGTCCCATTTCTCAGCTATTATAGGTAAATCACATCTCCGTCCTTTTTGTAATTTCCATATGTTTCAGTGGAATCTTCTGGGAAGCTGATAGGCTTAGGAGTACAAATTATTTTATTATGAAACTAACTCTCTGGAATTTTTTTTTTTTTTAAGTGAGGAGAGAAGAAAATTAGGCAGGGGAAGTCTTAGCCTCTGTGGAGAACTGAAACCATTGACGAAAGAAAGTAAAGAAAGTAGGACTGGGCAGGGAGAGACTCAGATGATGACATAGATCTAACAGACCCTCAGCTAGACTGATGGGAAGCTCAGAACCAAGATGGCCGATTAGAGGAGTCCTTCACTGGGAAAAAATAGTGAGGCACTAGGACACTTGCTGGAAGTCCCCAGTAGTGGATATAATCAGTTGCAATAGTTGCACTGAGAAAAATAGCTATATGATTTGGGTAGAAATGAAAGAGGTTTCTTTTATACTGTATATTCTTTCATGTTTTTTTGAATTTCGTATCATGTACATGTATTAGCCTATGTCAATAACTGCAAGGAATCGCTTTCTGATATACCATCATTTATGTAACAAATCCAATATATTGGGCATCAAGTTTTAATATATTGTACTTCAAACAATTTTGCAGAAATATTCTTGCATTTATATCATTTAGCACAAGTACTGGTACATCTGTGGAATAAACACCAAGAAATTCCATTCTGGCTTAAATGGAATGTGACTTTTTGCTAAATGATATTCCACAAATATCTTCCATAAAGGCCCTATGCCATTCATAATGGAATGAGGGTGCTTTATCTTCATAATAATATTCTGGACTATTTATATTTTTTAGTTTTTTTAATCTATTAGATGGAAAATGGTAAGCATTATAGCTTTATTTTTACTTTGCTTATTTTAACAATGTTGAGCATATTTGTTAAAAAGCTATTTCTTTCTTTATAAAATATGTATTGGTCTGTTTTCCCATTTTTTTTTCTATTATATTACTAGCTTTTTTCTTATTAATCTATAGATGCTCTTTATATATTAAGTAATATGCCTTTTCATCTATCATATAAATTGAATTTTCTAATTAGCTTATCTTTTTCCTTCTGAATATCTTATGTCTTTATATAGAATTCCATTTTGTTCTATTATGTTGACTACATAGATATGTTCCTGATAAAACCTTTGGGAGTGATAGATATGCTTATTATCTTGATTATTTATGTATGCACATATGTCAACCATATCAAATTATGTACTTTAAATATGTGTTTATTGTATATCATTATACCTCAATAAAATTGTTTTAAAAATTGGTCTTGTACATTTTTTCTTCCACTGTATATTCTAACTTGGTGTTATACGTATTCTTGATCAAACACATAAGAATTCTTAGTTCCTGTATATTATTTGGTATTCAGCCATCTTATTAAGTTCTCTTGCCTGTTAAAAGTAAATTTTCAGTTCTTTAGTATGCCAGGTAAAACTTAGCTTTCTGCAATTTTTCTGTTTCCTTCTAATTATTAATATCTCTCTTATCTTCACATTCATAATGCACCGATACTTAACCCTAAGAATTGGATTGAGAAACAGACAAAGGATGGTTGCCCATTCAGGCGTAAAGTGGGTTCGGTTCTCTAGGTGAGGCTGTGACAGTTAACTGAAGACAGGTCTCATTGATTGTGACCTCATGTGAGTGGGAGCATGTCACTGATCTTGGTCAGGCTCAGAACAAATGTACCCAAAGTAAAAGCAATGAGAAGAGATCAAAAGACACTATGGGAAAAAAGGGTGTTAGAATGTTACTCCAAGGCAGAATGGAAGAATCCCAAACTCTAAGCTCAGTTGAGTCAGCTAGGTAATACTAAATATAGGAAGAAAGCTGTGAAGAATTGAAAAGTGCCACCCAACTCACAGTTTTAAAGCATTCACCTGTAAAAAGAAGACACCTCTAATAGTTCACAGCTGAGGTCAGAACTGGACATAAATGAGCAATAAATCTGGTCAGAATTTGTTATTATTCACTCATTTGATCAGCAGACATTTATTAAGCAAGAAGTATGTCAAGCACTGGTAATATAATGTTAAATAAGACCCAACCCCTAATTAGAAATAGTTTGTAATCTACTTAGAGGACAAAACATCTGTTTGAGAAAGTAAAGTGAGACTCCCAGATGAGATTTTATGTAACAGGGGCGTGGTCAAACAGAGTATAGAATCAAAGAGCAGGTGTGAGACCCACTTCACCAGTGCTGGGCTGTGATTACACGGTCTTGAAACAAAGCATAGGGGTTCCATATCCAGCTTGTTTTGCTACAGAAAAATGCTGAGCAATGAACATTTTGATCCAATAAATATCTAAGCCCAACTGGAAATATAACGGGAATATAAAACCATCTTTTTCACAGTTTCACTTATAGCCAGCTCCATGTTCCCTTACAAATGTGAATATCAAGAATGTGAGATATTTTTCCTTTGACATTCTACAGAATCCAAGTGTGGCAAGGATTTGTTGGTATGTTATATATTTATATTTCTGAATAAGATGCAGAATCAAAATTCAGCATGGTTTGAAGGCAGTAGGAATAAGTGGGATCTGACTTTCTCTTATTCTTTCCATTTCTCTCTGTCTTGGGTCTCCCATGATATTAGGAATGCTTCTGGAACCATCCCACTGAGAACAGAGACCCAGAAAAACAGTGAGATGTCGCTGCCTTTCTGCTCAGTATCTGGGGTTATGAGAAGGAGTGTGTAAACTCAACATTGTTCAAAATAGTGGCCATCTGTTAAGGGCCACTATCAAGTCTTTCAGACACCCAAGAACAGGAAAATTACTGAAGACTGTGAGTCTGTTCTCCAAAAAGTCACATCCTATAGAGAAACAACCAGCCCGGATACTGCTGTGGACCAGATCAGACATGAACCCACCCCTTTCCCCATACCTTACCCTTTGAAATTCAGTAAAAGACTCGAACTCCAACCCTTCAGTGTCGACACCACTCCATGTATCTGGCCTACCTCCTCCCTTGGAAAGTGAATAAAAACTTTCTTTTCTTCTTACTTCTGTGAATACTTTCCCAACCTATGTCATCTCACCTAACAAAGTGAATCTGTCTAGGGACTTATTTTATCTTTGGAATAGCCCAATGCACACGCAATCAGTGGTCTCTTCAGTAATCTCAGAAAAAATTGAGAAAATATAACTCTTGTTCCCTCCTCTGTCTCATGTCCTCATGGATTTAGAGCAAACTTTCTACTCTTGCCCTCCACTATGGTAAAGTATCGGCAACTCGTCTGCCCTCTGCCAGCTCTTCACTTTGATTTGGGGTGAGGGAGCAGACATTATAAGGACAGGTAAAAACAGAGCATGGCCCATTAGCATTTCCAGTCTACCACATCAGGGATCTCAGCGTTTTCAATATATATTTAAAATAACGGAGGAGACAAGCTGCTGCCTTCCCTCAAAATTGCCAACGTATGCTCCAAGATCTCCTGCATTTTGCATTGTGTCAGTCTGTGTCAGAGGTTTCAGGAAAGGTAATATAGAAGATGAATGAAAGTCTATCATTGCAGTGCCAAGATGAAAAAGTGACAGCTCATAATGAAAAGAAAAATAGTTTCCATTTTGGGCCTCTGTAAGTAAGAAAGTGACAGAGTCTTGGGAACTGTGAGCCTGAAAAATGGTCCTTTTGACAGACATGCCTATAAGTGAGAGGGCCCCGGATATAATACCACCTATAATAGAGGGAATAATGATTATTTTAGGCATTGCATGATTTTGAATAAATCCTTGACTACTCCCCAGAAAATGGAGTTGAAAGGAATCTGGGAAGAGTGGTGGGTTAATTTAAGCAATAAATGACCACATTTTTTCAGTCTTTTAAGTCTTAGTTGGTTAAATTTATTTCTGTCAGAAATAACCAAAAGCCAATGGTATTAATAAAAAGAATTTTGCCTCAGTGATGATAGGAAAAGATGTCACTCTAGAATCTTCCCTCAGGATTTTGTTTCCTTGTGATCAAATCTTTTGGAATTAAATTCTAGATTGGCTATAGTAATTCAGTGTTTGTAAACTAATTGAAATCTAAATTCAAGTTGAGACAGCAAAGTAAAATACTGATTTTTAAAAAAATAATAAAAATTTCAAGATGCCTGGAATTACCCAACAAGCTTACTTTTATTTTTCAATAGCTAGTACTCCTTAGATGCACCCTCATGTGTTAGCTCATTTGTAGTGTTTAAAATCACTTACCCTGTATAATTTCTTCATCCACTTGATACAAACATGACCAGAAACACACTATCAACTCATTTAACAAATGCTAGCTTGGTAGTGCTTTCCTTGTGTATTTGCTCTGCTGAAACACACGTTACTGTATTGATTTTCTTAAACTCAGCTATACAAAATCCATCTAGGAATTGAGGCTCCTAGAGTTTCCACTCTGGGTTTCGACCGTAAGCTAAAAGAAAAAAATTGATGACTAAAAGCAATGATTGCTGCCCATTGAGAGCTGAATTATGGAGCTAAAGAGAGAATACAGAATTACTTATCACAGTCAGAGCTGGAAGGGGCATAGAGCTGTGGACTCTGCTCAGCACTTCTAGTGACAGGGATCTGGGTGCTCCCTATATGCCAGTTCCATTTTAAAGCAGATCTAATCATCAAATGAACTTGCTGATTCTATATCAACATCAATCTTCCTTTGATAGGCATTCTTTGGTCCTGTCTGACCTCTGGAAGTGCAAGGAAAGGATCTATCCTGCCTTCAAATGATAGCCCAGCATCTGTCTATAACTAGCTACTTGGTTTCCATTGTATGACCCTCTTCCCAATCTTTTCCCCAAAGGAAAAAATCACCAAGAGCCATGAGGTAAAAGGACTCAGGAATGGAATGAGGAGCCTATCTGCCTCCTGGGTGGTCTCCCAATACTCTTTTCCCTGTGGCCCTTATCTTCCTACATGTGCTTATTCTCTTATAGTTTTTATGATCAAGCCAATCATTTTACCTTTTGAGCTTCTTCTGTAGAATGGAAGCAGATAGTTTCTATTTGGCCCAGTTTTTATGAAATGGAGTCAATATGTAAAAAGTTCCTAGAATATAGTAGGTATTCAATAAGAAACAGTCCCTGTTTACCCAAAGCTTAAGGTTGAATTTGTTACTGTTGTTTCTTAGATAAACGTCACATAATAGTTAACTCTGAAAATATGAGAGCCAAGGAAAAACAAGAGTGTACAGGCTGGATTCTTTGCTTTCTTTAATTTTTAAACACATCGTTCCTAAATTATAGTAGTGCTCGGTGCTGTAACATAGTGCCTGGGGCAATCACTACCACCTGCCGTTCCAAAGAATAATCCTGAGCAAAAACCAAAATAGCAAAGATAATAAACAGCACTGGAGAAAGTACATTTTGGTACATTCAGTTTCTGAAAAATAAAGACTAAGATTCTGGGTGAGTACAAAGGAGCTGATCCTGATGCTGAGACTTATTAGTCAGAGACAATCTGTCCAACTAAGTAAAGCAGCTTCTGCTCTCAAAATGAAAACCTGGAATGGACAAAAGCAAGGAAAGAGTGCATTGTGCTGGGAACAATGCAACTCTGAAAAGATGGTGAAGAGATGCCCTGAGAGATCTTTCATACTCGTTCAGCAAGAACAAACAGTACAAAGAGAACAAGCATTTCACAGGATGCTGGGAATAAGGAGAATTTCCTGAATGAAGTTTACTGCTAATCAACAGGAGCACTGTGTGCATTCTTGAGCTCAATATGCAAAGAATTCCGGGACAGAACAGGGGACAAGAATATATCTCCAGTGCTCCATTTTTACCCCACATTCTCCTGTCTGTTTCCTGTTGGTTTGCTGGTCTTCAGTCCTGTAGATTTAGCTCCTATCTTCCCTGTGACCCACTTTGCTCTCATCATTTAGAAATGAGACCCACCTCACCACCATAACCAAACAACACACTCACATACAATTAGTCTTTGTTTGTTTTCCTAAATGAGAGGTATGGGGGAAAAAGAAAAGAATAACATAAAAAACAGTTGTGTTAAGGAAAAGATGATGTCAGACTGGGAAGAGGGATGTGACTTCAACTGAAGCTTAAAGTAAGGCTCTGACTTAGAATAGCAAAGAGAAGGAAGCAATTCCTTACATTCCTACTAGAGCAATCTGCCCACAGAAGGAAAGTTTCTTTATTGATTCAGTCAAGATAGACTCCATATTTAGCAGCCTTTCAGTGTAGTGAATCATATCTGGTGGAGGCTTTCAAGGTTCATATAGAATATCCCAAATCACTCTTGAGGCTGCCATATTTCCAACCTTAACCAAACATATGGATTTGAAAGTGTCCTGAATTTGACTCAGCATATGGGCTTAAATGGCAAAATGGAAAATCATGGACTTCGTCAATGAAAATCTGTATCACCAAGGTATAACAGGTGTGCCAATTATTAACTAATTTCTTCTTGACTTCAAGCACATCTTTTTGCTGTATTTTATGATACTGGAAGCCTTTGACTGTGTAGATCACAACAAACAGTGGAAAATTCTTAACAAGGTGGGAATACCAGACCACCGTACCTTCCTTCTGAGAAATCTGTATGCAGGTCAAGAAGCAACAGTTAGAACCAGACATAGAACAAGGAACTGGTTCCAAATTGGGAAAGGAGTACATCAAGGCTATATGTTGTCACCCTGTTTACTTAACTTACATTCAGAGCACATCACGTGAAATACCAGGCTGGATGAAGCAAAAAATGTAATCAAGATTGCCAGGAGAAATATCAACAACCTCAGACATGCAGATGAAACCATCCTCATGGCAGAAAGTGAAGAGGAACTAAAGAGCTTCTTGATGAAAGTAAAAGAGGAGAGTTAAAAAGCTGGCTTAAAACTCAACATTCAAAAATCAAAGATCCTGGCCTCCGGTTCCATCACTCCATGGCAAATAGATGGGGAAACAATGGAAACAGTGAAAGACTTTATTTTCTTGGGCTCCAAAATCAGTGAAGATGGTGACTATAGCCATGAAATTTAAAGACACTTACTCCTTGGAAGAAAAGCTATGACAAACCTAGATAGCATATTAAAAAGCAGAGACATTACTTCACTGACAAGGTCTGTCTAACCAGAGCTATGGTTTTTCCAGTCATTTATGGATGTGAGAGTTGGACCATAAAAAAAGCTGAACATCGAAGAATTGATGCTTTTGAACTGTGGTGTTGGAGAAGATCTTGAGAGTTCCTTGGACTGCAAGGAGATCAAACCAGTCAATCCTTAAGGAAATCAGTCCTGAATATTCTTTGGAAGGACTGATGCTGTACTTTGGCCACCTGATGCAAAGAACTGACTCATTAGAAAAGATCCTGATGCTGGGAAAGATTGAAGACTGAAGGAAAAGGGGACTACAGAGGATAAGATGGTTGGATGGCAACATCGACTTGATGGACATAAGTTTAAGCAAGCTCTGGGAAATGGTGAAGGATAGGGAAGCCTGGTGTGCTGCAGTCCATGGAGTCACAAAGAGTCAGACGTGGCTTAGCGACTTAACTGAACTGAATAATACTACATGGGCATGACAACCCACTCCAGTATTCTTGCCTGGAGAATCCCATGGAGACAGAGGAGCCTAGCAGGCTACACTCCATAGGGTCACACAGAGTCAGACATGACTGAAGTGATTTAACACGCACGCACAATGATTCTAGAGCTAGGACATTTGTGCCTTCAGCTGAGCATGAGGGACTGGATCTTAGATTCAAGGGCCCCCCTCTATGCTTCTGAATTCCTTCTTGCTTACTTTTTTTCAATCATTGGCTGTAGCTATTTTCTGTCCTGCTACTTTTGTTACCCCTAAGCTCTTGTTTATCTCTTTTAGTAGTTAACTTAGTATCAACTATTCACATACACCTTAATAATACTGTATTGTGCATTTGAAAGTTGCTGGGAGTAGATCTTAAAAGATCTCATCACAAGGAAAAAACAATTAACTATGTGAGTTGATGGATTTTAACTAAACATACTGAGATACTTGTTTAGCAATATATACATGCATCACAGCATCTTGCTGTACACCTTAAATTTATACAATGTAATATGTCAATTATAGCTCAGTAAAACTGGATAAAAATACCCAGTTCAAAATTATTGAAATGGTTTCTGTCTCCTAACTGGGCCCCTGAGACTAATAAGCAAGACTCGTTTTTCCCTAGGGGAGAGCAAATTTCCTTTACTCTGCAAGATAGTGATAGACACAGAGGCAGAAGCAGAGATGGAGATGGAGCTTGAGATACCTTTAGTCATTAGTCTAGTCCTCTGAACCCTTTAGGCAACTTTTATCAACTTCCATTATAGATAATGTGTTAATAATTCTTGCTGTGCTATCAACTAACCTGTTTGCTCTCAGATCCATTCCCTGCCCTTACGTTTCTTTGCTTTGTATTATGGAGTTTGATTCACAGTTTTTGCCAAATGGTTTGTGGTTAAGTTCAGCCAGTGGTGGGAAATTGGAGAGTAGGAAATTGGGAGAAACATCCTTTCTTACTTATTATGTCAAGCATCTTGAGCAGTGCTGCCTATTCCTTTATGATTGAATCTCTCAAAGTTTCAATTCTTTCCAGGCAGTTTTGCCCGCCGGACTCTGTCAACACATTATTTCCTTTGATCTCTCCAATCCTGGAGTAATGGGATCTTCCTACAGTTGCTCATAGGGTTTTCCAGGTGGCACTTGTTCTTCAGTTGTTCAGTTGAGTCCAACTCTTTGAGACCCCCTAGGGTGCAGCACACAAGGCTTCCCTAACTTCACTAGTCCTGGAGTTTGATGTTCCTTCACTATCTCCTTGAGTTTGCTCAAATTCATGTCCATTGAGTCCATGATGCCATCCAACCATCTCGTCTCCTGTTGACCTCTTCTTCTCCTGCCTTCAATCTTTCTCAACATCAAGGTCTTTACCAATGAGACGGCTCTTCGCATCAGGTAGCCAAAATATTGGAGCTTCAGCTTCAGTATTGGTCCCTCCAATGAATATTCAGGGTTGAATTTCTTTAGGATTGACTGGTTTGATTTCCTCTCATTCCAAGGGACTCTCTAGAGTCTTCTCCAGCACCACCGTTTAAGAGAGTCATTTCTCCAGCACTCAGCCTTTATGGTCCAACTCTCACATTTGTACATGACTACTGGAAAAACCATAGCTTTGATTAAATGGAACTTTGTCAGCAAAGTGATGTCTCTGCTTTTTAATACACTGTCTAGGTTTGTCATAGCTTTTCTTCCAAGGAACAAGTGTCTTTTAATTTTGTGACTGCAGTCACCATCCACAGTGATTTTGGAGCCCAAGAAAATAAATTCTGTCACCGTTTCCATTGTTTCCCATCTATTTGCCATGAAGTGGTGGAACCAGATGCCATGATCTTAGATTTTTGAGTGTTGAGTTTTAGGCCAGCTTATTCACTCTCCTCTTTCACCTTCATCAAAAGGCTCTTTAGTTCCTCTTCACTTTCTGCCATAAGGGTGGTGTCATCTGCATGTCTGAGGTTGTTGATACTTCTCCTGGCAATCTTGATTCCAGCTTGTGATTCATCCAGCCTGGGATTTCCCATGATGGGCTCTCCATAGAATTACCGAAAAGACAATATACTGCCTTGACGTACTTCTTTCCTAATTTTGAACCGGTTCGTTGTTCCATGTCCGGTTCTAACTGTTGCTTTTTGACCTGCAGATGGCGCTAGTGGTATAGAACTGCCTGCCAATGCAGGCGACAGAGGGGAGTTGTATCTGGGAATCAACAAGATCCCCTGGAGGAGGGAATGGCAACCCACTCCAGTATTCTCGCTTAGAGAATCCCATGGAGAGAGGAGCCTTATGGGACACAGTCCAAAGGGTCACAAAGAGTCGGACATGACTGAAGCGACTTAGCACAGCTGCTAATACCTGGCTTTGGAGTTTTTTCAAGATCTTTTTAACTAGCTGCTCAAAATAATTTTCTACAATTGAACAAACGTGTGGTAGCTGTTTTACTGATTAGATTCAGATATACCTAAAATGTACCTCTCACAAGTGTGTGCATGTGTGCTAAGTCAGTTGTGTCCAGCTCTGTGTGGCCCCATGGACTGTGGCCAGCCAGGCTCCTCTGTCCACGGTATTCTCCAGACAAGATTACTGGACTGGGCCACCATGCCCTCCTCCAGGGATCTTCCAGACCCAAGGATCAAAACTACACCTATTCTGTTACCTGTATTAGCAGGCAGGTTGTTTACCACTAGCACTACCTGGGAAGTCCTCCTCTCACATAACCTTCCTTAATTCATATAGCTGAATGCTCTCTAATATCATCAAATACATTCTATTTCCTCCTTAATTTTCCTTAACAGTATCATGACTGCTTCAGAAGGAATGTCACTTAATTCCTCATTGAGTACATGCATCCTGTGGGTTTTTTTTGTCACCTTCTTCCTAATTATTTTTTAAAAATCATGAAAATGAGGAAGTAATAAGTCCAATCAGCCTTTCTTCCCCATTTGAGGTGAAAATAAGTAAGAAGAACCTGAAAAAGAAAGAGGATAACAGAAGAGAGAGGACAATAACAACAGTTTCTGTTAATTGAATATTGTTAACATATTGCTGTTTAGCCGTTAAGTCATGTCCAATCCTTTTGTGACCTCATGAACTATAGTCCACCAGGCTCTTTTTTTCATGGGATTACCCAGGCAAGAATATGGAGCGGGTTGCCATTTCCTCCTCCAGGGGATCTTCACAACCCAGTGATTGAACCTTCATCTCCTATATTTGCAGGTGAATTCTTTACCATTGAGACACCTGGGAAAACCATTATTAACATATGTTTTTTCTTTAATTCTCAAAATAGTCCATGAGTTGTATATAATATGTATCCCTATTTTGCTGCTGGTGCTAAGTCGCTTTAGCCGTGTCCAACTCTGTGAGACCCCAGAGATGGCAGCCCACTGGGCTCCCCCATCCCTGGGATTCTCCAGGCAAGAATACTGGAGTGGGTTGCCATTTCCTTCTCCAATGCATGAAAGTGAAAAGAGAAAGTGAAGTCGCTCAGTCATGTCCGACTCTTAGCGACCCCATGGACTGCAGCCCACCAGGCTCCTCCGTCCATTGGATTTTCCAGGCAAGAGTACTGGAGTGGGGTGCCATTGTAATAACAGATAAAATAGCTAAGGGTCAGAGAAGTTAAACAACTTGTTCAAAGTCACCCACCAAGCCACTGTGATAGGCCTGGGATTTAAATGCGTGTTTGTACAAACTGGAAAGATATGCCCATCTGAATGCAGAGTTTCAAAGAATAGCAAGGAGAGATAAGAAAGCCTTCTTAAGTGAACAACACAAAGAAATAGAGGAAAACAAAGGAATGGGAAAGACTAGAGATCAATTCAAGAAAATTAGAGATACCAGAGAAACATTTCATGAATGGTGGTTACACTAAAGGACAGAAATGGTAAAGAACTAACAGAAGCAAAAGATATTAAGAGGAGGTGGCAAGAATACACAGAAGAACTATACAAAAAACAGCTTTATGACACAGATAAGCACGATGATGTGATCACTCACCTAGAGCCAGACATCCTGGAATGCAAAGTCAAGTGCACCTTAGGAAGCATCACTACAAACAAAGTTAGTGGAGGTGATGGAATTCCAGCTGAGCTATTTCAAATCCTAAAAGATGATGCTGTTAAAATGCTGCACTCAATATGCACTCAGCAGTGGCCACAGGACGGGAGACAATTTTCATTCCAATCCCAAAGAAAAGCAGTGCCAACGAATGTTCAAACTACTGCACAATTGCACTCATTTCACATACTAACAAAATAATACTCAAAATCTCTAAGCTAAGTTTCAGCAGTATGTGAACTGAGAATTCCCAAATGTTCAAACTAGAGTTAGAAAAGGCAGAGGAAACAGAGATCATATTGTGAACATCCGTTGGATCATAGAAATAGCAAGAGAATTCCAGAAAAACATCCACTTCTGCTTCATTGACTATGCTAAAATCTTGGATTGTGTGGATCACAACAAACTGTGGAAAATTCTTAAAGAGATGGGAATACACAACAACTCTACCTGACTCCCAAGAAACGTGTGCAGATCAAGGAGCAACAGTTAGAACTGTACAGGGAACAACGGACTGGTTCCAAATTGGGAAAGGAGTATCAAGGCTGTATAATGCCATCCTGCTTATTTAACTTATATACAGATTGAAAGTGAAAGTGAAAGTCACTCAGTTGTGTCTGACTCTTTGTGACCCCATGGACTATACAGTTCATGAAATTCTCTAGGCCAGAATACTGGAGTGGACAGCCATTCTCTTCTCCAGGGGATCTTCCCAACCTAGGGATTGAACTCATGTCTCCCACACTGCAGGAAAATTCTTTACCAGCTGACCCACCAGCGAATGCCCATATTCAGAGTACATAATGCAAAATGCTGGCTGGATGAAGCACATGCTGGAGTCGAGATTGCTGGGAGAAATATCAATAACCTCAGATATGCAGATGACACCACCCTTATGGCAGAAGGTGAAGAGGAATTATGGAGCCTCTTGATGAGGGTGAAAGAGGAGAGTGAAAAAAGTTGCCTTAAAACTCAACATTCAAAAAACATTCATGGCATCTGATCTCATCACTTTCTGGCAAATAGATGGGGAAACAATGGAAACAGTGAAAGACTTTATTCCTTTGGGCTCCAAATCCCTGCAGATGATGACTTCAGCCATGAAATTAAAAGATGCTTTCTCCTTAGAAGAAAAGTTATGACCAACCTAGACAACATATTAAAAAACAGAGACACTACTTTGCTGACAGAGTTCCAAATAGTCAAAGCTATGGTTTTTCCAGTGGTCGTGTATGGATGTGAGAGTTGGACCATAAAGAAGGCTGAGCATGAAGAATTGATACTTTTGAACTATGATGTTGGAGAAGACTCTTGAGAGTCCCTTGGACTGCACAGAGATCAAACCACTAAATCCTAAAGGAAATCAGTCCTGGAAGGACACCTTCCAATATTCACTGGAAGGACTGATGCTGAAGCTGAAGCTCCAGTACTTTGGCCACCTGATGTGAAGAACTGACTCATTAGAAAAGACCCTGATGCTGGGAAAAATTGAGGGCAGGGAGAGAAGGGGATTACAGAGGGCAAGATAGTTGGATGGCATCACCAACTCAATGGCTATGAGTCTGAGCAAACTCTGAGAGATAGTGAAGGACAGGGAAACCTGGCATGCAGTTTACAAAGAATCAGGGACTACTGAGCAACTGAACAACAATAAGCCCAGTTGATATATTTTGAGAGGGGGGCAGGAGAAGGAAAGCCTGAGGTTGAGTTAGAACACCATAATGAAGACCTTAGGGATCATTATAAAAGCCAAAAAAAAAAAAAAGCAAAAATAAGATTTGGAAAGTAGAGTCCTGAAGCAGAGTAGCAAAGGCTGAAAGCAAAGCCTACCTAAGCTGGATCATCCAGACAGAAGTTTGGGAGAGGGGCACTCAGGCAGCAATTGTACAGAAAACAGTGTGAAGGGGAGACATGGCCACATGTGAGAAATGAGCTTAACTCCACAATTCCATCCACAAGGCCAAGGTGTCTTTTTAGAATATGCCATCCCTCTAATAGGCAGGCAACTGTTTTGGTACCCTGGTGGAGAGGAGCCTTCAGTTTGGCGTATCTTATTAAGATGTCAACAGACCTTGGAGAGTTCATAGAGGAGCAGGGAGATGATTACAGGGGCCGGAGGGGTTGATTTATGAGCAAGATGGAAAGACTAGTGCTGTTACTGCTTGGATAAATGATAGCTAAGGGAGGCATAATGATCTCTATAAATATTTGTAGGCGGAAGCAGTAAGAAGAGAAGGGACTCTTGTGCTACCAATAGAATACAGTGCCCTTCGCTTCCCTTTGCTGAATTGCCAGGAAATTTTTTCTGATAACAACACCATCAGAACTGCAGAAAGATCAGCCACAGGAGAAGGATGCAAGTGACAGCCCAAGATCACTTAAGACTGAGCTTCAGGAAAAGCCACCAAGTGTGTTGAAGGGCACCCTCTGCCCAACTCAGGAATGAATTGGAGAGGCCCTGGTAGAAACTGTGGGCTCTGGGGCATCCTGGGCTCATCTCTCACTAGACCCCTCTGCACTATTCAGTTTGATTCGCTGAGTCTGTGTTTATACTTTCCTCCTACACTGGAAGACAATCCGCAGCCCCAATTGGTGTCTCCCCGTTCTACGTCCACAGTTAATGAAGTGAGTGCCTCCTGTAGCCCAGGCACTGAGCTGGCTCAGGGTGAGCATACAAAGGCAAGGAGACAGCCATTGTCTTCAGGCTGATGGTTAACTGGAAGGTCAGTCAAGCAAACACATAAGAAAGCATGAAAAGATGAGTGAGATAATAAATAGTGATCCAGTGTCCTCAAGCAATAGAGGAAGTTCCTGATTCAGATTAGGAGTCTGGGGGTGACAGTTCCTGAAATGTCACCATTTGTCATGAAAACAGCAATGTTCAAGAACCCCCTTCCTCCTCCACCCCACTTTTCTGTGTTCTGGGAAGTGGCTTACCATGGAGAAGCATGCTCTCCTGGCTTAGATACCATGGGTCAGTTCACTCTTTATCACAACTCCCCGTAAGACCTGCACGTGAGTCACTTCTGTACCTGTGACAACGTCAGTCTCAAATCTTGCCTCTTTTACCTGAACTTGCTGAAAAAGACTTTCCAACTCCCCATCTTTTGTTCATGAATAGTAGCTGAAATTAGAAATTATCCTCCCAAAATTAGTTAGATACATTTCCTGGTTCAGTTGACTTGAACTTCTGATTTCAAAAACAATCCCAACTGTAGAATCATCCCATCTGGAATTTGTCCACCCTTTCTTTTCTTAAAGTCTAAGACAAAGCCTCTGCTGAGATGCCTCCATCTTCAGGCCTGACGTGTTCTCCCTATTACAATAGCCTGAATGAAATAAGTTGCCTTAAATTTGATATTTTATCTTAAAGATGAATCAGAGTTAAGGAAAAGGGAAGAGGGAGAGTATGCCAAAAGGACTTCCGTGGAAAGAAAATGCATTGTACTCAGGCCTGAAGCAAAAAGACAGAAAAATATATAGTAGAACTGCCATAGCTGAGGGGCCATGTCTGGGAGCAGGGTGAGAAATTCAATGAGAAAAGCATAATTTATTAAAAGACATTCCCCTAGCCAAGTGTCTGTTCTGAGTCAGATTCCTTGCTGTAAAAATGGAGGAAAAGATAATAACTATCTCATGAAGGAGGTCACATCGGCAAGCTCCTGGCACCTGGAAGATGCTTAGTAACTAAGCAGTATCCTTAGGACAGACTTTTGCATGTGGTGGATAGACTAGAAATATTTCTTAAATGGTTGGTAGACAAAGATTCCCGTATCACCTGCTACACTCAAGTGAATTAGCTCAGCCAGCTTGGCTGCATGTGGATTATAAACCAGCACAAACTAACCTTGAAGCCCTACAGTCTTCTGTGAGAGTCCCAGCCTGGCTTAGGACACGCCACTGTAGTTCAAGATTCTCAGAATGTAAATAGAAGCTGAACATATTTCCCCCAGAGCATAAATTCACCTATGTTCTCAGAGCAGTTGGCCATACTCTGTACCCTAAAACTGTTGGGGTCAGTCCAGTGGAGAGTCACAGGGCTCACTGTGGAGCCCTGTGGAGTTGCAGGACACTGCATGTGTGGTCGACTTGGCCGTGCCTCAGAGACAGCCCCAGCCCCAGCCCCGGCACAGCCACTTGTGGCAGCAGCAGTTAGTATGGACGATTGGTTAGGAGGGATAAAAACAGATTTCCCAAACCAACTGTATTCAATGCAACATATTTTTCTTATGTTTAATGGAACAGAAATTTTTATTTTAACCGACATTTATGGGCATTACTAGTGTTCTGCAAAGGAAGCAGAAACCTGGTGGAGAGAGATAGCAGGTAGAGGAATCATATTATTTTTATCATAAGATTAGGGCCCTCTGTGTGTTCCTCCCCCAAGGCTGCTTCCTCTCCCTCCCAGCCTAGAGAAACAAGAGATTATATATGGATGCTCCTGCTGTACAAAGCCCTGGCTCAGTTAACCCTTCCTCCGTGGCAATCCGGGCATCAGAGATCCCATTATTTAAGGCTAATGTATTGTTTTTCTACTGCCTGGCTCTGGGAGATCCAGATTCTTGGCGTCACAGACTCAAGCATCAGCCAAAGCAATAAAGAGGAGACAATTCTTCATTATCATCCCTGGAAGCTACTCAGTGACAATGAGGGAACTGTGATTTGGGGCTGTTTGTGTTTCTGTATATATTTAGAACATGTGTCCTGAAGTTGTGGTTTTAGGGACAATTAGCTTTATCTCCTTTAGCTATCTTACTCCTCTACTTTGCTTTAAAACTTGGCACTTCCAAGAGTTAAACAAAGATGACTAACTTGAGAAGGGAAGTCTTTGAGACAAATGTGTCCTCTCCCTCCCTTCCCTCTTCCTCTTTAATTCCTGCCACATCCCTGATAACCTTCTATTCCTTGTCTCCTCTCACCCTCCATCTCTGTTGCAGCTGTCGTTTTTCTCCAGATATAAAGGAAACCCTGGTTGCACATCAGGGTTCTAATCCTCATGGTAGTCTTTCCAAGCTGTATAAGCGTGGCTAAGTAAATTAAGCAAGGCTGCTTTTGGCCCCCTGTGGAAGTGCCCCTGAGCCCCTCTATGCAGTGTGAAGCTAAAATTCCATATGCTTTCTGTGTGCCCTCTATCTCCATAGTTTTAGAAGCAATTAGGGCACTGAGTAGGTGTCAGGGGATATTCATCTTTAAAGGATCCAATATGTTGTTTTCTTCCTTTGTGTGCCATTTCTCAAGGACTCTCTGTTCCTTATCAATTCCTAGAAAACGGGAACGAGCAGAGCTGCATGCAGTTCTCAGGACTGAGATCATTGGAAAGAGTACCTACTTGGATTCCCTTCAGTGACTCCCTTCAGTGACCTTTTAGGACTATCCATTTTGTTGAAACTGGTGGAATGAATTTCATTCTTTTTAATGGCTGAGTAATCATTTTATTGAAGATATATAAGCATGCATTTTTGGAAATAAAGTACCCTTGTTTCACTCGAGACTTAGGCCCCCTGCATCCTTCTTCTCGTCGATTCCAATCCCCAGGTCCCGGTCTATGAAGACTGTGACAAGTAGGAACACTCATTTCATTAGTTTAGCCCTGATAAAACAATGTAAAATAACATCCATGTTTCTGGTGGTAGAATCACCTTTGTAAACTGAATAATCTGAGGTGGACCTCAACATTAAATTTCTAAATAGTGTTTAGTATTTGCACAGCATTATTTGCTAAGCTTCTCTGCAGCTGGCCAAATACACTTAGCTGATCACTCTCCTGGACTTGTGAGTAAATGAATACTGTGGATCAAAGGAAATATGAACCAGTACCAGAAAACCCAAGGGCAGTCCCACAAGAGTAGTCTCATGCTTGAAGCAAAATCCAGATAAACTTGCCCTGTGGCAAGGTGGAGAGGAAGCATGCAGGATTAGGCTAGCATAGAAGATGAAGTCCCGTGAGCACTCCATTCTCCAATCTCTCCTCCCCATCATGGTTTGCTATTTGTATGTAAGCTTCAATCAGAGTTTAGAGTCATGAAATATATTTTCCTGACTCAGAAACTGCAGTAAAGTAGCTCCGGTTCATTTCAGGCTGGGTCTGATGCTGCAAACGTCTTGGAACTTATGAACATATCACAGATGCTGAGCAGGTGAGCTTTAAAAAAATGGGGTTCCATCTCAATAATCTGTCAGGCTATAGGCGACAAAAAGCTATTTCTGACTCCAGCAGGAATGAGTGATTACTTTGATAACAAACTAAAATAAGCTTGGAAATTGGAAATTACCAGAATTAAGCTATCTCCAGTGAATGACTGAGCTCCCCTCTTCAGTACATTTTCTTCTATATTAACCACAAACATGAGCTCTTCATTAATAGAAATTGGTTCATTGCTACTGGCCACAAGGGGAATCTATTGGATGTGTGGCACTAACTTCCAACCTGATCAAGAAGACAACTTGTTCTTAATGTGAGTGCTTTCTTGGGAACTTAAGAATTCTTTATATCCCCTTTGGCTTCTTGCATATGAAGCCAATTGTAATGTTCAAATTTTAAATGTTCGAATATTTTCTCTATATGAGATGTTTATGGTACCAAATAATTTCTAGATGATTACTGTTTTTAATAACTATCTAATTACCATATTAATCAGAAATATCCTTTTGGCTTGTAGAAAGTATCAAGGGACAGAGGTAAGAAACAAAGATATTCCCATTACAAACCACTTGCATGAAACTTCCAAGCTTCCTGTTCACAAAACATGGAAGTGCTGCTGAATGGAAGGCTTTTCACCCTCAGTGAGTAGAAGATAGTCCAGCCTCCTCACTACCCAACTGCTCAGAATTTAAAATGAAATGAGTATCCTGTGACTGCCCCAAATCCTCAGTATCAGGACACATAAATAAACAACCTTTTTATCCTTTAACTTCATATGAAGGAAAAGGTTGCTACGTTGTGATACCTATATTGAAACATCTTTTCTAATTGCTTTGTCTGTTGATCCCTGACCTATATGTGATGATGTTATACAATGATAAAACAGAGAAGTTAGGTGGTCCAATGGTTAGGATTTGGCTTTTGCTGCCATGGGCCATGTTCAATCCTTGTTTGGGGAACTATTAATAAGATACCACAAGCTGTGAACCATAGCCAAAACAAAAACAGGGAGGTTAATATTCCAAAGAGGCTGTTTAGCCTTGCTAACATTTCATCAAGTGACCCTGGCCATCTCTTTAGCTATCAATTGTCTAAATCACAAAGGCATGTTCCCTGATGCCATCCCCTATCTTCCTGTGATGGTTTCTGTGCATAGGTGAGTGAGTGAGTGAAGTCACTCAGTCGTGTCTGACTCTTTGTGACCCCATGGACGGTAGCCTATCAGGCTCCTCTGTCCATAGGATTTTCCAGGCAAGAGTACTGGAGTAGGTTGCCATTTCCTTCTCCAGGAGATCTTCCCAAGCCAGGGATCGAACCCAGGTCCCCCACATTGCAGGCAGACACTTTACCATCTGAGCCACCAGGGAAGATAAGATACATAAATGATCTGTTCTAGCACACTCTCACTCATTCTTGTGGCAAGAATGTATGGGTTGTGTGTGTGTGTGTGTGAACAAAGGAAAAAATAGTGAGAATTTCCCAAAGTATTGAATGTTTCATTAATGGAAATGTACCACTATATTTTCTGTGGTTTATGTGATGGTAATTTTCCTGTTTCTCTTTCATACTGAGCTTGATGGACAGGCCCTTCTTTAATGTACAAATAATCTTTATGACCCTTGTAAGCAGGTCTGATGATACTCAGCTGAGTAATGTACCAGAACTGAAATTTCCATCTACTTGATGTTTTGCGCAGGGGTTTTGATGAAGTCACTGTCACCTGCTATTAACTTAATATCAAGTCTTAATAGGGTCCCTTTCTCACCATCTCCACGCTGTTGGGGTCCAAATTAATTACTAAGTAAAAATTCTGCCACATAAATCCTCACTTACCAGGGAGGGAAAAAAATGTAACTTCATTTGTGAGCTTAGAGAGCAGCCTATGGAAAAAGATCCACTTGCAAGGCACAACAAAGAAGTCTGTGTTATCAGTGAAGAAATTGGAGTTCCTGCAAAGTTGGGGTTCACTTCCTCATGCTCAACCCTGTACCCTCTTTATCAGCATCCTCACATTTATTCTCAAAATTCAGTAGAATCTTCACTTAGCGCTCTTTAGTACCAAGTTATGGGCCAGCAACAAAAACTCCCTAAACATAAACTATTAGAGGATCAGATGTATAAAATAAATCAAGGGGGGTGTAGGGTGAGATAAGCTAAATCTCCTCCAATCCTGATATTCTGTAAAAAGTCACGATCTAGTAAAGACATAAGAATTTTGAAAATCTACTTGCCTTTTGATATTACCTAAAATTTCACCATCAGAAATAAATTTACTATTAAATGGTAATATCACCAGAGGGGCAGGGAAAGAGAGGAGGGTAGGAGAGGATAAAAAGAGCTTAATCTCTGTTAGGTACATACAACTTAATGATTAGAATCTCACAAATTGAGAAGACAGGGTGTTCAACAGAACTGGGGCTAGTGGGGCATTCCATGATAGTTGAGTGTTGGTGAAGGGTCTTTCCAAAGGTTAGGTAAAGCAATGAAGATAGCTGTGCCTAAGTCACAGTTTTGTTTTGTTTTGTTTTGTTTGGGGGGTGACCGTGTATTTTATTATTTTTTATTGAGATATAATTGGCACATAACATTGTTTAGGGTGTACAGTGTATTGATTTGATACATTTATTTATCACAAGAAGCTTACTACCATAGTCCTACAGCGAACACCTCTATCACATCACATAGTTATCATTTCTTTTTTTGTGTGATGAGATCATTTAAAATCTTAAGCTCTTGGCAGCTTTGATGTATACAGCACAGTACTGTCGCCTGTAATCGCCATGCTGTCTGCAGAGCTCCAGAAGATACTCATCTTCTAATTGCAAGTCTGTGCCCTTTCTCCAGCATCTCCCCAGTTCCATTTCTTCATCACAGATATCCAAGGACAAGAGAAGAAAACATGGGTTGGGAGTAATATTAGAATCTACAAAAAGAAAAAAAGTTGCAAAGAAAGATAATAATTAAAAGCTCAGAGATACTTTAAAACCCATTAACATGTAAAGCCCTTAACTTTAATTGCTTATAGGGTGCTAACGAAACAAACAGATTTCTCATTTCACCCTTTCTCCTAAAATTGAAATCTACCCTTGGAAAGCTTCCCTTAAGGCCTATTGGAAGTCTTTTGCTGATTCTAGATTCCCCTCTTTTTTACTTTTGGTTCTGATTGCCCAAATCTGTAGCTCTTCTCTAGCCAGATTTCTACCCTTGGCTCCTGGAGCAGATTACCAGCCTAGGTAAGCATAGGAAGTACCTGGAAGTTGCTGTTCCCAGGCTCTTAGTCAACAACTGACATCTGGTGCTACTGGAGTATGAAAGCCTCCTACCCTCAGGTGGAATGAACCCTGACACTGCAGAACTTCCTTGGGTTGGGCTGAGGTTGCCCTTCACACATCCCTGCCTCTAATCTCAGCCGTGAATGGCTTTTCCCCTTTTCCTGGATTGTTTCCTCCACTTCCTTACTGGGCTTCCCCTATGGCTCAGCAGTAAAGAATCCACCTGCAATGCAGGAGATTCCAGTTCAATCCTTAGATCGGGAAGATTCCCTGGAGGAGGGTATGGCAACCCACTCCAGTATTCTTGCCTGGAGAATCCCATGAACAGAGGATTCTGTTCTGGTGGGCTATGATCCATGTGGTTGCAAAAAGTCAGACACAACTGAAGCAACTGAGCATGCACACACTTCTTTATTAGATTCTTCCTTATAAATCACTTGCATTGAATTCATAATCTTAGGACATTCTTTTGGGGAATTCAACTAAGCTAGATTGTTGCTGGATGTATCTACCTGAAGGTCTGGATGAAAACTGCACTTTATCATAGGCAAAGCCAAGGTATCATCATGCCTCACTTGTCTCTTTCTCCTGTCGTTTCTGTTAGAGATGCAACATTCTCATAGTTACCCAGGCACACAGCTTTTTAAAGCCATTTCTATTGTTTCTTTTTAGTTAACGAATTGACATTTACATTTAATTTTATAGTTTGTAAAACATTCTCATGTATTTAATAGCATTTTATTTTCAAAAATTATTTTCAAAATAAAATAGGTCAGATTTGATCATATTCAGTCTTAGAATGAGGCAACAAAGGATACAGGAAATTAAATAGGTAGTAAATTGAGTAACTGGAATGAGAACATGTGCCTTTGACTTTGATTGACTACTTTTCTACAAAGCCAGATGTTCTCCTTCAGGACATCTCTCAGATGCTTCCTTTTTTATTTTTTCTATTTCTTCCATACAACCTTGGTTTAGAGCCTTGCTATTCTTTCTCAGGTGATAGCAGTCATCTCCTAAAGGGGAGTACTCTGCCTCTGTTCCTTCTTGTTTCATGCCCTCATGCCCCTCTCAGATTAAGATCCTACATAACATCTATTCTCACTTACCTATGATCTAGATCCTACAGACATTTCTGGTTTTAACTTTTACTCTTCCTCGCTTTCTAATTCTAGAGTTTATTTGTTACTACATCATAGTTTAGCTATATTTAATAGTATGGAAAAGAGTTCTTTTAAGACGAGTATGGGTACTGCTGTAACAAACACCTAAATGCCATTGATATAGCAACCAAGTAATAAAAAGAGATAAAAGTGAAATAAGAGGCTGGAAGATGGCTATGCCTGATATGCAATGGAAAACAGAACTGTCATCTGTTATATAACTTGGAAGGCAGATCACATACCTAATGAACTTACTGCCCTGGAGAAAGAGGTTGGTAAACTTAAAGTTAGTAGCATGTGCTGAAAAGGTGATTAGTTTCTAGTTGATAAGGTGTCAGTAGAAGTGATAAAGCCACCTCTAGGTCTGTTCCTAAAATCCATCCTGTGCAATCCTTTAGCTTTCTTTCCCTCCACATGGACCTTAGAAGCCTTATGTTAAAAGATGGTGAAACCTTGAAATGGAAAGATCCTAGACCCCAAAAAGTGCTGGAGAACTTATCTCCAAGGAAAATTGCCAAGCCATGCATTGGGCTCTAAAATGAAAGGAAAACAACATATTACTCAGTTTAACCCTGAGATATTGCTGTTTGTTTTGGTACCAAGGTGTATTCTAGACCATCCTGTTTGAAACCCTGCAATGCCAGCATCTTTTATTCCAGCATCTAATAGCATGCTATGATAAAGCTAAATGTTCAGTGCTTATTAAATTAAATAGAAACAAAAACTCATATCATGAACTGATTTCAATGAATAAAAAGTAGACAGCCATTATAGATACTAGTGCACAATAACAACATAAATAATGTAAGAAATAAACAGCAAGGAACAAAATGATAATTATGTTTAATATCTCAAAATAATTATTCTTAACAGCTATGAATTGAATTATTCAATTATAACAAAGTGAATAGAAAACAATAATGAGTTAAGACATTTTCCGAAAATATTCTTTACAATTCTCCCAAATTGTTTTTATGTAAATCATTAAATAAATGGATGAAATGTATATAAGCTACATTCTTTATAACAAATTTATTGCTTTTTTAGTTAATGCAATAAAAATATCCTGGCAGTTATTTATTAAGGGGGTAAAAATATTAATTAGTAAACAATGTTAGCAAACAACTCAGAGCAAGAGAAGTCAGGCTTGCTGGGGTTTGTGACATCCACAGCATCCGAGACTGGATTCATTAAACTGTTTCTGCGATGACTCTGGTTTGCAGGGTCAGGTTCTGGGGGCCCCATCCTGCTGCGTCAGTCAAGGTGAGTTATCTGAACACGACAAAACCTGAAACAGGGACATGTTACAGGCCAGCAGACACCACAATTCACAAATTATTAACGTGACTTTCAGAAAGATAGCTTTCCTCACTCTGCTGGCCTCCACAGCTCCCAATTTTGTCTTGAGCCGAGTGTATCAGCTTTCTCCTTCAAGTCCTACTGCTGAGAATTCAAGGATCAGTTGTATAAAACCAAAACTAATGTATTCCTCGTCACTGTCATTTAACCTCTTGCCATTCACACCTTCTGAGTGGCCTCTCCTTATTCTACCCATACCCTGATGTCTGCATTATTAACATTCCTGTAATGAGATCATGGCTTTTTGTCAGTAGGGTCTCTTCCAGCTTCTTCAAGCTTTCCTGCTCTGACACTAGATTCCACCCTCACCTGCCTGCATACCTCCTAGCTCTCCAACAATGTGCCTTGGCTCCTCAGTGCTGTGGCCCCTGCAGTTTGCTGCTTGGCTAGCCTGGGCTCCAAAATAGTGGCTCTACCTCTGGTTAGATTTTCACTTCCTTTCCAAACATTAGAACCCTTCACAGGCACACATCTGCATCTCATTTGCTTTTTTTGGATGTAGTTAAAGCAAACCCATAGAATATGGAGCAATGAAGTTAGTCAAGAGCATGAAAACCGATGAGTCTATTCTAGGACTGCCCTTCTCCATTCCCCAAACTGGTTCACTGTGGCTTGCAGGGTCTCTGCTGCTCTCCTACACACTCTTCTGGGCCCAAATGCAGGAAATCACAGCCTCAGAGTCTTTTCTATATTTTCCTCCATATGCCCTCCAATCATACTCCCAAATCCTGTCCCATAAGGCAGTGGTTCAACCTTTTTGCCACCAGGGACCAGTTTTGTGGAAGACAATAAATCCATGAACCAGGGTGGAAGATGGGAATGGTTTCAGGATGATTCAAGCACATTACATATATTGTGCCCTTTATTTCTATTATTATTTCATTGTGATATATAATGAAATAATTTTGCAACTGACAACAATGAAGAATCAGATCTTCAAGCATTAGATTATCATAAAGTGTACTCAACCTAGATCCCTCACACTTGCAGTTCACAGGAGGGTTCAAGCTTCTGTGAGAATCCAATCCTGCTGCTGATCTGACAGGAAGTGGAGCTCAGGCAGTGTTAATAATACAAACAATGAGGAGCTTCTGTAAACACAGATGAAGCATCACTAGCCACTCACCTCCAGCTCTGAGACCCAGTTCCTAACAGGGGACTGACTGTGGATTCCTGCCTGAAGTGACTTATTGGGTTTTATGTAAATATCATGAGACAAGTGACAAGTTCAGAAACTATCCCAAAGCTTGACTATTGATAATATTAATAACACTGCTCTCTCTATGAACTATTTTGGTAGAAAGATGTAAGAGTGATGTTTGCCAATTGCATAATAATTGTAATGTGCAGCATTGTTTAAGAACTAGGGGAGATAACGAGTTCACTGTTTTCCAGAATTTCTGGAAAAAATAACTCCATGTATGTTGCTGCTGCTGCTGCTGCTGCTTCTAAGTCGCTTCAGTCGTGTCCGACTCTGTGCGACCCCATAGACGGCAGCCCACCAGGCTCCCTCATCCCCGGGATTCTCTAGGCAAGAATACTGGAGTGGGTTGCCATTCCCTTCTCCAATGCATGAACGTGTTAGGGCATCTCAAGTCTGGACAATTAGCATGGGAATTACTCTAAATGGTCATAGTACATTTCAAAAAATGATCTCAGATTTTTAAAATTGCACTTCCCAACTGTGAATAAAATTTTCAAGCACATATCTCTTTTTTATATTTATAAATTATATCTGTATATTATTGCATGATTACATCATGAACATTATAAAGCCTTTATAAATAGAAATTTTAAAAGATGAGATAAGAGAGAGAAAGAAGGAAAATAAAATAAGCTCTCACATTTTTTTTCATTCCTAATAGAGTTTTAGATACTCCCTGAGGAAAAAGAATCCGACTTTGGTGATGACTATTCTAATAAAAGTATAGTAAGCAATAGGTGTTACCTTAAAAGTGTCAGTGACATGATCAGCATAATCCAGCAAGGAGTAGATATTGGTGGATAGGACTTTCAGATCCTATCCTTAAATTCCTGCTCAGAGTAAAGTTTTTTCTGCAGCTGAAACATACATTGTTTGTATCTCCCTTCACTGATATAAGTCAGAATTTATCTGCTATGGATGCCATGGACAATCTCTAACCATTTCCTTATATAGAAATCTGTGATATAGTCAACATTTCCCACTCATCTTTGTCCCTGGTTCTCTTGCCTAAATTCTTCCAATTTAGATTGCTTGCTTGGGAGAATCATGGGTCCCATTATTTCTTCTTTCTTGTGGATTCATCTACTGGATCCCTCTATGGGAAGATGTGTATGTGCTGATGGCGAAAGAAGATCCAGGTGCCTTGGCATTTTTTGTTTCCATATAATAGGCACCTACTGAAACCAGCTAAAGGGCATCGTGAGCTGTCCTTGACTCTCCAGAGCACAAATAGCATTTATCTCTGGGCAGCAGGCAGCGCCAACGCGGGTTTTTGTCAACCTGTCAATTTTTTTTTTCTTAAACAGAAAGCAGAGTTCAGTAAATAAAGATAAATGATTGTGCTCCTTCTCTGCAGACCCTGGAGCTAAACTGAACAGGCCTCTTATGGTTTGGCCCTGCTTCATTGACTGTTCAGACAGCCCAGTAATACGACAGATGTACCCAGCCATTCCCTCTTCCCCGCTGTCCATTAGATTATGTTCATTTTGTCTGAAATGCCATTAGAAGTCTCAAGGTCAAAGAAGTCACAAGGAAGAAAAGAGGATGACTAATTTCTTCTTTTTTTTCTGCAGCCCTTCATTGCCCAAAGAGCCTCCAGACAGGTGGGGTCCTGTTTTGTAAGAGGCACAGAGAGGGGAGCTCCATGCAATTTACTTCAAATAAAATGCAGGTGTGCAATTAACCCAGACACACTTCTGGCAACCATCACAGCCCAGCACTGGAAGTTTTATTTTAATCAGGGGAGAATGTTATTTGGGATATTTTCCTAAATGACAAATGAATGATTTGCTTGCAACAACATGTTGAGGAAGAGCTTAGGGAGCCATTGGGGCTGGCATTTCTTTCTTTTCTTACTTTCTTTGAAAAAAAAAAAAATGTACTAGTGTTTTGGTCTCAAACAGTGTTCCCCTTGGGACTTCTTGAGGTTATCATGCAAACAGGGAATTTGTCCCTGCTTAGCAGCTGTGATTATGCATGTAATGGTCCTTGAATTTATATAGTGCACTACTCCTGAGCTCAGATCACTTAACACACATGGCTACATCATTAACACTTAGAATCATAGAATGTGAAAACTGGAGGAGACTATGAGGATCACCTGCTTCAGCTCCTCCATAGACAGAAAAATGTACAGTGCTGTTATATTGAGGCCCTTTACTTGTTTCATGCATGTGGGGCAGGTCATCTTTCTCAGTGATTACAAAGGATACATTTTCTTCATCTCTGAAAGCTTTCACAGCTTCTAGCATAAGCCTGGGTATAAAAGAAAAAAAAAAAAAATGCCATGCCATTGTCTGGTATGAAGTATGGAGTCAAATAGAAACTTAAAGATAGACCACCTAGTCTATCCAGAAATCCAAGCATTCTGCCCAAATGTCCAGAAAGGGGGTACACAAAAGAGAAATTAGGTAAGAGGGCTCCAATTTCCATCACTATTTCAATCAAATTAGCTATCATTAATTGTTAAATATTTTGTGAGATTATATGACATGAAGTTATTGTTTTTGAAAAAAGTCCTCCATTGCTTAATTTTAAAAAAAGACTTAGAGAAATCTTCCTGTAGCACCCTCAAGATATTATCATCTAACTTTCCCTTGAGCAAGTGTGAGAAAAACAGCAGAATTTAACTCCTGTTCCATTTCACCTTATAGAGTTTTGGTTGTGTGAGGCAAAGGAGTGACCAAAAAGTGCAGAATGATCACATGCATGTTTCTGACACATTTACGCCTATCTTATTCCATTTAATAAGTGTTTATTGAACCTCTTGTTATGGTTATCATTGCATTGGGATGTAGGCTGTGTGTAGTACCGGAAAATAAACTCTTGATGAGCTTTGAATGATATTTGAGCAGAGGAAATCCATAACATACATACATAACTATATGTTTAGGAACATAAGCATCACAATGCACAGTTCAGAATATAAGAGGATAACCACAAGATAAATTAGGTGAAAAGATGAAAAACCTGAAACTCATTGTACTTGGAAGCAATCTCATGTACTATTTCTTTTTTAAATTAATTTATTCAAAGAATAATTGGTTTACAGAATTTTGCTGCTTTCTGTCAAACCTCAACAGGAATCAGCCATAGGGATATATATATATATATATATCCCCTCCCTTTTTGAAACTCCTTCCCCATCCCAACCCAGCCCCTGTTTGTTTCCTGAGCCATACAGAAAAATTCCCATTGGCTATCTATTTTACATGTGATAATGTAAGTTTCCATGTTACACTTTCCATACAGCTCACCCTCTTCTCCCCTCTCCCCATGTCCATAAGTTTATTCTCTATATCTGTTTAATCTTAGGTACTATTTCTTTATCAGATGGGTAAGTAGAGGCCCAGGGAAAGAATGTGATACACTCAAGGTTGCCCAAGTCAGAAGAAACTTAACTGCTACTGACACATGTTTCCCTTCCTCCAATCTAGTATCCTTTTGTACATCATGCTGCTTTATTTAAACTATGAAGAAGGAGACTTTGAGAAGAAATCAGGGTTTAAACTAGGAAAGGAGAGAGCGGAGCCCCTTCAGTACAGGAGGAACAACAAGGGGACAGCTCAGTGGGCTGTAACCAACTCGGCTGTGAGGGAAGTCAGATAATTGTAGAAGACTTCACCAGGCAAACAGTCATCAAGTGTGATCCCTTCATGAGGCACCATGTAAGATGCTGTGCATACACGCTTAGCTGATCAGTCATGTCTGACTCTGCGACCTCATGCACTATAGCCAGCCAGGCTCCATTGTCTGTGGGATTCTCCAGGCAAGAATTCTAGACTAGGTGACCATTCCCTTCTCCAAGGCATTTTTTTTCAATCCAGGGATCAAACCCCTGGCTTGCAGGCAGATTCTTTGCCATCTGAGCCACCAGGGAAGCCAAAGACAACTGTGAGGGAAGCAATAAATAGATAAGTAATGCGGTTTCTACCTTGAAGGAACCCTTTCCAGAGTAAGGAAATAAGAAATACTACAAACATCAACAATTCAAAGATGAGCCCCATAACAGAAGGACAATCAGAGTGCTTGGCAGACTGTGAGCATCTACATACTAATGACTGTCAAATTTCATCCAGACTCACCTTCCCATATTAGTAAGTGGCAACAACATAGGCACATCATCCATCCAGTACCTCAAGCCAGAAACCTGGGAGTCATTCTTGACTCTTTCCTCTCAAGATTCCCTGCCAATGCCCTAGTCAAAAGTGCCATTACCTCCTGAATTACACCACCAGTGTCTTAACTTGTCTCCTTAACTTCTCCCTTCAAAAACATGACACACATTAGAACTTAAATGACTGTTCTTTAATTCACATCTAATTGTATCCTTCCTCTTATGGTTGCTCTTAGGATTAAGCACAAAACTACTTAAATATCAAAAAAGTTTTCCCCATTTTCCTCCTACTCACCTCCGCATCTCACTCACTCTCCTCCTACTCACCTACTCGTCTCCCACCAATTTTCTTTCCCTTTATACTATCCAATCTTAATACTCCATCAATAGCTGGTTCTGCTGGATTCCTTCACATTGCCATGTTTTGTTCCCTTTGCCCAGGCTGTTTCCCTATTTGCATCCATCCCTACTGGACCTGTCTCACACTAAGTCACACAGGCACACATGGAGGCAATACAGACATGCCGGCTTCATCTAGCTAGCTCCTATTTATCTTCAGATTCCAGCTTAAATTTCACTTCCTCCAGAGTTTCCCAGACCATAGGCTAACTACAGACCCATTTTCCATAGCATCCTATTTTTTCCATCATAAAATGTACCATATCTTATAGTAACTTTTTTAAATGACTGTCTTCCTCATAGGAGCACAAGCCCTTCACTTGTGTCCTGCTCTGCTCCTAGAAAAAAAAACACATACACATAATGCTTAGTAAATACTGGCTGAACAGTATCCAGAGCATTTAATCTCAGGTAAATGGAAAAGAAATGCAAAAAAGCAAAATGGCTGTCTGGGGAGGCCTTACAAATAACTGTGAAAAGAAGAGAAGCCAAAAGCAAAGGAGAAAAGGAAAGATATAAGCATCTGAATGCAGAGTTCCAGAGAATAGCAAGAAGAGATAAGAAAGCTTTCTTCAGTGATCAATGCAAAGAAATAGAGGAAAAGAACAGAATGGGAAAGACTAGAGATCTCTTCAAGAAAATTAGAGATACCAAGAGAACATTTCATGCAAAGATGGGCTCAATAAAGGACAGAAGTGGTATGGACCTAACAGAAGTAGAAGATATTAAGAAGAGGTGGCAAGAATACACAGAAGAACTGTACAAAAAAGATCTTCACGACCCTGATAATCATGATGGTGTGATCACTCATCTAGAGCCAGACATCCTGGAATGTGAAGTCAAGTGGGCCTTAGAAAGCATCACTACAAACAAAGCTAGTGGAGGTGATGGAATTCCAGTGAGCTGTTTCAAATTTTGAAAGATGAGGCTGTGAAAGTGCTTCACTCAATATGCCAGCCAATTTGGAAAACTCAGCAGTGGCCACAGGACTGGAAAAGGTCAGTTTTCATTCCAATCCCAATGAAAGGAAATGCCAAAGAATGCTCAAACTACCACACAATTGCACTCATCTCACATGCTAGTAAAGTAATGCTCAAAATTCTCCAAGCCAGGCTTCAGCAATATGTGAACCGTGAGCTTCCAGATGTTCAAGCTGGTTTTAGAAAAGGCAGAGGAACCAGAGATCAAATTGCCAACATCCGCTGGATCATGGAAAAAGCAAGACAGTTCCAGAAAAACATCTATTTCTGCTTTATTGACTATGCCAAAGCCTTTGACTGTGTGGATCACAATAAACTGTGGAAAATTCTGAAAGAGATGGGAATACCAGACCACCTAACCTGCCTCTTGAGAAATCTGTATGCAGGTCAGGAAGCAACAGTTAGAACTGGACATGGAACAACAGACTGGTTCCAAATAGGAAAAGGAGTACATCAAGGCTGTATATTGTCACCCTGCTTATTTAACTTCTATGCAGAGTACATCATGAGAAATGCTGGGCTGGAAGAAACACAAGCTGGAATCAAGATTGCCAGGAGAAATATCAATAACCTCAGACATGCAGATGACACCACCCTTATGGCAGAAAGTGAAGAGGAACTCAAAAGCCTCTTGATGAAAGTGAAAGAGGAGAGTGAAAAAGTTGGCTTAAAGCTCAACATTCAGAAAACGAAGATCATGGCATCCGGTCCCATCACTTCATAGGAAATAGATGGGGAAACAGTGGAAACAGTGTCAGACTTTATCTTTTGGGGCTCCAAAATCACTGCAGATGGTGACTGCAGCCATGAAATTAAAAGATGCTTACTCCTTGGAAGAAAAGTTATGACCAACCTAGACAGAATATTCAAAAGCAGAGACATTACTTTGCCAACTAAGGTCCGTCTAGTCAAGGCTACGGTTTTTCCAGTAGTCATGTATGAATGTGAGAGTTGGACTGTGAAGTAAGCTGAGTGCTAAAGAATTGATGCGTTTGAACTGTGGTGCTGGAGAAGACTCTTGAGAGTCCCTTGGACTGTAAGGAGATCCAACCAGTCCATTCTGAAGGCGATCAGCCCTGGGATTTCTTTGGAAGGAATGATGCTAAAGATGAAACTCCAGTACTTTGGCCACCTCATGGGAAGAGTTGACTCATTGGAAAAGACTGTGATGCTGGGAGGGATTGGGGCAGGAAGAGAAGGGGACGACAGAGGATGAGATGGCTGGATGGCATCACTGACTCAATGGACGTGAGTTGAATGAGCTCCGGGAGTTGGTGATGGACAGGGAAGCCTGGCGTGCTGCAATTTATGGGGTCGCAAAGAGTCAGACACAACTGAGTGACTGAAATGAACTGAACTGAACTGAAACAAATCTCTAAAGGTTTAAAGGAGGGCAATCTTTAAGTGAAAATTAGGTATATTGGAGACAATTTAAAAGATTCTTATCCCAGGAGGCTGGTGCCATGCCTTGATAGACCATGGCTGAGATTGATATTTTACTGAGCATTAAATTCATACACAAATGTTAATGGGTCTGGAAAAAAAAAAGCAATTGCAATGGTAACAAATTAGGGGTTTGTTACACTAACTAACTTTTCTCTATTAACATAGAATTTACTTTGAAGAGCAGAAAGAGCCAAGTGAGCAGATATCATAATTGTAGAATTTTATTTTCACTTTATTCTAACTTTCCCAGTGAAAGAGAATATAAAGAAAGCCTTTTGTAAATGGATAATTACACATCACATTTCAGGATTTTGAGATACTCTGTAACATTTTCTCCTCCTCTTCTAAGGTGACTGAGCACCAATGCCTAGCTATTCTTGCCCTTATGGGGAAAAAAGCACTTTGAGTCACTCTTCCCATCTAATAGCATGATTTCATGTTATTCATAAAATGTATAATTTTTCAGAACCTGAAGGAGCCATCTGGATCAGCTAACCCAAACTTTGATTTTAAAAGGCTGAAACTAAGGTTGAGAAAAGTTAAATGATTCCTTCCAACGTGAAAATTCTGGAATAAGAAATTTAAATCAAATGACCAGTAATAACTGCGTTTATGGAGAAACAAAGCAGGCAATCATCCTTCGGGGTGGAAAGAGAATGTGGAATGGAATCAGGTATCCGAAGGGATAAAAACTTGATTCAAAGATCTGATTGCTTAGTTCAAGTCTAAGACAGTTTTTTGATACCATCCTCTGCACCCACAGAAAGGTGAGAAACTATAAAGTTAGGGGCATAGACAATGGAATCACACAGGCTTGTCTCGAAACCAAAATGAATCCCACTCACATCATGATCCCCAAAATATTATCTCCCCCATTTCTGTTTATTCATATGCTCATTTTTCTGCTACATTTATTTCCATTGAACTTATCATCTGATTTATTGTCTATTTATTTATTTAATATGTGTTTCCTCGTTCTACCAGAAGGCAAGTTCTATATAATCATAAATTTTGTTTACTGATAGTCCCCAGTACCTAAAATAGTGCCTGAAACATAATGGATACTTAATAAAAAATTGAATAAATAAAACACTGTTTGAATAAATAAAACACTGAGTTAACTGAATGCTAATTTGACCCTGAAAAGAACATGGCTGCTTGATAGTAAATGCTGAAAAGAGCCACGAAAATTGGTGCTCAGATTATTAGTCAAGATATCAGTGGTATAATTTGAGGTATATGAAGCAAGTTCTGAGCCCAAGAAGAACCTTAAATTGAATGCTTTTGGAGTTTGAATTTCATTTCTAAATATTAAAAGTCCAGAAAAAAAACAGAAAATCTCACTCATGAAGTGAGTGAAAATGGAAGCAAAAAATTGTTATGTCTCCATGTACCCTATTTAGCCCAGCATTTCACATACCATAGTCAGGGAAAAAAAAGTATCCAGTTATGATCAAAATAAAAGAAGGCTTTGAGATTTTCCATAAATGTGACTCTATAGCAAGAGAAAAGAAAAAGAAAACCTGCTTTCCCTATGCTGATGTGTAAGATAGGTCATGATCTTTGTAATTACGATTATATGAGGTGAGTTCTGTTTCTTCACCATCACTCCAAGGTAAATGTGGTGATGATGGCTAATTTTGCATGTTGTTTTTATCTTTAAAATACTTGTTTTGTTTTAATTTAGTAAGCTGTTCTGAAGTCTGACTCTCTTTGCAAGTAAACATTTCCTTTACTTTTCTCTGAGTCATCCTATGACCAAGCATTGGTGATTGATGGAGTCACCATCAGTTGCTCCTCTGAACTCCTCAGCACTCTAGTCAGTACTATACAATTAGTAGTCCTAATACTAATAACTAATTATATACTTTTTATATCACTAAGTTTTCTTTAAACAGACCTGGATTTAGAAGTTAAAGGAACTCCATTCACATCCAGGGTGTAACTTCTTATTAGCTGGACAATCTCAGGCAGCTTAATCTCTCTACATTTAGAATTTCTCACAATTATTGAGATAATGATGTCTGTCTTCATTCACAGTGCTCAGTGAGACGTAGAAGAGGTCATTCATGCGATGCTCATAGCACTGCACCTCATACACTATAAACATCTCAGCTGCCGGCTGCATCTGGATCTAAGTTAATCTCCCCTAAGTTTGTAGCCTCTGGAGTCTGAGTTCTCAACCTTGGCCACGTGGTAGAAACATTGAATAGATTTCTCAAAGCACTGGTTTTCTGATCCCACCTAAGACTGATTTGATTCTTAGAAGAGAATTAAGTGTTAGGTAATTTTTAAAAGCTACCCAGGAGGTGATTCTAACCTACAACTAAGGGTGAGAGTAATGAATGGCAGTGCTGAAGTCAGTCTGCCTAAATTTAGATCCTATGTTCTGTGACTTTGGACAAGGAAATTAGTACCTCTAGACTTTAGCCTCCCAATACTTAAACTGGAATTATTGATGGTACTTTCCTCACAGAGTTGCCATGAGGATTCAAAAGAATAAGCCATGAAAAATCCTTAAAATATCATTGACTTCATGCTTAAAGCTCAAAAGATTAGAGCTAATACTATTAACCCCAGTCATGGATCACAGCCTTGTCATGGCAAAAGGGTTTCTGTAACTCAGTGCTAGGCAACCCAAGATGGACAGGCCATAGTAAAAAGTTCTGACAGAATGTGGCCCACTGGAGAAGGAAATGGCAACTCATTCCAGGATGCTTGCCTTGAAATCAAATGAACAGTATGAAAAGGCAAGAAAATATGATGCTGGAAGATGAACCCCCCACCCAAGTTTAAAACTGTCCAATATGCAACTGGGGCAGAGTGGAGGACAATTACTAACAGCTCCAGAAAGAATGAAACAACTGGGCTAAAGCAGAAAAGACAGTCAGCTGTGCATATTTCTAGTGGTGAAAGTAACAGACAGGTATGATCTTGGAATACAAAATGGGGCAGGACAAAGGCTAACATAGCTTTGTCAAGAGAAACCACTGGTCATAGCAAATCCCCTTTTCCAACAGCCCAAAATAAGATGAATTACGTTCTTTGCAGCCAAAGATGGAGAAGCTCTTTACAGTCAACAAAAACAAGACGTGGAGATGACAGTGGCTCAGATGATGAGCTCCTTATTGCAAACTTCAGGCTTACTTTGAAAGAATAGGGAAAACCATTAGGCCATCCAGATATGACATAGATCAAATCCCTTGTGATTATACAGTAGAGGTGATGAATAGATTCAAGAGATTAGATCTGGTAGACAGAGTTCCTGAAGAACTATGGGTGGAATTTTGTAACACTGTACAGGGCCAGTGACCAAAACTATCCCTAAGAAAAAGAAATGAAAGAAGGCAAAGTGGTTTTCTGAGGAAGCTATTCAAATATTAATTAATAGCTGAGTAAAGGAGAGAAGTGAAAGATAAAGGAGAAAGGGAAAGATATACCTAACCGAGTGCAGAGTTGGGTATATTCCAGAGAATAGCAAAGAGAGATAAAAAGGCCTTCTTAAATGAACAATGCAAAGACATAGAGGAAATAATAGAATGAGAAAGACTGGAGACCTCTTCAAGAAAATCGAAGATACCAAGGGAACATTCAATGCAAGGATGGGCAAGATAAAGGACAGAAACTGTAAGGACCTAAAAGAAACAGAAGAGATCAAGAAGAGGGGGCAAAAATATACAGAAGAACTAAAAAAGTAAAGAAAAGAGAGTCTTAATGACCTGAATAACCACGCGGTCATTCACATAAAGCCAGACGTCCTGGAATGTGAACTCAATTGGGCCTCAGAAAGCATTATGATGAACAAAGCTGGTGGAGATGAAATACCTTAGGATTATTCAGTGGAAGTGACAAATAGATTCAAAGGATTCAATCTAATAGAGTGCCTGAAGAATTATGGATGGAGGTTTGTGACATTGTACAAGAGGCAGTGATCAAGAACATCCCCAATAAAAAGAAATGCAAAATAGTTGTCTGAGGAGGCCTTACAAATAGCTGAGAAAAGAAGAGAAGCTAAAGGCAAAAGAGAAAAGGAAAGATATACCCATTTGAATTCAGAGTTCCAAAGAAAGGCAAGGAGAGATAAGAAAGCCTTCCTCAGTGATCAACACAGAGAAATAAAGGAAAACAATAGAATGGGAAAGACTAGAGATCTCTTCAAGAAAATTAGAGATACCAAGGGAATATTTCATGTAAAGATGGGCACAATAATTGTTTGGACAGGACAGAAACTGTATGGTCCTAACAGAAGCAGAAGCTATTAAGAAGAGGTGGCAAGAATACACAGAAGTACTATACAAAAAAAGATCTTCATGATCCAGATAACCACAATGGTGTGATCACTCACCTAGAGCCAGACATCCTGGAATGCAAAGTCAAGTGGGCCTTAGGAAACATCACTACAAACAAAGCCAGTGGAGGTGATGGAATTCCAGTTGAGCTATTTCAAATCCTAAAAGATGATGCTGTGAAAGTGTTGCACTCAATATGCCAGCAAATTTGGGAAACTCAGCAGTGGCCACAGGACTGGAAAAGGTCAGTTTTCATTCCAATCCCAAAGAAAGGCAATGCCAAAGAATGCTCAAACTACTGCACAATTGCATATATTTCATACGCTAGTAAGTTTATGCTCAAAATTTCTCAAGCTAGGCTTCAACAGTATGTGAACTGAGAAAATAATCAATGGACACAAGAGTTGGACCACAAATAATAGTGAAGTGAGAGTGAAAGCGTCATTCACTCATTCGTGTCCAGCTCTTTGTGACCCTATGGACTGTTCAGCGGAATCCTCTCCTCTGTCCTGTAATTCTCCAGGCAAGAATATTGCAGTGGGTAGCCATTCTCTTCTCCTGAGGATCTTTCTGACCCAGGGATGGAACCCAGATCTCCTGCAATGCAGGTGGATTCTTTACCAGCTGAGCCAGCAGGGAGCCCCCACGAAGTAGTTTGAGGGCCAAATAATTGATATTTTTGAATTGTGGTGCTGGAGAAGACTCTTCAGAGTCTCTTGGACAGCAAGGAGTTTAAACCAGTCAATCTTAAAAGAAATCAGTCCTGAATATTCATTGGAAGGACTGATGCTGAAGCTAAAGCTCCAGTACTTTGGCTACATGATGTGAAGTGCCAACTCACTGGAAGAGACCCTGATCCTGGGAAAGGTTGAAGGCCAAAGGAGAAGGAGGTGGCAGAGGATCACATCACCAACTCAATGGACACAAATTTAAGCAGACTCAGGGAGATAGTGGAGGATAGAGGAGCCAGGCATGCTGCAGTCCATGGCGTTGCAAAGAGTTGAATGTTACTTAGCAACTGAACAACAGTGAGTACAATACTGTTAATAAAAATCATCTCTGTTTCATTTCTCTCAGGGACTGGCACTGTGACTTGTATTCATTTCTCACCACAGAGATCCTGTAACCAATGATTGTTCCAGTCATGAGTGTAGACCAGTTAGGACCTTCTTTTGACTATATTACAATGCATGACCCTACAGGATAGCATCTTAATGTAAACCATGAAGACCCCATATTCACTCACAGTTCAGAGATGATCAATTGGGAACTGTTTATGGCAAGACATTCACCTGGGAAATATATGAAAACGAGAATATCACAAATGGAAATGAAATACTTTACAACATCACAGTTTTGTCCTTGGCTGGCTTTAGTGGGGAGAAAATGGGAAGGGAAGTGATGACTGTGTTTTAGCATATTTAAATTATGGAAACAAGCAATTTGGAAGAATCTGTCTTCAATATGTGAGTGATATCAACCTTGAGGTAAGGAATCCCTAGAAACTTATCTGTATCCTTTGATGTGAATATTGAGAGTTTATTACATAGGTAGAACATTAATAAGGTGGTATTAAAAACCATGTGGGGATCTAAGTTTCAATCTTGAGAGTAATGCTTATCAAGAGGGACACACAGTATAATGGCTAAATGATATTTTCTCCATTATATTGGCACTTTACAAATTTAGAAAGGAACAATTACCTCATATAATTTGTTTTCCGTTGACAGTTTCAAAAAGAAAAATACCAAATAATTATATTCTTGTTACTCTCCAGAATTTTCATTTGATACTCAGTGGAAGACTAATATGAGGACGTGGAAAATAATTTCTCTTCACCTATTTGGTATAATTTACTTTTATTACCCAAGCTCTTTACTGAAAATTCAATAGACTGTATATAGCTTACCATTTAATCTATGAACTTTGCATTCTTTTAATTTTGACACTGACTACATAATACAAGGAATGAGGTTTTAAAAAAATGAATTTGTAGTAACAGTAACTAATTTGACATATGGTGAATTGTTCTATTTTCTGACATCTTTTAGTGAAAAAACATGATGCTTGCTACATTATAGTAATGATGATTACTTCCAACATATTTAATAAAGTGCTTTAGATTTGACTATTTATATTAAATTAACCAGATGGTGATAGCACATAATTTTGCCCAGAAATGTACATTAATTATTAACAATAAATGTAGGGCAAAACAACAGACTTTAGTAATATAACTGCACATCTGCAAAGGAGGTTGTTGGCGATTTGAAAATGCTAATTCTGTGATTAATCTTCCATTTGGCTACTGAGCAGCAGAAGTCACACAAATAAGAATGCTAAGATGAATGATGGAGCATGCATATTTCAAAATAGATTCTGATCTCAGACAGAAGAAAGAGGCTTTGTGGGCTATAGAAACTCCCCACCTAAAAAAGTGTAACTTTATCACAGAACCATTTTGAGGAAGATGTGTTCTCTTGTCTTTATTTGAGGCATTATGTCCTTGGGATAACATAGGTAATTTTTCCTTTCTTCTTTTCAAATATTTCAAATCCACCATCCTGAAACCTTCATGAATTGCCATTTTCATATAGCTTGAAATCTCCTTTCCACAACACAAGGAAGATTATCCTCTTTTGTTACAAAACTATAGTGTATTCACACCTGGAATACAGCATGAAATTCTGGCATTTCACCTCAAAGGGGGAAAACATCAATGGAAAATTTTCAAATAATCTAGTAGACTGATTAAGGACCTTATACAGTAGCATAGACTGGGATACTGGACCGATTACGGACCCTTCAATCCACAAAATAAGGCAGAGGGGAAATACAACTAAAGTCTTTAATGCTACAAACAATAAATAATTCAACTCCACATTTTATAAGTGGATCCACATGTGAATAACACAGATAATCAAGAAAAGACCATGTTGTTAGCATTTTGTGATGACATAAAATACTTTTATACTTTACAAAATTAGATTGTGGGGGGATGAATATAAGGAAGTCCACTTTATAGAACTTTCTGACATTTACCACCAAAGAAGGAATATATATTGAAAGTATCATTTTAGAAAGTTTTCATCTTAACTTCCAGAGAATGCTTCTATAACCATAATGAGTAATGAGCTGTTTTAGGAAAATAATTAGCTAAAGATGATAACTACAGGATTCTTGGGGCTGGTGCACTGGGATGACCCAGACGGATGGTATGGGGAGGGAGGTGGGAGGGAGGTTCAGGATGGGGAACACGTGTACACCTGTGGTGGATTCATGTTGATGTATGGCAAAACCAATACAATATTGTAAGTAATAAGCCTCCAATTAAAATAAATAAATTTATATTTAAAAAAAACATACTGGACTCTATCAGTCAGAAAGACTATTCAACAGAGTCCTTGTATTTCCTGCTCATGAACTTTAAAAATAATCAGTATAAACAAAATTGATAAAACTTTAGACTGACCAATAAGCAGAGAAGACTAAAGTTGCTGAAGTCAGTAATAAAATTGCAGATACTACCACCTTTAAAAAATCTTTGTTGTTGTTTTTCAACAACCTGTGAAGTCATGACCAATTCTTTGCAACCCCATGGACTGCAGCATGCCAGGATTCTCTCTCTTTCAATATATCCCGGAGTCTGCTCAAATTCATGTCCATTGAATAGGTGATGCTATCTACCCATTTTATCTTTTGCTGCCCCTTTCCCCTTTGACCTTCAATCTTTCCCAGCATCAGGATTTGTTCAAATGAGTTGGCTTGTCACATCAGGTGGCCAAAGTATTGGGGCTTCAACTTCAACATCAGGCTTTCCAATGAATATTCAGGACTGATTTCCTTTAGAATTTGCTGGTTAGATATTCTTGCTGTACAAGGCACTACCAAGAGTACTCTCCAGCATCACAATTAAAAAACATCAATTCCTCAGCACTCAGCCATCTTTATGGTCCAACTCTCACATATGTGCATGACTACTGGAAAAAACATAGCTTTACCATATGGACCTCTTTGGAAAAAATGATATCTCTGCTTTTAATATGCTGTCTAGATTTGTTATTGCTTTCCTTCTAAGGAGGAAGCATCTTTTAATTTCATGGCTTCAGTCACCATCTGAAGTGATTTTAGAGACCAAATAATAATAATAATAATCTGTCACTGCTTCCATTTTTTCCCCTTTTATTTGTCATGCAGTGATGGTACCAGATGTCATAATTATTGTTTTTTGAATATTGAGTTTTAAGCCAGCTTTTTCACTCTCTTATTTCACCCTCATCAAGAGGCCCTTTTGTTCCTTTTCACTTTCTGCCCTTAGTGTGGTTCAGTTCAGTTCAGTTCAGTCACTCAGGGGTATCCAACTCTTTGTGACCCCATGAACCACAGCATGCCAGACCTCTCTGTCCATCACCAACTCCCGGAGTTCACCCAAACCCATGTCCATTGAGTCAGTGATGCCATCCAACCATCTCATCCTCTGTCATCCCCTTCTCCTCCTGCCTTCAATCTTTCTCAGCAGTCAGGGTCTGTTCAAATGAGTTAGCTCTTCGCATCAGGTGGCCAAAGTATTGGAGTTTCAGCTTCAACATCAGTCCTTCCAATGAATATTCAGGACTGATTTCCTTTAGGATGGACTGATAGGATCTCCTTGCAGTCCAAGGGACTCTCAAGAGTCTTCTCCAACACCACAGTTTAAAAGCATCAATTCTTCTGCGCTCACCTTTCTTTATAGTCCAACTCTCCCATCCATACATGACCACTGGAAAAATAGCCTTGACTAGACAGACCTTCATTGACAAAGTAATGTCTCTGTTTTTCAATATGCTGTCTAGGTTGGTCATAACTTTCCTTCCAAGGAGTAAGTGACTTTTAATTTCATGGCGGAAATCACCATCTGCAGTGATTTTGGAGCCCAGAAAAATGAAGTCAGCCACTGTTTCCCCATATATTTGTCATGAAGTGACAGGACCGGATGCCATGATCTTTTTTTTCTGAATGTTGAGCTTTAACTTTTCACTCTCCTCTTTCACCTTCATCAAGAGGCTCTTTAATTCTTCACTTTCTGCCATAAGGGTGGTGGCATCTGTGTAGTGTGGTATCATTTGCATATCTGAGGCACTGCTATTTCTCCCAGCAATCTTAATTCCACCTGGTGACTCATTCAGCCCAGCATTTTGCAGATAAGTTAAATAAGCAGGGTGACAACTTTTCCACACTCCTTTCCCAATTGGGAACCAGTCAGTTGTTCCATGTCCATTTCTAACTGTTGCTTCTTGACCCACATACAGATTTCTCAGGAGGCAGGCAAGGTGGTCTGATATTCCCATCTCTTTAAGAATTTTCCATAATTTTTGTGATCTACACAGTAAAAAGCTTTAGCATATTCAGTGAAGCAGAAATAGATGTTTTTCTTGAATTCCCTTGCTTTCTTCCTGATTCAATGAATGCTGGTAATTTGATCTCTGCCTCTTTGAAACGCAGGTTATACATCTCTGAGTTCTCAGTTCACATTTTGCTGGGGACTAGCTTGAAGGATTTTTTGAACATAACCTTATTAGCATGTGAAATGAGCACAATTGTATATAGTTCAAACATTGTTTGGCATTGCCCTTCTTGGAGACTGGAATGAAAGCTGACTTTTTCCAGTCCTGTGACTGCCGAGTTTTTCAAAGTTGCTAACATATTGAGTCCAGCACTTTAACAGCATCATCTTTTAGAATTTTAAATAGCTCAGCTGAAATCCCATCACCTTCACTAGCTTTCTTCATACTAATGCTTTCTAAAGCCCACTTGAGTTCACACTTCAAATTGTCTGGCTCTAGGTGAATAACCACATCCCTACGGTTATCCAGGTCATTGAGACCTTTTCTGTATAGTTCTTCTGTGTATTTTGCCACCTCTTCTTAATCTCTTCTGCTTGTTAGGTCTTTACCATTTCCGTCCTTTGTTGTGCTCATCCTTTCATGTAATGTTCCCTTGCTATCTCCAATTTTCTGAAGAGATCTCTAGTCTTTCTCTGTCTATTGTTTGCCTCTATGTCTTTGCACTGTTTTTGTAAAAAGGTCTTATTTCTCCTTGTTATTCTCAGGAACTCTTCGTTTCATTGGGTATATCTTTCCCTTTCTCCCTTGGCTCTTGCTTCTCTTCTTTCCTCACCTGTTTGTACAGTCTCCCCAGACAACCACTTTGCCTTCTTGCATTTCTTCTTCCTGAGGATATTTTCAGTCACTGCCTCTTGTAAGTTATGAACCTCCACCCTTAGTCTTTAGATACTCGGTCTACCAGATCTAATCACTTGAATCTATTCATCAACTCCACTGTATAATCATAAGGAATGATTTAGGTCATATCTGAATGACATATTGCGTTTCCCTACCTTGTTTAATTTAAGCCTAAGTTTTGCAATCAGAAGCTCATGATTTGAGCCACTGTCAATCCATCTGGTGATGTCCATGTGTAGAGTTGTCTCTTGTATTGTTGGAAACGGTGGTTGCTATGACAAGTGTTTTCTATTGACAAAACTCTGTTAGCCTTTGCCCCACTTCATTTTGTACTCCAGGCCACATTTGCCTGTTCTTCAGGTGTTTCTTGTCTTACTTTTGTATTCCAATCCCCTATGATGAAAAGGGCATCTTTTGTGGTGTTAGTTCTATGAGGTCTTATAGGTCTTCATAGAATTAGTCAGCTTCAGCATCTTTAACATTAGTTGTTGGGTCATAGACTTGAACTAATGTATTTTTGGATGATTTGCCTTGGTAGCGAACTGAGATCATTCTGTCATTTTTGAGACTGCTTCCAAGTACTGCATTTTGGATGCTTTTGTTAACTATGAAGGCTCCCATTTCTTCTAAAGGATTATTGTTCACAGTAGTAGTTGTGGTCATCTGAATTTCATTCACCCATTCATTTCCATTTAAGTTCACTGATTTCTAAGATTTCGATATTTACTTTTGCCATCCCATGCTTGACTGAATCCAGTTTACCTTGATTCATGGACCTATGCATGGACCTATTCAAGGTTCCTATGCAATATTGTTCTTTACAGCATCGGACTTTATTTTCACCACCAAACACATCCCAAACTGACCATAATTTCTGCTTTGGCTGAACCACTTCATTCTTTCTGGAACTCTTAGTTATTGCCCTCCAGTCCTCCCTAATAGCATACTGGACACCTTCCAACCTGGCAGGCTCATCTTCCAGTGTCATATCTTTTTGCCTTTCATACTGTTCATGGAGTTCTCATGGCAAGAATACTGGAGTTGTTTGCCATTTCCTCCTTCAGTGAACCATATTTTGTCAAAACTCTTCACTATGACCTGTGTGTCTTGGGTGGCCCTGAAAGGCATGCCTCATAGCTTCAATGTGTTACACAAGCCCTTTTGCCATAACAAGGCTGTGATTCATTAAGTAGATAAAAAGGATTATTTCATTATTAAAAATGTGTTATGGAATAATATCTTGAATTTTATTTAAAAAATCTAATGAAGATAAATGATCAAATGCATAGAAATAAGCAAACTATTAAAACCTGACTTAAGAAATAAAAAATCTGAATAGACTTATAGTAAATAGAGATCAAATCAGTCATCAAACAACTTCCCAAAAGTAAGTTAAGTCCAAGCCCAGATGGTGTCACTGGTGAATTCTACCAAACTCTTGGAGAGTTACATGGACTGTGTAGTCCATGGGTCGCAAAAAGTCAGACATGACTGCTGTAATGACAGCAGTCCATTACAACTCTTGCAAAAACACAAGAGGAAGGAAAATATACCAACTCTTTCCTTGAAGCTGGTATTACTCTGTTACCTAATCCAAAAAAAGACATCACAAAGAAAGAAAACTACAAAGTAATATTCATTATAAATATAGATGTAAAAATCTTCAACAAAATGCTAACAAACCAAATTCAGTAACCTATAGAAAGCCTCCTACACAATGAAAGAGTGAAATTTTCCCCGAGTGTAAGATTGGTTTATCATATGAAAATCAATCAGTTTAATACAACCATGTTAAAGACAAGAAAACCCATGATAATCTCAATCACTGCTAAAAAAGAATTTAATTAAAAAAAAAAATCCAATACCCTTTTGTGGTAAAAACTCTCAATAAAATAACAATAAAAGGGTTCTTTTTCAATCTGATGAGTACAAAAACTCACAATTACATCATATTAATTGTGGAACCCTGACAGTTTATCCCTTAAATTCAGCAACAAGATAAGGATGTTCACTCTCATCACTCTGTTCAATGTTGTATTGGAGCTACTGGCCAGAGGAATTAGACCAAAAAAAAAAAAAAAAAAAGGCATCCAGTTTAGAAAGAAAGAGGTAAAACTATCTTTATTTGGAGATTACATAATCTTGTATATACAAAATCTTCAGGAATCCAAAGTGAGTGGGGCGGGGGGCGGGGGGTGGGGGGGGGACTTTTAGATTAATTAAAAAAGCTTTCAACAAGTTTTCCAGACACAAGATCAACACAAAAAAATCCACTGGACTTTGGTTTAGTCTGCAATGACTAAACCAAAAAATAAATTAAGAAAAAAATTCCATTTACAATAGCATTAAAAACATTAAAATATTTAGTAATATGTATCAAAAGAAGTGTAAGAGTTTTACACTGAAAACTGCAAAGCAATGTTGACATAAATGAAATAAGTTTTCAATAAATGAAGAGACATCCTGTGTTCATGGATTGAAATACTTAATCACTTTATACTGCTAAGATGAAAATATTTGCCAAATTTACCTACAATTTCAAGGCAATCCTCATCAAAATCCCAGCTGATTTCTCTGCAGGAATTAACAAGATAACCCTGGAAGTAGCATGGAAATTCAAGGACCCAAATTTCTCAAACAATTTTGATAAAGAAGAAAAAATGAAGGACTCACACTTTGATATTTTAAAACTTACTGCAAAGCTAAGGTAATTAGAGAGTTTTACTGGCATAAAGGTGGACATAGAGATCAACAGAAAGGAATCAGACTCTTACATTTATGGTAAGAAATAATATCTTACATTTAATCAATGATTTTCAAGATAGTTCAATTGGGAAAGAGTAGTGTTTTTAGTGTTTTAATTACAAAATGAACTTGGATCTACTACCTCACAGCATACATAAAAATTAACTCAAAATATATTGTAAATCTAAATGTAAGAGCTAAAACTATAAAATTCCTAAAAGAAAATATAGGAGTAAATCCTTATGACCTTGGAGTATAATACCTTCTTATATATGACATTAAAAGCATAAGCAAACAAAAAATATATATATATATATAGAGAGAGAGATAAGCTGGACTTCATCAAAATGAAAAACTGTTGTGCCTCAGAAAAACCATTAATAAAGTGAAAAGACAATGCAAAGAATCTAAGAAGATAACTGCTAATTCTATACCTGATAGTGATCTAATATCAAAAATGTGTAAAGAATATTTAAAACTCTTTATACAATAAAAAGATAAATAACTCAACTAAAAATCTGGCAATGCAATTGAAGACATTTTTCCAAAGTACAAATGTAAATGGAAACAAGTCCATGAAAAGATGCTAAATATCATTGATCATTAGGAAAATATATACCAAAAGCATAATATGATACTTTTTCACTAGGATAATTGTAACAGAAAAGATGGACAATAACATGTTTGTGAAATGTGGAAAAATTGGAACACTCATTCATTGCCAGAAGGAATGTAAAATGGTGTAGCCACAGTGGAAAATGGTGTGTCTGTTACTCAGAAAGATATATCTAGAGTTAGCCTATGGCCCAGGAATTCCACTTCCAGGTATATATCCACAATAATTGAAAGCACATTTTCATACAAAAATATGTATACAAATGTTCACAGTAACTTAACTCATAATGACCCCAATATGGAAAAAGAAAAACAAATGTTTGTTAATCAATGCATGGATAAACAAAATGTTGTATGTGTATACAATAGAATAATATTTGGCAATAAATATGGAGTTATTATTGATACATGGTACAACATGGATGAACCTACACATGATGTATGATTTCATTCATATAAAATGTTCAAAGAGGAAAATCCATAGAGAGAGAAAGTAGATTATTGGTCACCAAGTACCTGAAGAGAAGTCACTGGGGAAGGTCTGTTAATGGGTACAGAATTTCTTTTTAGGGTGATGAAAATGTCCTGTGACATAGTGTTTTGCATGATATATGAATATAATAAAAGTCACTGAACTGTACAGTTTAAATGGGTGAATTTTATTGTATGTGAATATCTCAGTAAAAAACAATAATAACCACATACTTCTTATATTGTTTCTTAGTTTACAGTTTCATAGGTACAACCAAATAGAACTCCTTTCAGACCATATTTTGCTACCATTCCCTTTTTAGATAACTGAGTGAAAAGCAGTTCATAAGGCATCTGCCACAATTATAACCAAGAGTACAGTAGATGATAGCAAATCACAGCTGTTCTTTTTACATTAGGGATGCTGGATAATAAAATCTTCTATCATTGGTTGTAAAAGAAAAAATAAGAAAATTATAACATGGTTCAACATATAAAGACTTTAGAATATCCTATACTTATATTCTCTTTCCTTCTTATAATTTTATAACTATATTCTAACAAAAATATTGTGTTGATGCACTGTCACTGTATGGCTGTAAAGCCCATTTGCTCATATATTAAAATAAAGTTACTCCTACGGCCTGCTCTTCAGGTTTGTCTTAAGGGATATTAGCTGATCAAAGGTACCACATGTCTTAACCATGATTAACTTTTCTTTTTTCTAGTCAAGATAATCATGAATTGTCTACAGTGCCAGACCTTTGTAGTTAAAGGTAGAGGATTTCCTTCATCTCCAAAAATTTCCCACAATGTGTTATGATCCCACAGTGTTTCAGGACAAGGAACTCCAGGAACCATGCAGGCAAAGGAAAAAGATGGGGTAATGAAAAATTAATTCATGGATATTTCAGTCTCTCTAAGGAAAGACATAACGCCAACAGGCTGTGCTCTAAAGGGAATACAGTGGATTGATTTTGATCAGGTATCCTTCTATTTGAGCCATCTGTCCATGAATCCATCCATCCCTTTATTCAATATTCACTATGTTATAGGCACTAAGCTAGGAAAGAAATATCACTCAGTAACTTGGGAGTCCAGAGTTGGAGGGGGAAAAACATTATGGCAGAAATCAGTAATTTTGAAGCTAAGCAGATGTGTTTACAAATATTAAATCCATTATTGCAAAACCATGTCAATAATCATAGAAAATAAACCAAGATGATCACATGGCTCACAGCCTTGTGTAACTCAATGAAACTATGAGCCATGTCCTGCAGAGCAATCCACACAAGACAGGTCATGGTGAAGAGTTGACAAAACATGGTCCACTGGAGAAGGGAATGATAAACCACTTCAGAAGTCTTCCCTTGAACAAGAATACTGAACAGTATGAAAAGACAAAACATGAACAGTATGAAAAGACAAAAAGATATGACATTGGAAGATGAGCCCCTCAGGTTGACAGGTGTCCAATATGTTACTGGGGAGGACTGGAGAAATAACTCCAGAGAAAATGAAGAGGCTGAGCCAAAGTGGAAATTACACCCAGTTGAGGATGTGCCTGGTGGTGAAAGTAAGGTTCTATGCTGAAAAGAATAATACTGCATAGGAACATGGAATGTTAGGTCCATGAATCAAGGCACATTAGATGCGATCAAACAGGAAATGACAAGAATGAGCATCGACATTTTAGGATTCAGTGAAGTAAAATGGACAGGAAAGGGAGAACTTAATTCAGATGACCATTATATCTACTACTGTGGGCAAGAATCCCTTAGAAGAAATGGAATACCCTGCATAATCAACAAAATTCTGAAATGCAGTACTTGAGTACAATCGCAAAATGACAGAATGCTCTCCATGCGTTTCCCAGGCAAACCGTTCAACATCAGAGTAATTCAAGTCTATGCCACAATGATTAATGTTGAAGAAGCTGAAGTCAAATGGTTCTACAAAGGCCTACAAAACCTTCTAGAACTAACACCAAAAATAGATGTCCTTTTCATTACAGAGGACTGGAAGGCAAAATTAGGAAGTCAAAGGATACCTGGAGTAACAGGCAAGCTTGGCCTTGGAGTACAAGATGAAGGAGGCAAAGCCTAATGGAGTTTGCAAGGGGAACAAACTGATCATAGCAAAGGCCCACTTCCAAGAACACAAGAGAAGACTCTATACATGGACATCACCAGATGGTCAATACCAAAATCAGATAGACTATATATTTTGCAGCTGAACATGGAGAAGCTCTACACACCAAAAAAAAAAAAGAAAGAAAGAAAACAAAAAATACTGGGAGCTGACTGCAGCTCAGGTCATGATCTCCTTATTGCAAAATTCAGACTTAAATTGAAGAAAGTAAAGAAAAACACTAGGTCATTCAGGTATGACCTAAATCAAATCCCTTATGATTATACAGTGGAAGTGACAAATAGATTTAAGGATTAGATCTGATAGACAGAGTGCCTGATGAACTATGGACAGATGTTCGTGACATTGTAGAAGATGCAGTAACCAAAACCATCCACAAGAAAAAGAAAAGCAAGAGGGCAATTGGTTGCCTGAGGGCACCTTACATATACCTGTGAAAAGAAGACAAACAAAAGACAAAAGAGAAAGGTAAAGGTGTACCCAACTGAATGCAGAGTTCCAAAGAAGAGCAAGGAGATATAAGAAAGCCTTCTTAAGTGAACAGTGCAAAGAAACAGAGAGAAAAAATAGAATGGGAAAGACTAGAGATCTCTCCAAGTAGTTAGAGATATTGACAGAACATTTCAGGCAAAGATGGGCACAATAAAAGACAGAAATGATATGGACTAACAGAAGCAAAAGGGATTGAAGAGAAGAAGAAGAAGCAGAAGAAGGGGTGGCAAGAATACACTGAACTATTCAAAAAAAGTCTTAATGACCCAGATCACTACAGTGGTGTGGTCACTCACCAAGAACTAGACCTCCTGGAGTATGAATTCAAGTGGGACTTAGGACACATTACTATGAATAAAGGTAGTGGATGTGATGGAATTCCACCTGAGGTACTTCAAATCTTAAAAATGATGCTGTTAAAGTGCTGTATTCAATATGTGAGCAAATTTGGAAAACTCACCAGTGGGCACAAGACTAGAAAAAGTCAATTTTCATTCCAATGCCAAACAATGTTCAAATTACCCGCACAATTGCTCTCAAGGTAATGCTCAAAAATCCTTCAAGTTAGGCTTCAACAGTACGTGAACTGAGAAATTATAAATGTTCAAGTCAAATTTAGAAAAGGCAGAGGAACCAGAGATCAAATTGCCAACATTAGTTGGGTCAGGGGAAAAGTAAGAGAATTCCAGAGAAACATTTGCTTCTGCTTCACTGACTGCTCTACAGACTTTGACCCACCTGTGTGGATCACAGCAAAGTGTGGAGACATGGGAGTACCAGACCACCTTACCTGCCTCCTGAGAAACCTGTATGCAGGTCAAGAAGCAAACTTTAGAACTGGACATGGAACAAAGAACTGGTTCAAAATTGGGAGTGGTATACATTAAGGCTATATATTGTCATATCCTGCTTATTTAACTTATATGCAGAGTGCATCATGCAAAATGTCAGGCTGGATGAATCACAAGCTGGAATTAAGATTGCCAGGACAAATATCAACAACCTCAGATATGCAGATGATACCACCCTTATGCAAAAAAGTGAAGAGGAACTGAAGAGCATCTCAATGAGGTGAAAGAGAGTGGAAAAGCTGGCTTAAAACTCAGCATTCAAGATGGTAAGAGCATGGCTAACAGATGGAGAAAAAATGGTAACAGTAGCAGGTGTTATTTTCTTTGGCTCCAAAATCACTGTGAACAGTGACTGCAGCCACAAAATTAAAAGATACATGCTTTTTGGAAGAAAAACTATGACAAATCTATACAGTGTATTAAAAAGCAGAGACATTACTTTGCCAACAAAGGTCCATGTAGTCAAAGCTATAGTTTTCCAGTTGTCATGTAAAGATGTGAGAATTAGACCATAAGAAAGCTGAGCACTGAAGAACAGATGCTCTTGAACTGTGGTGCTGGAGAAGACTCTTGAAAGTCCCTTGGACAGCAAGGGGATCAAACCAGTCAGTCTTAAAGAAAATCAACCCTGAAATTCACTGGAAGGACTGAGGCTGAAACTGAAGCTCCAATACTTTGGCCACCTGTTGGAGTGAGCTGACTCATTGAAAAAGATCCTGATGCTGGGAAAGATTGAGGCAAGAGGAGATGGAGGCAGCAGAGGATGAGCTGGTTGGAGGGTGTCATCGACTGAATGGATATCCATTTGAGCAAGCTCTTAGAGATCATGACAGATAGGGACTTTTGCCATGCTTGGTGTTCATGGGGTCATGAAGAGCCAGACATAACTGAGAGACTGAACAATGAAATATCAATAATAGGTTGCCAAAAGATGCCAAGCTCTGTGATTCCTCCTTCTTGTTGTTTAACCCCATTTAACCTACACAGAATGTGAGATATGTGTTATATTTTCCAAATAAGAAACATGATAATCAAGAAATTTAAGTAACTTACAGAGGACATAATATGGATTCTGACTCCAAAGCCCACAGTCTTTCTATTATGCCATCCTGGGCACAAGATTCCCCCATTGCATGGTGAGGCAACCTTGTCCAAGCTAAAGTTCTAGGCAGAGAGATAATCGCAGAGGAGACAAAGTTTGCTATGTAGCAAAAATGAGGCCATCAGCTTTAAGTTACCTAGCATATCCACATACTAGAAATCAAGTCTCACCAATGGGTCAGCTAAAGCCACTGATGGTCCAGGTCATATCAAGAACTAGGGCGAGGAGATCTCAGTAAGGGAAGAACATAATTAATTCCAACTGAAAGAGTTTGAAATTATGACCCATTAGAAACAAAGCCTGAGATATAATTGCCTGTATATACAATACATATAGCAATGCTCAAATCCTGTATGAAATGTCTTCTGGTATTAATAGGGACATTTACCTCTTTTCTTCCAACATAGAAACAATGCCTCTTCAAGCTGGAAGCCAAAGACTAAATGCTTATTTTCTGGTTGCAATGAACATTGTTTTGATAACTCTTAAAGAGGATAGCAGACATTAATGTTATATACAAGCCTTTGAGTTGAAAACAGAAATATCAACATAAGCACAATCTCCTAATATTCTCACATTTGGTGTACATTACTCGGTTAATGGACTTGAGCCAGGATACCTACATAGTCTAAACAAAGTGGATAATTGTGCAATTGTCTGACAAATTTAAACACTAAAGAAAGTAACTTTGGATAATTAAGATTTTGTTTGAAACTACTGGAACATCTTTCTTTGGGGAAAAGTCATGAAGACTAAAGTAGAAGTAGGTGTGTATATATGCCTTCCCCATTACATTACATACAGTCTGAAAAGACAGCTGGGCTGAGAGAGAGATCCAACCTTCCTAGCTGTTTTCTATAAGCTACATGTTTAGGAATCCCTCTCTGCTGCCTTCATTTGGAACTAAGATACAAATAAAATTATGAAATGGTATTATTTTAGGATCAACCCTTTTTTGGAAGCTGACCGTTTAAGATTCTGGAGAGAAGCAGTCCCCCTCGCTTGATCTGGTGTGATACAAGTCTTGTATTTTTAATGATGTACTGTGTCAAGACAGTGGCCGGACCTACATGGAGCTTCTTTGGTTGAAGAAGCACCAGCCCCTAATATGACACAATAAATATGGTGGTTGGGATCTAGATTAGCTATATAGCATTGGCACAAGACTGGTTGCCATGGAGCTTTGAGGGCAGTCAACTGCTTCGCAAATGATCAGACTTGAACAGGCTAACTCTTATCTATAAATATTATTATCCATGTTCAATAGATGGAATAACTGAGGCATGGAGAGATTAACTAGCTCAAAGGCAAATATCAAAGAGATGATACTTCTGGGCCAAATCCCAGGTCTGTTTGGCTCCAAAATTGCTACACTCCAATGACTTCATAGAGGGCTTCCCTGGTGGCTCAGCGGTAAAGAACCTGTCTGCCAATGCAGGAGATGCAGTTTCAATCCCTGGGTTGAGAAAATCTCCTGGAGAAGGAAATAGCAACCCACTCCAGTATTATTTTATGCTTGCTTGGGAAATCCGATGGACAGAGGAGTCTAGAGGGCTACTGTCTGTAGTATCACAAAGAGCTAGACATGACTTAGTAACTTAGCACTAACAACAACAATGACTTCATACATCCCAACAAAAACTATTCCCACAAAATTGAAAATAAGATATATCTTTATATAATACATTACCTCAATTGGGGCTGTTTTCATTGTAATATGGGGTAAGACAGTTAGCCCAGTTCCCTGCAGTTGGCATTCCCTTATAATCGCATCATAGATTATCCAGGCATGACCATCCCACTGGACCAGAATTACCTAACCTGTCAAACAATGTAACAAACACTTTCCCTCAGAATAGAAAATAAAAAAAAAAATAAGAATTAAAATCAGATACAGAGAGAATGGGAACATTTTGTATTCTTATAGAAGGCAATTACCTGAATTATTCAAGTAGTAGTATGGCAAACAGATGGGGAAACAGTGGAACCAGTGGCTGACTTTGTTTTTAGGGGGGGGCTCCAAAATCACTGCAGATGGTGATTGCAGCCATGAAATTAAAAGACGCTTACTCCTTAGAAGGAAAGTTATGACCAACCTAGACAGCATATTAAAAAGCAGAGACATTACTTTGCCAACAAAGGTCTATCTAATCAAGGCTATAATTTGTGAGAGTTGGACTATAAAGAAAGCTGAGCACTGAAAAATTGATGTTTTTGAACTGTGATGTTGGAGAAGACTCTTGATAGTCCCTTGGACTGCAAGGAGATCCAACCAGCCCATCCTAAAGGAAATCAGTCCTGAGTGTTCATTGGAAGGACTGATGTTGAAGTTGAAACTCTAATACTTTGGCCACCTGATGTGAAGAGCTGACTCATTTGAAAAGACCCTGATGCTGGGAAAGATTGAAGGCAGGAGGAGAAGGGGATGACAGAGGATGAGATAGTTGGATGGCATCACCAACTTGATGGACATGAGTTTAAGCAAGCTCTGGAAACTGGTGATGGACAGGGAAGCCTAGCATGCTGCAGTCCTTGGGGTTGCAAAGAGTCAGACACGACTTAGTGACTGAACTGAACTGACTGAGTATTCAAGTAGTATGCACATATTAATTCAAACAATTTCAGTGTCAAAATATAAAGTTTAGCATATTTTCATGGATCAAAATAGATTGAGTATTGGAAAGTCTACATTAAACTTTATGGGATAAAGTAAACTTCCTGTTCACCAGGCAGTTCACAGTCAATTTCAACTATTGAACATTATTTATATCAACACAGTTTATATACTCTTTCAAAAACATTAGTCAAAACCTAAACAAGAAAATATTAATGATGTTGCATTTCTGCCAACATTTAATAAAGACTTTTTACAGCTTCAATAACTAGTTGGCAAGAAACAAAAGTTGGACAGGGGAGTGGTTTGGGAGGAATATAAATTCTGAGAAAGTTTACTAGCTTTTAGGACCTCCTAAGGAATAAAAAGCAGCTCCAAATTATGCATCTATACCTGATGTGAGATGTATACCTGGTGTGAGAAACATAACAAATATCCAAGTATATAATCAGTTCAGTTCAGTTCAGTCACTCAATCATGTCCGACTCTTTGCGATCCCATGAACCACAGCATGCCAGGTCTCCTTGGCCATCACCAACTCCCAGAGTCCACCCAAACCCATGTCCATTGAGTTGGTGATGCCATCCAACCATCTCATCCTCTGTCGTCCACTTCGCCTCTTGCCCTCAATATTACCCAGCATTAGGGTCTTTTCAAATGAGTCAGATCTTCGCATCAGGTGGCCAAAGTAGTGAGTTTCAGCTTCAACATCAGTCCTTCCAATGAACACCCACGACTGATTGCCTTTAGGATGGGCTGGTTGGATCTCCTTGCAGTCCAAGGGACTCTCAAGAGTCTTCTCCAACACCACAGTTCAAAAGCATCAATTCTTTGGCACTCAGCTTTCTTCATAGTCCAACTCTTACATCCATACATGACTACTGGAAAAACCATAGCCTTGACTAGACAAACCTTTGTTGGCAAAGTAATGTCTTTGCTTTTTAATATGCTGTCTAGGTTGGTTGTAACTCTCCTTCCAAGGAGTAAACATCTTTTAATTTCATGGCTGCAATCACCATCTGCAGTTATTTTGGAGTCCCCCCCTCCCAAAAAAAAAACAAAATCAGCCACTGTTTCCCCTGTTTCCCCATCTATTTGCCATGAAATAATGGGACCAGATGCCATGATCTTAGTTTTCTGAATGTTGAGCTTTAAGCCAACTTTTTCTCTCTCCTCTTTTACTTTAATTAAGAGGCTTTTTAGTTCTTCTTCTTTCTGCCATAAAGGTGGTGTCATCTGGATATCTGAGGTTATTGATATAAGTATGTATAGTTTGCTCTAAATTGAGAAATGAAGAGTTTTGAGTGATTATATTGAGATCTTTTCATATGAAAGGGAAATGTTATAGAACTTTTATATTAGAATCTATTTTCCAAGAACAGCTCAGGAGTCCTCTTTTGGAAAATTGTGGCTAAAGAATTCAAAAAAAAAAAAAATAAAACATCTTGATTTGAAAAGCAGAGCAAGAAATAAATCACACGCAAATTTCAAAAATGAGAGAGAATTATGTCATATCTTATATCAAGTGGCAATAGCAGGACACTAGACTCGGCAAGAATTAGTATGAAAAATTGCCTGGTTTAAATAGCAATTAAGGATTTAATGGGAGAAAGTAATCAGAAATATGGGTGATCTAGCCAGTAAAAGAGCATTAAGTGGGTAATACAGTACTCAAAATATATCCTGAATATTCATGAGTTGATCTTATTGTGAATTATCTACAAAGTGACATTTTCAAGTAGTAAAACATTTGACTATAAGAAAGTAGTTCCTGAGCTTCTGAAAATTATAAAATTCATAGTGTAAAGGAAGGAAAATTTAGTGCTATGAGTAAGTAATGAATAGTTGAATAAAATGTTGGAGAATAGGGCTGTACCATTTAAAATAATATTACCATTTTGGGAAAATCCATACATTTTGATATATTCAGAAAACACATGAAAAGTTTTTGGTTTAAAAAGATAGAAATATCTTCCTTCTTAGTCTATCTATCAAACATTTATGCATACACTTGTTCACTTAAGAGAATTGCTTTCATTAAAAATTGGAAAGAGCTACAAAGAAGTCTCAGATAAGAAAAAAAATTCATGTCCAAATTAAGAAAAGACTGTCTTTTTGCTCTCATGAAGCTATCTGGAAGGAAGCAAACAAATTACAACAGCAACGGAAGCAGCAGCAAAAGTCCAATCAGGAAAAAAAGGATCAACTTAGGAAAATGACATCATTTCAGACCCCCCAGGAGATACGGAAATCAGGAGAACTCAAATACATGCAAGTGAAACGTTGGTTGCACTTAACTCATGCAAAAGAACCTGCTGAGAAAATGCAAGTTTGACCTGAATTAGCCAAACAGGCTGTCTAAAGCTGTGTCTGCATGTCAGCAAATGGTGTGAGAAGATGAAATAAATATATATGTAGTTTGTTGCCATAGAACTTCTTTATGAACATACTGTCAACACCGTTTGCTTTTATGTCTTGGCCCAAAACATGACAGTCAGTCAAACTGAGTGGTTTTCCCAGGTACATTTGTTTTTCTTTAGAAAGTAGCTAACTGTGGTTTCTGGGTCTGTAGGAGGCGATGTTCCAGCTGAGGGGAGTTCACAAGCCCACCATTTTTACCTGAAGTTTCATCTCACAGAGGTGCTAATGACTACTCCCATCCAACTTCTCTTTCTTTTTTGGCATCATAATCATGGTTACATTCAGCATCCGAGATTTAAATAAAGGAGCACTCTTCCAGCAACTTAATAGAAAGAAAAATATTGATCATAGCCAAAGAAACCTTGTCACCTTCAGCCTCCAAAATAAAATCCAACCTTTCCCTCATTCATATTGATTGAATTTGGGGTTCACTCCAAGTTCTGTGCACTGCCAAGAGAAAAAAAAGTACCTTCCCACCCCATTCCCCCTAAATTTCATACATAAGTTTGAGATTTAAAAATCTCTAAAGTTATTGTGAAGATGAATCTAACTTAAAGATATTAAAACTTAACAGAACTCCAAATATTCCTCCCTTCCATCAAAAGTAAAATTTTTGGTTGGTTTGCTTCCTGGGAAAAAAAGTACATGATCACTAGGGAGATGGATACCTACAATTAATACACCTTGTGAATGTCAGCTTCAGCATAACTTTTCCCTCCACACTTGTCATGGTGTCGCATTCATCCTTGAGGGATCCATCAATTCACACGGAAGCATCAGGAGGCCAGAAGGAAAGTTTGTCTTCATTTCTTCCTTCTTTCCAAGGTTAACTACCTTCAGATCACATTCAGACTAAAATAAGGAACTCGGTGGGTTTTTTTTTCCCCTAGGGTTTTAGTTCTTAAAGTAAAAAGAAAGAAAAGAAAAATTAAGCCTAAAATGAGTGTGATGCATACTCATGAAGGTCAAAGCAATACTCAAGCTCTTGCAGTATTGGTGACCTTGAGTTATAACAATTTACTGATGTTGATCTGTAAAAGATCTGATGAAACGTATGACAGAGATATCTTCAAATATAATGATAGACCCATAAATCTCTATTAGTAAATAAACCTGTAAATACAGAATCATGAAGTGATAAAATACAGTCATGAAATGATAAAATACAGGTTAATGAAATGATAAAAGGTGTCGATTGTAACAAAGCAAGGACGGTGACATTACACTGAAGACTGAAGCCTAAAGGGGACAATCCATCTGCTGTTCAGAAAGTGTGAGTACAATAGAAGCAGAGCGCAAGATGACCTCCTCTGTTCTCTCTGCTACCTTTGTATTTTTATCCCCAAGTATTATACCAGTCTCTCCCTGTGCATAGCATTAACAATCCTTGGTATTATTGTCATTATTTTTTAAATTTTACCTTTCTTTTTTTTAATATAAATTTATTTATTTTAATTGGAGGTTAATTACTTTACAATATTGTATTGGTTTTGCCATACATCAACATAAATCAGCCACAGGTATACACGTGTTCCCCATCCTGAACTCCCTTCCTCCTCCCTCCCCGTACCATCCCTCTGGGTCATCTCAGCGCACCAGCCCCAAGCATCCGGTATCATACATCGAACCTGGACTGGCAATTCGTTTCATATATGATATTATACATGTTTCAATGCCATTCTCCCAAATCATCCCACCCTCTCCCTCTCCCACAGAGTCCAAAAGACTGTTCTATACATCTGTGTCTCTTTTGCTGTGTCACATACACGGTTATCGTTACCATGTTTCGAAATTCCATATATATGCGTTAGTATACTGTATTGGTGTTTTTCTTTCTGGCTTACTTCACTCTGTATAATAGACTCCAGTTTCATCCACCTCATTAGAACTGATTCAAATGTATACTTTTTAATGGCTGAGTAATACTCCATTGTGTATATGTACCACAGCTTTCTTATCCATTCAGAGTCTTTTCCAATGAGTCAACTCTTTGCATGAGGTGGCCAAAGTACTGCAGTTTCAGCTTTAGCATCATTCCTTCCAAAGAGCACCCAGGGCTGAGCTCCTTTAGAATGGACTGGTTCGATCTCCTTGCAGTTCAAGGGACTCTCAGGAGTCTTCTCCAACACTGCAGTTCAAAAGCATCAGTTCTTCAGTGCTCAGCCTTCTTCACAGTCCAACTCTCACATCCATACATAACTACTGTAAAAACCATAGCCTTGACTGGACTAAGAAAGACATTAAATTTATTGCAAAAAGACATGTTTTTGCATAATCTAACTAGAAATTCCTTGAAAGCATACACATTCTGTTAAAACCAACACCACAGAAAATACTTAAATAGAGAGTGTTGAGTCTTTCTTGCAATTTTTCCAAGTGAATAAACTCAAACGAATTTGCACCTAGGCGTTTGAGATATCCTATCACAAGCAAGTAAAAGCCCAGGAATTCAAAATTCACATGTTCAAAGGTTTGAAAGAATAATCAGACCTTATGGCTAAGGTAAATGCATATCTTAAAATTTAGGAAATTGAGCAAGCAAGATACTGACACCAGTCATCACAGGAATGAATTTAATCCTAAGGCAAGAATGATTTCCCTTCGGCATCTGCGAGATGCTCTTTGCCTATGTGTAAATAAGTAAGGATCTGGAAACAACACACACCTGGTTGGAAACCAGAGCCCTGCTGCCCAGGCACATTCTGATTAGAGCTAAGGTGAGGGCAGGAATTCTGTCCTCAAAAATGTTACATACAATTATTCCTTGTCGTCAAGGGAACATATATCGCTAGTTGATAAAATGACCCACATGTAAAATAAAACCGCTTCTAAAGTAACTTTGAGAAAGTTCAGAGAAGTGATGAAGATGGTCTTACCCAAATACTACAATAATGGCAATACTACTGATATAAAATAAAAACAAAATTACTAATATGCCAGACTCTGCTCTATTGTCCACATCATTTAATCCTCACATGCTGACGATGAGGCAAAGACTATCATTTCTTTCACTTTCAGATCAGGAAAACAGGTTAGAAGAGGCTAAATAAATTTCAGCACGAGTTGGAACTTCTGATCTAGTTGAACTCATCCCTACACTTTTCCAGGCACTTGATGTTCTCATAGTTGTTACAGAGAATAGTCCTCTGTTTAACTAGGTTTGTAGGCTGCTAGGCTCCCCTGTCCATGGAATTCTCCAGGAAAGAATAACAGAGTGGGTTGCCTTTTCCAGGGGACCTTCCTGACCCAAGACTCGAACCTAGGCCTCCTGCCTCACAGGCAGATTCTTTACCATCTGAGTCACTGGGAAGTCTCTCCTCAGAGACTTACTTGTTCAAAATCACATTTTGCTTTCTTCTAAATTTCATTTTTCTCTGTCCCACATTAGTTAGTGTGGGACACTAACTAGTGTCCCAAACTCCTTAGTGCAGCTCGTCTCTGCATGTCACAGGGAACCAATATAATTAAATAAATTTATCTAAGGTGTGACTGGCTGATAATTTTTTACCTTATCATCATTATGTCCACTTTGAAAAGTATAGTTAAAATACGTGCATTGAGTGACAAAATGTGTTTAGAATCCAAATTAAGCACTTGTCAATAGAAATCACAGTTTTTTATACAAGTTTTTTAAAAATACAGAAGGGCGACTAGAGTGTTTTTTGTTTTGTTTTTGGCAATATGGACAAGTATCCCTTCTTGTAGTATGTGTGACCCAGTATTTCTTTATTATATTCGAAAAGACCCTCTTGTAGAATAGCATTAATGTGACACATGTATTAGAGCAATTTTAATTTGAGAATATTTGCCAATGATGTTGAATTACTACTTCTGGGAAGATGGTGATGATTCCAGGAATATTTCAACAACAAAGCAAAACAGGGACCAATGACATTCACATCGGTTTTACATAAAGATAACCAGGTGGACAGAAACATTCTGACTTTTCATCTCAGCTAGGGACTCACAGGCCCCCTGATGAAAAGGACTCAAGGCACAACATTGAGGACCGCTTGATAAAGATGTTTTCCCAGCATGTGGCAGCAGTTAAAAAGCAAATAGGTTTCCGGGATATAACAAAAAGGGTTGGAAGATACCGTGGCACAATGAACAATGAAGGCTTTTTTTCTTTAGAGAGACTGGACGCCTGCCATCTTACCACCTGAAAGCTAGGAGGCAGGTTGAAAGAATCCCCAGCAATGTGTCTGAGACAGCTCGAAGTGAGGATGATCTATTGTGAATGTCTGGGAAAGCGAATTACTGGCAGTCAGATGGAAGGATTCACAATTATGAAAGGCATGGCGAAAGCTGATCAGATTCTGCTTTCTACTAGGCTTCATGCTTCAAAACAACCAGAATCTCATTTTATGAAAATGCTCATTGCTGTCACTTAAGAAGACAGGAGTGTGCCTGACAGCACTGCCTACAAGGCATTGTTAGGGATACTGGCAGGGCTCTCAGGCCACCTGACCTAGCCAGAGCTCTTACTTATGCATCCTCATAGCATAGCCCTGGAAGCTAAAAGGCATCGTGAAGACGAGTCAGACTGATTTCTAGATTAAATTCCCCTGTCCACTGCTGTGTGCTTCACCGAATGTGGTAAGCTGAGCGTGAACTTCAGCAAAGGGCTGTTGAGCAAATAAAGCCAGATAAAGAATGTTAAAGGGGCCAAAAAAATTATAAATTGCAAACTGTCAGACCATCCAGAGCCTCCGCCAAATGGCTTCATTTTCCTTTTCTAGCCTGGCCAGTCCTCTGAGGCTCTCCCACTAGTATTTTTGGGATACAATCCAGGCCATTATGAATGGATCCAACAATGTGCAGTGATCTTGAAGCTTGCAGGAAAGTTTGGGACTACTTAAATTACATCACATTTATCTCTACCAGGGGATTGTGTATTTCTGTCAAAAGTATCCTTTGTTCTCTAGTGAGCTAACTTGCAGTAATTCTGTGATTGGGGAAAGATTTAGAGGTACAGTTCATAATAAATGCTCAGGATTCGGTATTTCCTTTGAGTTGAATGATTGTAGGCTCTTTCCTTTTGTAATATATGGCTATTGACCCTGGATGTCTTTTCAGCTAGAATTGGAGTCCTGCTCTTTTGTCAACCTTAACATCCACCCAAACATGGAAGACTGTTTCTGTACTCAGTCAAGCCATTTATTAATTGTTCATTTGTCTAGGTAAGCGGGTCCAAGTTTCTGTGCTCCCACATGTAACATTTCCCTTCTCTGACTGGCATTTAGCTAAAACAATACCTTAGGGAAACTGTCAAGAGTTTTCAAGAAATCAAGTGCCAGAGAACATGGTGCTGTGGCAAGGACCCTAGTCCCAGAGGCAGAGGAGCTGAACTGGATACCAGGCTTCACCCTTGGGAACTGCAATTTTTAGAGAGTTCATCTGCCTCAGCCTTGGTCTCCTTATCTGTGAAAAGAGGACAAGTGCTTGCCCCCGGAGACCAGCAGAGTACCCAACGTGATACACGTGAGGGTTATTTCACATTATGCTCCGCATTGAGTAACTCTTTTTCTGCTTCTCTTCCTTGCTTTAATCCTTTCCTGTCCTCTCTCTTCTTCCTTCCTTCATTCTTTCCTGCCTTCTTTCCCTTTTTCCTTACTTTCTTCTTTCTTTCCTTCCTTCCTTCCTTTTTGTTCTGAATCTCATTATGCCTGTACTGTACTATACCCTCTACCCTTGCAGGAAGGGCAATTAGCAAACCCTATACACGCAACATCTGCTCCTATAAACTTTTTGCTTACATGACTCCCTGATCATGTGGGCAATCACTTCTCCATGCCCAAATGCTCTTTCTTTATGATTATGCTCTGGTCTCACCTTCATTATATACTATTGATTAGCCTACCCAGTACTCAGCTCTTTTTACCTCTTAATGTTCATTATACTTACTATGCATCCCTTTAATATAAGGTTACTGTTCTTCAAGTATTTTATTCATTTGGGTCTTGTCTTTATAGACTCTCAGTTACCTAAGGTGAAATTTATACATCTTTTACATTCCCTAAAGCAATCATATTTGTAAGTATACTATAGGCTTAAAACACCTTAAGTGATGGGTGATTAAATACTTGCCAATTCTCCACTTTTATATAAACCATTTATTTCAATAGATCCTCTTATATCTCCAAGTATAGATAAAAAATGAACTTCCCTTCATATCTATTATTGCCATGCTGCTAGTTAATATATTTAGCCAAAGTTATTTTAAAGGGACAATTTTAAAAGAAAAATAAACTTCTGAATAAAATTTTGATTATTGTCTATGGTTTTAATGTCAGGATACTATAATGTCCAGTGTTGTTCTGGTAAAGGTTTAAAAACCATCTTTCTGTAGAAAAGCAAAAAAACTTAATTTGCAGTATTTTTCAGGTTTCATAGTATAAACGGTCCCATCATGACTGATTTCAAGCTTCCACAATGATATTACAGAGCTCAAAGTAGGGAAGAAATGTGCACACCCAGTCTCCAGAACCAGTGCATGCCAGTCCCAGCTTACCATAGGAATCTTTAAGATTGGTGATAGTCTCTGTTTTAGAATATCATAAAATCTTATCTCTTTTGGCAGTTCTTTAGACTCATCTAAATATCATTCCCATTGACAAAGAAACCAAGAGCTGTCCAAGGACAAAGCTGAATTTTCCACTTTAAAAATTTGTCTCAGAATTCCTGCATGGAGTGTTCTAAGAGAGACTGAGATGTTTGTTCTTTGACATGAAGAACAGAAATCATCTCTCTTCATCTCGAGTCAGAGGTCATCTCTACAATACTACCATTGCTTTATTCAGTGTCTAATCGATGGTGTTATTTTTATGAGTGTGTGTTAAAGGAGTGGGATTCACTGTTTCTTTCATGTTGAACAAAGCTTTGGCATGTAGCATTACTTTGGTATATTTATACAAGCAAACCTGGCATTTGTCATTTTAGTTATTGGTCATATTACTTAAAATTTCCATTTTCCTAAACACACATCAAGTCAATAACATTCTGACAAATATTTTCTCCTCGGCTGTAAATTCTAGCATTTCCCACTATGGCTGATTTCAAGCTTACAACATGATAATAACCAGCTAACAAAACTCCTGAAGATGTATTAATCAACTCTAGAGAACTAACATTCTAAAACAAAAAAGAAGCCAGTGTCAACTTTTCATGTCTCACGTGTACCTATGACGGTATCTCTTGGTACTAATGCAAAGTGAATGAGGTGTCACTTCATTTCTTGTATTCCATTCATTGCAATACTCATGATGAATATTCAATTTAGAAAGCATACTTGAATTATGTCCAAAGAACCAAAGTTATATTTTGGATCTTCCATAATCAGATATGGACTTTCTGTTCATTCTTTAATCTTCTTTAGTTACAGCTCTCCATCTGAAGAAAAAGGGCTGCAGCATATTCAAGGTAACTTTCTGGTGTTTATCCTTCTGGTAGTCTAAGTATAGAGAAATGGGCTTTGCAATAATAGGCAAATATCTACCATTGGCAGGTGTGTCAAGCACTACCTTATAATAGCTTCAAAGATCATTTGAAACTCACCAAAAGATGCCACTGAAGTATAAATTGTCAACGTGTATTGGTTTATTCAGCAAAAACATCCCTGACATTTCACTCTCTTTCTGCTTACTTCTAAATTCATCTCTGTGACTCTTTTGCCACCAAGACTCTTGCTTTGTTTTTACCTCCTTGTTGTTTGTTGTTCTTTATCTTCAACACGCAGTAATGAAGCAAGACCCAGGAAATAGGTTGTGTCAATTGCAGAAATTCATACCACCAGCCACCTATCTCATTAGATGGTTCACATGCATCTCAAAACACTTGGATCATTGCCTCTGTCCTAAGATTATAGTTCTTATATATCTGGACCTTCTTTGTTAAGTCATTCTATTATTAACATAATGTATACTAATAATTTTACACAATAAAAAATTGAAATACTGGTTGTCTCTAGCAAACATAGAAAAATAACGTATGTACTTGGTTTCAGCAGAGTTAACATTATATATGACCTCTTTACTTGCAACACAGCAAACAGTAACTCTAAACTAATACAAATCAAGAATTCAGCTCAGGCATCTAAGCTCATACTGTTCACATGTCAAATGTGAGCAGAAGCAGCAGGATACTGGCCTGCTCTTTCTAATTACAATTATGATAAGAGTTTAGCATAAGTCTACTTAAAATCATAAAACCTTTCGGGGTAAGATTGGTGTTTCATCTCATTGTATATTCATATGATTAGGTTTATTTGACTGCTCAGAGGTAAAAGTACTTCTCATTGTCCAAAATATTCTTACTTAGGATGCTATGAGGAGTATCCCACAAGCAATCACACATTGTCTAGTCTTCATGCAAATGGCACAAGCCTGAAAAATAAGATGATGGGAAAGGCTTTTCCCCTCCTCCCTAAAATTAATCTCTCTCTTCTAAAGGGAGATCACAAATTTGGGGTTCAACAAAGGTCCTTTAACTGGATGGAATTTCTATGCAAAAGCTAGAGTTATTTGGACCAGCAGGAAAGCGCAATTCTCCATCTTGTCAGGAAAACACATTTTCCCAGCCAAGCTGGGTCCCTCTCTCCCAGCAAAACAAAAAGTGTTCCAATTAGTGAAGCTGATTTTTCTCCTTTCATGCTCCTCTCAGGTGCCAGTGTGGAGTAAGTGAGGATAGGCATGGGAAATTACTTTAGGTCCTTAATGGAAGAATCAACTGATTCATTGATATTGGGCTGAAGTAACCTTCCTGTTCAGCCATTGGTTTCCCACTCATAGGGAAGCTGGGAGCCCTGAGAGTGAGCCAAGCCTGTCGGATGTGCCACTGAGAACACTGTTCTTTGTGGAATATTTTTAGATGCCAGATGCCAATCACTCATGGGACTTTGCTGCTCAACAAGAATTTCAGATGTGGACTTTAATTATAGTCTAGCAGAAAAAGGATGATGGAGGGAGCAGAAACAGATTTATTTTTAACAAACCCAGCTCTTAGCCACCACAAACCCTGTGAATCTATTTTGGGGACTTGTCATTGTTGTTGGGTGGGTTTTATCAATGCTGTTTAAAAAGTATCAGGTTGACAGCTTTGAGAAGTTAAAGGTTCTCATTCTAGGGAAATTGCAAGACAGAAAGGCCACATTTGGGAGGGGCTATGCCCTGATGCTTTGGTACTTAACTTGCTGAACCACCTCTAGGGGATGTAGAAAAGTTTGGATTTTAAGAATATTATGAATAATCAGTTGCCTTTAATGTCTGCCTCAAAGCACTTTGAGGAGAGAAAGAAAAGTTAGTTAAGGAGTCTACAACTGAGTAAAAATTAAAGGGCAGAAGAGGTCCGATTTTATTAACACTAGTCTCTGTGTACTCTTTCATGTACCAGGGATTTCTTGTGAAATCAGTCATTAGTGGCTGAGGCAGTCAAGGAGGTATTGACATTTACTGAACATAAACTTCATCCTAGGTAAGAAGAAGGAAGCATAATGACTCTTTTCTCAGGAAGTTCACCTATGTAATTTGAGAACCACTAGTCAACAGGTGAAAATGCAGTGGTTACATACTTGTATTATATATTATTAGTTTCATAGAAACTAAGACTAACTGGGGTCAGAGAAGTGGCAACCAACTTAGCAGTGATATTAAGAAGTTAATTTTAAAAAGATGGGTATGTATATGCCATTCACACTCTGCATACACACACCTTAGCTAGGAGTTTGACAAAAAACTTTCTTTTTATATCATGAAGCAGCCATCAGAAGGTAAAGAATTGATATTTGTGAATTGGCAACCCAATGGTAAGAACACCCTCAGTTCACTACCATTTCTTGAGCTCTATCACTCCCACTTTTGAGCTTACTGTTAAAGGGCATTAAGCCAAGGACATCCTCCTTGAAGCCTGCTGGGTTTGGTTTTGCTTGTTTGTTTGTTTTATGTTTGTTTTCAACATTTGATGTGCTGTCTTAACATAGGCTCTCATCTTAAAAGCCATGGTTGAACTTCCCTGGTGGTACACTGAATAAGAATCTGCCTGCCAAAGTGGGGTTAGATATCGCGTCCAAAAAAATCCCGTGTCTTGGAGCAACTAAGCCCGTGCACCACAACTACCAAGCCATGTGCCTAGAGCCTGTGTTCCATGGCGAGAGAACCCATCACAATGAGAAGGCTGTGCAACACAGTTAGTGAGTAGCCTCCGCTCTCTACAATTGGAGAAAGCCTGTGTGCAGCAGAGAAGAACCAGGGCGACTAAAAAAAAAAGTCATGGTCATCACAGACTATGAATATTTATTAAATAATGCTTGAATGATACTGTTTGGCATTGAGAAGTATAGTGTTTTGAACAGATGGAGAGCTGGCAGTTAATGAAAGCAGTCAAATAATTTAGCACCAGTTTCAAATCCAGGACTTACACAATTTACCCCTGTTTACTATTTATTTTCATTCAAAAACTATACACTGAAAGCTTACTGTATTTAGTGTCTGGATATCTGCTTTTGGCAATACAAAATAGACATAAGATATAGTAGCTACCATCTACTGTAGCTTACAAAACAAAAATGTAATGATGCAATCACATATAATCAAACACAAAAATCAGGAAATCAAGTAATATGAGTTATATAAGATCAGATCACAAAAAGACCAGTGTAGGTTGAAATGTTTAACAAAGATTTAAAAATCTCCTTAGAGATAAAGAAATTATCTAGTTAATACCATAATAATAGATAAATTGGAAAACTTATCCTAAATAAGGGCCTCGCTGGTGACTCAGATGGTAAAGAATCTGCCTGCAATGCAGGAGACCTGGGTTCAGTCCTTGGGCTGGGAAGATCTCCTGGAGAAAGGAATGGCTACCCACTCCACTATTCTTGCCCGGAGAATCCCATGGAGAGAGGAGCCTGGTGGGCTACAGACCATGGGGTCCTAAAGAGTCAGACACAACAGAGCAACTAAGCATACACATTCTAAATAATGGTCTTTTAGTCTTGAATTATCCACTCTGTGATTCTGGTTTGATCAGAAAAATTAAATATGCATCAAAAGATTTTGGGTAGTCACAAAACACTATTAATTGGATGGATTTAAATTTAAAGATATTGCAATATATTACAAGAGAACCTCTTATTCAGATGCCTTTTCAATGCAACCCCAGTAAGAGATGCAGTTCCCTTTTGTAAATAGATCTTTAGGGTCCGAGGTAACCATAATGTCCAAGTTGCATGGCTGGCTTCCTATCCATGCCTGGAATAGTTCCTGTTTTCATACTATGTCCATGTGAAGTAGGCAAAACCACCACCATCTGTTCAAATCAACTAGAGACGGCTCATGGCAGCGAGACTTAATGACCTGTCTTAATCAATTCATCACAAGTATTCACTGAGTTCTTGAGATGTTCAAGATAATTTTTATGAGTTGTGTGTAATACAAAAAAGAGACCTGCCCTCCAAGAGCTTCCTATAAACTAGGAAACCAAAATATGCACACTTGAGAGATAATTAACTATAAGCAATGTAGGAAATAATAAAGGCCCAATGAGCATACCTGAATACACCAGATATGGTAAAGTATGGAAAGAGGCCCACGTTGAGAGGAATTGCTCTCCTTTTCCTAAAGTCACCAGCATCTCTTCCACTTCTCCACACAGCAGTCAGACAAAAGCCGGCTATAGATAGATATCCATTTACTGACCATCACTCAAGTCTGCTCTCAGACTTGTTTTTCCTGCTTTACTCTGGCTGTGAATATCTATTTCTAGTTCCTCAGTTTGGCAAATTGTTTAGTCTCCTCTCTGGTTTAATGGTTAGAAGGAAATGACAACCCACTCCAGTATTCTTGCCTGGAGAATCCTGTAAACAGAGGAGCCTGGTGGGCTGCTGTCCATGGGATCGCACAGAGTTGGACATGACCAAAGTGACTTAGCAGCAGCAGCAGCAGCTGGTTTAATGAGCCTGGTTCTTTCTTGACTTTTCACTCTGCCTCTACCCCTAAGTTCCACATGTTTCATAGATACAGATTATCATTTCCCAGCCTGCTGCTGCTAAGTCGCTTCAGTCGTGTCCGACTCTGTGAGACCCCATAGACGGCAGCCCACCAGGTTCCCCCATCCCTGGGATTCTCCAGGCAAGAATACTGGAGTGGGTTGCCATTTCCTTCTCCAATGCATGAAAGTGAAAAGCGAAAGTGAAGTTGTTCAGTCGTATCCAACTCTTAGCGACCCCATGGACTGCAGCCTACCAGGCTCTTCCATCCATGGGATTTTCCAGGCAAGAGTACTGGAGTGGGCTGTCATTGCCTTCTCCATTTCCCACCCTAATGGAGTCTAAAAGCCAGATTAGTCCCTGGTCACTCCTGCCAAATAAAAGAGTATCAGAGAAAAGAGAAAAGGACAATTAATGCATGTGTCATACATCAAGGCACAGGACAACCAAATTAAAACCAATGTCAAGCAGTTAAAAGTTCAGAACTAAAGATGGAAGGGTTGGTGTTCCTCCCACTTGATCATTTCCTAAAACAGATAGTAAAAACAAGTTTTAACCAGTGTCTTGAAATCCTCTTTTAAGCAATTTAATGTTGATCAATGAGTATATTCAGAGTTCCCTAGTGGCTCAGACAGTAAAGAATCTGCCTGAAATGCAGGAGACCTGGGTTTGCTCCCTAGGTTGGGAAGATCCCCTGAAGGAGGCCATGGCAACCCACTCCAGTATCCTTGCCTGGAGAATCCCCATGGATGAAGGAGCTTGGTGGGCTAGAGTTGGTGGGGTTGCAAAGAGTCAGACATGACTGAGCGACTAAACACAACAGTGCTTAGAGTTTGGTCACTTGTCCACCCAACTCTCCTTCACTTGTCCCATGGTCTGAGTTACAGACAGTGTGCCTGTGGTCATTAACATATCGTATCTGCCCTCACGGTTTTGACTCAGATTTATTGATTCCCATTAAGGACAAAAAGAATTGACTCCTGGAGCACAGATCAAGTTCTGAACCATTACAGACACTCTTGTCTTCTCAACTAGCTTTTAAGGAAAAGTACCATGCCTTTAGTTCAGTTTTGAGAAGAAGGGAAAAGTGAAACAATAATATTTACTCTTGTACCTTTACAGTTACCATCCTCCTATGACCAAACTCCTTCATTCCACCCCCTCAGAGACTTGGAAGAATTACTATGAGAAATTCACAGAAGACAGGAGTAGGTGGGGAAGGTAAGGAAGACTAGCTGATTGTTGTAACTTACTTTCAGGAGAATGGAATCAATGCTTCCCCTGACTGTTTACATCTTAAGAAATTCTGGCAGCTCAGTTATGGGTGATGACTGAAGGATTCACTCTGTGACTCTTTTATGACCACTCAGGATGTAACTCAGGTGCTCAAAGACCAAAAAGACAGATGCTGTAAGCGATTCTGATGTGTCTGGGGACAACGGTGGTGGCCAAGCTGCCAGCAAGGTTGATGCGCTGACACAGTGCTTTAGAGCAACATCAACAGCCCCGTCTCCTAAAAGCAAAGCCTCTGCATCAGTCACAGGTTGTTATGCTGTAACATACAGATTCTTAAGGGAAAATCAAATATGTGAATCATTATCACTGACATCATTACCATTTCAGTGGCTCCCAAAGAGTCCTTTGCAGATAGAAAATAAAAACAAACATGAACTCTAGAGCCAGCATACCTGAACTTGAATCTGTACGTGACCTTTGGAAAAAAATTAATCTCTCTATATTTTGATTTCCTCATATGTAAAGTGGAGGTAATAGTACTATGTACTTCATAAGATTGCTGTAAGGACTAAATGAGATGGTGTAGGCAAAACACTCAAAGCAGGGCCGAAATGTGATAAGTGCTATTTAATGTTATCTACGTATATCGTTGTTATTAAATCCCACTTATAAATAAATCCTTATGAAATACTAGACTTAGAAAACTTCAAAAACCTCTCTGTTGTCTTCTAGAAAAATTGCCATTTCCTTAGATGAAAAAATCATCCAAGTCAGCAAACACTTAATGGAGTCTTTTTTGTTCAAGGAAGAGGGATTCAAGGAATTGGACACAAATTGTTCTAAACCTATTGCAGGCTAGGCAAATTTCTAGTAGAGTTTCACAAAAGGCAAAATCCTGTCCACACTTGAAACCTATCAGCTTGAATGCCAACCTGTGAGTTACTCTTTTTACAAAAAAGCAAACATAAACACCTGTTCCCTTCATTTGCACACACGGACAGAGTAGAGGGGCATCTGCTTGCAGGATCCAAGGCAGTTAGAACAGAGGACACAGCAGAGAACCACAGAAGCTCATGAACAATAAAAAATACATTCTAATGCAAAGCACATGAAGACCATGTCATGGAGGAGCCAAACCTCCTTTAGCCTTGCTTTGCCTATAGGCAACTTTGAGAATTTTTTCATATGCTGCAATTGATATTGTCTGCCTATGGGACAGGACCCCAGCATAAAGAAAGGACACACAGTATAAACTGTGTTGGGACAAAGACACAGAAAAAGATGAGTAGAATTTGAATGTTAAAATATTATGACTATATTTAAACAGAAAAAATACGCTAATTATAATAGAGGAAAGTTTCTCCTAGAGAACTCCTTGCTAGAGAGGTAACTAGAAGTTAGTATCAGACCAGGTTATAGTCCATGCACACATTATGATATCTTCTCTGCTTAACTGAAATGAATAGTATATTCAGAAAGTTCACATATCATAGTGTGTTCTGTTAGCCTCAGCCTAACTTACATGTTTTTAGGAAGTTCCAAGTTAAAGAACCTTCCATGAGGTGTTAAGGGAGTTATCTGAAACAGTGACACTTCCTCAGGACTAGAGCCAGGATCTTGGTGCATAAAACTGGATAAGGAGCATTTACTACAAAAGGTTTCCGTAATAGTTTGAGAGGACTAATAGTGGATTCCCACTTGAAAGTGAAAGTCACTCAGTGACTCATTCATGCTCTTTCCAACCCTGTATAGTCCATAGATTTCTCCAGGGAAGCTTTTCCCTTCTCCAGGGGATCTTCCCAAGCCAGGGATGGAAACCAGGTCTCTCCCACTGTAGGAAATTCCTTTTTTTTTTTAATTTAAACATTCTTCTTTCTTTCTTTCTTTTTTGCTTATTTATATATATGTATTTTTTTTTTAATTGGAGGCTAATCAGTTTACAATATTGCGGTGGTTTTTGCCGTACATTCACATGAATCAGCCATGTGTGTACATGTGTTCCCCATCCTGACCCTCCCTGCAGGAAATTCTCTACCAGCTGAGCCACACAGGAAGCCCAAGAACACTGGAGTGGCTAGCCTATCTCTTCTCCAGTGGATCTTCCCAACCCAGGAATCAAACCAGGGTCTCCTGCACTGCAGGTAGATTCTCTACCAGCTGAGCTATGAGAGAAGCCCACTTAAGCCTCTAGTTTTCCACTGCAGTATTATCTGCTCTTTACCTTATGTATCATTCCTATAAAAATAAGCTGGTTTCAAGATCTTCATCACTTGCTGAAATTGTATCTCTCCTTTAAAACTCAGTTCCTACCTTTGCATAGCACTATCCAATGGTCAGCCAGTGGAATAGGCACTCCCTCCCCCGTTTTACAACTGTGAGCCAGTAAAGAGTAGTCACCCTGTTGGTTTATCTTTCCTTTTTCCCCACTGAACCTTCCATATATGTGGGTGTGAGTTGTGTATGTGTTAGTCTCTCAGTTGTGTCTGACTCTTTGCAACCCCATCAACTATAGCTGGCTAGGCTCCTTTGTCCATGGGATTCTCCAGGCAAGAATATTGGAGTGGGTAGCCATTTCCTTCTCCAGGGGATCTTCCTCACCCAGGAAACACACTCTGGTCCTCCTGCATTGCAGGCAGACTCTTTAACACACGAGCTACCAGGGAAGCTTCAACTTTTGTAGTAAAGTCGCTCAGTTGTCTGACTCTTTGCGACCCCATGGACTGTAGCCTACCAGGCTCCTCCATCCATGGGATTTTCCAGGCAAGAGTACTGGAGTGGGTTGCCATTTCCTTCTCCACTCCAGGGGATCTTCCCAACCCAGTGATTGAACCCAGGTCTCCTGCATTGTAGGCAGATGCTTTTACCATCTGAGCCACCAGGGAAGTAACTAACCTTTCATATGGTATTTGTTAAATGAATTTTAACATATATTAATGCTACTACACTATGATTGCTTTATCCCATTTATGTTGCCTCTAGATATATGTATAAAAAACTAACTATGTTACAGTTCAGCTGAGTTGGCCAGAAGGTAGAAGAAATGAAAAAGGCATCAGGAACTTTGTGGGAGGTAAAGGAGCTCTCCCTCCCTAGCACTCTTGGCTTTGACTCCATGAACTTTAGCAACAACATGTGCTTTTATCCTTTTTTAAATTTTTTCTTTAAATTATGTTATTTTTAATTAAATAAATGAGTTACAAAATGTATCTTTCATGAATGGAATAAAAAAAAACTTCTTCATTTTGGGAATGATTTTGTTTCATTTCTTCTTTGATGTCTATATTACGGTGAGCAAATTCTACCACCATGCAGTAGAGGTTATGAGACAGGAGGGCTGGCCTTCTCCAAGCTGCATTCACTTACCCCACAGAACTTATCTCATGGTTCCAAGGAACAAATGGCTTTTGCTGGGCTCTTCAATAATATGATTTGCATGCTTGAAATGAGATCGCCAAAGTAATTGTAGAATATTGCTTGCCATTACCGTCATTAAAAACAGGCAGATGTAGGAGCACTCCCAGGGAAAATCTTCCTGCTGGGTTTTCATGGAGATAAGTGCACAAAATCCACTTTTGAAAAGATGTTGAATGGAATGAATTCGCCATTCACTGGCTGTCTGATGATGATTTGCTTGTTAATTGGAAGTTTAGGCTTTAGAGAAGCCTTAACAAATTTGATTGCTAAATTCAGGAGGTTTACTCTCTCCTCACAAGCCATATTCAGAGGCATAAATCCTACTTTTTGCATATGTGTCTATGTGCTCATTTAGAATCTCTGTGCAAAGAAACCAATCCCTAACCCTCTTGTCAGTGGCACTTTCTGGAACGACTTTACTGACAAACAAGGACGAAGCATTCTGTCCTTTCATTTCTCTAGGGCCCAAGAATTTGCTAGGATGCGAGAGGACAATGCTATGAGATAAGCTGAGATAAAGAGCAGAAATTTTATCAAGCGATCTTGGTGCATATGTCTGTCAACTGTCTCCCACTGTGTGGCTAATAACTGGGAGGCTGGATCCCACTTGGGGCCACCATTTCATTTCATTCCAGATCAGCTCCACTGCTGATAAACTCAAGTAAAACTTAGGGAGAGAGAGCAAGCATTTGTTTGGAAATCCTGCTGTTTTTCTTCTCTGTTCACACACAGGCTGAGTGTCCTCTGATCTAAACAATGTCAACTACCTGGCAAGGTTAGCAGCCCCCTGAGAAGGGTCTGCTTTATTTTTAATGACCACAGTTGCACATCTACAAAATGACTTTATTCATTCCTGTCATTACCTACCCAGATTAGTTTCCTCTAAGTGATGATAGGTTTATTGCCAGCCCAGGAGAATGACAAATGCCATGTGGAGCTTACATGAGCGTCATGTAAACAATGCAGACAAGAGCTCCTATGCAGTGTCAGGGAGTGTTTCCCAGATCTAACAGTTGAAGCAAAGAGTGGTCAGATAGCCTTTTCTTCCTCATAATTTCCAGTGACTTAATAGTATGGATCACTTAATAAACCTGTGCTGAACATTATTTACATAGCAAAATGATATTGGCATTTAATTACAATATAGCATTAATATACATTGGGATCAGTTCCAAGCAGAGACCTACACATAACTGCAGCTTAAATAAATATTTTATAAATTAAAATCCTCCCCATGATCCTTAGTTCTCTGAGTGTGTCAACAACACATCTAGGCACTCTTAAGTTACAAAAGCCAGGAGGAGGTAAACGTGACCCTCCAGGAGGTCAAAATCCCAGCTTCACACCCTTCTGCAGCTTATGAGACAAAGACCATTGTGGTTGCATTTATTCATTAGGTGTCGTCTGTGTGCCATGTTCTATGTAGACTCTGGGGATATAATGGTAAGGATGGTCTCTGCTTTAAAGAATCATACCATGCAACGGGGATGAAATGCAACTGAACAGTTGTATCATGAAGTTTATCAAGAATTAATTATAATAGAGAAGCATTCAGTCTGGTGTGAGTTCTAGGAAAGCCCTCCTGGTGAAAGTATTCCTTAGTAAGACACCTAAAAAATGATTAGAGTAAGTTGGGAGGAAATGGGGACAAGGACAGTTTGGGCCAAGACAAACTTCATGTAGGGAGACTCTGGTGAAAGGTATGTAACACATGCAAAGGTAGGAGACATGTCATTTACTAGAGGATCCTTGGAAGGAAGGATGACAGCCTAAGTGTCAGTCGCTCAGTTATATCTGACTCTGCAACCCCATGGACTGTAGCCCACTAGACTCCTCTGTCCATGGTATTTTCCAGGCAAGAATACTGGAGTGAGTAGCCATTTCCTTCTCCAGGGATCTTGCTGACCCAGGGATAAAACCCAGGTCTGCTTCATTGCAAGTGGATTCATTACAGGGAAGCGTGGGGAAATAGTGATGCTGATAAAGAGGTTGAAATCGGGCTTGAGGAGGAGAAGGTCAGGTTCAATTAGGGTTTTGTGTCACTGGGTCTCGGTACAATGATTGTTCAATAACTATGTACAGTACACATGCATGCAAGGATGAATGAAATATCAGGGACATATGTGAAATCCCTGCAGTGATGAAGACCAAGAAGAACTTTTTTACTTTGCTCAAGTTTGGAGAGAGAATAAGAGTTCCTACGTGTCAGTCCCATAACTCTAAAAAGGGACCAGACACAACAGCAACAGTAACAACAACAACGGTGAGAAAATACATATATTTACACTGGAGCATTGTTGAGACCATCGAGACACCACCTTAGCAGAAGAGGACCCAGAGGCTTTGCCTCTGGCTCGCCCTTAGCCCCTCTCAGAGCACAGCGACTCACCATGAGGAATAGCCTACTTCCTCAATATGGTCCAAACACTTCCTCAATATGGTCCAAACACATCATTTCTGGCTACCATGTGGGAAACAAAAACAACACTGTCCCTAATTAATTGCAAGAATCAAGTGAGTTTTCCAAAATAGTTGTAAAAGATAGGACCATACTTCAGGAGATTGGAAGGGAAACAGGAAGGTGAAGCAGGTGAAGCAAAAGAGTCGACAAAGACAGGAGGAAAAAGGTAAAGACTTGCTCACTCTTCAAGATACCCCTCTTTATAACTTCAGCTGCCCTTTTCTCACTCCAGCTTTCTAAATAATGCTCATCCTAAAACAAGGAATTTAATTGCCTATGAAATCCCAGGCACATCCCAGAGGCACAGGAATGCATCCTATCACAGGTACACGGTGTCTCTTGCCTGCTATGAAACAACAGATCACGATGAGTTTGATATGAAAATAATGCTAAGGAGACCCTTGGCTGACAAAGCAGTGATGTGAGGAGAGCAGAGTTTGGGAGAGGACTGAGTCTCATGCTACTTGAGAGCAAAGCAGGCCACTGACCCTAACAGATTGATTTCAGTCGAATATTGAATTTATTTTGAATTTCAAATTGTATAAAAGGAACATATGAGATTTTTATGCTTTAAAAAGACTGAAAAACCACACACAAACCCTGAGAGAGAGCTTGGTATTTTTCTGGACTGTTTTTTATCTATTCAAGGTTTTTAAATAGACATCAATGGCTTCCCTCCCCAAAACCCTGACACACACATATTGCACAACAGTACTATTTATTTAGGCAGTGTTTTACTATATAACTCTAGGACAAATTAGTCCCACTTTCTTTAATTTTAAATATATGGGGAAATAGTGGAAACAATGTCAGACTTTATTTTGGGGGGCTCCAAAATCACTGCAGATGGTGACTGCAGCCATGAAATTAAAAAATGCTTACTCCTTGGAAGAAAGTTATGACCAACCTAGATAGCATATTGAAAAGCAGAGATGTTACTTTGCCAACAAAGGTCCGTCTGGTCAAGGCTATGGTTCTTCCAGTGGTCATGTATGGATGTGAGAGTTGGACTGTGAAGAAAGCTGAGTGCCGGAGAATTGATGCTTTTGAACTGTGGTGTTGAAGAAGACTCTTGAGAGTCCCTTGGACTACAAGGAGATCCAACCAGTCCTTTCTGAAGGAGCTCACCCCTGGAATTTCTTTGGAAGGAATGATGCTAAAGCTGAAACTCCAGTACTTTGGCCACCTCATGCGAAGAATTGGCTCATTGGAAAAGACTCTGATGCTGGGAGGGATTGGGGCCAGGAGGAGAAGATGATGACAGAAGGTGAGATGGCTGGATGGCATCACTGACTCGATGGATGTGAGTCTGAGTGATCTCCGGGAGTTGGTGATGGACAGGGAGGCCTGGTGTGCTGCGATTCATGGGGTCGCAAAGAGTTGGACACAACTGAGCGAATGAACTGAACTGAACTGCACTCCTGTATCTTATGAACATAGAATTAAACAGAGTATTTATTCACAAGTATTAGTGGGTGGGGAGCATTGAGCAAGGTAGGCAGAACTAGTAAAGAGTTACAAAGTTTTATCCAAGGTCAACTTTGGCTATTATTACTAGAGCTGGAAATAAAAGTCAGAACTCACCCTTCTTTTTCTTGTCCTGTGCCCATTGGACCAAACTGCTCTCTATCAATAGGCAGACTGTTATGATGGATTCACATTCTACCTAGTATCAATAAAAACAAAAATCAAGTTTTAATCAAAACACATAACCAAGATCTACATTTCTCTTGGCCACAATAAATCTTCCCCAAAGGAAGCGGGCTAAAATTCTTTACATTTAAAAAATGAGCTCTGCTGGGACTCCAAATTCCAGTTCGATTTTTGAGCCAAGGCATTTTTTTTCTTTATCATGCACTTGGTGCTGTAGTGTGATAAGGGCCCCATGCAGACCATAAAACTAATTTATCATCTGTAAGGTGTACAAAGAAAATGGTAGCTGCCTACTTGTCTGCTTGACATATGAGGTCATTTTTGCCGCTAGCTTTCTAATACTGAGCAATTTTATCAGCTATTTATATACATTAATTGTGGGTACCCATATGCTCAATGTTGTATTTAATAATGCAGTGCATTGAATATGCATTCCTTAAGTTTTAGCATGCAGCAAGCATCTTGCATTTAACTATTTGGTTTGCCTATTAAAGCCCATTATTCAGCTATGCCATGTTACCTTCTCTTTCAACTGAATTTATGTTTCTTCAAATGTGGCTTACCCTGCTGAAACCCACTGAACTGGACAAGGCCACCTCACATGTCCCAAGGGCTCCAAGCAAAAACAAGCAGAGGAAGTTCCATGGTCCACTTCATAATACTCAAGCAAAAGGATTATTTGATGAATCCCTTTCCCCAAAGAACAGCAGCATATTCACGCTTCACAGTGTAAATATAAATACAGTTCTCAGGCAACAGAGACATGGGATGGTAGATAAAGTGTGAAAAATACCATGGCAAACAGCTATGCCAGAGTGATTTCGTAACTAGCAAGAGGGAATCAGTTCAAACATCCAGAGCAATCCCAACCCCTATTTTCCAAGCTCTCCCCAATTTTGCCCCCAGAAAAGAAAACAAAGTCAGATTAGTTGGATCCTTGACCGACTGATTGCTTTAGCTTGCTAGAAAAACGTATTTCCTAGTAAGGAGAAAAGAAGCCCAGAATATCACTCACCCTCTGAGATATCTTCCCACAAGCTCACATGTCATAAGTGTTAACACTTGCATCATAAAATTAACTGCTGTTGGACAAGAACTTAAATGACCCTGATCAAAGACAGACAATTTCTATGGGTATAATAATCTATAAAGTATTATCCCTTAAATGCTTTGGTTCAGAATAAATTTTCAGAGTAGCTTTTGTTACCCAGAACAAAGGAAAGGTATAGTTTTGATCCGAGAAAAAAAAAAATCAAGGAAGCCAAACCCAAGTAAAATGCAGCAGATGAAGGACCAGTCTAGGCAAAGTCAGCATAAATGCCCAGGAGCTGAGGTGGACAGGTGACCAAAGAGAAGGGAAGGTCCTGACCTGGCAGTCTGGGTGGGGGACAGTCACATTTTTTTTTTTACCCAAGTCTGTGATCTGCATCTATTTCTTTCAGATACTTGGCATTTAAGTGTGTTCAGAATTCTTGACACATCTGGATAACTTGAAACAACACAGCAAGGAAATAAAAAATCATTCCTAAAGGAAATCAACCCTGAATATTCATTGGAAGGACTGATGCTGAAGCTGAAGCTCCAATATTTCAGTCACCTGATGTGAAGAGTCAACTAATTGGAAAAGATCCTGATGCTAGGAAAGACTGAGGGCAGGAGAAGAAGGGGGTGACAGAGAATGGCGTGGTTGGATGGCATTAGAGATTCAATGGACATGAGTTTGAGCAAACTCTGGGAGATGGTGAAGGACAGGAAATCCTGACGTGTTGCAGTCCATGGGGTTGCAAAGAGTCAGACATGACTGAGCAACTGAACAACAAAAGTCCAGAATACATAAAGACCTTCTACAATTTAACAACAACAAAAGGAAATAACTCAGTTTGAAGATGGGCAAAGGATTTAAAGAGACATTTTCTCAAAAATATGAGCTTCCCTGGTGGCTTAGAGGTTAAAGCATCTGCCTGGAATGCGGGAGACCCGGGTTCAATCCCTGGGTGGGGAAGATTCCCTGAAGAAGGAAAATAGCAACCCCCTTCAGTACTCTTGCCTGGAGAATCCCATGGAGGGAAGAGTCTGGTAGGCTACAGTCCATGAGGTCCCAAAGAGTCGGACATGACTGGGCGAATTTACTTTCACTTTTTCAAAAATATACAATCAACAAGTACATGATAAAATGCTCAATATAATGAATTATTAGAGAAATGCAAATCAAAATCACAATGAAATACCACTTCACACCCAATAGGATCTCTTTTATTATGAAACAAGCAAAAGTAGAAAATAATGTGTGGTTGAGGATATAAAGGAATTGGAACTCTTGTGCACTGTTGGCGAAAAGGTAAGCAACAGCCTCTGTGGAAAGAAAATAGCTTGGCAATTCCTCACAAAAATTAAGCAAAAAATCATCAAATGATTCAGCAATCCCACTTCCAGGTATATACCCAAAAGAATCGAAATCAGAGACATTTGTACACTCAAGTTCATTACAGTGCTATTCACAATGGCCAAAAAGTGGAAGCAACCTTAGCATCCATCAGTAGATGAATAAACAAACAAATTGTGATGTATCCATACCATGGAATGCTATTCAATCTTAAAAAGGAAGGAAAACTGGCAATTGCTATAACATGAATGAATCTGAAGAAATTATGCTCGGTGAAAGAAGCCAGACACAAAAGAACAAATGCTACATGATTCCACTTTTTTGAGGTACCTAGACTAATCAAGTTCATAGAAACAGAGAGTAAAATGGTGGTTGCCAGAAGTTAGAGAGAGGGGAAAGGGGGAGTTTGTGTTTAATGAATACAGAGTTTCCACTAGGAAAGATGAAAAATTTCTGGGAATGTATGGTAGTGACTGGGCTTCCCTGGTGGTGCTAGTGGTAAAGAACCTGCCTACAAATGCAGGAGATATAAGAGACATGGGTTAGATCTCTGGGTTAGGAAAATCCCCAGAGGAGGCACGGAAACCCACTGCAGTATTCTTGCCTGGAGAAACCATGGACAGAGAAGCCTGGTGGGCTACAGTCCATGGAGTTGATGCAACTGAAGCAACTTAGCATGCACATGATTGTTGCACAGCATTGTGAATGTATTTAATGCCACAGGACTGTATATCTTAAAATGGTTAAAATAGTAAAGTTCTACATTTCACCACACACACAAAAAAAAATGATAATATAAGGGAGATCATCTAGGAATGAGACTCACAGACCTTAGCTGTGAATCACTTCCAGTGTCTCCGTAGAAAGTGTGAAGTCAAAAACAATAACCATTTAACACATGAATCACTTTAGCAGACACTATGAATTATATGTTTCAGATAAAAATACTGAATCACAAAAAGGCTAAGTAATCTGTCCAAGGTCTTCTGCAGTTTCATTCCTATGCCAGCAACCTCCCCAGGAAATCTATAGAAACATTGCCAAGAATACTGTGCACACACTCTGGTCCCCTTGTGTGCCTGACCATGAAACCTTCCACAATAGCCTAATACCTTCCCTACTTCAACTCCCTGTCCCTCCCTTCTTTTCCCACTTTCTACTGAGCAGACCTACTCAGATGTATGATCCTTGTCTAATTGTTTTGCCTTTGCCCCATCTTTCTCTTTAGACTTTGTTTTGAGCACTGTGCCTTCTGGTCTGTCTTATGTAATTATGATAGCTACAGGCTGAGGAGAATTCTTGCTCAATGAATTCATGATTCCATTGACTCTGAACACTGATGCCCTTCCAACATGTTCCTAGAAGAGATGGAAAAATAGATGTCCATTTGCTTCAGAAAAACACTTCATTCTCCAGCTTATTGTCATTATATTCCACTCAATGCCATACAGAGCCATAGTGGAGCCTGAGGTAAAAGAAAATATCTGTAATACTGTTCCTGCCTTATATTACAATGTTGATATTTTGTTCATCACTGATTTTTGCATTGATTTTGACTTTTCAAAATATTGCACAAAAGTATGACTATCTTGATTCTTGGAGTTTTTTGTGTGCTAAGGTGCTTCAGTTGTGGCTGACTCTTTGTGACCCTATGGACTGTAACCCACCAGGCTCCTCTCTATCCATGGGATTCTCCAGACAAGAATACTGAGTTGCCATATTCTCCACCAGGGTTTCTTCCCAAACCAAGGATCAAATCCGAGTCTCCTGCAGCTCCTGCATTGCAGGTGGATTCTTTACTGCTGAGCTACCTGGAAAGGCACCTCACCCTAAAGTGAAGAGTGAAACTGAAAGTCGCTCAGTGGTATTTGACGCTTTGTGACTCCTTGGACTATCCAGGGGATCTTCCCAACCCAAGGATCGAACTCAAGTCTCGTGCATTGCAGGCAGGTTCTTTACCAACTGAGCCACAAGGGAGGCCCAGGAACAGTGGAGTGGGTAGCCTATCTTCTCCAGGGGATCTTCCCTTCCCAGGAATGGAACCAGAGTCTCCCGCACTGGAGGTGGATTCTTTACCAATGGAGCCACCAGAGAAATCCACCTCTCCCTAAACCTGACCCTAAATCTCTTCGTGACCAAAAAAAAAAAAAAAGAAGAAGAAAGAAAGAAAGAGAAAAGATAAAGGAAAAACAGAAAATCAGAAGCTGCCTTCTCTGAATCAGCTACTAAAGTAAAGTAGGGAAGTCAGGTGCCAGTCAAGTGTTTTAGGGATAAAAGACGAGAAGGATCAGCTATCACCCTAAGTATTAATAGAAAAGAGCCCAGAGTAAATGTCTTTCATGTACCTTTTTGACAAGATCGTTTCAACCTAAAATCAAAAGCTTATATTTAAACACCATAAATTGCATATCTATGAAAAATGAAGTCCCTACAGGCTAACTTTCTGCATTTTTGTTCTCTTTAAAGAAAGTATTAGAGCAATTTGGACTGTCTTCTTAAAAGATTTTTATTGTTTGTGATAGGTAGCAGGAAGCTATCAACTGAATATGTAGCCAACAGGTCAGAAAGAAGCAATGCTGCTTGACTGCTAAATATGTCAGTTCTGTCTTCAACTGACCAGAGGCCCGTGCGTGGGTCTTTATCTTTATGTCTATGTGTGTATGTGTGTGTATTTTGCATTTCTTACCCCAGGCTTTGTTTATCAGCTTGCAGCCAAACAACCTGAAATAGCTTTGTTTTCTAAGCATTATAGAGCTTTTCTCTTTGACTATGACATCTGTCTGGAGACCTGGCAGAACATCCTCCCACTTGATGACAATGGGATAAGCAAGTCTGCTCTCCCCTTTCCAGGGGATGCATTTGGAATCAGCTTGAGGATGCTCTGGTCAGATCTCAATGTGCAGGGCTGTTGGGAGAGGAAAACTGTCTCTTCCTTCCTCAGGCAAGGCAAATGCCATCACACTGCAGGCTCAGTGGGAGAGTGGAGATAATGAGGTGTTTTGAAACAGCAGACATCGTCAGAAAGACAGAAATTGGGAAAAGGAGGAATGGAACACAAAATGGGTCTCGGTTTGGGTTAAGCAAGGGAGATGAGACAAAGAAGTGCGTTATGAATTATTTACCACTGGATATAGTTTAGTTTTGATCCGAGTCCTAATTGTGAGTTGTCTTGGTGTGCATGAGCTGAAATAAAAAAGAGTTGCCAACTCTTCTGACTGTGTATTCCCCTGGACACACATATACACTGATGTTCTTTAAAGGTTATACAAAGGCCAAGTTTAGATTCACTTATGAAGTGTATAATTCAACAGGTACTGGGATATGATCCACCAATAAATATCTTTCTCATCATGGGATAAAGAGAATAAAGCAAAGAGAATTCTATCATTGGAGATGAATTAATTTGGGTTAATTATTGTCTTCTCACTTGGTCATTTTAATTTAAAAGAAAAAGTATTCAAAGCAAAAGGTAGCATTTATTAGGTGCACATTGAAGTATCTCCAAAAGGCTATTATATTAAGTCTTTAATATTTAAAAAGTCCATACATCCTCATTTATCCAAGCCAGTCTTGGATTATGCCTATTGTCCTGAAATAATTAATAGTAACCTCTTTCATGCTTAAAATTTATATAAATAATAAATTGTATTCACTCTATAAAAATCATACTTTCATCCATTAGTTTGCTATTCTCAGTAACAGAAGAGACCCTGGAGAAATGACGACAGTGGGCCTTTGGTTACATAGATGTGCTGGTAAGAGAAAATTAATAAGTGAGAACTAAAGGTAAAGTCACCTATTTTATAATTTTGCTTCAGTCTTGGTCTGATCTGGGATATTTATTCTACCCCTGCCTGGTTCCCAGCCCTTCCCTCATCACACATAAAATGTAATGTAGTACCTCCCCCATCTTGTTATAACCACTCTATTAATTAAAATCAACCAAGAAAAAGCATGCAAGAGCTATGCAATACACATGTGCAGAAGACTGTGTATATAATCTGCTAAGCAGAAACCTCTGAAGGGTACAAAAGGCCAAAATGGCCACCCCTGCTGCTAGCAGAAGAGGAGTTAGAGAGAAAAAGGGGGAAAAAAAAAAAAAGCTGAAAAACTCAGAGACTCAGTAATAGTTCCACAAGGAATGAAAAGTTGCTCTTGGCATTCGTTCAGCCAGTGTTAATAAAGCAGCTCTCAGAGCAAACTTAACTTCCCCTAGACACTTCCCTTGCCCTTTAGACTAGGTCAGGTACTCCTGCAAGTTTTTCCATAATACTTCAGAGTTTCATTCTTCTAACCCTTGCCACGCTTTCATGGTGTTATGCTGTTATTTTTAAATTTCCCATCCTTCAGCTGAAATATAAAGCTCAAGATCATTAAAAATATTTCACATGACAGACAGTGGTCAAAGTGCACGTGTGCATGCTCAGTCGCTAGAGCTGCGTCCAACTCTTTGCAGCCTGATGTACTGTAGCCCGCCAGACTCCTCTGTCCACGGGATTCTCCAGGCAAGAATACTGGAGTGGGTTGCCATGCCCTCCTCCAGGGGATCTTCCTGATTCAGGGATGGAACCCATGTCTCTATCTCTTATGTCTCCTGTATTGGCAGGTGGGTTCTTTACCACTAGTGACACCTGGGAAGCCCAGTGATCAAAGTATTTTGTAGTAATTCAATGAATCTTCCAGGTCTTCTCATCAGTGATTTCTTTCTTCTGATTAAAACAAACAAAAACAGACTCAAGCAGATTTCTCCAGGTCATACTTTTCTAAGAGGTAGAATTACTTTAGTATTTGAATTCAGATCATGTTTGAATCACTACGCTACTATATCACCTGCTTTAGAGAACAGAAATCAAGTTTTCCTATTTTGGGCCTCTGTTGTTCAAAAACTAGAAAAGATGCTTTCACCATAGTTAAGACACAATAATATTTCTAAAATGTATGAATTAATGACTATGTTTTATATGCCAAGCACTATGGAAGATACCATTCCAAAAGAGCCAAATAAGTCTCCTTAGGCACATCTCCTGCCTTGAGAAACTCAAGCCCCAATGAAATAGGCAACACCTAGTCAGTACAGTGAAGACTCAGAGTGGACGCTTTTCATCTTTGTTTCACATATTTTAAGTTCAATAATCTTGTTGTTAACCATAAAATAGGTTATTCTGATTGAGCTCAAATTTAATGTGGTGTTTTAATGAAAGTATTATGATAGAAAAAATTTAGAAGAATCACAAGAAATGTGCTAGACTCAAAAGTCATGAGTTGTTTTCATTGATGTCACAGTATAAATGCTGAAGAAAAATTGTTATGCTGCTTTTCATTCCTCTTAAAGATGATGCATTTTCCTTCAATAGCAGCCCAGTGAGCAGACAGAGCTATGGACAAGAATAATTGGGAACAGCTCTGGGGAGAATATGGAACAAGGCTAGATAGGTCAGAATGAATGATATACTGTGATACTCATTTTATGCTGTGATTTTAAAATTACATGTTATGTTTTAAGGTTTTTTAAAATTCTAACTTTTAATGAATAACTAGAAAGGCGTTATAACACATGAGAATGAAAGAAATCATATATAAGAACATGAGAACCATCAGTTTGGGGAACTTGGAGAAGAAAAGGCTGACTGCAGTCAATAGTAAAGAATTGTGGGTGAGAAAATAAAAGGATAAGATAATGCTGGGGTTAAATGAATTAGAAATGAGAAGTCACCCTTAGAGTTCGTCTGTGGGAAAGTGTTTTATATTATGATAAACAGCTATTCTTTCCATTAATACAGAAATTTTTCTAGTTATAAACATGCCTAAAATTATGTACTATGCCTTAAATCTTCTGTTGCTTGCCAATACTCTAACATGAATTCTCAACAGTTAAAAATGTCTTTCAGTTTCCCCAAATCTCCAGCTTCATGCCAAATCTATCTCCACCACACTGACACCATGATGACTGACATTGGTTTTGATTTGACATTTCAACTGTTGAAATACACAGGCACACTCACCCACACTCACATACACAGAACCTTCAACTTGAGATTTGATTGGCATCAGTCATTTTATAACTTGTCTCTTGGGGATTGGACCAATGGACCTTTTTAAAGCTTGCCTATTGAACTGATCCTTCTGATCTAGACGCATAATTCATACTTGCTAATCTTCGGATCCTTCCTTACTCTTAACAAGCCTGTCAGATTTTCCTCCACTGAAATATTTTTACCTCTAGGTAAAAGAAGATTTAAAATGTTATTTCTAATTTCTTTTCTTGATTTTTGTGAGAAAAAAAATCATATAAATGCATCAAAGAAGTAATTATTCCAACCTGATTAGTTAATTTCCCCAAAGGAATATAGACATCACCATGCTTGTGAATTGCATTTTAAAGGTACATAAGGCTTCAATAAAACTCAGTAATCAACCTCATAAAATGTTAGATTTGAAAAGTTCCTTAAAGTTTAATACAACCTTCTGTCTAGTAAAAGTATCTCCATGTTGTCTCTCAAATAATTAGTCCCTGTTTGAACATTTTCTGTTAATAAAAGTTATTTTGAAGGCCAATCCCATTTGAAGTAACTCCAACTCTTGAAAGTTCTTCCTTACTTAATATTGAATCAACCTCCCCCTACTCGCTAGTTTTGTCATCTGGAGCCACATAAAGTTAAGTCCTATCTTACTTCCATATGATAGCTCATTGCTGAACTAAGCTGGACGTCTACAATTCCAAATACACATATCTTCCTCATCCTGAACCTCAGGACAATCTCACCCGCTGCTATTCTTTACCACCTCTCACATTTCCCATAGTCACCCCACAATGTCCACCGTGGAAGGTTCTGTGATCATGCTTGTAAGTTCTTTCAGAATAAGAACTTTTGCTATCTTCTTGTCTAATTTCCTCTTTTTCTTGCAATATGATCTTCATTTTTTTCAGTTTGAAAATCATTTTCTAAATGAAAACAAAGTATTCCCTGAACAGAAAATAAAATAGCCACTTATTGAAAGCCTGATGTGTGTCAGGCACTGTACAAAAGGTAAGGATGGGAAAGACATAAGATGGTAGAAACACAATACCCTCAAGAAATTGCAGTCTACTGGTGGAAAGAGACAGTTTATACATACATATATATATATATATATATATATATATATATATATTCAAAATGATATATGCTATTCTTACAAATGACTCAAGCAATTTATAAACATACAGAACTACATGATTTCTGTCCAGTAAAAAAGGAGATATTCTCTGTCAGGTGAAGGCACAAAGGTAACATATAAAAAGTCACAATACTAGGAACTATAAATCACAATTTTTATAATAGCTAAACTGTATGTACATCTTTGATGTACAGTAATAATGACCTCTTCATATATGGTTCCAAATCTCTACCCATCTCAGGATATAATTTATCCCATAAGCTTCTGACAGGATGTTTCCTGTACACAGTTCTCCCAAACCAAAATCCATCAATGTTTCCTCATTATTTAAGAGGTAAAATACAATAATATGAATTCCCCAACTATCTTTATCCTTAATTGATACTACTCCTCTACTTATGTCCTTCACTCCAGTACATTTAAGAAGATTACAGTTTCAAAGGGTTCCAATTCTGACTTTAATCCCTTTAATCCTGGTGTGTTAAAATTGCCATGTTACTGCTTCTCTTAGCACACCCACTTCTTAGGGAACTAACTTTACCCTCAGAGCCTGGAAAGTGCAGCTTGTGGCTCCAGCCCCAGGTTGAGCATCCATCCCCTGGCTGGCAATGAGACTAGATCTTATCGGAATTTACACAGTCATCAGCTGGAAGTTCTTAAACTGGGAGGTCATGTTGTCAGTTAGACTAGCCAGCAAGACAAATGGAAGGCAAGTACAGGGAAAAATTAAAGACACCAGGCAGGACATGAGCAGCAGAATCTAGCTGAGTGAAGGAAGAAAAAGGCTCACACATGCATGAGTGGAAGCCAGAGGCTACATACCTCCACAAGTGATTGAGAGAGGAGCCTCTGTTCATATCTTGGCTATTCCAGTCCTTTCGTGGTTGCCTGAGCAGGACCTAGTTTTGTGAACTTTCTCAGCTGCAATAGTGCCTGCTATGTCCTTTCAATAAAATTACTTTATACCTGAGCCAGAGTTAGTGGGCTTCAGTTCCTTGCAGTAAAGTAATCCTTGACTAAAACACACTTATAGGCTCTACTCACATTTCTCTTGGAGTCCAGCTTGCCCTTGATCATTTGACACCAGCACAGCTTCCAAAATTTTGTGCAGGAGAAAAGCATGTAAGTATGATTAAACAAATGGTAATGTGCTGATTTTTAAAAATTTTATTCAGTGCTCAAAGTTAAACAAATAAAGAAAGAGAGCTGCATGTTAGTTTCTTTGCATAATAAGGATGTGGAAGTGTTTAAAACTAGAGCTTGATAAAAAGGGGCGAAAATGAAGTCAAGGGATTTGTGTACTTTATCTTTGAAAAAAATTAAAAAGCAAGATACTGTCTGAGTGTTATGATATGTGGTAGCATAAAATCTTGAGCTACAGAAAGAAGTTTCAGAGTACACCACACTTAACTGAAGAAATAACTGATTCACATGGATAACAAGAGTCCTAAACCAGTGGATACTTTTCTTGTTGACTGTACTGTTTTACTACAAAGTTCCCATTAGACTGCCAAGTTGAGAGCCATCATGACCTAGAAGAGAGGACACAGTGGAACAAGTAAGGAAAAGAAATAGAACTCTTTTACCAAAAAAAAAAAAAAAAATCAGTCTTATAAGGTCCTCTGATTATTTTGTTTAACACTTATGCCTTTCCAAGCAAAAATCCATATACACACACTTATCAGGGAGAAAAATATATTTTAATAAAAAGAATGTAACAGTAAGAGTCAGAGTCTCATTCCCATCTGTTAGACAAAAACACTTACATGGCCTCTACCAACAAGTTGAAATAAGAATAAAATGTGAATATGGGGGAATTTTGCATTTTTTTTAATTGCCTTTAAAAAGGCTCTATGCATGTAATATACTATTAAGTGTTAGTTGCAAATTTCTCTTATTTTGCAAACTGGAAGGAATAAGGAATAAAATAATATGCTTCCCCTATTTCCTTTAGAAGTTTGAAAAGTAGTAATTATAAAACTTCAGATGAATCCAAAGTTTGTTCTTCCATAACCTTCTCACTGCATCCTGCCTCTTTGAATGTCAATGAGTATACTTCAAAATTATTCCTGTCAATTATAAAGGTTCTAATCTTTGCATTGATTTTTACATGCACAGACCAATAGCAGGAGATGACCCAATAATTAATATTGGGAAACTGAATTGCTTTTTTTCCCTAGGCATTTAGCCTTAGCTATAGAAATGTTTCTCTTTTATCAATACTATGTTTTTTTTTTTTTTTTTCATTTCTGTTTTTTTTTTTTTTTTTAATTTATTTATTTATTTATTTATTTATTTTTTAATTTTAAAATCTTTAATTCTTACATGTGTTCCCAAACATGAACCCCCCTCCCACCTCCCTCCCCATAACATCTCTGTGGGTCATCCCCATGCACCAGCCCCAAGCATGCTGTATCCTGCGTCAGACATAGACTAGCGGTTCAATTCTTACATGATAGTATACATGTTAGAATGCCATTCTCCCATATCATCCCACCCTCTCCCTCTCCCTCTGAGTCCAAAAGTCCGTTATAGACAGCTGCGTCTTTTTTCCTGTCTTGCATACAGGGTCGTCATTGCCATCTTTCTAAATTCCATATATATGTGTTAGTATACTGTATTGGTGTTTTTCTTTCTGGCTTACTTCACTCTGTATAATCGGCTCCAGTTTCGTCCATCTCATCAGAACTGATTCAAATGAATTCTTTTTAACGGCTGAGTAATACTCCATTGTGTATATGTACCACAGCTTTCTTATCCATTCATCTGCTGAGGGACATCTAGGTTGTTTCCATGTCCTGGCTATTATAATCAGTGCTGCGATGAACATTGGGGTACATGTGTCTCTTTCAATTCTGGTTTCCTCGGTGTATATGCCCAGCAGTGGGATTGCTGGGTCATAAGGGAGTTCTATTTGCAATTTTTTAAGGAATCTCCACACTGTTCTCCATAGTGGCTGTACTAGTTTGCATTCCCACCAACAGTGTAGGAGGGTTCCCTTTTCTCCACACCCTCTCCAGCATTTATTGCTTGCAGATTTTTGGATCGCAGCCATTCTGACTGGTGTGAAAATATCAGCAAGGTGAAAAGACAGCCTTCTGAATGGGAGAAAATAATAGCAAATGAAGCAACTGACAAACAACTAATCTCAAAAATATACAAGCAACTTATGCAGCTCAATTCCAGAAAAATAAACGACCCAATCAAAAAATGGGCCAAAGAACTAAATAGACATTTCTCCAAAGAAGACATACGGATGGCTAACAAACACATGAAAAGATGCTCAACATCACTCATTATCAGAGAAATGCAAATCAATACTATGTTTTTATATTTATCCCATTTTGTATCTGAGACAAATTCTCTCATATAACAACACATTGGTTTTAACTCATCAAATAGAGGTTGAAACCTACTGCAATTTTTTAAACAAGGCGGATCCTTATGCAGTTATATCTAAAATATCATATGCAAATAGATTTTAAGTATAAAGTACATTCTTCATCCATAGATTCTTTCTCATATATTCTCTAACATTGGTGTAATTTCCTCCAAAGGCTTGTTTTTGATGAGTAGTTCTGTGTGTCCAACACTGTGTGAAGCACTGCAGAAATAAAAATGAACAAGAAATTGTCTCTTTGGTGACTTCACAATCCACTGAGTGGAGAGAGACAAGCATAAGGAACCCGTCATGATCTGTACCATAGATGGAACACCAAATGCAGTAGTTAGTTCTCTTTCAAAATGCAGTGGGGCCGGCTCACTCTGACTTAGATAATGCTTTTCTTCCCAAACTCATTCAGTGACTTGACATTGGGATCTCAAAATCTACTATGGTGAGAATATTTACACCATGGAAATAGACAAATGAACAAAACAAAAACCCCCCTTCCTAAGGAACCATTTGTTAAACATTTACCCACACCACTGTCATTAAACCTTCCCAGGAGATTCTTTTAAATTTATAGAATGATGGGGCTGAATCAGGGGAGCTAACTTTAAAAATCCATCACTATATTGTGTGCCACAACACAGGGCTTCCCTGATAGCTCAGATGGCAAAAATCTACCTGCAATGCAGGAGACCCAGGATCTATCTCTGAGTTGGGATGATCCCCTGGAGAAGGGCATGGCAACCCACTCCAGTATTCTTGCCTGAAGAATTCCATGGACAGAGGAGCTTTGATGGGCTACAGTCCATGGGTCACAAAGAGTCAGACATGACTCAAGTGGCTTAGCACACCTCACGTGCGACCACAACACAACCAAGGAAAGGCTTTTATAAACTGCATTTGTTTTTATGTATAATTATTTAACAATTGCTATACAAGGTCAGTTGTTTGGAAGAATGGAACTTTGCTAATTTTAATTATTTGGACAGTGATCAAACTGGCCAAGAAGCAGTAATAGCTGGCCATTTAAATGAACAAATCAAGACAATAACTACATACCAACTAGATAATTTTTGTCATTAATTTCTATTCCAGTATTTTCAAAGGATAAGAAAAACATCTCCTAGTGCTTTGGGGTTTTCATGCTATCATAGAAGTTTGAAATGTGTAGGGAATTATCACAAAATAATCCTCAGGGATAATACTTTTTCTTTGAATAGACATGGTTGGATAGTTAAAAAACTGACTGACAGTTCAAATACAGATGAACTCTTCATTAGGACAGAAAATAAAATACAGGCCAACAGATGACAAAACTGAGCTTACCACGGGTCAAAAGTCACAAGAGTTTCACATACAACTTATCAGTGACCACTATGAAGAAACTTATCATGTTGATCTGGTTCTCTCTCCTTAGAGAGCTTCAGCCTGTGATCTTACCCAGGCCACAAAGTTTTTTATTACTTTTTTTATTGTTACAGAATATAGGGTCAGTAGAAGAAACCTCAAAAAGATAAGGTAAAAGAAGTAAAGAAAATAGAAATATAAGCTTGTTATTTAAAATAATCCCTAATAATGTAATTTGTGTGTATATATATGTATGTATATGCCTATATATTTTTATATTTATATATGTGTGTGTATATATATACATAATATAACATGGGAGACCTCGGTTTGATCCCTGGATTGGAAAGATCCCTTGGAGAAGGGAATGGCTACCCACTTCAATATTCTGGCCTGAAGAATTCCATGGACTGTATAATTCATGGGGTCGCAAAGAGTTGAACGCGACTAAGCGACTTTCACTTTTACTTGATATTTTATAGATAGAGATAATATAGTCGTCAAATTTGAAACTTCTTTTGTAAATTGTATGCATATTTCCATGTTATTACACATTATTCCTTATATTAGAAATGTAAGTTGTTTCCAATTTTTTTCCTATAATAATATAAAGATGACCATCCATAAAGTTAATCTTTACACATGCATATTGAGCATACAATTATTTCTTTAGGTCAAATTCTTTAAAATGACAGATTGAGGTCAAAGGGTAAAGAAAAAAAATCTAAATGTTGACAAATATTGACAAATTTTTGTTCCATAAGAGTTGTATCAATTTTACCTACATCACAATGTATGAGTACCATTTTCCTATATCCTCACCAAAATTACAACTTATTTTAAATATTGTTTCTTGTAATAATTGAAAAATCTTACCTTTCTTTCATTTAAATTCCTTTTAAGCATAAATTCGGTTAAACAAGTTTTCATAAGCTCACCAGTCACTTTCAAGTGTAAGTTCTTTGTGAATTTCCCATCCATATTTTTTGACCAAAATTTTTTGATGAAGGTAGTATCTTTCTATATAGCAAGCAAAAGAATTATTCTAACTACTTAGAAATATTTTCTCAATGTGACAAGAGAACAAATTTTAGGGTCCATATTATTTTGATGTTACTTTCCTTATGATATTTACCTTTTATAAACAAATTCATTTATTTTTTATTGTCTACAGAATTAATTCATCCTCTCAACTTACAAATGTATAAAAAATAATAATAATGATAATAGTGATTATGATTATTATAAATAATAAAGCACAAGCTGTAATCAAGATTGCAAGGAGAAATATCAATAACCCCAGATACGCAAATAACACCACCCTTATGGCAGAAACTGATGAGGAACTAAAGAGCCTTTTGATGAAAGAGAAAGAGGAGAGCAAAAATGTTGGCTTAAAACTCAACATTCAGAAAACTAAGCTCACGGCATCCAGTCCTGTCACTTCATGGCAAATAGATGGGGAAACAATGGAAACAGTGACAGACTTTATTTTCTTCAACTCCAAAATCACTGCAGATGGTGACTGTAGCCATGAAATTAAAAGATGCTTGCTCCTTGGAAGAAAAGCTATGCCAAACCTAGACAGCATATTAAAAAGCAGAGACATTACTTAGCTGACAAAGGTCCATCTAGTCAAGGCTATGTTTTTCCATTAGTCATGTATGGATGTGAAAGTTGGACCATAAAGAAAACTGAGCACCAAAATGATGCTTTTGAACTGTGTTGTTGGAGAAGACTCTTGAGAGTCCCTTGGACTGCAAAGAGATCAAACCAGTCAATCCTAAAGAAAATCAGTCCTGAATATTCATTGGAATTACTGATGCTGAAGCTGAAGCTCCAATACTTTGGCCATCTGATGCAATGAACTGACTCATTGGAAAAGACCCTGATGCTGGGAAAGATTGAAGGTGGGAGGAGAAGGGGACGAGAGAGGATGAGATAGTTGGATGGCATCACCAACTTGATGGACATGAGCTTGAGCAAGCTCCAGGAATTGGTGATGGACAGGGAAGCCTGATATGCTGCAGTTGATGGGATCTCAAAGAGCTGGTCATAACTGAGCAACTGAACTCTATTATTATAAAATTTTATACAACATGTAGGGCTTATAGGACATTACAAAATACAGGTATAAATCACTTAGCAGTGTTGTACTCCATATGTAAGTTGCTATATATTATAGGAGTCATTACAAACCAAATTTTAATATACTTAAAAGAAAAATTAAAATTATTTCACAATGATAACATAATGTAACAATCAGTTAATGATTGTTAATGTGTCTTAGGTAATAAACAAAAGTTTAAGATTTCTAACTACTATTGTCTTATTTCTAAAGATAAGACTTAATGACTTAACTATGTTTAAGACTGTGAAAATTTAGTTATGGGACTAGCATAAAATTTGTCCTCCCCTGCCTTTGCTGTAACTACCTTATGAAAATTGATTACAATAAGCGATTATTTGCTCACATCTGTTTTTGTGACTCATGAGCAAGAGATTTCCCTTAGCTGATGATAACACATCATAACTGCTCCAGATACATTGTTCAAAGGAAGTTATATCATTTTAAGTTTCCACAGAGGACAGGCTAATCATATAAATAAATTATACATGGGTACAGGAAATTGCATAAAACTGGACAAATTGAGTTTAAGAGAAGAAAACATAATTGTGTAATTTTAGGAAGGAATAAATATTGACCAAAATGCACATTTTTACAAGCAATTGTATCTATGATCAGCAACAAACATGTTTCTTGATCAATATTTGTAGTTTGATTCATTTCCTGCCATATAGAACTTGATGGGCTCGTCAATATACATGAAGATTTAAAAAACGAAAGAGAGAAGATTGCTTCTAAAATAATTTTTTTTTCTAAAAGTTTCTCCTTTTTTCCCCATATACTTCCTAAATGTGTGCAGGAGCAGTAGTACAAGGAAAGGTGGGGTCTGCTGAAAGAGAAGAATGTCTTCGAGACACAGTTGAGGAATAGAAAAGCTTCTAAGATCTTGAACTTTGGTGAAAGATTTTTTTGAACTAAGAATAACATGGGTATAAGACTGAAAAACACATTATCTTGTTATAAAATGGTAATGAGTCTGAGAAATTATTGATCCAGAAGGTTTAAGGAAATTGAGGTATAGTGGGAAATGATACTAAAGGATGGTGTCATGTTTTTGAGACTCTTGAATGCAATACTATGTTCACAAGATCTTATATTTTTAAAATGGAAAGTAAAAAAAAAAAAATAGTGAACAGAGGAATATCAACACTGCAATAGCCCATGAGTATATAGATGTGTTTGCAAGTGTGAAAACTGCAATATGGACAAGCAAATGGTCAAAGGAGAGCCAAAGAATGAACATTACACAGAAACCTCTAGACATTTTCCAAAGCACAATAATCCTCAGTGACCTTTTCAAAATAAAGAATTTCAGCATTAAGGATGAACTTTATGACAAAATGCAAATCTAATTAAGAAGTGATGACTTTCAAAAGTTGTCTCACAGCATTGTCATCTCCATCTGTGAGCCAATACCTAAGATTAGAGTTGTTTTGATGGTAAAGATTCCTTGATCAGTACGACTCTTCAAGAATGGGGTTCAGGGCCAACTAATTGGGATTCGAAGGAGAGGCTGACCACTATTGCCATCAACACACATGTGGTGACCTCTGGATCTCACGAACACAGACATTTCTGTTCAGAACAAGGGGAAAGAGTGGAAACTCACTTAGAAGTCAGACTGTAAAAAAAAAATAGTATCAATTCCTGTAGGAATAAAAAATCAACATCAGTGGAGATTACACAAAGAAGAAAATAGAATTATTTTGGAACATTTTTTTTAATAGTCCCAACATATCAAACTATAAAATAAGGTGATCTCTGAGCATAAGAGGTGAACCCCTAGGCAGAGATGGTTCCATAAACCAGAAGGGGATTGAAGACAGAGAATTCCACAACATCTGTCTGCATCCAACTGAGTATGAACTCAAACCTGATTTGAACAGCTGGAGAGCCACTTGCTGGATAAGACATTATTTTCTGCAACAACCTGTCCCTTCTACTAAGTGAAACTGAAAGTCTCTCAGTCGTGTCTGACTCTTCGCAACCCCATGGACTACACAGTCCATGGAATTCTCCAGGTCAGAATACTGGAGTGGGTAGCCTTTCCCTTCTCCAGAGGATCTTCCCAACCCAGGGATCAAACCCAGGTCTCCCTCATTTCAGGAGGATTCTTCACCAGCTGAGCCACAACAGAAGCCCAAGAATACTGGAGTGGTTAGCGTATTTCTTCTCCAGCGAATTTTCCTACCCTGGAATCTAACTGGGGTCTCCTGGATTGCAGGCGGATTCTTTACCAACTGAGCTATCAAGGAAGCCCAATAACCCTTCTGCTAAGTTTATTGAAAATAATGGATGTGTAGGTGCACACTAGGGCAGCCCCCAGAGACAGATGCAAGAGGAAAGAATGAGAAGAAAAGGAAGAACTGTCAAGCATTTCTTCCTTCTGAATAAGCAAAAAAAGAAGACAGAGCTCCTTCTTTACTTGGGACTTCTTTGCACACAAATATTTTCAAAATGAATGCTCTTTCTGTTGAGCTGTACTGGCTTTTCAGATTGTAAGAGCAATTGTATGCATAAAACATTTGTAGGATATAAAGAAGTGTGGAGATAACTGAGAAAATGGCCTTTTACCCAGAAACAATCATGGTAAATATTTTGAGATATTTTCTTCCATTCTGTTAATGATACAAATATCTACAATTTCTAGCAGATTTGGAAATGTCTTGTGTTTATTTTTGTTCATTTAATAATATCATGATTATTTTCCTACATTGTTACATAATCTCCAAAATGTGAAAATAAAAATGTAGTTATATCTAATTTCATCAATTATAGTAAATATATCATTCTGGTAAAAGATGTTGATATTGGGGAATACTGTGCATATATGCTTGGGTCGGGGCAGGGTTTATCTTCTCCCATCCCTCAATTTTGCTGTGAACTGTTCTGACAAATAAAATTTTAACTAAAAAAAATTAAGAAAGAAAGGAAGGAAAGAAGGAATGAGATGGATGAAAGAAAGAAAGCTTGCCCTATCAAATACCAAGATGTGATCACATAGTAATTAGACCATGTGATAGTAATGTATTGATAAATACACAGAAGTGCTGAAAAGAAAAGACCCATGCCTATTTGGAAATTTGATTCATGACACAGAGGGCATTACAAATCAGCAGGAAAGGATGAATTGTTTAATACATTGTTCTAAGATAATTGATTATTCACATAAAATCAAATTCCTACCTTACATCATGAACAAAATTTTTTCTAGATGTGTTCAAGACAAATATAAGTGGCAAAACTAAATCTTAGAAGATGCTATAGGAAAGTACCTGTGTTTTCTACATAGGGTAGTGTTTGTTAAAACAACATGCCCAAAACAGTTATTAAAAAAAAAAAAAAGATTATAAATTTGATTATATTAAGTTAGGCCTGTCTTCATTGAAAGATAATAGAGAACATTTATATATATTTCATATGCATATATTTATATATATATAAGAATATATGCAGATATATTAAATCTATATAGACATATACCTATATAGTATATAAATATATGCATATACAAATTTTTAAACATATGCATATACAAATTTTTAAACAAATATATAAATGACTGAGCCTGCTTTAGCACACCCTAATTGTACTACCTCAGATATCTTTTTCTCCTTTAAGTTAAACTGAAAAATTCTTTTATTACCTCTATACACAGATAATCCTTTAATTCTGAGAATACTTGCCTGATAACTGCACCCATCTCACTTGACCAAGTAGGTCAATCATTTGTCCTTTGTGCCACATCTATATCTTCAGTTCAGTTCAGTTCAGTCGCTCAGTCATGTCCGACTCTTTGTGACCCCATGAATCGCAGCACGCCAGGCCTCCCTGTGCATCACCATCTCCCGGAGTTCACTCAGACTCACGTCCATCGAGTCCGTGATGCCATCCAGCCATCTCATCCTCTGTCGTCCCCTTCTCCTCCTGCCCTCAATCCCTCCCAGCATCAGAGTCTTTTCCAATGAGTCAGCTCTTCGCATGAGGTGGCCAAGGTACTGGACCTTCAGCTTTAGCATCATTCCTTCCAAAGAAATCCCAGGGCTGATCTCCTTCAGAATGGACTGGTTTGATCTCCTTGCAGTCCAAGGGACCCTCAAGAGTCTTCTCCAACACCACAGTTCAAAAGCATCAATTCTTCGGCGCTCAGCCTTCTTCACAGTCCAACTCTCACATCCATACATGACCACAGGAAAAACCATAGCCTTGACTAGACGGACCTTAGTAGGCAAAGTAATGCCTCTGCTTTTGAATGTACTATCTAGGTTGGTCATAACTTTTCTTCCAAGGAGTAAGGGTCTTTTAATTTCACGGCTGCAGTCACCATCTGCAGTGATTTTGGAGCCCCAAAAAATAAAGTCTGACACTGTTTCCACTGTTTCCCCATCTATTTCCCATGAAGTGATGGGACCGGATGCTATGATCTTCTTTTTCTGAATGTTGAGCTTTAAGCCAACTTTTTCGCTCTCCTCTTTCACTTTCATCAAGAGGCTCCTCTTCACTTTCTGCCATAAGGGTGATGTCATCTGCATATCTGAGGTTATTGATATTTCTCCCAGCAATCTTGATTCCAGCTTGTGTTTCTTCCAGTCCAGCGTTTCTCACACATTTCTTAATTAGAGCAGCTCCTTCATGAGTCAAACACTGTACAAGGGCTTTCTTAGCATCTGCTGTTTCATTGCTTCCTCATCTCTATATTAGTGTTGCAATGCACTAGTCTCTCCTTTATAAGTGCAGACAATGAAATCAGTACAATCAACCTGTTCAAGGGGCAGAGTCATAATATAAACTCCAGCCTGACTGTTGCTAAGGCTCTGTAATTCATAGCTGTTATGCAATAGTGTGCATATTAAACTGCATCGCTTACATCAGTTTTTTGTTTGTTTAATAAAAAGGCTACCTGGTTACCTATTGCTACATAACAGATTACCCTGAAATGTAATGGTTTTTTAAAATTCCATTTCATTTTATTTCATAGCTTTCTGGGCCTAGAATTCAAGAAGGGCTTAACTGGAATATTCTCCTATTCCACATTTCATGGATTGACCCCATTTGGTAGTTTTTAGCCAAGTACTCATCCAAGACAGCTCCACTAAAACGTCTAGGGTAAGTGGAAACAATTGATAGACTGGGATCAGCTGGGACTGTTGACAAAGCACCTCTACGTGCCTCCTACATTGGTTGTTTTCAGAGAAATCAGATTTCAAACCTACTAATTTATTAAGTCTTTCACCCAGAAGCTGGTACAGCATCACTTCTATACTATTCTAAAGAGTCCCAGATTCAAAGGGAGGAGACATAGATTATACTTCCCATGAAAGGAAATGTCAAAGAATAGGAAGTTTTCTTTAATCCGCTTCATCATAGAAAATGTAAAGGACAGATTTGAAGAAAATATTAACTATGTCTAAAACCAATAAGGAACTAATATTTCTAGGACAGCACTACCCTAAGCAACTTTCTGTGATAATGGAAATAGTCTCTGCATGATCCCATATGGTAGCTATATGGAGAAGTATGTGGCTATTGAGCATCTGAAATGTAGCTAGTGTGACCAAGGCACTGAATTTTAATTTTTAGTTAATTTAAATTCAAATAGTCATAAGCAGCTAGTTGCTACACTATTACACAACACTGCTCTATAAGATACACCTGCGAATCAAGAAGAAAGTGAAAGAAGTTTCTGTCTTCTATCTTCCAGGTTCAGTCACAAATTCAGTCCAGACAGTCTCAGCAACACATCCTTCCCTCAAGGCTACATTCCTGAACCCAACTCCTAATGTGGGAACAGTGGGCAAAGCATACATTCCAAAGATGGGGGAGGGAACTAGATGACTCAGATTGCCCAGGTCCAGCTCTGTGGTCGACTAGCAGTCACATCTCTTCATGACCTCCAAGACACAATTTTTTTAATATTTCCTAGGGAAAGAAGCACAGCTAGGAAGGGTGGGAGGGAGGGGTGAAAGAAACTTATGCTAACTAACTGTTGACAAAAGTTAACAATAATCTAAGGACTATGATTATTGCAGTCTTCTGGATGCCCCGATCTCATTTCTGTAACCCACAGTTTACACAATACCTTGTACACAGCCCGTGTTTGATAAATGCCTTCTGGAGGATTAATTAATGAGTTAATTAATTCTGTTAGGAAGACCAGATGAAGAGAACTATGAGAAATTAAGTTAAAGCTACTGATAAAAAAGGGCTTGCAAAAAATACTATTGCTTTGTATTTTTCTTGGCCAGTACTACCCCAGTGCACAGGAGTTTCCAGCAGCTCCCTAGCTGTCTGTTCCACTCATTTAGGTTAGGTTGGAGGATGGTTCAGGTGGGTCTCCAAGTCTGGGGAGGCACCTGTTTGAGAAATTGGATATTTCTGAGCAATTACATCAAATTCATTAACCTTATATTGAACAGCAGCAATAGTAACTCACAGACCTCTATGGTAGGCTAAAGAATGCCCCCAAGATAGCAGATCTTATCCTGGAACCAATGAGTGTTATGTGTAATGTTATCACAAATGTGAGTAGATTAAGGATCTTGCAGTAGAGAAAGTATTGTGGATTATCCAAGTGGGACCTAAATGCAATCACATGTTATAAGGAGGCAAATGAAAATTTGACACACACATCTCTCTTCAGTGACAAAGCAGAGAGAGATTTGAAGATGGTGGCCATAAACCAAGGAATGCTAGCAGCCACTATGAGCTGGAGGTAGCAAGACATACTGACACACCAATTTTGTTCCAGTAATACTTATTTTGGACTTCTGCTTTCCAGAATTGGGGAAAATAAATTTCTGTTCTATTCTAAAATATGACCCTTTCCCCCAGGACTGTAGCACAAGATTTATATCATCTTTTAATGATTCTGCATCCCCTACACACAATCTCTCTTTATTCCTCATAGATGTCCAAAAGTATGACACTAAATACAAAACAATCAGACCATATCACATACAGTTACAAGAGAGTCACTGGTCATAGCGTAACTAGGAATTAGCCCAGCTTCATTAGCATTTGCCTTTGTCCTCAGCACACAACATCAATGCAGAAAGCCTAAAGGACAACTGTTTGATACAGCCGAGGTCATTTACTCAACAGTAAATCCATCTCCCTTTCTCTCCCAAGCCAATCCGCTGATAGCACTGCAGGCTGAAATGTCTGAAGGGAAAACAGTTTACTACTCAGTTTGCAGCGCTGATGACTTAAGTACATTTACAGGGCTGTGGAGCTTAAAAACCTACATTGTCCCTCCCATGTTCTAATTTCCTGCTTCTCCACACTATTTATGCTCACCTGTTACCCAATTAGCACCCCAGTAAACTGAACTCCTGTAGTTGTTTTACCCTAGCAATTAACCCTCTCCAGCACCCCCTCTGCAAAGAGCTCCTGATTAAAATAAATTGCTCAATTATTCACCTAACAACGGGAAGTATGCCACAGTAGATCAGGGGGAGAACAATTTATTTCTTCATAGATCTCTAAATGTGTCCAGGATTAGCTGAGAAGAAAGATTTTCCTGAAATAATCTAAAGGATTTGATTAAAGTTTATGGTAAAGGCATAAACATAAAATGTCAGCACCTATCTACAGGTTTTTGAAATGGTCAGCAACCCTAGTTTGAAGAAAATGCTAAAATGAAAAGAAAGTGGTTCACTTTCATTTTTTTTAATTCTATACACTGCTAACCTGAATTTCTCATTAATGACCACAGTGACATATAAGAAAGATATAATGGGAAAAAAAAGAGGAGGGGGAAGTAAAAGGGAAGGGAGGGCATTAAGTACCGAGGTACCCAACGTCTTTAAGTTGGATGGGATGTTCATGGTATGTTTAAGCAGTATTTCTTCACAACTGACAGTATTCTGCATACTATACACGGCTTTTCTATTATTAAAAATATAACATATTTAACATAAAACTCCAATTAAACAGAACTTTCTGTAATAAAATTTCAAAGAACTTAAGAACTTCAAGTGCCTAAGACATTCATTGGGAGGATTGATGCTGAAGCTGCAGTTCCAATACTTTGGCCACCTGATGCGAAGAGCTGACTTGCTCGAAAAGAGCCTGATACTGGGAAAGATGAAAGGCAAAAGAAAAACAGGGCAGCAGAGGATGAAATGATTAGGTACAGGGTTAGACTACAGACCATTGTATAAAATATCAAAGTGGGTTAAAACTATATTTGTACATTTTATATCGAACCACATATAATTCCTTAAATATCCTATATGTAGATTTTAAGGGGGAAAGAAATCACTTCTTAATCTAGACTGAAATTTATTGACTACTTTTTGTTCTATTTTTCCTTACCCACACATTAATCATAAATCAATCATCCTATAACAAAAAAGGAAGAAGGACACACACACAACTAAAGGAGCATTTGTGTGTTATTGAACATAGAACAATCGAACAATGACCTTAATGAAGTGTAATCTGGAAAGAAAATACATTAAAAGTTATAATTTAAGGGTACAAGATTGCCTACTAGGCAATGAAAGCAGAGGGTGTTTCCAAAAATCTCACTCTGAAAATCCAGCCAAATGGCCCTCTCCTCGCATGAGTTTCCTGAAATATTTCCACTGCAGAAAACCACAAAAGCCAGGCATTTTAGAAACCCGTTTTCATCACCACGGAAGGCAGTCAGTCTTCCTTTTCCAGTACCTTTCATTAATTGAAATTCTAAACCTACCTAAACCTGAATGGTGGAGGAAGGGAGGAAGACAGACAAAAAAAGAAAGAAAGAAAGATCTTCCTGCATACGGAATGTGTAAATCCTGAAAAATTATTTGCCGACAAGAAGTAGATGGCTCATAGCTGTGGCATTCTTGCCTAGAAGGAAAGCAGCCTCCAAACTGCAGTGCCCGGGAGCAGAGAAGAGCACAGTCACTGGTCCCTATGAAATTTTAACAATTCATTAACGGGAAAAGGCGACATAAAGGGATGCGGGATCAGAGGCAGCTCAGCGGCATCAAATTGTGAGAGAATGAAGGATGGGGAAGGGAGATGTGGAAATTCAGACTGCGGAGAAAGGCGGAAAGAGGAGGGAGACTTGATAGGAACAGGGACAAAGAGAGACTGGAAAGTAAAAAGGGTAGGAGAGATGAAAGGAGGGAGAGGAAAGGGGAGAAAGGATTTGAATAAAATTCAAATTTCTAATCTGGTTTTAATCTTCTTTCGGGGGAGGGTTTGAATGTACGATGCTGATTTTTCTGCTTTTTTCTTTTTCCTCCCTGAGCGCCCCTCACTGACCAAACCATGTGTTAAAAACAGTTTCCCTCCTGGAAGAGATTATGCCCTTTGACTTTCACAGCCGTCTCTCCCTTCCTGACATCAAGGAGGCGGGATGGCGGCGTGCGCGCTGGCGCGGAGCGCGGCGGGCGTCTGCGGCGCGGCGGATGTCTCACTCGGCGGCCGCGCGCGGGGACCCCTTGTTTCTTCCACACCTTTACCTCGGCCGGTGTAGGCTTATTTGTTTGTAAGCATACAGGGTATGTATGCGCCCGCGTAAATAAATAAGTTTAAATACAATTTCCAAATGAACAACATGAGAAAAATGGTCGATTTGTGAGCGTGTCAAATAATGAGTCGCAAACACAGCGTCTGCGGCCGCCGCGGCCCAGCCCGTCGCCGAGGCCGCCCTGCCATCTAGCGGGACGCGCAGGAACTCCGCTTGCGGCCTCGCGCGGCCTCACTTACCCTCGCAAATGGGCCCGGCCGGGCGGATTCTCCTAAACGCGTTAACTTAGCCGTGCTATATCCTAGGAACAAGTTAATATGTGATTCCTCTCTATCTTAAGGTCATTACTGTCGAAGCATCAATTAATAGAGCGACTCCAGTTAATTCCTTTTGGCGTTTGCTTCCGCATGTCTGAGCGCAGACGTGAAAACAGGCCCCCCCCTCAAAGTTGTTGGGGGAAGGAAGGAAGGAAGCCGAAAAATAGCTCAGCCGGAAGAACAGGCTCCCTGACCTAAGAGCCCGGTGAGAGACGCGCCCTTTAGAGACTCAACACAATTCTCCCCACAGTCAAGCTAAAATAGGAGGGGGAGTGCAGAGGGTGGGCTTCTTCGGGGGGCACCGTCGTCACAAGGCAGCGTTGTGAACATATAGGGTTCAGTTTTCTATGGAGGAGGAGTGACGGCAATCGGGGGTCCTCTTTATGAGCAAGAAGTGGCATATGCTGTTGAAGAGGCTGCACATCAGGCTATCTTGCCACCTGCCCTTACCCTAGAAGCGGCTGCATCCTCATCACCACTCCCCATGTCAGTGAGCTCACAGAGGCTACACAAAGGTCTACCACAGTGCAAAAACCGCTCTGTGAAAAACCCCCAGAAAGGGAAGATGGAAGTGGGGGTAAGCCTGAAGGGTTTCCCTGACCTGCCTTTAATATTTTTCAGGTCACTGAGGGGCACAGGCCCTTGAGGAATGGGCTACACTAGCTTCTTTAAGCTTCATTTTGGACTGTTCAGACTCAGATGGGATTTTGGAGCTCCACAGTTTTCTTGAATAGATTTCATAACAGTCAGGTTAGATGTAGATAAGTCCAAATTTTTATTTTCATCAGGAGTTATTGTTTTTCATATTAATTCTGAATTCTTAAAAAAAAAATTGTCTAAAACTGCCGACAGGCTTTTGTTCCTGGCTAAATAAACAGGGTTCTTAAAGCATATGTGTTCTGTGAGGGCACCCTGAGGCAGGTGGGGGGGAGTCTTTGCATGTTCCTCGTGATTAAACGTGTTTAGTAACTGTCCTGGAGAAGTGTATCTGGAGTCAGAGCCATGGTTTCTTCTAATATCTCTGCCAAGTAAATTAACCAAAGCAATGTACAATGCTATTGACAGTGCAAATGCTGTAAGATAAAATACTCTAGTGAAACTGCAGTGCCTTATAATTTAGTTACAAAGAAGATTTACTCAAATAAGACAAAAATGCAAAATATTGTTAAAATTTCTGAACCATAATTAGGCCTCAGAATCACCCATAGGACTTTATACAAACGCAGAGGACTAGACTACCCAAAAGCATGATTTCTGGGTATGGTCTCTTTGTTTTTGCAAAGTCGCATAACTAATTCTGAAACAGAGTCAAGTTGAAAGTAAATGATTCAATATTTAAAAGAAAGAAAAAGAAAAGAAGTCCTTGCATGAATGACTCTGTTGCACAATCAAAAATGAGAATATGCACGTGAAATGCAATTCCGGGTGGTGCAGTGTGAACCTGAGCCACTGTGAGAGGTTAGTATAGACATAGAAAGTGTCCTGGAGTGGACACCTTCAAGAATGGGGAGAAGATAGATGGAGCAAGAACAAAAGAGCAAGCATTCCAGATTACATCAGCTCTTCTGTAGGAAAACAGACTGCCAATTCTAGGGATCACAGAGAGCTGCCTGGTGAAACAGAATAAGTCCATTTGAAAGGAATGAGTCCAGACCACTTCTGGAGCAGAGCATGGCAAAAGTGCAGTCATCAGAGTAAAAAGAACAAAATATTAAATAGTCCAAAATACTGTCCAATGAGTGCAAGGCCTCCCTGACTTCCCAGTTCACAGTATTTTGAATCCCTGAGAAGTACGTAGTTATTTTTTCCCTATTGTGCTGCTACCTGAGAGTTAAAGATTTTCACTTCTGGGTAAGATAATGCACTCAGATGCATTAAGCAGACAATTAATTTATCCTCTTGGCTGCCCACTACCTATGCTTAATGTACTTAAAAAAGGAAATAATGCTTACCTAGCTTTTACTTGCACAGTGTCTGAAAATAAAAAAGGAATAAGGGAGATAACACTAAAATCAGTGCACTGAGGATCACCCTGATCATCATTGGATCATCATGTCAAATGTTAACTTCATAATATTGTTACAGAGACGTCAGAGCAGATGGATAAGAAGAATCTTCATGTGATGAAGGGAGTATTATTATCTCATTTCATCTTTCTATATCACAATTATAAAATGTGCTGTCACTAACTCATGTCTGATTCTTTGCAACCCAATGGACTGCAGCACACCAGCTTTCCCTGTCCTTCACTATCTCACAGAGTTTACTCAAACTCATAGCTATTGAGTTGATGATGCCATCCAACATCTCATCCTCTGTTGCTCCCTTGTACAACTGCACTCAATCTTTCCCAGCATCAGGGTCTTTTCCAGTGAGTTGGCTCTTCCTATCAGCTGGCCAAAGTATTGGAGCTTCAGCATCCGTCTATCCAATGAATATTCAGGGTTGATTTCCTTTAGGATTGGCTGGTTTGATCTCCTTGCAGTCCAAGGGACTCTCAAGAGTCTTATCTAGAACCACATTTCAAAAGCATCTTGGAATTACTTTGGCATTCAGCCCTCTTTATGGTGCAACTCTCACATCTGTACATGACTGCTGGAAAAACTATAGCTTTGACAATACGAACCTGTGTCAACAGGTCTTTTTAATATGCTATCTAGGTTTGTCATAACTTTTTTTCCAAGGAGAAGTGTCTTTATTTTGTGGCTGCAGTCGCCATGTGCAGTGATTTTTGAGCCCAAGAGAATAAAGTCTGTCACTGTTTCCATTGTTTTCCGATCTATTTGCCGTGAAGTGATGGGACCAGATGCCATGATCTTCGTTTTTTGAATGTTAAGTTTTAAGCCAGCCTTTTCACTCTCCTCCTTTACCCTCATCAAGAGGCTCTTAAGTTCTTCTTCACTTTTGCCATTATAATGGTGTCATCTGCATATCTGAAGTTGTTGATATTTCTCCCAGCAGTCTTGATTGCAGCTTGTGATTCAACCAGCCCAACATTTCACATGATGTATTCTGCATATAAGTTAAATAAGCAGGGTGACAATATGAAGCCTTGTACATTCCTTTCCCAATTTTGACTAGTCCCTTGTCCCATGATTGGTTCTCACTGTTGCTTTTTGACTTGTATATGGGTTCCTCAGGAGACAACTAAGGTGGTTTGGTATTTCCATCTCTTAAAGAGCTTTCCACAGTTTGTTGTGCATACTCAGTGTAGCAGAAGTAGATGTTTTTCTGGACCTCTCTTGCTTTCTTTATGATCCAAGGGTTGTTGACAATTCAATCTCTGTTTCCTTTGCCTTTTCTAAATCCAGTTTGTACATCGGGAAACTCTCAGTTCACACACTGTTGAAGCCTAGTTTGAAGAACATTGAGCATTACTTTGCTAGCATGTGAAATAAGTGCAATTTTATGTTAGCTTGCACATTCTTTGGCATTGACTTTCTTTGGGATTGGAATGAAAATTAACTTTTTCCAGCCCTGTGGCCACTGCTGAGTTTTCCAAATTTGCTGACATATTGACTATAGCATTTTAACAGCATCATAATTTAGAATTTTGAATAGCTAAGCTGGAATTCCATCACTTCCTTTAGCTTTGTTCAGATTAATGCTTCCTAAAGCCCACTTGACTTCACATTCCAGGATGTCTGTCTCTAGGTGAGTTATCACATCATCTTGGTTATCTGGGTCATTAAGACTTTTTTTGTACAATTCTTCTGCATATTCTTGCCACTTCTCCTTAATCTCTTCTCCTTCTATTAGGTCCTTGCTGTTTCTGTCCTTTATTGTGCCCATCTTTGTATGAAATGTTCACTTAGTATCTCAAGTTTTCTTGAAGAGATCTCTAATCTTTTCCATTTTATTGTTTTCCTCTGTGTCATTGCATTGCTCACTTAAGACTTTTTTTTTTTTTTTTTTTAATTTCTCCTTGCTATTCTCTGGAACTCTGCATTCCGATGGGTATATCTTTCCCTTTCTGCTTTGCTTTTTTTGTTCTTCTCTTCTCCGCTATTTGTAAGGCCTCTTCAGACAATCACTTTGTCTTCTTGCATTTCTCTTTCTTTGGGTTGCTTTTGGCCACTGCCTCATGTACAATGTTGCAAACCTCTGTCCATAGATCGTCAGGCACCCTGAGTAACCAGTATGTTGACTTCTGACAAATGCCAGGCTTTTGAGTATCTGTGGCAATCAAATATATCCCATAAAGTTGTCTGAGATGAGCAAGACTAAGGCCTTGCTCACCTTGATTTCTGAAAATTTGGTTTGTCCAAGTTGAGTTGCAAAAAGAATGAATATCTTAATTGAAAGAACACAGTGATCTACTTGACTAGAGAGTTTAAATGTTCCAGAAGAAATACTACCTATCTAGCTGGTATAATAAATACTTTGTTATGTGAAAACATATAACAGGACTGGAAAAGATCAGTTTCCATTCCAGTCCTACAGAAGGGCAATGTCAAAGAGTGTTCAAACTACCATACAACTGCACTCGTTTCACATGCTAGCAAGGTAATACTCAAAATCCTTCAAGCTTCAATAGTACATGAACCAAGAACTTCCAGATGCACAATATGGGTTTAGAAAATGCAGAAGAACCTGAGGTCAAATTGCAAACATCGGTTGGATCATAGAAAAAGCAAGGGAATTCCAGAAAAAACATCTACTTCTGCTTCACTGAGTATATGAAAGCCTTTGACTGTGTGAATCACAACAAATTATGGAAACTTCTTCAAAAGATGGGAATACTAGACCAACTTACCTGCCTCCTGAGAAATCTGTATGCCGGTCAAGAAGCAACAGTTAAAACCAAACATGGAACAACAGTTCAAAATTGGGAAAGGAGTATATCAAGGCTGTATGTTGTCACTATTTAACTTATATGCAGAGTATGTCTTGTAAAATGGGCTGGTTGGATCACAACTTTGAATCAAGGTTACTGGGAGAAATATCAGTAACCTCAGATATGCAGATGACACCACCCTTATGGCAGAAAGAGAAGAAAGAGGAACTAACATCTCTTGATGAAGGTGGAAGAGGAGCATAAAAAACCTAGCTTAAAACTTAACATTCAAAAACTAAGATCCTGGCATCTGGTCCCATCACTTCATGGCAAATAGATGGAGAATAAATGGAAACAGTGACAGACTTTACTTTCTCGGGCTCCAAAATCACTGCGGACAGTGACTGCAGCCATGAAATGAAAAGATGATTTCTCCTTGGAAGAAAAGCTGTGACAAACCTAGACAGCATATTAAAAAGCAAAGACATCACTTTGCTGACGAAGGTTCATATAGTCACAGCTATGGTTAATCCAGTAATCATATATGGCTGTGAGAGTTGCACCATAAAGAAAACTGAACACCAAAGAATTGATGCTGTTGACCTGTGGTGCTGGAGAAAACTCTTGAGAGTCCCTTGGACTGCAAGGAAATCAAACCAGTCAATCCTAAAGGAAATAAACCCTGAATATTCTTTGGAAGGACTGATGATGAAGCTCCAATACTTTGGCCATCTGATGGGAAGAGACAACTCGTTAGAAAAGACCCTGATACTGGAAAAGATTGAGGTCAGGAGTAGAAGAGAGGGACAGAGGATGAGATAGTTGGATGGCATCATTGACTCAATGGACATGAGTCTGAAGAAACTCCAGGAGGTGGAAAAGGACAGGAAAGCCTTGCATCCTGCAGTTCATGGGGTCACAAAGAGTTGGACATAAAAGAGCAACTGAACAACAATATGAAAACATGAGCTAGAAGTTGATAGCCTTACAAGATCCCTGCCACCTCTTCTGTATAATTCTGAAGCATTTAATTTTATTTTACTCTAAGAAATCTTTAGTTACTTCTATGGTTAAAGTCCTTAACAGACTATTCAAGTTCTTTGCCATCTCACGTGAACCAGTCAAACTTTTCTCACACTCTCCTGCATAAATTCTGTTCTAATCATGTTGACCTGCATAATACACTCTGGATGTGCATTATGGGAACTCACCCCAATCCTTGCCATGCACTGCAAATATCTCTCCACCAGTCAAAATTTCCCTTCATATTCCAAGTCAGTCCCTTCTTCTCCCAAGGAGTCTTCCTTGAAAGTCTCAATATGAAATACCTTCATGTGAGTATTGGTCATGCTGGATATCTCCACCTTCATATCACACATTACATTAAATGGGTAATTATCTGCATATATTTTCTCCTTTTCTAAATGTCAGTTCCTGAAGATAAGACCTATATTTTGAATATTTTATCCTCTTTACAGCACCTGATACAGTGCGTGCCCTAGTCTTTCTGCACGGTGACATCTAGAAGTAGCCATTGTTTGCCACTCTATGATAGAATTTAACATAGCACCTGGGGAGCTGTACAAAGGAAAGCTGTACAAATTCCTTTTGAATTTCTTGAATACAAAGAAGCTGCTGCTACTGCTGCTAAGTTGCCTCAGTCGTGTCCGACTCTGTGCGACCCCTTAGACGGCAGCCCACCAGGCTCCCCCATCCCTGGGATTCTCCAGGCAAGAACACTGGAGTGGGTCGCCATTTCCTTCTCCAATGCATAAAAGTGAAGTCGCTCAGTCGTGTCCGACTCTTCGCGACCCCATGGATGGCAGCCCACCAGGCTCCTCCGTGCGTGGGATTTTCCAGGCAAGAGTACTGGAGTGGGGTGCCATTGCCATCTACCCTGTGGAAGTACAGACCACGTTAGATAAATGACAGAAGAACAGAAGTGTCTACAAGTTATTTTCAGTATATTTAAAAAAGAATCTCATTCAGCCTATAAAGAGAAAACTTATCAACTCTCTGAAAGTGCATTTTTATTTGGTTAATGATCTCCTGTAAAATACAGAGATGAGAATGATAGAAACATTAAATGAAAAATAGTTCAAGTTATGAGATTCACTCAGTTGTTTTTGATCTTAGGGTGATCATTTTACGAAAAAGAAACAGTAGTTCATGCCCATTAAAACTGCTTCACCAACAAATTTATTCATGGGACCTTCTTTATAATGGGGGCTGATTAGAAAATCTTTATTCTGTGTAAGACATACTGAGGACTGCCTCAGCAGACAAACAAATTGGGGACAAAGGTTTTCTATGAAAAAGTTAAAGGGAAGACTATGAAATTGGAACTCAATCATGGCTCAGTCACCAGTCATGATGGATTTCTAGATTTTTCTTATAAAGTATATCAGTATATGGGTTTAGTTACATCATTGGTAACTATGTAAACGAGAAATTTTATGTAACCCACAATGAAATCAAAGTCATGGTGTAGTAACATGCTTTTTATTGAGTTCATCCAGACCACTCTCATTCCTAGATATTAATTTCACAAAGATCTGTAAACTAAGACCTTGGTTATGAAGGGCAGCAGTGTATCACAGGTGAGAGCAATGTTAATATACAAAATTGAGAGGTTCCTGTTACATTTTGGATCTCCAACACAAACTCATGAACAAAAAGCACCTGCCTTTCACCCCCTCTTACCTTCTCCCTTTTTGTCTTTGCTTCTTCACATGGATTAAGAATTTGTAATGTTGCCAACCTTTCCACTTAATGATCTGGATGCATCTACATAATGTCCTCCTGATATTAGCTGTTATGGATGAGATTCATGTTATTCTCTTGTTCTTGCATATTTCTGAGTTTGTCATCATTGAGTAGAAACGTTTCTCAACAAAAGACCCAGGCACTATAGTGATAAACCCAGTAGTAATGCTTAGATACACAGATAGGCATGTTTCCATTTTGGTTTTCTGTATCCATCTTCACTTGACCCAAATATGCCATTTTCTGATTCTCAGGGTGAGAAATATTTTGAAATACATTTGCACATTCATGGATTGCTGGCTATGTTAACATCTTTATATTCAGCTAATATTTAAACGTATTTAAGAAACAGGCCTCAGTTTAGATTTGTGAAATATAAAGAGAAATCACTTTCAGACTGTTGGATCTAGTGCAGCTGGGGAGATCCAGAGGTTCAAAGCATCCTTCAGCCCACATTTTCACAATCCTTTCCACACTCAACAATACTGACTGATGTGGCTGCTAACCTAGAAAATAGAAATACCTATGAAACACTAGAACAAGGGAATTATCAAATATTTGAGTTAAATTCTTACAAGCTCACAGGCTGAATTCTTTGGGAAAGACTAATATCTTCTAGATATGAGCCTGCATCTGTCTCAGTTTTAAGGCTGGTTTAATGTATGGCTGGCAAAGACAAGGAAAGACTTCCCATAAGAAGGAAGAATATAAGAAAAGCAGTTATTTGAGAAGCCATCCAGTGCCCTCATCAGTGCCCTCTATTAATTCTCAGTTCCTTATTTGCCTTCGACAATTAACCCAGTGAATTCTTTACAGAGCAAATGAAATCTAATATAAAAGTATAGGTCCTAACTCTACACATGTTATATTCTGTGGCCTTAGGCTAAGCTCCATATCCCAGTTAGTCATCTTGTCAAGTTACCTGAGTTAGTCCCTCACTTGTGTCTGACTCTTTGTGACCCCACAGACTGTAGCCCACCAGGCTACAGAGGACCAGGGTCCTCTGTCCATGAGATTCTCCCAGAAAGAATACTGGAGTGGGTAGCTGTTCCCTTCTCCAAAGGATATTCCTGACCCAGGAATGGGAGCCAGGTCTCCTGCCTTGCAAGTGGATTGTTTACCATCTGAGCCACCAGGATGAGCTCAAGTTACCTAAGCAAGAGCACAATTGATTCTACTATGTAACAGAATAGTCTATTGATATGGAGATAATGGTGGCATCCCTGGACCTTATGGTCCAGAAGTCTAAGTGTATCTTTCTTTTAGTGGAAAAAACAGCCAAACAGAATCCATCTCAAGGGCAATGATTAGTAGAGTTTTGATGATGAAGCTTACGATGCTGTCATGATGATGGGGATGATGGTGGAGATGTTAACAAGAGGAAGAAGATCCTCTCCAAGATTTCCACCAGCAAAGAACAAGCAATTTCCTTGTGATCCCCTCCTCCCAACAATAAATAAATAAGACAAGCAAAATACAAATCAGAAACAAAACACAGTCATTTTGTGTTGTCTATAATGTCAATGATCTGCATGTACACACACACACACATATACACAGTGCCTGACAAGGAAATAAGCCAGAATTAATAGCTGAGATTGAAATAAGCATCCACATTCCAACTGTGACCTGAGATAAAAGGTGCTCTAAGGTGGTGTTCCCTTCCCTCCAGATGTAGCTATAGTTCAAAATCAGACAAGGAAGAAGTCACTATTGCTGCCTGTCTCTGGCTAAATTTACTTTGATTAGAGAAAAGATCACTCGACAAACATCCCTGGCACACTCACGTGATCCTGAAGACACCTGATCTATATTCATAAAGCATTTTAGGATAATTAAATATCAAATTCTAGGACAGTGCAAGACACAATTAATCATTGAGACAAACAAAGAATCTCCATTCAGCTAATGCACTTCACAGTTGAGAAGAGAGGGGGACTTAGCAAGATTTTCTTTATAAATCCTCTCATGGTAGTGGGTTTGCAGCACTCACATTTGCTATGTAATTTCTCTTTTACAAGCAGCAATTTAGAGCCAACACAGATTACAAACTGAAAATGAAGAGACAAACTTGTAACAAAAAATTTCAAATGGAAGATTCCAAATTATGCTCAATGGAAACCAAAAGAATGTTACAAGTGTCACTGTTAATCCAGTGCTATTGATTTTTAAATAATTCATAATTATTTATCTTTCTATGGATATGGCATGTATTTCCTTACCCATAATGTAAAAAGAAAAACTTCAGATCAGGGATTATGTGATATACTTCTTTTTATTCTCATCAGCATTGATAGTACTTTGCAAATGAGTAGACACCCAACAAATATTTGTTGAATGATAGCTGTATTCATATTCCTGACATGGAGTTATGATTATAACATTTCCATACACAACCAAAAATTGTCACCTTGTTAGCTGCAGTATAAATGAGCCTTTTAGATTTTAAGCCATTCCAAACCTTATAACTGAGCCTAAACTGACCTTGCCAACTTTGATTTTCCACCAATGCCCTCACAGAACTCACTTTTTCAACAGTTTTCCCAGATGACTTCTTTCCCACTTATCAAAGAGATTGTCTTTTCTCCATTGTATATTTTTACCTCCTTTGTCAAAGATAAGGTGTCCATATGTGTATGGATTTATATCCTTTTAAATGGTGTGATTTAGCTCAGGAAGCATTTACTAAATTTCATGCTTAATAACCGTTTAGAGTTACTGCAGGATCAACAGACTCACCCATATCCTAACATATGCTCTTCTCCCCCCTTTGGAAACTCACTACCTCACCTGCTATCGTATGGTTTTCCCCCTTTATTCCATTCAGCCAAATCCCTTCCTGGCCAACTTTACACTTACCCCCATCATGCTTTCATGCCTCACCCTCGTAGTAATAATCAGGTAGTTCATAACCTGGTTAGCTTTCTAGAAACAGTTTTGTCTCTCCAGTTTGGCCCAACATATTGGCTGTTTGACTTCCAAAGAGAGTAAGGGAAATCACAAGGTCACTCCCTAGATCCATAAATCATCAGTATGAGACTTCCTGGGAGAGGAAGGAAGAAAAAGGCAACAAATACAAAAGGCAGTCCCAACAAATGGATTTTTACACATGATAAGGGAAAGTCTATCCTTCCAAAGAAATTCAAGTACTCTGCTTAAAGGTTGCCTACATAGTCCAGAAAATTTCTGGAATTCTCTTAAGAAATATAAATTTTTCTAGGAAGACTTCCAAGAAAGTACTAGACTCTGGCATCCTCAAGTGAAGTGAAGTGAAATGTTCTCCATTGTGTCCAACTCTTTGTGACCCCATGGATTATATAGGCCATGGAATTCTCCAGGCCAGAATACTGGAGTGGGTAGCTTTTCCATTCTCTGGGGGTTCTTCCCAACCCAGGGATCAAACCCAGGTCTCCCAGATCGCAGGTGGATTCTTTACCAGCTAAGCCACAAAGGAAGCCGACATCCTCAAGAGGATGACTATATATTATCCATTGCCATATCATCAGTGACTAGTGCAGTGCCTGTGATATAGTGAACTTTCTATAAATGTTTGATGGATGAAGAAGTTTTTATACTAATGAATGAATGAATTTCCTCTATGGTGCCTCATTTGAAAGAAGCTGGTCCTTCCTGATGAGCATGCCATGTACAAGAGCTCTGCTATCTACCTGTCAAACATTCACTCCTCAAATCAGTCAGCTGCAGTTCGTAGATAAAGAGGGAAAATGCTGAAAGCAGGAGGGAAGGTGTAAGAGGAAAGGGTTGAAAAAAGGGACTAAGAACAAAAGAGGAATTTATAAAATTATAAAAACACCTTCATTTGCACAGCTGTTTACTTTAATTTCTTATGTGCTTCAAACATGTTTTCCCTATTGCATCTCATGATGATTGGCAAGGCAGTCAGAGTAGGTATTATTCCCTCCATGCTACTGTAGCTCCACACACATTACACATTACATTACAGATGAGAGACCTGACATCTAATGGGTTTTATATCTCCTAATTCCAGAATCCAACTCAATGTTTTTAATGACTTTATTTTTCAGCTGTTAACCTGACCTCAATTCATCGTGCTAAACACATACTATGTAGATGCTCTCTATTTCCTGCTTCCTTTCTATCTCCATAATCCCTGATCTTCTCTTTGTTTTCAGTTTAGACAGAATGAAGGATCCAAAACAAGGGCCACACATCCTTCCCTGAAAGCTCTTCTGTTTCCCTATATTCAAGAAGTCTTTTATGTTATTTTCCTTCCTGTCAGTTCCAAGGCGATGACTGCTCCCCCACCCTGCTTCTACCCCCAAATACTTCCACTTACTTGGCTCATTCATTGGGAATGAATAATTGAGTCCAATTACTACACTCATGGCTAAGCAAGTTCTGAGGAATCCCAGCGAAGCGGAGGTGGCAGCACCATTAAGACTAAAAGCCTGTAGCATAGCAGTCAAGTGCTGTCTTTAGCCCACTGTGGCTGAAAAGTGTTTGGTTAAATCAGGCATAGAAAATGCCATTCTCCCTGAGATTGTTACATTCTTCTCCAAAAGAAATTTCTAAGGTTGTCTCCCCAAACTATTTTGAAAGTAAGAGCCTACCACTTAAACTTTTCTACATTTCATCCTTTTTGTAATTATAATGCACAGGGATATGGAGTGAACAACAGCAAGTGGAAGAAACACCTGAAGTCATCTAAGAATCACGGCTCTTGTTGGTCTTAGGTTGAGTTCTAACTTATTAGGAGATACCTATTGTCAAGCCAGTTACCTGAGTTCAAGGTCCAATGCCCAATTAGGTGAACCTATGGGACCTTTCTACTCAGACGAGGTCCCTCCTCCTCCAGGGCTGCAGCCCACCTGGGAGAGCTGAGAGTGGGTGGGGTTCAGCCTCAGTTAACCTCTTGCTAAACACCTTTGTTCAGGGCACACTTTATCCTGCCATAGGACATGGCCTTGCCTGGGTGTCCTTTGCCAATCTGCCTTCTTCCAGCTTTATGCATACCCAGGAGGCTCCTGGAGCCTCCAGCATTGTGATATTAATTTGATAAAATTTCTAACTTCTCCTTTCTACTCCTGCTCCTCACCTCCTTGGGCAGCATCACTGTCCCTCAATTGAACTGACTTCATTCATCCAGAAGGATGCTATTCCAGACTGCCAATTTTCACCCCAGTTTCAGGCCCTGCCCTCTTCTCAAACAGCTGAAGATTTTTTCTACCAGTGCTTATGCCACTGACCTCATCTGGCAAATGGGCATTTGCTGCACTGAGAAGTTAGTGTGATGGTAAATGTGAGATTGTGACTATGAAGTTACCTTGTCAAAGACACAAAGATATGTTATACTAATGAAGTGCATGAAATTCCAGGCAGATAGACCCAGTAGAGTAGGAGTCCAGAAAGGACAAGAAAACAGATGCCAAATTGTAGTTACATGCTTCTATGTAACTACATGGAGAACCAGGAGCACCCAGATATCTGCTGATCTCACCTCTATTTGTTCACCTGGATAGTAAAACAAACAAAATTTATATTCTCTCTGTTTGTTTCTGTAAAATTCCCAAGAAAAATATTTGACAAGAAAAAAAATCAACACCCCCCCTTCTTTTTCCTCTCTCAGATCCCTGACATACTCACTGCATGAGATGAGGGGCACTGGAATTAAAACCTCCAAACCCAGAGGAATAAAGACTATAGAATGAGAAGATCAGCCAACCAAAATAGAGCAAGTTAGAAAAAGCGAAAGCACAGTCAGAGATCGAGGAAAAGTGAAGGAGATTGTGGGGTTGGGGGACTGGATAGGAAGAGGGAGTGAGCTGGGAGGAGGGAAAGAAGGGGTGAGTGAGAGATCCAGGGGAAGGGGGAGGGATGCAGAATGAAGGAAAGAGAAGAGGAGAGAAGAAAACAGCAAGAGAGAAGAAGCAGGGAGAGAGGGAAAGAACAGGTTGGGTGACTGATGCTTAGTTTTGATGTAAAGGTAAATTGTCATTTAAAGTCCCAGATGTCTTCATTTGCCACAGCTAAGATTTAAAGGACAGAAGTTCAATTTAGTTGCTCTTTTCTCTAATAAAAAAATGTTTTATCCCAATGGAAAATGTGTTTCTTTCTGCCAATAAGTGTCAGCTAATCTGAAGCCTTCAATGAAACAGCACCATTAAATAACCTGGAAAAAAAACCACTGATGTCTGTGAAATAATGTATAGATTTCAGATGCATCAAACTTTAAAACAGAAAAATAAAGTGTAAGAAATGGGCTTTGGGAAACAAAGGGGCTTCTGCCACCAAACAGAAAGGAAATATGTTTGATCCAGGAAATTGGAACCAGCCATGGCAGACAGTGTTGTGTAAAGCACACAACAGGCCTCTCTCAGTGTGATAAAATTGTTTGGAATAGAGCTTCTGCAAAATGTAAATCTGGAGACCAAATCAGATTACTTCTTCTTCCACCCATAATACAAATATTTGCATTCAGTGAGATCTCCCAGATATGAACAGGCCCATTGGAGTGGCCTCTAAGATAAGTGAGAATCTGCACAAAATTTAGCAGATCAAAGTTCTAATCCCAGTTTGCCAGTAACTAAAACTATAGTCTCTTTAATGCATTTATCCCCAAACGGTCTTAGTTGTCTCCCGCACCCCACTGCCCCCGCCTTACTGGTAAATCCATCTAGTGGTACTTAACTATACAAGCATCATGGAAATACAATAACAATGAAGTTATTCTCTAACGTAACTTCTCTCTCGTCAGTAATTTACTTATCCTCTCACTCAACTGTGTCTCATCAAAAGTGAGGCAATTATCTCTACTGATTCTGAAGAGACCCATTTCTTTCAACACCCCTCATAAAATGGTCCATAGACCTAAAGGTTTGAGGACCACCCACTCTGGGGCTCTCTCTTCCCTCCCCTCCATTAGTACCTCTATTAATCATTTAGGCCAGTGGTTTTCTACTCAAACTGAGCATTAGAATCACCTGGGGATCTAAACACTGAAACAAAACACAGAAAAAATATTGGACTCCACTCCACACCAATTAAATCAGAATCTCTGGAGGTTGATGCAAGCTGTCATATTTTTTCAGGCTTCTGAGGTGATTCTAATTTTTGTGTTGAGAATCACTGTTTCAAATGCATCATAGAGGTTGACTGATAGAAATGCATTTGACCAGTCTTGTTCAAGCAAGACTTGGATCAAAATATGACATGGTGATTTCCATTAAGAACAAAAATTGTAACTTCAAAATGAAGCAGCTAGGAACAGAGGACAGGGAGAGATTAAAGTTATTAAAACCTAGACATTATCTTCTGTCTAATGATGGAGGTAGGACATCTATCAGTGCTCCAATTTTCACAATCCTTTGTGTTGGTCCTTTATTTTCTGACTCCAGGTGAACATTTCTCAAGGCCATGTTAGAATAAACAGAATTTTACCTGAGTTCATCATCATAGTTTTCATCCAGATGAGATCTGGGATGAAGATAAGTACAAACTCCCTCACATGATCCAGCAAAGTCAGTACAGCCTTCTGACAACAGACAAAAAACTCAAGAAACAACACAAAACAAAAAACCAGGCTTCAGAATAGATGGAATTAAGCTTGAATTCACTCTGTTGCCTTCCAGCCATATGTCCTTGAGCAAGCCCCTTTACTCTGATCTGAGCCTCTGCTTCTTTATTTGTGAAACAAGAATAACTACTTTTAAGTATCATGAAAATGAGAATAACAAATATAAAGACTTCATGTGTTAAGGGCACAACAAGTGTTGACAACTAGGAAGATGACTGTGATCTTGATCATGTCTTAAAGCAGAAAACTGATAGACAACATGCTAGAAAACTGGTTAGCATTTTGGAAGAAATCTTACATTTAGCAGTGTAATCGTCCACCAGTAAATGGATACACAGGGAGAAAGGTGAATAATATTTATAAAGCTATTAGAAATAATGAACCTTGGAAGAAAGTTGAAAAATACAGTTGGTTGCTACATAAAATTAATAACTGGACACTTGAGAGTCATCATAGGATTTGTTTGTATGGGTGTTTTCATATTTAAAAGATACATCAAAGCTTTTAATCACTAGGTAAACTCCCAAATGATCACAGTAGATATTTATGGCAATGAAAAACTGCATTCATCCCTCTTTTCCACTTTTCCACTTCACTGAACTGCCTGCAAAGACAAGAACTACTTTTCCCAGCTTTCTCTTAGACTAAAGGAAGTTATGTGGCCCAGTTCTGGCCTTCTGTTTTTTTCTTCCTGTCCTGATTGTGGATATAATGGCTAGTGTCATCTTGAAAGAATAAGAGAAAAGCTAAGAGAATCACTGAGAAATCAGCCATAGTCTCACTAAACCATTGACCCAACGCCTGTAACTGCTGCCCTCTGGATGCTTTGTTGTCTGAGAAAAATGCAACCCATAATAATAAACATCAGATTTCTATTAGTTTGTAGTAGTTGCAGCTGAATACAGTCCTCATTAATACAATATAATTGACAAATTCTAAAAAATTCACAATTTGGAGTCTGAGTAGCCATCACCTACAGATCTCAAAACTGATATAATTAAATCCACAACAGTAACCTATGCATCCAAAAAATGGACTTTTTTCTAGCTGTAAGCAGATATTAATTAAACAGTTTGTAAAATGCAAAGCAAACTGTCCAAAGGAAGAAATTATGTACTCTATAGCTTTGAATCCAGTACCAAGTCTCAGACTGCTTTTATTCTGTATGTTGAGGATGCCACCTTTTATCCTAGTATTTCAGTCTTTCCTCATCTGAACCTGTTTACTCTATTTTGATATAAGCAGGATTTCTTAGCGATCACCTTTTCATGCCATGACCTTCCATGCCTTTGGGCACATCCTCATCTTTCTCATTAGGAGGAATGTTCCACGTCATGCCTGACTCTCTGGTTATTCAAATTATCAATATTCTTCTCATATTCCACCTCTTCCCTGAAGATGTCTCTGATTTCTCAAGTTTATTTCTCTTTGTAGTTTTTAAGCCACCTAATTTAAAGTAGATTTACGGGAGTGTGTGCACACTCATTTGCACAGCACACACCCCCTACCACCTTGCCATGTGTCCCCTGACCGTAGCTCTGCAGAAGCCAGGCACATCACACATTTGACCCTCCCCTCTTATTGTGCCACGCTGATTGTTAACAGGAAAATTTTTTAGATTCTCAGGTAAATTATATGGATTTTTATGGGCCCTTCAGGAGACACTGCTTTATCTAAAACCCATGTTTAGAATAGAAGAAATTCTGGGCAGTCCTAGGAAGCCATCTTTAAAAGATAAAGTGGCCTGGTAACATTCACCCACACAGTGCCCTACAAAATGCAGGCACCAGGAGACGTGGTGTTGTGGTCTGTATGTGGCACATAGATCAGGAGATCTATGTCACGTTGTGCTGGGGTCCCAGGAAGTTTCGAAACTTCCTCATGAAGAAACTTTGGAAGCCCTCTCTGCACTTCTCCCGCCCATCCTCATTTCTGCCAGCTTGTTCTCTGTCTCCTTTATCTCAGGGAGTCTTGTCTCATCTGTTTACTTCTCCAAGGCCTTTCTGATTCTGCTTTCCCTTTCGCCTTTCCCTACAAACTCCCATTCACTGTTCATTGCCTTGAATACAATTGTTTTTTTCTCACTCAGAGTCTTCCCATCTATTCTTCATTCTCCAAGTTTGATTTCTCAACTAACCTACTATGTAGCTTATAGACAAAACCAAGGTTTTTCTTAGCATAAAGAATACCAAGGCCCTGGCAGGAAAGGTACGTGTCCACGGTCATAGCACGTTAGTGCCAATGGGAACAGAGAATACTCAGAGCCCATGAAGACCAGTCCACTGACTGGTATCAGGAACCACTTCAGAGGTAAAAATCAACTCTCTTGCAGCAACTAGACACCACAAATTTCAGAACAGTGGCAGTTGATCTGACTAGATCATGCTACAGAGACATGACTGACAGTAAAATGGGAAGAGAGTTAACGAACTTGGAAAGGATACAGAAATGATCCTCTCTTAAAAATAGTGTTTTAAGTGTTTAAATTTACTAAGAAATTTGTACACCCTACACCCTTTCCACCCAGCCTTACCATGCCTCTCTTTTAGTTGGGGATTTGTTTCAAGGTCTTACCAATCACTAAAACATCTTCTAAAAGATGTACTGGCTAAAGCCAGTACATCACTAAAACATCTTCTGGGAGGACAGGGAGAAATCCAATCTAGGATTGAAAGCTGCAACTGTCATAGATAAAAAGTACCCTTCTGAGGGTTGCTATTGAGTCAGACAGTTGGAAGAATTACTGCAAAATTGTCTGAGCTTTACAGAAGTTACTGGATAGTATTCTGGACAATGCTGGGTTCCTCATTCTTAAGGAGACCCCAGAAGAATGCAGTTAGGCTCCTTCCATAACTGCCCCCCAATGACTCAAAGTTGCTATTATCAGAGACCCTCAGGGAGGAGTTGGCTAAATGATTTCTACTGGAAAAGGCAGGAGCTATACAGAACTAGATCTCTTTACTCAAATTGTGTATTAACCAAACTCTCAGCACAGTTGAGGGAAGATCTATCCAGATAAAAATATACTTTTTGAAAAAGAAAGCTGCCCTATTCCCTGACATGAAAAGGCATACATATTGAACTTATGACACTCCTGCCATCAACAAGCTGTTATAAAATCCCATGGTTCGATCAAGATTCATTTGCACATTTGTGTACTGCCCACAAGAAACTCCCAGATTTTAGTCAGAAAATCTCAACTTTCCTAATAGAATCCCATACATCAATTGACACTCTGAATGTTACCAGTAGCCCTTGAATTCTCAGCCTTATGATCTCTCTGTCCCTTTCATGTATCTACACATACATGTATATGCACATGTGCACATACTTACATACAAGCATATAGAGACATATGTGTAGTTATATGCCCTGAATCAAATTATCCACGTCTAGCTATTGCCTACTCTCATAGATAACTCAATATTTGCATTCTTAATTTATGTACTACAGACATTTTTGGTCAGTGAAAATCATTATTTTATAAATAAAACAAGAGACTACAGGCATCTTTGCTTTCTGGGATAGCTGTGTGGTGAGTCAGATTGCTCATTCACGAGCACAGCTTCTGGATCAAATGGCCCAACAGGTATTACAAAATCCTTCTTTGGGAAAATGGACAGCTTATTCACTGGGGATGGAGAGTGGTCAAAACACCTTCTCTCATAATCAGGGTTAAAGTTTTTATGACAATTAGGAAAAGTGGAGTGGCCTACCTCCTCCGGTAAAGGGTAGCTTAATTTATAATTATAAAGAAAGACATTTTTTTGGTATCTTGAAAACCTAAAGGAATATGCATTGGACTCTATTTAAGTTTTTAATTGACAGCTCCAACTTGAAACTTTAGTATTATTAGTATAATGTCCTGTGCCCCCAAGATGTTAAATACAAAAGGACCTTTATGTACTTTCAACTGCAAGGCCTCTCTCAACACATCTATATACTTTAAATTTCTTCCCTCTTTCTACTCACCTACAAATGCCACAACCTTTCCTTTTCCTGTACAAAAGGATATCAAACAAATTGCACTTCTTGATATATGTCGGTCCCTTCACTCAGGAAAAACGACATGGCTATTTTATTAGACAGGAGGTCTCCAGAGCTGCTGAACCCCACAGACAGTCTCGTAAATTACCAAAAGCCACACCACCAGAACGACAATAAACTTGAAATGGGTTAAGTGGTTTTGTTTCTGCCTCTCCCAAACATCTCTCTGTGGATCATCCTGTAACCACACAGCCTCATGGATACATAATCACTAAAACTGGGGTACCTGGGGTCCAAACTCAAGAACACCATTACATCTGACCTTGAACTACAGTCAGCAAATCAATTGCTTCTTTGAATAAGATTCCCTAGAAAGAGTTGCTATTAACTATCAAAGGGTTTATGTATAAATATATTACTTCACTGCTTGAAATTTTTATATTTTTCAACTCTGTAATGATGCAATTGTTTCAGAAAACCTCTAACTCCATCATTTTTATGTGTAATAATGTTTCCTTTTATTTGACCTAAACTTGAAACTTTAAGAAATGACTTTGGATATGACTATTCCATATTGATCTAGTCAGGAATGATCAAGAAGACAGCTGGAATCAGATCATCAATGCTGCATCCCAGGGTGCCTGCTGGGTGCAACCACAACTGCAGCTTACAAAACACAGAGAAGATTTGAAGAAGAAAAGTTCACTGGTGAATGCCAAGGACCTCTCACTCTTCTGCTTGGCTCAGCCCTGTGTATGAGATGTCTCTGGATTCAGACTTTAGCAGCTCGTTACAGCACAAGTCAATATATTGGTCTATGAAATGTTTTATCTATAATGAAGCCTCTAAATAACGATCTAGTCCTCAAATCTGTGACTTTTTCCAATGCTTTAACTGGTTTTCAGGAGGTCTAGGGGTCTGTGATTCCAGAGCCATAGGTCAGACATGAAAACAGGGTTCCATTCCCATCCTTGGTAATCAAATGGCCTTCCCTGTGCTTGCATCAGGTGTTACCACACCTGAAGTATGTTCTTTCCGCCAGCCTTTCGCCCTCTAAGAGACTGGAAGCCATACCTTTTTGAGTTTCTAGATACATATAGTTCTAACCACCTATACCACATACAAGCTTCTCAGCTGTTGTTGAAGCATTGTTTCCATGTTTAGATTACAAGCGCCATTCTGACAGCTATGTTGTTTCGGAAAAGAAATAATACCTTCTCTGTGGCGTCAGTAAGTATCAACTTCCCAAGGCCTTAGTTTTCAAATCTGTAAGCTGGGAATGATATAACCCCTGCTTTAAGAAACTGTCACAAGAGTCAACATATGAAAAGCTTAGCATGCTACTGTGCGTATACTAACTGCTCAAAGAAATGTAAGCGTTTGTTGTTATGTACTGTAGGATTGGTTATCGTGAGTCACATGCTAGGAGTAACACAAAGAAGAAAACACGTATTCTCGCACGAGAAAGTTTACACATACCTTTTATTTTGTATTTGCTACAGTACCTCTCTACCTGTTTGTCTCACAAGGGCTAGGAAACCAAAACCTGGAAAATATACATATGTCTAGTTGTGTTCGAAATCTCAAGCACAATAAATTTGGTGAACTATTTATATAAAACTTTACCAAAATCAACCTTAACCTCAGGATTCACTCTTATAGAAAGGGACTCAGAAGCCCAGACAAGCAAATGAAACCATGACTTCCTTCCTAATGTTGTCTAGTAAACCTGATCTTTGGGAAAATTTAAATGCTTGTATCCATATTCAAATTGGGAGTTTGAAAAGCAGACAAAAGAACAAGGAGGGAGCTTTGAGGCAGTCAGGAACACAACAAAGAGCAGATTCCAAATATCAGTCACGGAATTCAAAGAAAATGGCCTTTCACGGATGCCTCAAAGGAATCATTTGAGTTTGAATTTTTTTAAAAAAATGCAATTATTTGGTGAAGATGAAGTCAAGCAGTGTCGAGAGGAGCATGAGGGGGCCTGCAGGAAAGCACAGATGGCTGAAACCAAACTCAACACAGACCCAGCCCCACGAAGCCCCTTCTCTGAAAAGGCTGCGGTTGCCTCGCATGGAGGCCAGTCAGACATGTCAGGGCAGAGAGCAGGAGACAGCTGGAGGAGCCGAGATGAATGAGGAAGCACAGAATGAGAAAGGGCAGCAACTGGAAACCCTTGCGGTGACATCAGGAACAGAGCCAGAGACGACAACCTTGTTATCACATCTGCCCCGTCATTATAATTCAATGGTAACGCTTGTCGCTTGTTGGTCACCAGGGGGGAATTCCAAGTGGGGGAGCCCCTTCCCACTCAGCCAGGCCCCCAGCCACTGCCCTCCTTGTTGAAGTTGAGGAATTGTTCCGGGTGCTAATAGACTGGGTGTTGGGAGCAAGTGTTAATTTTGGATTACAACTGAGTGGAAATAAGATGAAGGTCTGGGGAATGCTTTGCCTTCACTCAGATGTTTCATTTCCATTTACTAGCACTGCAGAATACCCAGGGAGATGTTTTCATTCCAATTTGGAAGATTTCATAAACCTCCAAACTTTTAGGTATTGATCCAAGCTCTTGCACTTTGGAAGCCTGCACACAAGCTCTATGGGGAGGATCTGAAAGCTCCTGAGGAGAGAGGGTGGGGAGAGAGGGTAGGTGATGTAAATCTCATCTGGGGAGATTTGCTCACTCTCAGACTGCCTGCCTCTCTGCTCATGCCAAAATTGGCTCTGCCCAACCCGGGGGCCCATTAGAGGCACTCAGAACCATTAGCTCCGACTGGCTCTGTGCTGAGTAAATACTCTCGTGTCCAACTAGAAACTAGGGCAGCTGCCTGTGTGTTTTTCTTTTTGCTTTCTTTCTTTCTTTCAAAATCAGCAAAGCAAAGTTCTCAACCCCAAATGGCTCACATGCGCCTCTTAATAAGTATACTGCTTTATGTATTCTGCTAGTGGAGGTCAGTGGCAATTTGAATTTTGCTAAACTCTCAATCTTTATTCATTTGGTTTTGAATGTCTCCGATTTTTGTTTGATTTTTGGACAGGGTCATTTGCAGGGAGCGTGCCAATAATCAGATTTCTCCCATCAGAAGGTAGGATATCTTATACCGGCAGGAAAAGGCCTCTGTCTATCATCTTTGGAATCTATGAGCTATATAGCAGCTGTTTGTGAAGCCTCCCAAAGGAGGTTTTGAAAAACAAAGCACTTCAGTCAGTGAAAGCAGGGAGGCTGTGGGGTGACTTTGAGCTCATGCATTATTCAGCTCGGTTTCAGTCCCTGAGTATCTAGTTACCATAATGCCCTGGTACCTGGGCACTATGTGGCTATGTTTTCAGGGCAAGAAGCAGATATAATTGAGCCTAAAAAAAAATTAATGAAAAAATAATATTTGCCTTTTCTTTTACATTTTAGGTTTAATAACAGCCTAGTGAATTAGAGAATAGAGAATCTGTGGAGATGTTTCCCTTGCGATTCAGAAAGTATTCTAACAACTTGGTATGAGTTATTTCTACACTCAAAACAACAGAACACCAAGCAGCACAATCATGGGGTGGCCTTGCATGTTTAGTGTCTAGCTGACATTTAGAGATGCTGTGCTGATAGGAGCTTTCACAATCAAGGCTCCTCAGACAAGGGCTAGGAACGTAGTGAGTGTTCAATAAATTCTGGCTGTATTGAATTGTGAGTGATTCTGATTCTGCTTCTTTTTATCAAGGCTACACTTCTCATTCTACTTCTTTTCTAATACTGCCCTCTTCAGAAATGACCTAGGGCAAAAGTGCTCTTATCATAAGTGAAATAAACACATCACTGGCAAAGACCATTCTAGAAGCTCACCAAATGCATTTCCTTTTACTGGATACACAGCTAAACTGCATTTATCAGTTCCCTTGTGTCTCAGTGGAGCCAGAGGAATGTAAGGAAAATCGACTGGTTACCTGCAGTCTGAGACAATGGGTCTTCTCTCCTCCTTCAGTGGTGAGCTTGGAAGCCACATGTTGAATATGGCAGTGACAAAGAATGAAACCATCTTGAGTTCCTGCTTAACCACCTAGAGCACAGTCCTGTATCTCCCCTCCCCCTGCCAATCATGGGTGAGGACCAAACTCTTAATATGCTAAACCACTGAGAAATAGGGAGTTTTGTTACAACAGGCAGCATTTGTCATCTTAGTGTGGAAGTTGATTCCTTGAAATGGAGTATTATCATAATGAAAACCAAAATGAGGACATTGACTTAGAAACCACATGACAAATAGCTGGGAAACTGATGTTAGAGGCCAGGAAAATGGTGACTCCTGTTAGGTAACTGCAACACATGCAATAACCTGGGAGGAAGATTTCATATCCATCAAGCCTGGAACTCTAGGTGAAGTAGTTGGAAAGCCAGTAGGGTATTAGTATGTGTTGGCAATCATTGCTGAATTTAGTTTAAAAATTATTAAAGTTTTAAACTGATGAGTTCAAGGGAAAACTGATCAGCTTATACAAAGAAATAAAGAAGAAAAGAGAAAAGTCCAGTAATAATGGAAGCTTGAATTACAAATATGCATTGCTTCTTTGACCCCAAGGAGAAGGGAAAAAAGATTAAAAAGGACTTTGAGCAACATTCCACTAATTCCCAACTTCATGGAAAAGTTCAGATGAAAGATAACCCAGGGCCCTCAGATAGTTGCCCTTAAGTTGAAAGAGGAAACCAGACTATGAGGAAGCAAAGAAATAGTCATATTTGGACTCTACCTGGAGAAAGAACCGTGGATGCCTCAGTTACTCACATGAAACCAACTTTAAGCTGATAAGTCAACAGCCCACTAAGTCTTCAAAGGAACTGTGTTGCTAGAGAAACTATAAACCAGGACTAAAACAACCCCTTGATTATTTAAGATTTAAAACAATCCTTGTGATCTCAGCCTCAGAGCCTTTAAATGGGTTCTGAAAGCTCCACAGAAGCCACAGGACTGGAAAAAGTCCGTTTTCATTCCAATTCTAAAGAAGGAAAACACCAAAGAATGTTCAAACTACCACATAATAATGCTCATTTCACATTTTGGCAAGGTAATGCTCAAAATCCTTCAAGCTAGCCTACAATAGTAAGTGAATCAAGAACTTCCGTATGTACAAGCTAGATTTAGAAAAGGCAGAGGAACCAGAGATCAAATTTCCAGCATCCATTGGATTATAGAAAAAGCAAAAGAATTCAAGAAAAATATCTACTTCTTCTTCATTGACTATGCTAAAGCCTTTGACTGTTGTTCCACAACAAATTGTGGAAAATTCTTAAAGACGTGGGAATGCTAGACCATCTTACTTGTCTCCTGAGAAACCTGTATGTAAGCCAAGAGGCAACAGCTAGAACCAGACATGGAACAATGGACTTGTTCAAAATTGGGAAAGGTATATGTCAAGTCTGTATATGTCACCCTGCTTATTAAACTTATATGCAGAGGACATCATAAGAAATGCCAGACTGGATGATCACACGCTGGGATCAAGATTGCCAGGAGAAATATCTGTAAGGTTAGATATGCAGATGATACCACCCTAATGGCAGAAAGTGAAGAAGAACTAAAGAGCCTCTTGATAAAGGTGAAAGGGGAGAGTGAAAAAGCTAGCTTAAAACTTAGCATTCAAAAAATGAAGATCATGACATCCAGCCCCATCACTTCATGGAAAATAGATGGAAAAACAATGGATAAAGTGATAAACTTTATTTTCTTGGCCTCCAAAATCACTGCAGATGGTGACTGCAGACATGAAATTAAAAGATTGCTCCTTGGAAGAAAAGCTATGACAAAGCAAAGATATCACTTTGCTGACAAAATCCATATAGTCAAAGCTATGTTTTTTCCATTAGTCATGTAAGAATGTGAGAGTTGGACCATAAAGAAGGCTGAGCACCAAAGAATTGATGCTTTCAAATCATGGCGCTTGGGCAGTAAGGCGATCACACCAGTCAATTCTAAAAGAAATCAGTCGTGAATATTCATTGGAAGGACAGATGCTGAAACTGAAGCTCCAATACTTTGGCCACCTGATGTGAAGACCTGACTCATTAGAAATGACCCTGATGTTAGGAAAGATTGAAGGCAGGAGGAGAAGAGGGTGGCAGAGGATGAGATGGTTGGATGGCATCAGAGATTCAACAGACATGAGTTTGAGCAAACTCCAGGAGAAAATGATGGACAGGGAAGCCTTTCATGCTGCAGTCCATGGGATCTCAAGGAGTGGGACACAACTTAGCAACTAAACAACAAAAAGCTCCACATCCTGAGTAGGGCATACATTCCAGTACCTACAGTGATAGTTAATTGTTCATGTGCCAACTTCATTGGATCAGGAAATGCCCCAATACTTGGTTAAACATTATTTCTGGATGGGTCTATGAAGATGTTTCTGGAAGAGATTACCATTTAGATTAGTGGGTTCAGTTAAGTTGATTGCTGTCAATGAAAGTAGGCATCATCCAATCTGTTGAGGGTCTGAATAGGAAAAAAAAAAAAAAAAACTTGAGGCAGGAACTGGGCCCCCGCCTTTTTCTGCTGGCTTGACGTTCACATTGGGAAAACATTCATCCCTCTTTTTTGGTGATTGTGGTTCTAGATTCTAAGTCTTGAACTTTACCAAGATTGATTGCATTAGGCTACAGATATTTGCTTGAGGCCAATTCTTTGTCAAGGAAAGCCAATGTTATGAGTTTAATTCATACCCCCCAAAAGGATATGTGCAAGTCCTAACTGCCAGTACCTGTAGAGCTTCCAAAGTGGCACTAGTGGTAAAGAACTACCTGCCAATACAGGAGACATAGGAGATGCTGGTTCAGTCCCTAGATTGGGAAAATTCCCTGAAGGAGGGCATGGCAACCCACTCCAGTATTCTTGACTGGAGAATCCCATGGACAGAAGAGCCTACAGTTACTACACTCTATAGGACCACAAAGAGTCAGATCTGACTTCATAACTTAAAAGGCATAAGTACCTATAAATGTGAAAATTTTTGTAAACAAAGTCTTGTAAAAGTAATTAAGTTATTGAATTGTTCTTGTTCTTTAGTTATATCTGACTCTTTTTTAACCTCATGGACTACAGCCCATGAGGCTCCTCTGTGGCTCAGTGGTAAAAAAAAAAAAAATCCACCTGTCAATACAGGAAATGAAGGAGACATAGGTTCAATTCCTGGGTTGGGAAGATCCTCTGGAGAAGGAAATGACAACCCACTCCAGTATTCTTGCCTGGAGAATCCCATGGACAGTGGAGCTTGCTGGGTTACAGCACATGGAGTCACTAAAGAGTCAGAGATGACTGAGCATGCACACACAGGTTTTGTGTGCCAGGTACTACACTAGATGCTTTAAATGGATTTGGGCTTCCCTGGTGGCAGAGTACATCATGAGAAACGCTGGACTGGAAGAAACACAAGCTGGAATCAAGATTGCCGGGAGAAATATCAATAGCCTCAGATATGCAGATGACACCACCCTTATGGCAGAAAGTGAAGAGGAACTAAAAAGCCTTTTGATGAAAGTGAAAGAGGAGAGCGAAAAACTTGGCTTAAAGCTCAACATTCAGAAAACGAAGATCATGGCATCTGGTCCCATCAGTTCATGGGAAATAGATGGGGAAACAGTGGAAACAGTGTCAGACTTTATTTTGGGGGGCTCCAGAATCACTGCAGATGGTGACTGCAGCCATGAAATTAAAAGATGCTTACTCCTTGGAAGAAAAGTTATGACCAACCTAGATAGCATATTCAAAAGCAGAGACATTATTTTGCCGACTAAGGCTCGTCTAGTCAAGGCTATGGTTTTTCCTGTGGTCATGTATGGATGTGAGAGATGGACTGTGAAGAAGGCTGAGCGCCGAAGAAGTGATGCTTTTGAACTGTGGTGTTGGAGAAGACTCTTGAGAATCCCTTGGACTGCAAGGAGATCCAACCAGTTCATTCTGAAGGAGATCAGCCCTGGGATTTCTTTGGAAGGAATGATGCTGAAGCTGAAACTCCAGTACTTTGGCCACCTCATGGGAAGAGTTGACTCATTGGAAAAGACTCTGATGCTGGGAGGGATTGGGGGCAGGAGGAGAAGGGGACGACCGAGGATGAGATGGCTGGATGGCATCAGACTCGATGGACGTGAGTCTGAGTGAACTCCGGGAGATGGTGATGGACAGGGAGGCCTGGCGTGCTGCGATTCATGGGGTCACAAAGAGTCGGACACGACTGAGCAACTGAACTGAACTGAACTGGTGGCTCAGAGAGGTAAGAATCTGTCTGCATGCAAGAGGCCTGGGTGTGATTTCTGGGTCAGGAAGATCCTCTGGAGAAGGGAATGGCTATCCTATCTACCCCAGTGTTCTTAAATGAAGAATTCCAAGGACAGAGAAGTCACAAAGAGTCAGACACAACTAAGTGACTAACATGTTCACTTTTACTCTCCCAGAGTTATGTAATTTTATGATTGAATTCTAATCAAAGGAAACCAGAAGGAAGTATTGTTTCCACTTCCAGGCTTGGTTGCCTCAAGGTGCCATGATCCTCCGTGTTTTCTTCCTGTCCTTTGCCTTGCAGCAGGTTGTCAGCACACTACCTGATCTGGGGAGCAATGCAGTGAGCAGAGCAGAGCCTCTGACACCAAGGAACCTGGGATGACTATAAGCAGCAGAGTCTCACTCTGTATCCACTGATCACACTGAACTGACATGAAAGTGAGAAATGAAGTTTCCTGCGTTAAGCTCTATATTATACTGGAGACAGTTCCTACCAGCTCCATCAATAGTTAGTATCTCTTCCCAATCCCATATGTAATGACATGATACTGTAAACTTAAATCTCCACATCAGTCATAGTAGGAATATGCAGCCCATGAAAATACCAAATTCTACATATCAAGGTTTTTTTTTTTTTTTTCTCTCTTTTGTTTGAATAGTCAGTTGTTAAATATTTACTATCACATCACTGTTTAAGCCTCTGAGAAATGAAGGGGTTTGTTGCAAAACCTAGCTTTAACACACTCACTAATAAAAATCTGATAATTTTAGTTCTGGGAGGATTTCTTTGATACTTTAAAAAATCCAAGTGCAGTTATAGAATCTAGGAACTGAACAGTCTTAGAAACTTGGTTCTCTTACTTGCTTATAAGTTTGTATTCACTGCTAGAAAACTTTAGGGCACATAAGGACCACATTGGTGGGAATCAATAGGAATCTTTAAGTGTCTGAAGTGAGTGCTACCATAGTAAGGGATCAAAATCAATTTATCAAGTGGCTATTTTTTAGTGCTTCCCTATATTCCAGGCACTTTATATATATTTTAATTCTAACTATTACAAGCACTCAAAGGTAGATATTAATATTTCCATATTAGAGACAAGAAAACTGAGACTCAGAGAAACTAATTTGTTCGAGGTCACACACACAGGTTTTAGCACTACATAAACTGAGAACTTCTAGATGTACAAGTTGGGTTTCAAAGAGGCAGAGGAACCAGAGATCCAATTCACTGGAGAAAGCAAGGGAGTTCCAGAGAAGCATCTGCTTCATTGACTATGCTAAAGCCTTTGATTGTGCAGACCATAACAAACCGTGGAAAATTCTTAAAGAGATGGGAATGCCAGACCTTCTTATCTGCCTCCTGAGAAACCTGTATGCGGGTCAAGAAGCAACAGATAGAACTGGACATGAAACAAGTGACTGGTTCAAAACTAGGAAAGGAGTACAACAAGGCTCTATGTTGTCACTCTGCTTATTTTATTTCCATGCAGAACATATCATGTCAAATACCAGGCTGGATGGATCACAAACTAGAATAAAAATTGCCAGGAAAAATATCAACAACCTCTGATATCCAGATGATACCACTCTAATGGCAGAAAGTGAAGAAGAGCTAAATAGCCTCTTGATGAGCACAAAAGAGGAGAGTGAAAAAGTTGAAAGTGGAGCAGTGACAGATTTTCTTTTCTTGGGCTTCAAAATCACTGAGCATGGTTACCGTAGCCATGAAATGAACAGATTCTAGCTCTTTGGAAGAAAAGCTATGACAAATATGATGAAAATTAGACAGTGTATTAAAAAGCAGAGACATCACTTTGCCAACAAAGGTCCACATGGTCAAAACTATGGTTTCTCCAGTAGTCATGTATGGATGTGAGAACTGGACCATAAAAAAGGCTGAGCACTGAAGAAGTGATGCTTTCAAACGATGGTGTTGGAGAAGACTTTCTCACTGCAAGGAGTTCAAGCCAGTCAATCCTAAAGGAAATCAACCCTGTATATTCACTGGAGGGACTGTTGCTGAAGCTGAAACTGCAATACTTTGGCCAGCTAATGCAAAGAGCCGACTCATTGAAAAAGACCCTGATACTGGGAAAGACTGAAGGCCAAAAGAGAAGAGGGTGGCAGAGGATGAGATGGTTAGATAGCGTAACCCAACTCAATGGACATAAATTTGTGCAAACTCTGGGGGATAGTGGGGCTTCCCTGGTGGCTCACCTGATAAAGAATCCACCTGCAGTGTGAGAGACCTGAGTTCAATATCTGGGTTAGGAAGATCCCCTGGAGAAGGGAACAGCTACCCACTCCAGTATTCTGACCTGGAGAATTCCATGGACTGGGAGATAGTGGATGACAGAGGAGCCTGTTATGCTATAGTCCATTGGGTTGCAAAGAGTCAGACAGGACTTAGTGACTGAAAACAGCAATAATAACAATAAAACAGCTAATAAGGTATGAAGCAGAATTCAAATCCAGATCCACTTAACCCTCAAATTTTTAAAACTATAATACTTTCCTCTTTACAGTGGGTACTCATTTGGCTCAAGACAAGAAGGGTACAAACCAATTTTGATAAGAAAAGTTTATCAAAAAACTTCCCATATCAAATGGTGAAAAAATAGTACATTATTAACATGAGCTTAACTAATAAAAAGTCATTAATGTTCCTGATTTATTTTATAAGAAATGTGTAATACATATAAAGCATTTTATAAATGTTAGATATTATAACAGTTTTGTCAAATAGAAAATTGGAGAATACTGTTTCGAAACATGACTATTCAGGGTGTTTAGCAATTAACAAAATAGCTCCCTTTCTTCATTCCTCGCTTCACTCAGAGCACACCACATCATCCAAATATATATATATATATATAACCTAGGCAATCAGCTGGGAGAGGTCCAGAGTCATTAGCAGATGCACATGTATGTGGTAGCCTTTCACCCTGAAGTAATGAGCCATGTACCACGTAGATGTGAATGTAGATACATCTCTGACTACCTCACCTGCAAACTGTCCAGGGGAGTTCTCACTCCATTTCTTAGCTATGATTTTTTTTTTTTTTTTTTTACTCCTAGTAGAGCAAGGATGTAGCAGACAGACTAACTTGGCACTGGATTTAAAATCCAAGATTCCTCAAACTTTGCAAAAGTTTCCTTCTTTCTGAAGGTTCTGCAAGTTACATACCTCTGTCTGAGTGTTTACACATAATGAGTTTGAAATATGTACGTGCCTTGAAGGGGCAGAATTAGCCCAGGCTTTGGAGAACTGATGCAAGAACTGATGTCAGATAATTATTTTGAGTATTCTCAACAGGCTAGGTTCTCTTTTCAGTGTAGTGTTTGACTTAATTGATTTAATTATCACAACAACTAGACCCAGTGGGTACTATTGTTATCTTTATTTTACAAAGGAAGAAACTGAGGGTTCAGTTCAGTTCAGTCACTCAGTCATGTCCAACTCTTTGCGACACCATGGACTGCAGCACTCCAGGCTTCCCTGTCCAACACCAACTTCTGGAGTTTACTCAAAATCATGTCCATTGAGCCGGTGATGCCATCCAACCATCTCATCCTCTGTCATCCCCTTCGCCCTTGGCCTTCAATCTTTCCCAGAATCATGGTCTCTTCAAATGAGTCAGCTCTTCACATCAGGTGGCCAAAGTATAGGAGTTTCAGCTTCAGTATTAATCCTTCCAATGAATATTCAAGACTGTTTTCCTTTAGGATGGACTGTTTGGATCTCCTTGCTGTCCAAGGAACTCTCAAGAGTCTTCTCAAACACCGTAGTTCAAAAGCATCAATTCTTCAGCACCCAGCTTTCTTTATAGTACAACTCTCACATCCATACATGATTACTGGGTTAGATAGGTGGGTCAGTTTTCCAAGGTTCCACAGCTGGTTTCAGATAGAGGCAGGACTAAAGTTCAGGTATTCAGACTCCAGAGCTTGAGCTTTCATCTCTTGCTCTTCACAGCTCTATGGCCTCCTGTGTATGTTGGTAAGGGGTGAGGAGTATGGGGGGAGGGAGAGGTGAATGGAGAGAGGGAACGGGAGCCAGCACTTCCCTCAGCTTGTATCTAGCCCAGGTTCCATTCCTCCTCAGCCATATGCCCTCTTCCACAGCCTGTTTATCAAGATGCTAACCGAGATGATCTGTGGATGCGTCACTTAACCCCTAGTCCTCCTCCTCATGTTCACCTTAAAGGAGCTCTAAGCACTCCATCTTCTGCTTCATCCTCCTACTCTCAGTACTACATGCTTCTCTCTCCACTGCCTAGAACTTGCTGTCGTTCTTGAAGGCTAGAATTAGGTCTATGAAGGATTATCTACATGGAAATAGTCTTCATCGGCCCTCTAGCTGCTAAATTACTGTCCATTTTTAGCTATAAATCTTTCTTAAAAGGCCAATAATAGTATGTGCTGTTCACTGTGTTAATAATAGATGCATAATATTAAAATCAATCAAACATGTTTACTATAACCTATGGCAAACACTACTCACAGAAATAAGCAAAATCTGCAAGGAAAATGAAATGCATATAAAAGCACAAAGTAAATAGCAATGGAAAAACAATACATAATCAAGCTTATTTTTAGCAATGTTTGAGATACATATTAGCATTCCATGTAAATTTTTTGAAAAATTTATGATAAGTCAGCATAGTATTAATAATGAATTCAGCAGGATGGGCTTAAGGTTGGAGGAAAGGTGGAAAGAATATTTTGTCAATCAGAGGCATTTTTCAGACCTTTTTCTAGTCACACTATAAATGCAGGATGTCTTTCCAAATATACAGCAATCCTCTCTTGCTGCTATGTTGGAGGAGATAATTGGATACAGTTTCAAGCTACCCTAAAATTTATTATTTATTTTAATCCCAGGTGCCTTTGAAGAACATACAGGTAAAGAAGAAGGATTTTATGTTTAGTTACTCATAAAATACCTTTGATGATTCCTTCCAAATGCAAGATACTTTTCTGAAACATCTTTCAAACCCAAACATGTCCCAGTTTCCCAAATTACCCAGGAATTATTCTTTTGTTGGCTCTTTCTTGATCATGTACATTAAAGGCAAAAAGATAAAACATGCTCTCAAGCATTGCATAGTGGATAATTATATTTTTAAGGAGCTTCAGTTACACTATTTTAGCATCTGTGTAATTAAACCAAAGTGTGATTCTCAATTAGCAGGTTTTCTTTTCATCTCTTGGATATAATATCATCACGGATAGAACAGTGTTTCCCCTCTTTGAGTAGCTATATTTATGCCCATTAAACCAGGAGAAGTGTGGTGCAGCTTTAATGAAGAAGTCCATCGGCCAGGCAGCAAAGCTGAGGGGAAATATTGAAGTTGCCCATCAACATCCGTTGAACACTGTAAAGTAATAACGCTTTCTGGGGAGAGACTGACAGAAAATAGCAAAGGTGTGAAATGAAAGATGAGATTTTCTTTGGAGCTTATCCAGATTTTGATGCTCTTCTAACCTGCCTCTCTCCCTCAACAAGTTTTTCCCAATCTGTAAATGCCAAGATGCCAGCTTGGCCAGCTGTCAATACTATTCCCCAAGAGCATCCCTGATGATTAAACACCTGTGGTGAGCAGTGTCTCTTGGGTTTCTGCCACATTTGGCTGAAATTTCCTTTTGGCTGTGGTAGAAAATTCAAGTCTAAATTTCAATACAAAGCAAAAGATCCACCATGATAATGGGAAATATAACATTACATTTTGATCAGCTTATGTTCATTTGGTCTAATATCTATGGTTTTTATTGGGATATTACAGCATTCAGATACAATTTTTCACTAATTAATGGTTTTGAAGCAGCTGAAAAACTTCGAGATACAACTTATGAGAAATGTTACAGCATAGAGTTCAGAGAGTTATTGTCCCAAATCTTGTTGTCATTGTTCAGCTGCTCAGTCGTGTCCAACTCCTTGTGACCCCATGGACTGCAGCACCCTATGCTTCCCTGTCCCTCACTGTCTCCTGGAATTTTCTCAAACTCATGTTCATTGAGTTGATGATGCCATCCAACCATCTCATCCTCTGTCATCCCATTCTTCTCCTACCTTCAATCTTTCCCAGCATCAGGGTCTTTTCTAATGAGTCAGCTCTTTGCATCAGGTGGCCAAAGTATTGGAGCATCAGCTTCAGCATGAGTCCTTTCAATGAATATTCAGGACTGAGTTCCTTTAGGATTGACTGGTTTGATCACCTTGCAGTCCAAGGGACTCTCAAGAGACTTCTCCAACACCACAGTTCAAAAGCATTGATTTTTCAGTGCTCAGCCTTCTTTATTTACTGAAAACTACTGCACAATTATCCCAAATCTTACCCATAACTAAACCAGTCATTATGCAGGGCAGTGATTTTATTGTGGTTTCTTGCACATACCTATGATATAGTCCTTCTTGTTTTGGTGAAGGGAAAGTAGTACTCAACATTTTTGCAGCTTGAAATAAATAATGTGTGAATTTTGAAATGGAAAGGAAATGAATCAGAAAAAAACTTTCCATTCCAGCCTGTTTTCAGGATTGAGACTTACAGCCTTCATTCTATGAATATATTTATTACAAAATTTCCAGAGAATTTTGGATTTCTAATTCTCTCATGATACTTTATTTTAAAAAATTTTTATAGGAAAACAAGTTGAGAAAAGTGGGATTTCATATAGGGTTTTGTATACCAAAGATGGAAAACTGAAAACTCCAGTCTATTTAATTGTATTTAAGCTACATTTTTTCAAACATATTTGGACCTCAGGGAAAAAAAAATGTATGTAGTTTTTAAGTTACTGATCAAGTAGTAGCTTTGGTAAATCTTCTCTTAAATTCTACTGGGCATGAGATCTTTGGTATCAAAGTTTGTTTCTTGATGAAGACAAATATTTCAGAAAAAAAAAAAAACAGTCTGCATTCAATTATTAACCCTAATGTGGGCAATTTTTTTCTTCAAATTCTCTCCAACATGACTACTAAGTTGAAAGGAAGTGAGAAGGTGAGTGTGGAATGAGTATGCAGTCACTCTTCTGAAGTCTAGACAGAAAGAATTTGAGCCATGACCTAGCAAAAAAATGGAGAGAAAAAAAAATGGCAAGAGTAAAAAATGTATTCCCTTCTCAATTAATATTGTGAAAATGACTATGCAATGCAATCTCTATCAAATTACCAATGATATCTTTCATTAAAATAGAACAAAAAATTTCACAACTTGTATGGAAACAAAAATCCCTGAACAGCTAAAAGAGTCTTAAGAAAGAAGAATGGAGCTGGAGAAATCAATTTTCCTAACTTCAGACTATACTACAAAGCTACAGTCAGCAAGATAGTATAGTACTGGCACAAAAACAGAAATGCAGACCAATGAAACGAGACAGAAACCTCAGATAAACCCATGTACCTATGAGCCCCGTATCTTTGACAAAGGAGGCAAAAATACACAATGAAGCAGAGAAAGTCTCTTCAGTAAGTGGTATTGGGAAAACTGAAAAACTACATGTAAAAGAATGAAATTAGAACACTTCTTAACACTATACACAAAAATAAACTCAAAATAGATTAAACACCTAAAACAATAAACACAAGAAACTATAAAACTCTTAGGGGAAAACATAGGCAGAACATTCTTTGACATAAATCAAAGCAAGATCCTCTATGACCCACCTTCTAGAGTAATGGGAATAAAAGCAAAAAACCACTCAGTTTAGTTCAGTCACTCAGTCGTGTCCAACTCTTTGTGACCCCATGAACCACAGCACGTCAGGCCTCCCTGTTCATCACCAACTCCTGGAGTTCACCCAAACCCATGTCCATTGAGTCGGTGATGCCATCCAACCATCTCATTCTCTGTCGTTCCCTTCTCCTCCTGCCCTCAATCTTTCCCAGCATCACAGTTTTTTCCAATGAGTCAGCTCTTCACATCAGGTGGCCAAAGTATTGGAGTTTCAGCCTCAACATCAGTCCTTCCAATGAACACCCAGGACTGATCTAGTGAGAACTAATTAAACTTAAAAACTTTTGCACAGCAAAGTAAACAATAAACAAAGTGGAAAGACAACTCTAAGAATGGGAAAAGATATAGCAAATGAAACAACTGACAAAGGATTGATCTTCAAAATATATAAGCACCTCGTGCATCTCAATATCAGAAAAATAAACAACCCAATCAAAAAGTGGGCAGAAGACTTAAACAGACATTTTTTCAAAGACATAGAGATGGCTAATAAAAAACATGAAAAAATGTTCAACATCATTCATTATTAGAGAAACACAAATCAAAACTACAGAGGTATCACCTCACACCAGTCAGAACAGTCATCATCAAAAATCTACAAACAATAAATGCTGAGAGGATGTGGAGAAAAGGAAACCCTCTTGCACTGTTGGTGGAAATGTAAATGGATATAGCCATGGGGAACAGTATTGAGATTCCTTTAAAAACTAGGAATAAAACTACCATACGACCCAGCAATCCCACTACTGGGCATATACCTGAGAAAACCATATTGAAAAAGACACGTTTACCCCAACGTTCATTGCAGCACCATTTACAATAGCCAGGACATGGAAGAAACCTAGATGTCTATCAACGGATGGCTAAAGAACCTGTGGTACATATACACAATGGAATATTGCCCAGCCATAAAAAGGAACACATATGAGTCAGTTCTAATGAGGTGGATGAACCTAGAGACTATTATACAAAATGAGAAAAGCAAGTATCATATATGAGCAAATACATATGAAATCTAGAAATATGGTATGATGAGCCTATTTTCAGGGCAGTCAAGGAGATGCTAACATAGAGAATAGACTTATGGACACAATGGAGGAAGAAGAGAGTAAGCCAAATTGAGAGAGTGGCATGGAAACATATATATTAACATATTGAAACTAACCAGTGGGAATCTGTTGTATGGTGCAGGGAGCTCAAATCAGTGCTCTATGATAACCTAGAGGGGTGGGATGATGTGGGAAGCAAGAGGGAGGTTCAAGAGGGAGGGAATATATGTATACCTATGGCTGATTCATGTTGATGTATAGCAGAAGCCAACACAATATCGTAAAACAATTATCCTCCTAGTTAAATACATTTTAAAAATATTTCCCCTTCTCTTTCCCACTCCCATGTAAAAAGGTATCTTGAAAAAAGAAACAAAGACAGATAAGATGTTCTCCATTAGAACCTCTACTTCTAGCCATCTGCCTACGTTTCTGACATTGCTATGTTAATGCTGCCCCTTCAGCTAATCAGAAAACAATTACTGAACAACTACCTTATTCTAAACATTGTACTTGGCACTTGAATGTAAAAGCAAATTAAGATAAAATTTCTTCTCTTCAAGTCAAGAGAGAAAAATAATGAAAATCCACAACTAAATGCTGGCCCATGTTTCCTAGAGTCCCTTCAACTTCCAGGAGATAAAATACTATTAGAATAACATTAATAAACAACATATCTTCCCTCTGCTTCTTTTTCTGTCCCTATTATCTCTTTCAGGTTTCCTTTTCTTCTCCAATTTTAAAGTAGTCAATCCTCAATAAAAAACTGAAAGTGATTTCTCCTGAGAAATAAACTTATTGAATTATGCAGTCAGATTAAAAGTACACTAAGTATTATCCCCATAATTACAGAATATCTAAAGGAGACTTAAGCAAATTTCTAAAAGATGCTGAATGTGTTTATTAATTCATTAGTACATTCATTTATTAAAAAGAGATTTATAAAGCATCTCAGTACTGAGGAGGACTACAAGGTTCATTTCACTATCACCTAGTCCAGAAAAGTCTTAGAGTAGAGAACCATGGGCAAATAAGCCAGGCCTGCTTAGTCATAAGTGATTGTTCTTCCCACAAAACCAAGTTTGCTTCATCAGAATTTTCAACTCAAGTTTGTTCAGAGCACTAACATATTAAGTTTGAAACCATTTGGAAGCTTAATGGAGGGAGAATCTCATAATAGGCAAAACAGGCAGGAGAAGGAATTCAAAAAATAAATACACTTAGTCTTATAGACTGTAGATTTAGAACTCACCTTTAGTTAAAAAGAAAAAAAACAGACAACATATTATTATTTCAAACACCAACTCTCTGCAATATGCCTTACAGGAGTCATGAGTGAGTGGCCCTCAGAAGTATAAACCGAATTCACAAAACTAAATTTTAGTTAGAGAGCTAAGAAAATAAACACAGAAACATGAAAACAAGTAAATTCCCTAGATCAGCACTCAAAGTGCCAATCAGAGTCAAGTTAACCCAAACTCCAGGAATCTAAAAGGAGGAAGGGGCTGAAAGTGTCTAGTGTCTAGTGGAGGCAGCAATGGTGAGACTTAAGCTTGAATTTGAGAATAAATTCTATTTATAGAAGAAATTGTAGTATTTACTTCAGAATATTTGACCCACCATAACAAAATTGCCACATTCAAGGTGATTTACATTTCTAGACTGTACGTCACTGTGGGGCTTCCACTATAAGTCACTGTGGAGCACAGGAAGACCCTCAGGACCTTCTTCATGGCCTCCATTACTCCCATTTCAGAGGCAGCAGAGTGAGCCTCCACTAAAGCCACCTTTATTTGTGTCCTTTATTGATTAGAACTGGTCTTGTTGGCAATAAAAGAGTGACTTCATCCCCAGCTTCCTTGTGGTCACTACAGAAGAGCTTGACCAGGTGGACAAGAAGAACAAATAGAAAAAAAGTAGAAAGAGAAAGGATCTGAGAGTGAGTGCAGCCTGCCTCTCTTTCTTTCTCTCTCTCTCTTCTCTTTTGTTCAATGTCAGCACTTTTGTCTCCAGAGAAACTTTACTTCCCTCTAAGAGTAGCCTCAAAATTACTGCTAATTTTCTGGAAGGAAAATGATCTTTGAAATATATCATATACCATTTTCTCCCCCTACCCAACCCCACTTTTGTAAATGCTGGCATTGTGTTGGCTGTGAACATGTAAGTATAGTTGCTTTTGAATGCTGCAAGGTAAATGCAGAAAATGACAGCTTAAATGGAATCATTAAAGCAGATGTAGGTAATATCTGAATGCTACAAAGCCTTCTTTGCAAGGCAATAAAGTCTTTATTTTCAGTTCTAATGCCTTACAGCTTTTCAGGGAAGCTGACAACCTATCATTTCTTACTCCCCACCCCCATTTCCAGCACGAACTCAGGGGTATCGTTTCTATCTTAAGTTATAACCTGTTGATTGGTAGAAAAGGGAAGAAATGTATACAGTTCCACTCTAAATGGTTATTTCCTGGCAGTGCAGCAGTGAGCTCTGTCAGCTCATTCGAAGATATTAAGTGTGAGAAAGTCACAACAAAATTGCTACCTGTTCATGTACTGGGTGAACTGCCAAGTGCAAGTTTCAGGCAGTGCTAGGACAGACACAAGAGACCACATCCTGGTTTTGCAGATTGCCAGACTTGCATATAAAGGAATCATAATAACATTTTGCATTTCTTTAAGTTCATACTTTTAAATACAGTTTTCACTGTACTCTCCTAGTCTTCTTTTGAGGAAGGTGGTTTGATGTTTTCTCTCAAACAAGTATAGACAAATGGAAAGTCATAGATATTAATTTTTACAAATACAGTGAAAATAGTTTATTGCAATGCCAGTTATTCAAAATATGGTCAATACAATATTTTGTTTTGTTTTTGTTTCTGTTTTTAATTTTACCAAACATTTATATGACACAATGTGCCAGTACTTTCTAAATTATTTTAAAATATTAATTTATTTAATTCTTATACCAACTCCCTAGTGTGGGTGTTAGTTACTCAGTCATGTCTGACTCTTTGTGACCCCATGGACTGTAGCCCATCAGGCTCCTCTGTCTATGGAATTCGCTAGGCAAGAATACTGGAGTGGGTAGCCATTCCCTTCTCCAGGTGATATTCCTGACCCAGGAGTCTCCCACATTGCAGATGGATTCTCTATCATCTGAGCCACCAGGGAATCCCCATAACTACCTAAGGTGAGAACTATTTTATAAAAGAATGAACTGAGGCTCAGCCTCAAAAATGTGGGCATAATAGTGGAGTTAGGATTCAAATCCAGACCCTCTGTCTCCAGAGTTCATGTTCTCAACACCTTTACTATGAGTCTTTCAATACATGGGAAGGTGTGATATAAAAGATCAATAAATAAACCAACACTTGCTTTCTGATTCTGCACCAATCACCCACCAACCTATCACTGAACAAGCCTTTATTCAGCAATAACTACTGGCAAAGGTTTTAGTGTTTGAGGTATCCAAAAAAAATGTGACAAATGTAATGAATTCTCATTATTCATGGATTTCATCTTTCAAATACTCATATTGCTAAAATTTATTTGTTAACTCCTAAATCAATACTTATGGGCTTTCCAGCCATTTACAGGAATACATGGACAAGCTTAAAGTGGTGAAAATTTTAAGCTTCCAACCTGTATTTCCCAGCTCAGGTCAAATAAAATGATGCTCATTTATCTTGTTTCAGCTGTCACAGAGATGATCAGAGGAGGACAGTGTAACTCTGGAACTTGTTGTTGGAGTGGCCTCAGACAAGTCACTCAACACTTCTGATATATTTCCTCAAAGAGCAATGAATAGTTCAGTATTTGCTACTTCAGGGCCTGGGCTACTTTATAGAATATAAATATTTCAAATTTAAAAAAATCTACTACATATCTCCTACATTCATAGACCTTATATACCCTAAGTGAGAGGAAAATGCAAAAACAAATCAGAAGAATATTTTGATAACTAGGAATATGTGCAGGATGTACAAAGGGCAAAGTTACTGAGTATCACTACATACTTTTGAACACTTCAGTTAGTAACTGAAATGATCAGTATGAGCATCAGGGAGAAGAGGGAATTTGGGACTTGAAGCAACAAAAGCAAAGCCAGAAGAAATCCTGGAAAATATCTCTGGCCTTGGTTTTATTTCATTCTCTTGCTTTGTATTAACTATGCAATGAGACCCCCTTTAGATGGTGGCTATCATAACATTGGCTAAATTAACTGAAGACCTAGTTGTAGGAATTGTAAAATTTCTATCATATTTTTATGATGAAACTATTGTCTTGAATTTTTAAACGGAATGACTCAGTTGTCAAGGAAGTAAACCTAGTCGCATCTGTTGGTAACTTATAAAAAATCACAGATATATTTTCAGAAGCTCCATGAAAAGACATTTACTGTATCTGCTCTTCAGTGCAACTGGATTATGGACCTTAGTGACTGCAGTCATGGGGACCCACAGGGAGAAATGCTATCCATTCCCTGCCCAAAATACTGCTCAGAGGCTTAAGAGAATCTGGAGATTGCAGGAGAGGCCTGTGTTCTTTTCTTTGTTGTGACTGGTTATACTAGAGGGTTTGCACTTTAGAGTAAGTACTTTAACTAGGTCCCTCCATTCTCTTGCCCACTTAAGTAAGAGATAGTGAAAACTACAAATCAAAACAAATGTGTACTTTTGATACACAATTGTGTTTTACAACATTTGTTGCTAGATATAGCCACTTGTAAAAAAGACACATGAAAGAATTGCCATTGAATCTATATGTGATAATCCTAGTGCATTATAAACACACACAAAAAATAGGCAGGCCATCCTAGACTGGGCAGACTTGAAAGATTTAGCATATTAGAGTTAAATGAGATATAATTAATCAAAACTTGAATTTGATGTGCTCTATTTTGAGAATGATAGCATAGGAAGTAATATGAAGTGGTAATGAGCTGGGGAGTATAACACCTTGTAAAAGGTTTGTAGGGTCTATGATAATTTTGAAGATGGATGTAATTATTGTGTCAGGTTGAAAATGATTTGCAAAGTTACCATGAGGTAGTATTCCTCATACTATGTTGTATTTCATACTAAGTTTTACTATGGAACAATGGATTAGTTCAAAATTGGGAAAGGAGTATGTCAAGGCTATATATTGTCATCCCTTTTATTTAACTTATATGCAAAGTGCATCATGTGAAATACTAGGCTGGATGAATCACAAGCTGAAATCAAAATTACCAGGAGAAATATTAACAATCTCAGATATGCAAATGATACCACTCTAATGGCAGAAAGTGAAGAGAAACTAAAGAGCTTCCTGATGAGGGTGAAAGAGTAGAGTATAAATGCTGGCTTAAAATACAACATATAAAAAATTAAGATCATGGCATCCAATCCCATCACTTCATGTCAAATAAATGGAGAAAAAGAGGAAACAAAGCCAGATTTTATTTTCTTGGGCTCCAAACTCACTGTTGACTTCAGTCACAAAATTGAAAGACATTTGCTACTTGGAAGGAAGGTTATAACAAACCTAGATAGCATAGTGAAAAGCAGAGATCACTTTGCTGAGAAAGATCTGTATAGTCAAAGCTATGATTTTTCCACTATTCATGTAGGGATGTGAGAGTTGGACCATAAAGAAGGCTGAGCACTGAAGAACTGATGCTTTCAAACTGTGATACTGGAGAAGACTCTTGAGAGTCCCTTAGACAGCAAGGAAGTCAAACCAGTCAATCCTAAAGGGAATGAACCCTGAATATTCATTAGAAGGACTGATGCTGAAGCTGAAGCTCCAATACTTTGGCCACCTGATGCAAAGAGCCAACTCATTAGAAAAGACTCTGATGCTGGGAAAGATTGAGGGCAGGAGGAAAAGGGGATGACAGAGGATGAGATGGTTGGATGGCATTATCAACTCAATGAACATGCGTTTGAGAAAATTCCAGGAGATAGTGAGGGACAGGGAAGCGTAGGGTGCTGCAGTCCATGGAGTGGCAAAGAGTTGAACATGACTTAGCTACTGAATAACAGCAAATAAGGGCTTCCCAGGTGGCACTAGTGGTAAAGAACCCACCTGCTAATGCAGGAGACATAAGAGACAGGGGTTCAATTCCTGGGTTCAGAAGATACTGTTGAGGAGGGCATAGCAACCCACTCCAGTATTCTTGCCTGGAAAATCCCATGGACAGAGGAGTCTGGTGGGCTACAGCCCATAGGGTCACAAAGAGTCAGACATGGCTTAGCATGTATACAACAACAAATGAGGTATCCCTTCTTTTTCTAAGCCTAATCTGTCCCAGATAGAATACTAACTTCTAAATTATTAATTTACCAGCTTATGATAGTTTATTACTCTTCATCTTTCTTTCTGAAATATATGGACTACTTGGGTGTGAGTGACTATTCCACTAAAGTACAGGACATGACATTGAGTCATGATATTGATAATTCAAAATACTCCCTAAATCACAATGCTATTAATATTTCAAGCAAGAAACACATATGCACACACACACAAAGTAGAGAGAGAAAGAGAGTGAGAGATAGGTATGTGGGCGTGTGTGTGTTTCTGCATGGAGATCATCTAATTGTTTTAATTCTTTAATCAGTTGGTAAACACAGATTTTGTTTGGGAATACTGCTATTGCATACATAAAATAAAATATGTACATAAAGATATTGTCCTGACAGAATTGAAATAGAAAATGAGGTGATTTTCTAATGAAACAACATTAAACCCAAAACAAAAACATCAGAGTCACAGTGCAATTACTGTTTTCAGACCATGTTCTGCCTGCCCATTCCCTGGCAGCCAACAGACAAGAGTGCATCATTATCTGCCCCTCTCACTCGGCAACAGGGTATTAGCATCATGTCTTACAACTCCGGAGACTGAACCAATTAAGGTACAGTTTAAACAAGGCACTCATAAATATTGTAGCTTTGTAGTATTGACACTTTTAAATAATAAAGAAATATAGAATAAGGCTTCCAAAAGTAAGTAATCCATCTTAGGAGAAGAGGTTCCACAGAGGGACTCCTGCATTGTGAATAAATATGCATAATCAAAACAGGAACCCAACTCAAGTCTCTCTCCTACTCATTTGATATACCTCTTCATGTCATATCCATTTTCATATAAACAACACAATAATATAACATCTGCATTGCTAAATAACACTACTATGTTCTAATTTCTTTGGAATGACATGAATAAAATCTTTCTACTTCTGTTTATTAGAATTTATTGATAACAATCCTTTGCAAAGCAGCAGAAGATACAATTAATTCTGGTACAACCCTAAGTTGGATATAGCAACTCAACAGGGTTTACTTTTGACTTCAAATGATCCATCACTTGATAACACAGAGGGGAGGCAGCAGGAGGAGTTTGTGAACCTCCATAACTTCATTCTAAACTGCTGCCATGATACTCCACGCAGTTAATGTTATATACACACACTGTCAGCACTATAATACAATTGTACTTTTCTTTATTCCATGTAGATCTTTGGATACAATCTTCTACAGGGTGGAAAAAACACAGTATTTCCAGGTTTGGGTAGAAATCTTACTAAAACAAATATTTAGAAATCTCTCTAACTCATCATGGGTGTTAATACTTGCTCCTACTTATTTGATTCTCTTTGTTTAGGATATCTACTAAATTGGGGGACAGATGATTTCACAGTCATGGGAAATGAAAATTAATGCCGCATTTCAGAAACTCTCTCATATAGGCTGCTTATATATGCATAATTCTCATCAACAGAAGAAATGATCAGATTATGCTAGAGGTTTGATATCTGATGGAGGAGCCTGATAGGCTGCAGTCCATGAAGTCGCTAAGAGTCAGACATGACTGAGCGACTTCATTTTCACTTTTCACTTTCATGCATTGGAGAAGGAAATGGCAACCCACTCCAGTGTTCTTGCCTGGAGAATCCCAGGGACAGGGGAGCCTGGTGGGAGGCCATCTATGGGGTTGCACAGAGTCGGACACGACTGAAATGACTTAGCAGCAGCAGCAGCAACTTTAGCTTATCTTACTGATGAATGTGGTTGCTAGGAAGGGGGGAAAAAACAAAGAGAGTTGTTACCCTCGGCTTAATTCAGACCAATGAGAAAAGAAGCTAATAATTTAGAAATAAGACAGAAAATGATTGTGTCAGCCTAGAATTTATGACATTTAACACAGAAACACTTGGATAGTTACACGTTGGGGGAAAATTTAATGTCAGGCAAAATTTAGAGATGTGTCTTGATGACTGCTTTCTTAATGTTTATTTATTTGAGTGTGCTCTAACTTAGTTATGGCACACAAGATCCTTGATCTTCATTGTGGTATGTGGGTTCTTTAGTCTTGGCACAAAAACTTTTAGCTACAGCATGTGGGAACAGGAATCGAACCCAGGTCCCCTGCATTAGGAATGTGGAGTCTTAGCCACTGGACCATCAGGGAAGTCTGATGATTGCCTTTTAAAGAGAAAGTCTCACAAGAGGTGAAAGTGTCTTTAAATTGCAATTTATTATGTCTCTGAAAATTTTCTGAATTTTAAAGATGGGCAAGAGGTAACATCCAAGAAAAAAAATGTAGCAGTGACATTGCCTCTGATAACAGCAGATTACAAAGTGGAAGGAGGAGTGCATTTCAACTCTCTAAAAACAGAGCTGTTAAAGAATAAAATGGATAGTCTCAGCAAGTGCAGAGGGAAGGAAAGAGAAGTGGTCGATATTATCAGGTTTCTTTCAACTTGAAGATTCTGTTATTCTAAGTTATATAGAAATAGATTATTGTTCAACATTAAAAATTGTTTAGACAGTGATTCTAAACAATAACTTACATATTGGAATGGTGCCTCGTAATTTACAAATTTTTGATGTGCATTATTAGTTCGTACCACAGCTATGAGAGCTCATGTTCCCCAGTTCATAAATGAGCAGGTGGAGCCCTAAGGTTTACCTGTGGCCCTAGGACACCACATTTGTAACACTCAGGGCAAGAATACAACTGGGAGTCCACATACCTTATGCTTAAGTATTTAAAAGTTAAAAAATCAAGCAACAGTTAAACATGTCCTATGCTATTTTTGAAAATATATCTTAAAACCATAATAACAAAAAGTACATATACTTTCTTAAAGTAAAAGTTGGCAAAATATAATATATGACATAATTATAATTAAAAATTACTGCTGCAGGTCTAAATATTCTGTAGATGGGCCTGTGATGTTTAAAATGCATTATTAATTCATAAATAATATATTTACAGGGCAAAATATATTTTTACTTCATTTCCATAAAATTACTAATTATGCTATACCAATATTTTCATGTAATTTAGATTCTATTGAATATAATGATCTGTAACTTTCAATTTAATTATATTCAAAGTATATATACTTAGTGTATTTTGATAACAAATCAATAAAATGCTAAAATTTAAATATTTTATACATATTTTAAAGTTCATTTTCTTCTAAACTGTTAAAAATTAAAGTATCAATTTTGATCCATGAATAAAATTTTTGGAACTTTTGTTTTTATAAATTGAATTATTTAATAATTTGAAAATATAATAAGATACTAAGAATTTGTAAGTACAAATATTTACTGTATTAGGTTTCAATATCTGTCAATGGAAAGACTCAGTATCACTCTTCATTTATGTATATATACAAATTTCAAATTAGCACAATTATATGCTATTGCAAAAATTCCCCAGCAATTTGTGAGGAACTGGAGAATCATGAGATGGATCCTAAAGAGCAGTGAGAAATAGAGCCCAGCTCTACTGCAGAAACTGAGTGTTCTGCCACCTTCTGAAAGAAAAGACTTGACATGCTAATTAATTTGTCTTTTATCTTAACTATAGATTTTCTCTACTCAAATCCTTCTCATACTCCACAGCACTGTCTGACCCTGGCTTCCACAGTATTCAGGCTACATGACGTTATGTCACTCAGACACATATGATTTGTGTTTTGAGGACTTGAGAAAAGAGATGAGGGGGAAATTTCCCTGGGTCTTGAAACAGGTTAGTCCTGAAATCAGATACTTAGACTCATAGGTCACGGTGCATCAGCCCTAAGTACATTACACCAAGAAATAGAGGCACCCAGACAGCTTTAATTTACCATGTTTCCATGTGTTTCTGATCTGTAGGGCTTTCTAAAGCACATGGCCTAGGCCCACCTTCCCTGTGTGAGAGTGGTAATGATCAGTTAAACCAGAAGCTAATCTAAATGATGTCCTTTCAGTGATCTCTGCAGTCTTCAGAGGTGGTGACATCCTTGTGAATAAAGATACCAAAGCAGACATTTTATTTTAAATAGCCACAGAAACAGTAAAATGATGTCTGATTTGGATTAAAATATTTTATGTCCAGGTCTCTTGAAGTGCTATAATCAAGGAATAGTTTAAGAATGTTTCTATCCCATCATCAGGGTATATATGCTCATTTGACTTGCACTGAAAGGTAATTTTGGAGTAGAAAATGGCAACTGACTCCAGTATTCTTGCCTGGAAACTCCATGGACAGAGGAGCCTGACAGGCTACAGTCCATGGGGTCATAAAAAGTCAGACACAATTGAGTGACTGAGTATGTACAAAAGGTAATTTGGAGTAAAGTTTTGTCAAATCAATTCAGGGATCAGCTGCAAGCTAGCATAGCAGTCAAAATTAGGAAATCTAGTATTTTAGTAGACCTAGAGAAGCTTATGCACAAAGATAAAGAATTAATTTTTTAAAGTCAGACGTCTGAATTAGGTCCTATTTTATGGTCAGACTCTTCTAATCTCCTGTAATTTCTCCATCTAGATGGAAATTCTTCAGATGAAAGTAAAGTTTCAAAATGAACTCATGCACCTGCAGGACCATCACTTATGCAGATAAAAGCCCATTTCACTGAGCACTGGGCTTCCCAGGCGGTGCCAGTGGTAAAGAATCCACCTGCATTGCAGGAGTTGCAAGAGACAAGAGTTCGATCCCTGGGTCAAGAAGCTCCCCTGGAGAAGGAAGTGGAATCCTGTGTCAGTATTCTTGCCTGGAAAATTCCATGGACAGAGGAGCATGGTGGACTTCGGTCCATGGGGTCACAGAGTCAGACACAACTGAGCACTCACGAAGTCGTGCATGTTAATGGTGCCCAGAGGTGTGCTCTGCACACACGTTCAGAGAAGCTGTTCTCAGCTGCCTTGAGTAGCTCCTGCTCCATAGAACTGCAGCAAAGATCACATGGGTTAATCCACACAAGGCATTTAGACCAAAGCCTGGCACCTAATTAGCACTCCATGAGTTTAATACAATATTCTTTATAATATATTTGGCAGGAAAATGGTGAGTAGGAGAAAGCTGAGAATAGCAAGAAAAACAGACAAATAAAACTGAAGTCACTGTTCTGACTGGATGGCAAGAGAAGAAAGTTGCTAATTGCTTCTCTAATCTGATCAGTGTCAGCTCATGATAAGCATAGAATGGCATCTGTGCTCCATTACGAATGAGGCACATTTCCCTCTTATGATACAGAAATGCAAAACCAGGGAATAGGAAAGCCTCCTGTTTGAGGGGAAAAGCAAATGACCAAACGGTAAAGCCTGTTGTTAGTGGTCTATCTGGTACTCCATGACTTGGGGAGGTGAGTTTGACCATGACAGCTAATGGGGAATGGTTTATGATCAGTGCCTATGGCTGGTGTATTACTCACCAAGGGCTGACAAGCCCAACTCTTGACAGTGAAGTGAGTGGGGATGATATCAGTCACTCTGTCACGTGAGTTGCAAATCTTCTAGTCAATAGGAAAAACCTAGAAGCAGAAATAGGAAAAGGAGAAGTTGACAGGTTCAGCCATGGCTGGAGGTGCCCTGATAGGTCAGAGAAGCGCAGTGAAGACAGCAGTGTTAATGGAGCCAGCCATGAATAAAGGAGTCAGAACTGTCCATGAGCCATACCAGAGGACCTGAAGGGAACACCAGGAGAAAAGCAGGGGCTGAGGTGCTGGAGAAAACTGGATTCAAATCCCAGCTCTACCATTTAATAAATGGCCTTGGGCAAGCTACTTAATATCTCTAAGCCACCATTTACTCATCCATAAAATAAAGATAATAAAATCCACCTCAGGAAGCAGGGTGCAGAAATTTATTAAGATAATGGATAGCACATGTATGCCACAATGTCTGGCAAGTTGGAGGTATTCAGTGAACCTTAATCCTTTTCCAGGAGCTGCCATAAGAGGCTCACAGCCAAGGGAAGTGGGTGGGAGAGATGCAATTAATTAAGTAATTACAAAACAGTGAGCTAGACATGAGAACGGACCATCAGGAAGACACAGGGATGTACCCTAGTGCAGCCTGCATAGAGCAGGAAGCAGCAGAGAAAGAGACACTTGGGAAGGCTAAAGAAAAGAGGGTGGGCAATTGAGTTGAAGATAGACACACTCAGAGTTGTTCACTTGCTAAGTAGTGTCCTACTCTTTGTAATCCCATGGACTGCAGCATACCAGGCGTCCCTGTCCTTCACTATCTCCTGGAGTTTGCTCAAATTCATGTCTGCTGAGTCCATCTAACCATCTCATCCTCTGCTGTCCACTTCTTTAGCTTTCAATCTTTCCCAGCATCAGGTTCTTTTGCAATGAGCCAGTTCTTTGTATCAGGTGGAGTTTCAGCTTCAGAATCAGTCCTTCTGATGAATATTTGGGGGTGATTTCCTTTAGAATTGATTGGTTTGATCTCCTTGCTGTGCAAGGGAATCTCAAGAGTCTTCCCCAGCACCACAGTTCAAAGGCATCAGTTCTTCAGCACTCAGCCATTTTTATGGTCCAACCCTTATATCCATACATTACTACTGAAAAAGCCATAGTTTTGACTATGTGGACCTTAGTCAGAAAAGTGATGTCTCTGCTTTTTGCTAATAATACACAGCTCAGTGTCGTCACAGCTTTCCTCCCAAGGAGCAAGGGCCTTTTAATTTCATGGTTGCAGTCACCATCCGTGGTGATTTTGGAGCCTAACAAATTAAAATCTGTCATTATTTCCACTTTTTCTCCTCCTATTTGCCATGAAGTGATGGGGCTGAATGCCATAATTTTAGTTTTTTTGAATGTTGAATTTTAAGCCAGCGTTTTCACTCTCCTCTTTCATCCTCATCAGGAGGCTTTTGAATTTCTCTCCGCTTTCTGCCATTAGAGTGGTATCATCTGCATATTTGAGGTTGTTGATATTTCTCCCAGCAATCTTGATTCCAGCTTGTGATTCATCCAGCCTAGTATTTCACATGATGTGCTCTGCATATAAGTTAAATAAAGAGGGTGACAATATATAGCCTTGGCATTTTCCTTTTCCAATTTTGAACCCAAATTTAGCTGTTGTTTCTTGACCAGCATACAGGTTTCTCAGGAGACAGGTAAGGTGGTCTGGTATTCTCATCTCTTGAATTTTCCATGGTTTGCTGTGATCCCATGGTCAAAGATTTCAGTGTAGTCAATGAAGCAGAAGTAGATATTTTTCTGAAATTCCCTTGCTTGCTCTCTAATCCAATGAATGTTGGCAGTTTGACCTCTGACTCCTCTGTCTTTTCTGAAAGTTCTTGGTTTACATATTGCTGAAGACAAGGATTTTGAGTGTAACCTTGTTACCATGTGAAATGAGCACAACTATATGGTAGTTTGAATATTCCTTGGCATTGTCCTTCTTTAGGATTGGAATGAAAATTTAGAGAGCATAAGGCAAATGGTATGTGCCAAGGCCTAGAAACAAGAGACATCACAGAAGAGGCTGTCCTGGGGCTCAGGCCTATCAGAAATAGTACATCACTGCTGATCTCTCCATTCTACCATTCAAAGATCATATAAGGAGAGATAAAGTTCAGTAAGTTCAAGTTAACATAGATGAGTCAGCTATCCTCTGAAATGGTCAACTTTTGAACAGATTTTTCAGGAAGCATGGAAAGAACATAGAAGATTAGTATTTACTGTAAAGGAAATCTTTACCCAGGCCTCTTCTCATCATCCTAATTTCTCACAAGGAAGAGAAGCTCTCAAGCTAATTCTTAAGAATCTGAAACTTAAAGCCATTTTTTCTGGCTAGTGTTCAAGGTCACTGCCTATTGCACATGAACATCCAACTGTGGAGAGAACACTCCCACTTCCTGACTCATGGGTTAAGGTTCCCAGGGCTGGTCTGTCCTTTTAGACCCCATCCAGGAATCCTGCATCTTGCTTGCCATTCTGACTCCACATAGTTAATACACCTAGCAGGTATATTCAGAGATGCTTCCTATACAGTCCTTCTACCGTTTTCTAACTGCCTTCATTGCATCTGCTACAACTAGGACAAGAGAAAAACTGATTGGGAAACATTATGGTCCAAAGCCTATTTTGACAAAGCTTGACTATTTGAGATTCAGAGGAGAGGATGGAAGAAGCAAGGACTTTCCTGGTCCAAGCCATGGTCAACTTTTTTCAGAGTGCTGATAGTGAGATATAGTAACCTAGACACCAGCAGAAAAACAATTTGTCTTTAATTTTTACTATGATGTTTTGCATACCTATATCCTTCAGTATTTCCAGGGTGAGGAAAATTTAGAGGTGTAAATAAGGCACAAAAATCCCACCTTGAAATCTTCAACAGTGATAAGAGCTGAAGTTAGATTTATAAAACACAAGATCAAAGATAAGAACATGGAAATGAGAGAGCAAATATAAGGTACCTATCTACAGAGATTAATCTGAAACCCAGAAAGACAAATGATAACAAACAATAGTTTTGTAGTCAATAATGGTATACTTTGATTGAAGGATAGTCAGCACATGAATATTAAAAATTTATGATATCTGGTAATATTTAAAGGTTATACAGAAAAATCAATCACTGGATTAATTAATCCATATTTATTTGGCAAGAGAATCTATTCTGAGAACCCTGGGATACTGGAGAACACAGAAACAGACAACAAGAATGTTTGAATACTTCCTAAATACAAGGTGTTTTGATAGACATAGGTAATTCAAACTGAAATGTCTCTGCCCTCATGTAGCATGGTTGGAAATAAGATTGTTTAGAAACAAGAGTATTCTTTTTGGAGTCAATATACTTCAAGTGCAAATAGTGATGGCCAAATGTCTCATATCTTGCTGAACTTAAGTTTTCTCAATTTAGAAAAGGAAAATAAGACCCACTTTATGAAGTTGGTGTTAGGATTAAAAGAGGTGATCTGCAAACATTTCTGACACTGCCTGGTTTACAATAGCTCAAAATGATGAGATACCCACCTTTGTTTCCATAGGTAGATTAAATTTTATGCATGAGAAAGGCTATGAATAATGCCTTGAAGAATATGGAAAGGGTCACATAAACAAAGCAGAGAAGTCAGGGCCACAGAATTTGAGAATGCTGGCCCATTTCAAGTGGTAAGGAAAGGATCCTGCAATATTCTGGAAGTTGAACTAAGAAGAAATCAGGAGGGATAGTGGGAACTCTTGCCCTTTGGTCCCAACCTCCTTGTGGAAAAGGGACTAACAAGGTAGTTCTTAGCAAGAGTTGGCCTGAGTTCAGAGTGCTAGAAGAAGCAGAGAATTCATATTAACTACCATGACTTATGAGTTTAAGACAGTCATAATCAAGGATGCCTGCTATGTGTCTTGATAGAGAGGGCATAGAGAAAAGAGGAAGACGAGAAAGTAAGGAGAAGGAAGAGAAGGATGATTAAGAAGAGGATCAGGATGAAGAGGAGGGAGGTTAAGAGGAAGAGGAGAAAGGAAAAAAGGAGTACAAGAGGAGGAGAAGGAAGAGGAGGGTAAGCTGATTAGTGCCACAGACATTACACCATAGTTTGAAAGGGTAAGCCTGAAATGGGTTCGTTCAGTTCAATAGTTCCTTCATCACTGCTACCATATTGAGCTGCTCTGAGAAACACTTTGCCTTGATATATGAGGTGCTGAGGCTGATTGACAGCGAAAGACTTTATTTTCTTGGGCTCCAAAATAACTGCAGATGGAGACTGAAGCCCTGAATTTAAAAGACTCTTTCTCCTTGGGAAAAAAAGCTATGACAAACCTAGACAGCATGTTAAAAAACAGAGACATTACTTTGTCAACAAAGGCCCGTCTCAGTTCAGTTCAGTCCAGTCGCTCAGTCGTGTCCGACTCTTTGCGACCCTATGAGTCGCGGCACCCCAGGCCTCCCTGTGCATCACCATCTCCCGGAGTTCACTCAGACTCACGTCCATCGAGTCCGTGATGCCATCCAGCCATCTCATCCTCGGTCGTCCCCTTCTCCTCCTGCCCCCAATCCCTCCCAGCAGCAGAGTCTTTTCCAGTGAGTCAGCTCTCCGCATGAGGTGGCCAAAGTACTGGAGTTTCAGCTTTAGCATCATTCCTTCCAAAGAAATCCCAGGGTTGATCTCCTCCTTCAGAAATGGACTGGTTGGATCTCCTTGCAGTCCAAGGGACCTTCAAGAGTCTTCTCCAACACCACAGTTCAAAAGCATCAATTCTTCATCACTCAGCCTTCTTCACAGTCCAAATCTCACATCCATACATGACCACAGGAAAAACCATAGCCTTGACTAGACGGACCTTAGTCGGCAAAGTAATGTCTCTGCTTTTGAATATACTATCTAGGTTGGTCATAACTTTTCTTCCAAGGAGTAAGCATCTTTTAATTTCATGGCTGCAATCACCATCTAGGTCCATCTAGTCAAGGCTATTTTTCCAGTGGTCATGTATGGATGTGAGAGTTGGACTATAAAGAAAGCTGAGCACCAAAGAATTGATGCTTTTGAACCATGGTGTTGGAGAAGACTCTTGAGAGTTCCTTGGACTGCAAGGGTATCAAACCAGTCAATCCTAAAGGAAATCAGTCCTGAATATTCATTGAAAGGACTGATACTGAAACTGAAGCTCCAATACTTTGGCCACCTGATGTGAAGAACTGACTCATTGGAAAAGACCCTGATTCTGGGAAAGATTGAAGGCTGAAGGAGAAGGGATGACAGAGAATGAGATGGTACGATGGCATCACAGACTCAATGGACATGACTTTGAGCAAGCTCTAGGAGTTGGTAATGGACAGGGAAGCCTGATATGCTGGAGTCCATGGAGTTGCAAAGAGTCAGACACGACTGAGCAACTGAACTGAACTGAATTGAGGCTGATTGTGTGTGTGTGTGTGTGTGTGTTAGTTGCTCAATCATGTCCAACTCTTTGTGATGCATTAGACTGTAGCCCGCCAAGTTCCTCTGTCCATGGAATTCCCCAGGCAAGAATACTTGGGTGGGTTGCCATTCCTTTCTGCAGGGGCTCTTCCTGACCCAGGGATCGAACCTGTATCTCCTGCATTGGCAGGCAGATTTTTTACCATCTGATCCACCAGGGAAGGTCAGTGAGGCTGATTACCTAAGTCTATATAATTCAACACATGAGAACTCAACAAAGATTTAGTCATTTAAAAAGACATTAAGCTTTGGCCAAGGATTTTTAAAATGAATATTCCATGTGGGGGGATGCTAAAGATGATAATGATTGAAGAAAATCTTGCTATAATTATTATTCCATATATTGCCATCTTCAAGGGAAAATATACATTAAAAAGTAAGAATAATCCCCCATATGGACTTTCAGATCCATTTTTCAAAGTGAGCGATCCAAAGATCAGAGCAAAGGAGCATCATTAAATGATTATAAACTGCAAGCCTTCTAGGCGAACAGCCCCAGTTCCAGCACAAACATGGAGAAGACCGGGGCAAGGTGATCCAGCTCTCCAGGATTTATGTCTCTTAGAGAGCACTGCCAAGGCTGGAAGGGATATTCAGAAGTTAGCAGTTACAGTATCCTTCTTCTAGGCCACTTCACTTGCTTATTCATCATGACAAACTAGCATTTTATGCAAGGTAGATGTGAAAGCAGAATGAGTATTATAAATAGGTGATTGGAGCAGGGGACTGGGAGGGGAATGTGTATGTTTCTCCCACTTAGAATCATAAAAACCTCAACTTCATCTCTCTACACTATTTCTATCTCTCGAGTAATTAGGGTAGCATCTGATACATTTTAGACGCTCAGTAAATATTTGTGATGGAAATGAATGAATCCCATACCTCCTGGAATTTCACTTCACTTCCTTGAGTTCTTCCAGGAATTTAAGATTCAATCAGTACCTCTCTGGACCAGAGTTTTAACCATAGATTTTCTTGACTTCTTTCTTTACAATCTAGATTTTCTAATATTTCTTTTGAAAATGAAGATTTGTGTGTGTGTGATTGCTGCACACTCCCAAAGGCCAGCTGAAAACTTGACAGCTTTTCCTGTTACAACTTGCAGACAGATTTTAAGTCAAAACACTGACAAGATTTCCTGAATAATAATTCTTTTTGTGGTGAATACAACATGAATATCAAAGTTGCCTAAATAATTAATAACTTTATTTCTTCAATTAAACCTTCTTTGATCTCACCAGCCTACATGGATCTTTATTTCCTATACTTCTATAACAAGTTTGTCTATAGCACCTATGGGATATTTGGCTAATTAATGTCCTATGAAGTGAAAGTAACTCAGTCGTGTCCGACTCTTTGCCACCCCATGGACTACACAGTCCATGGAATTCTCCAGGTCAGAATACTGGAGTGGGTGGCCTTTCCCTTCTCCAGGGGAACGTTCCAATGCATGGATCAAACCTAGGTCCCACACATTGCAGGCGGATTCTTTACCAGCTGAGCCACAAGGGAAGCCCAAGAATACTGGAGTGGGTAGCCTATTCCTTCTCTAGCAGATCTTCCAGACCCAGGAATTAACCAGGATCTCCTGCATTACAGGCGGATTCTTTACCATCTGACCTATTAGGGAAGCCCTGTGTCCTATAACTTTTCTAAATATTTACAAAGATATATTTTGATTTCTCAAAAAGCATGGAAGCCCTTGGAGAAAAATTGTAATACTATGCCTCATTAAGTCACACAAAAATTTTTTGTGTCATTTTTCAAAGTATGTTATACTAGTGTGTTTTTGTTTGCCCTCGATAAAGTTACATACAATAAAACTTTTGAAAATCAATTATCAAGATGATCCAATGTAACATGGTGCTAAACATGAGACACTGAAGGAGTACCCAGCTTACCTTCAGAAGGCCACAGTAGACAGGCTTCTCAGACAGGCCAACAGAATCCTGAAGACCAAAGACAGAAGGCACAGCATCCTTTGAAATCCAGGGAGAGGACTTAACAGTTTGAGCAGGACAAAGTGGAGCAAGACAGAAAAAAGGACCTGAAAATAAAAGATTAAACCAATTAGTTCTCTACAGTTTAGAAAGATGAAGGCTAAAAAGAGAGAAAGCTCAAACCTGCCCTTCAACCATAATTTGGAACAATATGCAATATAAATTGAAAATGTTGTTTGATATGGACCTTTCTGGAGAACATTTAGAAAATCCAATAGACTCTCTGACATATTTTTACCCAAATTTGTTTGAGTACTAAGGAGAGGCTCACCAACTTCATTTCAACTTGGGCTATTTTAGTTAACAGACATTTTTTCCTTTTTCGAAATAATATGGCCTCTTCAGTTCTACTGGCCCAGTTCTGTCTTTAGGGATTAGTAAATATAGTTTCACAAAGTAATAATTACCGAAAACCTTTTGGAGAACCAAAATGTTCTCCAGAAAGGTCCATATCAAACAACATTTTCAATTTATATTGTATATTATTCCAAATTATGGTTGAAGGGCAGGTTTGAGAAACTTTTCTCTGTCTCTCCATCAGAATATTAAGGAGTTATTTCTAGTTGAAGTAGAATGCTGCCATGTTAGCTGTATAATTCAATTCCGTGTTGCAAGACCTTTGACCTACAAAGAACTTTTGTTTTAATACATAATAAATACTGAAAAAAATAATCAACAAAAGTAAACTGAAAAAGGCTAATACTTCACACAGCAAAATTAAAAGAAAAATTGACTAAAAATTTGACTGAAAAATTGACATCAATGTTAATAAGTTCAAAAACTACAAAAATCAACCCAGGAAAATTACACATAGTGGAAATAATTTTTGCAAAATAAGATAGAATTGTTGAAACTTCATTGTGGGAAAATGTGTTATTGACTAAAAATTGACAAAGGAATCTAATTTTATTGCCCAAATTTTGATCTGGAAAATCTGATTCAGGAAAATTGGACACAGTAAAAAAAAATTTAGACTGACAGAAGCAAGTTTGTTTTTTATAGCTGACTGATGAAAAAAATCATTACTGTAAGTTTTATGTATGGAGATTTGATCCTGAAGAAAATGATTTTAATTAAAAAAATAAAATTGGGAGTAAAAAAGAAAATAGTAAATGGCTTAACTGTAGTCTATCAAAAAATTGATCAAGACATTAAATTGTCTTGTGTCACTCTCAAAAGGGTTTCTAATTGAAAATTTATCGTTGTTGGTATAGTTCTAATCTGCTAAAATGGAGTTCAAATATTATCATTGTCTAATGTTGGGGTATAAAAAGCACTGGGTTAACTACATTATTCTTCAAAAAATATTAAAAATTCATATCTTTATAAATAAATAGGCTTTTAGAAAAGTTTAGACAAATACAAGATTAATCCAACTTCCATATTAAGGGAATGTCAGGGTCTCTGATGTCAAATTCTTGTTCAGAAACAGAACACTCTATTAAAGGGGAAGTTCTTTAATATTTTGGAGGCATATAATATTTCTCCAGTTGGCCTCTATAATATTCTGTTATTTCAGTGCAAAAAAAATAATATATATTTCTTGTGTATCTACTTTGTAACAGATTGCTGATCAGTTGTATTTGACCCTTGCAAACCCATGAACTGCAGCACACCAGGTTTCCTTGTCCTTCACTATCTCCCAGAGCTTGCTCAAACTCCTGTCCATCTAGTCAGTGATGCCATCCAACTATCTCATCCTCTGTTGTCCCCTTCTCCTCCTACCTTCAATCTTTCCCAGCATCAGGATCTTTTCCAGTGAGTCAACTCTTCGCATCATGTGGCCAAAGTATTGGAGCTTCAGGTTCAGCATCAGTCCTTCCAATGAAGAATCTGTTGATTTCCCTTAAGATTGACTGGTTTGATCAGCTTGCTGCTCAAGGCACTCTCAAGAGTATTCTCCAGCACCACAATTTGAAGGCATCAATTCTTTGGTATTCAGCCATCTTTATTGTCCAACTCTCATATCCATACATGACTACTGAAAAAAATAAAAGAAAATTAAAAAAAGAAAATCATAGCTGTGACCTTGTGGACTTTTGTCAGCAAAGTGATGTCTCTGCTTTTTAATAAGCTATCTCATTTTGCTGTAACTTTTCTTTCAAGGAACAAGTGTTTTTTTAATTTCATGGCTGCAGCTAACCATCCACAGTGATTTTGGAGCCCAAGAAAATAAAATCTGTCACTGTTTCCACTGTTTCCCTATCTATTTGCCAAGAAATGATGGGACCAGATGCCATAGTCATTTTTTGAATGTTGAGTTTTAAACCAGCTTTTTCATCTCATCAAGAGGATTTTTAGCTCCTCTTTGCTTTCTGCTACTAAGGTAGTGACATCTGAATATCTGAGGTTATTGATATTTCTCCCAGCAATCTTGATTCCAGCTTGTGCTTTATCCAGCTCAGCATTTCACATGATGTATTCTGCATATAAGTTAAATAAGCAGGGTGACAATATACAGCCTTGACGTACTCCTTTCCCAATTTGGAACCAGTCTGTTGTTCCATTTCCTGTTCTCTCTGTTGCTTCTTGACCTGTTTGCAGGTTTCTCAGGAGGCAGGTCAGATGGTCTGGTATTCCCATTTCTTTAATAATTTTCCAGTTTGTTGTGATCCACGCAGTCAAAGGCTTTAGTGTAGTCAATGAAGCAGAAGTAGATATTTCTCTGAAAAACCCTTGCTTTTTCTATAATCCAGTGAATGTCAGCAATTTGATCTCTGGTTCCTCTGCCTTTCCTAAATCCACCTTATATAGCTGGAAGTTCTCTACTCCTATACTGTTGAGCCTTGCTTCAAGGATTTTGAGCACTACATCACTAACATGTGAAATGAGTGCAATTGTGCAGTAGTGTGAAGATTGTTTGGCATTGCCTTACTTTGGAACTGGAAAGAAAAACTGACCTTTCCAGTCATGTGGCCACTGCTGAGTTTTCTAAGTTTGCAGGCATACTGAGTGCAGCACTTTAACAGCATCATATTTTAGGTCCACTTGACTTCGCACTCCACAATATCTGACTCTAAGTGAGTGATCACACCATCATGGTTATCTGGGTCATTAGGACTTTTTTTTCACAGTTTTTCTGTGTATTCTTGCCACCTCTTCTTAATACTTTCTGCTTCTGTTAGGTCCATACATTTTCTTCCTTTATTGTGCCAATCTTTGCATGAAATGTTCCCTTGGCATTTCTAATTTTCTTGAAGTGATCTGTAGCAGACACTGTAATACTAAAGGCTGATGGTATTAGAAAAGACAGAGGGAACAGAGATCGCATTCCCAACATCCATTGGATCATAGAAAAAGCACGAGAGTTCCAGAAAAAAACATCTACTTCTGCTTTATTGACTACACTAAAGCCGTTGACTGTGTGGATCATATCAAACTGTGGAAAATTCTTAAAGAGATGGGAATACCAAACCACCTTACCTGCCTTCTGAGAAATCTGTATGCAGGTCAAGAAGCAACAGTTAGAACCAGACATGGAACAAAAAATTGATTCCAAATTGGGAAAGAAGTATGTAAAGGCTATATATTGTCACCTTGCTTATTTAACTTATATGCATCATGTGAAATGCCGAGCCAGATGAAGCACAAGCTGGAATCAAGATTGCCCAGAGAAATATCAATAACCTCAGATATGCAGATGGTACCACCCTTATGGCAGAAAGCAAAGAAGAACTAAAGAGCCTCTTGATGAAAATGAAAGAGGAGAGTGAAAAAGTTGGCTTAAAACTCAACATTCAAACGATTAAGATCATGGCATCTGGTCCCATCACTTCATGGTAAATAGATGGGGAAACAATGGAAACAGTGAGAGACTTTATTCCTTTGAGCTCCAGAATGACTGCAGATGGTGACTGCAGCCATGAAACTAAAAGATGCTTGCTCCTTGGAAGAGAAGCTATGACCAAACAAGGCAGCATATTAAAAAGCAAAGATATTACTTTACTGACAAAGGTCCGTAGAGACAAAGCTGTGGTTTTGCCAGTAGTCATGTATGGATATGAGAGTTGGACTATAAAGAGAGCTGAGGGCTGAAGAATTGATGCTTTTGAACTGTGATCTTGGAAAAGATTCTTGAGAGTCCCTTGGACTGCAAGGAGATCAAACCAGTCAATCCTAAAGGAAATCGGTCCTGAATATTCATTGGAAGGACTGACACTGAACCTGAAGCTCCAATACTTTGGCCCCCTGATGCAAAGAACAGACTCTTTGAAAAAGAGCCTGATGGTGGGAAAGATTGAAGGCAGGAGGAGAAGGATGACAGAGAATGAGATAATTGGATGGCATCATGGACTCAATGGACATGAGTGTGAGCAAGCTCCAAGAGTTGGTGAAGGACAGGGAAGCCTGATGTGCTGCAGTCCATGGGCTCACAACTGAGCAACTGAACTGAACTGATGGTATACAGAGTCATTTTGACTTGTCTGTGTTCTTGGAGTTTATTCTGAAGTCTGCTCCACAGAGAAGCTAAAAGAGATACCCATAACATAACCCAGACTCAGAGATGTCCCTAGTAAGGTCATAGTGTTTGAGGTTGCTCCCATCAACTCTCTTGTAAGGATAAAATCTGTGCCAGTGAGCATCAAGAATGTTGACAAATGAGACTGACATTTGACAAACTGTATTTACTTAAAGCAAGTGTTAATTTTATATGTCAACTTAACAGAGATAACAGATGCTGAGATAGCTGTTAAAACATTATTTCTGGGAGTGTCTGTGAGGGTATTTCAGGAAGAGAGTAACATTACATGGGTAGATTGACTAAAGAAGATTGTTTTCATGAATACAATTAGATATCATCTATTCCAGGAAGAGCCTGAATAGAACAAAAGAGCAGAGAAAGAATGAATTTCTGCTTGAGCCATCCATCTGGGCCATCCATCTCGTCTGTATCTATCCCTCATAGATAAGTAAACAGGTAGACATCGTATAGGTTCTACTTAATTTGGAGAAATCTGGCTAGTCTACTCAAACAAAGAGCACAAAAATCACCAAAAAAAAGTAACCATGTTCAGAATCCAGAACAAGATCCCAGAAATAGATAGCCAGAAGTAAACGGTTTCAGACCCCTAACTTATAGAGTATATACCATGAGTAGTGACACTTGAGTGAGAATCCCATCAGACTCTAGTAGGAATGATTGATTTAATAAAGAGCCTGGATATGTCCCAGAGGCCACGTCACCCAGGTCAGACATGCTCAGCAGAGTCACACCTACACACTGACTACAGGGTGAAAACCGACACAATGCAGACACTCACTGAAACAGTTTTCATGTGTCTCTGTCAACTTTCCATAATACTGGACTAGTCCAAATACATTTTGAACTCAGCACCATGGAACCAGTATAAGGGTCCATTGCACAGTTATCTCTATTACACTAACAGAGAGCTATAAGGCCTTTTTTCCTCAGAAGATGTCAGTGACACAAGGAGAGAAAGAAACTACACACAGGTCTCATTGGTATAAAGTCTCATGGGAAGATTGCCAGTCATCCCTCATTATCCATTCTCACCTTCTTGTGCTGTGTGTTGTGTGCTAAGTCACTTCAATAGTGTTCAACTTTTTATGACCCCATGGACTGTAGCCCACCAGGCTCCTCTATCCATGAAATTCTCCAGACAAGAATACTGGAATGGGTTGCTGTGCCCTCCTCCAGGGGATCTTCCAGATACAGGGATCATACCTGCCTCTCCTGAATCTCCTACATTGGCAGGTAGGTTATTTACCTCTAGTGTCACCTGGGAAGCCCCTCACCTTCTTATCTGATAATTAAATTATCAGCTGGGCAATCGGCCTTCTAGGTAGGACTATCTTTCCCAACCATAATATAAAGTCTGATCAACAGAACATTAGTTTAATTGATGTTGGTAATTTATTTCTGAATTGTGACCTTAAAGAAACAGTAAAACCCCTCCCTATGAAAGTAATAAGAATACAGACAGCTGGCTTGAAATATGTGGATGAAGGAGACAACCTTTCAGGGAAGGGGGTGCACATAATCTCTCTCAATAACATTTCTCAACCACATAAATTTTCCCCAAACATTCCAGACACCTTGTTGGTTTGTGAGCATTCAAAACTTCCAAATACATTTGGACCTTCATGGGAGAGAGAAACTGACTTCCATATTCTTTGAACCAATGCTATCTGAAGGCCTTGTTAGAACTAAATTGATAGTGAAACAAATTGAGCCATATGATTTTGTTTTTAATAGCAATGATTATACCTAAAGAAGATCTTTGCATAAGTAAGAATACAGTACAAGGGGTCCACATTTGCACTGTCTTGTCCATATGCCATCTGACAGAGGATCCCAGATGTACCTTTAGAATTTAACAAACTTCATCGTTTGCAAAACTTACTTGGAATGGACTGTTTAGATCATCAGATTTCTAATTAACTAAATTATTTTGTGCATAATAGGGACTAGAAAGTCTTCAGAAAAATAATACATTTTGACTCAGATTTTACTGGATAAACTTTAATCTTTAACAAGTTGGATAATACTCCACAACCTAGTTATACAACAAGGCCATGATTTTAAACACCAATAATTTTTATGTTATGAACAGTAGGGCTCTAATTTTTAAATAACAAAGGAGTGATGGAGAATAGAGTCTATCCTATAGTCTGCATTTATTAAAAGTGCTAGTTCATCAAGCACTTATTCAGCACCTGCTGGCTCTCACATCTGGTTTCACCACTTCATTCCTATACAAACTTGTGCAGCCTGCCCTTTTTTTCGACTTTCTGATTTTTCATGGCAAAAAAAAAAAAAAAAAAAAAGATGGGGAGAGAACTCTTGGCTCTAGCTATTCTGTCTTTGAAAGGTCTTGATTTTAAGAATGGGAACTTGTCACAAGAAAATGACTCCTGTCACTGCCTTGACTTACTCCTCTTTTTCTGCAGGCAACTCATGCTAGAGCCAGATGTCTGCAGTTGGAGTAATCTCCCAGAAGCAACATCCCATAACTGCTCCTCCACAGCTTCTTCAACAACTCGAGTTGACAGCAATTATGTTGCCTCAGGGCCTTTTCCATGCTGAGGATATCAATGTGGTATCTGAGCCATCAGCCCCAACTGGACATTAACGTCTTATAATATGTGCTCTTGGAAAAAAGAAACTTGAATTTCAAATTCCCTCCCTCTGTTAGAGAAATTGCTTTCTGATCATTCTGCTGATCTCCAAATATAGCCTTTCCAGGGTGCCCTGCCTCTTCCCCACATTCCAACAGAGCGGAGGTGGCTGTCTACTCTGCCAGGGCTGTGTTCATCTGGCCACGGTGAGAAACGTGGTGGGTTAATTAGATACTTCAGGTGGGATGATAAGCCTGCTGCTTAAGATGAAACAAATTTGTGGATGAGTTAACCAGATTCCTCTGTTCAGTTTAGGATTCAGTTCAGAAGGTAAGCATACACACATTGATGTATAGGATCCATCCAGGCCAGAGCTCTGCTTCCAGAAGTTTCCCTGTGGGGCACCTGGAGGGCAGTGTAACACTCACATGGTGTAACAGCGTGGCCAAAACTCAGCATTCCTGGGATAACAGGTTAGAGAGCTATAATTCATTAATTAACCCAAGCTGTTTTAAATATAGTTTTGAAAAATGATATATTTGGAATTCCATTCCACCATTTATTAGCTAGGAAAGCTACTTTGACAAGCTACTTGATTTCTGATTTCACACCTGAAATGGAGATAGTAACTGTCTCACATGGTTATCTTACAAAGATTAAATGAGTTACTGTATATAAAAAGCTTAAAACAGTGTTCTCAGTTAGCATTGCATGTTTTTTTATTAGTGTAAGATAACAACTTCCAAGTGCATAAACATGAAAGGAAGTGTATGATATCATAGGCTTTGAAGTCAGACAGACCTGACTTGGAGTCAAGACTCTGGTACTTTTAACTACACAATTGAAGTCATTCTGCTTATCCCTCCTGAGTCACGGTTGCTGGATCTGAAAATGAGGGTACTAATGGCTATGTTAGAAAGTTGTGGAAAATATATGTGCAACATCAGACAAGTAGCATATACCAGGAGAGCCACTTACCCTTTAGCTTCCCTTAGGAGAAGCTCAGTCTGAGCTTCACTGCAGAATAAATGTGGCTTATGAAGTTGGAAACACCTTTTCTAGGATGCAAGGACAGCATTCCTCAGAAGATACTGTTCAAAATGGCATTCACATTTAACTAAACAGAGTTTTTGTTTCCCCAATTGGAAACAATTTTAAAGGTCCTGGTAATAAATGGAATTTAGCTATTACTAGTGTTTTTTGTGATTCTCTCTAAGGCTACTGATGTCAAAAAGAAAACTAAAAGGATAACTCAGAACAATTAAATGGGACTTTAGAATGGAAATTAGGAAATTCTGTTTCTAGCACAAACCAGGTAAAAGATAACCCAGATGTGGAGCACATGGTTGATGAGCAGAGGTGTTACTGTAGTGCCGGTTTTACCTCCCTTACCTGCATAACTTGTCCTCTTCCAGCCAACTTCTGATGAAGAGCTGCATGTTCTAAAGAAGAAGCTAATATCCCTAAACTTTAAAGACATCAGCAAAAACATTTCCCAACTTAACCATTAAATTTAATTCCTGAAAGGAAAATAAAAATAAACACTAAATGGCATGATCTTAGAATACCAGGATCTGAAACTTTTAGGCATGTGAGACTCAAGGGAAAACAAAGACCACTAGGTAAGAATTTGAGGTCTTTTTTGATTGCTTACTTCCCCCCTCCCCCCTTAAATATGATGTAAGTAGATTAAAGATAAAATATAAAAACAAAGCAACAAATAACACTGAAAAAAATATGTAGAAGAACATTGGAGTAAGAAAGATTCTCTTACGTAAGACCAAACCCAGAAAGGATAAAGGAGAGCATTATAATTCATACTACTGTGATATGACTACATCATCATACAACTTGTAAACTTTCATAAGGCAATGATGCACAAAGTTGGAAGACAAATCACAGACTTAAAGTGACAACAATAAGTTGCAAAGTGTTACCTCAAGAGATGGGAGAAAGAATAGAGCAAGGAGGTAAAAGAAACTTGAAACTATGGCTCTATATTATTTTGGATTGTTTGAATTTTGTGCCACCAGTATATACTTTAAAGGGAAGAAGGAAGAAGAGTGGAAAGAAAGAAGAACAGGAGGGAAAGGCAGGCAAAGTCTTGTCCAGGAACTGAAAAATTGAGTCCATGAATAAAGAAGCTATAGGTCAGATTTAGGCAAAAAGAACACAACTGAACCTTGATGGAGAATTGAAATCCTGACACCACCACTTACAAGCTATGTAAACTTAGACAATTCATTCAATCCTTTCTAAGCCCCAAATTTCTTTACTAAATAATGAAGATAATACTTTACTTTCTAGAGTTATTAAAAGGATAAAGTAAAACGCAATATGTAAACTCCCAAACATAGTGCTTAAAACATACCATGTCTTGAATAAAGAAAAAAGTCTTTTTAATCTTTCTCTTAAAAAAATGGGAAAAAGAGACATTTGAGAGAATGAAAGGATAGAAGGCAATTCTGGCGACAAGGACAGTGAACAGATCAAGCTAAATAAAACTTGAGGCTGATTTAAGGTGTAGTCAGAGAATCCTAAGGGAATATCTGAGCTGATTATATGCAAATATGCACATTGTAACTAATCCTTTGTTTCCATGCAGCTCAGACATGTTCAACCAAGGTACACAGCTGTGTTATGCAAGGGGTAGTTGTAGAGCTGCATGGTGCTGAGCACACAGCATTCTTGATTAAGAGGAAAAATCAAATTTCTTCCCCTCTAATATACAAATCAGTGCTTATGGCATTCCTTGGTTTCTGGCCACCTAGCAATAATATAGCAAATTTCAAATCTAGGTATTCTGAAAGAGACATAGTCCAAGGGGAGAAGGATGCACTTGAAAACCCATTAGAAACACGTGCAGAGTGTCCTTTGAAGTCTCAGCTCCCCCACCCCCCTGTTCTGCCTGAGTGTAAGACCTTATTCCAAAAGGTTGAACAAAAAAGGAAGATAGACTAATGATTAAAAAAAAAAAAAAATCAGATACAGCCTTGCCCCGATAGCCCACCCATCATACTTTCAAATAAGCTGATCACTTACAGTAGAGGTTATTTAGAACAAAGTGGAGCTCCAGAGTCCATTTATTTGAATGCATTTCCATTTCAATCACCCTGCTTCAGAAGTCGCCTCTCCTTCCTGTCACGTAAGGTGAAGAGATGTGATTTTAAGGACTTACTTCACGAACTCCTCCTCTGAAAAAAAAAAAAACAGAGTTGTCTGGATAGAGAATTTTTTTTAACCTCATTTGGAGCATAAGATTCAAAAATGAGTTCATTTCTGATCCTATTCTTGTGAGGGCACCATATTAGTTGCCTTTCAATATCCTTAGTCATAGGTTCTTAGATGAGTGAGTTTTCCTCCACTCTGTGCATAAATAGATTAAAGTTGTCTGTTCAAGTGAGAAAGCAGAGATCAAAAAGATTTTTTTGAGATTTTTTTCATTTCACTTGGCATAATCATGGGTATACAAAGGAGTCCCTCTAACAGGGATGGTCCATCAATTGAAGTTACTTTTCCAAAAACAGGAGATGATAGATGAATCTGAAGAGAACAGCTACATAGTTCCTTGTGCAAAAGGTACTCTTGTGACAAAAAAGCTTTTTATTCAAATGATTAACCAATACCAGGGTTGGTATCTATCCTGAGACTAAATATGAATAGAGATACTATACACAGAATATTTAGCATTCATTTTTCATTTCCAGTGTATTATAAGAAGCAGTAGCAACACTGAAAAGCAAGATACAAGAAAAAATTGTGCCACAGATTTTCACCTTTCGTACCACTTGAGCACTTATTCTTTTATGTACTGGGATCCCTGGACACTCTGAGGGAATACAGTACTCCTGCATTCCCTCTGAAAAGATAAAACACACCACCCTCAACAAAATATAAAGCTATTCTGAACAAACCAGAAATAAACCAGGTGCAGCTGTGAGGGCAAGGAACGTATGGGAATTCTCTGTAATTTCCACTCAATTTTGCTGTGAGCCTAAAAATGCTCTAAAAAAAATTTAATTAAAATAGATAGACAGATAGATAGATGTGGAGATAATAGGCAGAGAGTCATAGAAAGTTTCCTAGAAGAGGCAGACTTTGATTTGGGACTTAAGATATGCTTAGTGAGAGCCGAGAACTATAATGAACAAAGGTCAGGAGTCCAGAATGTTTGGACATCAGAGAAACTATCATTATTCGGTCAAAAGGAGCATGCTGGAAAATACTTTCAAATAAGTCTGAAGAGTGAAGTAACTAGGAGGTAATGTCCTTGTTTTAAAATTATAACCTCAATCATCTCACTAATTTATGCTATAACATGCCTACTTAATAGAGTCAAAATGCAGGTCTAATTAATGAGGTTGCATCTCTGAGAATCAAAGCAAATGATTTCAGAAATTTTGGTAGTGACCTGGTACCATATTCATTCACCTTAGAGTCCTGATGACCTGGCCAGCCTGAGAGATCTCTAGCCCTATGACACTGGATATTCTCAACAATCCAAGGACTAAGAAGACAAGGTAGCTTTTCAGGAAAAAAGAAATCCTGAATCCTGTGGAATTTTTTCCTGGAGAAAGGAGTTCAAGGGGAGAAGTGCCAGGAACTACGGAAGCAAACAGGAGGAAAAAAAAAAAAACCTCTTGTAATGGTAATTTGAAGGGTAGGAGGGAGGCTTGTGCATTTAATTATAATAACACCAGTTCATCAGGAAAGCTAAACTCAACACGAAAGTCCTTAATCATTAACACTGGCATTCCAGAAACGTGCCTTCTCGCAAATGTGTTTGATAGATTCCCGGTGACAGAGCCTGCAGACAGGACTTGTCAGTCCTGTGGCTTGAAACCCCTAAGAACCCCTGGATATGGTGTCTATGTGTGGGTGTGTCTGCCTGTGTTTATGTGTGCTGTGTGAGTCTTTGCAGGATGTATATTTGTTTTCACTTTTGCTCTTCACCCTCCATCCTTGAAAATTCTTCCTTCTTGTTCCCTAAAATAAATTGGCAGAGCCCAGTTTGCTCCACCACATTTTTTCCTCCCTGTACTTTTTGCTTACTTTTGTCCCAGAGGGTTTAGTCATCTTCACCCTCTGCTTCTAAGGGATGGATGGGGGTGGGATGGGGAGCATATTATTGAAAACCATTTCTTCAGCCTTTGTCTTTTTCCAGCATGCCCCTCCGCCACCCCCCTTCATCTAACCTCAAAATAGAAGTTTCTAAACCCATCAGAGAGGTTGAGGGGTAGTTAGAGGCCACCTGCCTGGCCCAGATCCCCGCAGCCAGGGCCCACGCCATCGAAGAGGTCAGGCTTTAATTGGTCTCTTGTTGACTCCTGCCACTTCTTCCCTCCTTGCCAGCCAAGCACCATGGCAGGCAGTTCACCAGACACGTGGATATTCACCTCCTCAGGCTTGCGATCCGCTGCTCTAAATCAACCACCCTCTCCTGTGCCCTTCTCACTTCTCCCAGCACAGTCTTGAAAAATATACTAGTGATTTAGCATTTAAATCAGAAGCATTTACTCTAACACCCACACAAAGCTATGGAAGACCGGCTGGTAGGGCTAAGGAGGGAACTGTGGGAAATAGCAAAAGTCCCCAAAGAGGTGAAAATAGTTGTATATCACCCAAGAGAACAATGAAATGGAGGATTGAAGGAAAGTAAGTAAGCCCTATTGCAAGGGAAAAGTTCTAACTAAGAGTGTGTGAAACTGTGGGATTACTTCCCTGGGGAAATGGTAAGACCTGCAGCCACAGAGTTATCAAAGACTAACCCAGCAAAGCACACAGAATAAACCGTGTGACATTCCACACAAAAGGTCGGATTTTGTGAGCACGTGGTAATGGCAGAGTTCCCAGTTTGGACATCTGTTCTTAGAGTTTGACCAGAGGGAAAACTACTATTGACTTTTCTGTACACTTGATGAGGACTCCGTGAAACTTGTGAGATGGCAAAATGTGGCATGCTGCCATCTTCCAAAAATACATTTCTATAATAGAGTCTTGGTTTATCGCAGAATCACAGGTCTTTGCTAGGTCTTCACTTTATCTGAACCTATAAGACATTTGACAGGTAACTGCATCTTGTCTTATACCATCTTTTCCATGACATATATCTCACTTCTATGTCACTAGTGATTTGTGTTTCTGACCTCTGTTGCTAACTAGTAAGTTCTCTGAGGACAGAGACCACTTGATACCTCAAAACTTTCAGCATTGGATCTTCTACGTAGTAGGCAATCATAAATATACCCCCAAAGTGTAATCATCAAATACTACTATAAATTCAATTAAGTATAAGTCATTGTCCATGGGAAGTGTCTCAGAGAGAGTGCTAAGAACTGTGAGTCATCACCTCATCTAATTTTCTGAATGGTCTAATAGGTATTATTGTTCCCACTTTATAGAAGAAGAGACTGAAGCTTAGAGAAATAAAAAAGTAAAAAGAATAATAAACTTATCTGAAGTCTCCCAGTTAGTAAGTGACAGAGTCAAAATCCAAACTCACCCCATGCTTTTGCTCCAGCTCTGAAGGCCAGGGAATGCAAAATTTATTATTGTAAAGCATATAATAATAGCTAACTTCTTTGACGGCTGTTCAGTGGGTTTGGGCTAAGTGATTTCTCTGTGTTAGCTAGCATGGGATGCAAGCACGTGAAATACAACCTTTTACAGATGAGAAGACTTATACACAGAGGCATCAAAGAATAAGGCCATGCAACCACTAGGGAGGAAAGCTGGGATTTGCACCCCACTGGTCTCGTTCTGGTACCCATGCTCTTTACTATTTAATTAACACCACCATTCAGGAGAAGGAAATGAAAATTCAAAAAGAAAGTCTAGGGCCTCAGGCATCTAATCACATACCACTTTCATCACAGCATAATTTGCTAATTCAATAATTGTTTAGTAGAACTGACTTTCCATCAGATTTCATTTAATGTTTATTCCTAGTCCATAACACATCACCCAAATACATCAAGACAAGTCAACACTGCTCTTGTACCTTTCTTGAGTTTCAACATAGCAATATTCAAAGTGTTTCTTGGTGAGGAAAAGTAATGCCACTGCCCAAGAACCCCCTGCAGGAACTGCTGATGAGGCAGAGCAAAGCTGTCACTAAAGCCTTTGGCACAGAGTTTGCAGAAGATGCGGAATGCAAACTGTGTGAACAGAAATGCCATACTTGAAGTTTCCATGGTTCAAAAAAACCACAAAGCCTTTGTACCAAAGTTTCTACCATTCATCAATTTATGTCATTAATATTCATTCCTTACAGAGAAAACTAATAATACAAGGTAATATACACTAGAAGTTCAATTCAGTTCAGTCGCTCAGTCATGTCTGACTCTGTGACCACATGGATTGCAGCACGCCAGGTTTCCCTGTCCATCACCAGTTCCGGGAGCTTGCTCTAACTCATGCCCATCAAGTCGGTGATGCCATTCAACCATCTAATCCTCTGTCATCCCCTTCTCCTCCTACTTTCAATCTTACCCAGCATCAGGGTCTTTTTAAATGAGTCCATTCTTCACCTCAAGTGGTCAAAGTATTGGAGTTTCAGCTTCAACATCAGTCTTTCCAATGAACACCCAGGGCTGATCTCCTTTAGGATCGGCTGGATGGATCTCCTTGCAGACCAAGGGACTCTCAGGAGTCTTCTCCAATACCACAGTTCAAAAGCATCAGTTCTTCAGCCCTCAGCTTTCTTTATGGTCCAACTCTCACATCCATACAAGACTACTGGAAAAACCACAGCTTTGACTAGACTGAACTTTGTCAGCAAAGTAATGTCTCTGCTTTTTAATATGCCATCTAGGTTGGTCATAGTTTTTCTCCCAAGGAGAAAGTGTCTTTTAATTTCATGGCTGCAGTCACAATCTGCAGTGATTTTGGAGTCCAAGGAAATAAAGTCTGTCACTGTTTCCATTGTTTCCCCATCTATTTGCCAGGAAGTGATGGGACCGGATGCCATGATCTTAGTTTTTTGAATGTTGAGTTTTAAGCCAGCTTTTTCACCCTCCTCTTTCAGTTTCATCAAGAGGCTCTTTAGTTCTTCTTCACTTTCTGCCATAAGGGTGGTGTCATCTGTATATCTGAGGTTATTGATATTTCTCCTGACAATCTTAATTCCAGCTTGTGCTTGATCCAGCCCATCATTTCTCATGATGTACTCTGCATATAAGTTAAAGAAGCAGGATGACAATATATAGCCTTCATGTACTCCTTTCCCTATTTGGATCCAGTCTGTTGTTCCATGTCTGGTTCTAAACTGTTGCTTCCTGACCTGCATACAGATTCTCAGGAGGCAGGTAAGGTGGTCTGGTATTCCCATCTCTTGAATTTTCCAGTTTGTTATGATACACACAGTCAAAGTCAAAGCAGAAGTAGATATTTTTCTGGGATTCTCTTGCTTTTTCCAAGAGCCAGTGGATGTTGGCCATTTGATTTCTGGTTCCTCTGCCTTTTCTAAATCTAGCTTGAACATATCATAAAAAGGATACCCCAATAAGTAACTATAATCAAGCCACAAACTCCTTCAAAGCGGGCATTCACCTCTTGGCTCTCTTCTGTGTCCATCCAAGTTTGCCTGATCAGTGAAAACTAAATGCAGCTAAAAGTTTCTGCGTTCTTGTTCTGACTCTACCACAAGACAGCTAGGCAATAAGCCAGTTATGGGACTCAGGGATGATGACAGGCATAGAGGACTGGTATACAGGAGGACACTCTCCTCTTCAAAAAAGGCAAGCCTCATATCTAGTGGGTACTAGAGTCTGAACAAATGATCTATTTTACACATACATGTGTATGACAATTTTTCTTCAACATATTATAGATGGAGAGCTAAATAAGATTCAGATTTATTTAACAGTGTCACTAAATTCATAATGGCTTTTTGTAATTATTTTTTTAATCAGTGAACACAACTACTGTGCAAAGAAACTGGGAAATTTTATAACATTTTTAAAAGAATCCTCACATTAATAAGGGGCCTCCTAGATAGCACAGTGGCAAAGAATCCACCTGCCATTGCAGAAGAAGCAGGAATCTTGGGTTCAGTCCCTGGGTCAGGAAGATCCCCTGTGGTAGGAAATGGCAACCTACTCCAGTATTCTTCCCTGGAAAATTCCATGAATAGAGAAGCCCAGCCAGTGTGCTCCATGGGTTCGCAAGAAGTTGGACATACTGAGCACTCATGTACATTGAAAAATGTTTGGAAATACTAGACCAGAGGACTTTTTTTTCTATGCTAAACTTTAGCAATCCTTTGAGTTAAAGTAGGAATGAGATGACTTGTCGATGCCTTTTTTTTTTTTTAATTTCTTTTTTAATTGGAGGAAAATTGCTTTACAATGCTGTGTCGGTTTCTGCAATACAACAAAGCAAATCAGCCATAATTATACATTTATCATTTCCCTCTTGAGTCTCCCTCCCCTCCCCCATCCCACCCCTCAAGGTCATCACAGAGCACCAGGCTGGGCTCCCTGTGTCGTATAGCAACTTCTCATCAGCTATCTATTTTATACATGGTAGAGAATATATGTCGATACTACTTCTCCATTCATCCCACTCTTTCTTTCCCCAACTGTGTCCACAAGTCCATTCTCTATATCTGTGTCTTCATTCCTTCTCTTCAAATAGGTCCATGAATACCAATTTTCTGGATTCCATATGTATGCATTAATATATGGTATTTGTTTTCCTCTTTCTGACTTCACACTGTATAACAGGCTCTAGGTTCACCCACCTCACTGGAACTGACTCAAATGTGTTCATTTTTATGCCTGAATATTATTCCTTTGTATATATGTACTGCAGCTTCTTTATCCATCCATCGGTTGATGGACATCTAGGTTACTTCCATGTCCAAGCTATTATGAATAGTGCTGCAGTGAACAGTAGGGTACATGTGTCTTTTTCAATAATGGTTTCCTCAGAGTATATGCCCAGTAATGGGACTGCTGCTGGGTCATATGGTAGTTTTATTTCTAGTTTTTTAAGGAATCACCCATTCTCCATAGTGGCTGAATCAATTTACCTTCCCTCCAACAGTGCAAGAGGGTTCCCTTTTTGCAACATTGTCTCCATTATTTATGCTTTGTAGATTTTTTGATGATGGCCATTCTGACTGGTGTGATGTGATACCTAATTGTAGTTTTGATTTGCATTTCTCTAATAATTAGTGATGGTGACCATCTTTTCATGTGTTTATTGGCCATCTCTCCATGCCTTCTTTGGAGAAGTTTCTGTTTAGGTCTTCTGCCTATTTTTTGATTAGGCTGTTTCTGTTGTGGGTTTTTTTTTTTTTTTTTTTTCTTTTCTGACATTGAGCTGTATGAGCTGCTTATACACTTTGAAGATTAATCCTTTGTCACTTGTTTTGTTTCCAATTATTTTCCCCCATTCTGAGATTTGTCTTTTCATCTTGTTTATTGTTTCCTTTGCTATGCAAAAGATTTTAAATTTAATTTAGCTCCCATTTGTTTATGTTTGCTTTTGCTTCCATTACTCTAGGTGGTGGGTCATAGAGGATCTTGCTTTAAGTCATCGAGCACTCTGCCTATGTTTTCCTCTAAGAGCTTTATAGTTTCTGGACTTACATTTAAGTCTTTAATCTATTTTGAGTTTATTTTTGTGTATGGTGTTAGGAAGTGTTATAGTTTCATTCTTTTACATGCAGCTGTCCAGTTTCCCCAGCACCGCTTATTGAAGAGGCTGTCTTTTCTCCACTGTATATTCTTGCCTCTTTTGTCAAAGATAATGTCAATGCCTTTCAAACCAAGTATGTGCTTCATTCTTAGAAATTGTCTTTGGCTAATAACAATTTCCATAATTTACCATTATAAATCAGGAATTTTTGTATTTTCTTATCTGGCTCTATAAATAAGGTCTTCTGAACATTTTCTAAATTGAAAAGGTAACTATTATCTTTAATTGGGTTTTCCCACCTCCTTCAATGATAGCTAGGTCTTTGTAAGGATGCCATGAGCTTTACAATGGTGATGTGGATTTCTCAGCCTCATCTTTCACTATATTCCTCTAGTCACACAAACCATTGTTTTCTTTCTGAAACCTCCCACACAACCTCACACACATACACTATTCCATTTGCTGGGCATGCCTTTTTATCTCTCTTCAGACCAGTTTAAATATCGTTGAGACTTTCCCCCTTGCATCATCACTGTTCAGCACTTTGTCCCTGCACACAGATGGCGGTCTGCCTAACAGAGGGCACCTCCCTCGTCTGCTGTGATAGCTCATTGTTTGGATGGCTACGCTCTCTCATGGCCTGGAGCTGCTGGAGTTAATTATGACTGTCCCTCATTTATCTTATTTCCCCTAGATATTCTAACTAAGGTGATCTCTAAGTGTTCATTAAAGGCCCTGAATGAATGAAATGATAGATGAAGTAACCATAGAAAGCAAGTATCTTTGATTATGAAAAACTACTCTTAAATTCAAAAAGTTGAAACTGGTTTCCAACTTGTACGTGACATGGTTTAAAATGAGTCTAGTATATATATATATCTATATATATATATACATAAACTTCCTACTCCTAATTATCTGGTGTTCTTTACACTCTCTCAAAAGGAAAGTGAAAGGAAATAAATTCTTTCTGCAGAGTTTCTCCACCTTGCTTCTATACTCTACAAAGGGAATTAATAAACCAACATTATTCCTAGAGCTGGTTTGATATAAATTGATGACTCTAGTATTCAAACCAAGATGGAATGGTAGGATAAGACTCTGAGAGAATAAATTTTTGGTAAAAGAAGAAACTGCATTAATTCTATCTCTACATATAAAAAACCTAAAATTAAGAAAAAATAGAAAAGAGAAAATTATACTTCCATGTGGAGGTAAGCATAGGCAAAAGAGGGAAAAATAAATTTGTTCTTTTATTGTCAAACCAAGTGGAAAAGATTAGACTGTACATGTAAGAATGAAAACACTTGCTAGAACAAAGGCTATTGCATTGTGCTTGTTCTCACTGCAAAATTGTTTCTTTAAACTGCAAAAGGAGAGTACACCATTTAGTACAGGACCCAAGACAAAAAACTGACATTGGCTAACATGAACAGATTACTTCATCCCGATTACTTCATCCCCATCAGGTACTATGCTAAGCTCTTTATCTGCTCACAATACTTTATTCTCACAATAGCCCTATGAACTGTAATTTGAGATCTGTTATTATCTTCATTTTTCAGATGAAGCTTAATAAGATTAGGTTGCCCAAGATGACAGAGTTAGTAAGCAGTCAGACTCAGGCAGTCTGATTTCAAAGTCCTAACCATGGCGGCAGCGGCCGGCGCACTAAGCGCGGCCGAGAGCTACCCCATGTCCGAAGTCAGGGACAGCGGCCCAGAGTGCCAGGCTGCGACAACGCAGGAACGGCCGGGAGGAGCCACACCATGTCTGAGGTCAGGGCGTCGGCTGGGAGAGCTACCCAGCATCCGAGGCCAGTGGCGGCCAGGAGGAGACACCCCACGTCCGAGGTCAAGGGTGGCCGGGAGAAGCCACCTTGCGCCCCAGGCCAGGGGCGGTGACCCTGAGGAGCCACCCCGAGCCCGAGGTCAGGGGCGGCAGCTGGGAGGAGTCACCCTCGCCCGAGGCCAGGGCCAGTGGCTGGGAGGAGCAACCTGAGGAGCAGTGGCTGAGCAGGCACAGGAGGGCCTAGAGGAGCTATCCCACGTTGAAGGTCAGGAACAGCGGCTGTAAGGAGATACCCCTTGTCCAAGGTAAGGAGCAGGGGCTGCAGTTTGCTGGATCAGCCGTGAAGAGATACCCCATGCCCAAGGTAAAAGAAACCAAAGTAAGATGGTAGGTGTTGCAAGAGGGCATCAGAGGGCAGACACACTGAAACCATAATCACAGAAAACTAGTCAATCTAATCACACTAGGACCACAGCCTTGTCTAACAATGAAACCAAGCCATGCCTGCGGGGCAACCCAAAACGAGCTGGTCATGGTGGAGAGGTCTGACAGAATGTGGTCCACTGGAGAAGGGAATGGCAAGCCACTTCAGTATTCTTGCCTTGAGAACCCCATGAACAGTATGAAAAGGCAAAATGATAGGATAACGAAAGAGGAACTCCCCAGGTCAGTAGATGCCCAATATGCTACTGGAGATCAGTGGAGAAATAACTCCAGAAAGAATGAAGGAATGGAGCCAAAGCAAAAACAATACCTAGTTGGGGATGTGACTGGTGATAGAAGCAAGATCCGATGCTGTAAAGAGCAATATTGCATAGGAACCTGGAATGTCAGGTCCATGAATCAAGGCATATTGGAAGTGGTCAAACAAGAGATGGCAAGGGTGAACGTTGACATTCTAGGAATCAGCAAACTAAAATGGACTGGAATGGGTGAATTTAACTCAGATGACCATTATATTTACTACTGCGGGCAGGAATCCCTCAGAAGAAATGGAGTAGCCATCATAGTCAACAGATGAGTCTGAAATGCAGTACTTGGATGCAATCTCAAAAACAACAGAATGATCTCTGTTCGTCTCCAAGGCAAACCATTCAATATCACAGTTATCCAAATCTATGCTCCAACCAGTAACGCTGAAGAAGCTGAAGTTGAATGGTTTTATGAAGACCTACAAGACCTTTTAGAACTAACACCCAAAAAAGATGTCCTTTTCATTATAGGAGACTGGAATGCAAAAGTAGGAAGTCAGGAAACACCTGGAGTAACAGGCAAATTTGGCCTTAGAATGTGGAATGAAGCAGGGCAAAGACTAATAGAGTTTTGCCAAGAAAATGCACTGGTCATAGCAAACACCCTCTTCCAACAACGCAAGAGAAGACTCTACACATGGACATCACCAGATGGTCAACAATGAAATCAGATTGATTATATTCTTTGCAGCCAAAGATGGAGAAGCTCTATACAGTCAACAAAAACAAGACCAGGAGCTGACTGTGGCTCAGATCATGAACTCCTTATTACCAAATTCAGACTCAAATTGAAGAAAGTAGGGAAAACCACTAGACCATTCAGGTATGACCTAAATCAAATCCCTTATGATTATACAGTGGAAGTGAGAAATAGATTTAAGGGCCTAGATCTGATAGATAGAGTGCCTGATGAACTATGGAATGAGGTTCGTGACATTCTACAGGAGACAGGGATCAAGACCATCCCCATGGAAAAGAAATGCAAAAAAGCAAAATGGCTGTCTGGGGAGGCCTTACAAATAGCTGTGAAAAGAGGAGAGGCAAAAAGCAAAGGAGAAAAGGAAAGATATAAGCATCTGAATGTACAGTTCCAACGAAGAGCAAGAAGAGATAAGAAAGCCTTCTTCAGCGATCAATGCAAAGAAATAGAGGAAAACAACAGAATGGAAATGACTAGAGATCTCTTTAAGAAAATTAGAGATACCAAGGGAACATTTCATGCAAAGATGGGCTCGATAAAGGACAGAAATGGTATGGACCTAACAGAAGCAGAAGATATTAAGAAGAGGTGGCAAGAATACATGGAAGAACTGTACAAAAAAGATCTTCACAACCCAGATAATCATGATGATGTGACCACTAACCTAGAGCCAGACATCTGGGAATGTGAAGTCAAGTGGGCCTTAGAAAGCATCACTACAAACAAAACTAGTGGAGGTGATGGAATTCCAGTGGAGCTATTTCAAATCCTGAAAGATGATGGTGTGAAAGTGCTCCACGCAATATGCCAGCCAATTTGGAAAACTGAGCAGTGGCCACAGGACTGGAAAAGGTCAGTTTTCATTCCAAATCCAAAGAAAGGCAATGCAAAATAATGCTCAGACTACTGCACAATTGCACTCATCTCACAAGCTAATAAAGTAATGCTAAAAATTCTCCAAGCCAGGCCTCAGCAATCGTGAACCGTGAACTCCGTGATGTTCAAGCTGGTTTTAGAAAAGGTAGAGGAACCAGAGATCAAATTGCCAACATCTGCTGGATCATGGAAAAAGCAAGAGAGTTCCAGAAAAACATCTATTTCTGCTTTATTGACTATGCCAAAGCTTTGACTGTGTGGATCACAATAAACTGTGGAAAATTCTGAAAGAGATGGGAATACCAGACCACCTGACCTGCCCCTTGAGAAATCTGTATGCAGGTCAGGAAGCAACAGTTAGAACTGGACATGGAACAACAGACTGGTTCCAAATAGGAAAAGGAGTACGTCAAGGCTGTGTATTGTCACCCTGCTTATTTAACTTATATACATCATGAGAAACACTGGACTGGAAGAAACATAAGCTGGAATCAAGATTGCTGGGAGAAATATCAATAACCTCAGATATGCAGATGATACCACCCTTATGGCAGTAAGTGAAGAGGGACTAAAAAACCTCTTGATGAAAGTGAAAGAGGAGAGTGAAAAAGTTGGCTTAAAGCTCAACATTCACAAAACGAAGATCATGGCATCAGGTCCCATCAGTTCATGGGAAAAAGATGCGGAAACAGTAGAAACAGTGTCAGACTTGATTTTGAGGGGCTCCAAAATCACTGCAGATGGTGACTGCAGCCATGAAATTAAAAGACGCTTACTCCTTGGAAGAAAAGTTATGACCAACCTAGATAGCATATTCAAAAGCAGAGACATTACTTTGCCGACTAAGTCTGTCTAGTCAAGGCTATGGTTTTATTTGTGGTCACGTATGGATGTGAGAGTTGGACTGTGAAGAAGGCAGAGAGCCGAAGAATTGTTGCTTTTGAACTGTGGTGTTGGAGAAGACTCTTGAGAGTCCCTTGGACTGCAAGGAGACCCAACCAGTGCATTCTGAAGGAGATCAGCCCTGGGATTTCTTTGGAAGGAATGATGCTAAAGGTGAAACTCCAGTACTTTGGCCACCTCATGCGAAGAGTTGACTCATTGTAAAAGACTCTGATGCTGGGAGGGATTGGGGGCAGGAGGAGAAGGGGATGACCGAGGATGAGATGGCTGGATGGCATCACTGACTCGATGGACATGAGTCTGAGTGAACTCCGGGAGATGGTGATGGACATGGAGGCCTGGCGTGCTGCGATTCATGGGGTCGCAAAGAGTCGGACACGACTGAGTGACTGAACTGAACTGAACTGAACCACCTCCTATTTCTAGGATAGTTTGAGAATAGGAAATCTGGAACTTCATCTCAATTCTCTTTTTGAGGTAGATTTTTAATATTAGACAGAATTTTGACAAATCTGGACCAAGATAAGATTTTTCAGTTTGAGAGATCAACATCAATAAAGATGCGGAAGTGAGTAAACAAGAGTTATCCCTAGGGATAGAAGGACCCAGGGAGATAAGAGCACATCATCTCAGAGGAGAATGGGACTGGTACATTTAAGCCCCAGGCCAGATTTAGCCACCAAGTGTTTTTGTAGAGCTGCTGATTGAAGAATGCTTTTTTTATATATCTAAGTGGCTGAAAAACAATTTCAAAAAGAATATTTCATGACAAGTAAAATTATTATTACATGAAATGTATAACAATTTTAAAAGTGCTATATCCAGAGCTCTGAAAGACTTTGAGATATTAAGTGGCATAATTAAGAATTTGGTTTATAAGATTGTAAAAAAGACATTGTCAGATGCTTTTTTTAATGATTGTTCACTGTATGATCACAAAAGGAAGCAGGACAGCAAGGCAACTTATTGAGGGGCAATAAAGCCATTTTGGGCCCCAGAACCTCTCAGATTCAAGAAAAGCAGTTTGTCTACTCTAGGACTCATCATAACCTCAAGGGAGCCACCAGTTTTATGTGCCTGTAGCACTGTTCCCCCAAGAAAGTCTATCTGGTTGAATTGATCCATTGCTGACTCGTATGGAGCATGCCTTATCCTGCATAGTATGGTGGCTAGTCCCTGCAGATCAAGCCTATCCACGCTTGTCCATGGCTGAGACCGTTCGTTGGTCTAGACAGCTGCAGGAGAGCAGGTTCTACTGCTCTCAACATTCAGAGACGAAGCTTCAGCATCTACACAAGGAGTGCTTGAGAGCACTCTCTTTCAAAGGGAGAAGTAAACATAGTAGCCCCTTCACAATTTTTTTAATATTTATTTTTAAATTAATTTATTTTAATCCGAGGCTAATCACTATACAATACTGTAGTGGTTTTCACCATATCAGCCATGGATGTACATGTGTCCCCCATCCCGAAGCCCACCCTCACCTCCCTCCCCATCCCATCCCTCAGGGTCATCCCAGCACACTGGCCCTGAGTGCCCTGTCTCATGCATTGAACCTGGACTGGCAATCTGTTTCACATATGGTAATATACATGTTTCAATGCTATTCTCTGATTTCTCCCTCAAATAACTACTCCATGGACCTTGTGCCATACACCTGTCTAGATTTCAGTGGGGCCTCTACCTCAGCACCTGTGCTCTGGCTACCCTGCTCTATGCTTCACAGCTACACCAAGTCTTATTGGCTCAAAATATCCAAAGGTAAATATAAGCATCAGCTCTGAATTCTAATTTTATATCCTAAAAGCCTAGTCCATTTTTATCTACTGCTTTAACCACAGCATTCTTTTTCCTGCAGAACTCTTTGTCTTTACTGCAATTATCCTAGTTCTTTCCAAAAGAAGGAGGGAAGAAATAAGGGAGAGAGAAAAGGGAGAAATAATAAAGAAAACTAAGATGCTCATCCTTGTATCTGTACATTAGTGATGACAAGTCAATAGGCAGTTGGTCATTTATCCTCCTTTGATGGTCTTTTTTTGTGTCTTACTTTGAATAAAATAGCAAACACTTATCTTTATAACTAGCTCAACAAGTCCTACTAGTTTCCAAATCTGAGTTCTTAAAAGGTTTTTGTTTAAACTATTTTGAACAAACAGGCAAAAATCAGTTTTGCAGTAAACCTAACAGTTGGATAAAAAGGTAAAGTAAACCTATATAAATAAGCCAGGAGAGAAACTGGCTTCTAATCCTCAACCTATTGTTCACTAGCTACAAGATCTTGATGAAGCCCAAACACTTCAGAGCCTCATATTGGTCAGATATGAAAATGAATAATAAAACTTCTGTCACAAACATCACAACTGGCACTGGTGATCAAATGAGAAGATAACAGTTTCCAACTTTCAGAAATTGTCAAATACAGACTACATGTTAATAAAGGATGTGAATGTTCATACACAGAATAAACATTGCAGGCCTACAGAGGAATGAGCCGTCACTCCAGGGCAGATTGATAAGGGGCTGATTTTAGATGACTTGTTATTTCATTGGAATTTCTTGAAATTCATTGGAATCTTGAAGGAAGGGAGTATATTCTAAGCTGAAACGACTTGTGCAGGCAAAGCATGGAAGTCAAGAAGTTTAGTGTGTTTAAGGAGAAGTGAGTAACTAGTATTGTGAGAGCAAGAGTGTTTTAGCCAAGTCAAGTTGAGTGAGATGAATGTGGAAAAGGTGATCTTAAGCCCACTGTTCAGTTCAGTTCAGTTCAGTTGCTCAGTCGTGTCCAACTCTTTGTGACCCCATGGACTGCAGCATGCCAGGCTTCCCTGTCCGTCACCAGCACCTGGAGCTTGCTCTAACACATGTCCATCAAGTCGGTGATGCCATCCAACCATATTATCCTCTGTCATCCCCTTCTCCTCCTGCCTTCAATCTTTCCTCGCATCAGAGTCTTTTCCAAGGAGTTAGTTCTTCACATCAGGTGGCCAAAGTATTGGAGTTTAGCATCAGTCCTTCTAATGAATGTTCAGGATTGATTTCCTTTAGGATTGACTGGTTTGATCTCCTTGCAGTCCCTTGAATGCCAGGATTAGAATTTCAGAGATTATTTGAGAGTCACAGAGCAGTATTTTCAGACCAATGGTTTGGCAATAGGAAGCAGAATAGAATCAGAGGGAGACTAGGGAGCATATAGAACCTGTTAGAAATTGTTGCCCACATCCATCTGGGGATAAGATAAGGAGCTAAACTAAAGTTATCGCTGTGTTGGCTAACATAAAGGATTTGGTAACAGATGAGGATGTAAAGAGATAATGAAGCACCACTTTTAGAGATGCTGTCATTGGAAACAGTGAAGTCATTCAGTGTAAGCTATCCCAGAAGGAATTAACTCCATTTAAGCCTCAGTTTTTGGATGTGATGATATGTGTAACTTGAAAGAACTTGAATATATTACATGAGAAAGCATCACAATATTGTAAAGCAATTATCCTCAAGTTAAAATAAATATATTATTTTAAAAAATGAAAAGACTTTGAGAAAGGAATGGACATGAATGGGGCTTGGAGCCACAAAGACAGGAGACAACCATTTCTCTGGATTTTTCTATTGAGCAAGGTTCTTCAAAGTAGGCACAAGGAGACTTAAAACAATCCAGTCAGAAGGGAGACAGGTCCTCAGGGATCTTGAATAATGGAGAAAGAGATGCAAGCCTCTTATATGAAGACTCCTGATGGTCTAAACCCAACCCTCTCCAGAGGTCCCACACACAGAAGGAAACCACAGTTCAAGCCAAATATTTCTGAACTAGGAGAATGAGAAGCCAAACAGCAAAGAGTACTGATTTCTATTTAAATATAGTATTTTTATTACTTTTCTGGAAATTTGATACCAATCCCTTTTTAAACTAGACAAACCAGCATAATTTTTTTCTTTCCAAATGATTGACACTCAAAAGGTAATACCCTTTAAATTCCTCCAATTAAAGCAAATTTAATTTTAAGTTTAATTAAAGGAAACTTTAATTAGAAAGAAGATTAAATTTTAATTAAATTTCTCTAAAATCTTCATACCGGCCTTTACAGCTAATATTTCTGTCAGAAACCAAATCCCTTCTTAATATTCTTAAATTCTATTCTAGCATTTTCCTTCGTATTAAAACAGCATCTCACCAGCTGTACCTGCCACTGTGAAAATTATTCTCATCTTAAAATACTGGAAATGCAACTGAGGAACCAAAGTCTCCCTGGGCAGAGAAGAAAAAACAACAGATTCTATTATTGATGAGAATTTTATTTTCAGTCTCTTCCCAGCCCTTTCTGAGGCAATTAGGTATGGTGGGCCTGTTGTGAGCCAGTTGGGCTGTATCCACACCACTGACAACCACTTATTGAACTCCTACTGAGTGTGTTGCCCCACGCAAAGTTCCCTGTCTAGCAGGGAAATGTTAAAATACTAGCTCAGTCAGAGACCCATTTGACAGAGCATAGACCAGTTTGGCCTCCCTGATTCTTGGCTGTTCCTCCCCTCCCAGAGTCAGGAAGAGAAACACCATCTCCTGATGCCTGACTCATCCAGGTCTTTCCACTGCTTCTCCCTGCCTGATGCCGGACACAGCTCCCCAGCCAAGGACTCAGATTCTGCACCTAAATTGCTGCCTGACAGTTACATTATCTGTAAGAATAAACTAAACACTATCTCTCACATTCCTCATCTGTAAAATGGGGTAATAAAATCTGAAATGCCTACTTCTTAAGAAGTCAGAAATACCAAATGAAATAGTGTAGATAGAAAGATTCTGAAAATTGCCAAGTGCTACATATTCCTGTGTATAACCACCTCCTACTGCCACATTGCATAGCTTATCCCATTCCTCCCAGGACCCATGCCCTGTTCCATCAACCTATATAACCAAGCCCAGCTTTTATGTCACCTCCTCTTAAAAGGAACACTGAACAAAACCCCAACAGGGAACATTCTTTTTACACATGAACCCTGGCCCACTGCTTTATATTTATTGATATACAGCAGAGTCCTATCTCTGCCTCTAGACACATGAAAGGACCTTCAAGTTTCCCAACATAAGAGTGAAGTTAAAATAAAATGAGAATAAAGAATTTCATTAAGAAAAGTTACCTTTAGTTTTCCTGACAGTCAAAACTCTCTTTGGCAGGTTACTAGACTGAGTTTACAACCACTGTAAAAAAGGCTGCGCTGAGCTCAGTACCTGCTACTCCATGTGTCAGCCAAACACCCCATTTTCTTGAGGAGCTAACATGTGCACTCTAATTTTATCCACCTTTGATTGTCTACGAACAACTCAATTTGCCCTCACCCTAGGGCATATTTTGGCCCTAGACCTGGAATGCCCCTCCCAAATTTTCTACTATTTGTCTTCAAAGCTTTCAACAAATCCAAGCTCCTCCAAGAATCCTGTCTTACTCCTCCCACTTCTTCTGAATTCCTGTGTCCTTACTACTTGGGTGACACACAATGAAGGCTTAGGTGCTGGGCCTATTTCCTTGCTGTACCCTGGGTGTCAGTCTCATCCTGCAACTTCTCCAGTGAAAGATCTACATTTTGTGCTCTTTCTATAACTCCTGCAGTGCCCAGATCACTGCTGCCTACATAGGAGATAACTAGAAACACTTACTCATTAACTTTTTCAAGTGGAGTAGAAGTGTACACTAATTTGTCAAGTGCAGAGTACATGAGAAATGCCATAATTCTCACAAAGCAGCAAAGACATTTAATACAAAGAAAGCAACAGAGACGATGGTCAGAAATAGAAATTTAAAGATGGAGGAAAGACGCTTAAATCCGTGGTAAAGAGGATTAGACTCAGGGTAAAGACGATGGTAGGGAGGATAGCTTCTCCCAGGAGTGTGTGTAGAGTGTGTGGGAGGTTGATAAGACCCCAAAGTGGCAGGAAGCAGTCATGGACAGGGGCCTCAGGGAAGACTTTTTCCAAGACCAGCTCTGGGCCCTTGGTGATCCATTATTCAACTGTAAAATGGGTACAGTGTAATTCTCCTGTTCCTGCTTCAGGGCTTTTGTGAGACCTAATTATTTATTGTTTGTAAAGGCTTTGAACTCTCTGGATGACAGACACCACAAGCAATTCAAAGGCTGACTCTAGACCATTATTAGCTCCAGTTAGACTCACAGTGAGAGGAAAGACATGACCATTTTCAGCACACCTGTCAGCTCGGCCTTTTTTTTTTTATCATTTGTAGGGTTTTTGTGGCTAAATTAGAATTGCTCTTCATTACTTTTTCACTGGCAATTAAAAAAAGATCAAAATGGGACTTGTAACAAGGAGGCTGAATGCTAATTTTTGCTCTCTATAGAAAGGCACAACATACATCTCAGGAATCCCTTTCTCTTTACCCCTACAGTCTACAAGAATTTTAGAGGATATATGACTCTCCTCTTTGTTTGTCTCAGAAAAATTAAGAGAAGGGGACTTAAAGAAGTTAGAGATGAAGATAAAACTCACCAGTTTTAAATGTTTATTTTTCCTTCTTTGCACTAGTTGCCAAACTTCCAAACTGCCCAATAATGGAATGCTTTTTTTAAAAACTGAACCTTTGAATAGAACCACAATTCTCATTATCAAAACGCTGTTGACAATGAATCCTGAAATTCTGTCTCTTTTTCTCTCTGCCTCCTCTCCATTCTCCCAGCTCCTATGAATGGTTTAAGTTCTGTAAGTGAGCTTCTCAAGGATTTAATAGGACTGGAGTTGGATAATTTCCTTATTCTCTCTAGCTGAAGGATACTTTGGCATCCCTTTCCCATCAAGGGCTCTTGCCTACCAGTCATGCCCACCTCATACTGAGGTCCCCATTTGCCTCTGGCTTTCATTCTTCCTTGTCTTCTCCTTGACCGTTCTGCTTCCAGGAATATCTTCACTGAGAACCTGCTTGCTCCCATACATTTGTCTAGCTTTATTCAGGCATACTTGACAAATGAAAATTGTAGTTGCACAATCAAAATATTTAACCTGATGTTTTGATGAATGTATACATTGTGAAATGAGTATCACAATTAAACTAATTAACACATCTATCATCTCACATACTTTTTTTTTGTAGTAAGAACACATTTGTCCTAGCAAATTTCAAGTAAACAAGATAGTATTATTAACTATAGTCACCATGCAGTACTTTAGATCTCCAGAACTTATTTGTCCCACATAAATGAAACTTGGTATCTTTTGACCTACATTGACTCCACCACCACTCAGCCCCTAGCAGCTACTATCCTACTTTCTATTTTTATGAATCTGACTTTTTTAGAATCCACATATAAATAAGAAAATATCGTGTCTGTCTTTCTGTGTTTGGCTTACTTTACTGAGCATAATTCTTTTCAGATTCATCTTTGTCACAAAGGAATTGATTGTGTGTGTATTATATACTACATATAATATACATGTATACATCTAATGTATACATCGAATATGTATACATCTATATTACATATGTAGATATTTCATATCTTCTTTGTCCATTCAGGAATGACAGAGGATGAGATGGTTGGATGGCATCACCAACACAATTGACATGGGTTTGGGTGGGCTCCGGGAGTTGGTAATGGAAAGGGAGGCTTGGCATGCTGCAGTTCATGGGGTTGCAAAGAGTCAGACACGACTGAGCGACTGAACTGAACTGAACTTGTCCATTCATCCATCCATGGACACTTAGATTGTTTCCACATCTTGGCTATTGTGAATGATGCTGCAGTAAACATGGGGGTGCAGACGTCTCTCCATGGTCCAGATTGCATTTCCTCTGGATAAATACCTAGAAGCATGATTGTGGGATTGCCGGGTCATAGGGTAGCTTTATATTTAATTTCTTGAGTACCTTGTTTATTGGTTTCTCCCACCTTTGAGAACTAGGGCTTACAACAGGCATTGACCTCACTTTTTCCCTAGGTCTTCTCCTTTCTCTCTTATCTACAGAAGTTAATTTACCAAAATAAATATTCATGTTGGAGTTTCAGGTGGAAATTAGGAATGATCAACGAAGTCACTGCTCTACACACTCTATATTCTTCTCCACTGTAGATTAATCTTCACAAGATTAATGCTAAGAATCTAAATTTTTAAATAATGCTTACAGATGACAAGTTGGACCCAGAATGGGGAGTTGAGATAGAGTTGTCTGGAAAAAAACTGAAGTAGAATGCTTTCTGTTCTGTTTCACCTGCAAAGTTGGGAGTTGACAAGGTTCTATGTAGCATTTTCCCCCACAATAGTAGATACTGTCTAAACAACAAAAAGGGATAAGGTAGCCCACCCACATGGACCACAAGAATGCTGTCCCACATTTTTCCTGATTCAGGAGAGTCAGAGGACCCCAAACTATGGTGTGGGGACACACAGAAACTTTCCTGGTCCCCTATCAAGGTTTTGTGTCCATATTCAGGGTATTTGCAAGTATCCTGTAAATGACTTTTCATCCCACAGCAAAAGAAGCATGTACCACATGATTACTCAGTCTAAAGTATCTTGACTGTGCATTTAGTAAACACACATTCTCTGTTTCCATGAATTGTTTATCCAAGAACCCAAAGTTTCCTTTTTAATAACTATCATTGGGTTCCTGTTATTGTTGCTGCTGCTGCTACTGGGGGACATGTTATATAATATAAACAGCAAAAGCATGCATTTCAATAGTAATTCTTTAAAATACACTAATTCAACAACAACCCAAAAACCTTAATGCTCAAAAACTAGAGCAATGGGATGGAACTTTCAGAAGACTCCCCAATGTTCTGTCTTTACTCCCTCTCAGGGTCCTGTTACCAAGAGTACCTCTGTACAAATGTTCCACTTTAAACACACAGCCTGCTCTCTGCTCCCATTTTCACACCCCATATACCCATAAACATGGTATATCTCGGTCATTTCATTTCTATACTGTTTAAGATTTTCATGTGTTCTCAGGTTTCTTTGGTTCCCTTACAAAATCCCATATTCATTTTTGGCTTATCATCCATTAAAAAACATTTGAATTAAAAATTTTTAAAAAAATCACTCAGCCTGGGCCCACTATCTCGACCATTGGAGTAGGGCACTGGAGACCTAAATTCTGATCCCAGTTTTGCAAATAATTGGTTGTATGACCCAGAACTAATCATTTAATCTCTCTGTCTAATTTCTTCATCAGTAAGATAAGAAATATAACTTTCTTACCTGTTTTACAAAGCTGTTGTGAAAAATATTTGAGGACTGAATATACATCTCACATCTCTGGCTCTAATTCTCCTCTGAGAGCTGTCTTTGATGACTACTTCATCTACCTATAATCCATGCTTTCATTCACTAGGCACACATTTATTGTCCCAACTTATCTATCAGGCTATAAGATCTTACACACCCTGGGAAGGCAGACTCTTGACAAAACCGCACCTTGTCTGAGAGGTACTCGGGTGTTGGGGGGGCATGGTACGCCCTCTGTAAAATCATGGACAGACTTGGGGCAGTTCATCAAGGTATGTATGGAGTGGACATGTGTCTTATTTATTTATTTATTTTTATCTCATCACCCTTTCTTCATTCCTCTTCCCTAATAGAATCTTCTATTGGGAAATGCACACTTTCCCAGTGGGCCAAGGAGCAGACTGTGCTAATTGGGAGCTCCTTCCCTGACACATGCAACTTTTTCACATTGACAGAGACTTTAAGTGTAGGAATTTCCTGATGATGGCTGTGGCCACTGGCCTAGCTCTCCCTGCTATGAGCTGTTCCAGTCATTAGCATTCCTGCTCCTCGGAGTTGTCTCACTTCCCATCATCTTCTGAGTTCTCAACTTTCTCTGTGAGTTAGCAATAGGTTTCCACCAAATTTTACTTGTTCTTTAGTTAGTCAGAGTTGCTATAACAACAAAGCCACAACAACAACAAAAACCTGAATAATGACAATAAGCTGTATATCATGTGCATGTGCCTCTGTGAAAGTGAAACACACAGGCCTACCTCAGTGCTCAGTACATATTCATTCATTCAACCAACACACATCCATTGAAAAACTATGAGTCAGGCCCTGGGCCCTCATGAAGCTCATGGTTAGACAAAGAGGATGGACAGTGAGCAAGTAATTAAAAGTACAGTGAGTATTGAAGAAGGGCAGGGCTTTATTGAACAGTATGGCAGGCAATCTGGAGCTGAGGGAGGACTTCCCATGTAGAAGTCATATTTTACCTTAGTTGTAGGGGATGAAGAGGAATTGTCTAGGTAGAGGCTGGGGGATGAAGTTCTAGAGGGAGGGAACAATCTGTCCCCTGAGTAAAAAACCATGAACAGAGCCCACTGCCTCTCTATTTCATGAATCACTGGAGTACAGCATAAAGGGATATGAATTATAGGTAGACAGGAAGCCATGTGTTAGCCCTGGTCCCACAGATGACACACTCTGTGAGCTTGAAAAGGCACTTGCTTTTTTATGTGTATTACCTAATCTGTAATATTACGGTGGAGGGACACCTAATATAGAAGGTCTCTAATATGTTATGTTTTATTGATGCTTTTGAACTGTGGTGTTGGAGAAGACTCTTGAGAGTCCCTTGGACTGCAAGGAGATCCAACCAGTCCATTCTGAAGGAGATCAGCCCTGGGATTTCTTTGGAGGGAATGATGCTAAAGCTGAAACTCCAGTACTTTGGCCACCTCATGTGAAGAATTGACTCATTGGAAAAGACTCAGATGCTGGGAGGGATTGGAGGCAGGAGGAGAAAGGGATGGCAGAGGATGAGATGGCTGCGTGGCATCACTGACTCGATGGATGTGGGTCTGAGTGAATAACAGTTGGATAAAGGACATGACAGGAGCTTCATCTAAAATGACCATCCATCCCATCTTCTTGCAGTCTCCTCTCTGCTGCCCTCCATATGATAGAGCAGTGTAGGTGCAGAGTACTTGAGAAGCAATAAGAGGACACAAAAGCACAGGTGGGTAAGGTGTGAAAGGCAGAGAGGCAAACTGTTGCCAAAAGTACCTGTACTAATTTTTAGATAGTCAAGAAATAATCCTACTTAGTATCCATTGCCCTCATTCCTGCTATGTAAGATAGCAGCTCTCTCACTTTGCTAACCCCATTGTAATTATGTGTGTGTTCTCTTCTGTTTTCCTTACCACTAATTTTTTTCCCACTTTTTATGCTTTGGCTTAAATTGACATTTATTAAAACATCACCAAACAAATGCTCACAGAATGCACAACAAGACAGGCCATATTTGGGTCCATAAAAATCTCAATTACTTTCCAGTAATTGAAACTGCACAAAATGTGGTCTCTGATCACAACAGCATTTACCTAGAAATCAATAAAAAGTCTGCAAAATCATCCAGTTTTTGGACAGTCAGCAAAACACTTCTGAGCCCACATATCAAAGAAGAAATCACATATCAAAAAAGAAAATATTTTGAATAGAAATTACTGTGCATGCTAAAATATCAACAAGAAATATTTCACGAAATTTTGCTTAAATTTCTTTCTTATTTAGCCAATTAAATATAATTGTGATTTATACAATTTTCATACAGCATAGGTTACAAATTCTATTCAAGTTCCCATAGACTATGAACTAGGAGACATTGGAACATATCCAGGGATGCGAAAAAACCAAGGTGCAAAATGTCATGGTCTAAAGGTACTGAAATAATTGATGTGGTTCTCTTATCATTGTGGAATTATGTTAGAAATCAGTATCAAAAGATACTTGATAATAACCCACATATTTTCAAGTGTAGTGTGACATTTACCAAGAGAGATCTTTGACTTAGCTATTGAAAGCCTCAATAAAGTTAAAGGACTGAAAAAAATACAGAGAGTAATTGCAGAGAAGATAGCATTTAAATGAGAACTTAATATCAAAATGAAAATTTAGTATCAAAGGAACTTTAAAACCCCATATATCTGGAAATTAAATGTCTACTTTTCAATGATGAGTGTATCTAAGAAGTCATAACAAGGAAAACTGGAAAATATCTATAACAAAATAAAAATGAAAAGAGAATTTACTAGAATTTATTTCATGCAACTGAAGTCACTCAATCAGTCAGTCAGTTCAGTCACTCAGTCACTCAGTGCAACTAAATACAATGTGGAATCTTGAATAAGGTATGAAAACAAATAATGGACACAAGCATAACAGTTTGTGAAATTTGAATAAAATCTGTGATTTAGTTAAAAATGCTGTATGACACATTGTTAATAACTTCCAGCTTTCTTTTTTTTTTTTTTACAACATAGATTTCTTTCTATTCTCAAAATTGGATTAGAAGTTTCAAACCTCATTCAAATTTATTTTTAAAGCACTAAGATAACAAACTTTCTAGTCTTTTAGCAGTAACATTAGATGCCAAAACATATGAAACTATATCAAAGCTTTGAGTGAATATAAATTAGAAATATAGCATTCTATTCCTATTGTAAAACAAGTGGAATCAAATGCCATAATTTTTTTAAGCAAAAATTTATGTTTTCTAAAATATATATTTTATTCTACACACTATTTATATACATGTGTGTGTACAAAGCTTTTATACTGTGCTTTATAAAGGCTTGAGAAGAAAAAACAAAGAAGAGGTGGTGAAATTGGAAAACATAAATTAAGTGAAATGGGAGCATCAAATATGAAATAGAAAAAGTGAAACAAACTAGATAAAAGTAAAGCATAATCAAGCAGTCCAGTTGTTTTTAAACACAGATGCTCATGAGAAACACATCTGAAGTTTGGAGAAAAAAAGCAATACCTGGGCATTTGTATTTTTCAAAAAATTTCAAGATAATTCTGATAGGTATGCATCTGGATTTTAAAAATTGATTACAGATTTTTCTATTAACATAGTTTTAGTGATAAAGAATTCTATTATTTTCTGTTGACCAATCATAATACAATGGAATTAAGCAAATAACATTTAGATAGTCACAATAGCAAAAGATGTTTATCAGTTTTCATAACCAATAGCCAGGAAAAAATAAAAGATAATTACAGTTGCAAGCCATAATGGAAATATGATCAACCTAACAATATAAAATAACTACATACAATTTTTTTTAAGCTGAGTGATGTGGTAAGTGGAAGTGCATACATTCTCATGGTTTCATCGACCTATCCAGTCTATGTCTTTTGGTTGGTGCATTTAAGCCATTTACATTTAATGTAATTATCAATATGTATGATCCTGTCACTGTTTTCTTAATTGTTTTGGGTCTATTTTGTGTTGGTTTTTTCCTTCTCTTGTGTTTCCTGACTAGAGAAGTTTCTTTAATACTTATTGCAAAGCTGATTTTGTGGTGCCAAATTCTCTTAACTTTTGCTTGTCTGGAAAGATTTTAATTTCTCCATCAAATCTGAACATATTGCTTGGTAGGATGCTCTTGGTGGTAGGTTCTTCCCTGTCATCATTTTAAATATACTATACCATTCCCTTCTGGCTGGTAGAATTTCTGTTGAGAAATCAGCTGAGTAACCTTATAAGAATTCATTTGTATGTTATTTGTTGTTTTTCTCTTGTTGCTTTTAGTATTTTATTTTTGTCTTTAATTTTTGCCCATTTGATCACTATATGTCTTGATGTGTTCCTTCTTGGGTTTATCCTGCCTGGGACTCTGCACTTCCTGGACTTGGTTGACTGTTTCCTTCCCCATGTTAGGGAAGTTTTCAACCATTATCTCTTGAAATATTTTGGGAGGTCCTTTCTCTCTCTCTTCTCCTTCTGGGGCCCCTATAATGAGAATGTTGGTGTGCTTAGTGTTGGCCCAGTGGTCTCTTAAGCTTTACTCTTTTTTTTTTTCATTCTTTTTTCTATATTGTGTTCTGTGGCAGTGATTTTCACCATTCCAGGTCACCTATCCATTCTTCTGCTTCAGTTAATCTGTTTTTTATTCCTTCTAGTGCATTGTCCATCTCTGCTTGTTTGTTCTTCTAGATCTTGGTAAACATTTCTTGCATCTTCCCCATTCTTTAACAGAGATCCTGGATCATCTTCAGTATCACTATTCTGAATTCTTTTTCTGGAAGGTTGCCTATCTCCACTTTATAGAGTTGTTTTACTAGGGTTTTATCTTGTTCCTTCATCTAGGATATCACCTTCTGCTTTTTCATTCTGATTAACTTTCTGTGATGTGGTTTTCATTCTAGCAGGATTGTGGTTCTTCTTGCCTCTGTCTTTTCATATTGTTCATGGGATCTCAAGGCAATAAGGCTGAAGTGGTTTGCCATTCTCTTCTCCAGGCTCAGATGGTAAAGCATCTGCCTGCAATGCAGGACACCTGGCTTCAATCCCTGGATCTGGAAGATTCCCTGGAGAAGGAAATGACAACCACTTCAGTTCTCTTGCTTGGAAAACTCCATGGACTGAGGACCCTGTTACACTACAGTCCATGGGGTTGCAAAGAGTCAGACATGACTGAGCAACTTCAATTTTTTCCAGTGGACCATATTTGTCAGAACTCTCCACCATGATGCATCCATCTTGGGTGGCCCTACACAGCATGGCTCATAGTTTTGTTGAGTTAGACAAGGCTGTGCTCCATGTGATCAGATTGGTTCATTTCTGTAATTGTGGTTTTCAGTCTGTCTGCCCTCTGATGGAGAAGGATAAGAAGCTTATGAAAGCTTCCTGATGGGAGAGACTAACAAAGGGGAACTGGGTCTTGTTCTGACAGGCAGGGCCATGCTCAGTAAATCTTTAATCCAATTTTCTGTTGATGGATGGAGCTATGTACCCCTCTGTTATTAATCTGGGAACAAAGTATGGTGGAGGTAATGAAGATAATGGGGACCTCCTTCAAAAGGTCCCATGCATGGACTGCTACATTCAGTGTTCCCAACCCTGCAGCAGTCCACCACCAACCCACCCCTCCACTGGAGACTGCTGGACACTCACAGGCAAGTCTGGGTCAATCTCTTGTGGGGTCACTGCTCCTTTTTCCTGGGTTCTGGTGTGCACAAGGTTTTGTTTGTGCCCTTCAAGAGGACACAACAAACTGTATAAAATTCTTAAAGAAATGGGAATATCAGACCACCTGACCTGCCTCCTGAAAAATCTGTATGCAGGTCAGGAAGCAACTGTTAGAACTGGACATGAAACAGTGGACTGGTTCCAAATTGTGAAGGGACTACGTCAAGGCTGCATATTTTCATCCTGCTTATATGCAGAGTACATCATGAGAAATGTTGGGCTGGATGAAGCACAAGAGGGAATCAAGATTGCCCCAAGAAATATCAATAACTTCAGATATGGAAGAACTATACAAAAAAGATCTTCATGACCCAGATAATCACAATGGTGTGATCACTCACCTAGAGCCAGACATCCTGGAATGTGAAGTCAAGTGGGCCTTAGAAAGCATCACTACGAACAAAGCTAGTGGAGGTGATGGGATTCCAGTGGAGCTATTTCAAATCCTGAAAGATGATGGTGTGAAAGTGCTGCACTCAATATGCCAGCAAATTTGGAAAACTCAGCAGTGGCCACAGGACTGGGAAAGGTCAGTTTTCATTCCAATCCCAAAGAAAGGCAATGACAAAGAATGCTCAAACTACCACACAATTGCACTCATCTCACACACTAGTAAAGTAGGGCTCAAAATTCTCCAAGCCAGCTTCAGCAATATGTGAACCATGAACTTCCAGATGTTCAAGCTGGTTATGTGAACCATGAACTTCCAGATGTTCAAGCTGGTTTTAGAAAAGGTAGAGGAACCAGAGATCAAATTGCCAACATTTGCTGGATCATTGAAAAAGCAAGAGAGTTCCAGAAAAAACATCTGTTTCTGCTTTAGTGACTATGCCAAAACCTTTGACTGTGTGGATCACAATAATCTGTGGAAAATTCTGAAAGAGATGGGAATTCCAGACCACCTGACCTGCCTTTTGAGAAACCTGTATGCAGGTCAGGAAGCAACAGTTAGAACTGAACATAAAACAACAGACTGGTTCCAAATAGGAATAGAGTACTTCAAAGCTGTATATTGTCACCCTGCTTATTTAACTTTTTGCAGAGAACATCATGAAAAATGCTGGGCTGGAGGAAGCACAAGCTGGAATCAAGATTGCCAGGAGAAATATCAATAACCTCAGATATGCAGATGACACCACCCTTATGGCAAAAAGTGAAGAACTAAAGAGCCTCTTGATGAAAGTGAAAGAGGAGAGTGAAAAAGTTGGCTTAAAGCTCAACATTCAGAAACCTAAGATCATGGCATTGGTCCTATCACTTCATAGCAAATAAATGGTGAAACAGTGGCTGACTTTTATTTTGGGGGGGCTCCAAAATCACTGCAGATGGTGACTGCAGCCATGAAATTAAAATACGCTTACTCACTGGAAGGAAAGTTATGACCGAGCTAGACAGCATATCAGAAAGCAGAGACTTTACTTTGTCAACAAACGTCCATCTAATCAAGGCTACGGTTTTTCCAGTAATCATGTATGGATGTGAGAGTTGGACTATAAAGAAAGCTAAGCACAGAAGAATTGATGCTTTTGAACTGTGGTGTTGGAGAAGACTCTTGAGAGTCCCTTGGACTGCAAGGAGATCTAACCAGTCCATCCTATAGAAAATCAGTCCTGGGTGTTTATTGGAAGGACTTATGGTGAAGCTAAAACTCCAATATTTTCGCCACCTAATGTGAAGACCTGACTCTTTTGAAAAGACCCTGATGTTGGGAAAGATTGAAGGCAGGAGGAGAAGGGGATTACAGAGGTTGAGATGGTTAGATGGCATCACCGACTCAATGGACATGGGTTTGGGTAGACTCTGGGAGTTGGTGATAGACAGGGAAGCCTGGTGTGCTGCAGTTCATGGGGTTGCAAAGAGCTGGACATGACTGAGCTACTGAACCGAACTGAAATGAACTGAACTGAACTATGGCTTTGGAGAAGACTCTTGCGAGTCCCTTGAACTGCAAGGAGATCCAACCAGTCCATCCTAAAGGAGATCAATCCTGAATATTCATTGGAAGGACTGATGCTGAAGCTGAAACTCCAATACTTTGGCCACCTGATATGAAGAACTGACTCATTAGAAAAGACCCTGATGCTGCAAATGATTGAAGGTAGGAGGATAAGGGGTCGACAGAGGATGAGATGATTGGAATGCATCACCAACTTAATGGACATGAGTTTGAGTAAACTCTGGGAGTTGGTGATAGACAGGGAGGCCTGGTGTGTTGCAGTCCTTGGGTGGCAAAGAGTCAGACACACCTGAGGGACTGAACTGAGCTGAACTGAACTTGCCTCTCTCTGCCCTCTGATCGATGAGGCTAAGAGTTTGTGTAAGCTTCCTGATGGAAGGGACTAGTGGTGGGAAAAAGTGGGTCTTGCCCTGGTGCAGGACCATGATCAGTAAAACTTTAATCCAATTATCTGCTGATGGGTGGAGCTGTGCTCCCTTCCTGCTATTTGTTTGGTCTGATACAACTCAGCCCTGGGGTCTATCCTGGGGTATATGGTAGAGTTAGTGGCAATCTCTTACCTTGGGCATGGGGTATCTCCTCACAGCTGCTCCAGCAAGCCGCTGCTTATCTCTTCAGCCGCTGCTCCTTACCTTGGACGAGGGGTATCTCCTTACCGCCTCCGTTTCTGACCTTCAACGTGGAGTAGCTCCTCTAGGCCCTCCTGTGCCTGCTCAGCCACCGCTCCTCGGGTTGCTCCTCCCAGCCGCCCGCCCTGGCCTCGGGCATGGGTGGCTCCTCCCAGCTGCCACCCCTGGCCTCGGGCTCGGGGTGGCTCCTCAAGGTCACCGCCCCTGGCCTCGGGCGCGAGATGGCTTCTCCCGGCCACCCCTGACCTCGGACGTGGGGTGTCTCCTCCTGGCCGCCACTGGCCTCGGATGATGGGTAGCTCTCCCAGACGACGCCCTGACCTCGGACGCGGGGTGACTCCTCCCGGCCCTTCCTGCACTGTCGCAGCCTGGCACTCTAGGCCACTGCCCCTGACCTCAAACCGTGAACTCCCTGATGTTCAAGTTGGTTTTAGAACAGGCAGAGGAACCAGAGATCAAATTGCCAACATCCGCTGGATCATGGAAAAAGCAAGAGAGTTCCAGGAAAACCATCTATTTCTGCTTTATTGACTTATGCCAAAGCCTTTGATTGTGTGGATCACAATAAACTGTGGAAAATTCTGAAAGAGATGGGAATACCAGACCACCTAACCTGCCTCTTGAGAAATCTGTATGCAGGTCAGGAAACAACAGTTAGAACTGGACATGGAACAACAGACTTGTTCCAAATAGGAAAAGGAGTACGTCAAGGCTGTGTATTGTCACCATCCTTATTTAACTTATATGCAGAGTACATCATGAGAAACACTAGACTGGAATCAAGCTGCCGGGAGAAATATCAATAACCTCAGCTATGCAGATGACACCACCCTATGGCAGAAAATGAAGAGGAGCTAAAAAGCCTCTTGATGAAAGTGAAAGAGGAGAGTAAAAAAGTTGGCTTAAAGCTCAACATTCAGAGAACGAAGATCATGGCATCAGGTCCCATCACTTCATGGGAAATAGATGGGGAAACAGTAGAAACAGTGTCAGACTTTATTTTTTGGGGCTCCAAAATCACTGCAGGTGGTGACTGCAGCCATGAAATTAAAAGACGCTTACTCCTTGGAAGAAAAGTTATGACCAACCTAGATAGTATATTCAAAAGCAGAGACATTACTTTGCCAACTAAGGTCCGTCTAGTCAAGGCTATAGTTTTCCCAGTAGTCATGTATGGATGTGAGAATTGGACTGTGAAGAAGGCAGAGCGCCGAAGAATTGATGCTTTTGAACTGTGGTGTTGGAGAAGACTCTTGAGAGTCCCTTGGACTGCAAGGAGATCCAACCAGTCCATTCTGAAGGAGATCAACCCTGGGATTTGTTTGGAAGGAATGATGCTAAAGCTGAAGCTCCAGTACTTTGGCCACCTCATGCGAAGAGTTGACTCATTGTAAAAGACTCTGATGCTGGGAGGGATTGGGGGCAGGAGGAGAAGGGAACGACAGAGGATGAGACGGCTGGATGGCATCACTGACTCGATGGACATTAGTCTGAGTACACTCCAGGAGATGGTGATGGACAGGGAGGCCTGGCATGCTGCGATTCATGGGGTCGCAAAGAGTCGGACACGACTGAGCGACTGAACTGAACTGAACTGAACTGAACTGAGTGGCAATCTCCAACAGGACTTATGCCAAAGGGCACCTTCCAGGACTGCTGCTACCAGTGCCCCTATCCCTGCAATGAGCCACTGCTGACCCACACCTCCACAGAATATTATCCAACACTAGAAGATAGGTCTAGTTCAATCTCCAGTGGGGTCACTGATCCTTTGCTCTGGTTCTTGGTGAGCACAAGATTTTCTTGTGCCCTCCAAGAATAAAGTCTATTTCTCCCAGTCCTGTGGAAGTCCTGTAAGCAAACCCTGTTGGCATTCAAAGTTAGATTCCCTGGGAACGCTCAGTCCCTTTACCAGATCCCCAGGCTGGAAAGCCTCACAGGGACCTAGAACTTTTGTAACGGTGGGAAAACTTCTTTGGTATTATTTTTCTCCAGTTTTTAGGTTGCCCACCCAGCAGGTATGAGGTTTAATTTTATTGTGATTGTGCCGCTCCTACTATCTCGTAGTGGCGTCTCTGTCTTTGGACATGGGGTTTCTTTTTTGGGTAGGTTCCAATGTCCTCCTGTCAATAATCATTCAACAGCTAGTTGTGATTTTGAGGCTCTTGCAGGAGGAGATGAGAGCATGACTAGTTTTAATATTGAAAAACAACTATAAGTAGACTCCCATGCCTCATGTCCTGTACAAATATTGACAGTCAGTGATCCAGCATAAATGATTTGATCCTATTGGATAAATTACTTACCAAAAATCCTAACTACTTTTAGGAGATGAATTCTCTGGGAAGCTGGAGACATCTGGCTAAGAGAGCTACCTGTTGGTCATCAGTCGAGATATGCATTTTCTCACAGTTCTTTACCCTAACACCACCCTCCCACGAATGACTGGAGAGATCTGAGCAAGGAGTCAAGAGGTCTGGAAACAAAGCCCTGGGACTAGAGAAGATGGAGAGGGTTGGGAAAGATACCACACTAGGAAGACAAGGACTCCCTATCATTCCAAGTCATGAGAAATCCTTGCCAACCTTTCCCTTATGACAAAATTCAAGCACAAAGCTGTGAGCAGCTTCCCTACCCATTATAATTTACTGAAAGAGCAATGAACATGAAGAAAGTTTTATTAATAGCTGTTGATTGTCTGTCTTAGGATTTTCTTGGTGAAATTTGAAACTGGCCCCTGTACATGGAGGGCAAGGAGAGACCCGAGAAAGAGACAGCCACTCTGGGTTGGTAGGTGGTGGTGCAGAGATGAAGAGAACTTACGCTGGAGGCTTGTCTTGGTGCCTCAAGAAGAGTAGATCCTGGCCCACCTGCCAGAATCTTAAGTATTATAGAGAGATCTTAATGGGTTCAATCTTGTATTAATACCCCACCCATTGTGGTCTCAACAACACTTTTCTCTGTCAATGTTGCATCCTTGAACACAGCTCCCACTGTGGGAACTATGGGTGGAGTGTACATTTCAATGGCAGGGGGGAGGGTGGGGATGAGGAGCCTCCTATTGCCGTGCATCCAGTTCAAGGGTCAACCAGTGATCCTGTCCTCTCTGTGACCTCCTCTAACAATGGAAATATACTATCCCTGAGTGTGAGAAAAAAAAAAAAAAAAAGGACCTCAAATAGAAGATGAATTCAGTCTCTAAAAGTTGTTGACTGACCACAGCATTGCTAAGGAAACACAGCTGAGAGGATCTTGCAGGGAACATATCTTAATAGATATGGCTCTGGAACCACAGTGCCTCTCCAAGTGCACAGAGGTATGCTCAGGGCCTGGGAGCAGCTTTATTCCCACACCTTTTTTCTGGCTGTTGCTTTTCTATTACACAATATACATTGCTATTGCCATTGTTAAATTTTTGCCCACCCTGTTCCTATATCTGGGTACTGCCTTTTCTTTTCTCCCCACTTGGTTACATCCTAACTAATCTGAAGCTCTAGCCAAAGATGAGAGATGACCACTGGAAAGCTTTCTCAATTCAAACTAACCCTAATTGGCATGTTGTTATCTCAACTGCTGTGGCAACCACTGTGTGAATCTCTCATTGGCACTTAAAGTATCCTTATATTATTTTGAATTAAATAAGATAATGAATATGAAAATCCACTGAAAGCTGTAAAGTGATAACTAAGCATTTTTCAAAGCATATTCTACAGCATAATAAATATGCTCAATATTGATAAATATTACATTTTTTAAAGTTTGCCTACTAAGTATGAGGAACAGGAAAAACCACTCTGTCTAGAGAGGTAGAAATCAGAATAATGGTTTCCTGGGGGAAGGGGTGCAGGCTAGGGGAGAACTGACTGGCAAGGATGATGAAAAAACTTTCTTGAGTGATAGAAATTTTCTTTGGGGTTTTGGTTACAAAACTGTATCATTGGGAAAAACACTCTATACTTAAAATCTGCATATTTTGCTATATACAGTTATATTTTAGTAGAAAATTTAAAGTGATATCTGTCAAAAGAAAAGCTTCCATCATGTTATTGTGTGTGATAAATCTCCAGAAAGTGTACCTAGTACTTTATTTGTCCAAAGCACTCTTCATTTTCAAAGCACTCTTCCTTTTCTTCGCTCTATTCAGAATATATGGATAGCAGTAGTCCATGAAAAACTCCATGCCATTATATAACATTTGTTTTCACTTTCTATTATTATATTAGATTCTCCAGAACAGAGACTGTTTTTTTTTTTTTTTTCTGTTTGTTTGTTTTTTAACTGTCTTTACCCACAGAATATGGCACAGGACTCCACAGATAGTGAATGTGACTTGTTGCTTCTGTTACTGAAAATGATGATGAAGGTAATGATGATAAAGATACCATGACCAAAGTACGGGTAAGTAATTTGCATGGGTCACAGGATCAGGATCATACCAACCTTAGTCCCAAGGGGTTTGAGTAGATTCTCCTGCTATAAGAGCAGGATGAAGCGATGATATCTTGGTGTGAAGGGTCTATTTAGAGCTCTCAGTTCTCATGAGGTCGCTGCATTCCCTACTCATTTAGGAGATTATGCAGCCACTTGCCGAGAATTTACTCACCTTAGTAAAAAATTCTGATGCTAAGCATCGGAATTCACAGTGACTGAAACACAGTATTTGCCCTCAAAAAGCTCATGATTTTAAGGAGAGGGGCATGACCACATATGTATTTAGAATGTCACTTAAATCAGTACCACGCAGATAATTTTATACAGACTTGCATCTTTCACAGTTAGTTCTCAGAGTTTTGTTTTCTCAAAACCATTGTAAGTTCACAAGATCTTTATCCCATGTAGTGAGCAACAATACACGGAGACCATAGAATGCCCTAAATTTGCTACTTCTTGATTGATTCTAATACAGTTATCTAACTCCCTTCTAGACTTCTTAAACCATAACATTTAAAAGGTTTAATACAATCATATATCATAAAGCAGAGATAAGAACCCTACAGCACAGCAGTTTACATTGTGTGCAAATGTTTTATGAAGAAAAACTTGTTCCTATTTTTCAGAAGGCTTACATTTCACTCTGTAGTGCAGGTAGATGGGTTGGTTTCTCTGAATATGTGTGGGAAAGTCTCTGAGCTATAAATGAGGGCTGCTGACTGTAGAGGCCTAAGTAGAATAGAGGCCTAAGTAGAATTGGACCAAAAGAGCTACATAAGTTCAAGAAATCCCAGAAAAGTATATTAGAAGGCAAGAAAAGAGAGGTGTGGTGAGGAACTGAAACTGGTATAAACAAAGAAAGGAAGTGGAATTAATAGAGGCTACCAACTTAAAGATATATTTACTTGCGGGTCCAAACTCTTCTTTGGAGACCACTGGATTCAGCAGCTCAAAGAAAAAAAAAATGCAGAAATAAATTTAGAAAAATCAATGATAACTTTGTAGACCATTGAAGACTTGATCTGAGTGAGTTATTTTGTTTTCTGTTGTTGATTTTTGCTCATAAGTAGAAGCACACCACATGAACACACTTTGATCCAGTGTACCTTATCCCCTCTTAGAATTCACAAACCCTGGATACTGCCCTTTGGGCCACACAATCCTTCTTCTCCCTCACAGAGATCAATTCATATCAGCCTAGCAGTCAGCCATCATCTATTCTCAGGGGAAGAGGATATAGCATGACTTCCCTTGAAATATTAGCTCTATTTACACCGGTTCGCGTGGAGCACATTACTTATGAGTCACCAAGGGGAAACAGAGCCTCCAGTAGATAAAGCGATCAGCACAAACCTCTGTAAATAAATCTGAAATTTCAATGAAGGTCATGCCAAGCCTGATTTATTCCCCAGCACCCTATGAAATAATGTTGACCAAGTAAGTGGTTTTCATTTCTTTCCTCCCAGATAAGGGAGAACGTTTTAACTCTAAGGAACTTGCCATGCATGTAACAAGGAGCAACTGGTTAGAGAGATGCTACACCCTCAAGGAAATAACCCTCTATTATTATATTAGATTCTCAATACTGAAAAGCCAGGTCATATAGCAGCAATTTTGTGTTCTTTTAAAATTTAATATGGTGGTACAGGTTCTCATAACAGAACTTAATTGAGGGGCTATTGCTCAACAATAGAAATTAATTTTTATTCAATAAACAGAAATGGAGCATCTACTTATAGGGAGTACTGAGCGGAATATGAGGTTAACCAACACAAGGGAGATAAAGATAAATATGACATGGTGCCTGAAACCCTCCCTATATCTCCTGTGAAATTGCCCAACTAGTCTCAGAAGTCAAACTGTCCATGGCATATTGATAAGCCAGTCAATTTGGTAAATAAATAATCATTTAATCTATATTTATTAAACATTTTTAAGGACAATACTTTATGCTACATATTGGAGTGGGGATAGAAATAAAATGAAAGCAAAGGATAATCTTCCTAATCCTCAGAAGCTTACAATGCAGTTGAATTTAACTGTATAAATAGTCATTACAGTGGGGAAAAAATATCCAAATTAGGGAGGGTTTGGGGGAGTGTGTGTGTGTGTGTGTGTGTGTGTGTATGTGTGTGTGTGTGTATGTTTGAATTTTGGAGCTCAATCATGTATGTATCTTTTCTAAACTGAACTTTCTATTTTTCCATCTGTATTATTACACATAGCCCATATATATTAATAGTAAAGGGATTTAGGGACCCCCCAAAATTTTCCTTTAAGCAGGAAAAACCCAATATGATATTGTTAGAAAATCTTAAGATAATTGGCAAGGAAGGTAAGGACATGGTTTAGGAAGTCAAAGATAAGAACTGGACATAGTTCTTTAAAGAAAAAGATGTCGATAACACTAGAAGTACAAGTAACCATGAAGAGTATTTACTCACAATATGATTTGTCCAGGTTTGGTTAGAATTTACAGAACTAGTGGTAACAGTTCTTGCTTTCAATCTATGTGGAATCATGATACAAGATAAGTCTTCAGCATATACAGATGTCATTAAAAACTACAGCATAGAACAGGAAGAGGTCTCTCCACCCAGTGTTAACAGAAACACCAATCTCACTCTTTTCATTTATTTTTTTATTACTATTGGGGTTTTTTTTTTCAGATTTTATTTATTTATTTTTTTACTTTACAATATTGTGTTGGTTTTGCCATATATCAACATGAATCTGCCATGAGTGTATACATGTTCCCAATCCTGAATCCCCCTCCCACCTCCCTCCTCATACCATCCCTCTGGGTCATCTCAGTGCACCAGCCGCAAGCATCCTGTATCCTGCATCTAACCTAGACTGGTGATTCGTTTCTTATATGATATTATACATGTTTCATTGCCATTCTGCCAAATCATCCCACCCTCTCCCTCTCCCACAGAGTCCAAAAGACTGTTTTATACATCTGTGTCTCTTTTGCTGTCTCGCATACAGGGTTATCGTTACCATCTTTCTAAATTCCATATATGTGCGTTAGTATACTGTATTGGTGTTTTTCTTTCTGGCTTACTTCACTCTGTATAATTGGCTCCGGTTTCATCCACCTCATTAGAACTGATTCAAAGGTATACAATGGATTCCCTGAAATAAGGAAATTTTATGAATAGATGGAAATACCTTATAATCAATCATTTGCCTATAAATGAGATTATTAATGAGAATCAGAGAAATCTTTATTTAAAAAGAGTGATTCAAATAAAAAGAATACAGTTGAATAAAGATTTCTCTGGTTCTCATTAATAATCTCATTTATAGGCAAACAATTGATTATAAAGTATTTCCATCTATTCATAAAATTTCCTTATTTCAGGGAATCCATTATATACCTAAGACTGAAAAACCTGGATTGTGCTACAGAGACTGGTTCTTATTTAGGCACATTTCTGTAACTTTATTCTCTTATAGTATTCCAACAGGGGTACAGCCTCACACACTTGGAAAGAAAGGCACAAAGTCTTGCTCTTTCCATCTGTAGTAACTCTGACCTCCAGAAAGGAAGGAGCACCAGTTCTGGACATATAAATATATACATATATGCATGCATGTGTGTGTGTATGTGTGTGTGTGTGTGTGTACTTGAATTTTTCAGTCTGCTTACAAAGGTTTCAGAACATTTTAGCCATATAGGACATTAACAAAAATCTGAGGGCCACCTGTCATCATACTGAGGCTCTCACCTGTTAGCTTTTGACTTTTTTTCCATTCAATCAGGCTTTATGTGTGCTTTGATCCAGGCAAAACATTACAAAGATATTTTTCAGTTGCAAAACTCCAACTATATATCCACTGAGGACAAAGCTAAAACCATCATTAGGCAACACTGATGTTTTGAAATTCTGGCTGTAGAATTTTGTGGAGCATATTCTCCTTCCCCTTTATGTGAATAAAATCCTTTACACTGCTTCATATTCACGATGCCTCCTGGTTTCTCTCTAACAGGAAACCCTCCTTTATTATTCACTCTTCCTTACTGCTAAAGAAAGAGGACAAGAGTGGTTATGTAACTTACTCAATGTTATTTACATGGATTAGAATGAGAATATTAAACCTATTATAAAGAATGGAGTGGATGTTCTCCACAGTAACAGATTATTCCCGTGGCAGTGCTAGTACTTACTGCCTGAAATGTACCCTCCTTTGACTACCACCTATTTCAGGTTCAATCCTTTAGAGGCTAGCTCAGGCCTCACCTCCACAAGGTTCACTTCCTCTGAACTAGCCTTCTGTGAATTTTGCTCAGACTTTCCAACCGAAAGCCACAATCAAGTTCTTAGAGTCTATACTACATTTCTTTTTATGTAACCCTACTTGGTAGCCTTAAGGATAATAACATGCTCCCCATGTCATCTTTGGTGTACATTGACACTTATCCTATTTCATGGCAACAGTATTAACAAAATAATTATTACATTAATTGACAAAAAGAACTAGATTTAGAGACAAAAGAAAGCATGGACATATGTTTTCAATGAAAAGCCCTTAAAATCTGGACAAGTCTTTCTAAATTTTAGTTTTCAACCTATAAAGGAAAAATATGAGACAACATGCTTTCTGGTAGTAATCCTAACACTAAAATTGTATGATTCTATTGTTTGCCTTGCACATAGTCTTTGAGATCCTAGGAGGGGAAGTTACCTAAGAGTTTTCTACTCCTTTTCCTCCTGCATGCAACTCTTTACCTATTCCTTCAACTCTGATCCAATTATCTCACTGTTTCTAGAAATGTAGTTTAGAGAGGTGTTTCTGAATGAGTCCAGTGCTAGTTTATTTATATTATCTACATTCTAAAACATACATTTCAAGACATACTGAAACAAAGCTAAAGATTATGATCACAGACTCTTCAATTTGGAAGAGTTACTTCATCTCCAGTGTATGGAGGAGGAACATAACCATATATATTTTTCTGGTATCTGGAAATACAAATAGAGTTATCAGAGTTTTTTTAAGATATTAAAATTGTTTCCATATGTGAAAAGTTCTTAGTAACTGAAGGAGGAAATTTTGTCACTGGAATCATTCTGTGATGCACAATACCCTCAACTTGGCATTACAATATATGAGTTTTAGTTCAATTCCTGCTATTTTAATAGGTACTTGATAAGTTGGAAATGGGATCTAATGTCCCTTCCAGCACAAATATTCTAGCTTTTGAGATGTCTGATAGGCATCCCCTACCTCCTATCAGTAACTCCATATGAAGTTCTCAATACCCTCCTCTCCAACATGGTAGTGTTCTCTTTCTCCAAGGCACACTCTAGCAAAACAGTTTCCAATTGGCAGACCTAGTCTACCAGCTTCCACCTATATCAGCCTTAACCACATTTATTTCAATTCTTCAGAAACCTGCTACTGGTATAAATATTTGAAACACAAAGTAAGTTCACACTGCCAATTCATATGCATATGTGAGAATACAAAGTCTCCAGGGGATCTGCCCAACACAGCAAAAGAAGCCACTGTTGCATCAAAGGAAAAGATGACCCCTGTTCCCTTGTGTATTGACCAGTCCTCTAAATTTTCAGCAGTTATCTTATTTTTATTATGATCTAATATTTTACAAATACCAAATGATGCACCAACATTAAAGAAACTAACCTCACAGAACTTTTTGCTAATAATAACTCTCATCTTCCTTATGAAAGCTACAGCATGACAAAGAGAAAGGACTCACAAAGACTCAAAGCATGAAGTACTTGTCCTGGTCTCAGTTTCTTCATTTATAAAGTGGGGTGGCTGTACATGTCCAAAACTATAGGAATGATTTAGTCTTTTAAGGTAGAACAAAACAATAGACTATCATGCAGGCATTCAAATTAAAATTACAAAAACTGTGTAGTAGTATGGAAAAATGCTTTTAATTCAATGTTGAATAATAATATAAAATATTTTCTTTTTACTTCAGTAACCATAAAAATATGTGTCTTATGCCCCTGGTGGCTCAGTAATAAAGAATCCATCTAGGCATTTCCTATACATCCCTAGCACCTGTCACCCACTTTGCACTGGCCAGGGAGAACCCTGTTCAGTGCACTGAGTCCCATGCCAGTAGTGGTGACCTGAACTGGTACCAGCCAACTTCAGTTGCCTGAGGGCTGTCACTGAAGCACCCTAAGTGGGTGCCCCAAAGTCGAGAGGGAGAACGAGCGGATCTGGCTGCAAAATCCAGGAGCTATCAGCTCCTGCCACCCTCTTGCAGGGAACTCAAAACTGGCAGTGGGGACAGCCACCAGGGTCTGGACAGCTACCATCTGGAAATCAAGCCCTGAGCCTTTGGAGTGGGAGCACTGACTCCAAGACCCTAGACCAACAGAAAACTAACCCTAGGGTGTATCAAATAGTGAGAACTCACACAAAGGAAACCACGTGAATAAAAGACCTGCATCACCCAACCACCAGTAGCACCCTGTGCAGGACACCTCATCTAAACAATAAACAAAATTACAAACTCAACCAGCAGACAGGATTACCACCTCATTCAGCCTTGTCCATCAGAGGGAAAACAAGCAAAAAAACAAAAACTCAGAACAAATCTCACCCTATGCAAAGCTTACACAAACCACTGGATCAGCCTTAGGATAGAAGAAACCAAGCCAGGGAAAAGGAGACCCCAAACACAATGAGTTTAAAAGAAGAAGAAGAATGAAAAGACAGAGAAATACTACAATAATGAAGCAACAAACTACAAACACAGAAGTCCAAATAAATGAAGAGGAATAGGCAAACTATCTGAATGAGAATTCAGAATAATGATAGTACAGATGATCAAAAACTTGAAAGCAAAATAGAGAAAATACAAGGATCAATTAACAAAGACCTAGAAGAATTAAAGAATAAACATAAAGAGACAAACAGCACAATTACTGAAATTTAAAACTCTCAGTTCAGTTCAGTTGTTCAGTCATATCCAACTCTTTGTGACCACATGGAAGCAATCAACAGCAGAATATCTGAAGCAGAAGAACGAATCCATGAGCTGGCAGATAAATTCGTAGAAATAACTTCTGAAGAGCAGAATAAAGTAAAAAGAATTATAAGTACTGAGGATAGTCTTATCGACCTCTGGGACAATATCAAACACAACATTAAAATTATAGGGGTCCCAGAAAGAGAAGAGAAAAAGAAAGGGTATGAGAACATTTTTGAAGAGATTATAGTTGAAAATAGAATCCCATAGACAGGCGAGCATGGCAGGCTACAGTCCTTGGGATCGCAAGAGTCAGACACGACTTAGTGACTAAACCACCATCAACACCATAGTTGAAAATTTCCCCAATATGGAAAAGGAAATAGCCAATCAAGTCCAAAAGGCACAAGGGTCCCATACAGGATAAACCCAAGGAGAAACACACTAAAACACATACAAATCAAACTAACAAAGACTAAACACAAAGAAAGAATATGAAAAGCAACAAGGGAGAAGCAACAAGTAACATACAAGGGAAACCCCATATGCTTAACAGCTGATCTTTCAGCAGAAACTCTGCAGGCCAGAAGGGAATGGCAGGATATATTTAAAGTACTGAAAGGGAAAAATCTACAACCAAGATTACTGTACCCAGCAAGGATCTCATTCAAAATTGATGGAGAAATAAAAAGTTTTTCAGAAAAGCAAAAGTTAAGATAATTCAGTACCACCAAACCAGCTTTGCAACAGATGTTAAAGGGACTTATATAGTCAAGAAATACAAGAGAAGAAAAAAGATCTACAAAATCAACCCCAAACAATTAAGAAAATGGCAATAGAAACATATATATCAAAAATTACTTTAAATGTAAGTGCATTAAATGTTCCAACCAAAAGAAACAGACTAGCTGAATGGATACAAAAACAAGACCCATATATATGCTGTCTACAAGATACTCACTTCAGACCTAAAGACACATATAGACTGAAAGTGAGAGGATAGAAAAATGTATTCCATGCAAATGAGAAGCAAAAAAAGGCTGAAGTAGTAATCCTCCTGTTAGACAAAATAGACCTTTAAATAAAGAATATTATAAGAGATAAGGAAGGACACTACATAATGATCAAGGGGTCAATCCAAGAGGAAGACATAACAACTGTAAATATCTATGCACCCAACATATAAGACAAACACTAACAGACACAAAAGGAGAAATTGACAGTAACACAGTAATAGTAGACTTTAACATCCCGCTCACACTAATGGACAGATCATCAAAACAGAAAATTAATAAGGAAACACAAGTGTTAAATAATATACTAGATGAGATGGATCTCATTGATATCTTCAGGACATTCCATCCAAATGCAGAATACACCTTCTTTACAAGTGCACATGGAACATTCTCCAGGATAGACCACATCTAGGGTCATAAATTAAACCTCAGTAAATTTAAGAAACTTGATATCATATCAAGCATCTATGACCACAATGCTATGAGACTAGATATCAATTAAAAACAAAATTGTAAGAAACACAAACACATGAAGATTAAACAACACATTTCTAAATAACCAACAGGATACTGAAGAAATCAAAAGGAAAATCAAAAAATTTCTAGAAACAAATAACCATGAAAACACAACAACTCAAAACCTATGGGATGCAGCAAAAGCAGTTCTAAGAGGGAAGTTTATAGCAATACAATCCTACCTCAAGAAACAAGAAAAACATCAAACAACCTAACTTTCCACCTAAAACAACTAGAAAAAGAAGAACAACAACAAAAAAATTAGTACAAGGAAAGAAATGATAAAGGTCTGAGCAGAAATAAATGAAAAAGAAATGAAAGAAACAATAGTAAAGATTAATAAAACTAAAAGCTGATTCTTTGAGAGGATAAACAAAATTAACAAGCCTTTAGCCAGACTCAGCAAGACAAAAAGAGAGAAAAATCAAATCAACAAAGTTATAAATGAAAAAGGAGAGGTTACAACAGACAATACAGAAATACAAAGGATTATGAGAGACGATTATGAACAACTATATGGCAATAAAATCGATAACCTGGAAGAAATGGATAGTTCTTAGAAAAGTTCAATCTTCCAAGACTGAACCAGGAAGAAATAGAAATTCTGAGCAACCCAATTACAAGCACTGAAATCAAAGCTGTGATTAAAAAAAAAAAAAAAAAAAACCTCCCAGAAAAAAAAAAAAAATCCCAGTACCAGATGGCTTTACGGGAAAATTCTATCAAACATTTAGAGAAGAGCTAATGACTATCCCTCTAAAACTCTCAAAAAACTGCAGAAGAAGGAACACTTCCAAACTCATTCTACGAGGCACCATCATCCTGATACTAAAATCAAAGACAATACAAATAAAGAAAACTACAGGCCAATATCACTGATGAACCTAGATGCAAAAATCGTCAACAAAATTTTAACAAACAGAATTCAGCAACATATCAAAAAGCTCATACACCGTTATCAAGTTGGGTTTATTCCAGGAATGTTAAATTCTTCAATATATGCCAATAAAACAATATGATACACCATATTAACAAACTGAAAGATAAAAACCATTTGATCATCTAAATAGATGCAGAAAACGCCCTTGACAAAATTCAGCACCCATTTATGATTCGGTTCAGTTCAGTTCAGTCATTCAGTCATCTCCGACTCTTTGCAACCCCATGAATCACAGCACGCTAGGCCTCCCTGTCCATCACCAACTCCCAGAGTTCACTCAAACTCACGTCTATCAGGTCAGTAATGCCATCCAGCCATCTCATCCTCTGTCGTTCCCTTCTCCTCCTGCCCCCAATCCCTCCCAGCATCAGAGTCTTTTCCAATGAGTCAACTCTTCGCATGAAGTGGCCAAAGTACTGGAGTTTCAGCTTTAGCATCATTCTTTCCAAAGAACACCCAGGACTGATCTCCTTTAGAATGGACTGGTTGGATCTCCTTGTAGTCCAAGGGACTCTCAAGAGCCTTCTCCAACACCATGGTTCAAAAGCATCAATTGTTTGTCACTCAGGTTTCTTCCAAGTCCAACTCTCACATTCATACATGACCACTGGAAAAGCCATAGCCTTGACTAAGCGGACCTTTGTTGGCAGAGTAATGTCTCGGCTCTTCAATATGCTGTCTAGGTTGGTCATAACTTTTCTTCCAAGGAGTAAGCGTCTTTTAATTTCATGGCTGCAGTCACCATCTGCAGTGATTTTGGAGCCCCAAAAAATAAAGTCTGATACTGTTTCCCCATCTATTTCCCATGAAGTGATGGGACCAGATGCCATGATCTTCGTTCTCTGAATGTTGAGCTTTAAGCCAACTTTTTCACTCTCCACTTTCACTTTCATCAAGAGGCTTTTTAGTTCCTCTTCACTTTCTGCCATAGGGTGGTGTCATCTGCATATCTGAGGTTACTGATATTTCTTCCGGCAATCGTGATTCCAGCTTGTGCTTCTTCCAGCCCAGTGTTTCAAATGATGTACTCTGCATAGAAGTTAAATAAGCAGGGTGACAGTACACAGCCTTAACGTACTCCTTTTAAACTCTTCAAAAAATGGGCATAGAAGGAACCTACTTCAACATAGTAAAGGTCATATTAGATAAGCCTACAGCAAACATTATTCTCAATGGCGAAAAACTGAAAGAATTGCCCCTAAGATCAGGAACAAGACAAGGATGTCCACTGTCACCAATATTACTCAACATAGTTCTGTAAGTCCTAGTTACAGCAGTCAGAGAAGAAAAAGAAATAAAAGGAATCCAGATTGGAAAAGAAGTAAAGCTCTCACTGTTTGCAGATGATATGATACTGCACACAGAAAAACCTAAAGACAGTATCAAAAAATTACTAGAGCTAATCAGTGAATTTAGCAAAATTTCAGGATACAAAATCAATACAAGCAAATCATTTGCATTTCTATATACTAAAAATGAAAAATCAGAAAAAGAAATTAAGGAATCAATCTCATTTACCATTGCAACAAAAAGAATTAAATATCTAGGAATAAACTTACCTAAGGAGAGAAAATAACTGTATGCAGAAAATTATAATACTGATGAAAGAAATCAAAGATGATACAAACAGATGGAGAGATATTCCTTGTTCCTGAATAGGAAGTCAATATTGTGAAAATGACTATGCTACCAAAGGCAATCTACAGATTCAATGTGATTCCTATCAAATTACCAATGGGATTTTTCACAGAACTAGAACAAACAATTTCACAATTCATATGGAAACACAAAAGACCCTGAATAGCCAAAGCAGTCTTGAGAGAGAAGAATGGAACTGGATGAATCAATCTTCCTGACTTCAGATTATACCACAAATCTACAGTCATCACAGTATGATACAGGCACAAAAACAGAAATATAGACCAATGGAACAAGATAGAAAGCCCAGAAATAAACCCATGCACCTATCAGTTCAGTTCAGTCGCTCGGTCGTGTCTGACTCTTTGCGACCCCATGAATCACAGCATGCCAGGTCTCCCTGTCCATCACCAACTCCCAGAGTTCACTCAGACTCACGTCCATTGAGTCAGTGATGCCATCCAGCCATCTCATCCTCTGTCGTTCCCTTCTCCTCCTGCCCCCAATCCCTCCCAGCATTAGAGTCTTTCTAATGAATCAGTTCTTCGCATGAGGTGACCAAAGTACTGGAGTTTCAGTTTTAGCACCATTCTTTTCAAAGAAATCCCAGGGCTAATCTCTTTCAGAATGGATTGGTTGGATCTCCTTGCAGTCCAAGGGATTCTCAAGAGTCTTCTCCAACACCACAGTTCAAAAGCATCAATTCTTCGGCGCTCAGCCTTCTTCTCAGTCTAACTCTCACATACATACGTGACCACTGGAAAAACCATAGCCTTGACTAGATGGACCTTACAAAGTAATGTCTCTGCTTTTCAATATGCTGTCTAGGTTGGTCACAACTTTTCTTCCAAGGAGTAAGCATCTTTGAATTTCATGGCTGCAGTCACCATCTGCAGTGATTTTGGAGCCCAAAAAAATAAAGTCTGACACTGTTTCCACTGTTTCCCCATCTATTTCCCATGAAGTGATGGGACCGGATGCCATGATCTTCATTTTCTGAATGTTGAGCTTTAAACCAACTTTTTCACTCTCCACTTTCACTTTCATCAAGAGGCTTTTGAGTTCCTCTTCACTTTCCGCCATAAGGGAGGTGCCATCTCATATCTGAGGTTATTGATATTTCTCCCAGCAATCTTGATTCCAGCTTGTGTTTCTTCCAGTCCAGCATTTCACATGATGTAATCTGTGTATAAGTTGAATAAGCAGGGTGACAATATACAGCCTTGACATACTCCTTTCCCAATTTGGAACCAGTCCGTTGTTCCATGTCCAGTTCTAACTGTTGCTTCCTGGCCTGCATACAGATTTCTCAAGAGGCATGTCAGGTGGTCTGGTATTCACATCTCTTTCAGAATTTTCCACAGTTAATTGTGATCCACACAATCAAAGGCTTTGGCATAGTCAATAAAGCAGAAATAGATGTTTTTCTGGAACTCTCTTGCTTTTTCCTTGGTCCAGCGGATGTTGGCAATTTGATCTCTGGTTCCTCTGCCTTTTCCAAAACCAGCTTGAACATCAGGTGTTCACGGTTCACGTATTGCTGAAGCCTGGCTTGGAGAATTTTGAGCATTACTTTACTAGAGTGTGAAGTGAGTGCAGTTGTGCAGTAGTAGAGCATTCTTTGGCATTGCCTTTCATTGGGATTGGAATGAAAACTGACCTTTTCCAGTCCTGTGGCCACTGCTCAGTTTTCCAAATTGGCTGGCATACTGAGTGCAGCACTTTCACACCATCATCTTTCAGGATTTGAAATAGCTCCACTGGAATCCCATCACCTCCACTAGTTTTGTTTGTAGTGATGCTTTCTAAGGCCCACTTGACTTCACATTCCAGGATGTCAGGTGAGTGATCACAACATCGTGATTATCTGGGACATGAAGATCTTTCTTGTACAGTTCTTCTGTGTATTCTTGCTATCTCTTCTTAATATCTTTTGCTTCTGTTAGGCCCATACCATTTCTGTCCTTTATTGAGCCCATCTTTGCATGAAATATTCCCTTGGTATCTCTAGTCTTTCCCATTCTGTTCATTTCCTCTATTTCTTTGCAGTGATCACTGAAGAAGGCTTTCTTATCTCTTCTTGCTTTTCTTTGAAACTCTGCATTCAGATGCTTATATCTTTCCTTTTCTCCTTTGCTTTTAGCTTCTCCTCTTTTCACAGCTATTTGTAAGGCCTCCACAGACAGCCATTTTGCTTTTTTGCATTTCTTTTCCATGGGGATGGTCTTGATCCCTGTCTCCTGTAGAATGTCACGAACCTCATTCCATAGTTCGTCAGGCAATCTATCTATCAGATCTAGGCCCTTAAATCTATTTCTCACTTCCACTGTATAATCATAAGGGATTTGATTTAGGTCATACCTGAATGGTCTAGTGGTTTTCCCTACTTTCTTCAATTTCAGTGTGAATTTGGCAATAAGGAGTTCATGATCTGAGCCACAGTCAGCTCCTGGTCTTGTTTTTGTTGACTGTATAGAGCTTCTCCATCTTTGGCTGCAAAGAATATAATCAATCTGATTTCATTGTTGACCATCTGGTGATGTCCATGTGCAGAGTCTTTTCTTGTGTTATTGGAAGAGGGTGTTTGCTATGACCACTGCATTTTTTTGGCAATATAGGTATCTTAATTTTTAAAAAAGGAGGGAAGAATATACAATGGGGCAAAGACAGCCTCTTCAATAAATGTTGCTGGGAAAACTGGACAGCTACATGTATGAAATTAGAACAGTTCCTAACACCATACAAGAAGATAAACTCAAAATGGATTAAAGACCTAAATGTAAGACCAGAAACTATAAAACTCTTAGAGAAGAACATTCAGTGCCATAAATCAAACAAGAGCCTCTATGACTCATTTCCTAGATAATGTAAATAAAAACAAAAGTAAACAATTGGGACCTGATCAAATTTAAAAGTTTTACACAGCAAAAGAAACTATAAACCAGGTGAAAAGACAATTTTCCGAATGGGAGAAAATAATAGCAAATGAAACAACAGACAAAGGATTAATTTCCAAAATATACAAGCAGCTCATACAATTCAATGCCAGAAAAAGAAAAAAAAAAAACAACTCAGTCAAAAAATGGGAAAAAGACCTAAACAGACATTTCTCCAAAGAAGATATACAGATGGCTAACAAACACAGGAAAAGATGCTCAACATCATTCATTATTAGAGAAATGCAAATCAAAACCAAAATGAGACATCACCTCACACCATTCAGAATGGCAATCATCAAAAAGGCTACAAACAATAGATGTTGGAGAGGGTGTGGAGAAAAGGGAATGCTATTGCACTGTTGGTGGGAATGTAAATTAATACAGCCACTATGGAAGGTAGGATGGAGATTCCTTAAAAAAAAAACTAGGAATGAAACCACCATATGACCCAAGAATCTCACTCCTTGGCATATACCTTGAGGAAATCAAAATTGAAAAAGACACATGTATCCCATTGTTTATTGCAGCACTATTTACAGTAGATAGAACAGGGAAGCAACCTAGATGTCCATCAACAGATGAATGGATAAAGAGGTTGTGGTACATATACACAATGGAATATTACTCAAGTATAAAAAGGAACACATTTGAGTTAGTTCTGATGAGGTGGATGAACCTAGAACCTATGATGTAGAGTGAAGTGAGTCAGAAAGAGAAAGATAAATATGGTATTCTAATGCATATATATGGAATCTAGAAAAATGGCTCTGAAGAATTTATTTACAAGGCAGCAATGGAGAAACAAACATAGAGAATAGATTTATGGACATGGGGAGAGGGTAGGAGAGGGTGAGATGTATGGAAAGAGTAACATAGAAATCTACATTACCAATGTAAAATAGATAGCCAATGGGAATTTTCTATATGGCTCAGGAAACTCAGGAGCTCTGTATCAATCTAGAGGGGCAGGAAGGGGTGGGAGATGGGAGGGAGGTTCAAAAGGGAGGGGATATATGTGTACCTAAGGCTGATTCATGTTGAGGTTTGACAGAAAACAACAAAATTCTGGAAAGCAATTATCCTTCAATAAATTAATTTAAAAAGAAGAAAAAAAAGAATCCATCTACAATGCAGGAGATGTGGAGGAGACAAGTGTTCGATCCTTGGGTCAGAGGATCCCCTAGAGAAGGACATGGCAACCTACTCCAGTATATTGCTGGAAAAAATCCCATAGATAGAGGAACCTGGCAGGCTATGGTCCATGGGGTCGCAAAGTGTCGAACATGACTGAAGCAACTGAACAGGAGACAGACATAAATGGAAGACATTACAAAAAGTGAAAATAACCATTTTAGAGTCATTTGGTAATGGGTAATTTATATAGATAATAGCAACTTGAATAATGGTCAGTTCAGTTTAGTCACTCAGTCTTTTCCGACTCTTTCCAACCCCATGGACTGCAGAATGCAAAGGTTCCTTGTCCATCACCAACTCCTGGAGCTCACTCAAACTCATGTCCATCGAGTCAGTGATGCCATCTAACAATCTCATTCTCTGAATAATGGTATAGTCCCTCAACTAACAATAAAATGTTTAGAATGATTGCTGAGGTCTCATCCAGCCATGGAATTTTATGATCCTTTGATAAACACAGTCATGTCAACATGTTCAGCAGGTGTAAATGGGATATGGAGCCCCTCACGGAGATAAAAGATACATTTTAAAAATCCAGATAAAATAGCTTTGTGAAAAAATATGACCAAAATCGACTTGTTTATTCCATGTAGTTCCAGATTAAAAGAAAGCTCTTATGCTCTTGTCTGAATTTTCCCCTTAGCCTAGGAAGTGTTAGTCACGCATGGTTCTTTCTGAATGTCTTTATTACAGATAGTAGTTAGTACACTACACAACACAGGAATTGTGTGTCTTTGTCTAACTTTCCTAGGAAATTGTGACTCCAAGAAGATAGCAATGGGGCTTCACTCATTTTTAAACCCCCAGAACTCAACACAGTGCTTGGCATACAGACAGAGGCCAAATTAAATGTTGACTTCAAGGACTGAATGAAAGAAAAGGAGTAAAATAGATCAGCATTTTCTCTTAAAAATAGACATACTGCATCTGCTCAGGGGCTTGGTGTTCCATCCCAGGCTCAGTAGCGTTTTTGTTTTCTTTTTCACTTTGTTGTGCCCCAAGCCATCTTCATATATACAGTTTACTGGACTGTCTTCTTGTTGCCAAAGAAACATGGCTTATATTTCACCTCACAGGTCTGGGGTTTGCCAGAGCAGAACCATAAAGTTTGATAGTGTTACACATTCCCCTTTCCTATTTATTGTTTTAATCATCATTGCTAAAACACAGGTCATTTTGTATCTGTGTTCATCTTTATAGAGTGTTCTGAGAGGATCTCTCCTGGATAACCCTTTTTCCCCATAGACAAGACCATGAAGTTGTCCAGGCATACTGGTCCTCAAATCCTCTTCAGAGAGAGAGCTATGTTTCCAGCTGTGGGGCACTGGAGCAGTTGTGAGGAGATTTCCCAAATCCAAGGGCAAAGGAGAAGCCCCAGCAAGATGGTAGGCACTAGAGCAGTGGCTGCACAGCGCTGAAGCGACTTTAAGGAGATATCCCACGTCCAAGGTCAGAGAAGCCCTAGCAAGATGGTAGGAGGGGCAAATGCATGTTTAGAATCAAACCCCATTCCCACCAAAGATGCTCAGAGGGCTCAAACAAATTTTGTGTGTGCCAGGATCCAGAGACTGAGATAGAACTGTGTTTGAGCATCTCCTGTGGTGGTACTGTTCAGCAGTGGACTGCTGCAGGGGCAGGGGCTCTGGGTGCAGCAGACTTGGATATGGCTTAAGCCCTCTTGGAGGAAGTCACCATTAACCCCATCATAGAGCTGCCAGAACTTACACAGGACTGGGGAATAGATTTTTGGAGGGCATAAACAGAACACGGTGTACACCAGGACCCATGAGAAAGGAGTAGTGAATCCACAAGAAACTGACCAGTCTTGCACGGGCATGTCAAGGAATCTCCAGCAGAGAGGCGGGTCATGGTGGCCTGCTGCAGGGTTGGGGCACTGAGTGTAGCAGTAAATGTATGGGACCTTTTGAAAGAGGTCCCCATTATCTTCATTACCTCCAGCATAGGTTAGTGTTAGTTAGTGTTAGTCGCTCAGTCATGCCCGACTCTTTGCAACCCCATGGACTGCAGTCCACCAGGCTCCTCTGTCCATGAGATTTTCCAGGCAATGATACTGGAGTGGATTGCCATTTCCTTTGGCCCCAGGTAAATAACAGAGAGGGAACATAATTCCACCCATTAACAGAAAATTGGATTAAAGATTTACTGAGCATGGCCTTACCATCAGAACAAGACCCAGTTTCCCCCTCAGTCAATCTCTTCCATCAGGAAGCTTCCATAAGCCTCTTATCCTTCTCCATCAGAGGGCAGACAGACTGAAAATCACAATCACAGAAAACGAACCAATCTGATCACATGGACCACAACCTCGTCTAACTCAGTGAAACTATGAGCCATGCCATGTAGGGCCACCCAAGTCGGATGGGTCATGGTGGAGAGTTCTGACAAAACATGGTCCACTGGAGAAGGGAATGGCAAACAACTTCAGTATTCTTGCCTTGAGATCCCCATGAACAGTATGAAAAGTCAAAAAGATAGGACACTGAAAGATGAATTCCCCACGTGTAGGTGCCCAATATGCTACTGGAGATCAGTGGAGAAATAACGGAGCCAAAGCAAAAACCACACCCAGTTGTGGATGTGACTGGTGATTGAAGCAAGGCCCGATGCTGTAAAGAGCAATACTGCATAGGAAACTGGAGTGTTATATCCATGAATCAAGGTAAATTGGAAGTGGTCAGACAGGAGATGGCAAGAGTAAACGCTGACATTTTAGTAATCAAAAATTGATGGAATGGGTGAATTAACTTAGATGACCATTATATCTACTATTGTGGGCAAGAATCCCTTAAAATAAATGGAGTGGCCATCATAGTCAACAAAAGAGTCCAAAATGCAATACTTGGATACAATCTCAAAAATGACAGAATGATTTCTGTTCATTTCCAAGGCAACCATTCAATATTTCAGTAATCCAAGTCTATGCTCCAACCAGTAATGCTGAAGAAGCTGAATGGTTTTATGAAGACCTACAAGATCTTTTAAAACTAACACCCAAAAAAGATGTCCTTTTCATTATAGGGGACTGGAATGCAAAAGTAGGAAGTCAAGAAACACCTGGAGTAACAGGCAAATTTGGCCTTGGAGTACAGATTGAAACAGGGCAAAGGCTAGTAGAGTTTTGCCAAGAGAATTCACTGGTTATAGCAAGCACCCTCTTCCAACAACACAAGAGAAGACTCTACATGGACATCACCAGATAGTCAATACCAAAATCAGATTGATTATATTCTTTTGCAGCTAAAAATGGAGATGCTCTGTATAGTCAGCAAAAACAAGACTGGGAGCTGACTGTGGCTCAGATTATGAACTCCTTATTGCCAAATTCAGACTTAAATTGAAGAAAGTAGGGAAAACCACTAGACTATTCAGGTATGACCTAATCAAATCCCTTAAGATTATACAGTAAAGGAACGGACAGTACATCAAGGGAGAGATAGATTCAAGGGATTAGATCTGATAGAGTGCCTGAAAAACTATGGATACAGGTTTGTGACACTGTACAGGAGACAGAGATCAAGACCATCCCCATGGAAAAGAAATGCAAAAAAAAAAAAAAAAGGCAAAATGGCTGTCTGAGGAGGCCTTACAAATAGCTGTGAAAAGAAGAGAAGTGAAAAGCAAAGCAGAAAAGGAAAGATGTACCCATTTGAATGCAGAGTTCCAAAGAGCAAGGAGAGATAAAAAAGCCTTCCTCAACAATCAATGCAAAGAAATAGAGGATAACAATAGAATGGGAAAAACTAGAGATCTCTTCAAGAAAATTAGAGATACCAAGGGAACATTTCATGCAAAGATGGGCTCAATAAAGGACAGAAATGGTATGGACCTAAGAGAAGCAGAAGATATTAAGAAGAGATAGCAAGAATACACAGAACTGTACAAAAAAGATCTTCACCACCAAGATAATTATGATGGTGTGATCATTCACCTAGAGCCAGACATCCTGGAATGCGAAGTCAAGTGGGCCTTAGAAAGCATCACTATGAACAAAGCTAGTGGAGGTGATGGAATTCCAGTGGAGCTATTTCAAATCCTAAAAGATGATGGTGTGAAAGTGCTGCACTCAATATGCCAGCAAATTTGGAAAACTCAGCAGTGGCCACAGGACTGGAAAGGGTCAGTCTTCATTCCAATTCCAAAGAAAGGCAATGCCATGAAATGCTCAAACTACTGCACAATCTCACTCATCTCACACACTAGTAAAGTAATGCCCAAAATTCTCCAAGCCAGGCTTCAGCAATACATGAACTGTGAACTTCCAGATGTTCAAGCTGAATTTAGAAAAGACAGAGGAACCAGAGATCAAATTGCCAACATCGCTGGATCATCAAAAAAGCAAGAGAGTTCCAGAAAAAGATCTATATCTGCTTATCAACTATGCCAAAGCCTTTGACTGTGTGGATCACAACAAACTGTGGAAAATTCTGAAAGAGATGGGAATACCAGAACACCTGACCTGCCTGTTGAGAAATCTGTATACAGGTCAGGAAGCAATAGTTAGAACTGAACATGGAACAAGAGTCTGGTTCCAAATTGGGAAAGGAGTACATCAAGGCTGTAAATTGACACCTTGATTATTTAACTTATATGCAGAGAACATCATGAGAAATGCTGGGCTGGATGAAACACAAGCTGGAATCAAGATTTCTGGGAGAAATATCAATAACCTCAGATATGTAGATGACACCACCCTTGTGGCAGAAAGCGAAGAAGAACTAAGGAGCCTCTTGATGAAAGTGAAAGAGGAGAATCAAAAAGTTGGCTTAAAACTCAGCAGTCTGAAAACTAAGATCATGACATCTAGTCCCATCACTTCATGACAAATAGATGGAGAAACGGGGGAAATAGTGACAGAGTTTATTTTGGGGGGCTCCAAAATCACTGAAAATGGTGACTGCTGCCATGAAATCAAAAGATGCTTGCTTCTTGGACGAAAAGTTATGACCAACCTAGACAGCATATTAAAAAGTAGAGACATTACTTTGCCAACAAAGGTCTGTCTAGTCAAGGCTATGGTTTTTCCAGTTGTCATATATGGATGTGAGAGTTGGACTATGAAGAAAGCTGAATGCCAAAGAATTGATGCTTTTGAAATGCGGTGTTGGAGAAGACTCTTAAGAGTCCCTTGGACTGCAAGGAGATCCAACCAGTCCATCCTAAAGGAAATCAGTTTGGGATATTCATTAGAAGGACTGATGCTGAAGCTGATACTCCAGTACTTTGGCCACCTGATGCGAAGAACTGGCTCTTTTGAAAAGACCCTGATGCTGGGAAAAATTGAAAGTGGGAGGAGAAGGGGACGACAGAGGATGAGATGGTTGGATGGTATCACTAACTTGATGGACATGAGTGTGGGTAAACTCCGGGAGTTGATGGACAGGGAAGCCTAGTGTGCTATAGTCCATGGGGTCGCAAAAAGTCAGACGCAACTGAGTGACTGAAGCTCTATGTTTCCTGAAGCACGTGAATGGGTCATTTCTACAAGACTTGCTGGAACGCCCAAGGAAGAAGTCCTAGACAGCAGACCCTATTATGGTCAGATACAGAAGCACTTATAAAAGTACTTTTTTTATTTGTTAGTATTGTTTATTTTACATATCTTTTCTCATTATTCAGGATACTCTCCTCTGTTCTCTATCTTTAAAAATCCCCTTGCCACTGGCTTTTTAATCAGCATTAAATATGTCCAAGTCTGTTCCGTCTAGATGCTTCTCTCTCTTATTACCATTCAGTCCCTTGAAAGTATTGTCCATGATTACTGTCTTCATTTCCCTTTACCTTCTAACCCCTCCTCACCCCTTTGCTCCAATGGATCGAGTCTCACAATGGTCAGCAGTGGTCACGGCTGCTAAATCAAGTGGACACTTTACTCCGCAGACACTCTGAGCTCTCTGCCATGATGGACACTGTTCCTACTCCTTCACTGTGACAAATTTGCTCTCATTCCTTGGCTTCTCAGAAACCTCAGTCTTGTTTTATCTCCTATCTCTCTAGCTATTGCTTCAATGACTTATCTTATTTTACTGCATCTTAAATATTTGGGTTCTGTTTTCATTTCTTTTCTCATTTTATTTTGTCTTCCTGGGTGAATTCAGCTATTCCCATGACTTTTGGCCCTGTGTGCTGATGATGTTCAATTTCCAACCATCTTTCACCTAAGCTCCAGAACCAATGTTCCATGTAGTAAACACCTCCATTCGAACATCTGCTGCTGCTGCTGCTAAGTCACTTCAGTCGTGTCCAACTCTGTATGACCCTATGGAGAGAAGCCCACCAGGTTCCTCTGTCCATGGGATTCTCCAGGCAAGAATACTGGATTGGGTTGTCACTTCCTTCTCCAATTTGAACATCTAGAGGCACATCAAATTCAACACACCATAAAGTGAATTAGTTATTCCACTCCATGAAATATATACCTCATTTGTATTCTTTATGAATCAGTTCAGTTCAGTCACTCAGCCATGTCCAACTCTTGGTGACCCCATGGGTTGCAGCACACCAGGCTTCCCTGTCCATTATGAACACCTGGAGCATACCCCAACTCATATCCATCAAGTCAATGATGCCACCCAACCATCTCATCTTCTGTCATCCCTTTCTCCTCCTGCCTTCAATCTTTCCCAGCATCAGGGTCTTTTCCAATGAGTCAGTTCTTCACACCAGCTGACCAAAATACCAGAGCTTCAGCATCAATCCTTCCAATGAATATCCAGGTCTAATTTCTTTTAGGATGGGCTGGTTGGATCTCCTTGCAGTCCAAGGGACTCTCAAGAGTCTTCTCCAACACCACAGTTCAAAAACATCAATTCTTTGGTTCTCAGCCTTGTTTATGATCCAACTCTCACATCCATACATGACTACTGGAAAAACCATAGTTTTGGCTAGATGGACCTTTGTCGGTGAAGTAATGTCTGCTTTTTAATATGCTGTCTAGGTTTGTCATAAGCTTTTCCTCCAAGGAGGAAAAGTCTTTTAATTTCATGGCTGAAATCACCATCTTCAGTGATTTGGAGCTCAAGAAAATAAAATCTGTCACTGTTTCTATTGTTTCTCCATCTATTTCCATGAAGTGATGGGACTGGATGCCAAGATCATTTTTTGAATGTTGAGTTTTAAGCTAGCCTTTTCACTCTCTTCTTTCATTTTAATCAAGAGGCTTTTTAGTTCCTCTTTACTTTCTGCCCTGGTGGCTCAGAGGTTAAAGTGTCTGCCTGCAATGCTGGAGACCTGGATTCAATCCCTGGGTCAGGAAGATCCCCTGGAGAAGGAAATGGCAACCCACTCCAGTATTCTTGCCTAGAGTCTACTCAAACTCATGTCCATCGAGTCGGTGATGCCATCCAGCCATCTCATCCTCTGTTGTTCCCTTCTCCTCCTGCCCCCAATCCTTCCCAGCATCAGGGTCCTTTCCAATGAGTCAACTCTTCGCATGAGGTGGCCAAAGTATTGGAGTTTCAGCCACAGCATCAGTCTTTCTGATGAACACCCAGGACTGATCTCCTTTAGGATGGACTGGTTGGACCTTTTTGCTGTCCAAGGGGCTCTCAAGAGTCTTCTCCAACACCACAGTTCAAAAGCATCAATTCTTTGGCACTCAGCTTTCTTCACAGTCCAACTCTCACATCCATACATGACCACTGGTAAAACCATAGCCTTGACAAGATGGACCTTTGTTGTCAAAGTAATGTCTCTGCACTACTTTTCTTTTAAAGCCAAATTATTTCCATCATCCTAAAGATGCTACAATCCTCTGTAGCTACTTTACCTTAATTTTCAAATTGGTTACAGATTAAATATGAAGCTAGATACTCAGAATGTCACAACAATGTCTACAATACCCTGATATCCTTAATTTTGTGATTGGAGTTTATCTTCTCTCTCATTCACAGCTTCACTTCCTTCATGGTATTAATCAATTAGTGCTCAAGAATACAGAAGGTGTCCCTGGTGACTCAGATGGTAAAGAATTTACCTTCAGTGTGGGAGACCTGGGTTCAATCCCTGGGTCAGAAAGATCCCCTGGCAACCCATTCCAATATTCTTGTCTGTAGGACTCCATGGACAGAGAAACCTGGTGAGCTACAGTCAGACATGACTGAGCAACTAACACACAGTCACACAAGAATACAAAAAAAGTGTTACAAATGCAGGCTCTGAAGCCCATATGCTTAGGTTACAATACATACTGGGTAACATGGGGTAAGATATTTAACATTCATTGGCCTTAGTTACTCATTAGGAATAGGAGGATATGAATAGTGTCCAACTTAAAAGATTATTGTGAAGACAAAATTTGTTAATACAAGTAGAGGCAAATGCTTGGCATACGGCAAACTCCACTGGCTTTTTCTATTATTATTTTAGTTGGCTTATCTCTTGCCCTTACAATTTTTTCTGAGCCAACTGTTCATGACCAACACCAGTTTGCCCTCCTTCTGCCACCAGGAACACCCTTTCTGACATCACCTCTTATTCTCCAGGCCAATCTCATCCCTGCACCCAAAAGTAAACTTAATGATCTTCACTTTAGATGGTGAGAGAAAAAAAGTTCAGAAACAGAAGCCAATGCCACAGTTACAGAAACAGAGAATGACAGAGATGGAAACAGATCCCAGGAGCCCATAACTTTGCATTCAGGACTTTTCTCGCCCCCTGGGAGAGATCTTTATATCTTTGTTGAACAGAAAATGTATCCATATGCCCTGCACAAAGCATTATTTCTAGACATGATCAAAGGGTGACAGTAAAGTGATGATTCTATCCTACCATGTCACCTTAATTCTTAGCAATAAAAAACCCTTTAAAATATCCTGGAGAAACTTTCTCTAGGGAATGCATACCACTGCTTCCCTTGCATGCTGCTTCTTTCTTTCTTTGTTACCTCAAAGGATCTTACTGTTTCTGTGTCTCCTTTCACCACCACCCTCAACCAGTAGATTATGAGTTCTGTAAATGGAATGATATCTCATTAATCTTTAAATTTCCATGCCTAGCATAGGGCCTGTCTCATAGAAGATAGCTTCATACATGTGTATTTTATGAATTAGTAAATATATGCTCTCTCTGAGTCAAAACACAATGTGTTTGAAAAATGGCAGCATCCCAAGGGAATCTTTTAGATGCTACTACATGAGTCAGATATGCAGATGACACCACCCTATGGCAGAAAGTGAAGAGGAGCTAAAAAGCCTCTTGATGAAAGTGAAAGAGGAGAGTGAAAAAGTTGGCTTAAAGCTCAACATTCAGAAAACGAAGATATGGCATCTGGTCCCATCACTTCATGGGAAATAGATGGGGAAACAGTAGAAACAGTGTCAGACTTTATTTTTCTGGGCTCTAAAATCACTGCAGATGGTGACTGCAGCCATGAAATTAAAAGACGCTTTCTCCTCAGAAGAAAAGTTATAACCAACCTAGATAGCATATTGAAGAGCAGAGACATTACTTTGCCAACAAAGGTCTGTCTAGTCAAGGCTATGGTTTTTCCAATGGTCATGTATGGATGTGAGAGTTGGACTGTGAAGAAAGCTGAGTGCCAAAGAATTGATGCTTTTGAACTGTGGTGTTGGAGAAGACTCTTGAGAGTCCCTTGGACTGCAAGGAGATCCAACCAGTCCATTCTGAAGGAGATCAACCCTGGGATTTCTTTGGAAGGAATGATGCTAAAGCTGAAACTCTAGTACTTTGGCCACCTCATGCAAAGAGTTGACTCATTGGAAAAGACTCTGATGCTGGGAGGGATTGGGGGCAGGAGGAGAAGAGGATGACAGAGGATGATATGGCTGGATGGCATTACCAACTCAATGGACATGAGTTTGAGTGAACTCTGGGAGTTGGTGATAAACAGCGTGGCCTGGCATGCTGTGATTCATGGGGTCGCAAAGAGTCGGACACGACTGAACAACTGAACTGAACTGAACTGACATGAGTCAGTAAATTAAAGCTTGCATGAGATTAAACCTAGAACAGCTGGTTTTTATGACAAGACACTTTCATCTGCAAATCGGAATTCCCAACTAAAGTGGCTCAAATTCTAAGGGTACCATTTGTTGCTTATTTCACAAGAGGTTCGAAAGTAAACAGTCTCTTAGCATCAGAGAACCAGAGAAGAGATGACAAAGATAGAGAAAAAACTCGCTTTCCCCTCTATGAGGCATAACTCAAATTGCCTTGCTAGGTTTTTGTCTCCTCTTTTTAAACTTCCTTGAGTCTTCATACTACTTGTCTGTAGCTTGCTCATGTTTTATACCCATAATTCATCTTTGTAAGTAGATGCAAAAGTGGTCAAAGGAGAAAATAGTACCTTGCATGTATTTATATCTGTACTAGTAGGTACTGGCTCAGATGGTAAAGAATTTGCCTGCAATGTGGGAGACCTGGATTTGATTCCTGCATTGGGATGGTCCCTTGAGGAGGGCATGGCAATGCACTCTAGTATTCTCACCAGGAGAATCCCCATGGAAAGAGGAGCCTTGCAGGCTACAGTCCATAGCATCACAAAAAGTCAGACGCAACTGAGTGACTAAGCACAGCACAACATAGGTACTTATAGCTTAGTCATTATTTGCGTATTTGATTGATTCAAATTTCTGCTCACGTCCTGAACACAGTAGATTTCCACAGAGAAGCAACACATGCTCCCTGGTGTGGAACACAGGCTTGAAGTAGGGAGAGGCTATATTCACTTGCTTATCCAGCAAACTAACTCAAACTTGCTTGCATTTTCTTGGTCCTCCGAGGTATTACTGCATGAGTCTGAAGAGAATGCATTTCAGGTGAGTTCTTCAGAGTCATGCTCTTATGCTGCCAACGTGGCCACAATTTTATCTGAACTGAGTTGAAGGCCTGTTGATTTAGTCCAGAAATTTATTTCTGACAGACAGCTGGGTAGCATTTGTCACTGTATTTGGAATCCAAAGTTAAAGAGATTGAGAGTCAGTGTCATCACTGTTTGGGTGGCAGTGAACCACAAACATGGTTTATTTCTATCATAAATTGTTGGTTGTTATTTTTACAATGTGCATAAACCCATAGGCTAAACAACGAGAATACTTTACACATTTTACAAATAAAGACATGAATACTCTGGAATGAGTACTATGTTTTGGCATCCAATTTTGTGTATTTTATTCAGAGTATCTGTTCTCTTTAATCTAAACTTTTTCCTCACTTATATCAATCAGTGGAGCAAAAATTAAATATATGTGCCATCAAAACTCCGCCTCTGCTCTTGGCAGATATTTACTGGAGGACACTGCTCTCGGCCTCACATCTCACAGATTCTCTGACAGCCTCGACAGGGAAGATATGTGAGACAATACACAAAAAATGTGGGGTCAGTGTAGATGTTCTGTCAATGAAGAGAAAAGTAATTCAGAGCCTCTGCCAGAATTCAACTTTCAGTAATATTTACCCACTCGAGTCAATTTGGAAGTAAAACCCCATGTGGAGAACCACATTACCACACCATTTTTCAAACAATTAGCTGTTTCCACCATAACCACATCTTATTCAGGGTGAAGACTAGCCAAACATACATGTTTTACCTCACCTCAAAGATTAATGAACTTGCAAGAATCAAGAGTGGGGATTAGAGCTTCATAATCTCTCAGTCCTCTGTGAGGTTGGTGCCCATATGCAGAACTAAGCAACTACTATGGCAAATTAATCCTGGGGCAATCACCTGGAGGTTAATTTATTGGAGAATTAATTATTCATTTTGTACCTGAGGTTTTAAAGTAGAATTCAAAAGTATACAGAATACAATACAGTGAATTTTCTGAAAATAGAACACAAATTTGCCTTCAAGCTTCCAGGAGAACTACAATTTAAAAAAAAAGAGAGAGAGAGAGAAGAGAGAGAGAGAGAAGCTAGTAGTCACCTCATTTAGTGTCTAGAAAACAAAACCCAAGCTGCGTGCACAGAAGGTGATTCTTTGGGTACGAAGAGCAGAGTCCTCATGGAAAAAACACTCTCAGGTAGTGAATAATATCTTTTTGAAAATACATCCATGTCTTAAAAAAAATACATTCCCATTATGAAAATGTTAATGGTTTTCAAATGGCTGTTTCCCAGAGATGTCTTAGTGTCACCACTGACATGACACGGAACTCTAACACAGCATTTCCTGTGGTAATTTTTTCATTCTCTGCAAAAATAAATTAGGCAGTGCATCAGAAAATTAACAAGCAACATTTGTTAATCATCTTTTAGGGTACCTTGCTGCATCATTTGACTTACAACTTAGAGGTAGGCAGGAAGATGGAAGAGATTTTTCTTTTTTAAAAAAATATTGCAAAATTAGGGGACAGATGGGCTGTTACTTACAGTGCTCTAGCTTTTTGAAAAGCTTCCTAAGATTTCTTGGACCCAGAAGCTGTACCTATCTAAATATCCTGAAGTAGAGATTTAAAAATTATTTAGAAACTTTGGCAGGGGAAAAAAAACCTGTTTTCACTAAAATAGCAGTTGTATCTAAATTTATGTAGTCTGGCTGTGTCATCAACCAAGTCACTAAACTTTTTTGGTTTTTGTTTTTTCAGAATTTCTATCCCTTCTGCCAATACATTAGCTTCACCCAAGGCATCAATAACTGCAAGCCACTTTTTGGAAGGTATTCAGAGATAGCTACCCTGGAAGTTCAGTAATCTGTAGCCATCACCCAATGAAACCTGTCATTACTATAACCACTGTATATGTACTAAATTTCACTGAAATCTATCAAATATTATAGAAGATGTGCCTATTTGAAGTTTGCTCAGCTTCCATTTTGTCTCAAGATGAATGACTATGTTAAAAATAAAAAGTAGATATCTTGATAACCTGTCATAAGGTACATGATTTTAACAAAATTGGTCAATGTAGAACAAATCTATACTAAAACAAAAAGTTTCAATAGAGTTGAAAAGAGCAACTATTCCTGCTGAAGAAAAGAATAAAAAAGAAAAAACTGAACTTCCTACCAATAAATGCTTTCTTCTTGGGAAAAAAGTTATGACAAACCTAGACAGTGAATTAAAAGGCAGAGACACCACTTTGCTGACAAAGGTCCATCTAGTCAAAGCTATGGTTTTTCCAGTAGTCATGTACTGATGTGAGAGTTGGACCAAAAAGAAGGTTGAGCATCCAAGAATTTATACTTTCAAATTATAGTGATGGAGAAGACTCCTGAATGTTGCTTAGACAGCAAGGAGATCAAATCAGGCAATCCTAAAGGAAATCAACCCTGAACATTGGGAGTCCTGATGCTGAAGCTGAAGCTCCAATACTGATGAGAAGAGACAACTCATTGGAAAAGACCCTGATGCTTGCAAAGATTAAAGGCAGGAGGAGAGGGGACAATAGAGGATGAGAAAGTTGGATGGCATCAACGACTCAATAGACATGAGTTTGAGCAAACTCAGGAAGATAGTGAAGGACAGGAAAGCCTGGCATGCTGCAATCCATGGGGTCACAGTCAAACACAACTTAGCCACTAAACAACAACAACTAATCAAAATGCGCTTCTTTTCTTAAAAATCCAATGAGATTGTGTACTCAAAGCTTTCTGGGCTTAAGTCAACTTCCCTTGCTGGGTAAGAGCCAATATTTGCCTTTCTATGACCTAAACACATCTTTACAATCCCCAGAAAAATCCCTGCAGTAGAGGGCATTTTCCAAGAAGGCTGCAGTAATGTCTCCTTTCTCATGCATTCTTCATGGTGCCCTCCCCAACAAGAGGTAGAATCTTTTTCTTCACACTCTGGAGTCTGGATGGACCTTATGACAGCTTTGATTGATAGAATAGGCAAAGTGATGCTGTGTTCCTTTTTGGCACCTTCCCCACCTCTTGTCCCTTGGAGCCCTTGTATGAAGTCCATACTCCTCTGATAGAGAGGCCCTTGGAGGGGCTCTCAGGATCCAGACGTGTAAATGAAATGCCAGTCAACTTGGACATCAAAGCCAGTTGAGCCCTCACATGATCCAGCCCTAGCTTTTCTCTGAGTACAATTACTTAAGACATTCCTAAAGAAAACACCCCAGCAGAGCCTCATCAACCCACAGAATCACGACCAAAAATAAACTGTTTTTTAAGCCACTAAGTTTAGGGATGATTTGGAACAAGCCAAATTCTCCAGCATTATCCACATTCTTATTCTTGTTCCAATTGCTTGGAAGTGGAATTATACTCTTTTCTAGTTCTGACTTTTAAATTGTCACTCACTCATCAAAAGATGACTAAATCAATCCCTCTAGCCAGCATTAATCTCTCTGTGTCCTTTCTAGGCCCATAATAATTAGTCCATATCTCTGTTCTATGAGTTTTCACTCTCATAGGACAGTGGACTCATTCATTTCAAAATATTTGTTATTGCCTCCCATGTTCCAAGCAGAGCTTCCCAGGTGGTGTCTCCTGCCAATGCAGGAAACACAAGGGATGTAGTTTAATTCCTTTGTCGAGAAGTTCCCCTGGAATAGGAAATGACAATCCAGTCCAGTATTCTTCCATGGAAAATTCCATGGGCAGAGGAGTCTGTCAGGCTACAGTCCATGGGGTCCCAAAGAGTCAGACATAACTGAACATAAACACATATGCACGTTCCAAGCAGAAGTTAATGCAATACAGTTGCCAGATCTCAAAGAAAGTGTTGATACGTGGGAGTGACAGATACAGATAAAAAGAAGGTGGAGATCACTAAATGTAGTGCTCAGAGAGCCTCACAGAAACACTGAGAAAGGACGGCAGGATGTGAAGGAATTAGGAGAGACTTCAGGGAATAAGCAAGCCCAGTACAAAGAGATAAGGAGGAATGTTTCTTATGAAAGGGATCACGTGCACAGGCAAATTTCCAGAAGTAGAAGGCAGTATGGTACCACAGGTATTTCTGCATGAACCAGGTGTAAACCAAGAATTCTTGAATGGTTAAAATACTGAAGAGGAAGGGCATAGATTATGGAGAGCCTCCTTAGCATCTTAGAGAACTAAGATCCCAGAGAGAACCTCTAGAGTTGTAAGGAGAATGCCATGGTCAGGTAAGAGCTGTAATTTATATTCCTGACATTTACATGGAGGGTAGCAATGATGGCAAGGCCGAGAGAAGAGAGAGTTCAATTAGGTATCCATGGCAACAGCCCATCTCAGAGATGGCAAGACCCTGCCCAACAGAAATGGTCATGGTGATGGCAAAGAGAATCAATTTAACCCAACTCATGCATTTATTGTGACTTCCCTGGTGAATCTACTTGCAATGCAGGAAACCTGGGTTAGATCCCTGGGTCAGGAAGGTCCCCTGGGAGAGGACATGGCTACCCACTCCAGTATTCTTGCCTGGAGAATTCCATGGACAGAGAAACCTGGCAAGCTACAGTCCATGGGGTCACAAAGAGTTGGACATGACTGAGTGACTAACATTCTCATGCATTTATAAGAGGAAAAACTAAACTCTCAGAAGGATAAGGGCTTTTTCCATGCTGTAACAACAAATCAGGGCAAAATTTGGAATAAAATTTAGGCTACTTATTCTTCACTTTCTCCATTCTATTAAAATATTTCCAACCTCCTGTACCATTCACATTTCAATAAGGAAGTTACCAAGTACCGTTCATCTTTGTATTTCTTATAGCATGTAATGCAGATCCTTACAAACAATTGGAAAGTGTTTGTGGACTTTAATTGGCACTGACTCACATTCTGATGACAGTAATATATATAATGATGCATACCATATTGATATTCTTTCCTAAAAATTTTAATGAATGTGTAGCAATTTGAAAAGACATGATTCTGATTTAAAGAGTGGACATTTTGGTAGCAACAATGTGTCATGGCATTTTTAAGAAAAGTATTTACTCACTTATTTCCCCCATCTGTGAATATGAATCTTATTCCTTTGCTGTCTCTTAAGACAGCTGAGCACCAGCTTCAGAGGGGTCCTGATCCTCTGAGCTCACAGGCATCTGTGAGCCATCAAGTCTTTTCAAGCTCCCGTGACATCAAATGTCTAGGACACTTTAGAACTTTGTTCATTCTTTTTCATATTTTTCTCTGACGGTGTCATTTATGTTGATCTTGTTTCCTCAGTGAAATGGCACCATTGTGGTAAGAAAGGCAATGAACACACTTTCTGCTCCTTTCTTTGCACACAACAAAAACACAGAATACAGAAATATGGACCACCGGCAGTTTATAAAAGAGCTTTGAGTTTACCCTTGACTTCAATGTTTTTGTAAACAAAGACATATGAAATAATTACAAAGTAACATTTAAAGGAAATGGGCTTGATGAAGAAGGATGAAAAAATATTGAACAAATTTATATAGTATTTCACTGTATTTATTTTCTAATTGATTAATAATAACAATAATAATGTCATAAGGTATCACATGGTTTGCAAACTTTTCATAACCATTATCTCATTTACTTTAGAAAAACTTGTACTAAAGAAGATAGAGTAATTGAAAAACATTGGCATTATATGGCAAGGAATGAATTGCCAACTTTATTCTAATCAGTCAAGGAAGACTTCAGAAGTAATTGTGTGCTAAAGTGAACTCTCATAGAGTGAAAATGATATAATTTTACTTTACATTTGTCTATGAGATCTATAAAGAGCTATGTCTCTCAAGGGAATAAGCAGAGTCTTTAAGATGTCAAAAGACAATCGCAAACCTGACATGGAATCCTGAAAGGCAATTAAAAGTAAAATGAAGACAAAAAATATTTTTTTCTGAATCTAGAAAAAAATCACTGTATCTCTTCAACAAGTAATTAAATCTGATTTCTTACAAGAAGAATATTATTGAACATATAAGAGTCAGTCAGTTCTATTGTCTTTCTCCTTACACACTCCTCTTTGGTGACTAATGAAATGGGTCAATGATTATTTTTTCTCTTTTCAAGGTCATCTTTGCATAGAATTTGAGAGCCCACCTATCTAACTACTGGGGATGGCCAAAAAACAACAAATTAGAGAAAGCAGAGAACTGGGTGGATCAGAGACATGTCACAGGTCTTATAACAGCTTTTTTTTAATAATAATAGATCATATTATGGCCTCTTGGGTCCATTTGCTGTTCCAAAAACAAGGATTGACTTTTGTGTATGGAGTTCAATAAAAATCATGCAGTAGATTTCCAGTACATGAAATATTCTCTGCTACATTTGTCCATGTTTTTTAATTCAATTTTTATGAGCTTCTGTGGTTGAGGGAACTATGGCTTAAGGGACAAGGAGTTCTGGGTATTTTAACTTCAGGCTGATATATGCTCATAGAATTATAGGGATGGAATAGACCTTGAAAATAAGCTTGTCCAGTTCCTCTTACTTCATAGGAAGCTGAGGTCTAGAGCAGTACTTCCCAGCTGTGTACATGCATGACAACATAGAAAGTGAACCCATTTTTTTATGTCATAGTGGGGTAATCTCTGAAGGTGCTCATGGCTAAAGGTGACCATATAGGGTCACTGGCTGCCCTCAGTCCTACTCATCTACCAAGAAGTCCATAGGGATAAATATGTTGGCACACCTGTAACCCATTCACAATTCTTCAGTGTTGCCAAGGACACATCAAAGAGGAGTGCTGGTCTAGAGCCCATATATTCAAAGAGCAGATTTATAACATCTGAATTTCTAACTCTCCAGAAGTTACTTGTGTTGTCTTGGCCAACTGGCCAATGGCAGTGGTGAAAAATAGGATTGTCCAGGATCGGGTCTGTGAGATGCAAATGGTGATTGCCTAAGAGATTTCCAGTTTTCTTATGCATATCTATTTAGCGTCTGTACTTTTCAGATCCTTCCAAGATCTCTGACCGTATAAAATGGCAGATGTAAATCACTGCTCTATCCCCCTTTCCCTTTCCTATCCACTAACTTTTATAATAACTGAAGAGAACTGTGATTTTTGCAATAGGAAAAACATTAATGTGAATAATTGCTATAAATTTCATACACACACAGTCCACATATACACACAAAAGTACTCACAAACATCTATACTGAAATAAGTAAAATCCAATGAGGCAGCAAGTGTCTTATTTATGATAACTTCTCAAAATTTTATTTCACTGTACCATTTTCTTTAGCACTTAGGCTGTGACAAGGTGCTTGCTGAGCCCTAGGGTGGTTAAATGTTGGCCTCTGTAGCCTTCCTTAGCTGGACTTAGAAAATCTGAAAGCATCTAAACTTTAATATGCACTTTATCATATTAAACTTATGTGAATCATCTTCACTTTTATGTGGTGCTTGTGGCAGTACCAAAATCAAAAACAACAAGACAGCTGATCAGTGGTGTTAGTAACATCCTGTTCATTAGCCTTTCTTCTCCATCATTCCTGGTTCCAGCTGAGTTCTTCTCCAAGCTCTGAGAGAGAGAAAATACACTTGCTTGTGAAATATTTTCTTACATGCTGCATATCTGAGAAAGTAACAAGATGTCTCTCATTCCATTAAAAATTATTACTTTGGTAAATTCCAGGTTGAAAACAAGTGACTACAGAATGATTTTTTTTTAAACATTTAGAAACCTTGTTTTTTAAACAACTCCATTTCCTTCACACAGAGAAAGCCTCAACGATTTATTCATTTCATTTGACTACTTTTTAATCTCAGTTTTTATGAGGACACTAATGACCCTCACAGATTGTTACCCTCCAGTGAAATAGCAGAGCTTTGGCAGCGGCTGGATTGCAATTGAAGAGTTTTGAAACTCACTGTAAATCTTCCTGTTTTGTTGTTCTTCAAACTAGGCTTTGCCATCTGCCTTATGAATTGAATTTTTGTTGTGGTATTTCACATGATCTAAAATATGGTTATCGCCACCCATAAACTGAGGTTCCTGGAGAGTATTAATTAAGTCCAAAATATTGCACCAATGTGCACAGTGAAATACAACAGAAATGTTATAGTGTGATCATCATTATAACCCTCTCTGTGTTCTATGATGACTGTTCCTTCAAAACCCGGAGACAATTTGGTTGTAGCAGCCAACGAAGTTAAATCTGAAGACTTAAATTCAGGTGTACGAGATAAATTGAAACAGATCTTATTGCTCCCAAACACTCTCTTGGAAAAAATGGCATCTTGACATTTTATCAGTCACTCAAGCGGTCATTCTCAGCAGTTTCAGCCGGAGCTTGAAGGATAGAGCCGTAAAGAAAGGACTGTCAGCCGTAAACATTCCTCAAAACCATGAAAACCACAAATGAGAGCTTAAGTAATGGAGGACACAATACCCTTGATATTTCAACAGTTACCTGCAACAACAGGCTTTGTTCAGAACCATGGTCATTTTTTCAAAAGCCTTACTTGTCAGGCCCAGACTGGGGTAAAGGGGGAGAGAGAAGAGAATAGGGAGGAGGGTAGGAGTACTTATGATGTCTTTAGGTTAAAAAATGTAGTTGAGTTGGCTGTATATTTAAGCTTATGGGAATTGTTCAACAGCGACAAAATAATTTTTTTAAAAAACACTAAAGATGGATCTGAAGACATTAATATCATCAAGCTTGAAGTGAAGCTTTGAGATTATTAGAGAGGCATTTACACAGCTCAGCTGTTCCCTATGAGGCCGTTCCTGATGTCAAATTACAGAAGAAATAGAGGGGAATGCATGGCAGGGAAGAGAAAGTAGTAATGGATAAGAGTGTGAGTGTGGGAAGACAAAATGAACTTAACTTCATTACACCTCAGAAACATATTGCAGTGCTGTGGAAGGAGAAAGACTGATTTTAAATGGACTTGGTGCTATTATCTGGACAATTGGGACCCAAGACAACTAAATGAAATTGAGTATACACCACAACCAGGTCACCCAAACTCAAGAAACAGCAAACCTGGAAAGGTTAAATGCCCTAGAATTGCATTTGTGGAGTTTCTCAACTCATGAGATTAATGGTTACTCAAAGCAATGGATAAATATTAGCTAAAGACCATTAGCCGAGGAAAACACATCAGTGCATCACAGTTCTCGGGGCTTATCAGATCAATTTTAAATAGGTTTATCTTGGACTTTTCTAACGTTTAATGAGGAACAAATTGTTTTTTTTTTTTCCTATTTCCTCTACCCATGTTGACTTTTTGATATTACCTAACAGAGAACAATTAAAATAAATGGGTCTGTGACAAAGAGTTAATTTGCTTGTCTCAGAAGCAATTGGAAAGGGGTCATTTTATGATTGTTTCCTCCTATTACACAGTTTATCATAAGTATCTATCTTGAATAGTAGATTCTTTAAATAGGACAATAGTTTGAATGGTCATCTGTCTCTTTCCACAGCCTTCATGTGGCACCTACCTAAACAATAGTAGGTTGACATGATTCTATCTTATTTTTAATAGCTCTCAATCTATGTCAATCAGAATCAAAATGTCATTCAATTCTCTTTATATTTAACTGCCGCAAATAAAAACAAACACAAAGTCTATTTTATTGTCTACCTGGAACCAGTCACTGTGCTAGGAATAGTAGGCCATCCTTCTATCTCCAGGAAAAATGGGAAAAAGTTCAATTACTTTACTTATAGCATCTTAATTGCATGCAGAATATTAAAGTCCTAAGTTCCCTAATTAGGCATTAAAAACCATTAGGAGGAAACCAGGGAGTAGTACCTGAAGACTGAGAAGAACAAATGTTAACTTGTGGCTTGGGTTTCTGCCTCAGTCAGCCTTCCTTTGTCTCTTATCTTGGCCCCAAGATGTCACTGTTTACTGCCACCAACAAGGTGGCCTTTTTAACCATTGTTGATATCAAAAGGCTACGAGATGCAAATTGGTCTCTTAAAATTTACTTTCTTTAAAAAAAAAAAATAATAACTCTCCTTTTCTATAGTTACACTCTGAAATTCAGCTATAAGAATTCTGCAATACCTACCTAAATCTTTTGATAAGCAGCAAGTAAAGCGATACAATATTCGCTCAAATGTTCCAGTTCTAAAAGTAGCAAGTGATATTTCTACTTCCTTCAATGAACCGTGCATTTCATCTTCATTAAAAGAATCACTTCTTTTATTCTATGTCAGTGGCTCATAATAAGGCATCAATAGAGTAGTGCTTACCCACTCCAGTGTTCTTGCCTGGAGAATCCCAGGGACGGGGGAGCCTGGTGGGCTGCCGTCTATAGGGTCGCACAGAGTCGAACATGACTGAAGCGACTTAGCAGCAGCAGCAGCAGAGTAGTGCTTATATGCTGTGGTTTGGCTGACCTGTTAAACAGCTTCTCATGACCCCAATATTTCCCTCTGTGAACAGTACAGCATGAACTAGCCTAGTTCCACCCACACAGAAGGCTACAGTGTCAAAACAGACAAAATAGCACAGTAGAAGACCATGTACACTTTTCGTTGACTTAGCACTGTCCCTAGATTTGAATCTGAGTACATTTCTGGTCTGGAAACACAAGTCAAGAGTAAAGGAAGCTTTGAGAAGATTAGTTCATGAAAGAACAAAAGACAAGTCTCTTCCAGTAGTCAGAAAAAAAGAAATGTGTCCTGCCTTATATCAAATAAATGGAATATTATGAATCTTGCAATAGTGATATTTCTTATTCACAGTGGAGGCTCTACATGAGGGAATTTGATTAGGGTAAAAAGGTACCAAAACAAAAGAACTTTATACTCTCGATTTCTCCTCCTCTCTCTCACACAAACAAACAAAAAAACATAATCGCTCTGTTTTTACAATCGGTATGCATAACTGTGTTTCAAAAAGTTAAAAAGAGAGCAAAAATTTCACCTAGTTTCTAGTGCATAGTTTGCCTTCCAATAATATGTTTTTAATCTATGTTTTCAAAAGGGAGGGTGCCCAATATTTATTCTACCTTGTACCTTTTATTTAGAATATAAATCCCCTTCGTCCTGCTCATAACCAAAACAAGCAAACAGAAAAACTTATGAAAATCAATGGGTATCCTAAAAATAGCTTGGAACCCATAATCCGCATCTCCCTTCCACCCTGATAATCTGCTTACATTTTCTTGTTTAGCTCATTTTTAAATTCTCAGCTTCATACCCTGTCTGCAAAACTTGCCTCTGAACCACTCTGGTTCAGGGAACCCCTGGTTTCCCAGACTGGGTCTTCTAATTGCCACTTCCTCTGCTTACTTAGGTCTTGCTTGAATCACTTGATTATCTAGGCCAGCACTCCATGCTTCTATCCTCAACTCTGGGAAGCCCCATGACCAAAAGATCTAGCTCCTGAGATTCTTCTTCACCTGGAGGAACATAATCAAGTTAGCTGGAGAGAAAATTAGACAGTCAAAATAATAACTGCTATTACTATTTTCATTATCAAAAAAAGAGAGAAATTAAAATCTAAAGGGTAAATCAGTAGGAAATATGACAGAAACTAACTTGAAAAGGAAAGAATCCAACAAAAGAGGTAGAAAGCAAGAAGCAATTCAAGGCAGAGAGAAGGAATTAAACTGCTGTCAGCCTTCACGTAAAGACACTAAGGCACCAAGGGCACTACTGGATATGGCCTGGGGGTAAAGAGCATTCTCAGCCCACCAGAATAACAGGTAACACCGTAGGACCTTCCATTTTCTTCCTCCACTTCATGCTTGTATCTTTTTGTCTGTGTATTCAGACAAACAAATATGAATAAACCAACTCCTAAATTTCATACAAGAGTAACTATATAGAAACAGCAAAAAAGAAGGAAAACTCTGTCCTTGTGCTTAAGGAAATTTGTCTATAAATGGGATATATGACTTACATTTGTATTAATAAGTAACTGGAAAAAAAAAAAGAAATTTCTGCTTTCTCTAGAAGAGTCTGATAATTAAAAGCTTTCCAGAGTGTTTGATTATGCAAAGAAAGGCCAAGACCTGAATTTGGAGATAGGGCCAGAAGGGATCTGAATTTCTTTGCATAAGAAAATGGAGGAGAAATATTTGATCTTGGGATCAGAGTAAAAAAGAAAGGAGGAAGGAGAAGAGAGAGGATAACCCCACAACTTAGAGAGGTATGAGAAGGACTTATGTTGAGAAACAGGCTTAATATTGGATAAGATTTTGCTTTCCTAGGATACAGACTCTATTCTTCTCTCTGAACTTTCAGTACAGTCTGCAAAATGTGAGAAACAAAAATAAAAAGCCTAGTATTTCTGTGAAAATCAGGAAAATGGGCTAAAATCCATGCTTCAATAGAGGCGCAGTGGAAATCAGCAAGAAGAAAGTATGATATGGGAACTCTGGAATTCGCAGACAAGAAGTTAGGGTCAGACACTTAATTTCATGACCCTTGAAGTTTTGAAAGTCTTAGGGAAGGACTTTACATAGGGCATAGTGTAGGAACACAGGCTGATATAGATCTCAAGAAGAAAGGAACCACGATTGACGTCTGGGTTCTCCATATAACTAGTCATATGATGTAATATGGGCTTCCCTGGGTGGCTAGTAAAGAATCTGCCTGCAATGCAGGAGCTGCAGGAGATGCACGTTCGATCCCTGGGTTGGGAAGGTCCTCTGGAGGAGGGCATGGCAATGCACTCTAGCATTCTTGCCTGGAGAATCCCTTGGACAGAGGAACTTGGCAGGATCAGTCCACAGGGTTGCAAAGAGAAGGAGATGAATGAAGCAACCTAGCACACACACACATGATGTAATATGTATGTTAAATATTTAATACATACAAAAATTTGCTAGATAAAATGAAAAAATAAAAACAGGTAGAGGATTAGGAAATTATTTTAGAGAAAGGAAGCTTCAAAACATGAACTTCATCTTGACCTCACTAGCTAACATGAAATATGTCTTTTGCAGTTTATTATAATGTTAGTGCAATGGCATTTGGAAGCTGTGTCTTGGCCTCAAAGATTTTATAAAGACACCCAAAGCCCGAGGGACTAGTCACATTTAACCCAAACCAAAACACAGGGGAAAACACAATTTCAAACAAGGGTCTCCCAGGAGAGTTCTACTTTTCTTTGATTTTTTTCACCCAGAGTCTAATGCTAGTGGTGTCCTTCCCTTGAATTCCTCACATAAGAAAGAGAGAGCTCAACCTTACTATTTCACCTGCTCCTTATTTGGTAGAAGCATAGCTGTCAGATGCCTTTGAATCTCACTTCTGACATTGACTAGCATGCTGACTAGCCCGAAAATCAGTTGACTCTTCTGCCCCCAATATTACCATCTTTAAAGTGGAAATGAGAGCAGCTACTTCATAATATCCTTAAGAGAATTACATGAGACATTATGGCCTGGTGACTATAGTTAACAATGCCACACTGTATAATGAATAGTTACTATGACAGTAGAACTTTAATGTTCTCACCATAACAACACAATGGTGACTATGTGAGGTAAAGGATATGGTAAGTAACCTTACTGTACAAACATTTCACAATATATATGTGTATCAAGTGATGACACTGTATGCCTTAAACATCTACAATATTATATATGTCAATTATATCTTAATAAAGCTAGAAAAAATCTCTTACAGTGCCTCAGTTCTAAGCCTTTTTGAAATAACTAGACATAGATGAGGAGGTAAAGGAAGGGGAGATACAAGAAGAGTCTTTGCTTATTTCCATTTGCTAACAATCCAGTAGCAATGGTTAAGGAATCCTGAGGACTCTTTTTGCCAGACACTGTGCAATGGGATGGACACTGAATTTATTATTTCATTTAATCTTTACAACTGTACCATGAAGTATAGACTATGATTCGTATCTTACAGATGAGAAAATCAAGGCCTTCAGAGACTAATTTGTTCAAGGTCGTATCAACTAATTAATCCATAGCAGAGATAGGAACTAGACAAAAGCAGTCTAACTTAGAGCCTAAATTCTTCATACTCACTATTCTGTCCTTTCTTTGTATTATATTTACATAGCAAAAATATAACCACATTTAGGTCTAAGGTAATAGATTAATCATTTAATGTTGTTTCAGCCTACAATCCTTAAGAGCTCCCTCCCAACCTTCAAAGAAAGGTAAGATACAGCAATTTTTTAAAGTCCCTCCTACTTTGCCTCAGAAAATATCTACCAGCTATTGACAGACCTTTAAGTAGCTCACTATCACCCACAAAGCTATTAGCTACCAAAAGCTGATTCTATTCTTGTTTCCCCAACTCCTGTCCCTATACTTGTCACCCTGAGACTCCACTGGCTCTGAAACCATTCTCTTGGCTCCACGTTGAGCATCTGAAGTCCAGGTCTGCCCACTTTCCCGACCACACCTCCAGAACCACTCAGTCAAATTCTACCCTCCTCCAACCAATCATGCAGGAAAGAGCAGACCTTCAGTCATATATTACTCATGACAATGAATCTAGGCTTATTAATTTATAGTCAGCAATGGTTTTAATGAATTGGGGAGCAATTTGCCTAAGTGACCCCAACTCCTATTTGCACCCTTAATGGAGAAAGGGAAATTGCCAAACCAGTGGAAAGTGTTGTCTCTTTTTGCACACAAATAATCTATTTTAAGATTTTTCATGCCTTCAAGGTCCTCTTTTCTGGGTCAGAAATGATAAAGCACACAAAATTTTATTCATTTCTATCATGGTCCTGGGGATGTTAAAAATCATATTCTGCTTTTAATAGCTTCTCCATCAATACAGGTAGTAACCTCTTACTCAGCCTCCATCTCTAACTGCTATTCCTGCCAGTCTGTGTTAACTGTGAAAACAATTTGCTTGTGTGGATTCATTTATTAAGCACAGAGTACAGCTAAGTGTTTTGCAGAACATACACAGCAACAGCACTTTGTGAGATTCACTGTGGTTTTGTAAATTGATGGCAAGAATAATGCTTTACACTTATGTAATACTTTATATTTTTCAAAGGACTTCTTGTGTTCATTATCTCATTTGATCCAAATATACCTTGCAACAGATGTAGAATAAGTATTATTCTGCCTATTTCATAATTTTCTGTTTTAAATGAGGGTCAGAGAGGTTAAGTGATTTATTCTAGGCTAAATAATAAATTTTGTCAGTGTCAGTTTGGAACTGGGCCCCCCTCAATTTATTATACACTTTAAAAACTTTAAATACAGAAAAAAATGCAAACAAAAACCAAAAACTATGTGCCAACCACACACAACTAATAAATATTTCACTTTGTCATGGAAGGAAAGGTGGGCCAGAAGAAGAAAGGGCTTGTTTGTCTAGCTGATTGGTTCATGAAAGAGAGAGAATTTTTACTCCTGAACGATAGGTGAAATATTAATGGCCAGTTAGAGTAGGAATTGGCATAAGCAGCAGTGTGGGTATATGACCATCTATAAACATGCAAGTTGAGTTTATGAAACATTGGGTTCAAAAATTTGACTAGAGCCGAAGAATCAAGTAGGAGAATCAATAGCAAATAAGCCACAATCAGATAGTAGAGAATCTTGAATACTAGCCTAAGGAGTTTAAGGCTATCCATAGTTAATAGTTGAATACCAGGACATATTCTCAAGTTAATTGTCAATTCATTAATCTCAACAATTACCACTAGGCTCAGTGCTGGGCAAAGTAACCAAAGACTTTAGGTAGTATGATTTTACACTCAAGATCCTACTCCCATTATTAAACACCCTTTACCCAGCTTTTGATCTGAATAGCCATAGTGCAAGTTTAAAGTCACAGGTTTCAGTGCTTGGCCATTCTTGGTTAACTAAACTCCATTTTACTGGTTATATTAATTACCATGGATTTTTTAAATTGCAATCAAGTAGTTGAATTTAAATACTAAGAAAATGTGAAAAAAAGATAGTGAAGCATATGCTGTCATATATTTCTTTTAAAAAAAAAGAAAAGCACTGTACTGTATATCCTGTGGGACTCATTACATTTAGGCCAACTTCAGCAAGTTCTTGTTCCCTACCTCCATTCTTGGTGATGAGAATTCATGTTGAGACAAAGAATGATGGGATTCTATAGAAATTCCTTGCTAAAAGAATATTGAGTTATGTTCCCTGGAGCCTACTGACTACATCAGAATTTTTCAGCCTTGACACTATTAGCATTTTATGCCTAATAATTCTTTGTTTTGGGGTGATGGGAGGCGGGGGAGGCAGAGGGCAACTGTTATGTGAATCAGAATGTAGAGCAGCTTCCATGGCCTCTACCCACTATATGTCACCACTAACCCCCTAGTTGTGACAACCAAAAATATCTCTAGACATTATCCAATGTCCCCTGGGTGGCAAGATTTCTCCTAGTTGAGAACCACTCCACTACAGCACAAAAATAAGCTCAAAAGTATCTTAACAATAAGTTTTGAAACAAAACTAAGAAAAATAAATTAAGTAACCTATTTCTCTGAGCTTCCCAGTTCATCAGGACTTTGCTATATAGTCTCAATTGCCCAGGTAAACTTAACCAAATCAATAATGGAAGAAAAAAAAAAAAAAAGATGACAGAAAATAAATCCCAGCTATGAACCAGTTAACTAACATTCCACAGAAAGAAAGTTATAGACAATTTCCCCCAAGAAATTAAATTCCTTTACAAAAGTACCCTTAGGACTTTTAACACAAATCACTCTTCTTACTTGAGACTATTTATCATTTTTTAGAGCTTATAAATTATACACACCAGCAGAAATTTTATACACTAACAACCACAACAATCCAGATACAAAACAGAGCAGTTGAAGGGTATTGTCTTCTAACAAAGAGAGAAAGAGATGGTTGGGGGAGGGGAGGTGGCAAGAAAAAAGAACTAACCACACTCACCTTTAGAGCTCCCCTCTCAGGAACATAGCTTTTCTTCTCTGTACTCGCTGTCTTAATAGATTTCATCTTCCTTTAAAAGACAAGTCACAATCTGTCCCTGAAGACAGCCGTTATCATTAAAATGCTCCGCTGGGGGCAGAGGGGCAACATTACTCAGTGTGAGACAGGACATGCAAGAAGACGTGTGACACTTTTCCTTCAGGGCCAGCATTTTGGAGAATGGAGGAGCTGAGACAGGACTCCCAGAGGTCAATGCTTCCATCTTCTTGCCTCTGGTTGAGGCTACAAACTAAACCATTCAGGAGGGAAAGTTGTCAATTTTCTCTATTTATTAAAATATTTCCAGAATGGAGTGGTTTTTTTCATTTCACAGCAATTAAGAGTTAAGATTGCTGCTAGAGCAATAACATTCTTCTTTCAGTTGTAGCCTATGCCCACCTTAGCCATCCTGATCTGAACATCACTTACAATGATCAAGAATCAGATGCCAGATATTCACCTGTGCTACACACAGAGGATACATCACGTCTGCCCTCCCGGGTTGGGGTTGAGAGGAAACCAGATAACGGACACACACACAGTGGTCAGTGCTCAATGCAGCACTTTTCCTCTCCCCATCATTTGGAGTAGTAACCTACATGTCACAATCAAGCTGCCTGTCATTTACAGAACTCAATAGATACAAAATAATGACAGTGCATAGAGCTGGGAGGCACGTTGACAAACCTCTATATCTAAACTCATGTTACAAAACAAAAGCCAAAACCACAGAGGTAAAATGACACTTCCCAAGGACATACAGCTCATCAGTCACCCATGAGAACCAGAGCCCCTGTCTCCCAACTCAGCTTGATCAACTGCTCCCTTCATGACAGTAATGATGCTTCTCAGGAGCAGTGACAGAAAACCCAGCTCAAATTGGTACCAGAAACAAGAAAGGAAAAGAAAAAGTGGGGAGGGGGGAGTTCCCATAATGAAACAAATCAGAGTGAATATGTGTTTTCCAGAGGCTCCTCATCTGCCATCCCCTTTCCTGGTAGCTCCATATCTTCTTTTGAGACACCAGTGGTCTTCCACCCTCAGTCATGCAGTTTGGGTGGGCTTGGCCTACCTGCCTGCTCCATGCATTCATAGTCACTTGCAGGCCCTTCAAGGTAGATGAATTTATAAGATTGTCTCCTTCCAATAAAGGGAAATACAATCAATGGGAAGGCAGGCACCCTGAAGGTATTGGAACCAGGAACTCCGAACATATACCTTGCTTTTGTTTGGAGCTGATGCTAAAATTTTTTTTTTTTTCCTTATACCTCCCAAGAGGCTTGGGAAAGCCCAAGATCAGGAAGGCCCAAGACTTCCCTCCAGATATCACAAAGCCACAGCTACTGAGTATAGCTCCAAGTTACTAACTCAAGGTCCTCCTGACCCAAACAGGAATCAACAAGAAAGTTCTCAGAGGGTACTTCCCTGGTCATTAAGAATCAGCTTTCCAATGCAGGGGACACAGGTTCAGTTCCTGGTTGGAGAACTAAGATCTCACGTCCTGCAGAGAAGTTAAGCCTATACCCCACAAATACCTCAGCTCATGCTTTGAAGCCCGGGTACCACAGCTAGAGAGAAACTCGTGCACCTCAACGAGAGATTTCACATGCCACACCTAAGACTCGATGCAATCAAATAAATAAATAAATAAATATTTTATTAAAAAGAAAAAGGAAGGTCTCAGAGAACTCAGACCACAGAACATTGTGTTTACATTCCAAGCCACTTCTGGTAAACCCTCTAAGCTTAAATTAAATTCCATTTGTGCTGAAGATCAATGACTCTGTTTATTACCAGTTTATCATTATTTTTTAAATATTATCCAAGAATAACCTTGATTATATTCTGCATTTTTAATCATAAAGATCACATTTTACTAGCAATTTTATACTTTTTTAAAGTTTTATATGATGCTCACAAGTTGTTTCATATGATGCTCCCAAGGCATTATTTATCTCCCCTTCCCATTTTTTTTTTTTTCTGGCCACTCTTGATGGCTTGCAGGATCTTAACTCCCTGACCAGGGATTGAACCTGTGCCGTGGGCAATGAAAGTGCAGAGTCCAAACCATTGGACCATCAGGGAATTTCCATATCCTTATTTTATAAATGAAGATGACTGAATTACAGTTTCAGAGTGATTACCCAGGATTACATAGTAGAAGAATGGCAGAAGCAGGATTCACGGCACAGGAATGAAACACATTTATTTTATATGATGTAATGAAAGGGGATGTTGTTTATTTTCCTTGAAACGACTCCAAATATATAACTCTCCTTCTCTGTCTTCAAATCTCTGAAGGTTTATCTAATCTCCATATATTAAGACATATATAGATCCCAAAGCAGACACAAAAGAAAATGCTTCTGAAGCAACCTGACATTATGAGAAGTTCCAACAGTTCATTCAGATTTCACGAGACTGACTCAGTTCTCCTGAGGCTGATAGAGGGCTCACTGCGACAACGTGTGTGTATAAAGGCAGGGTAGGGGGGACATGCATGTACATATCAGTGTGAAATAACAGAAGGGCTACATGTGATAGATCATGCTACAATAATTAAAATCAGAAAATCACACTTTTTATGCAACATTGTTGATTTTAGATTGGGAGTCAAGAGAACACTTAGGCCACCTGAAGTTCAAAGCAACTCCTTAACGATGATAATTATACTTAGATTCTTATTCCTCTTTCTACTAAAATAAATTAATATGCATTTGGGACAATGACAATGATCTTGTGCCTTTGAACCTGGAGGTGCTCTGGGAAGCAGTGTTAAGTCAGTCAGAGGCTTTTAACTATGTCATCCATTATTCATTTACCTGGGTCTACTTTTTCTTTTTGTTTCTTATCATCAAAAATGAGGAAATCTGACCACTTTATTAAAGTTTCAGAAGATTTAGTGAAAAGTATTGAAAGAATCTTCCAGTTCAGTGCTGGAATGATTAAGGAAGGTGGCAGAGAAAAACAGTAATCAACTCCTGGAGTCTAGAAATGGAAGAGCTGTCTCAGGAAGAAGAGTTGTCTCAGGAAGAAGAGTTGGGAGAAGGCCATGGAGCATGGAGAAGCTCAGACTCCTCCCAGCTTCTGCTTCAAACAAGGCAGCTCCACTGCTCCCTGTTTTATGCATTAAAATTTTGTTAAGAATTAATTTGTTAAATTCTGGTTCTGCAGACACATCCCCCCCAAATTTGTAAAATTCAAGAGTAATTCAGGCAAAATGACTTGGTTGTTATCACCTAGTCACTGCAAAGCAAGGATCCCAGCCCAAGCCATCTGAGTCAAGACACGTGCTCTTCCCCATCACCATCATCCAGACTTCCTACCTCTAATCTCACTGAATCATCACAACAACCAAGCAAAGCAAGTATGATTAGCCTTCTTTTATGGAGGCAAAAATTGAACTTCAGAACTTCATAGCTTGGAATACCTACATTTCCTGCCTACAAACCACATGTTTTTTGCACCATGTGGATACTCATGCATCATGCCTCAATGCAAAAGGCTGTGGATTTTTTTTTTTTTTTTAATATGTGAGTCACGGTACCTTACTTTGCTATCTTAATATAAATTGTCTTCTTTAGCTATCACCTTGTCTCTTCTGAAGTGTCCTTTGTTCTTTAGTTTTGAGTTCATTTCTTCTCTATTAAACTGAGTGTGTCTGTGGTGCCCTTCCAAAATGACCTCTGTCTGGCACAGAAAGCCATCCAATAGGCCATTTGTCACACCTCATCTCTTCTCTTTTATGAAGGGGACAAAGGCTGTCTTTGAGTCCCCTTTGGAAGTGTTTTCATGCTAATCCAAGAATTACTGTTCTGTTTGTTTTCTGGCCAGTGCAGTGTGAAGCCATTCATGGGGCCGCATGGAACTTGTCTAGTCACATTCCAGGCCATTCTTGGAACATTGTGGGGAAATGCATCATCGCTCTGCTGGTGGGAGACAAGTCTGTGTCCCTGCCTGAGGCTGGCAGCCAATGCGTCCGTGTCCTTGATCACACATGAAAACATCTCCTGCCATCTCTGCCAGGCAGCCCGCTGCACATGCACAAGGAGGGAGAAGAGCAGAATTAAACGTTCAAAAAGACCTGAGATCAGGAAAAACAACAGCCTCCTGAACGTGTATCTCTGTGGAAAGCAGGGAAAGAAAGTGAGCTGAGTACTTTAGTCAAAGACACACATGCTTTTCCCAAACAACCTGAGTGACTGTGGATTAACAGAAATAGATCCAGAATGGGAATCAGGAGAAATGAGTAACAGTTCTGATTCTGCCACTAAGTACCTGTATGACTTCGGACATATTTCTTTATTTTGTTTCATAGTATTCCTTATAAAATGGGGGTAAAATTTCAGACCCCATAAGACTCTGATAAGGATAAAAGAAAATACGGTCCACCAATGCAGCTGGTAGATAATAAAAACTAGACAAATACCCATTGCCATTGCTGCTGCCTCTGGGCCTCAGTTGCCTCACCTGTAAAATGAAGATAGTGGGATAAAACTATGTCTCCAATGCTTGCTGTTTATCAGGAACACCTAGGGAGCTTTGTACACTTGTAAAGTAGGGGCCTCACTAAACTCTTGAATGTTAGGACCCAAGGATGTATTTTTACTTTAATTTCCCAGATTAGTTAGATACAGTCTGCCCAGGGCTACCCACTGAAGATCACCAGTTCACCATTTAGTGATTTTTCAAAGACAAACTAGTTGATATAAGCTGAGATTGTCTATAATTTCACCGTTTTAGATCAGTATTTTGATTAAAATTAAAAAAACCTTATTTTCCAAAGTCAGCTATTAAAAGGTAAGTATCCTTGAGGGAGCAACATCCCAATGCACCACAGCTTACTTGTTGACCCTTTTCAACCACACTGATGGTTATAGAGTACTCATATTTTACAGTGGAACACAGGAGAAGCTGTGTATGTTTAAGGGTAGGATTTTCTAGAAAAATCTCATTATTTTTCAAATATGGTAACTGAGCCCCAGGGGGCTTATAAGTAGAATGATCATATAATTTTTATCCCAAACAAGATACTTCAAGAGTGAAAGGGGATTATTGATAGCTACATTAGACGTAAACCAGGGCATATGAGGACATATGCTTGCCATGGATAAAATGACTTGTCTACATCACAGAGAAAGTTAATATGCAAAGGAAAGACACCAGGAATGTCAAAGAGTGGACTAGAAGTTCAGCCTCCAGACCTCTCTTTCATCAACCCACGTCTCAGCCAATGTGATTCAAATTCACTTCACTTTGGTCCATGTTCACCTTTATATCTCAGAAACAACCTAACAGTATGTATCTTTCTCCTTTACTTCTCTGTCTCCAACTAGAATGCTGGCCCTCGTTGGAACTCAAACTCCATCACATCTGTGACACTCCATTACTTCAGTGAACTCACTAACATGTTGAAGATGCCTTTCCTTTGGACGAGCAAAGACCATCTGCTATGCAAGATCAACAGAGGCCCATGTAAATATCAGAGACTACACCAGGAACTTTAGAAACATCCCCAACTGAAGATTCATATTCTTGAGGTTGTTGCAAGACCCTGACAGTCTTATAGCAAACTGTCCGGAAACCCTGTATTTTCCCCCTCTGATGCTCACTGGGCTTTTTCAGTTAATCAGTGGCTCAGTCCTGTCCAATTCTTTGTGACCCCATGGACTGTAGCCTGCCAGGCTCCTCTGTCCATATGATTTTCCAGGCAAGAATACTGGAGTGGGTCACCATTGCCTACCCCAGGGGATCCTCCCAACCCAGGGATTAAACCCAAGCCTCCTGAATCTCCTGCATTGTCAAGTGGATTCTTTACAACTAGTACCACTTGGGAAGTCCAGTGCCATAACTAAAGCTAAGCTGCCAGTCTGTCAGTACTCATCAGGCATCAGGAAAAATGTCTCTTCCCAATATTAGGTTTACTAATACTGCTTGTCTGACAAAAGTTATTTCATTCTGGCTTTAATTCCAAGAGATGTGTTCTGCATTAGTAATCAGCCTCTTCTTATACCTGTGTTCTCACTCAGATATATTAACAAGTAGCAAACACCAAGCTTGGGATTAAAAAAATAAAATAAAATAACCTGGTTTCCAGTTCTCTTTCATGCTTGAAAGAAAATTTGTAAATTGTCAACTTGACTTAATTTTTCTTCTGGACTCACACCTATTTGCTGTAATAAGAATTTTCCCCCTGGGTTTCACTCATCTGCAGCATGTGGCAAGAAAAAGGGGATTAGGATTGTATTTGTCGACTTCTCGAAGCGGATTTTCTTTCAGCAAGTCTGCTATCAATTCTATCTGCCAAAATAGCATTTTAATGTGTTACCTGCCGGTCAAACATATTCTGTTAACTTCTGCCTCTGCTGTGTTTTCTGACATTGTTTACCACTAATTTTTCCCATTGTTACCAAGCTTATTATTTTAAATATAAATGTGGATTATGCTATTTTGATCATGTCTTTATTTCTGCAATACATTGGTTTAAAACAGAAAAGAGGAGGGTGCAGAGAGGGTAGAAAACAGGTTTTCTCTTGCTGGAAAGACTATTTTAATGAGTTTTATTCTGTAGTTGGAAAGATGCTCTTAACCTCCTTGGCCCAGTCGGATGTGATTTCTTGACACTGAGCATATTGCAAACGCATTTTAATCAGAGCTGTGTAAGGTGGACACCAAGAGGATTCCTCCAGTATTTAACAAAGCCGTCTATTTGCAACACAAAATAATGCTTTGTTTACCCTTCCTCTTTGTCCTGAGCGTGGTATTATTCCAGAGGCATTGCTTCTCTCTTGCAAACTGTCAGCGGCCAAGGGTAATTTTCAGCATGTTTAGGATCATAATTGGCAAAAATGTGTGCTCAGAAGTAAAGGTCAGACGTGACCCACTAAGAGCCATTCTCCGGTTTGCATGACACGACACCAAAGTGCTTCATGCGTTCTCCAAAGTTCACAAACCCTTCTCCGTATTCCAGGGACACAGGTTTCCTCCCTGCCAGACAATTAGCTGAAGCGGCAGCCAAGCCGCCTTGTCACTGGGCACTCAATGGTGCTCCTTTACTCCAAGCTCATTTCCTTGGAAGGTGAGAGCCATTATCGTAAAGAGGGATATTGTAAATTCTGTTCCTTCTGCTATGCCGTGGCTCTGAGCAGAGAAATTTGTGTTTTCTGCCAGGGAGAAGAATAACATTTATTTAATGGATGCTGAGCAAAAGGTATCCACATTTCATGCTTCAGGGCTTAAGCTGATTCTAGATCAGAAGGGAACTTTTCCAGGCTCCAAACTACACAACTGGGTAAGTGCTTAGTGCTAACAACCCTTATGTAGCATCCAGGCATGGTCTGAGGTCACCATCTCAGGGGTACCCCCACGCCTTCTCAGCTCCTGAATTTGTTCACAAATAATGTTTTATACCCCTCTCCCACCAGATTCCCCTAGAAACTTAAGCCTGCTTCTCACAGATGGCTCTGCTCCACAGAATCCCAGCTCTGCCCATTCAGCCTCTCAGACCCTTCAAGAGAATCGTTGACAGTGTTAGAGCTGTAATACATGAGTGTGTCCTCACTCAACAATGGAGGTAGCAGAAAAAATCATGAGGATAGAAAAAGTCTGGGATAAGGGAAAGAGGACAGATTTCAAGCTAGAAGGATTGATCCAGGTTCAAACAATCTCTGCACTCTAAAGAACTGAGTAAATCATAAATAGTTATATCTCATTGACAGTTTCCTCATCTTTAAAAAAGAATAATAAATCTTACCTTACAGTACACTTGCAGGGGCCAAGTGAAATCATATGTGAGATGTGAGGTCCATAGAGGACAAATGTTGGTCATGTCTCTGTTCTCTCAGGAGATTGCCATCTAGTCCAGTTCCAATACCAGCTTGTTAAGTATTTCCTGGCAAGTCATTCAAATTCTCTGTGAGTCCATCTTCAAATAAAGGAAAAGAAAAACCTTGATTCTGCCTTCCCTGCAGGATTATTATACAGATTAAATGAAATATTCATTACAACAGAAACTTACAATGCAAGTAAAAGTGTTACCAAGAAATAAGGTGTTAATATCATGCTGATGCTACTATTAATTTTTTTTAAATTTTGGAAACTGTGTCTTTTAGACTATTATCCACAATTAAGTAAGCCCATCTAAAATTACAAAGATATCTTTTAATCACATACAGATATAAGTCACAATGATGTGATAGTGGAAAAGTTGACATAATATTGTGTCTTGAGAATAGATTTGCTCTCAGAGCTGAGGCAGAAGATTTCTTGTGGGTTCGTCTATAAGTAAAATGAATAAGTACTTGGAAATTTAACTGCATTATAATTAGCCAAAAGCCTTGAATATAAACATGTGAAGCATGTCACAGATGCTCATTAAACATCAGATTTCAAGTGTTCATGGTATGCCAATCAGCCTTGACCATTCTCCTTACCACCATTGCTGGCCTCTGGAGGCCTTCTCTACCCTTTTCTCTTGTACACTCTGCTCCACTTGAGTTCCTAGGGTCTCCTGGAATTGAGAAAAGTAATAGCTAGATATTTCCAGTTGTACACTCAATTCTTACTACTGGTCTTCCTTGGGCATTAAGTTCTCAGTCTCCTAACTAAGGTTCTGCTCCATGCCTTTAGTTCTACTGAAGGTACTCCTTTCCCATTCATGCCTCTGTCTCACGGCTCAATCTCTCTATGGTGGGCCTCTTTTGTCTTCAGTCCGTGTAACTAGTTTCAGAGAGTGCTTCCAGCTACCAGGAGAGAATAAACCAGTCCTTGGGGAGTAGTCACAAATTCACAAATACTGCAGACTAATTAGTCCACCATAAGTCATGCACTTGCAATGGTTAAACAATAGTAACAAAGGGGAGGATCGTGACCGAAATTTGGGGAATACCAGGACATTATTAGCTGAGTACTCCCAAGATATCCACCACACATAGTAGGGTGGTCTCCAGTATTAGCCTCTACCCTTCTACTAGCCCCTTTAGGCGATATCCTCCACTGAGCCCTCCACAGGCTATAAGACATCATCAGGCCATGCCAGCAGCTTTGTGGGCCATAGAATAAGATTGCCTGCAGTGTCGGCCTCTTGGTTCACTCCAGTATCTGCCAACACTGGGTAATGCTGCTATTTCGCTCTGTCTCCCTGTCTCCACTAGAAGGCATCGCCCCTGTGTTGAGCGTCTCCACATCCATCAGGCAGCAAGCAGCTTCAACTGGGTTCCATCACTCCTGCTGCAGTGCCCACCTTTGTTGTGCATTGTGGAAGGTCTAAAAAAATACTGCCAGTAAGACACTGCTGTTGCTCAGAGGTCATTGTCTCCTCAGCTGCCCTTCCATGGCCTGTTGTTTCCACCGAGTACCTCTGCTGGTACACAGACTATTTAAAGAGCCACTGTACTTGAGGGTGACACGGAGAACAAAACTATTAATAGAAAGGGAAAGAATGCTTCCAGACTATTACTCCATTCTTGTGTCAAAGTCTTTTAGTGGTATATTAAATCCAGATTCCTCATTGCCTTCTGTGTTACAGATTTAGGAGGAACTCTTTTTTTCTGTCATTTATTTGTGACCCTCAGCATCACTCTAAACTCAAGGCTTTGTTAGTGGGTCAAGACCATCATGCCTGGTTCCTTCCTTCTTCTTTTTCTTTTTTATCTTATTTGAAGTATAGTTGGTTCACAATGTTGTGTTAATTTCTGCCATGCAGAAAAATAATTCAGTTATGTACATATATGTTCTTCTTCATATTCTTTTTTTTATGGTTTGTCACAGGATATTGAATAGTTAGTTCCCTGTGCTATACAGTAGGGCCTTGCTGTTTATCCATACTATGTATAATAGTTTGCATCAGCTAATACCAAAGTCCCAATACTTCCCTCCCTCACCTCCCTTTAACATGAGTTTTTTAAAGATGAGTTCCTTCTTTAACATGAGTTGTTTTTTTTATTCCCCCCCCCCCCCCATAAGACCACTCAGCTTTCATGAAATTCTTTCTGGCGAGGCCTGAAATCCCATTTTTTTCCTGGGCATAGACATGTAGAAATCTCATCTTGAACTGGGATCCTGCCACAATCAGACTTTAAAAGACTTAATTGTAGACTAGTTGTGAACTAGTTTAATTTAAAAGGATTTTCCTCACTATAAGTTTGTCAGAATCACCAGCCCTAATGAATCTCATTATCCAGTCAACTAGGGTTTTGCTTTTATGAAGAGTACTGTCCTACAAAGGGGAAATTGTCCCCAAACAACTTTGTTTTCTTTGTATTAAGATGTTTTTTGTGTTTTTTTTTTTTTTTTTTTTGTATTGAAATTGTATTAAAACAGATCTGTCAGACATTGGAGTAGTTTGAAACTGGTTATGAAAAGCTTGTTCACTGACTGTTTCCAAGGCAAAGGAAGATGTTGGCAGTTGAACAAGGCTGGGGCAAAGAAGAAAGAAGAGACTGGTTTAAGCTGGAGCCATAATAAAATACTGTAAAATGTTTTTGAGGGTGTTGTCCTGAGCGCCTTCTCCCTGAGTCCCTTGGAAGAACTGACAACTACCTGGCCTTTAAGAAATGAAATTGACATTTGCAGGCTTAGGTTCAACAGAAACTGAGAAGGGAGGGGTAAGGAATGCTGCAGGCAAAGCCAGAGTCCAATTCCCTGGATCCAGGACAGCAGGCCCATAACTCTGCTGTGAGTGATGGGTCAATATCCAATAACTCCAAATCAAAAGCTGAAGTCTTCTTGAGTCAGCAGAGCTGAAGCCTCCTTCAGGGGATAAGAATACAGCAGCAGCCCTTCTGACAGAGCTGGAGTTGCCAGTAGCCTTTCATCTAAGGAAACCACAGGCAAAGCAAACTTGGCATATAACTTTTCCTTCATTAATTAGTACCCTTAAGTTTAAAGGGGGAAAAATAATAATACTCTTGGGAGAGCAGCTAGAGCTCAAACTCAACTCATTTGGATTCAGTACACAGAAACTCTGGGGAAGGGACGATGGGATAGAAAACAGAGCACAGGCTGGAGCACAAGAGATTATTTTCAGGTCAACTGAACAGTGGCTCTCAGAAGCCCTCCATTGTTTGAATTGTGTTTCATGATATTGATTACAAATCATCCTTAGTAGTTCTTCATCCTTTTGGTCAAGCTCTGCCTGTCCTATTGGAAATGAGATGTGATGTGTTTTAAAGTTGTGCTAGATGTGTTCTTTTCTGAGAAGGCATGAGCCTGTTGAGGGGACATAGATTTAAAATGTATTTTTAGTAGGTCATTGTCTAGAAAAAGGAAAATTAGCTAAATATTTTTATTTCCATTGATTAGAAGTTAAAAAAAATAGTGACTCAGAAAAAAAATACAAAACATATGTAATGTTTATTACTTATGCAATATTAAAGACATAAACAAATTCTTTTTTTTAAATGAGCTGAGGATACACACATCAATTTCTGCAGTGATTCCACATCATGAGGACAGAACTGAAAATGGTGGGCAAAGAAAACAGTAAGTTTTAACATAGGATTCTAGTTTTTCTTTTTCAAAAAATAATTAAAGTTCATAATTTATTTGTATAATTACTTCAAGAGAAAAATAAATCAGTGTAGCCCTTTGTATTTCTGTTAAGTTCCCAAAATTAAGATACAGACTTGGCATCAGGTGGTTATTATTGCTAAGGATGACATTTTAAGAACTGTTATTACACAAAGAATACTGGACTCCTGACTTTCAGATCATTATTTAAATTCTTCCTAAGTTTTATTGTATACACAGATGTAAGACTTTGTTCCCTGAGTCAGCCAGAGAAGCAGCAGAAGTCAGGCTTTTCGGAGTAAATCTTTACCACTTCATCCTGTCCACCTCGGCCAAGAAGCCCATGGGCTTATCCATTCACAGAAATTTATCTCCTTTTATTTTTATATTTTTTGTTTACCTTTACTGAACATGTAGTATATTTTTAAACAGTAACAAAATATTTTTGAATGTTCTAAAACTTCAAAAACAAAAACAATTTAAAATTGTATTTTACTCTCCAGTTAAACAAGTAATTTTGCATCTATTATATTATCTAATTATCATAATACAGTTTGAAAAGTGTGAGGATTGGCATTATTTTATATCATTTTGCAAATGAGGAAACTGAGATTAACTTCTTTAAAGCATACCAGTAGTATCAGTAGTAGAAGTTCAGGAGTTATAAGAGTTCAACCAAAACTAGATTGCCAGGAGAAATATCAATAACCTCAGATATGCAGATGATACCACCCTTATGGCGGAAAGTGAAGAGGAACTAAAAAGCCTCTTGATGAAAGTGAAAGTGGAGAGTGAAAAAGTTGGCTTAAAGCTCAACATTCAGAAAACGAAGATCATGGCATCAGGTCCCATCACTTCATGGGAAATAGATGGGGAAACAGAGGAAACAGTGTCAGACTTTATTTTTGGGGGCTCCAGAATCACTGCAGATGGTGACTGCAGCCATGAAATGAAAAGATGCTTACTCCTTGGAAGGAAAGTTATGACCAAACTAGATAGCATGTTCAAAAGCAGAGACATTATTTCACCAACTAAGGTCCATCTAGTCAAGGCTATGGTTTTTCCTGTGGTCATGTATGGATGTGAGAGTTGGACTGTGAAGAAGGCTGAGCGCCGAAGAAGTGATGCTTTTGAACTGTGGTGTTGGAGAAGACTCTTGAGAGTCCCTTGGACTGCAAGGAGATCCAACCAGTCCATTCTGAAGGAGATCAGCCCTGTGTGTTCTTTGGAAGGAATGATGCTAAAGCTGAAACTCCGGTACTCTGGCCACCCCATGCAAAGAGTTGACTCATTGGAAAAGACTCTGAAGCTGGGAGGGATTGAGGGCAGGAGGAGAAGGGGATGACAGAGGATGAGGTGGCTGGATGGCATCACTGACTCAATGGACGTGAGTCTGAGTGAACTCCGGGAGTTGGTGATGGACAGGGAGGCCTGGCGTGCTGCAATTCATGGGGTCGCAAAGAGTCGGACACGACTAAGTGACTGAACTGAACTGAACTGAACCATAACTAGAGTTCAAGTCTCACTTCACATCCATTTATTAATCCAGTAAAAATTTATTAAGGCTCCTAGTATGTAGACTTTCTTCTAAAATTCTTTTTAGTTGCTCTGGTAATTACTTTTCCCTTTTTGTTTTGTCATTATAAGATACCATTACAGACTGTATTATCAATTATTGTTTCATTTCACATGCCTTGTTCATCACCTCATCTATCTGATAGATTATAATGTCCTTGGGTAGTTCCGTAGTTCCATGATATAAACTTTTTTTCACATCCCACAAGGCATGGCACAATTCTAGATATATGGCAAGAACCACTGTTTGCTGCTTAGCCAATTTGCTGGTTATTACGCAATAGGTATGAAGGCTTAGATGTTAATAATTAACCTATAGAGCTCTAATTATAAGGAGATAGAACAACACCACATATGTATCATTTGTCCCAGATACGTGGGGAAGATGATAAAACCCAAGAGCTGGCAGAAATCTCAGGGAACATTCTCAGTGCCTGTGCTATTCTAGGAACTAATCTAAGGTTCTGTTTCATTTCTGTTTAGAGCTTGTTACATAATACTGAGAATATAACAAGACCTTTTGGTTAGGAAAAAAAAGTTAAAGAACACTTAATTGTCATCTCTCAACTGATTTTTACTGAAGTTCTATTACATGCACAATATTGTGGATATTATGAATAAACAAAATGGAACACAAAGACTTCTTCATTTTCCTTAATGTGAATTGCACTTTAAGTGTGATAGCACTTTGTTTGCTATCTCATTTCAAACTTTATAGTCCACCATGGCAGTTATACCGGCTTCCCAAGTGGCGCTAGTGGTAAAGAACCTGCCTACTAATACAGGAGAGGTAAGATATGCAGGTTCAATCCCTGGATCCAAAAGATCCCTTGGAGAAGAACATGGCAACCCACTCCAGTGTTCTTGCCTGGAGAATCACATGGACAGAGGAGCCTAGCAGGCTACAGTCCATAGGGTCACACAGTTGGACATGACTGAAGTGACAGCATGCACACACATGGCAGTTATATGCTAGAGCTCTGAGTCAGTATAAATTTAAATCCTGACTCTACTACTTTCCAGCTGTGTGACCTCAAGCAATTTGTTTAATCTCTCAGTTCAGTTCAGTTCAGTAGCTCAGTTCCATCCGACTCTTTGCAACCCCATGAATTGCAGCACGCCAGGCCTCCCTGTCCATCACCAATTCCCAGAGTTCACTCAAACTCACGTCCATTGAGTCAGTGATGCCATCCAGCCATCTCATCCTCTGTCGTCCCACTTTTCTCCTGCCCCCAATCCCTCCCAGCATCAGAGTCTTTTCCAATGAGTCAACACTTCACATGAGGTGGCCAGAGTACTGGAGTTTCAGCTTTAGCATCATTCCTTCCAAAGAACACACAGGGCTGATCTCCTTCAGAATGGACTGGTTGGATCTCCTTGCAGTCCAAGGGACTCTCAAGAGTCTTCTCCAACACCACAGCTCAAAAGCATCAATTTTTGGTGCTCAGCTTTCTTCACAGTCCAACTCTCACATCCATACATGACCACAAGAAAAACCATAGCCTTGACTAGACGGACCTTTGTTGACAACGTAATGTCTCTGTTTTGAATATGCATTCTAGGTTGGTCATAACTTTTCTTCCAAGGAGTAAGTGTCTTTTCATTTCATGGCTGCAGTCACCATCTGCAGTGATTTTGGAGCCCCCAAAAATAAAGTCTGATACTGTTTCCACTCTTTCCCCATCTATTTCCCATGAAGTGATGGACCGGATGCCATGATCTTTGTTTTCTGAATGTTGAGCTTTAAGCCAACTTTTTCACTCTCCACTTTCACTTTCATCAAGAGGCTTTTTAGCTCCTCTTCACTTTCTGCCATAAAGGTGGTATCATCTGCATATCTGAGGTTATTGATATTTCTCCCAGCAGTCTTGATTCCAGCCCAGCATTTCTCATGATGTACTCTGCATATAAGTTAAATAAACAGGGTGACAATATACAGCATTGATATACTCCTTTTCCTATTTGGAACCAGTCTATTGTTCCATGTCCAGTTCCAACTGTTGCTTCCTGACCTGCATATAGGTTTCTCAAGAGGCAGTCAGGTGTTCTGGTATTTCCATCTCTTTCAAAATTTTCCACAGTTTATTGTGAGCCACACAAGGCTTTGGTATAGTCAATAAGGCATAAATAGATGTTTTTCTGGAACTCTCTTGCTTTTTTGATGATCCAGCGGATGTTGGCAATTTAATCTCTGGTTCCTCTGCCTCTTCTAAAACCAGCTTGAACATCTGGAAGTTCACGGTTCATGTATTGCTGAAGCCTGGCTTGGAGAATTTTGAGCATTACTTTACTAGCATGTGAGATGAATGCAATTGTGTGGTAGTTTGAGCATTCTTTAGCATTGCCTTTCTTTGGGATTGGAATGAAAACTGACCTTTTCCAGTCCTATGGCCACTGCTGAGTTTTCCAAATTGGCTGGCATACTGAGTGCAGCACTTTCACAGCATCATCTTTCAGGATTTGAAATAGCTTCACTGGAATTCCATCAGCTCCACTAGCTTTGTTCACAGTGATGCTTTCTAAGGCCCACTTGACTTCACATTCCAGGATGTCTGGCTCTAGATGAGTGATCACACCATCGTGATTATCTTAGTCATGAAGATCTTTTTTGTACAGTTCTTCAGTGTATTCTTGCCACAGGCCTCAATTTCCTCATTTTTAGACAGTGATAATAGGGCTCTTGGGAAGGTGAAAAGAGATAATTCATGTAAACCATTTAGAACAGTGTCTGGCACAGAGTAAGCCCTCAGTGAATGCTAGCTATTCCTATTATTTACAACCAAACTGCGAGGTAGGTTATACGCATATTATTTATACATTACAGAGAAAACTGAAGCTGAGAGAAATTATGTTAGTTGCAAAGGATGACTTCAGGCATTCTCACTCCAGTCCCAGTGCTAACTCCATTTCCCAGTGGGTGAGGAAAAGGATGAATGTGCAGGACAATTGCTTTAATCAATATCTGATCTGCAACTTACCAACAGGTGAACACATACTTGGTATGATGGAGCTTTTTCCAATTAAACTTTTTTTTTTTTATCTATGTCAGTTCTCTGTATTTTAATCCATGCAAAGACTTAACTGTTGGATTTTTTTGACACCACACTGTGTCTTCAGATTGAACTAAAGTATACGAATCATATATTCAACGGATGGTTATTCAAGGGCTGATGTGCCCAGAGAAATTATGAACAAGGCAAATTTTACCTCCAGTTATACTATACCTACACCTAGTTCTTAAACTTCAGTCAGCATCAAAATCACACAAATTGCTGGTCCCATTTCATAGTTTCTGATTCAATAAGGCCTAAGATGAAGTTCTAGAATTTGTATTTCTACTGGGGCCACAGGACTGCCCTATATCAGTATTCCCTAAAACAGTCTCCAAATAATCTATACCCAATCAAATTAGGTGATTAGCAAAATTTAGCTTCCTAAGTCCCACACCAGACTTGCTGGATATGATTCTCTTTGGATGGGTCCTAGGGATCTACATTGTCACAAGTTTCCTAGGTGAACTTTAAGCCTGTAAAAATCTGAGAACCATTCATTTAAATTCTAAGATTTTCCATGACCTAAGTATTATTGTATGCCCAGGACCTAATAGAGTATTTGGTTTATAGTACCTACTAAAATAATATAAAAATGATTTATTTAAATAACCCCCTTTTGTGTATCCTGTTCCACATCCTCCTTCCCCAAATAACAGCTCTATTCTCTGAATTTCCACCTTATTGCCACACCTACTCACTCAATATTTACAGTTGATTGCCTTAAAATGGATTTTTTAAATTGTCATTTTAATTACTTCTTCAAATTGTTATTAAACCTTATACAAACTCCCTCTTATAAATGGGATTATAGTCTTCCTAAGAGAGTGACCACGTCCCTTGCCTTCCTTCTGCCATCCACAGAACCTCAATCCCAGTCAATACACTGTCATTCACCCCAAAATAAAATAAAATAATCAGCTTGTTTTTAATTTTGTTTCATTGAATAAAAAACCTGTTTTTAATTTTTCAGTAGTTTAATTCAGCACCTACGACCAGATATTTAGCAAAATACTAGGCTCTCAATTAACATATATAAAAATAATCAGAGTACATAGTTAGCAAATATTAATCTTCTTTCATTTTTTATTTTATTTTACTTTTTTGTCTCCCCATCACAACACACACACTTCTAGGAAGCTAGAAGTATTCACTAGAAGCTGAAAAGGAACAAAACTCTGATAACAAGGTGATTTTTCAGGAAAGTCCAGGGAGCTTATCTCAATAAGTATCTATGCAATTCTCATCCCCACCTCACCCCAGAGAAAGAAGCCACTCTCTTTGCCCCTTCTATCTGATGACAGACACTTTCATATTCCCCACATTCAATCCAAGTTTTATCATATTACACTACATTGTTTTTTCATTTTGTGGCAGGGAAATGCTATAATCAGTTTTATGGAAGGCTCACCCAGAATCAAGTAGCTGTAGGCAAGACTGTCTGGCAGCACAACTTAGACATTTACAGATGCGGATCTAGCTATGCAGGAGAAAAAAGTGATTTAAAGAGACATTGTTAGGTTTGAGAAGCCTAAACATTTCATCTTTAGTTTGGTAATTAGTAACTTGAAAAGTACCTGATTAGAAATATGTTCATGGATGTTTAAAAAATATAAAGAATTTTTTACTCACAGAATGATTCCCCAAATGATAAAGCCAGGAAAGCTGAAGGGCAAATAATAACTATCTCCACATAAATATAAGTTTTTTTGTTGGGAGAGGCCTTAAAGATCAGCAATCCAACATGCTTATATGAGGAAATGGAGGCAAATTTTTATTACACTGATTAAGTAAAATGTTAATGGCAGGGACTCTCAGAAACCTTAAAGAAACAGTGTGCAACTGAGGGAACTTGGGTAAAACCATGATCCAAGGTCACATAGCTTCCTGCCAGTCTCACAGCCACATCTCCTACTCCCCACTACCAGTATAGTAAGAAAGAAGTTTCAACCAATACAGAAAAAAGGAAGTCTACCTTCATAAAGGGTTCAGTTAGATTAAAAAACCATTTCCCATGGTAGATTTGGCTACAGGGAACCTCTCTTTCCGCATCTTCTTATTTTTCTTTAGAAGTCAGGAATGATGGCAATGCCACATTTGTACTTGGGCAGATGCCTGTGGTGTGGAATTTATAAGAACTAAAAACACATTTGTGCCTTGAAACCTCCTTGTCATTTCCCTACCATGATGTCTAACGTTTCACTATCAGAAAACTGTTCCAAAACCACTAAAATTAAAGGCATTTTGTCTTCAGAAAACTCCAGTATAATGCTGCTAGTTCTAGAGAGGCTAACACATGAATCAAATAGTAGTCATTAGTGCACTCACAAAGCAGGACCCTGAAGAAATGGGACATATAATCCATACTGGGAAGAATAGTCTGAAGCCATGAGTGCTTCAGAGGGAGCAAACACACACGTGATATAAAACTAGCTCCTAACAAAGCTAGATTACACCTTAACGAGAGCCAGTAGCTGAGTTACTGAGGGAAAGAAATGAATAAAGATAGAAAACCAAAAGCAAGCCACCTTACTTCATAATTTGAGCTCTGGACAACTTTGGATGATTTCCATGCAAAGCATAGACTAACACAAGCTTAACGACTCATTGTGAAAGTCACTCAGTTGTGTCTGACTCTCTGAGAACCCGTGGACTATATAGTCCATGGAATTCTCCAGGCCAGAATACTGGAATGGGTAGTTGTTTCCCTCTCAAGGGGATCTTTCCAACCCAGGGATCAAAACCACGTTTCTTGCACTGCAGACAGATTCTTTGCCAGCTGAGCCACCGTTAAGCAAGTATTGATTTCATACTTCCTTTGTGTTACATTCTGTGAAGGAATACAGACAGGAATTTAAGGTGTTTCTTTTCTCAAACAAATAAAAAGACAAGATTGACAGAAACCAAATGCAAAAGAAATGCAGTGGCTACATTAGAATTATGGCCAATCATCCCTGTCTGACTTACTTCACTCAGCATGACACTCTCTAGGTCCATCCATCTTGCTTCAAATGGCATTATTTCATTCTTTTTAATGGCCAAGTAATATTCTATTGTATACATGTACCACATCTTCTTTACCCATTACTCTGCTGATGGACATTTAGATTACTTCCACATCTTGGTTCTTGTAAACAGCACTGCAATGAACATCAGGGTGCATGTATCATTTTTGGAACATGTTTTTCTCTGTATATATGCCCAGGAGAGGGATTTCTGGGGCATATGGTAGCTCTATTTTTATTATTTTAAGGATCCTCCATACTGTTCTCCATAGTGTCTATACCAATGTACAGTCCCACTGTGTAGGAAGTTTCCCTTCTCTCCATGCCCTCTCCAGCATTTGTTGCTTATGGATTTTTTGATGATAGTCATTTCTGACCCATGTGAGGTGACATCTCATTGTAGTTTTGATTTGCATTTCTCTAGTAACTAGCAATGTTGAACATCTTTTCATGAGCCTGTTGGCCATTTGAATGTCTTCTTCGGTGAAAGAAACTTAGAAAGACTTAGAAAATGAACTTATGGTTGCCATGTGGGAGGAATAGTTAGGGAGTTTGGGAAGGTCTCTCCAAGCCAGACTACAGCAATACATGAACCGTGAACTTCCTGATGTTCAAGCTGGTTTTAGAAAAGGCAGAGGAACCAGAGATCAAATTGCCAACATCCACTGGATCATGGAAAAAGCAAGAGAGTTTCAGAAAAACATCTATTTCTGCTTTATTGACTATGCCAAAGCCTTTGACTGTGTGGATCACAATAAACTGTGGAAAATTCTGAAAGAGATGGGAATAGCAGACCACCTAACCTGCCTCTTGAGAAATCTGTATGCAGGTCAGGAAGCAACAGTTAGAACTGGACATGGAAAAACAGACTGGTTCCAAATAGGAAAAGGAGTACGTCAAGGCTGTATATTGTCACCCTGCTTATTTAACTTCTATGCAGAGTACATCATAAGAAACGCTGGACTGGAAGAAACACAAGCTGGAATCAAGATTGCTGGGAGAAATATCAATAACCTCAGGTATGCAGATGATACCACCCTTATGGCGGAAAGTGAAGAGGAGCTAAAAAACCTCTTGATGAAAGTGAAAGAGGAGAGTGAAAAAGTTGGCTTAAAGCTCAACATTCAGAAAACGAAGATATGGCATCTGGTCCCATCACTTCATGGGAAATAGATGGGGAAACAGTAGAAACAGTGTCAGACTTTATTTTGGGGGGCTCTAAAATCACTGCAGATGGTGACTGCAGCCATGAAATTAAAAGACGCTTACTCCTTGGAAGAAAAGTTATGACCAACCTAGATAGTATATTCAAAAGCAGAGACATTACTTTACTGACTAAGGTCCGCCTAGTCAAGGCTATGGTTTTTCCTGTGGTCATGTATGGATGTGAGAGTTGGACTGTGAAGAAGGCTGAGCACCAAAGAATTGATGCTTTTGAACTGTGGTGTTGGAGAAGACTCTTGAGAGTCCCTTGGACTGCAAGGAGATCCAACCAGTCCATTCTAAAGGAGATCAGCCCTGGGATTTCTTTGGAAGGAATGATGCTGAAGCTGAAACTCCAGTACTTTGGCCACCTCATGTGAAGAGTTGACTCATTGGAAAAGACTCTGATGCTCGGAGAGATTGGGGGCAGGAGGAGAAAGGGACAACCCAGGATGAGATGGCTGGATGACATCACTGACTCAATGGACGTGAGTCTGAGTGAACTCCAGGAGATGGTGATGGACAGGGAGGCCTGGCGTGCTGTGATTCATGGGGTCACAAAGAGTCAGACATGACTGAGTGACTGAACTGAACTGAACTTGAGAAGGTCATGTACACACTGCTATATTCAAAATGGGCAACCAACAAAGACAATGTTATGAGCCAGCCTGGATGGGAGGGGAGTTTGAAGGAAAATGGATACACGTATGTATATGGCTGAGTCCCTTCACTGTTCACCTGAAACTACCACAACATTGTAATTATGGTATACAACACTATACCCCAACACAAAATTAAAAGTTAAAAGGTGAAAAGAGAGAGAGAGAGATGGCCAACCAGATGTGGACAGAGAACATTGCCATTTCAGTAAACAACAAATATTGTTGCCATCAAGCCATAGGCCACTGCAGCTGCCCTTGATTGTGTGCCCTGTGGGGAATTCAGGATGGCGGAAAACAGGATACTGGTCCCAGATATTTAAAGTGTATCTCAAAGAAATTATTTCTACAAGCCCAGACCCTTGCATCTTCCCATACATAGATAAGCACTAAAATCATCAACTTAGATGATAATGTTCAACTACATGCTTATTTTTCAGCAAAAACTCCTACATAACTTGACTCCTCCCTTACCTCTTTGGAACAATTTCTTACAGTAATCTGAGACTTTGTCTCCCAGACTATAGTCCTTAGTGAGGACCCCAAATAAAACATAACACTCAACATTTAGTTTGAGAGTTACGTGTTTTTGTTTTTGTTTTTCATCTTTCCGTCAAGACAACATCCATTGAATCATAGTATGACCAAGGCTGTGAGTTAGGTATTTGTGAGTTCTTGCTGCTCTCCTAGCCTAATAGTGAAGATGGCATTGGTACACAAATAGCCCTAGTAGGCTAAGAGGTGAGGTTCACGCAGGAGATACAAGCAAAACGTAAGCCATAAGTGTGTGTGTTTGGGGAAGGAGGGAGGATGTTATTTCTACTGCAGAAAATTTTCATTACAGATAAGTCACTAAACCTGAACCTAAATGAAAGGGAGACCTCAGAAGTTGAGGATCAAGGATAGAGTCTAAAAGAAGGCCATGGAAGCAAGTATCCAATGTATGTCTTCAAGACTGTGAGTAGTCTTTATTGATTGGGATGAAGAAAACAAGTGAAAATTTCAATGGGTCTTAAATGTGCATGGAGACATTGTCCTTTTTCCAGTTTTTAGGCATCAAAGAAACTTTGAAGGGTCCTTAAAGCCTAAGCAGATTTCTCTAAAGTAGTAGAGTGAATTAGACTCAACTTCAAGGCTTGGTTTCCTCATTAATGTGTGAGTAACTTGGACAAATCATGTAACTTCCTTTAGGTTGCTTCTTCATTTGTAAAATAAAGAAATTCTTATTACTGGCTTTGTAGAGTTATGAGAACCAAATAAGTAAGATTAAAAAAAAAAATCCTGGACAGTTATACAATTCATTATCACTGTTATTATGGCCGTGTTCCCAGAATGCCTGGTAGAAGCCATCTAGCAGCAGGGCAGGTCACAGAATTAAATTAGTCTGTCCTGAAAAGACCTCATATTCTGGGAAAGTAAATATCTATCCAGAGTTAGAAATCTAGAGCTAGTAGATCTGTGAGGTATATCTGGCTTCTGGTTAGTCACGCTCACGCTGGATACTTCTCAAGAAGTACAAAAGTTAGAGCTAGTGTGACATACGGGTAGGAGATCACCTTGACCTTCTAGAAGTGTTTAGTTAGAGAAAGTGCTTTCAGAAAGAACAACCAAGAGAAATATTTTTCTCTACTTCTGATTGGTTAGAACTCCTTTGTATGTCATAATGCTAATACGATTAAGATTTTCAATAGAACCAGTACATTCTCTAATAATAGCATAATTACAATGCACAATGTATTATATTTCCCTTTACTCATGCTTCAGAGACTTAAAATGCAGCTCCAAAGAGTCTTAGAGAATCTTAAGGTTGGTTGATGACCATTTCTTGGTGATGACATAGATTGACTTCTAATAACTGTGGAGACTTTTAGCTTATTATAAGGATATTCCAAAGGATCTAGCTAACAATACGCTCTCTTTTGATGTAAATGTCTCCTGTTGCCTTAATGAGCCTTATTCCAACTCTTCCTCCCTAAAAGAGGACATGGCATCCCACTCCAGTATTCTTGCCAGGAAAATCCCATGGACAGAGGACCCTAGTGGGCTACAGTCCATAGGGTCACACAGACATGACTGAGCAACTAAGCGTGAACATGAGCAACTCTTCCTAATGGGTACCATTATCTGCAGGCTTCCCATATATTTTTAGAACCAATGAAGGGCTTTGTGGGGAGTCTGAATGGGTCCCACATTCAGAAAAAACCCACACATAATTAATGCTGTTATTGTTAGTAGTCCCGGAGAAGGAAATGGCAACCCATTCTAGTATTTTTCCCTGGAGAATCGCATGGACAGAGTAGCCTGACAGGCTGCAGGGGTCACAGAGTCAGACACAACTGAGCAACTCACACACATATTCTTAGTAGTTGTAAAACCCTTTCTTTGAACTTGTGTTTTATAAACAAATCTGATGAAACAATACAGCATAAGTGTGAGCAGAGGCATATACAAAGGAAAAGAAAAACTTTCACAATTTAGCACCTTTCAATGGTTTGTTTTGTCTTGAGGTGGCCAATGGCTATATTTGGGGAATAGCTCTTTCAGAACAGGATGCAAGACAACCAGGCTGACCTGCAGTTGTTGCTTCCTCATCTCTTGCTGGCCCTGGTTCTTAAGGCCCTGGTTCTGCCTCCAGACTCTCCCACTGGACCCATGATTTAAAAAATTGCCACTCTTTGTAACCCAGACTGCATCTTCTCTGGACCACAAAGCTATACTACATTTTCAGAAATATATCAAGGTAGTGACGTATATTAGCTTTGTATCGGGTTTTTGAACTATAAGAATGGTGTTAATTTTCTATTGTAATCTGTGATGAAGAAATATTCCCTATCAAAGTCATTCCAGCCATGTTTCCCAAAGTAATTCTTGAAATGAAAAGCCAAAGAAATATTAAGCCACTTACTCAGAAATTCAAAGTAAAAACAGTGAATTAAGATTAAAATTCTGAAATTGTAAATTGGCTTCTCTTTTGGCTACTGCTACTCTAATTCTTTTCATGGGACTAAATTTGGATTTCTCTTTCATTTTTGTACTTCAGTATATTCTGATTTGTTTTAAGTGGGTGCAGGGCACACAGATATATGTCAACAAATGCATTTGTTAAATTCACAGTCTATAGATATTGAAGCTCTATTTAGAAGCAAGTCAGATAATATATAAAAGCTGTAGGAAAAAGTTTCTTTGCATAACATAAGAGCCAATGCATCAAGTTATGGTTTGTTAATGGCATTCAATTAACACAACTATTGTTAGTTGATTAAAAATTAACTGGGGACAATCATTTAACATTTAGCACTTACAAATGTTCCCTGATTTATTAAAATTGTGGGAACTAAAGAATCAGGGGAGAAACTAGAAATATTTAGTTAGATTTTTTAATGAAACTTTTAGGCACATTGTGAAATATTTCTTCCTAGTAAATATACATTTGTAAATCAATCTTCACGTTTTAACAACTTGAGAAGAATTTGCAGGCCTCCTGTTCTAAAGGCACTTGAGAAATAAATATCTGCCAGGGAGAGAAATCCCATCAGTTTTCTTGCTGTTTCTATACAGATGGTAGACCATACTGTGAAATTTGCTGTTCTTCGATTGCTCCATTCTGCACACGCCCCAAGGAACCTCAGGATTGTAGAAACTAGAGATGTAATAGACTAAATAGGTCACCTATTCCAATAGAAATTTTACCAGATTTATAGAAGACTCTTTTGAATTTACAATACAACTTATTTCCAAGCGGGTCCAAATGCTAAGCAGAAAATAGGCTTTTTTTCTGGCCACCCTGCATCCTTTATTATGTTCCACTGTTAATCACGTTTTTCTCTTGTGAAGACAATATACTATCAGAATGTGCATATGGAATTGCTTTTCCAACAAAAGAATTAAAGTGATCTCTACCCAGGCTCTCATCTGCACCCCCACCCCATACTCCCACCCATTGACTATATTCACTAGACAGTTGTCTGAGGTCTCAGGAGTATTCCATGGCCCTGGAAAAACAAATGTACTGGTAAATAGCCTCTATGTGCATAATATTCAACAGTTTGGTTTCTTTAAAATATACCCTAACCAAATTCTGGAAATAAAAGCAAAAATAAACAAATGGGATCTAATTAAAATTAAAAGCTTCTGCACAACAAAGGAAAATATAAGCAAGGTGAAAAGACAACCTTCTGAATGGGAGAAAATAATAGCAAATGAAGCAACTGACAAACAACTAATCTCAAAAATATACAAGCAACTTATGCAGCTCAATTCCAGAAAAATAAATGACCCAATCAAAAAATGGGCCAAAGAACTAAATAGACACTTCTCCAAAGAAGACATATGGATGGCTAACAAACACATGAAAAGATGCTCAACATCACTTGTTATTAGAGAAATGCAAATCAAAACCACAATGAGGTACCACTTCACATCAGTCAGAATGGCTGCAATCCAAAAATCTGCAAGCAATAAATGCTGGAGAGGGTGTGGAGAAAAGGGAACCATCCTACACTGTTGGTGGGAATACAAACTAGTACAGCCACTATGGAGAACAGTGTGGAGAGTCCTTAAAAAATTGCAAATAGAACTACCTTATGACCCAGCAATCCCACTGCTGGGCATACACACCGAGGAAATGAGAATTGAAAGAGACACATGTACCCCAATGTTCATTGCAGCACTGTTTATAATAGCCAGGACATGGAAACAACCTAGATGTCCATCAGCAGATGAATGGATAAGAAAGCTGTGGTACATACACACAATGGAGTATCACTCAGTCATTAAAAAGAATACATGTGAATCAGTTCTGATGAGATGGATGAAACTGGAGCCGATTATACAGAGTGAAGTAAGCCAGAAAGAAAAACACCAATACAGTATACTAACACATATATATGGCATTTAGAAAGATGGCAATGATGACCCCGTATGCAAGACAGCAAAAAAGACACAGATGTGTATAGCGGACTTTTGGACTCAGAGGGAGAGGGAGAGGGTGGATGATTTGGGAAAATGGCATTGAAACATGTATACTATCATGTAAGAATCAAATCGCCAGTCTATGTCCGATGCAGGATACAGCATGCTTGGGGCTGGTGCACGGGGATGACCCAGAGAGATGTTATGGGGAGGGAGGTGGGAGGGGGGTTCACGTTTGGGAATGCATGTACACCCGTGGTGGATTCATGTCAATGTATGGCAAAACCAATACAGTATTGTAAAGTAAAATAAAGTAAAAATAAAAATTTAATTAAAAATAAATAAATAAATAAATAAATAAAATAAAATATACCCTAACCAATCAAAATAACTTGTTGCAGGCATATTACATATACTCCAAAATCATTTTAACACATTTCTGAACACCAAGTGTGTAAAAAGCAGTCAAGGAAACAATGAAATTTGAGAAACAGTCTCAAGGCTTAAAGTTTGCATTCTTGGGAGGATGAAAAAACATTAAATACAGAGAATTTTATGTGGATGTCCATTGTTTTTGTCTGCCTTCCTTCCTTCATTCTTCTTCTGTTCCTACAGGGAATATACTCTCTGTGGTTCAGATGTAACTGATCCCAGAGTGACTCATATCTGTGGCCACAGCAAATGGTACAGAAATGGTTAGCAATCTAAGTTAGCAAATCAGAGTCCTCCCTGGAATTTTACACTAGAGGTCTCTAGGAAAAGTTCCCACAATCACTGGAAAGCCTAAAAGTCCTACAGTGAGAGATACAGGGCGAGAGGCAGACAGTGACAACTTACTCAACACATGGGAAGCCCATCTGAGAAAGAAGCAAAGGTGAAAGAAGCCAAGAGACTGTGAAAGTCCTGACAACATCATGAACTTCTGAATCCAGCTACTTCTCAGCCTACATCCAAATTTTTAATCTCTCTGTTCTGTTATCTCCCACAAAAGATCTCCTTCCTCTAGTTAAGATGGTCCGAGTTGGGTTTCTAACACTTGTAACTGAGAAAGATCTAACTAATAAATAGAGATATCTGCCAACTGACATAACAAGAGTTATGGGACTTCAGGGTAGAAGTTCAAGGGAAGATTTTCCAGAGAAGATGGAGCTTGAGCTATGCTTCTTAGAATTTGGGAAGATAGAAAGGAGAAAAGAACCACTGCAAGTGAGATGATGTATAAAATTGCTGAAAAGTACAACCCAGTTTTAAGTGTCAGAGAAGATCAATTTTGGGTGAAAAGTACAAGCCAGTTTCAAGTGTCAGAGAATATAAATTTGGGGTGAAATGGAAGATATATATAGATATAGATATAGATATGGAATTAGAAGTAAAGATACGGACAAAATTAGGAATGAGTTTAACAAATGTGGAATGTAACAGATAATCTAAAAGAGAGACAATGTTTTTGAATAAACTTTGAAGAGAATAAAATGTTGACCAAGTATCACTTCATCATTATTAAAAACCAACAAATATTAGATTCACTCACAAAAGTTTTACCTTGCACTCTTTTTTCTCTGGAGAGAATCCTAGGAGAAAGTCCTGAGAAAGCATCTTGGTGGTTACCAGCCTTGCATGTGACCTCTGGCTCATCTACCCCACATTTGTCATGATGACATAATCCTTTTAGAAAGACCAATAGAATCGACTGTCTGTATAGATTGCAATTTTTCTCTTCTCTTGGTCTCTTATGTCTGGAAAAGTATTCAGTTAGATACTCTTTCTCCTCCCTGACATCATCCTGAACTTTTGTTTTTCCATGTCTTACATTCCATACACTAACTTTCTCTTGCTCTAATGTGTTGCTGTGTGCATGATACAGAAGAGAAAAGCTTACAATGGTCTTATTCATCTACATCTGAAAAGTTCTTTTGGACTTATATAAAGCATGGAAAACATATATCAAATGTAAAAATAGTTATCTAGCCATCATGATTCTTTCAGAGCAGTAGTGAGGAGTTTGCAGTAATTTATAAAGACAAATTTTGTAAACCACATTAGTAGGAGCATATAGTTAGATATAAATGGCTATGATTTGAATATGGATATGGATTTAGATAGATAAAGATATAGATTTAGGTGTAAGTAGGCTTCCAGGTGGCACTAGTGGTTAAGAACCTGCTTGCCAACACAGGGAACATAAGAATCATGGGTACTTTCCCTTGGTTAGGAAGAGCCCCTGGAGGAGGGCATGGCTACCACTTCAGTATACTTGCCGGGAGAATCCCATGGACAGAGGAGCCTGAAGGGCTACAGTCCATAGGGTCGCAAAGAGTCAGACATGACTAAAGTGACTTAGCACGCACACACAAAGGTACAAGAAGGTACAAGGGGTACAAGAAGGGGAAGGGACAGGGAGAGAATGAACACATATGCAATCTGAGATCACCAAAGGAGTTCGTGTGGTCTTGTTCTCATCTCCTCTTTCCCAATGACTTCTTATCAAACTGTACTCCTTTTAGTTCTATAAGAGCTGTTTAATACCCTGTATCTTTTATTAGAGTGAACTCAATCAAAAACGTAGTAGATTTTCAGCCTGTTGGACAGTAACTGGCAAAAAAGTTAAAGCCATTTGAACCACTCAGAATGTTGGCTGGAGAAAAGCAAAGGTTCATTTATGTCTGACCAAGAGAAAGAGATTAGGCAAAACCTTTTTCGCAAGTATCATTTATTCCATCTATACACTTTGAGTTCATTCTTATGCTCACATATTTTATAGCCGGGGCAGGGAAATGCATAGTGGGGGCAGGGATTTGGATAAGAAAAGGATGCCAGTCTTACAATTTCTAGACAATTGAGTTATATTAGTTAAGTTAACAAATATTGAGTACTTCCTATGTTCTAGGCATTGTTGGGGAGGAAGAAATTTTCCTCTACCTTGCCAGGTTCTCTGGCTCTTCTAATAATTAAGTTGTCATGAGACAGATTAATAGGAGAAAATTATACAAAGTTTAATAACATGTGTACATGGGAGAGACTCAGAAAAACTGAGTAACTCACCAAATGGCTGAAACTCTCACCTTAAATACCAACTAAAGACAAAAGAAAATGAGAGTAGGGGTCTGGGACTTCAAAGAGGAGAAAGACAATTGTCATGGAGGCAGAAAAGCATGCGTTTGGTAAACAAATGTTTGATGGACCAGGCAGAGACAATGGGACACACAGTGGACTCTAATCTCCAGGCCCCACCCAAGTTTTTCCCATCACACCAAGCACATGTTCTCTGCAAATATTTCTAGTGATAGCTCTGTTTCTGTAATAGGCCCTCTATCTAAATTCTTCGTACACTTAGGGAGAAGATTAAAGTTTCTTTCTGAATCTTTTGGGCCTTAATTGTTTTCAGGCTGATATAATCTACATGCCAAAGACATTTTGGGGTGGCAAATTTTGTTCCTCTATAGCATCAAATTAGCTGCATAACAGGCACACATGTTCATGCACCTGAGTTCTAGACTGTGAACTTGCTGAATGATCTAGTCTATTTTTGTATCATAGAACCAAAGCAATATCAGATATGTGATAGATGGTCAATATTTGTTCAACAGATTAGTGATTTGATGATTAAATTATATAAGGCATGAAAATTATAAAGTTTCTTATCAACGTTACTGTTTTAATATCATAACATTTAAAGAGTGGATAGGAGTGAAGTGAAGTGAAAGTCATTCAGCCATGTCCAACTCTTTGTGACCCCATGGACTGTACAGTCCAGAAGAAGAACCTGCAAAGATTGAGAAGGAAGAGCTAAGAAGGGAATCAGAAAACTGTAATGTCATATAAGCAATCTGGCTTCATATTTTTTGGCATCATATTTTTTCCCTGGTGGAATGCCCTCATAACTTAATCTCTTTTGTCTGACTTATTTTTACTTGTCTGCTAAGACTCAGCTTCCATGCCAGGAACCACTAGTCTGCGTTACATGCTCTCCTTTTCTAGTGGTGCCAGGTTCTGCATCTACCACCCTACATTCAGTATTTATAGTCCCTGGAAACCATCAGAGTTAAAATCATGAAGGCAGGAGTCTGATGAGTTTGTTCATTTAGAGTCTCTGATGACCTCATTTATTACTTCAGCTTATATTTATAGAGCACCCTACAGTGTAATGTACACCAACATCTACAGTGAAAACCATGTCACATCTCAAGACCAGCCCAAAAAGTAAGCTTTTCAAAAACATATATGACCCAAGCCTACTGACATACTTCATGCCAGTAGTTTTTGCAGATCATTCCTATTCCCATAACAACCCAAGCCCAGAATCAGCAGCATTATAAGGAAATTGAAGAAACCGGGTCATTTTTCCACAGGCATATTAAATAAAGTTAAACATTTCTTAGAGTTCAAGTAACATGAGGCCTGAAAATCTTGTGGATGGAGTCTCAGATGCTCCTTCACAGTCTCTGCCAAAAATGTTGACATGAAGTGCAGAGATGGAAATCAGAAGGCAGTGGCCTCAATATGTAATCCAGAAGCTTAATTCTCATCCAAAGGAGAGGAGGAAGTGGTTTCTAGAGGGAAGCGTGGAATACAGAGAGATTGATTTCAGGATTTTTTTGTTTGTCTGTTTTTTAAGAAAGAAGAACCTTGAGTATTTTCATAAGATAAAGAAGAAGAACCAATTTAAAATGCATAGTTGAAAATGAGAGAGGCAGAAAATGACAATGTCTTAGGGATCACATAAACTGCTCTGGAGAGATTAACCTGTTCCTTAGAAAAGGAGAGGAGCCTAGGTGAAGACGTTTCTCAGGAAGAAAGAGGCAAGGCCACCTGCTATGACAGGAGCAGACTAGGGGCCAAGGACTTTGGGGACATGATGAAGTGACCCTTCGGGCTTCCAGAAGGCCAGAATTAGGCTTTACCTTTGTGGAGATTCCAGTCCTCACCATGGAGCTAGGCTGAGCAGGAAAGGAGGTAAAATCATTCTGGATATCAGCCTGGGGGAAAGAGGGGAGGGGATGTGAAGACCATCAATTTAGGAAGGATGGAAGAAGGGTCAGAGACCACAAAGCCAGCTTAAGATTTTAGTTGGTTAAATGAAACAAAAACCCAAGGTATGATCTTAGAATTATGGACCTGAGGTAGGAGGGGTAAATATCATTTTAAGTTTAAGGCTAGGGCAAGGGGGTTAAGGATGCTTTGTCTCCGGAAGTGCTATGCTGGCATGGGTATTAAAGTCAGCTAAGACCTAGGAAAGCAGAGCAATGAGGTAAGGCAGGAACCCAGCTCCTCAATGACTAGGGATGGTAAAGGGTAGCTGCCAGTTTTATGAACTCAAACAGAGGAGGGGCTGTTTTTCCATAATTGTGTAAGAGTGATAATCTCCAAACAGCAAAAGGAATTAACAAAATACTGATAAAGTATTAGAAGATGAGCAGTTCTGCTAGGATAATGGGAGTCAGTGGCTTTAGGGGAAATTTCGTTTTCCATTAAGAGCACTAATGGCCAAAACAAAGTATCTTAACTAAACCATGGAACCATTCTCTGTGATATGCTGTCTTTGGGTTTACCATAGAGAAAGCCTGGTTTACTTTTGTGCATAAATCACTTAGGTGTGTCAAGAGCACTGAGTCTGATCTGTAGGGTAACAAAATTTGCCACCCCAAAATATCTCTTTGGAATGTGAATTATTTTGAGCTAAAAACAATCAAGCCCAAAAATACCCTGGAAGAAATTTTGACCCCCCCTAACTGCCTAACGGCTGTAGATCCAGGACTTGTTCCAGGCAGGGAGCTATCACCATGGATTCGTAGCATGAACTACATATGTAGACAGGGAGGAATCTTTTAAGTTTGTTTGTTAGAATCCCTTTCTGTATCCCCTTGTCTTCACCTGTCCTAGCAAATAAGCATTTGCTTTTCTGTCTTCAGGTGAATTGCCTTCCTCCCCTTTGAGGTCATAAACCACTACCTGCAACAATCTCTTTTTAAAGTTGAAAATGGCATTTAGGGTGTATGTTTCAACCACGGTGTTATTTAGTTTTTCTGGATCTCTCCCACATACACGTTTTGTTAAACAGTGTTTGATTTTCTCCTGTTAATCTGTCTCATGTAAATTTATTTCTTAGACCAGCCAGAGAATCTAAGAGGGTGAAAGAAAATTTCTTTCTCCTCAACAGATCATACATGGGTAAGTGGGTAACAGGGGCTTCCCAGGTGGCTCAGTGGTAAAGAATCTGCCTGCCAATGCAGGAGATGGAAGTTTGATCCCTGGGTCAGGAAAATCCCCTGCAGAAGAAAATGGCAACCCACTCCAGTATTCTTGCCTGGGAAACCCCATGGCCAGAGGAGCCAGGCGGGCTACAGTCCATGGGGTCGCAAAAGAGTCAAATAGGACTTAGCAACTAAATAACAACAAAGTGAGTAACAGTCATCTGAAAAACCACTCTGAATTGATACTCTCTGATTCAAAAACTTTCATTGAAAGCCCATATTCCTGAACCTGGTTTCAGTCTAGTTTTCCATTTTTTCCACCACTCCCCTAACTAACCTTCCGCCCTAACCAGGCCAATGCCTACTCCCTGCTTCTCATGCTCATTCTCTCCTTTCAGCATCACCTCCATCTCAGGAGCCCTTTGTTTCTTTCTATTTAAATCTTTCCTGTTGTTTCAAGGCCAGTTCATTACCCACTATTTAATGAACTCTTCCTTTGATTCCAGAGAATTATGACATCACTCTTCTCTTGCACCCATTTGTATTTTCAGTTATCAGGTTTTGTTTTGTTTTTTTCTTCATCACCAACAACCCTCTTAGCTCCCTGCATGAAAGAAGAATCCATGTGTCCTATTTCTTTTTATCCTCTACAATATCTGACATATACTAGATACTCAGTAAATAGCTGATGGATAAATGAATGAATGAGCTAAGGAAAAAATGCCTCTGTTACTTTCACCCTGTAAGTTTTACCTTCTTAAGGGAGTGGGATGTGTGTGTGTGTGGCAGAGGGGGTGATTAGAGATAGAATTTGGGACCCAAAGACTGTAGCATGAGAGAGAGAGGGAGGCAGAAATTCAGTCTGAATCCTACGGCTGCAAAGAGGGTGGCAGTGGTGGGGTGGGAGCCACAACCACCTGCAGGATAGACATAAGGCGGGCACAGCCTCTCCCCCAGGCTTGAAGGGTATCTCTGCCGTCACTCACCAGACAGTGTGAGTGCTTCTGGCAAGCTCCCATTATCCCATCACTCTCTCAGATGGTGGGCAGTGGAATCGATATTCCCAAGGCTTTAAAAAGCTCCCAAATGTTGTGCTGCCATTCACTCAACAACAGAGGGAGAAATAAGGGAGGGAAAAACTGATGTTGGCTTCTTATTTTGCTTATGTCGTTAAAAACTGCTCCGATGCTGCAGTTCTGGAATAGGTCCCCTCTTCCTTTGAAAGCATGCTGTGTGATAGACTGTCATTTGTCCCCTGCCTCCAGAAGAGCCAGCTGGCAGCTAAGTGCCAAAGCCAGTGACTTGCATGTGTTTTTCTGACATTTAACAAATGGGAACAGCTTGCAAATCTGCATTAACTCACTCTGTCTCACAAATAATCAGGGCCTACACAGTGTAGACGCTGGGAACATTAGCTCTGACACAAAAGAGTGAGAGGCTGGGGGGTGGGGGAGTGGGTGACAGGAAACAAGTCAGCAAATAACGGATGTTTTAACGAAGAGATGAATGTAACATTCTGGTTCAGAGGGAAGAGTTGTGAAGTCATTTTTGTTTTTCAACAAGCCACTGCTAATGGTGCTAAATCCGTCTGTCAAGGCCCAGCTTTGCAGCTTGAAGTCATCTTGCCTGTACTTCACAAATGCTGATCTGTTGGTTGCTTCCATCTTGCAAATACCATTTCAAATTCCTTAGGCTTCAAAGCCAAGGATCTTTCAAAGGGGCTGTGCTTGACCACAGTGGACTTACGCAAAGCCATAGCACATAACTAGGTTACTGCCTCTACTCTGACCCCAAATGAAGGAAAGGAAAAAATACCACAGTTAAAAGGGTGCACACAGACATGCATTTGCACCAAAGCTGTTAAATGCATGTTCAGTTGTCTATTATATGACTTCCTCACAAACATATCCCATCAACTGGGGTATGGTTCCAGCTCATGTTAGCACCGTGCATTTATGATAAATTTAGGAGCCTTTCTTAAAGGCAATTTAGCATTTGAGGAATGCACTACCAATCCCTAAAGTTTCATTCCATTTAGAAGATAGCTATATTTGTGAGGTTCCAATGTCAGCCTCAAATATCTAAAAAAAAAATAAGTCCCTAAGCATGAATAAAGAAATAGATACACTAGGGACTGTATTTGGCAAAGAGCTTGGAAAATCTGTCTTCCAGGAGAGGGGAAATAAACTTGTCCTTTCCTTAAACATTCGGAAGAGTTGCACTGGAGCAGCATAACCCCCATCCCCCTCTCAGGGCCTGTGAGACATCAAGATAGACCTTCAGACCATCTGGAAGGACTCGTTAGGGGACTGGGGGATCATAGTTAGATTACTGGACCACAGGCCTGGGACAGTTTCACAAAGAGGAGGGAAACAAATGTCCCCAATGACAGGCGTGAATGCCCAGGAAGGCAGCTGCTTGGCCTGTCGTCCAGCACGGCCCAGCCTGAGGCCTGCTCACAGTCAGAGCCCTTGAGGTGCCATCTCTCTATGCTTCCCCAGGACACAAGGAGAGGTTCCCAAGGAAGGTTTTCCTCCTTCCCAGGTGCCTTGATAGAGGGAGCAATAACCTTAAAGACCAAAACCAACTTTCAGAGATCAAAGACCAGGAATTAGAGTCCTACTTAACCACTGCCACCTGAAAGAAAAACCACACTCAGAGGCAGAGGGACAGCTGCCAGTCGAACAAATAGTGACCAGCAGTGCTGCAGCTGAGGCTGCAATATTTTGGCAAAAGCTCTTGCTCAGCAAGGAGGCAGAGGAGAGCACAGAACAGAGCTGAGGTTCAAGGGCATAAGTCCAGGTAGCCAGGATAAGGGACCCTGTGGCCTTGAGACTCTTTGGGTTTTTTGTATTTTTTTCTACAACCCTAAATGAGTTTTTGTGATGCTGGGGAAAAAGGCCAGAGAAAAATATGGCCTTAGCGCCGGGTATCATGGGTGTAGCCACCATGGCACTGGACATGACCCAAAGGCCTCTGCAATTCCATGAATCCTGATTTATGCCATGGTAGGGGCCTGGGGTAAACAAGAGTTATAGACAACCTTTGTATCTAAAAGGCTAACAAATTACAGAACCTCCTTGACTTACAATAGGATTACCCTCACAATACGGTTGCATCCGAAAAATTCATTGTAAATTGAAAATAGCATAAGTCAAAAACACATTTAATACACCTTATATACAGAACATCATAGGATGGCCTACCCTACTTTAAATGTGCTCAGAACACTGACATTAGCCTGCAGTTGAGCAAAATCATCTCACACAAAGCCTATTTGATGATGAAGTGTTGAATATCTCATGTAATTTATTGAATACTACACTGAAAGTGAAAAAACAGAATGGTTGTTTAAGTACAGAATGGTTATAAGTGTCTGGATTGTTTACCCACATGATGGCATGACTGACTGAGAGCTGTGCTCACTGCCACTGCCCAGCACCACAAGAGAGTATATTGCTAGCCCAGGAAAAGATCAAAATTCAAAGTACAATTTCTATTGAATACGTATTGCTCTTGCACCATCATAAAGTTAGAGCATTGTAAGTCAAACCATAATAAGCAGTCTGAAATGCAAGACAGCTGTGAGATAAATCCCTGCACCTGGATCAAGCAGAGCTTGTTAACAACAGAGTATATTTCAAAAACATTATATCCTAAAATAAGTAATTATGGGTCCAAATTCTTTATTTTTCCAGCTCTCAACCCAAACCTTTTGTTTTGATGGCTTTTATTTTAAACAATGTTCAGACACGTCTTCATTTCCAGTCACACTGTGAGAGACCAAGACACCATCATTTTACCTTCTCTACTGTAACAGCATTTGAACTCATCTCCTCCAATTGCACTTTTGCTTCTGACCAATCCACAAACCAGAGTGGTTTCTTCAAACCACAGGCTTGTCATCTGAACATCCTGCTTAAAATTTTTCAATTGGTATTTCTCAAAATGTACTCTATTAAACCCTCACAAGAGTGTTCTTGGATATTTTTTAATTTTTGAGAGAAACAGCAATACTCTGTATCAGACATTACAATTTCAACATTAAATCACATGACATTCCTTTCAATGACATCATATCTTTTTGATGCCATTTTCAGTGATGGTTATGATAAGAAAGTCAATACCATACGAAAATGAATGTGGGACAGAAAATAAGGATGGTGGTGTCCAAACTGACTCCAAGGTTTGCGAAGCCAACATGGTGCCCAACTAGCAAAATATCCAGTTAATAAGTCAGGACATAGAATGCTACCCCAGGTCTATGGTTGTGTTAAGGAACTAGCAATGCCTAGATTGAGCATCGCACTATAATTTTCCCTAGTTAACACTCACTTTTTGCAACCAATTCTTCATCCATACGATTATCCTTATGGCCTGGTTTCTTGCATGTGTATTTTTGCCTTCACAAGTAACGAAGCCTTACTCTAAATCTCCAAGCAGTCAACTGGGATCCTCAGCACCACTTTTCCACTCTGCCTGGGCCTCTTTCCCAGGAGGGCTCCCTAGATCTCTTCTCTCAGATTAGTCCTCTTTGAACTGTATCAATGAGTCAAAAACTGCAATCTTCTGCCACCTTCCTTTTCACTCTACATCCCATCTTTCAACAACAATAACAACTTATTGAACACTACTGTGTGCTAGTCACTGAAATAAGTATAATATTCATACAAACAAAATTTAACATGTACAGTGCTGGATTCAGAAATAAGCCAGTATACACACAAAGAACAAATGTCATTTTTTCACTTAGTCTTAAATGATTGCATTTGTTTATCAACATTAGCTTAGAATGAATTTGAGTTAACTCTACCTTCTCTCCCTACGTATTTTCTACTTCTGGCTCCTCTCAAAGAGAACAAAGACCACTGCAGCTACCACAGTCAGCTCACAGCCCATTTCTACTGTGCCGGTCTCTCACATTTATTTCCATGGTGAGCTCCAACATCCTACGAACTCATGTTCAAATTATTTAGAACATTATTGTAATGGTTAATTTTATGCATCCACTTGGCTGCTTCACAAGATGTCCAGATATTTGGTCAAATATTATTCTGAGTATTTCTGTGAGGTGTTTTGTGGTGAAGTTAACTTTAAATCAGTGGATTATGAGTGAAGCAGTTGCTCTTTGTAACATGTGTAGGCTTCATCCAAGCAACTGAAGACCTGAGTCAACCCAAGCAAGAGAAAATTTTCCAGCAGACAGCCTTTGAACTTCACCTGCAACATTGGTTCTTCCTGGCTCTCCAAAAGACAGCCTTCTGGAACACTTGAGCTGGAAAATCATCTCTCTGGGTCTCCCGCTTGCTGGCCCAGTCCACAAATCTTGGGACATACCAGCCCTCCGTAATCATGTCAGCCAATTCGTACCTTAAATCTCTTCCTATCATATACATGGTAGAAAAACAAAACAAAACCTAAAATATCTCCAGCTGAGACTAAGGTAAATTGTATGTACCAACCCATCAATCACTGATTGATTCAAACCAACCAGAGAAAGAAACAGTGATATTAATTACTGAATTTAGGATTATAAAACTGATACAAAGGCAAAAGCTCAACACATTTTACTAAGAGTTTGAAGCAAAACCTATCGACTAGAGAACCAACCAGGGAAAACTGATCTCATGTGCTATGCAATTATAAGGAGAAAACTTGGAGAGGGGGATAAGAAGAAGCTTATTTTATCTCAAAATCCATGGGTCAAAGGTAGCAGAAGCAGGAGACTTCTTAGATCCTCATTATTTGTATCAGTCATGTCAAATGTAAAATGACAATAATAGCATCTGCCTCACGAAATTGTCATGAGGACCAAATGAGAGAATGAAGAGAAGCGTTTGGACAGTGCCTGACTATACATGCTAAGTACTCAGTAACTGGTGACTGCTCTCATTGTTTGTCTGCCCTACATCTTGAAATACTAAGGCCAGATAAGTAGCTAGAAATGCAATGAAACAAGACAGGGATTAAAAATAAGCAGGCTGATATAATATTATCCTGAGGAGCATTAATTTATTAACGTATCTCAACCCTCTCCTCGTCTCATGAAAATGCAAAGGTAAATAGAATCTGCTGCATATGACTCTAGTAGATTAGTTAACAGATACATAAACAAATGCAATTGCATGTAAAAACACAAGAGCTATAAGAGAGTCTTAAATACCATGTTGTGGAAGTCCATGGAGAAGAAAGAAATCACAGCCTACAAGGACATCAAGAAGGCAAGGGACATGAAGGCTGGTTTTGGAAGACAGAGATCACTTGTGTAAGTGGAGATGAATAATGCCAGGAGGAAAACAGTGTAAGCAAAGGTGTGGAGTGTCTTCATTACTGTTGTAGGCAAGGGAAGAGTGAGGCAGAATTGTAACAGGTTAAGTGAAATGACTCTTACCAATCCCAAAACCTCACCTTCTACTATTCAACTCAGCAAACTAAAATTTTTTTTAATTGTGGCCAGTATCATAAATAAAATAGTATTCATGTTTAATTCCTCATCACCTAAACATAACATCTAACACAGTAAAATGATACTATTAATATAAAATGTATTAGGATACAGGTAATGAAATCACATAGCATGGAAGGCCAGTTTGTTATAAGGTGGTGAATTAGTATATTCAATGAAATTTAACCAAACTGTATTGAAATACCTGTTGAACATTATCCAGAATTGTGACTGATGGAAAAAGCTCTCAAAAGGAGTTCTGCCTTTCTTTTGTATGTCTTTTATATATCACCTTCTCGTCCTATTACCTTCTAATTACAAATCAAGTAATTATACCAAATCCTTTCTAGTAACCTACAAGCAAATTCTAATCTCAATTTGAAGGGCATTTGACACTAATCACTATCTCTATGCTCATGCATACCTACTAAGTTGCTTCAGTCATGTCTGACTCTGTGACCCCATGGACTGTAGCCTGCCAGGCTCCTCCATCCATGGGGATTTTCCAGGCAAGATTACTGGACTGGGTTGCCATGCCTTCCTCCAGGGGATCTTCCTCACCCAAGGATTGAACTCGCATCTCTTATGTCTCTTGCATTGGCAGGAGGGTTCTTTACCACTAGTGCCACCTGGGAAACCCCACCCTGAACTAAATTCATGAAGAGGCTTCTGGCTGGCATTTGAGTCTTGTGTGCACCAGACTTATTTGACAGCCTGTACGGTGAGGAGTGAGGACATGCCACCATGACAGATATGCACAAATTCCTGCCCCTCAAGGCTTTCTTGAACATTCTTTGGCTTCTCACTGTCTACTGTGGAGATCAGTAAATTTGTATCACATCAGGTATGTACGTATGTATGTATGAATGGGTATGCGTAAGTGTGAGTTCTTTGTTATTTTGATAACTTCTTCCTGGTCTCCCAACCACCATTCCTGATTCTGGCAAGATCATTTCTTCCTCCCTATGAGTTTTTTCCTTGTACTTCATTCACTTTTAATAAATTACCAGGCTAGAGGAATAAACTTTTTATTTTCTCTTTTCACTCTCCAAAAGTTTTGTTCTTTGGTGATTTCCCTGGACTTCCATTTATAATGTGTTTTCACTCTTTTCCAGAGTATTCATGCATTTATTCAGCTAGTATATTTATGTAGACTCTACTATATGCAGGATCCCAGTAACATAGTAGGCATTCCATGTAAACAAATAATCAACATAAAAACCAGAAAGCATTGAGTTTAGAAAGTCACACACCTCAGCTGGAAAGGCAGCCTGGTATGCTAAGCCAGGGGGCAAAGTTTATAAATTTGGACCTTCCTTTAAAATTCAGTCTATATTTTTATTTTTCAAGTTTTTATTTTATATTGCAGTATAGCCTATTAATAATGCTGTGATAGCTTCATGTAGACAGCAAAAAGAATTCAGCAATACATATACATGTATCCATTCTCCCCCAACTCCCCTCCCAACCAGACTGCCACATAACATTGAGCAGATTCACAGACTTAGAGAATGAACTTATGGATGCCAGCAGGGGCAAAAAGTGGAAGAATGAAGAGAAGGGATAGTTAGGGAGCTTGGGACCGACATGTACACACATCTATATTTTAAGTGGATAACCAACAAGGTCCTACTGTATAGCACAAAGAACTCTGCTCAACATTTTTATTTTATATAAAAATTTAGGCAACAGGACTGAATGAGGAATGTTCTTTCTAGCTCTAAAATTTTAATTTAAAAATCTATTCAAGACCTCCTGAAATTTTCCATGTTCCATTACATAGAAAAATACTTTGCTTGTAATTTATCTTATCTCACATTTCTTCAATAGGCTCCTCATATTGGCTATCAATGTTCTCTACATTATAGCTCTATTCTATCTCTGTAATAAAATCTCCTATCATTTACCTCTTATACATACCTTAATTTTCCCCCCAGTTTAACTTCTAACAGTGTCCTAAAATCTTCCCACATTTTCCCATGCAAATGCCTTTGCTCTCACTGTTTTTTCAATCTGAAGTGTCTTTGCCTGCCATCTCTATCAAGAGGCCACACTTTTCTGTGTGACTCAATAAGAAATGTTTCCTAATCAATTAACTTTGCCCTACTTGCTTCAGCTAACAATGCAGAAAGAATGAAAGAGAAAGGAAAGATGAAGGTAAAGAGAGAGGGAGGAGGAAGGGAGGAGATTCAAGGAGGAAAATATGGTGGAAGTTGTGGTGGTATGTAGTCCCTTCACCAATCCTGGACTCCTTTCTGTTGATGAAATAACGTTCCCTCACTGCCACAGGTGACAGGAAAGACCACTATAATCTTGGGCAATTGATTGACCATCAGGGGCATTCTTGGATTTTTGCCATGCAAGCTGGTACATCTTCAAGAAGCTTGTTTCCAGGAGGTTATATTATAATAAGTAATTACCAGAAGCATGGACTACTTGGTCAAGCTGTATCCACATCTAAAAGCAGCAGAAAGTGGGGCTTTTTCTCCCCATCAGTCATCCATATTCAGCAGGTAGCCTTTTGCTTTGATAAATGATTCCTTAGTCTTATGGATGAGCTTTTTCCTGGGTATCACCTCAGCCCTCAGCTTATTTTTTAACATTTTTTGCTAAAAGCCTTCTCTGTCATAATCTTCAGCAGGTTACAAGGAAACTTAGGCTTTATGATACATTGTTATTATGCTCGACTAATATAAATAACTTCTTACTTTATAATTTCCACTCATAGCAATTCATTCTCATAAAGATGACACAGTAGATAGCAAAATGAATACACACACGGTGGTGGTGGTGCACGAAGCAAAACAGTAGCACAGTTCAGTTCAGTCGCTCAGTCGTGTCCGACTCTGTGACCCCATGAATCGCAGCACGCCAGGCTCCCCTGTCCATCACCAACTCCCGGAGTTTACCCAAACTCGTGTCCATTGAGTCGGTGATGCCATCCAACAATCTCATCCTCTGTCGTCCCCTTCTCCTCCTGCCCCCAATCCCTCCCAGCATCAGAGTCTTTTCAAATGAGTCTGCTCTTCACATCAGGCAGCCAGAATATTGGAGTTTCAGCTTCAACATCAGTCCTTCCAATGAACACCACACCATCACATGATCTGGGTCAACCTTTCCTACAAAGCAAAAATTCATGTATGTTAAGTCCAAGTTTCCCAGACCTCATAAACCCATGAAAATGAAATCATAAAATACCTGATTTAGAACCCCTGTCAACAAAAAGATTGTAAGGCCCTGCCTACCTCTCATGTCCACATCCTTTCCTCTCCCCTCACTGGTTATCTCACAGGTCCTACATGTAGCCAGGAGAGAATGGCTGCAGGACTAAGGTTCTCAGGGAGGCAGCAATATGTGCACCTTAAAAATGATGCAATGTTGAAAACCATAATTTGGCACCAAACTGGATCATTATTCTGGCCCAGAAAAGTCAGTGAGCCCCCATCCCTCTTTATAAGAATGGCCCTTTTACACACTGGGCTTCCCCAGTGGCTCAGCAGTAAAGAATCTGCCTGCAGTGCAGGAGCTGCAGGACACCAGGTTTGATCCCTGGGTCAGGAAGATCCCCTGGAAGAGGGCATGGTTACACACCCCAGTATTCCTGCCTGGTGAATCCACCAGGGCAGAGAAACCTGGTGGACTACAGTCCATGGGGTTGCAAAGAGTTGGAGATGACTGAAGTGACTTAGCAAGCATTTTACAGATTGCTTGTTTGAGAATTTCAGCAGAGGGTAGACTATGATGAAAAGTGAAACTGTCAGTCACTTAATAGTGACCAACTCTTTGCAACCCCATGGACTGTAACCTTCTAGGCTCCTCTGTCCAGAGGATTTCCCAGGCAAGAATACTGGAGTGGGTATCCATTTATTTCTCCAGGGGATCTTCCCAACCCAGGGATCAAACCCAGGTCTCCTACATTGCAGGCAAATTCTTTACCATTTGAGCCACCAAGGAAGGCCAGACTATGATGACATCACCCTTTCTGGAATATCTAGTAATTCCTTATACAAAAGTCTCCTGATGGTCCAGCCAGCAGTAAGTGTCCATATTGTCCAACCATAACACCCTTTGGGATTCTCCCTAGATAACACAATAATTATATACATGAAAGGAGAGAATAGTCTCGTGTGTCATTACTAATCTGCAGCTTTCAAAGAGCCAACTGCTTCCAGCACTGCCTATGAAGCACTCACCAACATATGAGGAAAACCATATGACCCCTATTTTTCACCACTATGTAAATATGACCCATCTTAGAACTTATTCAGCCCAGAACCCTCTGAAGAAGTCAAAAAACAAGGTATTTTGAGAGGAAAAAGTGGGGAAAAAATGAAGAGAGTATTTTTCCTTTGGTATATTTGCTTCTGAAAATCTTCATGTTGTTCCAAAAGATCGAAAAAGACATCTAAGATTTTTAAGAAAATGGAGAGTTCCTCTACAAAGTTAAACTACAAAGATCCAAGTGAAGTGCAAAAATCAATTGTTTTTATCATATGTCATATTAATTTTACTCCATTACAGTTTACCATATAGTTTCACATATGTTAAGCAACTGCTTTCAACAGCTTACATAGAAGACAGCATTTATCCCAACATCTCAGAGGAGGAAACAAAGTCAGAGAAGTGAACTCCTAATATTTATCCAAATAAATGTTAGTGGAATGAAAATTAGAGGACCTTCTAGTTCTTAAACAAATGTGTTTCCATTTCACAATGAATCTTTTTTCACAAAAGGTTTGGAATGGTGGTGGGGAGGGAGTTTAGTATATTGCAGAATATCAGAATTTGGAAAGGCAGAATGGAGAGACATTTAAAAATTGAAAGAAGTGATTTTAAGATTAATAAAACTGCTATTAAGGCAGTTTAGCAAAACTATCATGCATATAAATTCTGCCATCAGAATCCATGAATTAGGATTCCAGCTCTATCGTTTACTGTAAGTGTGTTCTAAGGCAAATAAGGCTGGCTCCTTGGAAGGAAAGATATGACAAACCTAGATAGCATATTAAAAAACAAAGGCGTCACTTTGCCAACAAAGGTTCTTGTAGTCAAAGCTAGGATTTTTCCAGTAGTCATGTATGGACGTGAGGGTTGTATCATAAAGAAGACTAAGCACTGAAGAACTGATGCTTTCAAGTTGTGGTGTTGGAGAAGAATCTTGAGAGTCCCTTGGACAGCAAGGAGATCAAACCAGTCAATCCTAAAAGAAATCAATCCTGAATATTCATTGGAAAGACTGATGCTGAAGCTGAAGCTCCAATACTTTGGCCAGCTGATGCGAAGAACTGACTCATTGGAAAAGACCCAGCTGCTGGGAAAGATTGAAGGTAAAAGGAGACGGGGATGACAGAGGACGAGATGGTTGGATGGCATCACTGACTCAATGGACAAGAGGTTGAGCAAACTCCAGGAGATAGTGAAGGACAGGGAAGCCTGACCTGCTGCAGTCCATGGGATCGCAAAGGGTCAGACACGATTGAGAGGCTGAACAACAACAAGCCAAATAACCTACCCAAGAGTCTCAGTGTGGTTGTCTGTAAGACGGGTGTGATCAGAGTATCATCCCTCTCAAAGTTGCTATAAGGATAAAATGAGACAATGCACATAGTTAGTGAATTGTATAGTATAGAAAAATATAACTGCTTAAATACATTTTAAGATTTATCATTGGCAGCTCACAAGTTGTAACACCAGCTAGAAATTTAAAATACTCAAAGTGGTTGTTATGAATTTATAGATATCAGATCTAGAGATGTTCTTAAGAAGAATCAGAGTATTGGGGAAATTTTCCTAATTTCTAGGTTCCAAGGATAAGGGCCAGCCCCCTGCCCCAGTCTCTCCTATTGTGCCTAACTAGAATGAATTTTAGGTGGATAGAACACAGAGCTTAATATATGTATTTATAGAAAATGTTTGTCAGTTAATACACCCTGAAGACTATTCACTTCTGGAGGGCAAGAACCCAGTTTCCTTTAGATCACCTAAAATCCTCCCAAAGACCAATACACTGCTCTGCACTCAAAGAAACAATTTTAATCCCTTATTTATTGATGGAAAAAACATGAGCTGTTTGGAGAGATCTGCCAACAGCAATTGATTGTGAAAAACAATTAAACTTCACCAAGCAAAGTCAATGGCAAGCAGAAACCAAGAAAATACACACTAAGAAATTAGGGAACTGAGGCAGTGATTGCCTGGTATAGAAAAATACCCATAGAAGAGCACTTATTCTGTAATTTTACATAAAATATTACATTTATATTCTCTTGATAGCCCTGAAAACGTAGGGTAATACTTACACATATGATTTTAAGATTCAGAGAGAGAAAATGTCTGGCTTACAGGTACACAGCTAAAAATAATTGCTACAAAAAGATAAAGTCAAAGCTTTGAATTTGGTGGAAAAAAAGGCAAACAATGTTTAGGGAAATGATCTGCTTCAAATTTCTGTTTTTAAAAGATAAGTATATAGCTTTTTTGTCTATACTAACATCTATAGTGATAATAGTTTTTTGGTACTTTATCAAGGTAATAATAGTTTTAGACTGAAGGTGAGTTTTGTTTTTTAATGGAGTTGTGAAAATGAAAATTGTTCAGTCCTATCCAACCGTGTACAACCCCATGGATTATATAGTCCATGAATTCTCCAGGCCAGTAGGGTGGGTAGACTTTCCCTCCTCCAGGGGATCATCCCAACCCAGGGATTGAACGATGGTCTCCCACAATGCAAGTGGATTCTTTTTACCATCTGAGCCACCAGGGAAACCCAAGAATACTGGAGTGGGTAGTCTATCCCTTCTCCAGAGGATCTTCCCGACCCAGGAATCTAACTGGGGTGTCCTGCATTACAGGCAGATTCTTTACCAGCTGAGCTACCAGGGAAGAGTATAGAGCTTCCCAGGTGGCGCTAGTGGTAAAGAATCCACCTCAAATGCGGGAGACGAAAGAGATGCTGATTTGATCCCTGGGTTGGGAAGACCCCCTGGAGGAAGGAAACGGTAACCCGCTCTAGTATTCTTGCCTGGAGAATCCCATGGACAGAGGAGCCTGGCGGGCTTCAGTCCATGGGGCTGCAAAGAGTCAACACAAAGGAGCGACTGAGTACACACACACACACACACACACACACACACACAAACAGTATTTGATGACTTCGTGGCATTGCCCTGAAAACCTGACCCCATAGCCTGAAATGTTGAAATATAAATGTAAATATATATGCATGTTCTTATCTACCACCACTTCAGTTCACTATTAGCCAGATCACCTGAGAGAATAATGCTGTGAAAGACCTACATGCCCCCAGCAGCGCAACCTGAGCAGCAAGAAGTCCTCTCTTCTGCTCTCCCAGCTCTAGCATTGAGCTTCTCAAACCCACGCCATGGAGTCCCACCCAGCAGTGATTCTCAGGGCCATGCTGGTCTGATCTGGTCAGTCCAGTTGTCCTGATAGCCCCTTAAAATCAGGCACAATTCCTTCTCCTTGTGCTTAAACAAGAGCAGGCACATGGCAAGTATTTACTGATGAATGTACTGGGGATGGGGAATTGTAATGAAATTTAGTAACTCTTTGAGGGGAAACATGAAAAAACATTATAGAAATATAAATAAAGAAACAATTATTTCTGATTCAGACTAGATGTTACTGATGGATGACTGGATCATCACAGAATTAGGTTAGGTAAACAGAGGTCCAGATAGAAGTTCAGTGGTAATGAAGTCCAGCAACACTCCAGTATTATAAAATCCCTCCATAATTTGAAAAGTGAACTCAAAATTTCCAATCACATAAGACATCTAGGCTGATTATTGTGATGTTAATGAAATAACAAGTGTGGCATTTCATTTGGTGGCATAATCTGAATCTATCCAAATCCCAGTTATGGTTTAGCGCCACCTGATGGTGGTTATCTATTCCAGATTAATATTAATAAGACCAAGTGCTTGGGGGGGGTCGCACAGAGTCGGACACGACTGAAGTGACTTATCAGCAGCAGCAGCAGTGCTTGGGGCTGGCTGGGACTTCTAAGATTGCTGTAGCAATTCCAGGAATCATTAAATGAAATGGCACCTGCTCCTTAGGTCTGATCAGGAAAGACTGAACCAGGAGAACGTAGGCCTGCTTCCCTGGATGGGTTACCTGCTATTTCCCTACTTAAGCTCCCTCCCCTGTTCACAGCCCAGTGAGCTTCCCATTCCCAGTACCTCTAAGAAGATAACAAATTTAGCCAGTCCCTTTTGAAGAATGGACAGAGGAGCCAATTTTTAAATACATTATATTTGTATCCCTATTCTCATGGAGTTCATTATCAATTTCACTATATTTGACTCCTTCTTATATCAGTCAACTTAATCTGTATACCCCAGTTGCAAAGCAACCTGTTCCATCCAGGGATGCCTTTAACTGATGGAAAGTCCTGGCTCCAACCGTACTCTATTTTAACATACATGTATTAACACACTAGCTCTGTGATCATACAGAAGGATCCTATGCCCTTCAAATATTAGGAAATAGCACACATTTGCAGTTTTCTCCCTCACAGGCTGAATTTCCTCAGTTCCCTTGGGAATTGCCTGACTGTTGTGTTCACTGTTGTATCCCAAGAAGCAAGGGAAGTGCCTATAACACAGCCAACACTAGTAAAGATGTACTGAATAAGTGCTTAAGGCGGAATGGCTCCAGATGCTTTTGCCCTATGATGTCCTCATTTGCCTCTGTTCCTCTTAGTGTAATTCCCAAAATAGACTGTAAAAGTCTAGGCATTGTCCAGCAAGCACAGAGAATGAGATTGATCTACTCTCATCCTGGAGACTAAACATCTGTGTGTGTGCGTGCTCAATCATGACCAACCTTTTGTAACCCCAGGGACTGCAGCCCACCAAGCTCTGCTCTCCATGGGATTTTCCAGGCAAGAATACTGGGGTAGGTTACCATTTCCTACTCCAAAACACCTGTGAATGTAGTCTAAGACTGGTTTCACTTTTTGAACAACCCTATTACTATGGATTCATGTCAAGTTTATAGTCAACTAAGACCATGCACTCCCTGAAATTTTTTTTCACATACCTACAATTAAACTATACCTACCTCAATTGAGTTTTCAGACAAAAGTGCACGACCTCACATTATTCCCTATAAATTTCATCTTATTGAATTTAGACCATTACAATCACATCTAAAGACCTTTTTGAGCCTGGATTCTGTCCTCTGACATGTTAGATATTCAGACTAGCTTTGTGCCACTTACAAATTTGATCAGCATTTTCTCACTGTCCTCACATAGGTCTTCAACAAGTAACTGGACAGAGTCCTAGACAGCGTTCCAAGACTTGCTTCAAGAGACTTTCCTCCAGATTCATGGACATTTATTTTGCAGCTGCTTTATTGCCTGTGACCACATGGGAAGTCATAAAAAAGAGAAATGGTATACCACCAGAACTTAGACAGACCTACTTTGTAGGTCTACCCCAGCTTGTCATTTACTGTGTTCCTTCTGGCAAGAGATATGGAAAAAACACAGTATCTATTGCACATTTATGGTCCATATGTCAGATATTGGTGAAGAGCTTTAAACTCACAAGTTCTTGCCATTCTTAGTTCATGCCATCATTAGAACAACTTACATAAATATCATGATCACCATTTTACAGATGTGGAAACTGAGGTTTAAAAAGGTTAAATAAGTGAACCTAACTATCTAAGTAGGAGGGAGTGGTCAGTACTAAAATTCATGCCTTTCTCAATTTAAAACCTATGTTCTTTCTACTAAATATGTGGTCCATACACATCTAATTTTACAGGATGGAAAGTTAGAAAACTTAGCAATGGAGGAACCAACAGACACAACCTTAGTATAATCATATATTAAATCTTTGGGCCATATATGACATCTTTGGGCTCTTTAGGCCTTTTTAAAGTCTCTTGAACATTTTTAAAACTTAGAAATAAATTCTAGTTTTAAGAAAAAATTCCAAAATTTTTCTGGAAAATTAATCATGTTACCCAGAGACATAGGGTATGTTGGCAGCAAAGCCCATTTGGCAGACATCTAGTGAGAAACAGACCTCCATCTCCTTTCAACCCTACCTTGATTCAGCACAGGAAAATGCCTGCCGTACCTTAGGTGGAGATCAACAACAATCAGCAAGTACTTGACAAACATATTCTTTGTACAAATTTCTTTCTTTTGAGTTTCTGAGAGCACATAGAGAAAAGTAAGATATGGACTCTTCCTTTAAGATGTTCATATTCTAAATGGGAAGATATACATAGTACAATGCTATCCTATCTATATAATTCAACACTCTTGTGTTAATGGTGTAACACAGGTAATATGGGATGAAACGTACAGATATAGGTAAGAGATAGCTCCTGTGGGGAGATGTTTTTTACCCTCCAGTAAAGTATATAAGCTAATCAAACCATATGATGAGGTGTAACAATATACAGGCCCCAAGTGATACAGTCAGTGTTCCAAAGACTTGAAGAATGAAAGGACTTCCTAAGATCTAATGTGGTGCCTGACCCTTTGTGGGTACTCATAGAGAAAGGGCTTTTCACAGTAATAAAACTATCGGTTCAGAGTAGGAAGTATTTTTGGCATGCAAGGTGAGGTGAAGTCGCTCAGTCGTGTCCAACTCTTTGCGACCCCGTGGACTGTAACCTACTAGGCTTCTCCGTCCATGGGATTCTCCAGGCAAGAATACTGGAGTGGATTGCTATTTCCTTCTCCAGGGGATCTTCCCGACCTAAGGATCGAACCCGGGTCTCCTGCATTGGAGGCGGACACTTTAACCTCTGGGCCACAAGGGAAGCCCTTTGGCTTGCAAAGCACAGGAAAAAATATGTTGGGAAAAGGAAGTTTGATTTTGATCTTGAGAAACTGGTAAGATTTGACAATACTGTAAGGTTCTTCATTTATACTGTCCAATGACTGCTGCTGCTGCTGCTGCTGCTGCTGCTGCTGCTGCTGCTGCTGCTGCTGCTGCTGCCAAGTTGCTTCAGTCGTGTCTGACTCTGTGCGACCCCATAGACGGCAGCCCACTAGGGACAGCCCTCTCTCCCTGGGATTCTCCAGGCAAGAATACTGGAGTGGGTTGCCATTTCCTTCTCCAGTGCATGAAAGTGAAAAATGAAAGGGAAGTCGCTCAGTCGTGTCCGACACTTAGTGACCCCATGGACTACAGCCTGCCAGGCTCCCCTATCCATGGGATTTTCCAGGCAAGGGTACTTGAGTGGGTTCAATGACTACTTGTGGCAGTTAAGCACTTTGAGATACAGCTTGTCAAAACTGAAATGTGCTGTAAGTGTAAAATGCATATCAGACTTAGATAACTTAGTACAAAGAGAAGACTATAAACTACCACATTAACAATTTTCTATATGAATTAGATATTCAAATAATAACAGTTGGGGTATATTATTTTAATATTTAATATTTTAATATATGGAGAAGGAAATGGCAACCCACTCCAGTATTCTTGCCCAGGAAATCTCATGAACAGAGAAGCCTGCCAGGCTATAGTCCACAGGATCACAAAGAGTCAGACACGACTGAGCGACTGAGCAGGCATGGGTATATTGGGTTAAATAAAATATATTATTAAAATTAATTTCTACTGTTTAAATTTTTTATGTGACTACTAGAACATTTTACATCTCATGTGTAGCTTCCTTTCTGTTTCTGTCAGACAGCACCAGTGTTGAGAGTGTCTGGCACTCACTACATGTGTGTTAAACCACAATGAGGCATAGGAAGGCTATTCCAAGAGATGCAAACAACAAAAGAAGTGGCACAGAATCAGAAAACTAAGGCATTCCAGGGAACAGGGAAAAAGATATGCTGTGATGGTGCTTTGAAAAAAGGATAAGGACCATTTTATTTTGGGGGGAGGCTGTTTTGCTTTTATGTTCATATAAATATTGCCTCCTGGGACTTCCTGGTGGTCCAGTAACTATGACTACATTCCCAGTCCAAGGAGAGCAGGTTCAATCCCTAGTCAGGGAACTAGATCCCACAAACTGCAACTAAGAGTTCGTGTGCCACAACTAAAAGATCCAGCATGCCACCGTGAAGATGGAAGACCCCACGTGTGGCAAGGAAGACCTGATGCAGCCAAACAAATAAATACGTATTATTTAAAAACTGTTGAAAAAAGATTCCCTCCTTTCTTCATCTATTATCGGGGAACATTAACTGGGAAAATAACCCCCTTAAGTGATAACAAAATAATCTCTCTTAAGTTTTTATGTGCAATTTACTATATCAAAAGAAGACAGGGAGTAGTTCTTTGCAAACTTGCTTTATGACATTGGCAAGGTCACTTAATCTCTTAGGTCTCCTTTTCTACAAAATAAGGACACTGGACTAAGGTTCCCGCACTTCTACGGTGGTGGGATTGGGTTGGCCACAGTGTTGGGGGGATTAGGGAGTCATTTATGGGGCCAAAAAACAATAAGTTACATTCTAGTTCCTGCTGACGCATGTTTTTCCTTCCTCTAATTTTACTGCTATTAAGCTTAAGCTGCATCAGACTCCAAAAATCCTCCTTCCATTCTACTGTTAGTCCTTATTAAGAGAAAACACAAGAATGTTGTCTAGCTCAGCACAATGCCAGTCATCACAGTATTGAAGGAAAAAATCCCAGGAGCTAATGAAAAACACATTCACTCTAAATTCTCCATGAAAATGTGGTAAATTGTTGCAATTATTGGTTCCATCCTAAATAATAGCTCTTGCAGCAACAGCTAATACTTGTGCTTCAGGTCATAAAATGATCATGAGTAGAGATGACCAAAATTTGAATTATAGTTATATTTTCTTCCAAAGACACTGACTGTTGTCTCTATTAGAATCAGATGGCAAGCTGAGCCAGAGATGTAAAATAATTTACTTAATGAAATTCCTAGTAGCAACACATGTGCCATATTAGAAGACCCAGTTGGACTGGTTGGGAATATGTTAGTCGATTCTCAGGGTTTCCAGTGGCAGAAACCCAACTCAAATAGTTTAAGTTAAAAAGAGATTGCACTGGATCATGTAACTGGGAAGATCAGAGATGTACTTCATCTCTGCCTTTGCTCAACTCATATTCCTGCTTCTCTGCACATTGGCTTCATTCATTATAGCTTCAGACAATTTTGTTCCATGTATTAATTGAGGACAGGAAGTAGCAATTCCACCAAAAGTTCCAGGTTTGTATCATCCCAGTTTTGCTATTCCAAAGAATGAAACAGCATTTTTCCATATAAAAATAGAAGAATTCTAATTAGCTGATCTGGATTGTAAGCTAGTTGTGTGCCAAACTCTATAACTGATAAGACCTAATAACATAACTGATCAGAAGTTCATACATAACCAGAAGTTTGAAAGACTGTAATACACATGGTTTTCAAGCTTCTTGTGCATAATTTTCAATGTATTTGCTTTTTTTACATTTTTATATGTGTTCCTCCCTAAACTCAAATTATGGCAGTTTATTTCCAGAGAAGGCAATGGCACCCCACTCCAGTACTCTTGCCATGAAAATCACATGTATGGAGAAGCCTGGAAGGCTGCAGTCCATGGGGTTACTGAGGGTCGGACACAACTGAGCGACTTCAGTTTCACTTTTCACTTTCATGCATTGGAGAAGGAAATGGTAACCCACTCCAGTACTCTTGCCTGGAAAATACCATGGATGGAGGAGCCTGGAAGGCTGCAGTCCATAGGGTTGCTAAGGGTCGGACACAACTGAGCGACTTCACTTTCACTTTTCACTTTCATGCATTGGAGAAAGAAATGGCAACCCACTCCAGTGTTCTTGCCTGGAGAATCCCAGGGACAGAGGAGCCTGGTGGGCTGCCGTCTCTGGGGTCGCACAGAGTCGGACACGACTGAAGTGACTTAGCAGCAGCAGCAACAATAATTCAGCCCCTCTATTTCCTAATCCCAATACGTTGGCCACCTGATACAAAGAGCTGACTCACTGGGAAAGACCCTGATGCTGGAAAGATTGAGGACAGGAGGAAAAGAGGGTGACAGAAATTGAGAAGGTTGGATGGCACCACAGATTCAATGGACCATGAGTCTGAGCAAGCTCCAGGAGATAGTGAACGACAGAGAAGCCTGGCATGCTGCAGTCCATTGGGTTGCAAAGAGTCAGATACAACTGAGTGACTGAGCAACAGCAACAATTTCCTAATCAAATTGAGCATATTCGGTGCTATGGAAACCAACTAGGCTCCTGGCGGTACATTAATTTATAGGGATGGTTTTGCGAAAAAGCACAAAAGTAGGTAGCCTAAATGATGGCTTCACAAATAAGAGGAACATACCACTGACAATGTTTGCAAAAACTTGCATTCCTACCATCAGAATTTTATTACACTGCTTTATGAAATTCTTGCTTTGTCTCCTGTTAACATAGAAATATTCAGTTGGAATTAGTTTATCAATCCTCTTTCCAAGGTATGAGCACTTGGAAAAAGCATAAAAGCTCTGAGTAACCAAAAAGAGAACCAAGAGAGGCCATTCTGACAGTCAAAGTCGTAGGACCACAGGCACTAAAGAGAGCTCCTTGTCTGGCATTGCACTGCCCCAGCACATACAGTTCTCTTTCTGGTTTCCCTTCACTCCTATGACCCAATCTGCTATTTCCTTTTTGCCCTACTGGAGCTCTCTGACCTACCCTAATCTTCTTTAGGACAGATGTCCCTTTTATATCTGATCTGGCGATACTTCAAAACATGTGCTTACAGCAGCTTAGGCTAAACAGGAGAAAGCTGAGGCTACTGAAAGGACAGATTAGATGAGACCCAAACGAGATCAGCATCAGCACAGTGGTGACAAGCTAATGGGTTGGCAGAGCTGTAACTGGAAGATTGCCAGCATCTTCCCTTCCAGAAAGGGGGCTGTGTATTGCTGGTGGTTCTAAATGTTGGTAATAGCTCCAGGGCAAGAGGAATAAGGGGCACAGGTCAGACAAGATTATCAGTTTTGTTGCCCCTGATTAGGCTGCCTTGCACTATTAAATTTTCTGGTTTGTTTGTTTTGCTTGTTTGGTATTTCTCTATATATATTTCTTTCTTTCTTTTTTTTGAAAATGTGTCCTGTACTGGTTCAGGTATAGTTGTTGATGATGTTCACAGGTGCTATTACCCTTTGCATCATCTGAGAATTTCCAGGTAAGTTGGAGACAGCAATGAACAGCCAGGCAACCAACTCTCATAAAGATGATTCAAACTATGGTGATCTGATAAGAAGACTTCTGAGATCCATGTTTTTCACCCAAAAAGATAAGAGTTACTATATCTTCTGAAAGTATCAGTGTTAAATTAACCAGTTGGAAGATACACTATTATACTTCACTCAAATCCACTGACTAAGTAAACAGAGAACCATGGCTCACACCACAACCATAAATTTAAAGTTAGTATTTCAAGTCTATATCTAAAGAATGATAGAATATCATCTCTCCTGATTCACCCAGCAAGAATGTATCATTCTTTTTCTCCCGATCTAATCAGGAACACTTCTGCCATGTTCATTTTTCTTTACAAGTCAAGAAAGCGCAGAAGAGATTTAGGCCCTCTCTTCTGCGTCCCTTCTGACTCTGGGTGGGGGAGGAAGTAGCCTGCATCAGAGCAAAACCTCGGATTCTACACTCTTGACCACACCACAGGCTTCCTTGTTTTCACAGATGTTTCAAATGCTGTACACAAGTGCCATCTAGTGGTCAATAAATTCACATGCCTCTTCAGGAAAGAAGGAAAGATTTAATGGCTCTCATGAATAACCAAACATGTTTTTATCTTTTTCACTTAAACAGGATAATTTCTTTTTTACTTGTCTTCTTTTGTGGAAGAAATCATTTCTTTCATCTGTTTCTCTTTGGTCAGAATAGAAGTATCTTGTTTCATCTTCTGTCAAATTGTGCTTCAAGCCATAAAATGTAAGCTGGGAGTTACTCACAAGGAAACACATTGAGAATGTTTTCTTCATTGCCAGTCAGTACCCTGTGGATTAAAACACAGGTGCTTCCATTGACTCTGAATTTTACTTTAGCAGGCACTATAGGAATGAGTGGCCAGAATGAGAGAAACATAAGAAATGGGGATGGAAACCATAGTCGTCACCTTCAGGGGTTCTCCATTGAACGTCAAATGACAGACGACGGAAGCTCCTACCCCAAAGTCTCTGCAGCCTAACTCGAATTCACTTTTCTGGCTTCTTTATCCTCCTGCCCCCTAATGTAAAGTTTTATCTTCCCATTAGCCTATCCACTGACTCCTAAATAAATACACTTGACCCTTGAACAACCCTCCTAGCAGTGGAAAATTTCCATAACTTACGGTTGATCCTCTGTATATGCAGTTTCTCCACATCTGTGGTTCTGCACCGGAGAATTCAACCAGCCACTGACTGTATGGTTATATAGTATGTACATTTGGAAAAAAATTGCATGTGTAAGTGGACCTGCACAGTTCAAAACCATATTATTTAATACTCAATTGTATGTATTTTAACTGCTTATTTTCTTACTATTGTCCCTTCTTCCCAGTCTGTGATACTCTTCTTCTCCTTTCCTTCAAGTTATACATTACTGTAATAAGATATCAAAATAAAATTATTTTCGTCTTTGTGTGCATGCTTAGTCATTCAGTCATGTCCAGTTCTTTGCATGCCAAGGACTGTAGCCTGCTGCACTCCTCTGTGCATGGAATTCCCCAGGCAAGAAAACTGGAATGGGTAGCCATTTCCTCTTCCAGGGGATCTTCCCAACTCAGGAATCGAACCCGGGTCTCCTGCATTGCTGGCAGAGTCTTTACCAACTGAGCTATCAGGGAAGCCCTGGTTCTCACTAAAACCTAAATCAATTAATTATTGCTGACTCATTGGAAAAGACCCTGATGCTGGGAAAGACTGAAGGCAGGAGGAGAAGACAGTGACAGAGAACAAGATGGTGGATGGCGTCAACAACTCAACAGACATGAACTTGGGCAAACTCCAGGAGATGGTGAGGGACAGGGAGGCCTGGCATGCTGCAGTCTATGGGGTGGCAGAGTCGGACACAACATGACTTGCTGACTGAACAACAACGTAATGCATTAGCCCAAAACTTAGTGGGTCTAAACTACAAGCATTAAGTAGGCAGTGCCTGTCTCAGCTAAGCCTACTCATGTTTCTGTTGTCATTGGTGGATCATGAGGGCAGCTCTGCTCTTCTTTGTCAAGCTCTCTTACATTGTTGTTGTTGTGTAGCCACTAAGTCATCTTCCGACTCTTTTGCGACCCTATGGATGGTAACCCACCAGGCTCCTCTGTTCATCACATACCTTGGTATGACAAACTAAGAACTACATATTTTATTTCTGTTCCTGGTTCCTGACACAGAGCTCCTAAAACCCTTGGGATATCCTGGGTGATAGAAGAGTCTTTTGTTCTAAGAAGACAAATTTTGGTGGGCTCCTGCTTAGCTTCAGGGTGGAAGCTGGTTATCAGAAAGACCAAGGCATGATTCAAATTTATGCTTTTGAACTGCGGTGTTGGAGAAGACTCTTGAGAGTCACTTGAACTGCAAGGAGATCAAACAAGTCAATCCTAAAGGGAATCAGTCCTAAATATTCATTGGAAGGACTGATGCCAAAGCTGAAACTCCAATATTTTGGCCACCTAATGCAAAGAACTGACTCATTTGAAAAGACCCTGATGCTGGGAAAGATTGAAGGCAGGAGGAGAAGGGGACAACAGAGGATGAGATAGTTGGATGGCATCACCAACTCAATGGACATGAGTTTGAGTAAACTCCGGGAGTTGGTGATAGACAGGGAGGCCTGGCATGCTGCAGTCCATGGGATCAAAAAGAGTTGGACATGACTGAGCAACTGAACTGGGAAGCCATGAATAGAAGCTTAGCCCTTTTAGCCCCACCCCCAACTCCCAGGGATGGGAGAGATGTTGGAGATTTCATTAATAATCTAGCATGCCTACATGATGAAGCCTCTATAAAAATCCCTGAACTATGAGGTTTACAGAGCTACCAGGTTGATGACCATATCCATGTGCTGGGAGGGTGGCACCACCCAAATCACAGGGACAAGAGGTGCCTGAAGACAAGGTACTCAGGACCTTCCAGACCTTGCCTTATGTAACTCTTCAGCTGTCTATTTGTATCCCTTAAAATAAATCAGTAAGTGTAAGTTAGTATTTCCTTGCATTCTCCAGGCCCTTAAAGCAAATTATCAAATCTGGGAAGAGGGTTGTGGAAACTGCCATTCTATAGCCAGTTGGTCACTGTAAATGGTGTCTGAAGTGGGGTGGCACCTTGAGGGACTGAGTTCTTAACCTGTGGGACCTGCACTAACTTTAGATATTTAATGTTGTATTTGAATTGTAGGACACCTAGTTGATATCCAGAGAGTTGGAAAATTATTAACAATTGTTGTCAAGAAAAAACTCACACATTTGGTGTCAGAGGTGTTGTGAGTATAGTTTAGAAAATGAGTTTCCTATTTAATTGGGCTTATTGGGTGGCTCAACGGTAAAGAATCCTCCTGCCCATACAGGAGGTACAAGAGAGGTAGGTTCAATCCCTGGGTCGAAAAGATCCCCTACAAAAATGCAACCCACTCCAGTATTCCTGCCTGGAAAATTCCATGGACAGAGGAGCCTGGTGGGCTACAGTCCATGGGGTCGCAAAGAGTTGGGTATGGCTGAGCGTGTGTGCACATGTGCACCCATGCGTGCACACACACACATTTAATTAACTAGCTGATTGTAGATTGATCTATGATAGACATGGCTGGGACAGCTGAGTTCTTCCTGTGCTCTCCCACCAGTGGGCTAGTCTGGTTTTTGCTCACTTTGTGGAATAAGATACTCCAAGAGAACAAAACCACTTAAAACTTGGATGGCAGGCTTGGAACCAACACTGTCATTTCCTCTGCAATCAACTGGCCAAAACAAATGACAAGATCAGTTCAGATTACAAAGAAATAGATTTCACCTTCTGAAAGCATGAACTACAAAGACACTTCACACAGGGTGTAGATACAAGGAAAAGTGAAGAAAAAAGTCTGTTTTAGCAATCTACTTCAAAGCACCTGTAGATGCTACATTTCATGTAGCTTGTGGGACTTAGGTTTCCCAATCGGGGATTGAACCCAGGCCCTCAACAATGAAAGCATGGAGTCCTAACCAATGGACCACGAGGAAATTCCCTAGCTTGTTGTTCTTAATGCTCACTGTCATCAAGAATTGGAGCTCAGATGAGGTGTTGTGCTTTGAGTATAGCTAACACTTCCTCCAACACACACAGCAAGTTTAAAGGAGGGAAGCACCTGCCCTTAAACTGATGTCTACAAAATAGATAATTCAGTGGTATCTTTTTTTTTTCAGTATCATGCTAAAATAATTCTTTTTTAAAGTTTTTCCATATTTTACTTATTTTCAGTGTTATTTATTTATCTATTTATTTTTAGCTGCACTGGGTCTTCATTGCTGCACATGGGCTCTCTCTAGTTGCTAAGAGTGGGGACTACTCTGTAGTTGTAGTGTGCAGGCTTCTCGTTGAGGTGGCATCTCTTATTGTGGAGCACAGGCTCTAGGGCCTGCGGACTCTAGTAGTCGCAGTGTATGCGCTCCATAGTTGTGGCGCACAGGTTTACATGGCTTGCGGCATGCAGCATCTTCCCAGACCAAGGATGGAACCTGTATCCCCTGCACTGGTAGGAGGATTCTCAACCACTGGACTACCAGGGAAGTCCTGCCTTTTAAGTCTTTAAAAGACCACCTTTTGAAGACCTTGAAACGTGTCTCCTAAAATCTGGAAGGGGCCGAGAACTGGAATCTGCCTCAACACGGTAAAGCATAAGATTAGGGCAGTTAGATAAAGCACTGTGGCTTGTGAATTTACTGCACTCCCACCAAGGAGAGGTCACACATAGAAGTCTTCCTGTAGAAAAGATGTGAAGCAAGAGATTTTTTAGAGAGATGATACGACACAGTCTTGGTCCCCATCTAGAGGGCCATGAAAAGCTAAGTTATGTGAAGGACTGAAGCGAAAGAAAGCAGAATGCATACCATGGAATGCCTGAAGTTAAGTTGACCAGCTAGGAAAAAAAAACACAGTTACCCATTTTGGTGGACCTGATGATCAAAGATGCTCAGATTGGGAAGAGGAAAAGATGCTCAGGAGAGGGGAAGCGAAATGTGAGGGTCTCAAGAACCACAGAAGTATTCCCACTAGGGAAAGAGTCAGCCTTTGGTAAAGAAAACTAAGATCAATGATACTTCCAGTCAAGTTAGAACTTTCCTCTGCCACTGACTCTCCTTCTTCTCCTCCCTAACTCCCAACCCAGCATTATAACTCATATTAAGGAAGATAAATGGAGAGGAATAGCACCAAGTGAAGAACAACAGCAACTTCACTTTTTGCAACACCTAGTCTTGAGGCAGAGAGACAAAAAAGCTGTAATTTCAAGAGAAATTTTACTTTTTAATTACTGTACTAGACATACTATTACTGAGCTAGAATCACTTTTATAGCTTAAGAGTCATGGACCATGCCATAGTTTCCACTTAAAGGTAAAGGAAAATATTAGTCCTACAGTATGTATTTGAACGGTCACTGGAGGAATGTATCAAATTATTTTCTAGTTACACCTCTTGAGTGTTGCAGTTCAGTTCAGTCACTCAGTTGTAATCAACTATTTGTGACCCCATGGACAGCAGCACGCCAGGCTTCCCTATCCATCACCCACTCCTGGAGCTTGCTCAAACTCATGTCCAATGAGTCGATGATTCCCATCCAACCATCTCATCCTCTGTTGTCCACTTCTCCTCTGGCCTTCAATCTTTCTCAGCATCAGGGTCTTTTCCAATTAGTCAGTTCTTCACATCAGGTGGCCAAAGTATTGGAGCTTCAGCTTCAGCATCAGTCATTCCAATGAATATTCAGGACTGATTTCCTTTAGGATGGATTGGTTGGATCTCCTTGCAGGCCAAGGGATTCTCAAAAGTCTTCTCCAACACCACAGTTCAAAAGCATCAATTCTTCGGCACTCAGCTTTCTTTATGGTCCAACTCACATCCATACGTCACTATTGGAAAAACCATAACTTTGACTAGAAGGACCTTTGTCAGCAAATGTCTCTGCTTTTTAATATGCTGTCTATATGGGTCTTCGCTGACAGCTCAGTTGGTGAAGAATCCACCTGCAATGCAGGATAGCCTGGTTCAATTCCTGGGTTGGGAAGATCCACTGGAGAAGGGATAGGCTACCCAATCCAGTATCCTTGGGCTTCCCTTGTGGCTTAGCTGGTAAAGAATTCACCTCCAATACAGGAGAACTGGATTTGGTCTCTAGGTTGGGAAGATCCCCTGGAGAAGGGAAAGGCTACCCACTCCAGTATACTGCTCTTGAGAATTCCATGGACTGTATGACCCCATGGAGTCATGGGGTCACAAAGAGTTGGATAAAACTGAGTGACTTTCACTTCACTTCACTTCTAGGTTTATCATAGCTTTTCTTCCAGGGAGAAAGTGTCTTTAAATTTCACGGCTGCAGTCACAGTCTGCAGTGACTCTGGAGCCCAAGAAAATAAAGTCTCTCACTGTTTCCATTGTTTCCCCATCTATTTACCATGAAGTGATGGGACAGGATATTATGATCTTAGTTTTTTGAAAGTTGAGTTTTAAGTCAGCTTTTTCACTCTCCCTTTCACCTTCATCAAGAGGCTCAAATATTGCTTTATTTTCAAGACAATAATAAACCCATTACATATTTATACAGTTTAAGTAATATATTTATTCAAAAATATATAAGAAAAGTGAGAAAGTAACTATATTTTCCAAAGCAAAATAATTTAAGGAAATGAGTGACATTGGTTTCATTTTTACAAATCTTTTTAATATATGCCCTAGTAGGAGACAGCTAGATTCTTAAATTTGCTTCTGCATTCAGTACAGCAAAACGTGATTTTAGTTACAGTACATGAAAAACTTAGATCTCAAACAGGTAGCTGAAAGAGAGAAAAGTATATTAATAGCAACTTCAGATAATTCTAGATATTCTTCTTTGATACTACACCAAAACTCAAGTGATGTGATTATTTCTTGAAAGTTAATTACAATGGAATCCAAACCCTATCAAAGATTTTTTTTTTACTTTAAATAAAAATTCACTGGTTTACTGTGTACTTTGAGCAAATTTTTTTTAATCCATGAGGATTTTATAACATAATGTATTGGTCATTCAGAAAATAGTGGCTCATTGAGTTATACAGATGATCCAAAAGTTGACACATTTCATTATACAATGCTTTTTAAATCACATTTGCTAATAATATCACCACTGACCTCATCAGAAAAATCTTCAAATATTAGGAAACTATCATGGTCATGTGGCAGATATAAAGGGTCCACACTGCCAATCTTTATTTAAAAGCTTAAATGTTTTCATTGGCAATAAATATTATTCATATTTTCTTGAAGTGACAAATTCACATTTTTCATTTTCAGAAAATGTCTGCCAAATTCTCTAGTCTAAATAACCATAATTTGTCTGTCATGTTCGATTTTAAGCAAAATGGTACCTCATGAAAAGTGCTACTAGTTAGATGATTTTAGAAGTGCTTTTCCAGTGCAAAAGGGAGTTGGCCATACTGCTGTACCTCTCGGCCAAGTTAACAATAGTGGTCTTCAGTCATACATTTCAACAGAAATTTTATTTTGGCTTGAATAATCTAGAACAGCCACAGTATTAATACCAAATTTAGTGTATCATAGAATTAGAAAATATTTTAAACATCATCTAGTCCTTTCTGGCTATGGTTTTTCCAGTGGTCATGTATGGATGTGAGAGTTGGACTGTGAAGAAGGCTGAGCGCCAAAGAATTGATGCTTTTGAACTGTGATGCTGGAGAAGACTCGTCAGAGTCCCTTGGACTGCAAGGAGATCCAACAAGTCCATTCTAAAGGAGATCAGCCCTGGGATTTCTTTGGAAGGAATGATGCTAAAGCTGAAGCTCCAGTATTTTGGCCACTTCATGCAAAGAGTTGACTCATTGGAAAAGACTCTGATGCTCGGAGGGATTGGGGGCAGGAGGAGAAGAGGACGACAGAGGATGAGATGGCTGGATGGCATCACCGACTCGATGGACGTGAGTTTGGGTGAACTCCGGGAGTTGGTGATGGACAGGGAGGCCTGGTGTGCTGCAATTCATGGGGTCACAAAGAGTCGGACATGACTGAGTGACTGAACTGAACTGAACTGAATCCTTTCTGAAAGAAAATATTACCTTCAGCAGGTTTGAAGTTCATTCAGCTTCTGATCAAGCACTTCCAGTGATGTAAATCTCAATGGTATTCTAAGCAGCCTATTTCAGAATTCTTGGATAGCTTTAATTATTTTTCAGATGTTTGTCACAGCAAATTAGAACATTCTTTCTGTTGTTTTTGTTTCATGATGCAGAAGAGAATGAATGTACTTTTTCCTTCCATATGGCTGAATTTCAAGAACTTAAACTAAATTTCTTTGAATTTTAGAGACCACTTTAATACATACCCTTCCCCACTTCATATCCTCCTGCCTCCTGCCCCCCCCCGCCCCCCCACACACACACACATACACACACAGAACCTTCCCTCATCATGGCATTTCTTCTCTAGGATAAAAACTGATTTCTTTACTACTCATCCTCAAACAACAGTTTCTAGATCCCTGCCACTTTATCATCCTAGACTCTTTCTGTTCGCTGATGAGCCTCTTCAAAATAATGCGAGAACACTATTAAAAGATTCTGACTTAAGTATTTCTGGATCAATTCCTTTCCTTCTTTTACACTTGTACTGGAGCAGTCTACAACTGTATTTGTTTTCGTTGTTGTTGTTTGATTTTGTATTTGTTTGCTTTTTAGGAATCACATCAAACTGTGAGTTTATACTGAATTAGACTTCAAGCAAAATCCCCAACTTTTTCTTGCATGAACATTGCTAATTTGGCTGTCCTATTCTGTACTTGTACCATTCATTGTTTTTAGCCTAAGTGAAGATATTTATGTAGTATTATAATTTTTTTATATTATACGTTTAGACCCATTTAGAACAATTTAGACTGTCTAAAATTTTCTCATTTTTAATTTTATATCTTTGGCAGAGAATACTTGCTGGCCACCAAAACCTAGTCTTGCCTTCCTGCACACATGATTGGATTACATTTTTCAATCTCCTTTGTAATCAGATGCTATGTTGAGACTGTTTTCTAGACTGTGAGGGGGGCGGTTGGGGACAGCAGTGCGCCTACTTCATCCTCTCTCCCTCCTTTGACTCTTGAACCCAGACCCTAACTATACTTCTAACAAAAAGTTGGGGGTGGGTATGACCGAGCCACAGGCAGAAGCAGCCCAATTCCCTCAATCTCTGTGCAGAGAAGAGCTACCTTCTGACCTGGGATGCCTTCTCTGGAATTACAGGTGAGAAATAAACTGTTCCTTAAGTCACTACATCTGGGCTCTGTTTATTATAACTGCTTAGCTAACATTCAGTTCAGTTCAGTTCAGTTCAGTCGCTCAGTCGTGTCCGACTCTTTGCGACCCCATGAATCACAGCACGCCAGGCCTCCCTGTCCATCACCAATTCCTGGAGTTCAGTCAGACTCATGTCCAACGAGTCAGTGATGCCATCCAGCCATCTCATCCTCTGTCGTCCTCTTCTCCTCCTGCCCCCAGTCCCTCCGAGCATCAGAGTCTTTTCCAATGAGTCAACTCTTTGCATGAGGTGGCCAAAGTACTGGACTTTCAGCTTAGCATCATTCCTTCCAAAGAAATCCCAGGGCTGATTTCCTTCAGAATGGACTTGTTGGATCTCCTTGCAGTCCAAGGGACTCTGAAGAGTCTTCTCCAACACCACAGTTCAAAAGCGTCAATTCTTTGGCGCTCAGCCTTCTTCACAGTCCAACTCTCACATCTGTACATGACTACTGGAAAAACCATAGCCTTGACTAGACGGACCTTAGTCTTACATTAACTAATATAATATGTAGCTTATTAGTGGTAGTTATGATTATCAGGATATTTGTCTTCATCTAAATTGATTATGTTTTTCTGTGGTAGGAATGATGGGGAGAAATATAATGCTCACTAATAAAATTAGGCCTTCTATATGTCTATGCTTCATTTCAGCTCAAGAACCTGTTTTATTTCCTAGAAGATACCCTAAGACCCTGATTCTGGTCTTAGTGCTTTTATTATAAATAACCTCCTCTTTGAAGACTTTTCCATCTTCTCTAGACAGAGCCAGCACCTGTCTCTACCAGTGCTCCCACTGAAACCTTGCGCAAGCTTCACCATTTGCAATTCCATTAAAATTGTTCGGCTGCTCTCTTTTCGTTAGGCTTTGTGCTCCCAATGATGGGACCATGTTTTCTCTATCTGTGCAGTGTCAGTGCCATGTCACAACGTCTGACATACAACAAAAACTCAATAAATGCTTGAGAATGAATAAGTAAACAACCAGATAATTTCACATTTGGACCTACAAGAAGAAACCAAACAGGAGCTATTAGTTCTAACATCAATATGTTTTCATTAATGTCAAAGAAAAACTGAATCCTTGAGTACAAATGGACAGGAACAGAACATTTAGTTCTCTGGGGAGTCTCTCTGGTATCCTGGGTTCCATGAATTCTTCTATAGTCCTACTTTTGCTTGGACCCTAGAGCTAGTCATGGTGTCATAACCATGACTAACTAAGATTAGTTAATGTTCCATGTTGCAATAACTAAGCCTCTGAAAACCACAGCATATTTTTGCTTTTCAAACTTTGTACATTTTCTTAAGATGGAAACTACTGTCTCCTTAGATTTCTTTTTTTTAACTTTTGGTTTGATTTATTTAAGACTATCCATGACAGTCCGATACTTCACACTAGTTTCAGACAATTTATCACAGTGCTTCTCTACTTCATTAAATCTATTTCTTCAAGTAAAAAAATCATTTATTATTTTAACAAGAATTGAATGGGGCATCAGACCTACAAAGTCTCCTAGATGCCAGTTCTTGGCTCCCTATTATGTGATTGGCACAAGCTTCATTCAACTTCCTGCGGAAATCCAAAGCCTTTACCTGATTTGTTTCTCCAAATTCTTGGAAATATGAGCAGAGTTGGGGGAGGGGCAGAGGGTAGGCAAGAGTGCCGAATATGTCCTAATGGTGATTTCTTGCTTGGAGATTTTGATTCTCGGCATTTCAGGTACACTCTGCCTTCTACACTATATCAACCCATGTATGGAATTAAGCTCCTTTCTTAGCTCCCACTAAAACCCCGAGTGTTATAGATGGTTTGGGGGAAGGGAAAGGAAAGTCAACAACATACTGAGTTGGTCAAAGGTTTATTTGGGGTTTTTAAGTTTAGCACAAGATATAAATCATACAGATCTGATTTTGAGAACATGAACAAGTTGTAGTAATTTAGTACGTGGAAATATCATAATATCTGGAAATCGTGAAATAATTAAATAGTGAAAACCCCAAACAAACTTTTTGGCCACTCTAACAGAATTGCAGACAACTTCAAAATGAATGCTAGCCTTTCAAGTAGACTTGCTCTCTCCATTTTTTTAATTCATCCCAGGGATTTTCTTGCAAATGACCACTTCACCTCCAGTGACTTAGCCCTGTGTCTCCTCACTGGTTCTCACTGTCTTCTCACTCCTTCCAACTTCTTATACCTCTTCTCTCTCCCATCTCAATATTTCCATCTTTCTAACAGAGAAATGTAGTTGTTTCATTTTTTGTTTGGGTTACTGCAAATTCAGTTAGAATCTCGCCTTTCTCTTAGTCTTACCAAGGTAATTTCCCAGATAATAGTATTATTTTTCTAAGTGAATTCCAGATGATAAAACAAAGCCTATTACAAACATACCCTGGCTGGTGCAGAGAGATTGTTGATATCTGAGCCTCAGTCGTTCTGTACGGAGACTTGTCCAATAGTCTACAGTATAACGGATGCCTAAGACAGTCCTGCCTCTGGGCCCCCTGATTCCCAACTGGTTTCACACCATAGATTATATATCTAGCCTCTGCAGTGTGAAGTGAGTGGCCAACACCCTAATCCAATCAACATGCCTCTATCCTCCTCCCTTTAGGCCCCAAGTTCAGTAGCAGTACACTTTTCTCATTCTCTGACCCCACGTTCCTGTCTTCACAACTTGCTCACTACCTCTATCCAAAATTAGAACCATATACCAGCTTTCAGTGTTTCACTATTTCCAGAATTGATATTTCCATGTACTAAATTACTACAATTTGTTTTCAAAGTCATATCTGTATGATTTATATCATGAGATAAACTTAAAAAGCATTCTGACCAAATTGTCCCCCTCTTTAAAGTTCCTACACTGTATCTTGTTATTTTATCTTGTTATCTTTGATTATTTTACATTTTATCACATATACTGAATAACTAAGCAGGTCAGATATGTTTTCTTATCTTTATTTATTGGTCATTTTAAAAAATTATTTTATTTATTTATTGGCTCTGCTGAGTCTTCATTGCTGTGTTGGCTTTCCTCTAGTTGCAAAGAGAAGGGGCTACTCTAGTTGCAGTGCACGGGCTACTCATTCTGATGGCTTCTCTTGTTTTGAAGCACAGGCTCTAGGGCATCCAGGCTTCAGTAGTTATGGCACATGGGTTCAGTAGTTGTGGCTCCTGGGCTATAGAGCACAGCCTCAACAGTTGTGGCACACACACTTAGTTGCTCTGCAGGATGGGGAATCTTCCCACATCAGGGATCGAACCCATGTCTCCTGCATTGGCAGACAGGTTCGTTACCACTGAGCTACCAGGGAAACCCTTGCCTATTGGTCATTTGAATTCATATAGGGCTAATTCATTGATGACTAGATAATAAAATTATAGAAGTTAATGGGGGAAGCCAAGAGAAACTACAGGTGGATATACTGTTTACTTAACCATTACCATGATGAAATATCCACTACTAGACATCCAAATTGTGCAGTAGTTTGAACATTTTTTGACACTGCCTTTCTTTGGGATTGGAATGAAAACTGATCTTTTCCAGTCCTGTGGCCACTGCTGAGTTTTCCAAATTTGCTGGCATACTGAGTGCAGCATTTTAACAGCATCATCTTTAAGGACTTGAAATAGCTCACCTGGAATTGCATCACCTCTACTTGCTTTGTTCGTAGTGATGCTTCCTAACACCCACTGGACTTTGCATTCCAAGATGTCTGGCTCTAGGTAAGTTATCACATCATTGTGGCTATCTGGGTCATGAAGATCTTTTTTGTATGGTTGTTCTGTGTATTCTTGCCACCTTTTCTTAATATCTTCTGCTTCTGTTGGGTCCATACCATTTCTGTCCTTTATTGTGCCCATCTTTGCATGAAATGTTCCCTTGATATCTCTAAGTTTCTTGCAGAGATCTTTAGTCTTTCCCATTCTACTGTTTTCTTCTGTTTCTTTGCATTGATTACTGAGGAAGTCTTTCTTTTCTCTCCTTGCTAGTCTTTGGAAGTCTGCATTCAGATGGGTATAGCTTCCCTTTACTCCTTTGCCTTCAGCTTCTCTTCTTTACTCAGCTATTTGGAAGCCTTCTTAAGACAACCATTTGCCTTTTTGTATTTCTTTTTCTTTGGGATGGTCTTGATCCATGCCTCCTATACAGTGTCATGAACTTCCATCCATAGTTCTTCAGGTACTCTGTCTATCAGATCTAATCCCTTGAATCTATTTGTCACTTCCACTGTATAATCGTAAGGGATTTGATTTATGTCATACCTGAATGGTCTAGTGGTTTTCCCTACTTTATTCAATTTAAGTCTGAATTTGGCAATAAGCAGTTCATGATCTGAGCCACAGTCAGCTTCCAGTCTTGTTTTTGCTGAGTGTATAGAACTTCTCCATCTTTGGCTGCAAATAATATAATCAATCTGATTTTAGTATTAACCATCTGGCGATATCCACGTGTAGAGTGTTGTTGGAAGAGGGTACTTGCAATGATGAGTGCGTTCTCTTGGCAAAACTCTGTTAGCTTTTGCCCTCCTTCATTTTGTACTCCAAGGCCAAATTTGCCTGTTACTCCAGGTATCTCTTGACTCCCTACTTTCACATTCCAGCCCGTTATGATGAAAAGGATTTGTGTGTGTGTGTGTGTGTGTGTGTGTGTGTGTGTCTGTTAGTTCTAGAAGGTCTTGTCGATCATCACAGAACTGTTCAACTTCAGCTTCTTTGGCATTAGTGATTGAGGCATAGACTTGGATTACTGTGATATTGAATGGTTTGCCTTGGATATGAACAAAGATCATTTTGTCATTTTAAAAATTGCACTCAGGTGCTGCATTTGAGACTCTTTTGTTGACTATGAGGACTACTGCATTTCATCTAAGGGATTCTTGCCCACAGTAGTAGACACAATGGTCATCTGAATTAAATTCACCCATTCCAGTCCTTTTTAGTTCACTGATTCCTAAAATGTCGATGTTCACTCTTGTTATCTCCTGTTTGACCACTTCCAATTTACCTTGATTCATGGACCTAACATTCCAGGTTCCTATGCAATACTGTTCTTTACAGCATAGGACTTTACTTCCATTACCAGTCACATCTACACCTGGGTGTTGTTTTCATTTTGGCTCCATCTCTTCATTCTTTCTGAAGTTATTTCTACACTTTTCTCCAATAGCATTTTGGGCACCTGCAGACCTGGGGAGTTCATCTTTCATTGTCATATCTTTGCCTTTTCATACTGTCCATGGGGACAGAATACTGAAGTGGTTTGCCATTCCCTTCTCCAGTGGACCACACTTTGTCAGAACTCTCCACCATGACCCATCCATCTTGGGTGGTCCTACAAATAATGCTCAAAATTCTCCAAGTAAGGCTTCAACAGTACATGAACTGAGAACTTCCAGATGTTCAAGCTGGATTTAGAAAAGACATAGAGATCAAATGCCAATGTTTGTTGGATCATGGAAAAAGCAAAAGAGTTTCAGAAAAACATCTACTTATGCTTTACTGACTACTCCAAAGCCTTTGACTGTGTGGATCACAACAAACTGTGAAATATTCTTCAAGGGATGGGAACACTAGACCACCTTACCTGTCTCCTGAGGAATCTGTATGCGGTCAAGAAGCAGCAGTTAAAACCGGACATGGAACAATGGACTGGTTCCAAATTGGGAAATGAGTATGTCAAGGCTGTATATCACTCTGCTTATTTAACTTATATGCAGAGTACATCATGCAAAATGCCAGACTAGATGAAACACAAAATGGAATCAAGACTGCTAGAGAAATATCAATAACCTGATATGTAGATGACACCACCCTTTTGGCATAAAGCAAAGAGGAACTGAGGATCCTCTTGATGAAAGGGAAAGAGAAGGGTGAAAAAGCTGGCTTCAAACTCAACATTCAAAAAATGAAGATCATGGTATCTAGCCCAATCACTTCATTGCAGATAGATGGGGAAACAATGAAACAGTGACAGACTTTATTTTCTTGGGCTTCAAAATCACTGCAGATGATGACTGCAGCCATGAAATTAAAAGAACCTTGCTCCTTGGAAGAAAAGCTATGATCATTCTAGACATATTAAAAAGCAGAGATAGAGACATTACTTTGCTGATAAAGATCAATCTAATCAAAGCTATGATTTTTCCAGTAGTCATGTATGGATGTGAGAGTTGGATCAGAAAGAGAGCTGAGTGCCAAAGAATTGATGCTTTTGAACTCTGGTGCTGGAGAAGACTTTTGAGTGTCCCTTGGACTGTAAGGAGATACAACCAGTCCATCCTAAAGGAAACTATGTAACAAACTCTCTGTGACTTTGTAAAATGCAAATTAACAGAAGAGCCTGCATCATAAGATCACATTATGAGAATTAAATGAGATCAAATGTGTAAAGTATACTGATTAGTCCTGAATATTCATTGGAATGACTGATGCTGAAGCTGAAGCTCCAATACTTTGGCCACCTGATGCAAAGAATGGACTCAGTGGAAAAGACCCTGATGCTGGGAAAGATTGAAGGCAGGAGGAGAAGGGGATGACAGAAGATGAGAAGGTTGGATGACATCACCAGCTTGATGGACATGAGTTTGAGCAGGCTCTGGAAATTGGTGGTGGACAGGGAAGACTGGCATGCTGCAGTCTATGGGGTCACAAAGAGTTGGACATGACTGAGTGAGTGAACTGAACTGAACTGATATATCCAAATAGATTTGGGCATTAGATAATCAGCATTCATATATATGGTGAGATAGAATTATTCACCTTTTGTCAATAAAACCAACATATAATATAGACTATACATAAACATTCTTCTAAACTATATTATATACACTTTATCTCAGAGTTGCATATGAGAGGGGTTAATTATTGTTTCAACATGACATCAATATGTGTCCTTAAAAAGTTCACACAAACACACACACACACACACACACACACACACACACACACACACCCCACATATCTTCCAGGTGTGTTGTCTTCATATTCTGGGCACCTGCTTGTTTCTAAATAGCTGGGTGCATAGCTTCCTGCAGGTGCAACATCTGGGTGATTGACTGCATTCGTCCCTATTCACTCAAAAGTTTGGCAGCTACTTGCAAACAGATTGAAAATCTTCCCCCAAAACAAGCAGGAGTAGCCTCTGTCAGCTGAACATTGACAGGATCCATTGCGTAGTTTCTTCCCTAAGTCTTGGCTGCCATCAAAATGTTATTTTCCAGCAGTGAAGTGCTGATCTTTTATAAGTCAAGAACAATTATATTCAGAATGAAACATGAAAAATACATTTAAAATAGGAAAGAAAATATATTTAATGGAGATTTTGGTTCTCACAGAGGTGTTTAGGTAACAGATAAAGTCATAGAATGTTATATAGGGCAATGTCTTTGTGAATATCAGACTATTTGACACCTGAAATTTTCCTTCATGACAAATTGGGGCTTTATGTATTTAGGAAGAACTGTAATTGGTCATCTACAGGCAACTAAATTCATTTAATTTAAATAAATTAATAATACATATCCACACCAGTATGTGTCCATTTATTCTCATAAACTGTGAAATACTAAATAAAGGAATTTTCTGTGTTCCACTGGGATAAACACATTTTAAATTGATTACAGATTGTATGGCATTAGCAATCACAAATAAATCAAGTGAAATACACATATAGTAAAATATGCACATATTTTTCCTGCATATGAATACATTTTTTAGCTGTATGTTTGGTGGGTAAGAACATCTGTTTAGCAATCAGGCTGGAGATGAATTTTGGTTTTAACATCTATTGTCTACATGAACTTGGACAAACTACTTAACAAACTTTCTGTGACTTTGTAAAATGCAAATCAACAGTAGAGCCTGCATCATAATGGTTACTTTATGAGAGCTAAATGAGATAATATGTGTAAGGCATACAGGAGGTGCCTAGAACACAATAAAGTTTCAATAAGCATAATAGGATTGTGTCTGTGAGTGTGAATAGCGAGAGAGGGAGTTGTGTGTGTGTGTGTGTGTGTGTGTGTGTTTAAGATCTATATTATTTTTTCTGAATAATCAAAAGCTTTTCACATTGATTTTCTAAATTTTACCCTCAAAGAACTGTCATATGATTTACAGGTTTTAAAAATACAGAAAGAAAAAAAAACAAACTTAAAGAATGGAAAAACTTTGTTCAAAAATATAATGCAACTCTTAGAGCTTATCTCTATGTTATTAATCTTTCTTAAATGTCACTTTGATCACTTCACTTCCTAGCTCTAAACCCTTCAGTGGACTTTGATCAAGTTCTTCCTTGCCCACTTACAATTTATTTGACTTTGGGTCAGCCACTGTGTCCTTGTCAACTGATGTGAATGGGAATCTCGATCCTACCTACATCTGGGAACTGCTATGAGGACATATGGGCAGTTCCAACAGATATTTGCTGCTCTTGTCTGCCTGGCTCTTCCTTCCTGGGAGGAACTGTCCTCTTTCTCCATCTGTGTGTCTCCTGGAAGATTGTTCACCATATGGCCTGCTTGCTTCTCATCTCAGACCTGGGCATGTGGCAGAGGCTTGATCAATCATGGCACTCCATTCCCATGTCCTCAGCACTTGGCCCAAGGAATAGACAACCAAGGATATCCGATAATAGTTTATCTATAAATTTATATACAAAAAGACCCTTGGTGAGAAAACATCCTCTTCTTGGATCATTACAGGGGATGGATCACCATATAGAGCATGTAGGCTAGAGTTTTTGCTATCACTTCCCCAGCCACATAAGGGGTATGCATGCATGCTCAGTCTCTCAATCTTATCCAGCTCTTTGCAACCTTATGCACTGTAGTATGCCAGACTCCTCTGTCCATGGGATTTTTCAGGCAGGAATATTGGAGTGGGTTGCCAATTTTTCCTCCAAGGGATCTTTCAGACCCAGGAATTGAACCCGCATCTCCTGCATCCCCTGCATTGGCAGGCAGATTGCTTACCACTGAGCCATCTGGGGAGCCTCACACAAGGGGCGCTATCAATAATAGTAGAGAAAGAGGGCAACCACGAAAAAGAAGTAGGTATGAGCAAAAGGGAACAGAACAAGTCCATAGCAAAAACAACATCGTTCTAGAGCTTCAAGGCATTATTTACATTATTTCTCACTACCTTATACGATGCAGCCTACAGTTTTCTGCCTTTATTCGCATTGCTCTATTGCCACTCCTCTCCCCACACGCCACTTAAATCCCTTTTCCTGATGCATTTTCAAATCTTGAGCCCTTTAATTTCTAGATTTCTTTTAATTCTCCACCACTTACTGATTTCCTTTTCTTCTGAAATTTTACCAAATATTACCATGTACTTTGGCTTATACACAATAAATATGTATACCATAATGATACTTTTGGATGTTTCATGTATTAGTCTGGATTTCTGATGAACACTTGTTTCTGTATTCCAGTACTAAGACTCCTGTTCCTCTGTAATAGATGTCAAAGTGTTTGCTTGCAAGCTGTTTCCTAATTTTCAAATATCCAATCCTTGTTCACGCAAAATTCAGTTCAGTTCAGTTCAGTTCAGTTCAGTCACTCAGTCATGTCCGACTCTTTGCAACCCCATGAATTGCAGCACGCCAGGCCTCCCTGTCCATCACCAAGTCCCGGAGTTCACTCAGACTCACATCCATTGAGTCAGTGATGCCATCGAGCCATCTCATCCTCTGTCGTCCCCTTCTCCTCCTGCCCCCAATCCCTCCCAGCATCAGAGTCTTTTCCAGTGAGTCAACTCTTTGCATGAGGTGACCAAAGTACTGGAGTTTCAGCGTCAGCATCAGTCCTTCCAAAGAAATCCCAGGGCTGATCTCTTTCAGAATGGACTGGTTAGATCTCCTTGCAGTCCAAGGGACTCTCAAGAGTCTTCTCCAACACCACAGTTCAAAAGCATCAATTCTTTGGCGCTCAGCTTTCTTCACAGTCCAACTCTCACATCCATATATGACCACTGGAAAAACCAGTCTTGACTAAACGGACCTTTGTTCGCAAAGTAATGTCTCTGCTTTTGAATATGCTATCTAGGTTGCTCATAACTTTTCTTCCAAGGAGTAAGCGTCTTTTAATTTCATGGCTGCAATCACCATCTGCAGCGATTCTGGAGCCCAAAAAGATAAAATCTGACACTGTTTCCACTGTTTCCCCATCTATTTCCCATGAAGTGATGGGACCAGATGCCATGATCTTCGTTTTCTGAATGTTGAGTTTTAAGCCAACTTTTTCACTCTCCTCTTTCACTTTCATCAAGAGGCTTTTGAGTTCCTCTTCACTTTCTGCCATAAGAGTGGTGTCATCTGCATATCTGAGGTTATTGATATTTCTCTCAGCAATCTTGATTCCTTTAATAGATAGTGCTTAGTTTAAAAGATTTTAAAAATCAAGAATGCTATGCCAACACCATTTATAGACATTAAATATACTCACAGACAAATAAAACATGCATCTTACTAATATAAAATAGATACAAACAAAAAAGTACATATTAAACAAAGTAAAGTAGATGTAGAAAAGAGCATACTTATAGGCATAGGGTACAGTGATGAAACACTTTTTACATGCATAAATTGTGATGTAGGCTATAAACTGAGGAGTATTAAAATAAAACCTCCACACTGAGATCCTAAATAAATTCATAACTGTATACCTATATTCTGGGTCACAAGTATTACAGGATCCCCCATGGATCCTCTAATTCCCTATGGAGAGTTTAAGTCAGAAACTTCCTCAAATATATGTTTTGTTACACGTACCCTGTTTGTACAATGGAGCAAGAAGATAGCACATTAAATGGATGTCAAACTTTAAGAAAACCCAATGTAAGAAAATACGGATTCAAGAATTCTAAAACATATATTAAAGAGATTGGGAAGCAGCTATTTCTATTGCCAAAAAAATGTGTCCTATTTAATAGATAACTTGCTGCAATGTTAATTTAAAATTGAGCAGTCCAGTTCATGTACAACCATGTTTCAATTAAATTGTTCTTTGAGTTAAAAAAATTTAACTCATATCAATATTTCATGAAAAGAAGCACTTCATTTTTGTTGTCAAAACTCTGCTTTTCCAACCTTACTCTACATGTTTCATGTCTTAATAATGAATGGAATATGCTGTATAAAATGTATACCAGAGAAGTATGAGAATATTTAAGTTTTAAAAATTTTTTTCCAAGTATTTGTTGAATAGTTTTCTGTTTTTTGTTTGTTTGTTTTTTGGCTTTTATTTATTTATTTTTTAAATGCTGGACAACAAAGACCCTCAAAAGCAAAGACACATACAGTCTTTTTGTGTGATTCTAGATTTGCAGGGATTGATGATGGTGGTGATCACACTAATGATGTTAATGACAGTAATATCAATGGCAGCAGCAGTCAAGACTGGCAAAATGAAAAATTTTATATTTGAAATGGGCCCTTTTAAATTGTCACTTCTTCGTTCCTTCTTTCTTTTTATTTGTCCTTTTCTCCACTGGCAATAATAGAGAATCACAAATAATTTCAAACTATATTATGTTCCTTGACACATATGTTTAATCCTGTTCTCAACCAAGGCATAATGATATACTCATTTGTTCATACTGACTGTAAAGTTCTTTAAGATCAATCATAGCATGTGATGTAGATAAAAAGACATTAATAGGGAAAATACCTTAAAAAATACTGTTTCTAATAAAACAGTATCTTTGAGGATCTACCATGAACAATGTCATTTTCATTCATTTTCTTTCAAATTCATTCATTTTCTTTCAAATATGCTCTTTTGAGAGACCAAAAAATTGAAGATATAAGTAACATGTTAAAAATTATACATAAAGCCCTTTTTTTTGTCCGTACCAGGACCCCATGCTGAAAATCTTCATGGATCCTTATTTTAAATGTCCTGTCATCCCCCAAAGGAGGAAAGATTTCAGCATTCAGGACTGTCACTATCTCACAATCTAAATCTAACAATGGCAGAATTGGCACAAAAATCTTTTGTCAAATTCTAGATTGTGAATTTTTTTTTTTTTTGAAAAATATGGTCACCATGAAAATCTGCTAAAAATACAATTTTTGTAAATTACCATATACAAGAGAAACAGCACCAGAGAACCACTATGCAGACTTTAAATCAGATATAAATCAGGCATAAATTAGTAATGTATGAAAACCCAGGTTAAAAAAATTCTCTTTCATCAGAACAGTGCTTAATTAACTGATAATTTTAAGAATCCCCAGCTCCAGCCTCTTTTTATTACGTCTGTTAACCAAAAAAAAAAGAGAGAGAGAGAGAGAGAGAAATTGAAAAGGGCATCCAAGCCTCTAGGAATTTATAAGACCAAAAAGGGAGATATTTGGTTATATTCATTTCTGCAATAGAGTGCCAGTCATTTGCAGTGTACTGAATAAAGAACTGCCATTTTCAGTTCACACTGGGGAGTGAGAATGGGAAAATTCTGTAGGTAAAAAGGAAAATGTCACATTCACACAAAATACTAAAGATATAAAGTTGGGTGAAAAAAATATGTGGGAAGAAAAGAAGAAAGAGAAGACTGTGGGTGTTGGGGCAAGGCCGAAAGAGCAGAGAAACGAAATTGAGTTTTTAATTTTAAGAGAAGGAATTAAATTCCCCACCAGAAAAATAAATCAAGGGAACTTTTATAGGATGACTAATACATTAATAACCTACAGGAAGAGCTGAGCTCTCAGGTGAAGCCAGTTCAAAGACAAAAGGGCAAGCTCCCACTCTTCCGATACTGCCAAGGGATCTTCAATGAATTCACGGAGCAGAGACACAGAATCCGAAATTCCTAGAGATGTTCAACTGCGTCCAGAATCTCTTGTGTACATCCCTGAAAGGCTTATTATTGACTAACGAGCTTGTCTGAATCACCTATTTGCTTTAGTATTTGCAAGCAAACATACAATTATGCCTGAGCTAATTTTTGATTCCAAGTTTTCATTTTTTATGCAGCTTAGTTAACTCATAAAACCTTTCACAGTGTTCATGACAAAAAGGTTGCTCTTTATTCTTTTGTGCCAGTGATTTTTTCAAAGCTAGCTTCACTGGATGTCATTTTCTCTAAAAACTTTTTTGCCTCCTTCCATTAGTGGAACAGTCTAATTACTACATAATCAAAAAGAGAGGCGCACACGGCTGCCTGGCTCCACCACATCCACACAATGGCGCCGAACACATCTTAACAGTCCAGTGAACTGTTAGCCGCAAAAGTAATTGGAAATTGGGTGCTATTTCTTCTGTACTGGTAGTGGGAGTTGTTCTTGTGCTTGTTAATAGGCAAATCACTCTCCAGAGGTAGGGAGTATATAGTTAGTTTGTAAAGACTCTTTATAATGGTTTTTTTTTTTTTTTTTTAAGAAGTTAAGACACTGCCTTACTCCATCTTAAATTTTTTTTTCAATTACACATTAAATGACTTGGCATTTGAGGTAATGTTATCTAGTGTTAATTCACCTGTTAGGAAATTGCCTCTCTCTAGAACTTGAGGTTAATAGAGTGCAAAAGACCATTCTTGTCGAGGGGTGGGAGAAAGGTGATGAATTTACCCTATAAATTAAAATATAAAAAAAAAAAACGGAAAGAAAACAGACTCCAAGTTCTGGCCTCACTCTTGGAAAGCTATTATGTTTTGTTGTTTTTTTTCTATTTTTAATTTGTTATTTTTATCCACTTTAGCAGGCCTCTGATCATTCCAGGCAGAACACACAGCACAGATGAAACTATAGATGAAAGAATATGCTTCAGGAAGCAAAATTAATTGACAATGCAGGGAACATATTCACAGAGTCCATGGAGTTACAGCTGTGTGACTTCTATTCACATCACAGCAGAATCATTTGTGTGTTTAATATTTGCAAGAGCACATTGGAAAAGGAAAACCATGAAATACTAAGCAGCCTTATTGACAAGCATGAATCCTCCTTGTCCTATTTCACCTTTAATAGAAATACTAGTGCTAATAATTATTTAGTCCATTTGTATCACATTCAGAATCCATTGGAAAGCAATGGAGGTCAGAAGATGGCTTCCCACAAGTGAACCTATGAGCAACTTTACTACACTGCTGTTGGTGAAGCCCAGTTATTATAAAAAAGGTCTCTGGTGAATTAATGGTAAAAAATGAATAATTAAACACAGATACATGAGCTATTCACTTTCATTTCAGGAGATAGAACTTTGATCTCTACTTCACCCATCTCCAACAACTAAAGGTAACAGCAAATACGATCACATGTAATTTTTTTTCTAAATTGATATATAATTGATTTATAATATTCTATTAGTTTCTGATGTAAGTAAAGTGATTCACTTATGCATATATATACACATATGGTGGTTTATTACAGGATATTGAATATAGTTTCCTGTACTATACGATAGGAACTTGTTGTTTATCCATTTTATATAATTACCAGAAACAAGCATTCTCTTGATACCTGATAACTTCTCAGGAGCCCACAGTCAGATGCACCCTATTTGACCTAACTATTTTCCTATTTTCTTCCTGCAGCACTTTTTTTCCTATTTATTTCTCTCAAGACACTGTCATAGGTAATCACGCACAAGTTTGACCTGAGTGGCAACTGCTTAATGTATGTCAACTAAGTAGGACCGTTTGAACTGTAGTTAGTTAATAATGATTTACTCTTTAACTATTTCAAATGATAGTCCAAATAGATCTGTTTCACATTCCTTCTATTCAGTCTATAGTTGACATCAATGACTTTTTTAAAAATCAAAATTATAATTAAGAAATTTCAGCGTATTACAAAGTAATTATTAAAAGAAACTTTAAGGAGTCCCTGATAAACTGGGAAATTTTTACTTAAAACAGTGCAAAAATCAACAGAGATAAGGAGATACATTTAGAGAAAATAAAGGAAAAGAACTGTGTTAGAGGGGAAGGAAGGACTTTTAAGAAAATGAATTTGAATAAAACTCGACCACTTCTTAGTTCTACAGCTTTGTGTATATATATATATATATATAACTATTTCAACCTCAGTTTTCTTATCTTTAGAATGGAAATTTTGTCTCTGCAAGTTTCTAGTGAAGATTAGAATAATAAATACTCCAGGCACAGAGTAGCCCCTCAGTGAAGAGCAATAGTGGAAGAACTGGTGGTGATGGCAGCAGCAGCAGTAAGAGTAGACTAGTCTTTAGAGAGACATATTTAACTACAGGCTAAATACAAAATAGCAATTTCATGCTGTAGGGAAAAGACTGTATTCTGAAATGTGTTTTTTAGGCATGTAATGGAAGGGGGAAAAGCAAATGGCTAATAAACATGAAAAAAGAGTTCAATTTTACTAGTCATCAGGGAAATGCAAATTAAATAATGAGGTACCATTATGCAAACATCAGATTGGCAAAAATTAAAAAGTGTGACAATATCAAATACAATTGAGGATATGAAAAACAGGAGCTATGAGAAGCACTTTAGAGAGCAATTTGCAATATCTAGTTTAAAAGCTGTAGGTCCTCTGCTGTTCTCCTGTGGCATTGCTCCACTGGAGCCATGCTCACATCTGAACAGAAGGACAAATGTGCAAACATAGCTTATAACAGAACAAATAAATGGAGAAAACCTAAATGTCTCTCAACAGAGAATGGATATATGAAAATGGTATCAACATGAACAAACCTTAAAAACAATGCCAAAATGAAAAAAGGATGTTAATAAATAATGAACATAATAAACTGGCTTTATATTGGTTTTGGAAAAGTACAAAAGCATGAAATGGTACACAGTAGATTCAGAATGCTACTTATTCCTGGGAAGGAAATGAGAAGAATAGAAGTATAGAGTCCATGATATTTGATTTCTTTCAAAAAACCTGGAACAGATATGACAAATGGATAAGATTTCTTGAACTTTGTACCATGTGTGCAGAAAGGCCCACACAATTGCATATATAGACTCCAAACTCTGAACCTTAGAGTCACCATCTGTAAAATGAAAAAACTGGACCAGCTAATCACCAAGTTCCCTTCCAGCTGAGATATTACATAACTCAAAAAGTGACAAGACGGACTTATAATGACTGGACAGACTACCCAAGTTGTTCTCTGGCACAGAAAGGGAAAATGAGGACTTCTCTAGTGGTTCAGAGGTAAAGAATCTGCCCACCAGTGCAGGGGATACAGGTTTGATCCCTTCCAGGAAGATCCCACATACAGTGGGTCAACAAAGCTCATGTACCACCACTATGGAGCGTGCACCTTAGAGCCTGTGCTCTGCTACAAGAGAAGCCAACAAAATAAGAAGCCTGTATACTGCAACTAGAGAAGAGCCTCCACTTGCAACAACTAGAGAAAGCCTACACATAGCAACAAATAAATAATAAAAATCTTTTTAAAAAGGGAAAATCAGTTTACATTTGAGGAGAAATACTAGAAAGCTATAGTAAGTACTTGCATAAAGATAAACATACAGATCAATGGAACAGATTTGAGAGTTCAGAAACAAGCACAAAGGCAAAAGAAAAATAGATAGATTTCATTAGATTAAAATATTTCGTATTTCAAAAGACATCATCAAGAAAATGAAACGACAACCAAAAGAATGGAATCAAATATTGGCAAATCATATGTCTAATAAAATCCTTGTATCAAGAATAAAGAATTTTTATTAATCAACAATAAAAAGACAAATGACCCAAATTTTTAAATAAGAATGGGATTTGAATGGACATTTATCCACAAACAAACATACACACAGTACACAAAGGAGCAATAAAAACACAAAAAGATATTCAACATCATTGCTGCTGCTAAGTTGCTTCAGTCGTGTCCAACTCTGTGCGACCCCATAGATGGCAGCCCACCAGTCTCCCCTGTCCCTAGGATTCTCCAGGAAAGAACACTGGAGTGGGTTGCCATTTTCTTCTCCAATGTGTGAAAGTGAAAAGTGAACGTGAAGTCATTCAGTTGTGTCTGACTCATAGCGACCCCATGGACTGCAGCCCACCAGGCTCCTCCATCCATGGGATTTTCCAGGCAAAAGTACTGGAGTGGGATGCCATTGCCTTCTCCTCAACATCATTAGTCATAACAAGTGGCAAGGATGTGGAGAAATATGGAACCTCATGCATTGTTAGTGGGAATATAAATTAGTGCAGCCACTTTGGAAAATATTTTGATAGTTCTTAAAAAAGTTAAACTTAAGACTTACAATATTACCCAGCAATTCCACTCTTAAAGAATTGAAAGGATATAACCACACACAACTTGTACATAAATGTTGATACCAGTACTATTAATAATAGTCAAACAGTAGAAACGATACATATATTTATGCACTGATGAATGAATAAGCAAATTAGGTATAGCTATGCAATAGAATATTAGTTGGCCTTTAAATATAATGCAGTACCGTGAACTTCCAGATGTTCAAGCTGGTTTTAGAAAAGGCAGAGGAACCAGAGATCAAATTGCTAATATCTGCTGGATCATCAAAAAAGCAAGAAAGTTCCAGAAAAAACATCTATTTCTGCTTTATTGACTATGCCAAAGCCTTTGACTGTGTGGATCACAATAAACTGTGGAAAATTCTTCACAAGATGGGAATACCAGACCACCTGACCTACCTCTTGAGAAATTTGTATGCAGGTCAGGAAGCAACAGTTAGAACTGGACATGGAACAACAGACTGGTTCCAAATAGGAAAAGGAGTACATCAAGGCTGTATATTGTCACCCTGCTTATTTAACTTCTATGCAGAGTATATCATGAGAAACACTGGGCTGGAAGAAACACAAGCTGGAATCAAGATTGCTGGGAGAAATATCACTAACCTCAGATATGCAGATGACACCACCCTTATGGCAGAAAGTGAAGAGGAACTCAAAAGCCTCTTGATGAAAGTGAAAGAGGAGAGTGAAAAAGTTGGCTTAAAGCTCAACATTCAGAAAACGAAGATCATGGCATCTGGTCCCATCACTTCATGGGAAATAGATGGGGAAACAGTGGAAACAGTGTCAGACTTCATTTTGGGGGGCTCCAAAATCACTGCAGTTGGTGATTGCAGCCATGAAATTAAAAGACACTTACTCCTTGGAAGAAAAGGTATGAGCAACCTAGATAGCATATTCAAAAGCAGAGACATTACTTTGCTGACTAAGGTCCGTCTAGTCAAGGATATGGTTTTTCCAGTGGTCATGTATGGATGTGAGAGTTGGACTGTGAAGAAGGCAGAGTGCCAAAGAATTGATGCTTTTGAACTGTGGTGTTGGAGAAGACTCTTGAGAGTCCCTTGGACTGCAAGGAGATCCAACCAGTCCATTCTGAAGGAGATCAGCCCTGGGATTTCTGTGGAAGGAATGATGCTGACGCTGAAACTCCAGTACTTTGGCCACCTCATACGAAGAGTTGACTCATTGGAAAAGACTTTGATGCTGGGAGGGATTGGGGCAGGAGAAGAAGGGGACGACAGAGGATGAAATGGGAGGTTGGCATCACTGACTCGATGGACATGAGTCTGAGTGAACTCCAGGAGTTGGTGATGGACAGGGAGGCCTGGTGTGCTGCGATTCATAGGGTCGCAAAGAGTCGGACACAACTGAGTAACTGAACTGAACTGAACTGGGCTTCTGGTTCAAGACGGCAAAGTAAAAGGACATGTGCTCCTCCCCTTCTGTGAGAGCACCAAAAATGTAACTAGTTGTTGAACAGTCATCAGCAGGAGGATGCTGGAACCCACCAAAAAAGATCCCCATGCCCAGAGATGAAGAAGAAGATGTAACGAGTTGGTAGAAGGGATGCAATCACAATAAAATCAAACCCCATGCCTACTGTGAGGAGTGAGGTGGGTTGTTATGCCCAGAGTCCAAATCCCCAAAACTGAGAGAATAAGACGTCCACAGCAATGCAAAAGCATGAAGGGGTTTTATTTCTAGCTCAAGCTAGGGCTCCCACCACATCCAACGCAGTGGAGTGGAGCAAGGAGCCCCGAGCCCAGATTTACAGCAGTATTAATAGGTTTTAGAACAGAGAGTTGGCAAGGGCTGATTGGCTGCAGGAGTTTCCTAGTATTTACTAATTGGCTAATCTTTATTGGCTGCAGGGGTTTCCTGGTATTTACTAATCGGCTATTGGCTGCAGGGGAATGTCTTTTACGTCCTGATAAACTCAAACCAGGTTACAGGGAGTATGGTGATTAGACAAGTCCTGGCATCCGTGGGGATGACCTCACTGGGCAATGACTCAGCCTTTCCCGTGAGTCCTACCTTAGTCCCTGAAGCCTATCATGGTGTTTGTTAGGTCCCAACATTCCCCCCTGTCCTTTGATCATGGAGAGGAACCCTCCTCTTCATTCTGAGACATTGCCTGATATTGTTGTCTCAGCATCATCACTTGAACTGTACTGATATGTTCTTTTTACAAAGGTCCAAGGTCAAAGAATAAATCTGGCCACCAAGTATTGGGGGGATTCCAGTAGTCGAATTGAGTACCTCATGGGTTAGTCCATTACGAAGCATCCAGGTGATCTTAGCAGGTTGATGTGGGTTAGCACCAGCAGTTCCGGAGTGGAGAAGGAGGGCCACCAACAGGAGAGTCACTGGGATTTGTCTGGGGCCAGCTGGTGGTCGAGCTTCATTTTTAAGGGGTTGGTGGGATGCGGCGTCGCCTTCCATTCTTTTGGGGCCTTTTCTTGTTCCTCTGGGGTGGCACAATGCACGTGGTTGCAGTGCACCCAGGGTCCAATTCCGTCCACCTTTAGGGCAATAGGGGTGGTAACGAGAACAACATAAGGGCCCTTCCATCTTGGCTCTAAGGTTTTTGACTGGTGTCTCTTAACCCAGACCCAATCTCCCAGGCCCATATCGTGGGACGGGATTGTTCCTTTACTCTGGCCCTCATGAACTTCTCGTATCAGTGACCAGATATGTTTATGCACTTTACTTAAAGCCAGCATCTCTTGTTGGAATGTGCATAGCGAGAGAGATGGTTTAGTCTTTCTCTCAAACACTGAACAAATGGGGGGTGGACTTCCATATACAATTTCAAACGGAGTCAAACCTAGTTTATAGGGGGTATTGCACACCCAAAAAAGTGCAAAGGGAAGGAGGGTTACCCAGTCCCCGCAAGTCTCTATTGCCAGCTTTGTTAAAGTTTCTTTTAGGGTCCGATTCATTCTTTCTACTTGACCTGAGCTCTGGGGACTGTACTCACAATGTAGCTTCCATTTGGTCCCCAGGGCTGAGACCAGTCCTTTAACAACTTTGCTCACAAATGCAGGTCCAATATCAGAGCCAATAGATGCCGGCAGCCCAAACCTAGGTATTATCTCTTCTAGGAGCTTCTTAGCCACTATTATTGCTATCTCCTTTTTAGTGGGGTAAGCTTCTCCCCCCCCAGAAAATGTATCAACCAAAACTAACAGGTAACGATAGCCATACTTGCCTGGCCTTACTGTAAAATCTATCTCCCAATGCTGTCCCGGCCTTTCCCCCTGGTATCTTACACCCGTGTGCTGTCCTTTTCCCAGTCTCATCATCTGACAGGCCTTGCAGGTGCGGACTATGTCCTGTATGGTTTTCTTTTGTCAGGGAAACCGCAGCTGCGCTGCTTGTAGAAGCGTCAAAGTCTTTTTCTCTCCCCAACGGGTGGTTTGATGTAAATGGGTACAGAGATGTCTGCCCAGGTCAGCAGGAAGCAACAGGTTGTCATCCTGGTCCCGATACCATCCGTCCTTGCCTGCAGGGCGGTTGGTGTTATCCTGCATCCAGCTTAAATTGGAGGGGGAGTATATGGGGCTTGGGGGGAGAGCCCCATCCCTGGCGGTGGTAATCCTACAGCCAGCACATGAGCTAGGCAGTATCCAGCGGCCACCTCGCAGGCTGCTGCATCGGCAGCATGGTTGCCTCGGGCCCTGGCATCTTCTCCTTTCTGGTGTCCTGGGACATGTACTATGGATACCGCCCAGGGCAAGTGGACCGCTGCCAAGAGTCTGCATATTTCAGGTAGGTTCTTAATCTCTTTTCCCTCTGCCATCAAGAACCCCCGTTCTTTATATATAGGGCCTTGAATATGCATGGTGCCGAATGCATACTGGCTGTCAGTGTAAATGGTGATCTTTTTTCCTTTCGCCCTCTCTAGTGCTTGTGTCACAGCTATCAATTCTGCTTTTTGGGTGGATGTTCCAGCGAGCAAATCCTCGGCCCAGACGACCCTCCCATTTTCATCTACTGTGGCTGCCCCCACTTTTCTCTGCGCATCCTTTATATAACTGCTCCCATCTGTGCGTATGGCGGTTACCTCAGCCAATCTCACTGTCCTTTAATGGTATGTCGCTGAGGTCTCTTACTTCAACACAGTCATGGAGAGGCCCATCCTCCTCTGCGATGGGCAAGAGAGTAGCAGGATTTAGAAAACAAGGTTTCTGAAAGTGTATCCAGGGAGCATCTAACAGCAGGGTTTGGTAATGGGTTAAGCGAGCATTAGAAATCCACTTACCTGGTGGCTGTTTGAGGATCCCCTCTATGGCATGGGGAGTGTAGACCAGGAGGTGCTGTCCATAAGTCAACTTGTCAGTGTCATGGACAGGGAGAGCAGTGGCCGCGATGATACAGAGACAGGGCGGCCATCCAGCAGCTACCGGGTCCAGCCGTTTAGAGAGGTATGCCACAGGCCACCTCCAAGGTCCCCATTGCTGTGTCAGGACTCCCTTTCCCACTCCCTGCTTTTCATCCACAAACAGTTGAAATGGCTTAGCCGGGTCAGGGAGAGCTAGGGCTTGGGCTTCTAGCAACGCCCACCAGAGTTCCTGAAACGCCCGCCTCATTGGCTCAGTCCAAGTCCAGTTCTTATTTTCTCTACTTCCTTCATATAGAGGCCGGGCCTTTTCAGCAAACCCCAGGATCCATAGCCTGCAGTACCCAACGGTCTGTGAACTCCCTCACTTGCCGAGGAGTCATTGGCTCGGGGATCTGTAAAATAGTCTCTTTCATAGCCTGAGTCAACCATCTTTGCCCCTGTTTTAATTTGTACCCCAAGTAAACGACTTCCTGTTTCGCAACTTGGGCCTTCTTTGCACTCTCCCGGTACCCCAATGACCCCAAAGTCTGAAGGAGGTCGCCTGTGGCCTCTAGGCATACCTCCTTGGTAGTAGCGGCCAGCATGAGGTCATCCACATATTGCAATAGGACAACGTCCGGGTGGCTAGTCCAGTACTCACAGAGGTCCTCGCCTAGAGCCTCGTTGAACAACGTTGGCGAGTTTTTAAATCCCTGTGGAAGGCAAGTCCAGGTCAGCTGTCCTACAGTTTGACTGTCTTCGTCAGTCCATTTGAATGTGAAGATCTCTTGGCTCTGGGGGGCCAGAGGCAAACTGAAAAGGCATCTTTTAAGTCCAAGATTGTACACCAGATATAGTCTGGTGGCAAGCCGCTCAGGAGGGTGTATGGGTTAGGGACAGTGGGATGAATATCACTCACCCGTTTGTTGACTTCATGAAAATCTTGGACGGGTCTAAAGTCCATTCCCCCGGGCTTTTTCACAGGCAGCAGGGGAGTATTCCATGGGGACTGGCACTTTTTAAGAATCCCTACCTTCAGGAGGCGCTGTATGTGTGGCGTGATTCCTTGCCAGGCCTCCTGACTCATGGGGTACTGCTTTATCTTCAGAGAGGTAGCATTTGCTTTTAATTCAACAATGATGGGAGGTCTTTGTTTTGCCAGTCCTACTCCTGCCGTCTCGGCCCAGGCCAGAGGGTATTTTTGGATCCATTGTAGCATAGCCGGGTCCACAGCTGCAGGGGGTTTTGGTGAATATAGTCTGTATTCATCTCTCAGTGCCAGGGATAAAACATGAATTGGTTGTCCAAGCCCGTCTGTGACTGATATCCCTCCAGAGTCAAAGTGAATTTGCACGTCGACTTTGGGCAATAGGTCTCTTTCTAATAAAGGGGCCGGACATTCTGGGATCACTAGAAATGAGTGGGACACCCGTTGGGCTCCCAAGTCCACTTTTCATTTAGTAGTCCAGTAGTATCTTTTTGTTCCAGTGGTTCCCTGGACCAAGCTAGTCTTCTTGGACATCGGCCTGAATTTTTGATTGAGGACCAAGTATTGGGCTCCCGTATCCACCATGAAGCCAACCGGTTTCCCCTCCACATTAATAGTTACCCAGGACTCGGGGAGGGGTGCTGGGCCCTGACCCCCCTAATCACTATCCTCTCCTGCATATAAAATGTGGGTACCCGAGGGAGACTCTTCTTTTATTACAGTCCCTTTTTTCAGATTTCTCTTGGGGCACTCATTTTTCCAGTGCCCTTGCTCTTTGCAATAGGCGCATTGGTCTCTCTTTAGGGTGGGTCTGGCTGGTTTCTCCCTTTCTTTCGGCTGGGTGTCTCTAGTCTTCCGGGAATCAGGTCCCAGTCTCGTCCCCGCAAAGAAAATTTGAGCCAGCTCTTTCTGATTTCTTCGGTTTTCCTTAGCTCTAAATTCCCTTTCCTCCCATCTAATTCGTTCCTCCCTCTCCTCAGGGGTCTCTCTGTTATTAAACACTTTCTCAGCTGCCCTCACCAGATCCTGTATTGACTGTTCTCCCAGCCTCTCTATCCCCTGTAACTTCCTGCTGATATCCGGAGCTGCCTGATTAACAAAGGCTAGCAAGACTGCTGCACGTGACTCATCAGCCTGAGGGTCCATGGGCGTATACTGCCTGAAAGCCTCCATTAACCTCTCTAAAAAGGCTGCCAGGCTCTCATTTGGCTCCTGCCTTATCAAATTTACCTTAGACAAATTTGTTGGTTTCCTGGCGGCTGCAGCGGAGGCCAGCCATCAGAGTCTGGTGGTACACTCAGAGACGCTCCCTACCTTCAGTGTGTTCAAAATCCCAGTTCGGTCACATCAAAGCAAACCCCTCCTCGATTAGGTGGGGCTGCGTGGTGGGTCTTCCATCCACTCCTGGAACATGTTTTCATGCTTCTGATAGAATTCGCTCCCGTTCCTCCATGGTGAAGAGCACCTGCAACAGCTGCTGACAATCATCCCAAGTAGGATTGCGAGTAAACAAGATAGAATCTAAGAGATCAATAAGACCTTGGGGTTTTTCAGAAAAAGAAGGGGTTTGAGTTTTCCAGTTATATAAATTACTCGTAGAAAACGGCCAGTACTGGTATGTTCGCTCCCCACTGGGATTTTCTGGCCCCACCCGGATAGGGAATGCCCAAACGGTGGATGAAGAAGCCTCCTGGCTTCCGTCCTCAGACAAGTCTCTGCCCCTTCGAGTCCTTCCACGAGTTCCTTGGGCTGGCCCCCCTTCCCATGGCGGAGCCGAGGGTTCTGGGTCCCTCCTTTGTTCTATGGACAACACCTGCGGTAACTGCAGGGGCAAGGGTGGCTGCATATATGGGGGAGGTGAGATTTCAGTGTCTAAGTCAATCAGGCTAGGATATAAAGAGGATTCCTGGAGCATCGTCTTCTTCTTCTGACTCTCCCGATCTTCATGGTCAGTCATTACAGACAAAGGGGTGGAAGAGCTTTGACCCATAATGACGGAGCTTACAATGAACACACACAAAAAAAACAAAAATGGTGCCAGCACACAAAGAAAGGCAACAGACAGAAAACAAACAAATATCAGCTGAAAACACAGAACTAGGTCTATCCCAGGTTACTGTTGTCTTCCTTCCCAATGTTATCTCACCGAAGGGCGTCCACTGCCCACCAGATTTGGAGTTGGGAGAGATGTTCCTTCCCAATCCCTCACAGAACCAGCTGCCTTCCAGTGCGAATGCTGGGCCCCAGTCTTATGCTGGCTGCCAGTTGCCTTCCAGCGCGCTCACTGGGCCTCATTCTTACACTGGCTAGGACGACTAATCCACCTCTGATTAGGCCTAACAAGAGCCAGCTGCTTTCCAGTGAGTATGCTGGGCCTTGGCCTTACGCTGGACTTAACCAGACTTAACACCAGTGTTCAAATATCTTTCCTCCTAGTGAGGAAACCCCTTCTACTGGGAGAGTGTTATTCTTCCCAGTTAAAGGGATCCCAGACGAGCCCACAAATGTTATGCCCAGAGTCCGAGTCCCCAAAACTGAGAGAATAAGACGTCCGCAGCAATGCAAAAGCATGAAGGGGTTTTATTTCTAGCTCGAGCTAGGGCTCCTGCCACATCCAACGCAGTGGAGTGGAGCAAGGAGCCCCGAGCCCAGATTTACAGCAGTATTTATAGGTTTTAGAACAGAGAATTGGCAAGGGCTGATTGGCTGCAGGAGTTTCCTAGTATTTACTAATTGGCTATTGGCTGCAGGGGAATGTCCTGATAAACTCAAACCAGGTTACAGGGAGTATGGTGATTAGACAAGTCCTGGCATCCATGGGGATGACCTCACTGGGCAATGACTCAGCCTTTCCCGTGAGTCCTACCTTAGTCCCTGAAGTCTATCATGGCGTTTGTTAGGTCCCAACAGGGTGCAAACCATAATCTGGAGAACAATGATACCAAAGAAGTTCTCTTGCTATTTTTGAAGGTTCTGTACCTCATGTCAGGCTTCTCAGCTTGAAGATTTGGCAAAGGGACTGGGAATTCCCAGAGAATCTGACTTTGAAGCCCAGTGTGATTTGATTATAGGATTTCCACAGGACTGGGGGGAACAGAGACTGAATTCTTGGGAGGCACAAACAAACAAAATCTTGTGTGCACCAATACCCAGGGGAAAGCAGCAATGACCGCCCCCACGCCCCCACCCCCCCCCCCCACCCCCCAGAAACTGAACCAGACTTACCTGCTAGTGTTGGACGGTCTCCTGTGGAGGTGTGGGTTGGCAGCAGCTCACTGTGGGGATGGGGGCACTAGTAGCAACAGTCCTAGAAGGGGCCACTTGGCATAAGTCCTCTTGGAAGTCATCATTAACTATGCCATAGAGTCCAAAGACCCCAGAGCTCAGTTGCCTCAGGCCAGAAAACAAACAGACCAGGAGCTCAACACCACCCCTCAGTGGATGATTGGATTAAAATTTTACTGAGCATGGCCCTGCCCACCAGAGCAAGACCCAGTGCCTCTACCAGTCCCTCCCATCAGAAGCTTATACAAGCATTTTAGCCTCATCCACCAGAGAGCAGACAGAAGAAGCAAGAAGAAACATAATCCTGCAGTGGCCAGAATGAAAACCACATTACAGAAAGTTAATCAGAATGAAAAAGCAGAAGGTTATGTCCCAGATGAAGGGACAAGATAAACTCCCAGAAAAACAACTAAATGAACCACAGATAAGCAACCTCCCAGATAAGGAAGTCAGAATAGTGATAGTGAAGATGATCCAGGATCTCAGCAAAAGAATGGAGAAAATACAAGAAGTGTTTACCAAGGACCTAGAGGAACTAAAAAACAAGCAAGCAGAGATGAAAAATACACTAGAAAAAAATCAATAACAGAAAAACTGAAGTAGAAGAATGGATACGTGACCTGGAAGATAAAATGGTGAAGATTACTGCCACAGAACAGAATATAGAGAAAATAATGGGGAAAAAAATTAAGATAGCCTAAGAGACCTCTGGGACCACATTAAATGCACCAACATTCACATTATAGGAGTCAGCAGAAGGAGAATATAGAGAGAAAGGATCCAAAAACATATTCGAAGAGGTAATAGCTGAAAACTTCTGCAACATGGGATAGGAAATAGTCAAGTATCCACAAAGCACAGAGAGTTCCAGGAAGGATTAACCCAAGGAGGAACACACCAAGACACATAGTAATTAAGCTGACAAAAATGAAAGACAAAGATGAAATATTAACAACAACAAGAGAAAAGCAATGAATAACATATAATAGAACTCCCATAAAGTTATCAACTTATTTCTCAACAGAAATTCTACAAGCCAGAAAGGAATGGTATGGTATATTTAAAATGATGAAAGGGGAGCACCTACAACCAAGAATACTCTACCCAGAAATATGTTCAGATTTGACAGAGAAATCAAAAGTTTTCAGATAAGCAAAAAATTAAGAGAATTCAGCACCATCAAACTGGCTTTACAACAAATATAAAGGAACTTCTCTAGGCAGCAAATACAAGAGAAGGAAAAGACCTACACAAAATAAACCCAAAGCAGTTAAGAAAATGGTAGTAGGATCATGTGTGTCAGTAGCTTGGTCATGTCTGCCTCTTTGCAACTCCACGGGACTGTAGTCCACCAAGCTCCTCTGTCCACGGAATTTTCCAGGCAAGAATACTGGAGTAGGTTGCCTTCTCCAGGGGATCTTCCTAACCCAGGAATCAAACTCAGGTCTTCTGTATTGCAGGCAAATTCTTTACCATCTGAGCTGCCAGTATAAGATCATACACATAGGATCCTACCATCTGAGCTACCAGGGAAGCCCATATAGGCTCATACTTATCAATAACACCTTAAGTGTAAATGAATTAATTGCATCAGCCAAAAGACATAGACTGGCTGCATGATGAAACCACATGCATGATGCATGCATCACTCTACTTAACTCCCCAAATTGTATGTAATTGTCTTATATTGTTAGGTTAATCACGTTTCCATTATGGCCTGTGATTGTAATTATCTTTTATTTTTTGGTCTGGTTATTGATTGTGAGAACTGATAAACATTTTAACTATTGTGATTCAGTTCAGTTCAGTTCAGTCACTCAGTCGTGTCTGGCTCTTTGCAACCCCATGAATCGCAGCACGCCAGGCCTCCCTGTCCATCACCAACTCCTGGAGTTCACTCAGACTCATGTCCATCGAGTCAGTGATGCCAACCACCCATTTCATCCTCTGTCGTCCCCTTCTTCTCCTGCCCCAATCCCTCCCAGCATCAGAATCTTTTCCAATGAGTCCACACTTTGCATGAGGTGGCCAAAGTACTGGAGTTTCAGCTTCAGCATCATTCCTTCCAAAGAAATCACAGGGCTGATCTCCTTCAGAATGGACTGGTTGGATCTCCTTGCAGTCCAAGGGACTCTCAAGAGTCGTCTCCAACACCACAGTTCAAAAGCATTAATTCTTTGGTGCTCAGCCTTCTTCACAGTCCAACTCTCACATCCATACATGACCACAGGAAAAACCATAGCCTTGACTAGACGGAGCTTAGTCAGCAAAGTAATGTCTCTGCTTTTGAATATGCTATCTAGGTTGGTCATAACTTTTCTTCCCAGGAGTAAGTGTCTTTTCATTTCATGGCTGCAATCACCAACTGCAGTGATTTTGGAACCCGAAAAATAAAGTCTGACACTGTTTCCACTGTTTCTCCATCTATTTCCCATGAAGTGATGAGACCAGATGCCATGATCTTCGTTTTCTGAATGTTGAGCTTTAAGCCAACGTTTTCACTCTCCTCCTTCAGTTTCATCCAGAGGCTTTTTAGCTCCTCTTCACTTTCTGCCATAAGGGTGGTGTCATCTGCATATCTGAGGTTATTGATATTTCTCCCAGCAATCTTGATTCCAGCTTGTGTTTCTTCCAGTCCAGCGTTTCTCATGATGTACTCTGCATATAAGTACTTGATGTACTCTTTTTCCTATTTGGAACCAGTCTGTTGTTCCATGTCCAGTTCTAACTGTTGTTTCCTGGCCTGCATACAGATTTCTCAAGAGGCAGGTTAGGTGGTCTGGTATTCCCATCTCTCTCAGAATTTTCCACAGTTTATTGTGATCCACACAGTCAAAGGCTTTGGCATAGTCAATAAAGCAGAAATAGATGTTGTTCTGGAACTCTCTTGCTTTTTCCATGATCCAGCAGATGTTGGCAATTTGATCTCTGGTTCCTCTGCCTCTTCTAAAACCAACTTGAACATCAGGAAGATCTCGGTTCACATATTGCTGAAGCCTGGCTTAGAGAATTTTGAGCATTACTTTACTAGTGTGTGAGATGAGTGCAATTGTGCAGTAGTTTGAGCATTCTTTGGCATTGCCTTTCTTTGGGATGGGAATGAAAACTGACCTTTTCCAGTCCTGTGGCCACTGCTGAGTTTTCCAAATTTGCTGGCATATTGAGTGCAGCACTTTCACACCATCATCTTTCAGGATTTGAAATAGCTCCACTGGAATTCCATCACCTGCACTAGCTTTGTTCATAGTGATGCTTTCTAAGGCCCACTTGACTTCACATTCCAGGATGGCTGGCTCTAGATGAGTGATCACACCATCGTGATTATCCAGGTCATGAAGATCTTTTTTGCACAGTTCTTCCGTGTAATCTTGCCACCTCTTCTTAATATCTTCTGCTTCTGTTAGGTCCAGACCATTTCTGTCCTTTATTGAGCCCATCTTTTCATGAAATGTTCCCTTGGTATCTCGAATTTTCTTGAAGAGATCTCTAGTCTTTCCCATTCTGTTGTTTTCCTCTATTTCTTTGCATTGATCACTGAAGAAGGCTTTCTTATCTCTTCTTGCTATTCTTTGGAATTCTGCATTCAGATGCTTATATCTTTCCTTTTCTCTTTTGCTTTTAGCTTCTCTTCTTTTCACAGCTATTTGTAAGGCCTCCCCAGACAGCCATTTTGCTTTTTTACATTTCTTTTCCATGAGGATGTTCTTGATCCCTGTCTCCTGTAAAATGTCACGAACCTCATTCCATAGTTCGTCAGGCACTCTATCTGTCAGATCTAGGCCCTTAAATCTATTTCTCACTTCCACTGTATAATCATAAGGGATTTGATTCAGGTCATACCTGAATGGTCTAGCGGTTTTCCCTACTTTCTTCAATTTAAGTCTGAATTTGGTAATAAGGAGTTCATGATCTGAGCCACAGTCAGCTCCTGGTCTTGTTTTTGTTGACTGTATACAGCTTCTCCATCTTTGGCCGCAAAGAATAGATCAATCTGATTATGTAACCTTTATTCACTTAATACCATTATATGATGACTGGTCAATTGAAAATAATACAATTCCATATCAATAAAACTACAATTTGATAGAAAAACATGTAATCACTTTTAAAAATTCAGATGCATATGGAGGTACAGTTATAGAGAACAGATATATGGATATGAGGGTAGAGGGAGAAAGGAGAGGGTGAGACGTGTGGAGAAAGTAATATGGAAACATACATTACCATATGTAAAATAGATAGGCAATGGGAATTTGCTGCATGACTCAAAGAGTCAGACATGACTGAGTGACTTTCACTTCACTTTAGAAATTTTATGAATTTCGCCTATCTAAAAATATGATGACATTTTGATTCCACTTGATTTACTTAGTATAAACAGGATGCTAGATTTCTAATTTATAGTTACTCAAAACTTTGATATAGTTCCATATATTTTTGGCATCTAGTATTTCTGTTAAAAATCTATCAAATTTATTATCTTATTGATTTAAAAAAAATTTGAATGAGACTTGAGACTTCTAATCCAATTCCGAGAATATAAAGAAATACTATGTTTAAAAAAAGAAAGAAAGAAAGAAACTGCCAAGTGATACAGTATTATTACTAAAGTACAGATTTCATTCAAATTTCACAAAGTGGTGTGCTAGTATCCATTATTTGTTTTCATACCTTATTCAAAACTCCAAGTTGTATTTAATTGCATTGAGTAGCTTCAGCTGCATGCAACAAATTCTGATAAATTCTCTTTTCATTTTTATTCTATTACAAATATTTTCTAATTTTCCTTGTTATGGCTTCTTAGAGGCACCCATTATTTAAAAGTGGACGTTTAATTTTCAAATTATGGGATTTAAAAAAAATTATGTTTAATATTATCTTCTTATTTTGATACTAACTTCCAGTATTCTTGCCTGGAGAATCCCATGGACGGAGAAGGCTAGTAGGTTACAGTCCACGGGGTCGCAAAGAGTCAGACACGACTGAGCAACTTCACCTTCACCTTCCCACTTAAATGCTATCTTCTCTGCAATCACCCTCTCTGGTTTTTGGGTTTTTTTGTTTTTTTTTTTTTTTCAGTCTAAAACTTCATTGAGAATTTTGATGTCTTCAACATCAGTCCTTCCAATGAACACCCAGGACTGATCTCCTTTAGAATGGACTGGTTGTATCTCCCTGCAGTCCAAGGGACTCTCAAGAGTCTTCTCCAACACCACAGTTCAAAACCATCAATTCTTCAGTGCTCAGCTTTCTTTACAGTCCAACTCTCACATCCATACATGACCACTGGAAAAAACATGTCCTTGGCTAGATGGACCTTTGTTGGCAAAGTAATGTCTCTGCTTTTGAATATGCTATCTAGGTTGGTCATAATTTTCCTTCGGAGGTGTAACCATCTTTTTATTTCATGACTGCAATCACCATCTGCAGTGATTTTGGAACCCAAAAAATAAAGTCTGACTCTGTTTCCACTGTTTCCCCATCTATTTCCCATGAAGTGGTGGGGCCACATGCCATGATCTTCGTTTTCTGAATGTTGAGCTTTAAGCCAACGTTTTCACTCTCCTCTTTCACTTTCATCCAGAGGCTTTTGAGTTCTTCACTTTCTGCCATAAGGGTGGTATCATCTGCATATCTAAGGTTATTGATATTTCTTCCGGCAATCTTGATTCCAGCTTGTGTTTCTTCCAGTTCAGCATTTCTCATGATGTACTCTGCATAGAAGTTAAATAAGCAGGGTGACAATATACAGCCTTGACTTACTCCTTTTCATATTTGGAACCAGTCTGTTGTTCCATGTCCAGTTCTAACTGTTGCTTCCTGACCTGCATATAGGTTTCTCAAGAGGCAGGTCAGGTGCTCTGGTATTCCCATCTCTTTCAGAATTTTCCACAGATTATTGTGATCCACACAGTCAAGGGCTTTGGCATAGTCAATAAAGCAGAAGTAGATGTTTTTCTGGAACTCTCTTGCTTTTTTGATGATCCAGAAGATGTTGGCAATTTGATCTCTGGTTCCTCTGCCTTTTCTAAAACCAGCTTGAACATCTGGAAGTTCACAGTTCACGTATTGCTGAAGCCTGGCTTGGAGAATTTTGAGCATTACTTTACTAGTGTGTGAGATGAGTACAATTGTGCAGTAGTTTAAGCATTCTTTGGCATTGTCTTTCTTTGGGATTGGAATGAAAACTGACCTTTTCCAGTCCTGTGGCCACTGCTAAGTTTTCCAAATTTGCTGGCATATTGAGTGCAGCATTTTCACAGCATCATCTTCTGGGATTTGAAATAGCTCTACTGGAATTCCATCACCTCCACTAGCTTTGTTTGTAGTGATGCTTTCTAAGGCCCACTTGACTTCACATTCCAGGATGTTTGGCTCTAGAGATTAATTACCATAGTATTAAGTTCTTGATCTTACTTATAGATACAACTTGAATTATATAGTTAAGTCAGTAAATTCCTCTGGCTACATCATGTTGACCAAACTGGACTATTTTTGTCTTTGAATTCTGAGTAATGGCATGGTCTTGGCTTCTTATTTTTTAAAAGAAAGAAAAAAATATCTTCAGAGAAAATTTTATCTCAAACTGACTGATACTTATTTTCCTTCTTTTGTCTTCCTAACACTTCAGTGTTAGATTATTACCAATAAAACTAATAGTTCTTGCTATCTTTATGGGAAGGAAATAATCAGATTAAGTTATTCCAAAGCACCTGTTATTTTGGAATCTTAGTACTTCCACTTCCTTTTATCTCAGCCCACAGAAAGGTGGAATATATCTGAAGTCTTGCTTCTAAATAAACTCAATACTATATTCCAGGAATTCTTTGAAGGGAACAAATACAATTTCAATAATTGAGGTTACTCTGAGTTCCAGATGGTACAGCTTTTTTTTTTTCCAGGTATTGGTTCTTCATTGTGTGCAAGAGAAAAACATGACTACCTTTATTAAAAATGTGGCGTGAATAAACAATGAAGATTTGTTAAGTGACTGATATTTCAAGGTAATTTACCGCCACAACATAAACTACCAGTCCTGACTAGAAGTCAAAAAATGGAGAAAATCTGTATGAAAAAAGGCATTCAGCTTTATCAAGACTGGTTGTTGTTTGGAAAGAAAGAAAGCATTTGAAGCTAGAATATCAATGTGGGCAAAAGGAGAGATGTCAGGTCCACGTGAATAAAGAAGGAGAATGACGAATGCAAAGAAAACATTGGAAAATATAATTGGCCATATGGTATAGGGCCAGAGTCTGAAATCCAGTGTATTACATAAGATACTATAACTGCAAGTAACACACTGAGTTGAGCTAGTTTAATCCAAATAGAGGAAATTATTCAAATAATATGGAAGAGTTTAAAGGAACCAAAACTGAAGAATGCCACCAAGGCTCAGAGAAGGTTGAGAACCAAATCTGGGAAAGCTGACAGAAGTACCTTTTCTGAAAATTCCACTGCTACATTTTTCGGTATGTGTTTTTCATCCTTCTCTCACACTCTGCAAATGAGTTTTCTTAGCTTCTATTTATGTGTTATAGTTCTTGACACAGACTGGCAATTTCTAGATTCCCATATCATATCCCAAGAAAGGTGACATTTGGGTACTGTTAAAGTCAGATCCCCCACCAACTCAACCACTTGTAGGCCAAAAGGGATGATTATATCATACTTACCAGGGTGCTTGAAACTCACTCTGTAAATCAAGAGTTTCCAACAAAGGAGATGGCTTTGTGGGCCAGACTAGCCCCCAGTAGTTTCTCACTACAGAATGATAAATTAATATATGATAGCTTATACAACAATTAAAAGGCAAATAATATGATAAAAACTATTTTAGAAAATTTTACATTGGCATTAATGAGCAAAGTAGATCAAGATCAACAGAATAGATTAAGAAACATACATGTAAACATGTGTCCTAGCAAAATTAGCTATTTATCTCACAACAAAACTAAATATGAAGTAAAATTCAGTTAAATTGTGTCAATAATCATGATTATTTCTCATTTGATATTCCAGGACTTGAATACTGAGTGGATAATACTGAGTGGACAATTTCTTATTTGGTTAAAGGCATATTTTTTAATGGAGCAAATCAAGTCAGTTCCTCAAATTTTAAAGATAAACACACAGACCTCATAACATTAGTAAATGAAACATTAATTCTTTTTACCTGGTTGATAATGGAAATTTTCTTTATCTTAAACATTTAACATTTTATGTTTAGCTTTTCAAGCTATGAATAATATATTTTCTCATATATTTTTTCATTGTAAATTTTTCTCCTCTTTTGATTCAATCCTGAAAAGAAATTATAGTTTGATAAGGTGGAGAGGGCCTTAGCCTGATAGTTATAAGACCTGCTCTGAAATCATAATTCCACCTCTCTTAGTCCTTGAACAACAGAACTAGGCAGAAAGAATCACTGTTTCCTCAAAAACATATTGATTTTTTTTAAAGTATTTAACAAAGAGGGTTTTGGGCAACACCAGAAAGCATCATTTGGTTCAGGCTGAAACCAAAGGCCGAGAGTTGGTACATGTATGGTCTCCCCATTTCCTATGCCATCCTGTGGACCACTGTGATTGGCTGAGTAGCAATAACCCCACCATAACACTGGACTCTCAGAGATGAATCTTAGAGTCTTGCTGTATTCCATTCCTGTGGTGCTCTGCATTGTGGAGGATAAGGATATAGCCTAAGAGAGGATATCAGAGTCTGAACTTGGGTGTAACTGTTCTAGGGTTTCTGAATGCCAGCAGCCCTACACAAAGCTACTTACAGAAAATTGATCTTTTCAAAAACCCAAGCCTCAATTATTTACTGAGGTGTATAATTTTCCTGTTCCAAGGTAGTCTGACACTGTGCTTGTGCTTAGTCACCCAGTTGTGTCCGACTCTTTGTGACCCCATAGACTATAGCCTGCCAGGCTCCTCTGTCCATGGGAATTCTCCAGACAAGATTACTGGAGTGGGTTTCCATACCTCTCCAGGGGATCTTCCCAACCCAGGGTTTTAACCCAGGTCTCCTGCATTGCAGATGGATTCTTTACCATCTGAGACACTATGGAAGCTCAAGAATACTGGAGTGGGTAGCCTATCCTTTCTCCAGGGGAACTTTCTTAACCAGGAATCAAACCAGGGTCTCCTACATTGCAGGCAGATTCTTTACCAGCTGAGCTACCTGGGAAGCCCCAGTATCTGACACTACTTATCAGCAAATAGAAAGATAGAAAGGCATGCATGATCTAAGTTTTGTTTTCTACCATCACTTGATGATAGGGTTAAAACTTATGTTTTCAAATAAACATATGTTCTCCCAAACCTACAGTAGTATAAGCCATGATTTGATCTGGCACAACTTCTACTGACATCTCTTATACAATGTTAGTGTCCCCCATTGAACTCTGAAACCTCAAGGGAAGATAATTTGCCCTTTTTGCCTTTGTATTACCTGAACATTTTATACTGCTTAGAACAGAATATATTAGATGATCAATAAATATTAATTAGACTAAGAAAACACATAATGTTTTCTTATAAAATAAACATCCAAAAGAAAGAAATAAAGGGGAAGCAAAATAAGATGGTGGGGGGTAAGACAGGGAGATTGCCTGCCTCCCCACAAATACATAAAGGAACTCATCAAGATACAGAACAACTCCTACAGAGCAACTTCTATATGACAGCAGAAGACCCTAGGCCTCCTAAAAGGCAAGTTAATCTCCCTGGAGTGAGGTAGGACAAAGATAAAGATATTAAAAACAAACAAAAAAAAAGACAGAGGACTTCAGGATGGGTGCTCCAAGGGAAGGAGGGAGTCATGAAGGAAGTAAACTTTCCATGCACTCAGAAACCCCCTCCGAGGCCAGACCAACAGGGAGTTGCAGAACCTCAGAGTCCCATGCAACAGCAAGGGGCTTAGAAGGCAAAATACAGAGAAAGTTCTCAAACAGCACTTCTCAGCCCATAGGCAGCTTACAAGCCACAGCCTGGACAAGAGGGTTGGGGAAGGGAGCCTAGAGAAGCAGCTAGCAAGCCCTAGCCTGGCCCAGAAAGAGGGATTAGGGAACCAAGAAGAGGTACACAAACATCCACTTGAGAAGAGGGTGGTGGTAGGGAGCCATGAGAAGTGGCTAGCAAGATCTGGCCTGCCTGCTATAGAGGTTGGGACCAGAGGTGGAAGATCTGGTAAAGATTCCAGGGGGAGGTAGTGGGCTGGTGGCCGTGAGGATGTGCTCAGAGGCCTCTTTGACATGGTGGCAGAAATGGACATGCCTATCACAGCCAAAGCCAGGAGAGGTACTGAAGGCAGTGGATAAAACACCATCAATGCAGTCTCAGTCCCAGAGGTTGCAGCTATCACCAGGCTGTGAGCAGGCACAGGTTACTGCTCACAACTTGCTAGGAGCTTAAACAACTGAACTCTTTCTGGGGATCCATGAAATGGGGCTTTTTCTTTTGGGAGAACCCACAACCCTTCTCAGATTGTAACAACATCCAACAAGTCACTATTAACACGGGCACTCCAAGTACAACCCATATGTGGTTGCCATATCCTCGCCTCTCCCCAGCTCAAGAGAGCAGGTTGAGCCCTAATGAGCCTCAGACTTAGCCCACCCACCATGTCCAGGTGAGTAATAGACTGTGTATTCTAAGTGCAACTGTGAACATTAGAGGCAACTACAAGCTGGAATAAAGCCAGATCTGAGACTGAGCTGACCACATGCTGATCAAAACAGGTCCAGAGACCTTCCTAGAAAGATTAGAGGACTTTGGTGTAAACCTCACTGGGTTTTCTGGGCTGCTGAGTGTTGCCTTCACCAAGAGTACTGGGACCTTGTCTTTGATGCTGGGTGTCTTGTGAAGATTTGGAGCCTCAATCAACCTTCAGCCTGAACCTTTGAGGTGAGAGACTCAAGCCCAAGACTTTAAACCACCAGAGAACTCTCAACCACAGGAATCATTAATAGATGAGAGCCTCAAAAGGCCTTCATTCTAACACCAAAACCAAGCCCATCCGAAAGCCAGCAAGCACCAGTACCCAGATATCCCACATCAATCCTTCAACAACAACAACAAAAAAACCAGAAACATAGCACTGCACACTAGCAGACAGGCTACCCAAAGCCATAATGAACCGATGTTGTTGTTGTTTAGTCACAAAGTCATGTTCAAATCTTCATTACCCCATTGACTGCAGCCCATTAGGCTTCCCCGTCCCTTACCATCTCCCAGAGTTTGCCCAAATTCATGTCCATTGCATTGATTATGCCATCCAGCCATCTAATCCTCTGTCGTCCTCTTCTCCTTCTGCCCTTCAATCTTCCCAGCACCAAGGTTTTTTCCAATGAATTGGCTCTTCACATCAGGTGACCAAAATATTGGAGCTTCAACCCCAGCACCAATCCTTCCAATGAATTTTCAGGGTTGATGCCCTTTAGGGTTGACTGGTTTGATCTTCTTGCTGTTCAAGGAGCTCTCAAGAGTCTTCTCGAGCAATACAGTTCAAAAGCATCAATTCTTCGGCATTCAGTCTTCTTTATGGTCCAGCTCTCACAACTGTACATGACTACTGGAAAGACTTTGCTTGCTTGCTTTAGTCACTAAGTTGTGTCAGACTCTTAAACAACTCCTTGGACTATAGCCTGCCAGGCTCCTCTGTCTGTAGGATTCTCCAGGCAAGAATACTGAGTGGGTTGCCATTTCCTTCTTCAGGGGATCTTTCCAACCCAGGAATTGAACCCAGGTCTCCTGTACTGCAGGCAGATTCTTATCAACTGAGCTACAAGGGAAGCCATCTTTTGGCACCCCATGGACCATACAGTCCATGGAATTCTCCAGGCCAGAATACTGGAATGGGTAGCCTTTCTCTTCTCCAGGGGATCTTCCCAACCCAGGGATCGAACTCAGGTCTCCCACATTGCAGGCTGATTCTTTATCAGCTGAGCCACAAGTTGGAAAGACTTTAGCCTTGACTATATGGACTTTTGTTGGCAAAGTGATGTCTTTGCTTTTTAACACACTGTCTAGGTTTGTCATAGCTTTCCTGCCAAGAAGCAATCATCTTCTAATTTTATGGTTGTAGTCATCACCCACAGTGATTTTAGAGCCTAAGAAGAGGAAATCTGTTACTGCTTCTACCTTTTCCCCTTCTATTTGCCATGAAGTGATGGGATCAGATGCCATGATCTTTTTTTTTTTTTAATATTGAGGTTTAAGCCAGCCTTTTCACTCTCCTCATTCACCCTCTTCAACAGGTTCTTTAGTTCCTCTTCACTTTCTGCCATTAGAATGGTATCATCCACGTATCTGAGGTTGTTGATATTTCTCCCTGAAATCTTGATTCCAGCTTGTGACTCATCCACTCTGGCATTTTGCATGATGTGCTCTACATATAAGTTAAATAAACAGAGTGACAAGAAATAGCCTTGTCGTACTCCTATACTCCTTTCTCCATCCTGAACCTGTCAGTTGTTCCATACAAAGTTCTAACTGTTGCTTCTTGACTGGCATACAGGTTTATCAGGAGACAGGTAAGATGATCTGTTAGTCCCATATAAACCTATTACTTGACACAGCATGGCCCTTCAGAGGGACAAAATCAGCTCCATCGACCAGAACACTGGATGGAACCCAATGCAGGACATCTCATCCAAACAACAAGCAAGACAAAAACACAAAACCAATCAGCAGACAGGATTCCCAGAGACAGCCCCAAATATACCACTCACACAGCCCAACCCATCACAGGGAAAAAAAAACATCCTCTCCCACTAGAATGCAGGCACAAGTCACACCCAACACAAAGACAACACAGACCACTGAAGCAAGCTTACACACCAAGGACAGAAACTAAAAGGAAGAAGGAATACAACCCTAAGCCCAGGAAAAGGAGACCTCCAATGGAGTAAGTTAGAGGAAAAAAAAAAAAATGAAAATCAGAGAAATAGACAGAAAATGAAGCCACAAAGTACAAACTCACAAGGGGAAAAAAAAAAAAAAAAAAAAAAAAAACCAATCATGAAATAGGCAAACTAACTGAAAAAAAGATTTCAGAGTAATGATAGTAAAGATTTCCCAAAGCCTTAAAAATAGAATGGAGAAAATGCAAGAATCAATTAACACAATTAACAAAAACCTAGAGAAATAAAGACTAAACAAACATAGATGAATACCACAATTACTGATATTAAAAATACTCTAGAAGGAACCAAAGGAGAATAACTGAGGTAGAAGAATCGATAAGTGAGCTGGAAGATAGGACAGTGGAAATAACTTCTGAATAGCATAATAATGGAAAAAGAATGAAATGAATTGAGGATAACCTCAGAAACCTCTCGGGATTCCTTGATGGCTCAGATGGGAAAGAGCCTGTCTGCAATGCAGGGGACCTGGGTTCTATCCTTGGGTTGGGAAGATCCCCTGGAGAAAGAAATGGCAACCCATTCCAGTATTCTTGCCTGGAAAATCCCATGGATGGAGGAGCCTGGCAGGCTACAGTCCACTGGGTCACAAAGAGTCGGACATGACTAAGCAACTTCACTTTGACTTTCAGAGACCTCTGGAAAATATTAAAGGCACCAACATTTGAATTATAGGGTTCCCAGAGGAAGAAGAGAAAAATAAAGGGTTTGCAAAAACTTTTGAAGAGAGTATAGTTGAAAACTTCCCAAATATGGGAAGGAAATAGTCAATCAAGTCCAAGAAGCACAGAGAGTCCCATACAGGATAAATCTAAGGAGAAATATGTTGAGACAAATACTAATCAAGCTAACAAAAATTAAACACAAAAAAAGAATATTAAAAGCAGTAAGGGAAAAGTATACAAGTAACATTCAAGGGAAAACACATATGATTAACAGCTGATTTGTGTAGTCAAAGCTATGGTTTTTCTTGTAGTCATGCATGGTTGTGAGAGTTGGACTATTAAGGCAGAGTGAAGAAAAGTTGACGCTTTTGAACCATGGTGTTGGAGATGACTTTTGAGAGTCCCTTGGGCAGCAAGGAGATCAAACCAGTCCATCCTAAAGGAAATCAACCCTGAATATTCACTGAAAGGATTAATGCTGAATCTGAAGCTCCAATACTTTGACCACCTGATGCAAAGAGCAGACTCCTTGGGAAAGACCCTGATGCTGGAAACATTGGAGGCAGGAGGACAAGAGGTGACTGAGGATGAGAGGGATGAATGGCATCATGGATTCAATGGACTTGAATTTGAGCAAATCTCAGGGAGATAGTGAAGGACAGGGAAGCCTGGCATGCTGCAGTTTATGGAGTCACAAAAGTGGGACATGACTGAGCAACTGAACAACAACAACAGCAGAAACTGAAAGGAATGGCGGAATATAATTATAGTACTGAAAGAAAAAAATCTACAATCAAGATTACTCTATAACACAAGGATCACATTCAAAATTGATGGAGAAATCAGAAGCTTTACAGAAGAGCAAAAGCTAAGAGAATTCAGCACCACCAAACCAGCATTACAATAAACGTTAAATGGACTTATACAGGCAGGAAACACCTATAGAGAGAAAGAAAAGACCTAGAAAAACAAACCCAAAACAATTAAGAAAAATCCTATAGAATATATACATATATATATAATTACTTTAAATGTAAATGGATTAAATATTCCAACCAAAAGAAACAGACTGTCTGAATGGATACAAGACTCATATATATGCTGTTTACAAGAGGTCCACTTTAGACCTAGAGACACTTACAGACTGAAAGTAAGAAGATGGAAAAAGATATTCCCTGCAAATGGAAATCAAAACAAAGTTGGAGTGGCGATTCTCATTTCAGATAAAATAGACTTTAAAATAAAGATTATTAGAAGAGATGAAAAAGAGACTATATAATGATCAAGGAATCAATCCAGGAAGACATAAAAATTGTAAATATTAATGCACCCAATATAGGAGCACCACCATACATAAGGCAAACATTAACAGACAAAAAAGAGGAAATTGATGGTAACACAATAATAGTAAGGAACTTTAACACCCCACTTACACCAATTAATTATCCAGACAGATAATTAATAAAGAAACACAAACCTTAAATGAAACATTAGACTGAATGGATCTAACTGATATCTTCAGGACTTTCCACCCAAATGCAGAAGGATATACTTTCTTCTCAAGTGCACATGGAACATTCCCCAGGATAGACCAGATCTTAGGTCATAAATCAAGCCTCAGTAAATTTAAGAAAATTGCAATTGTATCAAGCATCTTTTCTGACAACAAGGCTAAGAGACTAGATATCAATTACAGGGGGGAAAACTGTAAAAAACACAAACACATGGAGATTAAACAATACATTTCTAAGTAATAAATAGGTTGCTAAAGAAATAAGAAGGGAAATCAAAAAATTCCTAGAAACAAATGGCAACAAAAACACAATGACTCAAAGCCTATGGGATTCAGAAAAAGCAGTTCTAAGAAGGAAGTTTATAGCAACACAATCCTACCTCAAAAAGCCAGAAAAACGTTGAATAGACAACCTAACTCTACACCTAAAACAGCTTGGAAAAGAAGAACAAATAAACACTGACGTTACTAGAAGGAAAGAAATCATAAAGATCAGAGCAGAAATAAATGAAAAAAATGAAGGAAACAATAGTAAAGTTTAATAAAACTAAACTGATGTATAGATATTCCATGCTCCTGGGTTTGAAAAATCAATATTGTGAAAATGAATATTTACCAAATACAGTTGACAGATGTAATGCAATTCCTATCAAATTACCAATGGCATTTTTCACAGAAATAGAACAAAAAAACTCACAATTCATATAGAAATATGGAAGACCCTGAATAGCCAAAGCAATCTTGAGAAAGAAGAATGGAGCTGGAGGAATCAACTTACCTGATTTCAGAGTATACTACAAAGCTACAGTCATCAAGACACTATGGCATTTGCACAAAAACAGAAATCTAGACCAATGGAACAAGATGGAAAGCCCATGCACCTATACACATCCATGTTTAACAAAGGAGGCAAGAATATATGATGGGGAAAAGATAATCTCTTCAAAAAGTGGTACTGGGAGAACTGGACAAAAGAATGAAATTAGAACACTGCTTAACAACATACCCAATAAATTCAAAATGTATTAAAAACCTAAATATAAGACCAGGAACAATAAAAACTCTTAGAAGAATATATAGGCTGAACACTATATGACATAAATCATAGCAAGATCTTCTATGACCCACATCCTAGAATAATGGAAATAAAAACAAACAACTGGGACCTAATTAAACTTAAAACTTTTGCACAGCAAAGGAAACTATAAAAAAAGTGAAAAGACTACCCACACAACAGGATAAAATAATAGCAAATGAAACAACTGATGAAGGATTAATTTTCAAAATATACAAGCAGCTCATACAACTCAATACCAGAAAAACAAACAACCTAGTCAAAAAGCAGGGAAAAGAGGTAAACAGACATTTCTCCAGAGAAGACATGCAGATGGCTAATAAACACACAAAAAGTCATTCAACATCACTCATTATTAGAGAAACACAAATCAAAACTACAATGTGGTGTAACCTCACACAGGTCACAATGGACATCATCAAAAAATCCACAAACAAGTGCTGAAGAGAGTGTGGAGAAAAGGGACACCTCTTGCACTGTTGGTGGGAATGTAAATTGATACAGCTGCTATGGAAGACAATACGGAGATTCCTTAAAAAACTAGGAATAAAACCACCATATGACCCAGCAATACTACTTCTAGGCATATACCCTGAGGAAACTAAAACTGAAAAATGCACATTTACCCCAATATTCATTTCAACACTATTTACAATATCTAGGACATGGAAGCAACCTAGATGTCCATCAACAGATGAATGGATAAAGAAGCTGTGGTACATATATGCAATGAAATACTATTCAGCCATAAAAAGGAATGAATTGGTTCTAATGAAGTGGATAAACCTAGAGCCTATTATACAGAGTGAAATAACTCAGAGAAAAACAAATATATTAACATATATATATGTAATCTAGAAAGATGGTACTGATCTGCAGGGCCTCAGTGGAGATGCAGAAATAGAGAACAGACTTATGGACAAGGATCAGGGAGAGGAAGGAGAGGGTGAGATAAATGGATAAAGTAGCATGGACTCACATACACTAACACATATAAAATAGACAACCAATGGAAATTTAAAAGGGAACGCAATCTGGGACTCTGTAACAACCTAGAAGTATGGGAAATTGTGGGAGATGGGAAGGAGGGTCAAGAGGGAGGGGACATATGTATACCTATGGCTGATTCATGTTGATGTATGGCAGAAATCAAACCAATATTGTAAGGCAATTATCCTTCAATTAAAAATAAATAAGTTTAAAAAAAAGAAATGCATGGAAACAAAGATTTTAAAAGCATGCAAATGAATAGTGTGAGACCTTAATAAAGTTCCAAGTGGATTTCCACCTGCCCTAGGAAGTACTTTTTTTTTTTTGTAAAAAGGACAAAGGGATCTCTCAGCAATATTGTGTGCCCTTTCTCTCTAGTCCAGTTTCTTTTACCCTTTTCATTCAATGACTGTAATAGGAAGGTGCGTTGAGTCTTTGGATTTTCTGTATTTGCTAATCACTCAGGTCTTTAATCTGCAGGTTTATGTCTTTCACCATATTTGGGAAAATCTCAGCTATTTCTTTAATTAAGTTTTTAGTTACATTCTCTCTTCTCTTTCAGGGACTATAAAGATATAAACATTAGCTTACATTCCTGAGATTCTATTCTTTTTTCTTTTGTCCATTTTCTCTTTGTTGTTCAGATAAGGTAAATTCTGTTGATCTATCTTAATGTTCACTGACTTTCTTCTCTGTCATCTCCACATATAAGTTTTTCACTTCAAGTTACTGCATTTTCCACTTGTATTAATCTCCATTAGGTTAATAACTTCTATTTCTTCACTGAGATTTTTTTATTTTTTCATTTGTTTCAAGAGAATTCATCACCATTTGTTGAATCATTTGATGATGGCTTCCTTAAAATATTTGTTAGATAATTTCAATATATCATTCATCTCAGAGTTGACGAGTGTTGCCTTTCCTCATTCACGTTATGATTTCCTGGTTCTTGGTGTGACAAGTGATTTTCAAATGCATCATGGTAATTTGAAATATTATAGACTCTGGATCTTACTTAATTTTTTTTAAGCAGGTCGTCTGCCTGTTGAAGTGTAACGAGGGGGCCAGGTGGGTGTGTACATTCTTTTTCCTAGGCATCATCTCCCATCTCCCCATCCCCTACACCACTCCTGCAAAAATGAACCCTGATTCCTATTGCCTCTTTGCAGTTATATGGAGTGGAATCTCATCTCCCAATTTTGCCAGGCTGATACCTATCCTGGAAAATGGGATAATTAGGACCACAGCATTGCCTCCAGTAGTATAAACCCAGCTTCAATCTAGACCTTCTGCTGACACCAGGAGAGGCGAGGAGAGAAAGTAAATTTCCAACCACCCCTGTAAATTATCAACTCCCTCTGCCTTGTCAGATCCCAAATGGTGGTAGAGGCTGGCTCCTCACCAGGCTTTGTAGATCAGAAAATGGAAGGGCGAGGGATGTGGAAGCGGGAGAGGAGAAGGGATGCTAATACAAGCTAGCCCTGTTTTCCACTGCTGCATTCAGTATCATTGCAGCCAGGTGGGTATAGAGGTTCAGCTCCCAACTCAGCCCCACTAACTTGGGTTGGGCTGGAGAGGAGTAAGTCATAGTGACAATGAACCACATCAATTTTCCCAATTCCCCACACCCACCTGCCACATACCATGTCTTTTAAGTCTTGTTGCTGCCTCCTGGGGGTGGAAGCTCAGGTGCATAAGGATTCAGCTGTCGATGCCCTTTTGGAACGCCTGTTTTTCTGGGAGGGAGTCAAGGAAGATCAGTTCCCCATTCAGTCCTGCTGAAACCATGATAGAAGCTACCCTTTTCCTGATTCTTTGACTAGAAGAAACAAGCTTTCCTTGCAGCTATTTTTGTCTGCACCTGTTGGAGGTTTCAAGGTTGGAAGTTTCTGCCAGCCAGATCTAATCCAGGGATATACAGGAGGCAATAAAGAAACCCAGAGAACTAGTTGTCCTGTGGTTGCTCAAGTCCTAAGGTCCCTAGGCAGTCCATCTATTTATTTCCACCTTTCAGAGACTCCTTAGGCTTTGTTTGTCTTCTTATGTTGAGGGTCTTTTAGTTAACCCCTATTTAAGTGAGAACCAAAAGTTTGGGGTATGATACTTTAACTCAGACAACTCAGACACTCCAGATTCACAGGCATGAGCCAGCCCAGCCAGCAACTTAGGCAAAAACATTTTAGAGGAATGAATGAATGCATGCATGCATGAATATCATACACTCTAAAATTTTAGTTATTATCACATAATTGGGAAGATAAGTTTCATCCCACTTTCATGTATTTTAATATATCCATTCTTTATTTTCAGTCTAACACAAAAAAGACAGTATACTAAAACAGACAAATTAACACAACAAAACAATCTCAAGTTAGTTGTGAAGTACATATTTCAATATTTTAAAGATACTTAGTTACTAATCAAATGCTGAACTTGTCTCAAAATTTGATTTTAAAACCTTTAACTTTTAAAAACTTCATTAATTTTTATTAGAAAGATAATACATGCTTATTATGGAAATCATAAAAATATAGAAAAGTTTAAAGAAATTAAATGTATCTTTAACTGCTTTTAATATTTTGGAACATTCTTTTCTAGTCATTTTGTGTATGGGTCTACTTATATATATAATTGGATTAACTCAGTACATATAGATTTAAATCCTCTTTTTTTCATCTAACACTGTATCCTGACCATTTTTTCATCTAACACTGTATCCTGACCATTTCTTATGAGACCAAAATTACTGGGAAAATTTATTTTAAAGACAATAGAGTTTTCCATTTCAGGAATAAATCTGAATTTATGTAGAGAATCCCCTTTTGTTGAACATTTAGATTGTTTACTTTTTGTTACTATAAATTGTGCTGCAAAGTATAATTTTTAAATAAATATTTATTTTTATCTAATTGTGATTATTTTTTAAGATAGATTTCTTACCTTCAATTTTTATTTTGAAGGGGAATTTAATCCCATAAAGTTAATGCCAATGTGTTTGGTCTGTTCAGTAAAGGTAGCCAACACTCTAGTTTTGAATTTTCCAATATAATGTAAAAGCATATAAAAATGTACACAGTTATGCAGAAAATGAGAGCTTCATGTTCCTAGTACATATTTACATCTTTGTGATTAGATGCTTTAATAAAGCTCATGATGCTTTCATTAGTCTCTGTAATTATGTAGGATTAGTGATGAGTGGTTCTTACCTGGCATATCTGATTTTCCCACTGCAGTGTGAAGATTGCATTTGAAATAGTAAGTAACATCTTTAAGATATACTTGAACACATTTTTTTCAGTTTTAGGTCTTGATGATATCATAAGAAAAATGTATTAATTTTTCTTGAATAGTGTACAGGAAAAATTGTGTTAAACACAATTTGAGAATAGTCATAGGTAGCATGTAAATTAGTGGAATTTTTTAAAGTCTTTTGCCTATAAGAATCAAATGGTTTTTAAAAATGAAGTGAATCTGTTTATCATTGTAAAGCATAATAATTAAGCTTCAGTAGAAAGGAGTACAAAGAATATCACAGAAGATGAAAAACACATTATTTGAGTTCAGATGACTTGAGGATAAAAACACTCATTACAGATAAAATGCTTCATTTCCTAAAATCCTCAGTGGTAGAGGAAATATTCACATAAAAGAGTTTAAAGATTAAATTCCCTTTCCTTCCTTTAGAAAATAGACACAATATGGCTTTTTGTAGCAACACATCTCTTCTGTAATTGAAATGATAAATAAATGGAGCTGGGCAAAACCTGAGGTGGTTAGGAGTTTGAGCTGAGAGTATTGCCTTTACACTTTCTGAGTTTTCTTTCTTAACTTGTGATTCTGGGGCTGAAATAATGATCTCTTTTTTCCCTTTAAAATAAATCTTTCCTTGCTTCTAACTGCCAGGGGAATATTATGAAAACATTCAGTACTAACATTACAGAACTAACATAGCTAAAAACTGTGTATCAGCATTGTGAAAAGGCCAGTAATCCCAGAGAGAAAGAAAAACTCCAAACACATCAGCAGGGCAAGGCTCTTTACTGTTGATTCTGAGAAACACTAAGTTTGGGATTCTTGTTGCTCATTTAGCAAAAGTAAACTTTAAAAAGAAGAAAGAGGAGGAGGGGGAAGAAGAGAGAAAAAAAACAAAAGGGACCACATAAAAAACACTTCCTCGTGCTACCCTCCACCTTGGTACTTAACAACCAAACTCTCACAAGAGGAGAGCAGATATAAGATGGTGGGGAGGAGAGCATGAACAGAGAGAGGGACAGAATAGAAGCATCACATTTCTGAGTGCTGCTTCCTCCTCCATGCTGCTTTGCTCATCCAGGAAAGACTATGGATGGCAGACACCAGTTTTACTCCACTATGCCTTCCCAGTTGGTGGGGTACTGGGCAGGGTATCTTAAGCAGCTCCAGTTAAAAAAAAAATGTTCTTAGCACAATTATAACTCCCCACTACCACACACACATACACACACACACACATTAAACAAATGCTTCCATCTCACCATGAGTTCTCTGGTTCCTTTTTGGTATTGAGTTACTCCCACTATAGTTTCAAGGTCCACTATAATTTCAAAGTCCACTGTGCATATCTCTTATCACAGCATGCATGGCTGTGTATGTGGTAAGGGATAGAGTGTAAGGGTAATTCTTTGTTTCAATGTCTCATCACTTGACTAGGAACTTCTTAAGAGTATCTTTGAATCCCTAAGACCTTGCAAAGTACTTGGCATATAGTAAGCATTCAACAATAATAATAATTATTGACTTTTGAGCAACTGGGGCTTCCCTGGTGGCACAGCAGTAAAGATTTCATGTGCCAGTAGAGGAGACTTAGGTTCCATCTCTAGATTGGAAATACCCTGGAGAAGGAAATGGCAACCCACCCCAGTAATCTTGCCTAGGAAACCCCATGGACAGAGGAGCCTGGTGGGCTACTGTCTCAGTTCAGTTCAGTTCAGTTGCTCAGTCGTGTCTGACTCTTTGTGACTCCATGGACAGCAGCACACCAGGCATCCCTGTCCATCACCAACTCTCAGAGTTTACTCAAATTCATGTCCATTGAGTCAGTGATGCTATCCAACCATCTTATCCTCTGTCATCCCCTTCTCCTCCTGCCTTTAATCTTTCCCAGCATCAGGGTCTTTGCAAATGAGTTAGTTCTTCACGTCAGGTAGCCAAAGTATTGGAGTTTCAGCTTCAACATCCGTCCTTCCAATGAATATTCAGGACTGATTTCCTTTAGGATGTATTGGAAATAATGCCTGTTTTTTATTATGCTGTCTAGGTTGGTCATAACTTCTCTTCCATGGAGCAAGCGTCTTTTAAGTTCATGGCTGCAGTCACCATCTGCAGTAACTAAGAGCCCCCCAAAATAAAGTCTGTCACTGTTTCTATTGTTTCCCCATCTATTTCCCAAGAAGTGATGGGACCAGATGCCATGATCTTAGTTTTCTGAATGTGGAGTTTGAAGCCAACTTTTTCACTTTCCTCTTTCACTTTCATCAAGAGGCTCTTTATACAGTGCAAAACAGTCGGACATGACTCAATGACTAAACAACAACATTGAGCAACCATGCACTCCCAGGAATTTCGCTATGTAATTTTACATAGATAATAAACAGGTTTAGAGAAATGAAATAATTCATCCAGGGTCAGGAACTAGTCTAGCCCCAGGAGCTAAGCTCCTGACAAGCAATAAAGCCTCACTCATTTGTTGAATAAACATAGGAAGCTCTCTACCTCTCTCCCCATTGTGATAAATAACTGTGAGTATCAGTTCAGTTCAGTCGCTGAGTCCTGTCCGACTCTTTGCGACCCCATGAATTGCAGCACGCCAGGCCCCCCATCCATCACCAACTCCCGGAGTTCACTCAGACTCATCTCCATCGAGTCAGTGATGCCATCCAGCCATCTCATCCTCTGTCGTCCCCTTCTCCTCCTGCCCCCAATCCCTCCCAGCATCAAAGTCTTTTCCAATGAGTCAACTCTTCTCATGAGGTGGCCAGAGTACTGGAGTTTCAGCTTTAGCATCATTCCTTCCAAAGAACACACAGGGCTGATCTCCTTCAGAATGGACTAGTTGGATCTCCTTGCAGTCCAAGGGACTCTCAAGAGTCTTCTCCAACACCACAGTTCAAAAGCATCAATTCTTTGGCGCTCAGCCTTCTTCACAGTCCAACTCTCACATCCATACATGACTACTGGAAAAACCATAGCCTTGACTAGATGGACCTTAGTCGACAAAGTAATGTCTCTGCTTTTGAATATGCTATCTAGGTTGTTCATAACTTTTCTTCCAAGGAGTGAGCATCTTTTAATTTCATGGCTGCAATCACCAGCTGCAGTGATTTTGGAGCCCCCCCAAAATAAAGTCTGACACTGTTTCCACTGTTTCTCCATCAATTTCCCATGGAGTGATGAGACCAGATGCCATGATCTTTGTTTTCTGAATGTTGAGCTTTAAGCCAACTTTTTCACTCTCCTCTTTCACTTTCATCAAGAGGCTTTTGAGTTTCTCTTCACTTTCTGCCATAAGGGTGATGTCATCTGCATATCTGAGGTTATTAATATTTCTCCCAGCAATCTTGATTCCAGCTTGTGTTTCTTCCAGTCCAGCGTTTCTCATGATGTACTCTGCATAGAAGTTAAATAAGCAGGGTGACAATATACAGCCTTGATGTACTCCTTTTCCTATTTGGAACGAGTCTGTTGTTCCATGTTCAGTTCTAACTGTTGCTTCCATCTCTCTCAGAATTTTCCACAGTTTATTGTGATCCACACAGTCAAAGGCTTTGGCATAGTCAATAAAGCAGAAATAGATGTTTTTCTGGAACTCTCTTGCTTTTTCCATGAGTATAGATAGCTGATATTTTTAATTTTTAATTTAGAAATTATAAAAATCTATCTTTTCACTACCATCAAAACACTATTCAGCACTTATATATACCTTAGAAATGTTTCCTCCCTCCTAGAAAGTTAGAATCCAGGGTAATTGCATCATGGGAAGCATGGACACATAAAGGGGATACAGCATAAGAATAAAAGCACTATCCTATACATTAATGAACCATAATATACTACTCAAGGTGCTTTACTTTTCAAATTATACTTGCAATTACAACTGGAACATCTGATATATATTTAGATTAATATATGTATGTATATATTATATAAAATATCAAAATATATATACTTTTGTATATATATATACACAGACTTCTGCAGTTATATACACTTATGTATATATAGGCTTCCCTGGTGGTTCATCAGTTAAGAATGTGCCTACAATGCAGGAGACCCGATTTCCATCCCTGGGTCAGGAAGATCCCCTGGAGGAGGGCATGGCAGCCCACTCTGGTACTCTTGTCTAGAGAATCTCATGGATGGAGAAGCCTAGATGGCTGCAGTCCACAGGGTCGCAGAGAGTCAGTCAGGACTGAAATGACTAAGCGGTGGCAGCATATATGTATGTATGTATACACAGGTTTCCTCTGCTATCCAAAAGTAAAGCATGTCTATAAAACCTTTAGGAAATGGAAATGGCATAGAGCAAAGAAGCCATTACCTTAGGACACATTTTGCTAACAGATGCACAAAATAAATCAGGATAAAGTGCAGATGCTCATAAACACAGATCAAAGATATGGTATCTTGATGGAGAGATGCTGAGTATGGGTCTGGCAAAGCAGCTTGGCGGTACCCCTCTCGCTGCTCTGGGTGGGAGCCGCTTCTATAAGAGCTAGTTGCAGAACAAGTGCTGAACACTAGCTATTTCCATTTTCCTCCCTTTTTTGTAAAAGCAAAAACTGCTTCAAATTTCTTTTGGTTATTGAAAACAGATACTTAATGTAGGTTTTTCATAAAAACAAAGTTGCCTAAGCAAACTTTGGAAAAGCAGGGGATACCTGTATGTATACATGTGTGTAGTGTATACATATATACATAGATGACAAGAGTCATTATTGAGGAGTGGCCCCTAGATAAGTAACCACCTCTCAATTTCTCTGATCTGTCCACTGTAAAATGGATTGCTGTGGGAATTAAATGAGATTAAAGCATTAAAATTTCTTTGAATACAATCTGTACCTTCTCAGTCATTTTACAGATTATCACAGTGAGGGAACAGTCACTCTGCTGTTAAAGTTAACAGTCCGGTGAGCTGAACTTCCAGAGTGTTTCCTTAGGACCACCTGAATATAATTCTGAACAGCTCAGGACCATTCGAGGAACATGGAAATGAAAAAGTCACTCAGTCGTTTCCAACTCTTTGCGACCCCATGGACTATATAGTCCATGGAATTCTCCAGGCCAGAATATTGGAGTGGGTAGCCTTTCCCTTCACCAGGGGATCTTCGCAACCCAGGAATTGAACCCAGGTTTCCCACATTGCAGGTGGATTCTTTATCAGTTAAGCCACAAGGGAAGCCCAAGAATACTGGAGTGGGTAGCCATCGCTTCTCCAAGGGATCTTCCCAACCCAGGAATCAAACTGGGGTCTCCTGCATCGCAGGTGGATTCTTTACCAACTGAGCACGGCAGCCCACTCTGGTACTCTTGCCTAGAGAAGGTCTTCTCAGGGAAGACGACAGTGCCTTACATTCAAGCTGCCCCTCCCACCAGAAATCAACTCATCCTTCACCTGAATTCTCATTCCCATTTGGCCACACTATCCCTAATCTGACTCAGTTCCACCTCTTCTCTGAATCCTTTCTCTGGGCTTCTGGAACTGTCTTCTATGATCAGATGATTGAGTCTCATTTCTGACACATTCCCTCACATTTATACCTATGGGTAATGTATTTGTTCTTGAGAATACTATTCTCCTTTTCAAATGGAAGTTGTTCCTTTTTTCCTCTCACATACCATCTACTTCAGGACCAGGAGGTGGATTAGATATACTCTTGATCCCTACTGTCGCCTCCGATCATTCCTCCATCATCCCCCTTCAGAGACTGCACAGTAAGCACAGGGCCTAGAGTCTGTGTTGCTTTTACAGAACTGGGGAATTATTTTTATTTTGTTTTAAATCAGAAGGAAAAAGTGAATATATTATAGCATGGATTATATTTACCTTTTATTAACACAGTTATAAAATGTATTTTTTAAAAATATTTTTCACGAAGGAAGGGGCTAAATATGCATATGGCCCAGGAAAGCAAATGACCTGGCTCTGCTATAAAACCCTAGGTCTTTTCAAATTCCTGCCATGGGATCTATCACCTCTTCTCCCCTACTTGTTCATTTAAGGGCCAGGGTTCTACTCTTATTTATCGAGGACCTGAGCTCCCATCTTCTACTCTCCTCTCCATTCAAACTCCAGTATCCAGGATTGGTCCAACTGAACGCTGAGGCATTAATGCAAAAGCCACACTAGATTTATCTTGATCAGCCTCCCCACTAGATTGGAGAAGGAAGGTGTGTTTGCGTGGGTGCAGGGGTGAAGAAAGAAAAGATTCAGGGCTAAGGGCTGGAAAACTCTAAGTCTTTCCTATTTGGTTCAACTCATCTCAGACTTTGGGTAAGGACTGAATCTGCTAGTAGAGGGCCTTGGCAGGACTGATAAGCTCTGGGAATGGCAGAGGGAGGGATGGCAACAGAGGCTGAGGATAGTGTTGTAGACACGTGTTCCGGGAAACAAAGCCACTCAGAAGGACGATGCAGATAGTGGAGTGCAGTTTATTACACCAGCAGACCCAAGGCAGAGTCTCCTCTTCACCAAGGACTCTGACCAGTTTTTATGAAAACCTTATGTACCCTAAGTATACGTGCTCAAACCCACCTCCCCAAATTCTCTGAAACTAGTCTTAAAAAGGGAAAAGAAAAATATAATCAAAGTTAACCCATGATTCGTATGCCTTAAGCCTAGGTAGCTAACAGTGGACAATTATCAATAGGCCTATGATCATACCCCAATAAGCATAATAGAATTTATGATTCTATTTGGTTACATAGATAATTAGGGTATTCTTTTAGGCGATGGAGAATCTAGGTATGAGCCCTGGGGCTCTTCCATCTGGGGGGGTCTGGTTTTCCAGTTGGTATGTTGTTTCCATAGATACTGGGCATATAGCTCAAAGTCCACAGTCCGGCTCAAGATGGAGTCCTGCTTTCAAGATGGAGCCTGTTCTGTCTGTTTCCTCCTTCAGATAGTACAGCCTTTTGGGGTTCTTTGCCAATATTCTCTTCTCTCTGTAGCCTCAGCTACTCCAATTTGCTGGGCTGGGCTGGGTGAGCCAAGTGAGGAATGCCAGGAGGGTGTGCTCATGGCCAGTGCTGCTAAGTCCCTCTTTGTGCTCCAGCCCAGGATCAGCAGAACATGCCTATCCCTCTGAGTGCCTGTGTCCTAAAGCTACGATGTGAATTTTTAAGGTACTTCAAAGCCTCCTGTAGGGAAAGCAAATGCTCATCACAATGGAGGGAGAAAAAAACTGAATCCTTATTTCCCCTGAAGCTTCCTAAGTTCTTGAAGTGCAAAGTAGAGAGAAAAGCTCAATGTGTGTGCAGAGGGCTCTTCAGGCTATAACAGCCAGTCTGAGCATGGCAGGCACGCTCATTAGGCAGGCTCCCGAGAAAGCCTCTTCTTCAAAAGGCAGGTGGCGAGGTAGCAGCTGATGGGGCAGCTGTGTTTGTTTAGTTCCAGCTTGGTCCTGGGACTGCTCTGTGGGGAAGGACAATTGCCTGGGGTCAAATAATGACCTTGCCCCAGGCATCCGTCTCTCCTTCTCTTCCTCTCTCTTTGTTAAAATACAGATTTACATCAGGAAGCCTCCCAGCTTCATAATGATGGAGACTACCTCCGTGCAGATATAATCTCTGATTGATGGGGTTGGTGGGGATGGGGGCGGGGGAGGGAGGGGAGGAAGAAGACTAAAGAGTTTATGAATTCACTCTAAGATTCACATCACATCAGTTGCCCTGCCAGTCTCCTTAGGCATAAAATTGGGCAAGGCAGAGAACAGGAGTATGTGTGTGTGTGTTGATGTTTTGCTTGCTTCCCCTTTTCTATAAACCTCTGTTTACTCATTTAAAAACCTATTGCACTTTCAGAATGTAACCTTACTACCCGATCTAAGGAAAAATAAAAATGAAGTTTCTTGCTGTTTTTCTTTTAATCACCACTAATCCCTACGGACACTAGCAAAACTGAATTTATTGGATCACTTTTAAAGAAACGTTTATTTAAGTTGCTTCTAGTGGAATGTTTCAACATTATTTAGTTTATTATTTGTCTCAGTATTTAAAACTAAAGTATTAATTACAAACGGAAATTTGCAAGTACTCACTGTCACCTAGAAACAAATACTCAAAAGATAATCCATTTAGCGTCAATACTTTTTTTTTTTTTTTCCTTTTGGAGTGCCAAATCTGTCAGGCAGTATTCTGGGACCTTTGATGAATATTAGAAAATGTTATTGTTCATCTGATCTATGTGGGATTAAAAAGCAAACATGCAAAACAATAACAAAGAAAACAGCATGCTGGTTACCTCACCCATTTAACATGAAAATCATCTGATTAAAATGAAATAAAAGAGAATGAAGTCTTTTTCTTTTTGCTCTGAGATTTGTGATGCTATGAAAAAAAATCAACACACCATAGAAAGATTCTAAGTCATCCAGAACTATTTAAATCAGTGTAAGAAAAACTTGCAATTTAAAAGGATGCCTTCTGTAGAAAGAGGAATCAATCGCTTCTGTACATTGCACTGAAATACACTTTAATAATCCTAAAGTCAGCTGGGAACACACATAATAATATATATATCATCAAGTGTTCATAGAAATTATTTAGCTTCTTGCATCAACTACCTTTAAAGAAAATAGCATGTTGTATAATTTTGCCTTCAGAATTTTTCTCTTTCTTCACATAATTTTGAATTCTTTTCACCATGCATGTGTCCATGCTAAGTCACTTCAGTCGTGTCTGACTCTCTACAACCCCATGGACTCCTCTGTTCATGGAATTCTCCAGGCATGGATTCTTGAGTGGGTTGCCATTTCCTCCTCCAGGGGATCTTCCCCACCCATGGATGGAACCTGTGTCTCCTGCGGTGGTAGGTGGGTCATTACCACTAGCGCCACCTATGAAGCTCTCTTTTCACTTTTCAACTTTAAAAATAAATTTAATTATAAATAGTTAAATTGAATAAGAAGTTTAAAAATTTTAACCAGAAGATTGTAGTGCAGAGAGACATCAGCCCTCTTACAGTGTCCCAACAGCAATGGATGCAAAAACTATAGATGAAACTCCAGCTATGGAATGGGAAGACAGAGGTCAAATAGAGTTGACATGGGCACTAAGCTTGAAGAGGAAATAATAATTTCACTGAATTTCTAAGTTGTCTATTAAATTCTAGATTTCATTCCAATTTCAGGGCTATTTGAAGCCACTTGGTATCTGAGAAGGAAACTTTTATTCAAACTTACAGTAGGGAGAACATCCTAAGTCCAAAGATCAGAATTTCTCATCAGGATGGTTTCATCTTAAACTTGTGTAGGGAGAAGTAGACAAATTATAGGTAGGTGATGTTATAGTTGGAATTTTTTTTATAATCAGAGAGATTTTCAGTCAGTCACCTGAACAGGAAATATTTTTCTCTGTGTCAAACTAATTTAGGGAGAACAAACCATTCAGTTAAAAATTTATAACACAAAAAATAGAAGTATAGAGTTGTCTCCATCTGGTCTTAACATAAAGGAAAAGGTGTTTATTAGCAAGTTTTATCTAAAGTCACAGGCTTCTCTGCTGGCTCAGTTGGCAAAGAATCTGCCTGCAATGTGGGAGACCCGGGTTTGATCCCTGGACCAGGGAATATCCCCTGGGGAAGGAAATAGCAACCCACTCCAGGATTCTTGCCTAGAGAATTCCATGAACAGAGAAGCCTGGTGGGTCACGTGGGGACCCACAGTCCATGGGGCCACAAAGAGTTGGGCATGACTGAGCAACTAACACACACACACACACACACACACACACACACATCTAAGTCACAGGGAGAAGTGTGGGTCTGTATAGTAAGCCATTTCCCTAGGTTACAGAGAGGAGAGATTTTCTTAACCATCCCTGTTTTCCAAGAACACAGGGCTCAATATAAAGTTCAACATTGTCATTCTCAATCTGGTTATTAACTAAAAATAAACTGTCTTGTCTCTTGAGAGTTTACCTACTAGGTTAACTGACTTATTTATGCAGTGTTCATTTATGGATGTATTATCCACAGAGGGATTTACATTCCTGTAAAAGGCAATTTTTAGAAAGAGGTAAAATAGTGACTCATACAGATATAAAAATGAAGACACTTTAACAATTTTATTCTATTCATTAACTAAAGATGGAACCAGGCAGACATCCTAACCAGTTCAAAAGAGAATTCAGAGATTACTCCTGATATTTTTAGATGAAGAATATTGACATTAATAGCAAATTAAGGCAAAACTGCTTTTTCTAAAGGTAGTGGAGGGAAATTAATTTGGATTTATCTGTAGGAATTATTTTGCATCATTATTAGTTGCCTATAATCTACAAAATGTTAAACCAGTTCTGCTGCTGCTAAGTTGCTTCAGTCATGTCCGACTCTGTGTGACACCAGAGATGGAAGCCCAGCAGGCTCCACCGTCCCTGGGATTCTCCAGGCAAGAACACTGGAGTGGGCCACCATTTTCTTCTCCAATGCATGAAAGTGAAAAGTGAAAGTGAAGTCGCTCAGTCGTGTCAGACTCTTCGCGACCCCATGGACTGCAGCCCAGAGTACTGGACTGCAGGCAAGAGTACTGGAGTGGGTTGCCATTGCCTTCTCCAGTTCAAATACTATAAAATACGAGAATCCTATAGCTTGGATGAGTGTCAGTAGAAAATGCATAATTCTTTGTTGAAGCACAGTTTTTTTCTATATTCCTTTACAGTGAAGTCTTAATTGTTTAGTAATTTTTATGAGGTTCTGGGCCTTCCTGTCTCTCACCCTCTTTCATTACCTTTACTGTTGTTACTAATTGAATTGTTTTCTCTCAAAATTCTTACATTTAAATGCTAACCCCTAGTAACTTCAAATTTGGAAATAGGGTTTGCAGATATAATTAGTTAAAATGAGATCATACAGAAGTATGATCCTAATTCAATAAAACTGGTGTCCTTAAAAAAAGAGAAAATTTGGACACATACATGCATGCAGGAAGAACACTTTGTGAAGATGAAGCAGAGTGTCAGGGTGACACTTCCTGAGCTGAGGGACACAGAAGGTTGCCAGCAAAGCACCAGAAGTAGGGGAGAGATGTGAAACAGATTCTCCCCTATAGACCCCAGAAGGAACCAACCTTGCCAATAAGTTGATCTTGGACTTCTAGCTTCCAGAACTATAAGACCAAAAAATGTCTATTTTTTTATTGTACCCAGTTTATGGTACTGTGTTATAGCAGATCTTGCAAACTAATATATTTCCTTCCTACTGTGTTCTGTGCTTCTTTAAAGTCACTTTGTTTTTTCTTTTTTTGAGAAAACAGAGGATGTTTTCTCTGCACAGGACACTTTTATTATTTCCTTCCTATCTATTTTTCTTCCTAGTCACCTAGGCAATCTCTACTTATTCTTTAGATCTCTGCTTCATCCTTTCTTCCCTTGCAAAGTCTTGTCCCATCTGCACCCTCCCCAAATGTAAAAACACACTATATCACCTTTCAGACCTATCATAAACAATGATTATTTGTGGTAGTTATGTTCTATAAAGAAGTCATGAACACTGAATTAGTGAATACTGAACCATTGCCCCTAGGGGAAATACAGGTTTAGGTTCCTGTAAGGGCACTGGTCACATTTTCATTAATCAGCACAAAATCTCTTTTAATGTGTGTTTCTGTTTAAAAACACCTTATTCAATATATATTATTGATTCACTAATGTTGAAGTCATGACCAACAGCCCTGTAACTCATGCCTGAGTGGAACTTCAAATATTTTCTCCATAAGGTCGATCACAACCAATTTACACTTAGGAACATATGCCAGCACTTCAGTACTACATGTGGGGGCCATTTTTAATTTTTTTGGCCATGCTGCACAGAGTGTGGGAACTTAGTTCCCCGAACAGGGACCAAGCTCCTGCAATGGAAGCACTGAGTCTTAACCACTGGACTGCCAGGGAAGTCCCTAGAGCCTATATTTAACAGCAAAGTCACCAATAAAAAATACAAACACACAAAACAATGTGACACTAAATAGACTGTAGAAAGTATACTTTACAGTATGAGAGCTGAAGGCAGAGCATTGCTTTGTTTGACCTCAGCAGGGAATGTGTACTCTAGATGACTTAGAGTTTCCCCAATCTTTATGTGTTTGTGAACAACCATGAAAGTGCCCAGAGTATTACTTTGGGAGTTACAAATAAATTTTAGTGAGTAGGTAAATCCATAAGTATAGTCTATGAACAATGAGGATTAACTGTACTTGTTCAGTTTTCTGCCTTCCCTATGAGACTGTACCTTGGGGACAGCAGAAGCAATATCTACCTATAGCTACTGTATCTCCAATGCTAGCCCTGGATGGATAGCTGATGCTCAGTAAATATTTGTTGACTGAGAGAATGACATATGAGATTGACACTTTATATATAATATGAGTTTGTCACTCCTCTGCTCAAAACCCTTAATGCCTAATCACACCTGATGGAATAAAAATAAGATCTCTTGACTAGCTAGGGCTGCTTTATCTTTCAGATTCTTCCTTCAGCCTCCTTCTGGTATGTTATTTTCTACTGCTTCCCAAGATGGACACTCTGTCTAGGTTCCAGCCAACTACAGTCTTCTTGCAACCTGTGTTTCCCCACCTACTTGTTGCTTATTCTATATCTTCTCCCTAAAAAGTCACCTCTTACTTCTGTGAAATAAAATTCACATTTTATGGCAAGGCACGAAAAAAATTAATCACAAAGAATTTCTTTGCCCCACTCTTTTCCCTCTACTGTGTGCTGTGTTATCAGTGTTTCAATATTTACTAATTCAGTGCACTGTAATTTTATAGATTGTAAATGCCATGTGCAACAAGAATCAATTCTACCACTACTGGGTGGAGATAAAGGTAAAATCTGAATACAGCATAAGAGAAAAGATATTATTTAGAATTAGCGTGTTCAAACAAACATTGAGAGACAAACAGAAAATAAGTTCACAAAACAACTAAAACTTAGCTCCAATTTTAAACAGACCATGAGGTTCTAGAAAGCCTCCCTTTCCTCTTAATGCCTGTGAAGAACCCTGGCATAGAATATCACTTCTGTGTTGTTTTGCCTGTTGACTTGCAAACTTGAGAGCTTCTGAGTATAATCTGAAACTGGCTCCATATGCAGAGGACAAGGAGAGACCAAAGAAAGAGGCAACTCTTGGTAGGTGGTACTTTTAATATGAGGGAAACTTACCCAGGAGTGGATCCGGTCCACTGAACAGCATCTTAAGAGTTTATAGAGAAGCCTTAATGGGGTTCACTCATGTACACATCCAATGTGGTCTCAACAGGTTGCTCTTTCAATACTCCATCCTTAAACACAGTTTCCACTGTGGGAAATATGGGCAGAGCATACATTCTAAGGACAGTAGAGGGATGAATAGCTTCTGATTCTCCAGGTCCAGCTTGAGGATTGGCCAGTGGGCCAGTCCTCTCCTAACCTCCTCCAACAGTCTTTAAGACAGAAAGAGGGATAATGTTTCACCTTTGTCCTGTAGGTAGAGTAGATTTCTCTGAGAAGATGAAAGTCTAAGTGTTTTAGTTCTCACATTCTCTCATTTAGTCTTTCTCTGTCTATTCCCTCATCAAATCTCATTGGTAGCCTAAGCATTCCTATCTGAAAAGATTATTAGCTTTCATAACTCTCACACTAATGCACAGCTCAAACCCAAGAAGATCCTCAAGTGAACAATTCTCCTTCTTTTCCTTCCTCTTTTTCATTCTTTTCCTTCCTTTCCCCCCTTTTGTCTTTTTAACGTCTCTGCCATTCTTTCCCTGTGCATTTAAAGAATCTGGGTAAGTGGCAAAGTGACTTCAAAGACTCCAGGGATCTTGAGGAGTTATTTGTGTCACTTATGACTGCCTATGGACTCAGGCTCTGATTGCTTTTCTTCTTTTTGCCTCAGAGAAGCAAGTCTGATTCACAAGTCAACAACGTTTCTGGGATTAAATATTCATGCACAAACACAAATGCATACAATCAAAGCAATAAGAAGTGTCAAAAATAACAGTAGCATTCTCTATCCTTCAAAGCATATAGAATCATAAGGAAAGAATGAACATAGAGCAGAATTACAGATCAAACATAATGTGGGCTGACATTGCATTCATAGTAATGGGTTTTCTAAAAACAATGGGTTCTTGGAGATGCCTGAAGTTATTATCATCCCACAGTTTCTTATAGAACAAATGAAATAAAGCTCTTTGTGTCCTATGATATTAGAAGACAGGTTGCACAATGACATAGGAAACACACACACTGAGGGACGATGCCAGGGGTGACACCACATGCAGACAAGGAACATTGTTCTCTGGTCAGACTGGCGAGGCCAGTGTCTAATAGAATGCTTTCTGCAGTTCTTGACACATTTTTAGCACTAAGTAAAATTTTATTAAATTAATGGATGAGCTGAAAATATGCTGAGTAGGCCAAAATTTCCTCCCTCTATGGAATTGATTTTTAGTGAGTCAAGATGTTTACCTGAGAGTATAATCTATAGAGAGGTGGAGGGAATCAATGGCAGTGCTAAATAACACCAAGGATGCTAAAAGGCCTGTCATTAATAATTTTTTTCCTGTTACAAAAATTAAATTTAGGAATTATTCTGGAGTATTCCTTCACAGTTTGGTAAAAGTATCATGTGTTTTGAAGTCGAACACACCTGGTTCTGCCATTTATTAGCTATTAATTGTATACAAATTACCTAACTTACATTACAGTTACTTTTCTGTAAAATAGGATAACAGCACCTACTTCACTATTATACTGATGTAATGTGCTATCTGACAGATAATAGTTTTCAAGTGCTAGATTCTTTCCTACTTCTCTTATTCAACATCTGTTCTGTGCCAGGAACTATAGTAGAGTACAGGGGTAAATAAAATTAACAGAAATCTATCCCTTGGAGAGCCTGTAGTCTAATGGAAAAGACAGGCATCAACTAAATATTATAGAGACTACTGAAAATACTATGGAAGAAGAATACAGGAGGAATGGACTTTTGAGTGAGATGACTTACTCTCGTGTTGGGAGGGAATGGTGGGTCAGAGGAAGGTTCTCAGAGGTAGCAATCTCAGGCCTGCAATACATAAATCTAATCTTTTATGTTTGTTTTTTCTGGCAAGGGTAGGGGAGGATAATGGAGACTCTTTTGGGGTCTAGAACATGTTATAAAAGCCCAGAGTCCATGGGGCTTAGAGTTTTAAAAATCTCTAAAAATCTTAAATCAAGAGATTATAAACAACACCAGATAGTACTCACAGTTTTAAAGCTCTTCTTTCCAAGGTCTGAGTACTAGAGAGCACTCTTCTTATTGAATGAAGGGGTTAAGGAGGCACAAAGAGTTTAACCCAGAAGCATGTTCCTTGGGAGGAACCTGATCGTGCTTTCTGGGGGAAATATGACCCCATTCTTCTTTTACAACTGTGATTTTTGACAATAATATTATTCAACTATCAGATTTTTTTTTCTCATGACACTTAAAGGAGCTTCTTTAATTACAGAGTAGGAGGAGCACACACAGAGAGTATACTTTTATTAATTTTCAGAAAATGCATTCTTTTGATCTGTTCTATTTTGTAGCTAATAGAAATTACTTTTTTCAATGGAACCACCCAAACTTTGTAGGTTCCTATGCCAAGATCACTAGGAGAAAGTCACAAGTTCACCCTTTTCAACACTGTCACTTGACAAATGGCTATAAGTCTTGGCTAATGATGTAGGATTTTTTCAGGTTTCCTGATAATGTCTGTTCTATCATGCAATTAGGTTCTAAAATCCCTAGAGTTACTAGAAAACTTGTGAAGGCAATTTTTAATTGGAGAAAAAGCTGTTTTGAGATTATTTTAATCTCACAATATCACAGTTATTTTATCTTGATGGAAGGCTAATAATAGATGATAAATATTTTAAGCTATGAGTAAATTTTTTTATTACAAGCTAAAGAGAATGAACTGGGTGACAGAAACTAACAAATATAAACCTGATAATCATTACATAAGTCCTGGGCAATTTGAGGGAACAGATTATTACCAACAAATTTCTCAACCAACATTAAAGTTTGTATTTTGAATAAACATGAAATTGAAAAAATATGGCAAAGGAAACAAAATAAAAACTGCAACTACAAAGATGAGTAATTAGATTAAAATTGGATATGAGACCAAATATTCAATGAAGTAGCCTATCACATAAAGAAAACATTTATGCAAAAAGTTATTTTCCTACAGACACACAGTAGTCTGTAAAACTGAGAATTTTGCAATGAAAGAAATATGTTCTATAACTTCAAGTGTCTTATATTTATGAATCGTAAAAGATCACATGGGAAAGAAGACACCACTTCTTTCCTTTTAGAAAAAGATACCCAAGGCTTTCATTTCCCATGGTCTTGCTAACTGGAGTCTGACACTCACATCTACTAACCACATCTTCTTGATCTATGGTTGGTCCAGGAAAGACATTGCCAGTTTTGATTTCTGTGACTTTTCCAATGCTTCTGTGACCTACCATTATCCTCTTCACTTGCATATTAGTTTTCCTTGTTGCATTATCATCTTTGACAATTATAGTACAGTCTTCTAAGATTCCCACATAATACATTTTAAATGTTTTTTTTAAACATTTTTTCTTAATTATTACCTTTAAAACATTAACAAAGTCTATCCAGGACCCTATGAATGAATGTCTTAGAACTAAGTATTGATATTTCATTTTTATGCCTTTATCTGTGGTGTGTATGTAACTGTATTGGAACTTTAACTGTTATGAGCTAATGAGAAAAGAACAAATAGACTTAAGACCAAAAAAAAGTACTTTTGGGGTCAAATAACAGCCAAATACCCTCATGGTACTTAGACTAATAGAGTTTATAGTTATTCGAATAGAAAAGGAGGCAAGAAAATGGAATTTCCATATAAGGGCAGTATCAGTTCTGTTCAGTTCATTTCGGTCACTCAGTAGTGTCCAACTCTTTGTGACCCTCTGGACTGCAGCATATCAGCCCTCCTTGTTCATCACCAACTCCCAGAGTTTACTCAAACTTATGCCCATTGAATCCGTGATGCTATCCAACCATCTCATCCTGTGTTGTCCCCTTCTCCTCCTCAATCTTTCCCAGATTCAGGGTCTTTTCAAATGAGTCAGTTCTTCACATCAGGTGGCCAAAGGATTGGAGTTTCAACTTCAGCATCAGTCCTTCCAGTGAATATTCAGGACTGATTTCCTTTAGGATGGACTGGTTGGATCTCCTTGCAGTCCAAGGGACTCTCAAGAGTCTTCTTCAACACCACAGTTCAAAAGCATCAATTCTTCGGTATTCAGTTTTCTTTAGAGTCCAACTCTCACATCCATATGTGACTACTGGAAGAACCATAGCCTTGACTAGACGGACCTTTGTTGGCAAAGTAATGTCTCTGCTTTTTAATATAGGGGTCTTGAATTTCAAATAACCAGTTCTGTAAGAGTAGTCAATTCCATTTTCATTCTGTAGGCAATAGGGTTTCGGCAAAAAAGCTATGCACTGCATTAATGTTGTTAATTTAAAGTTTTTATATCTAACTTGTAAACTTGGTTTTTAAAATTTTATAAGAAATATATTTCTGTATATATGAAGTTTACACAGGTTTATACATTAAATAACATCGTAAAAAAACAACTTAAGTCAGCAGAAAATTTAGTTCTTTACAAATTGTCAATATTTTAATTCAAGTTTGAGCAATCTATTTCACCTTACACCTGACATCCACCGCTGGAATTAGCCCATAGACAGGGGACTTGTAACTGTTTGTTTTACCATTGGGAGCTCTGTTGATTAGAAAGTTCAAGTTTCATTACTTCTTAAAATAACATTTCCTGTCAGTTACAACCATTGGTAGTAGTTATGTTAATACTTAGGAACAAGTCAAGTCTGCTTTTCGTTGTAACTGTACCTTATAAGAGACTAATTTATGTTTTTCCCTACTGTTGCTTCCACAAATGTTTTTAAAAACTTACTTTTGACAAAACATTATACATTAGTCATTTTTTGGCTTTCCAAGTTAAATGGCTACAAGCCTTTCAATCTTTCCTTGAAAACTTTTTCTTCTCCCCTGAATTATAATAAATTATACATACTCTAGCATTGTCTCTTTTACAATATAACACCCAAAAATAAACATGTAGAGATTTTTATTCAATATCACTAACAATGAAGAAGTGAAGTCACTCAGTCATGTACGACTCTTTGGGATCCCATGGACTGTAGCCTACCAGGCTCCCCAGTCCCTGGGATTCTCCAGGCAGGAATACTGGAGTGGGTTGCCATTTCCTTCTCCAGGAGATATTCCCAACCCAGGGATGGAACCTGGGTCACCCGTATTGCAGGCAGACGCTTTACCATCTGAGCCACCAGGGAAGCTCATCACTAACAATAATGAATAGCAATTATTACACTCAACAATAAATTAGGCATCAAGTGCTTACTCAGTCATTTCTGACTCTTGCAGACCCCATGGACTGTAGCCTACCAGGGTCCTCTGTCCATGGAATTTCCCAGGCAAGAATACTGGAGTGAGTTGCCATTTCCTTCTCCAGGGGATCTTCTCAACCCAGGGATCCAACTGGGTCTCCTGCATCGCAGTCGGATTCTTTACCATCTGACCAACCAGAGAAGTCCGTTAGGCACCTAGGGACACACTGCTCTTGCCAAGAGCTTTGGTTCTAGTTGGAAGTGATTACAGTTCCATTACAGTTTTATATACTAAAAATCACAGTTTTATATACTAAAAATAAACATTGTAGGAGTTTAGAGTTCAGAATTCTGAGTCCTAGACTTGTTACTGGATGTTTCTAGGTTCCATAGGTCTTCAAGCTTACATTTGGTCTGAGTACACCCTGCGGTAAACAAGCATACAAGCATTCTAATCAAAGTAGCGTATATGATTTGTAAGACCAAAACTGAAAGCCATATTTCCTTCATCTTTGCTTAGTCCTTTCTCCACTCTTTAGAACAGAAAAAGGAAATCTTTGCTTGAGAGAGCAAATACGTGATTAAACTACAGGTTTTGGAACGGCCACTGAAATTTACACTTTGGTTGCCCTCCAGGCAGTGAAAGTTGTTACACTTCTTTTTGAATTGAATTTCCTTTTGGTCTGACTTCAGAATAGATCGGAATCACGAAACAGTTTCTTACTTTCTTAAAACAAAAAATCGAAAACAAAACCGCGGGAATACAGGAAGTCTGGAATGTAACCAAGTACACTGCGTTTCCGGAATCCTCTGCACTCAAGCAAGATGGCGAGTGTCTTTGCACATGCGCACAGGAGAACGCTTGGGCGGGGCGGGGAGTTCCGGTCGCGCTCCGGTCAGGGATTGGCGGCGCCAGGTCCTAGAGGCGGAAGCGGAAGCGCCTGTGTGGTGCCGTTCTGCGAGTTCAACCCCAGCTTCTTCCCAGCGCCCTGCTCTCGGCCTTAGGTGTACCTGTTACTTGGTGGTCCCATGGGGGAAGCGGAGAAGTTTCACTATGTCTACAGCTGTGACCTGGACATCAACGTGCAGCTTAAAATGTGAGAGACTCCGGGGACGGGGACGGGGATTGCCGAGGCTGAGGCGGGGCGGCAGGGGCCTGCGGGTTGGGGAGAGAAGATGGTTCTTAGCTAGAGGGTCGGCCTGACCACGGCCGGGAGGGTTGCAGCCGGGCCAGCGGAGGTGGACTGGAGGTCGGAGAGGGGCCGTGCGGGAAGGCCGAGGGCGCGATCTCGTGCGAAAGACAGCGGTAGGAGTAAGTGTGTAAATTCCGCAGGGTTTGTTTTCTGAAAAGCGTTTTGCTATTCACAGCAACCGTTTGTGGGATTATTACTGTCTCATATTACAGAGAAATCAAGTCTTGGTTAAATCGTCGTCCTGCCGTTATAACTGGAAGATATTACTTTAAAACGGGACTGGAAGGTGGAATGGAGACTGAAGAAATTACGGAGAGGCAGATAAAGTAGCTGAGAATTGGATATAGTACTAAAAACATGAGAGGTGAGAGAGGCTTAGATTGAATGTGAGGAACAGTCAGTTATTTTTGTTCAGCTACTGAAGCTGGAAGTCAGTCAAAAGTGAGGAAGGTTCCGGTTGTAAAGGGACCAGAATATATGAGAAGAGATCTTTGCAGGAAAGTCTTGAGGCATCACAGTTGAAGTCCAGGACATGACGTCTTGAGACGACACTAATGGAACCGAGATGGGGAACAGCTAAGACCAAGTTGGAAATTCTGTCCATTAGCAGTCTCTTAGATACATTTTCTGGAGAAGGCAATGGCAACCCACTTCAGTACTCTTGCCTGGAAAATCCCATGGACGAGGGGCCTGGTGGGCTGCAGTCCATGGGGTCCCTAGGAGTTGGGACACGACTGAGCAACTTCACTTTCACTTTTCACTTTCATGCATTGGAGAAGGAAATGGCAACCCACTCCAGTGTTCTTGCCTGCAGAATCCCAGGGACAGGGGAGCCTGGTGGGATGCCGTCTGGGGTCGCACAGAGTCGGACACGACTGAAGTGACTTAGCAGCAGATACATTTTCAAATGTGAAAACGATCGTAAATTATCACGTTATTAATCTAACATTCACCATATTTTAGTCAGTATTCAACAAATGTACCTTGGGCAAAGGGCTGCACGCTTACGTTTTCTCAGTCGTTAGATGCTCCCTTGAATGATTGTTTCTGAAAGTTACTTACTTCAGACTCTGATAAGTCCTTTACTTTTGATTTTGTGGTGACAGTAAGAATAATATATCAACAACCAAACTGCACCTTTGTAATGCTTGACACACCTATTTAAAGTAGTTTTTACAGATAGATGCTTATATAGGACCTGTGTTGCCATCATCTGGTAAAGGACGTTCCTTCAGTCCCATTCCTCTCAGTGTTTCTTGGGTGTATGTATGCATTTTTTATTTGTTTGAAACTTTTAGACATTAAAAGGAAAAATGAAAAAAAATTTAAGGAAAACTGGTCCCTTATTAACAGACGCATTGAGTATTTTGAGGAAAATTTCATCCTAAACACCTTTTATTTTCTGAGACTGATTTTGGGCAGGGGAGGAAGTATCAATTTAGGATCATAAAATCAAAGAATAGTAAATTTTAAAATTCTGTTTTTCCCAGGTCTTTTCATCTCCTATCATTTTAATAATTTGCACTTTAGAAGTAACTTGTCCAAAACGGAGCATATTAGCCTGCCCTTTTAATGTTAATCTTCTCTCACTCTATTTTGGTGACTGTTAGCATTATTCACTGAATTGGTTAAGACAGAAAATGAATCTTAAGGAGTCATACAGACACCCATCTCTCACCTCTGTTTCATCATTCACAAGTTGCCGTGAATCTACCTTCTCAGTATCTTTGATCCATGTCCTCTGGAAAGCCCACTGCCCTAGTCTTAATGTATCCTTTTCCTTTTAATTTTGATAGAAAGTCTTCCAACTGACCTTGCTTTCAACCCCATCTCTCCATTACATTCTTTCACTCCTGCCAAAGTATGATAAACACAAATGTGATCATAGTACTCTCACTTCAAATTGTTCAATTAACAGATTTTTGAATGTTCATTTTGTTACAGGCACTGAACTGAATGTGGTGGCTACTTTTTAGCTTCATTGTCCGCCTCCCCTTGATTCTCATCTCTAGCTTCTTCTCCACATGAGCTTTATGCTTTAGTTGTACCAACTTGTAGTTCCCAGACACACAGTCTTACCTTTTTGCCTTTATATGGTGTACTTTAATTCTGGGATGACATCCTGCCTGTAGCTCTTCATCTCCTGTGTATTGTTTAGGCTCATTTCAGGCATCTATCTGGGTTATGAGCCCCTGCCTCCAAGGTGTTCCTGAGATGTTTTGATGTATTTTTCTGTAATCAGAAAAATACTGGCTTTGGCATCCTCTGTTCTGTTTTTTATTGTCTGCTCTGTTATTTATTTTGTGATCCTCAATAATAAATTCTATCTCTGAGTCTCTGCTTCATGATTTATAAAATGGTAAGATGGTGGGAAGTAAGTAGGAAAGTCTGTATAAAATGCCTGGCAGAGTATATGATGTAATCTTAATTTCCAAGCAATGTTCCTATCTCTTTTATAATCTTATGCATATTTTTTTATGACTTAAAACACCATATTTCTTAATTTAAAAAATGGACTAGATAATACATCTACATAGTAAAAAAATAAATTGAAAGTATAAAAAAGTATGCAGTTAACAGTAAGTATTCTCCCCAGAGCAAGGACTTAATATTTTCTTATAACACTGTATTATTTATCTTGTCTTTCATTGCTGGGCCTTTATGCTGAGTACAATAAATGTTGTTGAAAGAATATGGGAATAAGTGGTCAGTCAGTCAGTTCAGTTGCTCAGTCGTGTCCAGCTCCTTGTGACCCCATGAATCGCAGCATGCCAGGCCTCCCTGTCCATCACCAACTCCCGGAGTTCACTGAGACTCACATCCATCAAGTCAGTGATGCCATCCAGCCATCTCATCCTCTGTCGTCCCCTTCTCCTCCTGCCCCCAATCCCTCCCAGCATCAGAGTCTTTTCCAATGAGTCAATTCTTTGCATGAGGTGGCCAAAGTACTGGAGTTTCAGCTTTAGCATCATTCCCTCCAAAGAAATCCCAGGGCTGATCTCCTTCAGAATGGACTGATTGGATCTCCTGGCAGTCCAAGGGACTCTCAAGAGTCTTCTCCAACACCACAGTTCAAAAGCATCAATTCTTCGGTGCTCAGCTTTCTTCACAGTCCAACTCTCACATCCATACATGACCACTGGAAGAACCATAGCCTTGACTAGACAGACCTTTGTTGGCAAAGTAATGTCTCTGCTTTTCAGTATGCTACCTAAGTTGATCATAACTTTCCTTCCAAGGAGTAAGCATGTTTTAATTTCATGACTGTAGTCACCATTTGCAGTGATTTTGGAGCCCCCCAAAAATAAAGTCTGACACTGTTTCCACTGTTTCTCCATCTATTTCCCATGAAGTGATGGTACCAGATGCCATGATCTTCGTTTTCTGAATGTTGAGCTTTAAATCCAATTTTTCACTCTCCACTTTCTCTTTCATCTAGAGGCTTTTTAGTTCCTCTTCACTTTCTGCCTTAAGGGTGGTGTCATCTGCATGTCTGAGCTTATTGATATTTCTCCCAGCAAACTTGATTCCAGCTTGTGCTTCTTCCAGCCCAGCGTTTCTCATGATGTACTCTGCATAGAAGTTAAACAAGCAGGGTGACAATATACAGCCTTGATGTACTCCTTTTCCTATTTGGAACGAGTCTGTTGTTCCATGTCCAGTTCTAACTCTTGCTTCCTGACCTGGATATAGGTTTCTCAAGAGGCAGATCAGGTGGTCTGGCATTCCCATCTCTGAGAATTTTCCACAGTTTATTGTGATCCACACAGTCAAAGGCTTTGGCTAAGTGTCAACTTGAAATTAAAAAAAAAAATAATGCTTGGAGAACTGGTGACATCTCAAAGATAGATCCAGCAGTTGATGACAGGGTTTAAAATTAAGAAGCCTGAAGTAGAGAAGTATGCTAATGAAAATAGAAATGATCTTTGGTATCCTAGGATTTTAAGAGACCTCTAGACTTTAGTTTCATCTATAGGAAAATGTTGAGGAAGCATAAGTTTACTACAACATAACCATAAAGTCTTCTTAGTATTTGTTAGGTTTGTTTTTAAAAAATGTGTCTAAATGTTATTTTATGCTTTCAGAGGAAGTTTGGAAGGGAAGAGAGAACAAAAGAGTTACAAAGCCGTCCTAGAAGACCCAATGTTGAAGTTTTCAGGACTGTATCAAGAAACATGTTCAGACCTCTATGTTACTTGCCAAGTTTTTGCAGAAGGAAAGCCTTTGGCTTTGCCAGTAAGAACCTCCTACAAGGCGTTTAGTACAAGATGGAAGTAAGTTGTTTTCTTGCGTACGGTGGGTTCCTAACTATTCTCCAATTTTTTTTTTTTTAATAGATACTGAAAGTATTATTTGGAAGGGATAACAAAGGAATTAAAATTAGTTAGTACCTATAACTGTAGATCAAGTAGGAACCTACTCAGATAAAGTTGTTATACATAGCAGTATTATAACTAATTGAGGTAGAAGTGAATTTATGTTTGTATTGAGTACATTGAAATATTTTTATATGAATAAGAACTGATATGACTGATTCACAGAATGACCCAAGCCAAAAACACATCTCTACATTTGTTCCCATTCTCTGCCCTTGAACACAGAAATACTACTGGATAGTCAGATGTTTCAACTGATACTTGAAATTCAGATCTTTAGAGAGAGAGAGATGTATTATCATCTGGATCAGATGTTTGTCTTAAATAACTTTATTTTTAAAAGTGTTTGGTTTATTAATCATGGTATATTAGCAGGCCATTGTTGGTATTCAAGGTAAATATAGTGAATATGAAGTTCCTGTTTTTCTTGTAGGTCCTTAATAAAATCTCTTGACACTTTCTTTTTTGATAGAGTGAATGGTGTAGTTTTAATGTTTGATCCATGAGTATTATTCAGTACCTTGATAGGCTTGGTACAGGATAAGCAGGTTGTGTGCCTCTCTAGGAAGGAATTTATACCTTTAGTATTCATGGAGGACAGGGGATGGCCACATGGACTCTCAAGCTGTGCTGTTGAGGGTGCAGCCCTCTCCCCACTTCTTTTTTTTAACCAAGTGTGGCCGAGCAGACTGGGAAAGGTTTGCTAGAGAGTTCAGAAACCTAAGCTCTGATGATCTGTCTGCATGGAAACCAACTATTTTAATTATGTGGGTTTTTTAAATTTTATTTTTGGCAGTCTTTTTTGTGGCTGCACACACACACACACACACACACACACACACGCGTGCGTGCGTGCAAATATGTTAATGCACTTGTACTTGTTATTCTAGAGAATTTCAAGCCTGTAGAAGTAGAGAATAATGTAATGAACTTCCAGCTCCCTGTCTCCTAGCTTCATTAATTACTACCTGAAGGTCACTGTTTTTATTTCACTGTTATTTTGAAGCAAATTCCAATATTGTATAATCTTAAATATTTCTGTATGTCTACAGTACCATTATTACACCTAAAACGATCCATCCAAACTCCTAAATTGTATCAGAGGTTCTTAAACTGGAATCACGAAATCTACAAGACCTTGAAATTCTATGCAGAATGTTTTGTGTCTCACGTGTTTTTACAGGGACAGCTCAAAGCTTTTATTAGACTTTTTGAGGTGGCTTGTGACCCCCAAAAGACTTAGAACCAGAAATTTAGGTTTAGGTCTATAAAGTCAACATTTATGGTGAATTCCACTTTTTTGAGGAACATTGTATGATGGTCTGTACCATGCCTCGGCAATAAAATAGAGCAAAAGCAAATTCCCAGTTATAAGGAAGTTAGCATTTTTCTCCTCTTCCTTCCATTTACCAACTCCTCTGTGCGTTGTTTATGTATTTTCAAGGATTTAAAAAGTTTCATATCTGCTCTCTCAAATGGAGATCGGAGATTTTTAATTTATATTTTTTAAATTGTGAAGCTAAGAAAGTACCCTAAAATACCCAGAATGGCTTTTATTATCATTATTGTTACTAAAAGGTTTAAAACAGTTGTGAAGAAAATAGATTGAGAAAATACCTCATGTTGGGTAATGAGGCTTTTGTTTTCTTTTAAATATACATACACTTTGGGCTTAGGAGAAACACTTGAAGATTTTGTGCATCCTGCTCTTTAGTATTTAACAGTTGAATTTTTTTACCAATTCAACAGTATAAAAACTATACTTTTAAAATAAATAAAGGCAAACTTCACAGCCATTGTTTTCTATAAGCAGTTACTTAAAATAAAAAAATTATGTATTCTGTGGGGAAAATAAATTATACTATGAAAGAATCTCTTGCTATCTTAATTTTTGCATTTCCTTAGTTGAGAAAGTATTTTTGGGTAGGATGAAATTCTAAGTTGTCTAAATCTGATTTCAGAGTTTCTAATAGTGAGTCGTACGAGTTCAGATAATGAAGAATTCATTCAAAATTGAGTCTCCTTCTATCGTATTCTGTTCTATCTTGTCCTATAAGAAAAGAGCCCATAGTGAGGGAACCTGTACTTCCTTTACACTTAAGGTAAAATCATCAATTTTAGGCATGAAATGCTGCAAATGTTTACGTTACATATATATGAAATATATGAATATTATTTTGCATTGCCAGTGGTTTATACTTTTTTAAAAATTTATTTTCTGTTTTGTCATGTGGAAGGTTTGAAATGGTTTTATACATAGACCTACAATTTTAAAGTTAGAAAGTTAGGATTTTGGAATGTATTAATCAGACTAGAGAATTAGTACAGTGATGTATGGGAGTGGGGTTAATGGTAGGAAATTAGATCATCCAAAATAGCACTTTGAATCTGGGAACATTTGCAAGTTGCCAAATGAATTTAGGTCTAATTAGAGTTGGGGCTTCCCCCCTGGTGGCTCAGATGAGAAAGGATCTGCCTGCAGTGTATTAAGACCTGAGTTTGATCCCTGGGTCGGGAAGATCCCCTGGAGAAGGAAATGGCAACCCACTCCAGTATTCTTGCCTAGAAGATTCCATGGACAGAGGAGCCTGGCAGGCTACAGTCCATGGAGTCTCAAGAGTCGGACCTGACTTATCGACTAAACCATCACAACCAGAGCTGGGGCAGGAGAAAGGGATGATCCCTGGGAAGGGAGAGAACAAAATTTTGAATACACAGCTCCTTAATGTCTCACCACATCTTTCCATAATTTCTAGAGTATCTTGAGCAGTTTTCAAACTATTTTTTAGCCGTAGATTCATTCTTCAAAAGAATCTTCTGCAGAAGCCCATTATGTAAAACAGGTTAAAGTGTTTTTGCTTTAATCTGAAGAGGAGTGAGGACCTGGAGTTGGATGGATAAAGGTTTGAGGCAAATGAAGTTTGAAGCAAATGATTACTTGCTCTTAGGTGTTTCCTGGGCTTCCCTTGTGGCTCAGCTGGTAATGAATCTGCTTGCCATGTGGGAGACGTGGGTTCGATCCCTGGGTAGGAAAGATCCCCTAGAGAAGGGAAAGGCTACCCACTCCAGTATTCTGGCCTGGAGAATTCCATGGACTGTATATAAGCCCATGGGGTTGCAAGGAGTCAGACTTGACTGAGCAACTTTATCTATTTTCTCCTAGTCAAAGGACAGAATATAGAGGTGAATATTTTCACAGCTCATTTTTGGATAGTGTCGCTCACTTTTCTTTTTAACTTAGCCTGTGTTAGCTAATCTCTGTGGTTTGTTTATTGGCATAAGGTAACACTGCTTATAATTTACGTTTTCAGTCTGGCCCATCATGTGAATAGTAAATAAATAAATTCATTTAGTTTTCTAAGCTTATCTGTAGTGAAGAAAGGCTTTTTAAAGCCTGTGTTTTATTTTTTTAAGAACTTCGTAGAAGAAAAAGATTTCAGGTTGTTTAGCGTTTCCTTTAAATTAATAGCCATCTCTAATTTTCCTATAATATAGTGGATGTAAGTGTTTTGTTCTTTAAATTTATGAAAATTCTGTTTAGATTCTTACTGATGTGGGTTTGCTAAGTCGCCTCAGTTGTGTCCGACTCTGTGTGGGTTTATATGACCTAAATTCCGATATGCCCTTTGAGAATAATTTTGAGCAAGCAGAATAATTTTGAGTAAACAGGAGAATCAATTCTGTGTGTCTGCTGGATATTACCTTGTGTGTTTGCATGGTTTTCTTTGGGGATTTTAAAAGCCATCTGTTGTTTAAGGTAGTGGAAATGATCAGATAAATCAAGTATTAAGTTTGAATGCAGGAGAAAATTTGCAGAGGTGAATAAAGAATGAAAAAAAAATGGGAGAGTGGTACTGACATTACTGTTAGTAATAGCAAACATTCCTTAGTGAAAGCATATGTACAGATATGCTTTGAAAGCATTAAAAAACAATAGTTAAACATTATTAATATTAATAAATAACTTGAGTGAAACAAAAATCTCACCTAAAAAATTGTCATATGTTTGTCCAGAGCAGTCTAGTAACTTCTTCATGTTACAAAGTTACTGGATGGTCTCCTTTGACCTCTTTGAATTTTTGGTGGTTTCTTCTTTATTGAGATCCTGCTATATATTACAGGACTGTATATAGCATGTTTTGAGTATAACATGAATAATTCTAATTTCTTTCTTTTCTTGATAAAAAGCTGTTCTGGAGGATACTTACATTAAAAAAAGTCATAGTTTGGTTGAAAACAAGTTTGGTTTTAACAGGTTTAAGTGTTTTCCCAGGTTTTTATTTGTTGTTGTTGTTTCTGTCACTAAGTTATGTCCAATTCTTTGCAACCCAGTGGACTGTAGCTGGCAGCCTCCTCTGTCTGTGGTATTCCCCAGGCAAGAATATTGGAATGGATTACCATTTCCTTCTCCAGGAGATCTGCCTGACCTAGGGATCAAACCCATGTCTCCTGCTTAGGGGTGGATTCTTTACCACTGAGTCACCAGGGAACTGTTATTATAGCCTTGTATCTTAGTCATATTGTCTGTTCCTGCTTTTTTAAAAAATTGAAGTATGATTGATATTCACTGAACTGAACTGATATTCAGCAAAGTGATTCTATCATACATATACATATGTATATATCTGTATCATTTTGTATTCTTTTCCATTACAGTTTATTATGAGATATTGATTATAGCACTCAGTGCTATATAGCAAATTTCTGATGTCTGAGTTTCTTAATTAAAGGACTTAGCAGCATTATTTTTCATGAATTTTGTCTTTCAGAAATTTTTTTCACGTGTTCTGTAGGCATACCTTGAAGATACTACAGATTTGAGTTTAGTTCACCACCATAAAACAAATATTGTAGTACTTCTTTTTGGTTTTTCAGTGCATATAAAAATTACCTTTATCCTATCCTATTAGTCTTTTTGGTATGCAATAACATTGTGTCTAAAACACAATATATGTGCCTTAATTAAAAATAACTTAATTGCTAAAAACTTCCTGTGATCTGAGCCTTCGGTGAGTCATAGTAGTAACATTAAAGATCACAACAGATCACCACAAAAACATTAATAATGAAAAAGTTTGAAATATTGCAAAAATTAACCAAAATATGACACAGAAACACAAAATGAGCAAATGTTGTTGTTGGAAAAATGGTACCCATGACTTGCTAGATGCAGGGTTGTCATAAACCTCAACTTGTAAAATATTCAGAATCTGCAAAGTCCAATAAAGTGAAGTGAAGTTAAAATAACAGATTTTTTGTATTTAAAGTTGAACTTGCCTAGAGCAAAATTAAGATAAGTGCCAAGTTAATTTTTGTACTAGTAACTAATCTTTGGTACATTTTCTCTGAATCAAATTTCTTGTATGGTTTGTTAATTTAGAAGAAAGTTATACACATATGTCTATGTTGATTTTCTGTCCTTAGCTTTATGTTTTTGTTTACCTTATTTTCATAGCTGGAATGAATGGCTAAAACTGCCTGTGAAATACCCTGACCTGCCCAGGAATGCCCAAGTGGCCCTGACAATATGGGATGTGTATGGACCAGGAAAAGCAGTGCCTGTGGGAGGGACAACAGTTTCACTGTTTGGAAAATATGGGTAAGCATTTTCTTCTCCTAATGGGAATGCTGTGATTTTTGGTAGGAAATAGTCATTGGAAGCTGGAACTTTATTTTTAGTGGGGAAAAAAAAAGACAATCTGGCATATACTGTAACTGCTTTGTTATAGGATTTTTCTACTTTGTCATAATAATGAGAAAGAGAACAATTAACAGGATTAAAAAGCACTAATGCACTATTGTGCTATAATGGTAATGATTAAGATAGACAAGTTAAATTTGGTGTTAAAAATTTACAGATAATATTGATAAAGGTTTATTATGGGGGAAAAAAAGCCAGAACAAAACCCAAAACATGCTAGTCCTGAAGGGTGTTATTTCTCTATACCTTTTCTCCTGAACAGAGAGATGACTCTTCATCTTAAGAAAGTTGTTGACATTCTGTTCTTTCTATGAATTAGTACTTTGTTAACCTGCAAAGGTGATGATTATTTGTTTTTTTTTTTAGTTTTATTCTTAAGTTTTATCATGACTTTTAAATAGTTTTGAAGCGTTTCAACCCATTGCTCTTTTTATTCTTTATAATTCTCAAAAAAATTCCCATTTTTGGTCAGTAGGAGCCCCTTCAAATTGATCCTATCTTCACCAGCAGTTATTAGTAGTTTCTTTACTTTCTGGTAGTCAAACTATTCCAGGCTCATTGGGCAATTTTCTACCCCAGACCTGGAGTCTGAAAGAAGTTCTAGTCCCTTTTGGTATGAAATAATAGAGATTATAATCTAGATATTATCAAACTTCTTAATTTTTGCCCATTTTTACATCAAAAAATATGAGCAAAGGTGATCATATTATGGTGTTTTCATTTACTCTTTGTGTTTATGTTTCTGTGAATTGCTTTTTCATATCTTTTGCCCATTTTTAAAAATTGAGGTATAATTCACACTCCATAAAATTCTTTGCCTTTTTTGAGTCATCATTTTTCTTCTTAATGTGTATGAGGTCTTTTTAGATTAATGAAATTAGCCCTTTGTGTGTTACATGTTGCAAATATTGTTTTTCCTACTTGACATTTTCTTTTGAATTGTCACATATTTGTTTATTGCTTATTCAGTTGCAATTCATGCATCTTAAATTATGATATTGAATTTAGCAGCTTTTTATAAGCTAATGGTGGTTAGGAAGGCAGGCTGTAGAACTAGATTGTCTGAGTTCAAAACCTGGCTCTTTTGCTTAATGGATTCTCTGGTTGCTCAGTGGGAAAGAATCCGCCTACCAATGCAGGGGACTTGGGTTCGATCCCTGAGTCAGAACATCCCCTGGAGAAGGAAATGGCAACCCACTCCAGTATTCTTGCATGGGAAATCCCATGGACAGAGGAGTCTCGTGGGCTGCAGTCCATGGGATCGCAAAAGAGTTGGACATGACTTTGCAACTAAAAAACAATGCCACCTTAACACTATATATAATTTTGCTTATTATTTGTGTACCCTTGGGCGAGTTATTTAATCTCTTTATGCCTTAGTTTCCTTTTCTGTAAAATGAAATCATATTAATAATGTTTACCTCACAGAATAGTTTATGATGATAAACTGCTAAAGACAGTAATATGCTTAAGAAGGTCTAAGTAAATATTAACTGTCATTATTTCTGAACTATTCTTATTAGTTTTGAATACTGTTAATTATAAAATGTTTTAATGTTGGAGAGGGATAATCTTCAGTAGTAGTCATTTCAGAATTTCTCTGAATATTCTCTGTATTGATGCATTTTAATATTTCCTCAGTTTTGAAAGGAAAACTCACTGTTATTTTGTTGGGAAACTGATTGAATTAATATGTGAATTACAGGGAAAAATTGATAATCTTATAATACTGAATTTCTGTATTCAGAAATAAGGTGTCTCAGAAAAACTTCATCTTAGGAATAAAATTTAGATGTAATTCCATTTAGAATAGCTTGATTCCTTAGTAATGTGTAGGTGTCTTAGTTTAATGTACCTATTAAAGAATTATTTATTATTGAAATACATGCAGAAACAATACTTTAGACATAGCATGATACATTGTGGCCTCCAGTTTTAAACATAGTTTTTGATAAAAATGACATGTTATAGTAGAATGGATATATTACAAAATCAGTATTGTTCCTTTCCCAAAGTGTTTGTTTCTTTTTGTCTCTATGAGGGTGAAATTTGTTTGGCATACAGAAAAAAAGATTTATCACTCTTACTGTAGTTTCACTGGTTAAATGTTCTTAAGAAACAGCCAGATAGACCTCTTGGTTTTTCCTCCTGGCTTCTTCATAAGTGGTTTACTTTCTGAAATATCAGTGGGAGTTTCCCTCATGGAGACGTCTTTTTTAACACTCATGCATTTTCATTGACCTTAGGATACCGTTTCAGGAGACAGTCTGACTAGACTGTAGGTGTGAGACAATAGAAATTTCCATAGAAGTACAGTGGAATAACCTGCCTACGGCCAAATAAACTCAGACCAATGAAGTACATGAAATCAGAAATCATTGTGTATATGTGTGTTTGTAATAACTCATATTAGATCACCTACTATTCCCTCTAGGCTGATGCTTCACCTCAGAAAGAAGGAAATCTGAGAAGCTCTATGAAATAAAAATGACTCCTTTTTCTCTGTGTGTCCTGGGGCCTTTCCCTGAAGGGGAATTGGGTTGCAGTGGAGACAAGCCCAGGCATTCTCTCGCTGGATATTGGACTTCCTGTGTATCTTTGGATTGTGGGAGAATATGATATTCAGGATGTTTCAGGTGCTTCAGCAGAGTGCAGACATCTGCTTGTACTGCTGGGTCACAGCTGGTTTTCTGTGTGGGGTTGCTGACACTCCTGGTGAGAAAATAGCATGAGTCTTCTGGATGACCTCAGGAGGACGCCTGTGCAAAGTTTTTTTCCACGTACCCTTAAAAATCATGTCATGTGCCACCACAGTTCTCATGACTTAGGGAGATGGTGCTTTAGACATTCACTTCCTCAAATGTTTCTTAAGCAGTGATATAGCACCTACCCCACTCTTGTTCCTGAAATAGTCCTAGTATGGACTTGCTATTTGCTAATATCTGTTTTGTATACCTGAGTCAGTGTGAATTAGTACTTCTTAGAAAATAGTGTAAATTAATTGAAAGATCTGTTAGGATATGGCTAGAATAACTAATTGTCCTCATTTTGAAAATCTAGCTTATGAGATTTCTAAGTAGCTAAAGAATGGATTGATCATTAAGTTGAACTGGCAAAGGACCATAGATTTCTCTTGTAGATGATTTTTGCAAATGTGGATTCTGAAGTCAAGGCAATTGCTTCTGTAGTGGCTTGGCCCTGGGAGCTGGAACATCAGCAGCAGCTGCTGCTGGGGCCTCTGCTGACGTCTGAGGGTGATCCTGCTGTACTGTTTTCTTCTGCCTTGATGTGTGTGTGTTAGTTACTTGGTTGTGTTAGTCACTCAGTTGTGTCCAACTCTTTGCTACCCCATGAACTGTAGCCTGCCAGGTTCCTCTGTCCATGGAATTCTCCAGGCAAGAATGCTTTAGTATATATGTAGCAACCCAGGAAATATTGGGTTGCTATTCCCTTCTCCATGGATCTTCCCGACCCAGGGATCAAACCTGGGTCTCCTGCATTGCAGGCAGATTTTTTACTGTCTGAGCCACCAGGGAAGCTCCTTACAAAATGCCTTAATTTGGCTTAAAATGCCTTGGTTTTGCTTAATTTCCCAAGTGGACTTAATCCACTGAGCATCTTCTGACTTGTCACCTGGAATTTTTGTGTCTGCTTAGTCACTTCAGTCGTGTCTGACTCTTTGTGACCCTGTGGACCATGGGCCGCCAGGCTCCTATGTCCATCTGCGAAGGTGCCATTAGTGCTAAAGTAATATGTTCACTTGATCATTTGAATCATTTGGCATCACCCCTACCCTCCATGTCCTCTATGCTTAAATTTCTTTTCCAGGTCCATCCGAAGGCACCTAAATCATTTGTTAAACTAACATCCTGCCAAATGAACTGATTTTTTACTTAGTTAAGTTTAGCTAAACTATTCAGTAGAGGGGTAAGGAAAAGGAGAGAAGAAAGGGAAGCCTTCTGCTGTTTCTGAAGGTACATTTAAGGATATTCACTGAAAGTGGTATTATGACCTCACTGTACCCAGTTTCTTGGAGACTAAGAAGATCTGCTGGATGTTGAATCTCTCTCAGTTGAAAGGGAAAGAAAATAAACTTTATAAAATACTTCTTTAATAGTATAGTATAACCTGTTTTTGATCTTTAACATAATAGATAAATATTGAGAGTTTTGATTCTTAACAGCCATTTCATACATTTTGCATTGGGCTTATAAAGTAAGCTTTTGCAGATATGGTTGCTAGATATTTACCTGTTTATTGCCAGGCTTAGAAACTTTTAAAACATTTGGTCCTTAATCTTATACTGCTCACGAGCTTGTAGCAGTCCTTTACAGTTCCCAGTTTAAATGCTTATGGCATCATTACTTACATACATTACATAATATTCAGTGAAAATCCTCTTTATTATCTCAGGAAAATCTGCTAAGAAATTTTCCATTGGTAATATAAAGATAATAATGGTTTAAAAATTTATGTAACCCTTTTACAGTTAAACAGGGCCTCCCTGATAGCTCAGTAGGTAAAGAATCCGCCTGCAGTTCAGGAGACCCCAGTTTGATTCCTGGGTTGGGAAGATCCGCTGGAGAAGGGACAGGCAACCCACTCCAGTATTCTGTCCTGGAGAATTCCATGGACTGTATAGTCCATGGGGTTGAAAAGAGACGGACATGACTGAGTGACTTTCACTATACTGTTAATCCCTGGTAGCTCAGACAGTAAAGAATCTGCCTGCAATTCAGGAGATCCTGGTTTAATCCCTGGGTTGGGAGGATCCCCTGGAGAAGAAAATGGCAACCCACTCCAGCATTATTGCCTAGAAAGTTCCATGGACAGACCATGGGGTCGCAAAGAGTTGGACATGACTAAACAACTAACACACACACACAGAGGCACATCGTACATAAAGTTAAATACAGTGTTTTTAAAGATAGTAAGAATGTATAAATATATCCAATGTGTACCTAGTTAAGAAAATTATTTAATGTAGAAGTCTTTGGATTTGCCTGCTCACCTACACACACTTTTAGTCTTAGTCTTTCCATTGCAATTGATAACTTGCCCTTTCAGCTTTGAGTGTATGTTTGAATAGACTTTATAATGTTTGAAAGACCTTGTTAACACCTAAGAGAGAACACACTAACAGAAGACTACCTATGTAGTGCATTTTAAAAAGTTACCCAGAACTCCTTTATGAGTCTGTTCAACCTCTACTCTGGGTCTTCTTGGTAGCTTGTTTTCTTATGTAAAAAAAAATTAATCATTTTTATTGCAGTTGCTTTACACTGCTGTATCAGTTTCTGCTCTATAGTAAAGTAAATCAGCCATACATATACACATATCCTCTCTTGTTTGTATTTCTTTCCCATATAGGTCCCCAAAGAGCACCAAGTTAGGTTCCCTGTTCCATGCAGTAGGCTCTCATTAGTTATCTAATTTATACATAGTAGTGAATATATGTCAGTGCCACTCTCCCAGTTCATCCCACCCCATCCCTGTTCCCTGTTGGTATCCATACATTTGTTCTCTTTGTATGTGTCTCTGTTTCTGCTTTGCAAATAAGACCTCCTTTACCATTTTTCTTGATTCTTCATTGAGATATGATATTTGTTTTTCTCTTTGATTTACTTTAGTCTGTGTGACAGTCTGGGTCCATCCACATCTCTGCAGATTACACAATTCTGTTCCTTTTTATGACTAATATTCCACTGTATATATGTACCACATCTTCTTTGTCCATTTTTCTGTTGATGGACATTTAGGTTGGTTCCATGTCCTGACTGTTGTAAATAGTGCTGCAGTGAACATTGGGGTACGTATATCTTTCTGAATCATGGTTTTCTCTGGGTATATGCCCAGTAGTGGGACTGCTGGCTCATCTGGTAGTTCTGTTTTTAGTTTTTTAAGGAACCTCCATCTTGTTCTCCATAGTAGCTATATCAGTTCACATTCCCACCAACAGTGCAAGAGGGGTCTCTTTTCTCCACACCCTGTCCAGAGTACATTTTTGATGATGGCTATTCTGACTAGTGTGACATAATACCTCATGGTAGTTTTAATTTACATTTCTCTAGTAATTAGTGATTTTGAGCAACTTTTCTTGTGTTTGTTGGCTACCTGTATGAGAAATGTCTATTTAGGTCTTCTGTCCCTGTTTTTTTTTTTTTTTTTTTTTTGGTATTGAGCGGCATGAGCTGTTGTGGAGATTAATCTGTCAGTTGCTTCATTTACACATATTTTGTCCCATTCTGAGGGTTGTTTTTTCATCTTGTTTTTTATTTCCTTTGTGTGTTAAAGCTTTTAAGTTTAATTAAGTCCCATTTGTTTATTTTTGTTTTTATTTTCAGTACTCTAGGAGATGAGTCCCAAAAGATCTTGCTATGATTTCTGTCAAAGTATGTTCTACTTGTTTCCCTCTAAGAGTTTTATAGTATGTGGCCTTATATTTAGGTCTTTAATCCACTTGAGTTTATTTTTGTGTATGGTGTTAGGTAGTGTTCTAACTTCATTCTTTTACATGCTGCTGTCCAATTTCCTCAGCACCACTTACTGAAGACACTGTCTTTTGTCCATTGTATAGTATTGCCTCCCTTGTCATAGATTAGGTGACCATAGGTATGCTGGTTTATCTCTGGGTTTTTTATCCTATTCCATTGATCTCTTGTTTTGTGCCAGTACCATACATCTTTCTTTCTTTTTTTTTTTTGATAATGTTTCTGCTTTTTAATATACTGTCTGCTGCTGCTAAGTCACTTCAGTCATGTCTGACTCTGTGTGACCCCATAGACGGCAGCCCACCAGGCTCCCCCGTCCCTGGGATTCTCCAGGCAAGAACACTGGAGTGGGTTGCCATTTCCTTCTCCAATGCATGAAAGTGCAAAGTGAAAGGGAAGTCGCTCAGTTGTGTCCGACTCTTCGCGACCCCATGGACTGCAGCCTACCAGGCTCCTCCATCCATGGGATTTTCCAGGCAGTGATAATGGAGTGGGGTAATATACTGTCTAGGTTTTATTTATTTATTTATTTATTTATTTTTACTGATCCTCCAGCTCCAGTTTTCTTTCTGAAGATTGTTTTGCTTTTCAGGGTCTTTGTGTTTCCAAATAAGCTACAAAATTTTTTGTTCTCATCTGTGAAAAATGTCATTGGTAATTTGATAGAGGTTGCATTGAATCTGTAAATTGCTTGGGGTACTATAGTCATTTTCACAATATAGAGTCTTGTAATCCAGGAACATAGTATCTCTCTATCTGTTTCTGTCGTCTTTGATTTCTTTTATCAGTTTCTTAACAGTTTTCTGCTTACAGTCTTTTGCCTCCTAGGTAGATTTATTCCTTGGTGTTTTATTTTTTTTGTTGCAGTGGTAAATGGAATTGTTTCCTTAATTTCTCTTTCTAATCTTTCATTGTTAATGTACAGGAATGCAAGAGACTTCTGTGTATTAATTTTGTATTCTACAACTTTACTAAATTTATTGATGAGCTCTAGTCATTTTCTGATGGCATCTTTAGGATTTTCTACATACACTATTATGTCTGGAGCAAACAGTGACAGTTTTACTTCTTTTATTTCTTATTCTTCTCTGATGATCGTGGCTAGGACTTCAAATCTGTGTTGAATAAAAGTGGTGAGAGTAGACACCCTTGTCTTGCTTCTTAGAGGTAGGTTCCTTCTTTGCTCACTTTCTGGAAAATTTTTACCATAAACGGGTTGAATTTTGTCAAAAGCTTTTTCTGCATCTGTTGAAATGATTACATGGTTTTTATTCTTCACTTTGTTAATGAGGTGGATCACTTTGGTTAATTTGCGTATATTGAAAAATCCTTGCATCCCTGCAATCAGTTCAGTTCAGTTGCTCAGTCGTGTCCGACTCTTTGTGACCCCATGAACTGCAGCACGCCAGGCCTCCCTGTCCATCACCAACGCCTGGAGTTCACCCAAACTCATGTCCATTGAGTTGGTGATGCCATCCAACCATCTCATCCTCTGTTGTCCCCTTCTCCTCCTGCCCTCAATCTTTCCCAGGATCAGGGTCTTTTCAAATGAGTCATTTTTTCCCATCAGGTAGCCAAAGGATTGGAGTCTCAGCTTCAACATCAGTCCTTCCAATGAACACCCAGGACTGTTCTCCTTTAGGATGGACTGGTTGGATCCCCTTGCAGTACAAGGGACTCTCAACAGTTCAAAAGCATCAGTTCTTTGGCACTCAGCTTTCTTTCTTTTTTTAATATAAATTTATTTATTTTAATTGGAGGTTAATTACTTTACAATATTGTATTGGTTTTGCCATACGTCAACATGGGTCCACCACAGGTATACACGTGTTCCCCATCCTGAACCCGGCCTCCCTCCTCCCTCCCCGTACCATCCCTCTGGGTTGTCTCAGTGCACCAGCCCCAAGCATTCAGTATCTGCATCAAACCTGGACTGGCGATTCATTTCATATATGATATTATACATGTTTCAATGCCATTCTTCCAAATCATCCCACCCTCTCTCTCTCACAGACCAAAAGACTATTCTATACATCTCTGTCTCTTTTGCTGTTTCGCATACAGGGTTATCATTACCATCTTTCTAAATTGCATATATACGCATTAGTATACTATATTGGTGTTTTTCTTTCTGGCTTACTTCACTCTGTATAATCAGCTCCAGTTTCTTCCACCTCATTAGAACTGATTCAGATGTATTCTTTTTAATGGCTGAGTAATACTCCATTGTGTGTATGTACTACAGCTGTCTTATCCATTCATCTGCTGATGGACATCTAGGTTGCTTCCATGTCCTGGCTATTAGAAATAGTCCTGTGATGAACATTGGGGTACACGTGTCTCTTACAATTCTGGTTTCCTCGGTGTGTATGCCCAGCAGTGGGATTGTTGGGTCATAAGGCAGTTCTATTTCCAGTTTTTTAAGGACTCTCCACACTGTTCTCCATAGTGGCTGTACTAGTTTGCATTCCCACCAACAGTGTAAGAGGGTTCCCTTTTCTCCACACCCTCTCCAGCATTTATTCCTCGTAGACTTTTGGATCGCAGCCATTCTGACTGGTGTGAAATGGTACCTCATTGTGGTTTTGATTTGCATTTCTCTGATAATGAATGATGTTGAGCATCTTTTTATGTGTTTCTTAGCCATCTGTATGTCTTCTTTGGAGAAATGTCTATTTAGTTCTTTGGCCCATTTTTTGATTGGGTCGTTTATTTTTCTGGAATTGAGCTGCAGGGGTTGATTGTATATTTTTGAGATTAGTTGTTTGTCAGTTGCTTCATTTGCTATTATTTTCTCCCATTCTGAAGGCTGTCTTTTCACCTTGCTTATAGTTTCCTTTGCTGTGCAGAAGCTTTTAAGTTTAATTAGGTCCCATTTGTTTATTTTTGCTTTTATTTCCAATATTCTGGGAGGTGGGTCATAGAGGATCCTGTTGTGGTGTATGTCGGAGAGTGTTTTGCCTATGTTCTTCTCTAGAAGTTTTATAGTTTCTGGTCTTATGTTTAGATCTTTAATCCATTTTGAATTTATTTTTCTGTATGGTATTAGAAAGTGTTCTAGTTTCATTCTTTTACAAGTGGTTGACCAGTTTTCCCAGCACGACTTGTTAAAGAGATTGTCTTTAATCAATTGTATATTCTTGCCTCCTTTGTCCAAGATAAGGTGTCCATAGGTGTGTGGATTTATCTCTGGGCTTTCTATTTTGTTCCATTGATCTATATTTCTGCCTTTGTGCCAGTACCATACTGTCTTGATGACTGTGGCTTTGCAGTAGAGCCTGAAGTCAGGCAGGTTGATTTCCTCCAGTTCCATTCTTCTTTCTCAACTTTGGCTATTCGAGGTTTTTTGTACTTCCATACAAATTGTGAAACTATTTGTTCTAGCTCTGTGAAAAATACTGTTGGTAGCTTAATAGGGATTGCATTGAATCTGTAGATTGCTTTGGGTAGTATACTCATTTTCACTATATTGATTCTTCCAATCCATGAACATGGTACATTTCTCCATCTATTAGTGTCCTCTTTGATTTCTTTCATCAGTGTTTTATACTTTTCTATATATAGGTCTTTAGTTTCTTTAGGTAGATATATTCCTAAGTATTTTATTCTTTTCGTTGCAATGGTGAATGGAATTGTTTCCTTAATTTCTCTTTCTGTTTTCTCATTGTTAGTGTATAGGAATGCAAGGGATTTCTGTGTGTTGATTTTATATTCTGCAGCTTTACTATTTTCATTGATTAGCTCTAGTAATTTTCTGGTGGAGTCTTTAGGGTTTTCTCTGTAGAGGATCATGTCATCTGCAAACAGTGAAAGTTTTACTTCTTTTTTTCCAATTTGGATTCCTTTTATTTCCTTTTCTCTCTGATTGCTGTGGCCAGAACTTCCAAAACTATGTTGAATAGTAGTGATGAAAGTGTGCACGCTTGTCTTGTTCCTGACTTCAGGGCAAATGCTTTCAGTTTTTACCATTGAGGATAATGTTTGCTGTGGGTTTGTCATATATAGCTTTTATTATGTTGAGGTATGTTCCTTCTATTCCTGCTTTCTGAAGAGTTTTTATCATAAATGGATGTTGAATTTTGTCAAAGGCTTTCTCTGCATCTATTGAGATAATCATATGGCTTTTATTTTTCAATTTGTTAATGTGGTGTGTTACATTGATTGATTTGTGGATATTGAAGAATCCTTGCATCCCTGGGATAAAGCCCACTTGGTCATGGTGTATGATCTTTTTAATGTGTTGTTGGATTCTGATGGCTAGAATTTTGTTAAGGATTTTTGCATCTATGTTCATCAGTGATATTGGCCTGTAGTTTTCTTTTTTTGTGGCATCTTTGTCAGGTTTTGGTATTAGGGTGATGGTGCCCTCATAGAATGAGTTTGGAAGTTTACCTTCCTCTGCAATTTTCTGGAAGAGTTTGAGTAGGATAGGTGTTAGCTCTTTAAATTTTTGGTAGAATTCAGCTGTGAAGTCGTCTGGACCTGGGCTTTTGTTTGCTGGAAAATTTCTGATTACAGTTTCAATTTCCATGCTTGTGATGGGTCTGTTAAGATTTTCTATTTCTTCCTGGTTCAGTTTTGGAAAGTTGTACTTTTCTAAGAATTTGTCCACTTCTTCCACGTTGTCCATTTTATTGGCATATAATTGCTGATAGTAGTCTCTTATGATCCTTTGTATTTCTGTGTTGTCTGTTGTGATCTCTCCTTTTCATTTCTAATTTCATTGATTTGATTTTTCTCCCTTTGTTTTTTGATGAGTCTGACTAATGGTTTGTCAATTTTATCTATCCTTTCAAAGAACGAGCTTTTGGGTTTGTTGATTTTTGCTATGGTCTCTTTTGTTTCTTTTGCATTTATTTCTGCCCTAATTTTTAAGATTTCTTTCCTTCTACTAACCCTGGGGTTCTTCATTTCTTCCCTTTTTATTTGCTTTAGGTGTAGAGTTAGGTTATTTATTTGACTTTTTTCTTGTTTCTTGCGGTATGCCTGTATTGCTATGAACTTTCCCCTTAACACTGCTTTTACAGTGTCCCACAGGTTTTGGGTTGTTGTGTTTTCATTTTCATTCATTTCTATGCATATATTGATTTCTTTTTTGATTTCTTCTGTGATTTGTTGGTTATTCAGTAGCGTGTTGTTCAGCCTCCATATGTTGGAATTTTTAATAGTTTTATACCTGTAACTGAGATCTAATCTTACTGTATTATGGTCAGAAAAGATGCTTGGAATGATTGCAATTTTTTTTGAATTTACCAAGGCTACATTTATGGCCCAGGATGTGATCTATCCTGGAGAAGGTTCCGTGTGCACTTGAGAAAAAGATGAAATTCATTGTTTTGGGGTGAAATGTCCTATAGATATCAATTAGGTCTAACTGGTCTATTGTATCATTTAAAGTTTGTGTTTCCTTGTTAATTTTCTGTTTAGTTGATCTATCCATAGATGTGAATGGGGTATTAAAATTTCCCACTATTATTGTGTTATTGTTAATTTCCCCTTTCATACTTGTTAGCATTTGTCTTACATATTGTGGTGCTCCTATGTTGGGTGCATATATATTTATAATTGTTATATCTTCTTCTTGGATTGATCCTTTGATCATTATGTAGTGGCCTTCTTTGTCTCTTTTCACAGCCTTTGTTTTAAAGTCTATTTTATCTGATATGAGTATTGCTACTCCTGCTTTCTTTTGGTCTGTTTGCATGGAAAATCTTTTTCCAGCCCTTCACTTTCAGTCTGTATGTGTCCCCTGTTGTAGACAACATATATAGGGGTCTTGTTTTTGTATCCATTCAGCCAGTCTTTGTCTTTTGGTTGGGGCATTCAACCCATTTACGTTTAAGGTAATTATTGATAAGTATGATCCCATTGCCATTTACTTTATTGTTTTGGCTTCCAGTTTATACACCCTTTTTGTGTTTTATGTCTAGAGAAGATCCTTTAGCATTTTTTGGAGAGCTGGTTTGGTGATTTTGAATTCTCTCAGCTTTTGCTTGTCTGTGAAGCTTTTGATTTCTCCTTCATATTTGAATGAGATCCTTGCTGGGTACAATAATCTGGGCTGTAGGTTATTTTCTTTCATCACTTTAAGTATGTCCTGCCATTCCCTCCTGGCCTGAAGAATTTCTATTGTAAGATCAGCTGTTATCCTTATGCGAATCCCCTTGTGTGTTATTTGTTGTTTTTCCCTTGCTGCTTTTAATATTTGTTCTTTGTGTTTGATCTTTGTTAATTTGATTAATATGTGTCTTGGGGTGTTTCGCCTTGGGTTTATCCTGTTTGGGACTCTCTGGGTTTCTTGGACTTGGGTGATTATTTCCTTCCCCATTTTAGGGAAGTTTTCAACTATTATCTCAAGTATTTTCTCATGGTCTTTCTTTTTGTCTTCTTCTGGGACTCCTATGATTCGATTGTTGGAGCATTTAACATTGTCCCAGAGGTCTCTGAGATTGTCCTTATTTCTTTTAATTCATTTTTCTTTTTTCCTCTCTGTTTCATTTATTTCTACCATTCTATCTTCTACCTCACTTATCCTATCGTCTGCCTCCGTTATTCTACTGTTGGTTCCCTCCAGAGTGTTTTTGATATCATTTATTGCATTATTCATTATATATTGATTCTTTTTTATTTCTTCTAGATCCTGTTAAACCTTTCTTGCATCTTCTCCATCCTTGTCTCCAGGCTATTTATCTGTGATTCCATTTTGATTTCAAGATTTTGGAACATTTTCAGTATCATTATTTGGAATTCTTTATCAGGTAGATTCCCTATCTCTTCCACTTTTGTTTGGTTTGGTGGGCATTTATCCTGTTCCTTTACCTGCTGGGTATTCCTCTGTCTCTTCATCTTGTTTATATTGCTGAGTTTGGGGTGTCCTTTCTGTATTCTGGCAGTTTGTGGAGTTCTCTTTATTGTGGAGTTTCCTCGCTGTGGGTGGGGTTGTACAGGTGGCTTGTCAAGGTTTCTTGGTTAGGGAAGCTTGTGTCGGTGTTCTGGTGGGTGGAGCTGGATTTCTTTTCTCTGGAGTGCAATGAAGTGTCCAGTAATGAGTTATGAGATGTCAGTGGTTTTGGAGTAACTTTGGGCAGCCTGTATATCGGAGCTCAGGGCTGTGTTTCTGTGTTGCTGGAGAATTTGCATGGTATGTCTTGGTCTGGAACTTGTTGGCCCTTGGGTGGTGCTCGGTTTCAGTGTAGGTATGGAGGCGTTTGATGAGCTCCTATCAATTAATGATTCCTTGATTCAGGAGTTCTCTGGTGTTCTCAGGGTTTGGACTTAAGCCTCCTGCTTGTGGTTTTCAGTCTTATTTTTACAGTAGTCTCAAGACTTCTCCTTCTATATAGCACCGATGATAAAACATCTAGGTTAAAGATGAAAAGTTTCTCCACATTGAGGGACACCCAGAGAGGTTCACAGAGTTACATGGAGAAGAGAAGAGGGAGGAGGGAGTTAGAGGTGACCCGAATGAGATGAAGTGGAATCAGTAGAGGAGAGAGCAAGCTAGCCAGTAATCACTTCCTTATGTGCACTCCACAGCTAGACCACTCAGAGATGTTCACGGAGTTATACAGAGAAGAGAAGAGGGAGGAATGAGACAGAGGTGGCCAGGAGGATAGAAGAGGGGAATCAAAAGGAGAGAGTCAGATCCAACCAGTAATAAGTTCCCTAAGTGTTCTCCACCGTCTGGAACACACAGAAATTCACAGAGTTGGTTAGAGAAGAGAGGGGGTAGGGAGGAGACACAGGCGACCTGGTGGAGAAAAAGGAGAGTCCAAAGGGGGAGAGAGCAGTCAAGCCAGTAATCTTGCTCCCAAGTAAAAATGGGTACTGAAGATTGGGTTCTTAAAGGTACAACATTGATAACAAATACCAAAAAGCAAAGATTAAAAATCTAGAGTGGAGTTTGGAATTTCACAAATACAGTATTAAAGAAAAAAAGGAAGAGAAAAACAACAACAACAACAAAAAGTCACAAAAGTTATAAAAAAAAAAAATATATATATATATATGTATATGAAGTTTGCTTTTAAAAAATAGGGTCTTTTTCTTTTTACAAAGTAATTGTAGGTTATAAAAGTAAAAATTAAATGAGTAATAGAGGACTTAAAAATTAAAAAAAAAAGAATGTAAAAATAGTAAAAATATATCTAGGACTTTTCTCTGGTGATGTTGTGGGTATTGTGGGGTCAGTTCATTTTCGAATAGTTCCTTGGTCTGGCTTATATTTCTCAAGATCTATAGGCCCCTTCCTATGTAGTTGGTACTAATGACAGGGTTTTAATCTATTGCACCTGTCACTTCCAAGGCGGTTCCCTCTGTTTTAGCTTCTTCTGTTTGCTGGTCTCTTTAGTGTCTGATTTCTGTCCTGACACAAAGGGGGCGGTGGTGGACAATTTTTTTAGGCTCACTTGTTCAGTCACACTGAAGGGAGGGAGGGACGCTGCAAACAAATAACACTGGCGTGTGCTCACACTGCCTCAGCCACACGGGGCCTGCCCCTGCTCACGGCGCATGTATCCTCCCTGCCCACACTGCTCAGGCTCTAGGTTGCTCCCCCGGGAACCGTCCAAGGTCGGCCCTGGGCTGCATGCATCTCCCAAGTCTAAGCTGCTCAGGTTCAGGCATTTGGGTAGTCCTCAGAGGTGCAGACTCGGTTGGGCCTGCATTTTGTGCCCTTCACAGGTCTTAGTAGCTCAGGTGATGAGATGTTTGGCAAGCGCGGTTGCTGTGACTTATTGCCTCCCCAGTCCCTGCTGCTCGGTTTTCTGGGTGTACAACCGGCATATCTTCTCTTGGATGTTGACTGTCCAGAACTCCAAGAAGTCTTAGTTAGCAAAGAAGCCTCCTTGCAGTTTGGTAGATAATGTCTCTCTGGGGCTGTGATTGCCCCCTTCTGGCTCTGGCTGCCTGTCGCTGGAGGGGGATCCAGCTAGTTCTGTTCAGTCCTTTGTTCTGTGCACGGGCCTCGCGGTGTCTTAGGGCTTCTCGCGTGGTAGCTATCCCACAGTCTGGTTTGCTAGCCCAAGTTACTTTGCTCAGATTTCCATTGAGGCATTCAGGCCAGATCCTTACTTTAAGCAATGCAGCCCATGCCTCCCTGCCCAGTCCCCGCTTGCTAGTGGCAGGTACAGGCATCTGCGCTGCTTCTCCACTGGGGGAGTTACCACTGGGCTCGTAATCTGTGGGTTTTAATTATTTATTTATTTTTCCTCCCTGTTATGTTGCCCTCTGTGCTTCCAAGGCTCGCCACAGACTCTGCAGTGAGAGTGTTTCTTGGTGTTTGGAAACTTCTGTCTTTTTAAGACTCCCTTCCTGGGACGGAGCTCTGTCCCTACCTCTTTTGTCTCTTTTTTTGTCTTTTATATTGTTTCCTACCTCCTTTTGAAGACAGTGGGCTGCTTTTCTGGGTGCCTGATGTCCTCTGCTGGCATTCAGAAGTTTTGTGGATTTTACTCAGCGTTTAAATGTTCTTTTGATGAATTTGTCGGGGAGAAAGTGATCTCCCCGTCCTATTCCTCCACCCTCTTAGGACCGCCCCACCTCAGCTTTCTTTATAGTCCAACTCTCACGTCCGTACATGACTACTGGAAAAGCCATAGCCTTGACTAGACGGACCTTTGTTGGCAAAGTAATTTCTCTGCTTTTTAATATGCTGTCTCAGTTCAGTTCATTTCAGTCACTCAGTCATGTCCGACTCTTTGCGACCCCATGAATCGCAGCATGCCAGGCTGCCCTGTCCATCACCAACTCTCGGAGTTCACTCAGACTCACGTCCATCGAGTCCGTGATGCCATCGAGCCATCTCATCCTCTGTCGTCCCCTTCTCCTCCTGCCCCCAATCCCTCCCAGGATCAGAATCTTTTCCAGTGAGTCAACTCTTCACATGAGGTGGCCAAAATATTGGAGTTTGAGCTTTGGCGTCAGTCCTTCCAATGAACACCCAGGACTGATCTTTAGGATGGACTGGTTGGACCTCCTTGCAGTCCAAGGGACTCTCAAGAGTTTTCTCCAACACCATAGTTCAAAAGCATTAATTCTTTGGTGCTCAGCTTTCTTCGTAGTCCAACTCTCACATCCATACAAGACCACTGGAAAAACCATAGCCTTGACTAGACGGACCTTTGTTGGCTAGGTTGTAGTAAATCCTACTTGATCCTGGCATCTGATCCTTTTAATGTGCTGTTGGACTCTCATTTGCTAGTATTTTGTTGAGGATTTGTATATGTATGTTCATCAGTGACACTGACCTGTAATTTTCTTTTTTTGTGATACCTTTGTTTGGTTTTGGTATTCAGGTAATGGTGGCCTCATAGAATGAGCTTGGGAGTTTTCTTCTCTCTGCAGTGTTTTGGAAGAGTTTGAGAAGGATACATGTTAGCTCTGCTCTAAGTGTTTGATAGAATTCCTCTGTGAAGCCATCTGGCCCTGGCCTTTGGAATATTTTTAATCACAGCTTCAATCAATACTTATGATCGGTCTGCTCATATTTTCTATATCTTCCTGATTCAATCTTGGAAGGTTTTATCTTTCTGACAATTTGTTCGTATTTGGGGCATATGGTTGTTTGTAGTAGTCTCTTATGATTCTTGGTATTTCTGCAGTGTCAGTTGTAGCTTCTCGTTTTTTCATTTCTAATTTTATAAATATGAGTCCTCTCACTTTTTTCTTGATGAGTCTGGCTAAAGGTTTATTGATTTTATTTATCTTCTCAAAGAAAAACCTTTTTGTTTCATTGATCTTTTCTATTTTTTTGTCCTTATTTTATTTATTTCTGCTCTGATCATTATGATTTCTTTCCTTATACTTACTTTGGGTTTTATTTGTTCTTTCTCTAGTTGCTTTAGGTATAAGTTAAGGTGGTTTACTTGAGATTTTACTTATTTCTTGAGGTGAGAATGTATTGCTATAAACTTGGGTCTTAGATCTGCTTTTGCTGCATCCCAGACTCTGACCTGGCCCAACTTCTGCGTGTACTACTTTCCCTCAAAGTCCACTGCTGCTAAAGCTAGACTTGTGTCAGTTGTGGGACACTCGTCTATTCAGATATCCCACAGATGCAGGGTTTACCAAACCGATTGCAGGGATTTAGTCTGAGGCTTATGCAGCTACCTGGAGAAGATTTCATTCCTCTAACTCAATTGCACAGCCTCTGAGGCTCAGCTTTGGTTTTGGCCCCAGCTCTGCATGTAAACTCCCTTCAGGCATCTGTTCTACACCCATGCAAAAGGGAGCGAAAGCAATGGCTGACTGAGGCAGACTTACTCAGGGCCACAGGGCTGTGCAGCCATACTGGGGTGTGTGTGAATTGCCTGTGTTGGTGGAGATTGGCAGGCAATGGGCAACAGAATGGGTCATGCTTACTCTGGTGGAAGTCCCTCCAGTTGTATGTGGAGGCAGGAGCTGGCATGTGGGGACTCCCCCCCTCCCCCTACTCCACATGCCACTCAACAGTGGTGCCTCATTTCCTAGGCAAACCATACTTCCTTTAGGGACATTCCACTCGGGGCCTCACACTCTTGTTCTCTTTCTTGTATCCTCAGCGTCAATAGCAGTCCTCTCTCCACATCCGTTCTCTTGTTCAGTCATGTCTGACTCTTCGCAACCCCATGGACTACAGCACAGAAGGCTTCCCTGTCCTTCACAGTCTCCCAGAGTTTGCTCAAGCTTTTGTCCATTGAGTCGATGATGGCATCCAACCATCTTGTCTTCTGTTGTCCCCTTCTCCCCCTGCCTTCAATCTTGTCCTGCATCATGGTCTTTTCCAGTGAGTCAGCTCTTCACATCAGGTGTCCAAACTACTGGAGCTTCAGCTTCAGCATCAGTCCTTCCAAATGAATATTCAGGGTTGATTTCCTTTAGGATTGACTGGTTTGATCTCCTTGCTGTCCAAGGGACTCTCAAGAGTGTTCTCCAACACCACAGTTTGAAAACATCAATTCTTCGGTGCTGCAGTCCATGGGGTCACAAAGAGCTGGACACGACTGAGTGATTGAATAACAACAACAGCCTTCTTTATGGTCCAACTCTCACGTCCATACATGACTACTGGAAAAACCATAGCTTTGACTATATGGACCTTTGTCAGCAAAGTAATGTCTCTACTTTTTAATGTGCTGTCTAGGTTTGTCATAGCTTTTCTTCCAAGGAGCAAGCATTTTTTAATTTCATGGTTGCAGTCACCGTCTGCAGTGATTTTTAAGCCCAAGAAAATAAAGTCTGTCTCTGTTTCCATTGTTTCCCCATCTATTTGCCATGAAGTGATGGGATCAGATGCCATAATCTTAGTTTTTTGAATGTTGAGTTTTGAGCCAGCTTTTTCACTCTTTTTCACTTCCATCAAGAGGGTCTTTAGTTCCTCTTCACTTTCTGCCTTAAGGGTGGTGTCGCATATCTGAGGTTATTGATATTTCTCCAGGCAATCTTGATTCCAGCATGTGCTTCATCCAGCCTGGCATTTATCTTGAGTACTCTGCATATAAGTTAAATAAGCGGGTTGACATATATTGTATTGTACTTGACATATATTGTCAAGTACAGCCTTGACATACTCCTTTCCCAATTTTGAAGCAGTCTGTTGTTCCATGTCCTGTTCTAACTATTCTTTGACCTGCATACAGATTTCTCAGGAGACAGGTCAGGTGGCCTGGTGTTTCCATCTCTTTGAGACTTTTTTACAATTTGTTGTAATGCTTTAAGTAGTCAGTGAAACAGTAGTAGATGTTTTTCTGGAATTCTCTTGCTTTTGCCATGATTCCACAGAGGTTGGCAATTTGATCTCTGGTTCCTCTGCCTTTTCTAAATCTAGTTTGAACATTTGGAAGTTCTCTGTTCACGTACTGTTGAAGCCTATAATTTTGAGCATTACTTTGCTAGCATGTGAAATGAGTGCAAATGTCTGGTAGGTTGAACATTCTTTGACATCACCTTTCTTTGGGATTGAAATGAGAACTGCTCTTTTCCAGTCCTGTGGCCACTGCTGAGTTTACCAAATTTGGTGGCATATTGAGTGCAGCACTCTAACAGCATCATCTTTTAGGATTTGAAGTAGTTCAGCTGGAATTCCTTCATCTTTGTGCTCTTAGCCCCACATTTTTGTCCTCAGTCCTCTCAGCCCCCATCAGCATTGGCAAAATCCTGTCTTGGTCAGTGGCACCCAGGGCTGATTTTGAAGGAGGCTTTGGGATGGACGATGCTCAGGATGCTGGAGCCTATCCTGGCAGAGGAGACCTTGGCTTGAGGTGTGTGTGGAGGGTGAGCCTGCTCAGATGAGTGCACCTCCCAGTGCTTGTATGGGCTGAAGTGGGTGGATGGGGATGGGGATTAAAATGACAGCCCCGCCTGTTGCTCACCACTTAGCCGTGGTGCCTTGCTTCTATGGTGTCCTGGCTTTCTTCTGCAGACTTTCCCGTTGTTGAACTCCTTATTCCTGTCCATTCAGGCTCTCTTCACAACCACCAGCTGTCCCCTTCCTGGGTCCATGTCCAAACCCCACTTTCCAACGCACAGCCCTCCTCTCGACAGAAGACACATGACTCAGGCTGGGCTGGACAAGGCTGCAGTAGAGACCATGTGCACAGTTCTTACTTTGTCATGCCTTTCACAGATGGTCCACCATATTCTCCTTTGATCCTCTGAAGGTCCCTTTCTGTCCCCGCAAATTTCCCCACCATGAGGGGATTTTCTGATCAAGAACCTCTTCTCACCTTCAGCTTTCCCTCAGGGTTGCAGGTCTTTTTTCTGATTCATTTTTTTTTTTTTCTTTTTTCCTACCCCACTGTGAGGGGATTTTTCTTGTCCTTTTATGTGTTCAGAGTCTTCTTCTAATATTCAGCAGGTAGTCTGTGTGAGAATTGTTCCATTTATAGCTATATTCTTGATGTACTGGTGAGGAGACATGAATTCCGCATCCTTCTCTTCCGCCATCCTGACTCCTCTTTGATAGTTTTTGAAGGAAGCAAAAGCTTGACAAAGGTGATACACTCTTTCACTTTAAAGTAGGATCATCCAGCTCAGTCTGAATTCTGACAATATGTTAAATTTCTGATTTGTAGACATGGGCATTTTTTTCTTATTGAATACAGTATTGTATTCCCTTTTAGACATCTCTCTTATGCAACAGAAGACAGGAGAAAAATAAGCCTCTACCCAGCAAAAAGGAAAATAGTAGCTTATATATATTGAGTTCTTATTATATGACAGGCACTATTCTAAGCACTTTTTCCTTGTACTGTTTTATTTAATATTTCTAACTCTGTGAGACACAGTTACTCTTTTAGTCTCATTTTATAGATGAGGAAGCTAACACAGAGATGTTAAGTAATTTACCAGAAGTCTTGTAAGTAACAGTTGGCACAGCAGGGATCCAAATCCCAGCTGTTCAACATCACTGTCTATTAATACTCTGCTGAATTGTCACTTAAAGTAGAAAGTTATATAATTATTTTAATTTTAGTTTTGATTGATGTAAATGTGACATTCTCTCTCTTGGTAAAAATTTAGTTTCTGTTTCTAAGATCTCCACTGAAGTGACGAAGGGCGTATAGCCTATTCCTGATGCTTCCCTTTTTGCACTCTACCTTTGTAATATCTGTAATAGCTCTAACTGCTTGAAGGAAGAAAGAAGGATGTGAAAAACAGTGCTACGTGGATTCAGTTGCTTGGTTAATTGCTTTATATTCCACTGGAGGCTTGCTGGAATTGTCTCTATTTAGAAATCTAAAATTTCCCGTAATGAACCAAATTAATTCTGCCCTAAACATTCTTTTTGCCTAGCATGTTTCGCCAAGGGATGCATGACTTGAAAGTCTGGCCTAACGTAGAAGCAGATGGATCAGAACCCACCAAAACTCCTGGCAGAACAAGCAGTACTCTCTCAGAGGATCAGATGAGTCGCCTTGCCAAGGTAAAAAAGAAATTACTGGAACAGGTGGAAAGCTTTGAATGATAATCTGTTGCATAAATTGATATTATGAATTCTGTGAGGTTACTTTTAAATTTAAATTCAAGCTTTTAATAATAGTTTTATTGAAATATAATTCATGTACCAAAATGTTCACACTTGGAAAGTGTACTATTCAGTGATTTTTTTTTAGTGAATTCACAGAGTTGTGCATTCATTACCACTCTACCTTTAGACCATTTTTATAAAAAATGTAACCTTGTACCCATTAGCAGTCATTCCCTGTTCCTCTTCTCTCCAGCCCCTACCAACTACTAATCTACTTCTATCTCTGGATTTTCCACAATTGGATATTTCATGTAAAGAGAATCATGTAATTTATTGCTTTTTGTGTCTGAAACTCCAATGGATTTGAAAACATAGAGCTTTTGGTGATACTTTCAGGATGATCACCTCCCTTTTTTGGTCACATAATCTGAAAGATGCATGTGTTATTACATGCTGGAGATTCTTATATTGTTTGAAAATGAAAATTTCTTATACTAGCTAGTTTAAATTGCCCTCACTCCACCATACTGCTCTTTTTGTAAACTGAATTATTACCTTTTTCTTTCAGAATTGTGTTAGTGAAGTGTTTTCGTTTAGCTTTTGTATTTCTAAGTTAAATTCCTTTTTTAAATCACAACAGTTTAACTTATTTTGTGAATATCTGTTCAAAAAGTACTGTGTTATATAGTAACTTCCCACCAGCCGTCTGTTTTACACATGGTGGTGTGTTATGTCCGTGCTGCTTTCTCAGTTCATCCCACTCTCTTTCCCCAGCTGTGTCTGCACGTTCATTCTCTACATCTGTGTCTCTATTGCTGCAAACAGCACAGGGAATTATATTCAATATCTTGTAATAACCTGTAATGGAAAATAATTGGAAAAAGTGATCAGTATCTTGTTATAACCTGTGTTGGACAATAATTGAAAAAAGTATACACAAACACGTTTGTTCGAATCACTTTGCTGTACATGTGAAACATAATATTGTAAATCAGCTATACTTGAAAAAAAAGATTGTGGCAAAAAGAAAAAGTACTATGTTAAATACTGTTTAAGTATCCTTTTACAATTCTTTAGTTAAGAGATGAGACTTTAATTTTTACATGTAGTTTTCCTTTCTGATCTTACATGGATGACTCTATAATGTCTGGAGAAAGTTTTGGTGCCAAACATTTTACAACTTGTTGCCTCAACCTACATGTGGAAGAAACCCTAATTATAAAGAATAAGCACTTGGAGTGTCTAAGCTTTGTGCTTCAATATAATTTTTTTCAAGTTTATTCTATCTTTTTGTATGTCTCTTTTATGGAAAAATTGTATCAGAGCTTCTTAATAAGCATTTTGACCAAATTGCTATTGTCCTCCATAAGTACTATTCCCCTCCATAATTAAATAAATAAAACTTAGCTTTCAGTTCAGCTACTCATTGTGAGATTTTGTTGACATTCTTACATGTAATATAGGAAACCTCTTATACTTTTCATATGTATACTTTCTCTTTAAGAATTTATCTTAGTGATGCTATTTTATTGAAGCTACTCTGACTTTTATAAACTGTGAATAATAGAAATTTTATCAGAATCACCTCATTTATAAGCTGTAAGCTTATATCTCACATGCAGGAAAACCTTAAATTGTCTTTAAGAACAGCATTCATTATGAAAATGAATATTATGAATCATGTAATAACAAAATTCTGAATTTGAGGAGAAATGGCTGAGCCAAGAAATAAAAAGCTATGTAGTTGCACACTGCATCCACTTTGTTTCTTTTATATTAAACAAATATTATAGACTTCTATTCATATGTTCATAATTTTTTCCCAATTTTTATTTATTTTTTTAAAATTATGACTTTAATTGAATGTTTATAGTAGAAATTTTGCTTTTCATGATTTAATAATTACAATGAAAATTTTAGTAGTCAATTTAAGGTAACCAACCTTACAAATAAATATTAACAAGTATCATAAATACCAATAAATACAAAAGAACATGTGAAATTTCAAAATTTTGTCAGAACTTGTATTATAGTTGACATCTTTGCTTCATAGAAGAGTAGGATCATATACTCTTAAAACATCCTTACAGCAAAGATGAACATAAAACCACTTTATGCTTTTGTTATATATATTAGTATTGTTGTTGCTGTTGTGTTGCTGTTGTTCAGTCACTAAGTTGTATCTGACTCTTTGCCACCACATAGATAGCAGCATTCCAGGCTCTTCTGTTCTCCACTATCTCCTGGTTCAGTTCAGTTGCTCAGTTGTGTCCAACTCCTTGCAATCCCATGGACTAAAGCATGCCAGGCTTCCCTGTCCATCACCAACTCCTGGAGCTTGCTCAGACTCATGTCCATCGAGTTGGTGATGCCATCCAACCATCTCATTCTCTGTCATCCCCTTCTCCTCCTGCCTTCAATCTTTCTTAGCATCAGAGTCTTTTCCATTGAGTCAGTTCTTTGCATCAGGTGGCCAAAATATTGGAGTTTCAGCTTTAGCATCAGTCCTTCCAATGAATATTTAGGACTGATTTCCTTTAGGATGGACTGGTTGGATCTCCTTGCAGTCCAAAGGACTCTCAAGAGTCTTCTCCCACACCACAATTAAAAAGTATCAATTCTTTGCCCCTCACCTTTCTTTATAGTCCAACTCACATCCATACATGACTACTGGAAAGACTATAGTTTTGACTAGACGGACTTTTGTTGGCAAAGTAATGTTTCTTTTGTCTAATATGCTATCTAGGTTGGTCATAACTTTTCTTCCAAGTAGCAAGTGTCTTTTAATTTCATGGCTGCATTCACCATCTGCAGTGATTTTGGAGCCCAAGAAAATAAAGTCTCTCACTGTTTCCCTTATTTCCCCATCTATTTGTCATGAAGTGATGGGACTGGATGCCGTGATCTTAGTTTTCTGAATGTTGAGTTTTAAGCCAACTTTTTCACTCTTCTCTTTGACTTTCATCAAGAAACTCTGTAGTTCTTCTTCACTTTCGGCCATAAGGGTGGTGTTATCTGCATATCTGAGGTTATTGATATTTCTCCCAGCAATCTTGATTCCAGCTTGTGCTTCATCCAGCCCAGCTTTTTGCATGATGTACTTTGCATATAAGTTAAATAAGCAGGATGACACTATGTAGCCTTGATGTACTCCTTTCCCAATTTGAAGTTTGCTCAAATTCATGTCCATTGAGTCGGTGTTGCTATCTAACCATCTCAGCTTCTCCCACCCTCTTCTCCTTTTGCCTTTAATCTTTCCCAGCATCAGGGTCTTTTCCAGTGAGTCAACTCTTCACCTCAGTTGGCCAGAGTATTGGAGCTTCAGCTTCAGCATCAGTCTTTCCAAAGAATATTTAGGGTTAATTTCCTTCAGAATGACAGGTTTCATGATTTTTTTGCAGTCCAGGGAACTTTCAGTAGTCTTCTCCAGCACCACAGTTTGAAAGCATTAATTCTTTGGTGCTCAGCCTTCTTTATGGTCCAACTCTCACATCTGTACATGACACTGGAAAAAACATTGCTTTGCCTATATGCACCTTTGTCTTTGACAGACTGATATCTCTGCTTTTTAATACACTATCTAGGTTTGTCATAGTTTTCTTCCTTTTAATTTCATGCTGCAGTCTCTGTCTGCAGTGATTTTGGAGCCCAGGAAAATAAAATCTGTCACTGCTTCCACTTTTTCATTTTTTATTTGCTCTAAAGTGATGGAACTGTAAATCATGGTCTAGTTTTTTGAATGTTGAGTTTTAAGCCAGGTTTTTCATTCTCCTCTTTAACCCTTATCAAGAGGCTCTTTAGTTCCTCTTCCCTTTCTGCCCTTAGTGATATCATCTGAATTTCTGAAGTTATTGATATTTCTCCCAGCACTCTTGATTCCAGCTTGTGATTCATCCAGCTCCACATTTCACATGATGTACTCTGCATATAAGTTATGTAAGCAAGGTGACAATATACAGCCTTGTTGTACTTCTTTCCCAGCTTTGAAGCAGTCTGTTGTTCCATATCCAGTTCTAACTGTTGCTTCTTGACCCACATACAGGTTTCTCAGGAAATAGGTAAGGTGGTCTGATACTCCCATCTCTTTAAGAATTTTCCATAGTTCGTTGTGATCCACACAGTGAAAGGCTTTAGTGTAGTCAGTGAAGCAGAAATATATGTTTTTCTGGAATTCCCTTGCTTTCTCATGATCCAACAAATGTTGACATTTTGCTCTCTAGATCATCTGCCTTTCCTAAATCCAGCTTGTTCATCTGGAAGTTCTTGATTCATGTACTGCTGAAGCCAAGCCTGAAGCATTTTGAGCATAACCTTGTTAGCATGTGAAATGAGTGCAGTTGTATGGTAGTTAGAACATTCTTTGGCATTGCCCTTCTCTGGGATTGGAATGAAAATTGACCTTTTCCAGTCCTGTGGCCCCAGATGAGTTTTGTATGACATATTGTATGACAAATTTGCTGACATATTATATGGAGCACTTTCACAGCAGCATCTTTTAGGATTTTAAATAGCTCAGCTAGGTACCCATCACTTCCACTAGCTTTGTTTGTAATAATGCTTTCTGAGGCCTACTTGACTCCAGGATGTCTGGGTCTAGGTGAATGACCACACCATCATGGTTATCTGGATCATTAAGACCCTTTCTGTATAGTTCTTCTGTGTATTCTTGCGACCTTTTCTTAATCCCTTCTGCTTCTTTAGTTCGTTACTGTATCTGACCTTTATCATGCCCATCCTTGTATGAAATGTTCCCTTGATATCTCCCAATTTTCTTGAAGAGGTGGCTAGTCTTTGCCATTCTACTGTTTTTCTCTGTTTCTTCACATTGTTCATGTAAGAAGGCCTTTTTATTTCTCCTTGCTATTCTCTGGAACTCTGCATTCATTTGAATGTATCCCTTTCTCCCTTTCCTTTTGCTTCTCTTCTTTCCTCAGCTATTTGTAAAGCCTTCTCACACAACCACTTTACCTTCTTGCATTTCTTTTTCTTGGGGATGATTTTGGTTGCCTCCTCCTGTACAGTGTTATAAACCTCTGTCCGTAGTTTTACTTCACTTTATAAGATCTAATTCCTTGCATCTATATGTCACTTCCATTATATAATCATAAGGGATTTGATTTCAATTGTACGAGAATGGCCTAATGGTTTTCCCTACTTTCTTCAATTTAAGCCTGAATTTTGTAGTAAGGAGCTCATGATCTGAGTCACAGTCAGCTCCAGGTCTTGTTTTTATTGACTGTTTTGAGCTTCTCCATTATTGGCTGCAAAGAGCGCAATAAATCTAATTTCAGTATTGACCATCTGGTGATGTCCATGTGTAGAGTCTTCTCTTGAGCTGTTGGAAATAGTGTTTGCTATGACCAGTCTGTTCTCTTAACGAAACCCTGTTAGCTTTTGCCCTGTTTCATTTTATACTCCTTTGTAGTGGTTCATATTCTATGATTCTAAGAGCACTGACATAGCAAATACTGGGGGATTTTTTTCTCTCCACCTTAATAGAAGAAAACATGCAGTCATCGTTTGGCAATTGTGGGATTGTTGTTCATGCTGTTCCTTTTTTTCTGTAAAACATATGCCTGGAGTAAAGCATCGTTTAGGACCTGCCTAATACAAATGATCTGGCTATGGTCTTAGATTTTGTTTTTGTTATTGTTTGATTAGTGCCTGTTTCTTGACTTAAATTTTTCAGACTGGCTTCCTGAGTATTTCCTTTCTGTTATACCAGAAAAGGTATACTTTGATATTTGTTGTGATCTTAATTTCTAAACTTATTAAAGAGGATACACTTTGATACTAGGTATGCTCTGAACTTAAAATATATTTTGGTATTGTTTTTTCTTCAGATTATACCACAGTAGCTTTTTCCCTCTCCTTATCTCTTCCTCTCAGTTTTCTGGTTCCACATTAAAAAGTTTGCCCTGTTAGATTGTCATTCTCATCTACAAAATATTTTGAAACTGTCTATGGTACAATATACTTTTAAAACCTGGGGAAAGAATGTTTGCGCTCATTTTTCCATTTTCATGTAAAAGGAACAGATACTTCTATTTCTCACACTATCATTTTAAGAAAAGAAATGAATATTTTAATAGATGATGTTTAAGTGGTTAGAACTGAACGATTCTTTCATAGTACTTTGATTTTTCAGCCAGTGAATTTACTCTGATTGTTTTTAATTGTTAAGAAGGGGACTTTGTTAGCAGAAGGAATCTGTAGACTCTTCCTCCTGTGGGCCTTGGTTCTTGGAAGGGATGCAAAGAATTTAAGGTCTCACCCCATTGCAAGAAGATTTATTAACAATAAGGAAAGAAAGAACAGATTACAAAGAGTTGGACCTGACTGAGTGCACACAAAGAACAGAGAGAACACTTCATGAGAGAGGTGGGCTGCCAAGGGAGGCAAATTTCCCTGAAGGGTTGGGGTATAAGAGTTTTTAAGGCAGGATCATTTGCATAATCCAGGGAGTTCGTTGAGTAACAGCTGCAAGTTATAGTACTATGAAAGGATGCTCTACTGTGCATGTCCTTTGCATAATTCAGTCTGTTATAATTAGATGTATGTTTTCAAGGAATATTTGTGAGCAGTTAAAGTCCAATGGCCACCAAAGGTTGCCTTAGTACTGGATAGTTAGGGGTGTGTCAGTGTGCTAGAGTAGGGAAAGTCCTGCCAGTAGGGCTGGTGGGGGGATTTTAAAGCCACCTGACTGTTTTTGGAGTACTGGTGGGCGTATTAGGGACAGGACTGGTAAATTGCTTGGTGAAGTTATGGGGCTCTTGGATGGTTAGTTGAAGGGACCGCCTCTCATTGGCTCTTCCCTGGTAGCTAAAAGGTTAAAGTGTCTGCCTCTAATGCGGGAGACCCTGGTTCGATCCCTGGGTCGGGAGGATCCCCTGGAGAAGGAAACGGAAACCCACTCCAGTATTCTTGCCTGGAGAATCCCATGGACGGAGGAGCCTGGTGGGCTACAATCCATGGGGTCGCAAAGAGTCAGACATGACTGAGCGACTTAACTAACTAACTAACTAACTAACTAACATTCCTGTCAATCAGCTTAAATGTAAAAAGGTGTGTATTAATCTGAATAATAGCAAAGTGTAGTTTCCATGCATCCTGTAAGCCAAAATAAATAGCAAAGTGACAGTTTTCAAACTACAGTTTAAGAGAGTTTATTCAGTTAAAGAACTGCTGTAATCTTGGCTGCTTCCAGTTAATAGAATAAGGGGGCTGGGAAATGAAGATGAACTTTTTAAATGGCCTGTGAAAAGACAGTGTTATATAATTACTAAGCAAAGAACCTCAAAATCAAGCGGTACCAAATATTCTAATTCTTATTGATAGATCTGAGAGTAAATTATAACTGTAGTTTGAATAATTGAAGTTTAAAAGCCTGATTTCTAGGTTTTACATTTTTTAAGAGTTTAAATCCTCCTGGAATAGTTTTAGTGGAGTTAATCTTTAATGATTTTATGTCATTTTTTGAACATGCCTAATGTTCATTTGAGGAAAAATTGAGTGTAAGAAAAGGAAACAGAACTCAATAGTCTTCAGTTTAGTTCTTACTTTTTATAACTGAATTTCTTAGACTTAGTAGGGAACAGGAAGAAAGTGAATGTATTGAAATATACTCTTTCCCTCATCTTCCTTTTTGTCTTCTCTTTCCCATCTCTAAATTTCCCCAATTAATTTGTATTAATGTGTAGTAACTTTCTGTTAGAATTGATTTGTGAAAATAATAAAAGGCCAGACCTCTTGGGCATGTTATTACACTTTGGTTGTCTGTGAGCCAACCTTTGAATAATTGTGGCTGTTACTTGAGCTCCATTTTTCAGCTCCATTTTTCAACTTGTCATATTTTAAGAGTTTTATGACTAGGATGCATATCCACCTGGGGTTTTGGATGTGACTACTAAGTTTTAGTGTTTGATTTATATTTGAGTTCGTGTCTTTAGATAAAAGCGTCCATCTCCACTGTCTTCATTTTAGCAACTCTGCTTGTTGCCTTTGGAATGTGCTTTAGTTTCTGTCAATTTGATTAAGAGGAGGCAAAAGAAAGTAAGGACTATTTGAAAAATGCTTTGTGGTCTGTGCGACACAGATAGGGTACGGAATCTTAGGGAGAGGGTATAAATGAGCGCTGCTACAGAGAAGTTGTGGTAGGATGTGGTTATGTTTCAGGCTGACGCTTAGAGTGCCTTGAAGGGGTAATTGTGGGTCCAGAATCCAGACTCAGGTTTGTAATCACAGGAACTGCATTTATTTTAGTTCATCCAGAAAAAGTTAGTATTTTGAACATAGGTTCATGCCAATCAATACAAAGGGTTATTTTTAACGTTATGATGTAGACTTGTACTATCATAATAGCCTCAATTCACATATGGCAACTTAAGTAAAATTAAATAAAATTTAAAATCAGTTGCTTTGTTACCATAATCACATTTCAAGTGCTCAATAGCCACATGTGGCTAGGGGTTACCTAGTAGTCAGTGCAAGTAGGGAAATATTTCCATTATTGCTGAAAGTTCTGTTGAGCAAGTTCTATTGAGCAGCACTGGTCTAGAATGCCAATTTAATAATTTTTAAATGGTGAGTAACCATATTATCTTTATGGTAACCATATTACTTGTGTCTGTTACCCAGGACACCATTTTTCAAGGCAAGTTGCAAATTAAATTAGCCTTCAGGAGATTATTAATTTCTTAATCATGAAGGACCCTGAAGGAGCTAGAAAGTTTGTGAGATACTTCTCTCAGTTTGAGGAAATCTTTAAAGTTCTTTTCCTCTTTCTCTCTTGACATCATTTCTCTAGTTTCTTGAATATACTGTATGTTTTGAATAAACATTGACTAGTTATCATGATCACAAAATAATCCTTTACAATTGAGATTAAGGTAATGAAGAAATTTTCTGGTTACAAAATTTTATGAAATGAAATTGAGGCTATTTAAATTATTTCACAGTACTAATTGACCTGCTGAAATATTTACCCTTAAAAGTAAATATTTTACATAGAATGAACTGCATTGAATGGGTACTTGTCTTGAGGTGTGAATTTAGAGGAGTTCACTGAGATTTTAAGTATATGGACAAGTCCTCTTTATCGCCACCATCATCACTTCTTGTTGAAGATACACTCCTAAATGTTGGAGATTTAAGAACTAGATTACCAGGTTGAAGCTGTTATTATTATTATTAGTGACATTACAAGTAATACTAAAACAGTAATAATCACCTTGCATGTATAAACATCATTAATAGCTCTAAAACCCTTTAGCATGAATCAGGAACTGAAATGGAGACTGTTTTTCATTCAAATTCCAACTGTGTGTTGTTCGTTTGTGATATTGGATAGCTACCTAACCTTTACGAAGTCATGAATTCCTCATCTATAAATAGGAGTAACTATTATATCTACTTTTTTGAGTTTCTATGAAGACTAGATATAAATGAGATTAAATAAATATTTAAAGGATTTAACATATTATGGGACAGTTGTTCAGTCACTAAGTCATGTCACTTTGTGACCTTTGTGACATGTCACCACATGACACTTTGTGACCCTGTGGACTACAGCACGCCAGGCTTCCCTGTCGTTCACTATTTCCCAGAGTTTGCTCAAACTCATTTCCATTGAGTTGGTGATGCCGTCCAACCGTCTTACCTCTATTGCTCCCTTTTCCTCCTGCCCTTAATCTTTCCCAGCATCAGGGTCTCTTCCAGTGAGTTGGCTCTTTGCCTCAGGTGGCAAAACTATTGAAACTTCAGCTTCAGCATCAGTCCTTCGGATGAATATTCAGGGTTGATTTTCTTTAGGATTGACTGGTTTGATCTCCTTGCAGTCCAAGGGACTCCCAAAAGTCTTCTCCAGCACTACAGTTCAAAAGCATCAATTCTTGGTCACTCAGCCTTCTTTATGGTCCAACTCTCACATCTGTACATGACTACTGGAAAAACCATATGTGTATTAGTCACTTACTCACATCTGACTCTTTCTGACCAGAGAGACTGTAGCCCTCCAGACTTCTCTGCACATGGAATTCTCCAGGCAAGAATACTGGAGTGGATGGCCATTCCCTTCTCCAGAAAATCTTCCTGACCCAAGGTTCGAACCTGTATCTCCCGGCATTGCAGGCAGATTCTCTACCATCTGAGCCACCAGGGAATCCCAGAAAAACCATAGCTTTGACTATACAGCCTTTTGTCGGCAAAGTGGTATCTCTGCTTTTTAATATGCTATCTAGGTTTTTCATAGCTTTTTTCCCAAGGAGCAAGCGTCTTAATTTTATGGCTACAGTTACCTTCCGCAGAGATTTTGGAGCACAAGAAAATAAAGTCTATCACTATTTTTACTTTTCCTCGGTTTGCCATCAAGTGATGATGCTGGATGCCATGATCTTAGTTTTTTAAATGTTGAGTTTTAAGCCAGCTTTTCCACTCTCCTCTTTCACCTTTATCAAGAGGCTGTTTAGTTGTTCTTCCCCTTCTGCCATTAGGGTGGTGTCATGCTTATCTGAGGTTGTTGATACTTCTTTTGGCAGTCTTAATACCAGCTTGTGATTCATCCAACTTGGCTTCCCTGGTGGCTCAGATGGTAAAGAATCTGCCTGCAATGCAGGAGACCTGGGTTTCATCCCTGGATTGGGAAGATCCCCTGAAGGAGGGCATGACGGCCCACTCCAGTATACTTGCCAGGAGAATCCTCATGGTCAGGGGAGCCTGGCAGGCTACAGTCCAAGGGGTTGCAAAGAGTGGGACACAACTGAGCAACTAAGTATACGGCACATTCTGCATATAAGTTAAATAAGCATAGTGACACTCACCATATAGCCTGTTGTGCTGCCTTGCCAGTTTAGAACCAGTCCATTGTTCCATGTCTTGTTTTACCTGTTGCTTTTTTACCCGCATATAGGTTTCTCAGGAGACAAGTAACATTGTCCGGTACTCCCATCTCTTAAGAATTTCCCACGGTTTGTTGTGATCCACACAAAGGCTTTAGTGTAGTCAATGAAGCAGAAGTAGATGTCTTTCTGGAATTTCCTTGGTTTTTCTACAATCCAGTGAATGTTGGCAATTTGACCTCTAGTTCCTTTGCCTTTTCGAATTCCAGCTTGCACATCTGGAAGGTCTTGGTTCACATACTCCTGAAGCCTAGTTTGAAAGAGTTTGAGCAAAACCTTGCTGACATGTGAAATGAACGTAATCGTGTGTTAGTTTGAACCTTCTTTGGCATTGCCCTTCTTGGGGATTGGAATGGACACTGACCTTTTCCAGTTCTGTGGCCACTGTTAAGTTTCCCAAATTTGCTGACATGTTGAATATAGCACTTTAACAGCATCTTAGGATTTTAAATAGCTCTGCTCAGATGCCATCACCTCCACCAGCTTGTTCATAGTAGTGCTTCCTAGGCAGTACTGAGCACTCATAAATGTTAGCTGTTGTTATTTGATCTTATTTGCTTTGCCTTCATTTGAATCTAACAGATGTAATGATTGGCTTTGTAATATACACTATTTTTATTCTCATGAAATGTGCATTGTTTTTAAACTGCTGAAAGGATGGAAGCTTAGAAAAGTTATGTGATGTATTTTAATGATTCAAGTAAACAGAAAATTGTTACCAGGACCTGAAATCAGATCTTTAAATCCTTTTTATAAATACCTCTCTAAAGATAAGTATCAGTATCATGTTTTAGATTTAGAGTTGTGAAGAATAGTTTGCATAGAGAATATTAAAAAGTAGAGACATTACTTTGCCAAGAAAGGTCCATCTAGTCAAGGCTATGGTTTTTCGTGTGGTCATGTATGGATATGAGAGTTGAACTATAAAGAAAGCTGAGCACTGAAGAATTGTTGCTTTTGAACTGTGGTGTTGGAGAAGACTCTTGAGAGTCCCTTGGACTGCTAGGAGGTCCAACCAGTCCATCCTAAAGGAAATCAGTCCTGAATATTCACTGGAAGGACTGATGCTGAAGGTGAGATTCCAGTACTTTGGCCACCTGATGTGAAGAAATGACTCATTTGAAAAGACCTTGATGCTGGTTAAAACTGAAGGTAGGAGAAGAAGGGGACGACAGAGGATGAGATAGTTGGATGGCATCACCAACTCCATGGACATGAGTTTGAGCAAACTCTGGGAATTGGTGAAGGACAGGGAAGCCTGGTGTGTTGCAGTCCATGGGATTGCAAGGAGTTGGACATGACTGAGCAACTGAACTGAACTGAGAGAATGTCATTATTATCAAGAATGTTAAACTTGAAATGTAGAAGAGGCAGAATTAAAAAATGTAATTGGTTGGCTTTAATGTTTGTTTTTTTCTGTAAGATGGCTCTTACTTGTCTTTAACTTCATTCAAAACAATTTTTTTAGATTATATTGTGACAACAGTCATATCAGCATGCATTTTTTAAAAAAGCAAACTTTTGTTTTCTTTTGGCAACATGTCCCTTTGTTTGTTTTTTAATTTTTTAAATTATGAAAAAGTAAACCACTAGATCCCACCCAGTATGTATAGGATTTGATTTTATTGTGATCCTACCATTTATTGTGGCTTCTCCTTTTTCTTGGAATATAGGGTATCTTTTTTTGTGTGGTTTCCAGCGTCCTTCTGTTGATGGATGTTCAACAGCTAGTTGGGATTTGAGGCCTCTCACAGGAGGAGATGAGCATACTGCCTTTAACTACGCCATCTTGATTTGATCTCTTTTTTTAAAAAAGCTTCTTTTCAAAATTGATGAGTTTTTGTGTAGCCATTTTAATAGTGAAGATGAAGGGAAAAAAGCAACATATTCAGCTTATTATGCTTTAGTTTTTCAAGAAAAGTAAAAATGCAATTGAAACACACGCAAAAAACGATTGTGTAGTGTATGGAGAAGGTGCTGTGACTGATCAAACATGTCAGAAGTGGTTTGCAGTGTTTCATGCTGCAGATTTCTCACTAAAGGATTCTCCAAAGTCAGTTAGACCAGTTAAAGTTGATAGTGATAAAACTGAGACATTGAGTACAGTCAATGCTACAGAAGATAGCCTGTACTCAGGAGATAGCCAACACACAGAAAATATCCATATCAAGCATTGAAAATCATCTGCATCAGCATGGCCATGTTAATCACATTGATGTTTGACTTTCACATTTAAAAAAAAACCCTTGATTATATTTTACATGCTGTTCTCTACTGAAGTGTAATGACAGTGTTTCATTTTTAAAGCAAATTGTGATGGGCAATGACAAATTGATACTGTACAATAGTGTAGAACAGAAGAGATCGTGGGGCAAGTGAAGTGAACCACCACCAACCACACCGAAGACCTGCCTTTGTCCAAAGAAAGTAATGTTGTGTCTGTGGTGGAATTGGAAGGGAGTGCTCTATTATGTTCTTCCTGGAAAACCAAACGATTAGTTTTGCTCCCAGTTAGACCAGCTGAAGGCAGCCCTTTACAAAAAGTTTCAGAATTAGTCAACAGAAAATGCATAATCTCCCATCAGGATATTGCAAGATTCTGTGTTTCTTTGATGACAGACAAAGACTATTAAAGCTTGGCTGGGAAGTTCTGAGTCATCTATGATATTCATCTTTGGATTTCCATTTATTTTGGTATTTACACAATTCTGTTAGTGGAAAAAATTTCAGTTCCCTGGAAGACTATAGAAAAGGCACTTGGAACAGTTCTTTGCTTATGAAGATAAGGTGTTTGGGGAAGATGAACTTATGAAGTTGCCTTTAAAATGGCAGAAGGTAGTAGAACAAAATGGTGAATACATTGTTTGGTAAAGTTCTTGGTGAAAATGAAAAATTAGGTCTTTTATTTTTACTCAAATACTGAAGGAAGTTTTTGGCCAACCCGATATATTCCTGTAGTATGTCCTTAGGTATAGCATAGAACATGGTGCCCAATAGGCACCATCTTTAATGGTGAGTCAAGAAACAATGACTTTCCTGTGGTGAGTGAGCACCCACTAAATATCTGCGCTATAAATGAACTGTCCTTAACCAAAGACTTCCCTGGTGGCTCAGACTGTAAAAGCATCTACCTACAAAGTGGGAGACCTGGGTTTGATCCCTGGGACGGGAAGATCCTCTGGAGAAGGAAATGGCAACCCACTCCAGTATTCTTGCCTGGAAAATCCCATGGACGGAGGAGCCTGGCAGGCTACAGTCCTTGGGGTTGCAAAGAGTCAGACATGACTGAGAACTGGTTTTACAAACAGTAGTTATGGCATCAATTGTTGTTAATGTCCAAGCACATACTGCTCGCCACATAACAGGCCAGTTAATGGAGACACTAGGTGTTAGGCCAAGGAAAAGTGATTTTATGTTGAAAACCAACAGATTGAGAAAATGGTGAACTAGTGTTTCAAAGAACCATTTTACCTGAGTTAGATTTCAGACTTTTTTTATACTAAAAGGGGAGATGAGATGCGGCTAGTTGTTGCAAACTTCTTCTGATTCACTTATATATATATTTGTACATAAATACACACAAACTTTCTAGATTCTTTTCCATTATACATTATTACAAGATATTGTATAGTTCTCTGTGCTAAACAGTAGATTCTTGTTATTTGTATATACATGCTCAGTGGCTTCAGTTGTGTCTGACTTTTTGTGACCCTATAGACTGTAGCCTGCCAGCTTCCTCTGTCCATGGGATTCTCCAGCAAGAATATGGGAATGGGTCGCTATGCTCGCCTCCAGGAGATCTTCGCAACCCAGGGATTGAACCCACGTCTCCTACGTCTTCTGAATTGCAGGCGGGTTCTTTACAACTAGTGCCATCTCAGAGGCCCTCTTGCTATGTATCTTTTTTGTATATAGTAATGTGTATCTGTTCACCTTAGTCTCCTAATTTATCCCCTCCCTACTTTCTCCTTTGGCAGCTGTAAGTTTATTTTCTATGTCTGTGAGTCTCTCTCTGTTTTAAGTTCATTTGTATCCTTTTATTTTTTGAGTCCACCTGTAAGTGATATCATGAAATTTGTCTTTTTTTTTTTTTTGGCTTCTCTCTGGCTTACTTCCTTTAGTATGATTAATCTCTAGGTCTATCCCTGTTGCTGCAAATGACAATAATTCTTTCCTTTTCATGACTGTTATTTCATATATGTATGTTAAAATATACATATGTATGCCGTATCTTCTTTTGGAATAGGTAGTGGCAACCCACTCCAGTATTCTCGCCTGGAAAATTCCATAGACAGAGGAGCCTGGTGGGCTTCAGTTCACAGGGTTGCAAAGCTGGACACGACTGACTGAGCATGCACGCACATATTCTTTATTGATTCACCTGTAGATGGACACTACCATGTTTTGGCTGTTGTAAATAGTGCTGCTATGAACTTTCGGGTGCATATATCTCTTTGAACTAGTTTTCCTCTTTTCTGGATACATGACCAGAAGTGGGATTGCTGAATTATATGGTAACTCTTATTTTTAGTTTTCTAAAGCACTTACATAGTGTTTTCCATAGTGGTCACACCAATTTACCTGTCCACCAGCAACTTAGGAGGGTTCGCTTTTCTCCACACCCTCTCCAGCTTTATTATTTGTAAACTTTTTAATGATGACCATTAGATTTGTGTGAGGTAATTTATTATTGTAGTTTTGATTTGCATTTCTCTAATAATTAGCAGTGGTGAGTATCTTTTCATGTGCCTGTTGGCTCTCTTTATGTCTTCTTTAGAGAAATGTCTGTTTAGGTCTTCTTCCTGTTTTTTGGCTGGATTGTTTGGGATTTTTTTGAGCTATATGATCTGTTTGTACATTTTGGAAATTAAACACATCATTTGTAAATATTTTCTGCAATAGTTTGTATTTTCATTTTGCTTATGATTTTCTTTGCTTTATAAAAGCTTTCAAATTTAATCAGTCCCGTTTGTTTACTTTTGCTTTTATTTCTTTTGCTTTGGGAGACTGATCTAAGAAAGGATTGCTGTGACTTCATGTCAGAGAAAGTTTTGCCTACAGTCTCTTCCAGGAGTTTTATAGTGTCATGTTTTATAATTAAATTTTCAAGCCATTTTGAGTTTTATATTTGTGTTTGATGTGAGGGAATGTGCTAACTTCAGTGATTTACATATGGCTGAAAGGACACTTTTTTTTTTAATGTGAAGAGATCTAATCAAGGACAGACATTGCAAAGAATACCTACTTTTCCCCCCAAAGCCCTAAGATAGCTCAGTTGGTAAAGAATCTGCCTGCAGTGCAAGAGACCTGGGTTCGATTCCTGGGTCGGGAGATCCCCTGGAGAAGGAAATGGCAACCCACTCCAGTATTCTTGCCTGGAGAATCCCATGGACAGAGGAGCCTGGCAGGCTACAGTCCATAGGGTCACAAGAGTCAGACACGACTTAGTGACTAAACCAAACCTAAGAACTTCGTGTTACATTCTGAAAATGATTAATTACATAATCATAATGAGGTAGACAGATCATTAACAGGTCCTACTGAATAATTTGTTTTCTTAAACTAATTTTATCTAGAATATCAGTTTATTCACAAAGCTACTTCAAGGTAGAAATATATTCAGAAACCAAGAAAAAATATGCTTAATCAATTTGCTGTACTATAGAGAATAGTCTCTTTTCTTTTCAGAATAGCTGAAAAATATCACGATGATGATGACACTGTTATGATTCCTATAATTCACAGAGAGAATGGAGTCTGACTGACCACATTATTATCAAGGAAAAATGTTCACAAACACAGAAATACTGGCTAGTCATTGATCCAGTGTGAGAGCTATAAATCAGGGGTTTTGAGTGCCAGTCTTTCTACCTGGTTTTAATGTACCTTAGTCAGTCAGTTCAGTTGCTTATTTGTATTCGACTTTTTACGACCCCGTGGAGTGCAGCACACCAGACTTCCCTGTCCGTCACCAACTCTCGGAGCTTACTCATACTCATTACTATTTAAATCTTCCATAAGTTTTGTTCTGTTAATTTTAAAAGCATAAAATTAAAGGTAATTATCAAACCATGTCTCTAAATATTTGATGATTAAAAAATTATCAACCATGTCTCTAAAAATTCCATGTTTTTCATTTCTTTAAAATCTTAACTGCAAATATCATTATGTGGATATTGGTTTAAAAACCCATGTAAATCATCACTTTGATCATCTATTCTTCAATTTATAAACAAAAATGATGTCTAGCTTATAAATCACATTTCAAAAATCAAAACATTTGCCAAATTTCAGTCAGTCAGTCAGTTTATTCACTCAGTCATGTCTGACTCTTTGTGACCCCATGGACTGCAGCATGCCAGGCTTCCCTGTCCATCACCAGTTCCCGGAGCCTGCTCAAACTCATGTCCATTGAGTCGGTGATGCTATCCAACCATCTCATCCTCTGTTGTCCCCTTCTTCTCCCGCCTTCGATCTTTCTCAGCATCAGAGTCTTTTCCAATGAGTCAGTTCTTCACATGTAGTGGCCAAACTATTGGAGTTTCAGCTTCAGCATCAGTCCTTCCAATGAATATTCAGGATTGATTTCCTTTAGGATGAACTGGTTGGATCTCCTTGTTGTCCAAGGTACTCTTTAAGAGTCTTCTCCAACACCACAGTTCAAAAGCAACAGTTCTTCAGTGCTCAGCTTTCTTCTCAGTGCAACTCTCACATCCATACATGACTACTGGAAAAACCATAGCCTTGACTAGACGGACCTTTGTTGGCAAAGTAATGTCTCTGCTTTTTAATGTGCTGTCTAGGTTGGTCATAACTTTTCTTCCAGGAAGCAAGCGTCTTTTATGGCTGCAGTTAGCATCTGCAGTGATTTTGGAGCCCCCAAAATAGTCTGTCACTATTTCCATTGTTTTCCTCTCTATTTGCCATGAAGTGATGGGACCAGATGCTGTGATCTTAGTTTTCTGAATGTTGAGTTTTAAGCCAACTTTTTCACTCTGCTCTTTCACTTTCATCAAGAGGCTGTTTAGTTCTTCTTTGCTTTCTGCCATGTTTCCTAATATATTTCCTCCTTTCTCTAGATTCCTCTAACATCAGTAGAAGATAAGCAAATAATGTTTGATTTCTGGTTTCAGTCATGTGGAAGACTAAGATAAACTGAGAATCCTCCCACAACAAATAGCTAATAATATGAAGTAACAGTAAAATAAGTATCACAATTTGGGAAGCCCTACAAAAGATCAGTTTGCAATCTAAAATTACAAACCAAAGAAAGCTAAAGTCAGTAATTATAACAAACAACTGGAATATATCCACCAAAAATTCAGATAGTAAAATACTGAAAAGATAGTTTTAAAATATAACAATAATATAAAACTATAAAACATAAATCAAGGGATCAAAACATAAAAATCAAGATACTATTTGCTACTATAGCTGTATAGTAAACCCTTTATTCTCCTTTTTTCAAACTCGGGTGGTTTTATAAGCTAAATGTATAAAACCTGCTGAGATCAGTATGACCATGAACTAGAAGAGGAAAGTGAAAGAAAGGAAAATTAGACACTTCTCACATATAGATGATAAATTTCAGCAGAAATTAGAAAGCTGAATCAAGCAATTAAAAAATACATCATGCCCAAACACGATTTATTCCAAGAATGCTTACATAAAAGCAGTTTGGGGCTTCCCTTGTGGCTTAGATGATAAAGAATCTGCCTGCAGTGTGAGAGCCCCCATGTTCAATCCCTGGGTTGGGAAGGTCCCCTGGAGAAGGAAATGGCAATCCCCTTCAGTTTTCTAGCCTAGAGAATTCCATGGACAGAAGAGCCTGGTGGGCTACAGTCCGTGGGGTTACAGAGAGTCGGACACAACTGAGTGACTAGACTTTTCACTTTTCAGAAGCAGTTTAACACAGGATATCTGTTATTGCACCTTATTATTATATTATTGAGTGTTTCAATTCAGTTCAGTTGCTCAGTCATGTCCAACTCTTCGCGACCCCATGAACCACAGCATGCCAGGCCTCCCTGTCCATCACCAACTCCTGGAGTCCACCCAAACCCATGTCCACTGAGTCAGTGCTGCCATCCAACCATCTCATCCTCTGTTGTCCCCTTCTCCTTCTGCCCTCAATCTTTCCCAGCATCAGGGTCTTTTCCAATAAATCAGCTCTTCGCATTGAGTGTTTCAGTTCAGTCACTTAGTCGTGTCCGACTCTTTGCGACCCCATGAATCGCAGCACGCCAGGCCTCCTTGTCCATCACCAACTCCCGGAGTTCACTCAGACTCATGTCCATCGAGTCGGTGATGCCATCCAGCCATCTCATCCTCTGCTGTCCCCTTCTCCTCCTGCCCCCAGTTCCTCCCAGCATCAGAGTCTTTTCCAATGAGTCAACTCTTCGCATGAGGTGGCCAAAGTACTGGAGTTTCAGCTTTAGCATCATTCCTTCCAAAGAAATCCCAGGGATGATTTCCTTCAGAATGGACTGGTTGTATCTCCTTGCAGTCCAAGGGACTCTCAGGAGTCTTCTCCAACCCCACAGTTCAAAAGCATCAGTTCTTTGGCACTGAGCCTTCTTCACAGTCCAACTCTCACATCCAATACATGACCACAGGAAAAACCATAGCCTTGACTAGACGGACCTTAATCGGCAAAGTAATGTCTCTGCTTTTGAATATGCTATCTAGGTTGGTCATAACTTTTCTTCCAAGGAGTAAGCGTCTTTTAATTTCATGGCTGCAGTCACCATCTGCAGTGATTCTGGAGCCCCAGAAAATAAAGTTTGACACTGTTTCCACTGTTTCCCCATCTATTTCCCATGAAGTGATGGGACCGGATGCCATGATCTTCGTTTTCTGAATGTTGAGCTTTAAGCCAACTTTTTCACTCTCCTCTTTCACTTTTATCAAGAGGCTTTTTAGCTCCTCTTCACTTTCTGCCATCAAGGTGGTGTCATCTGCATATTTGAGGTTGTTGATATTTCTCCCGGCAATCTTGATTCCAGAGGTCCCCCAAGATGAGATGATGGAATCACAGGACTGAGAGGGAGTTGTAATCACAGCTAAGATTGATTATATAAGCAACACAGTAAGTATATACAACTAGATGGTTCAGTTACGTAAAAAGGTGTAGTGGGTCTGGAGAAATCCATATACAGGCTTTCTATTCTTCCCCTTCCCAGCCCAGGAAGAGATTCACTTGATAGTGCTGTTTTCTCCAGAAACTAAAATGAAGGCTTTTAGAAAAAAGGCCTTTGAGACTCAGAAATTGAGGGTTTTACTCGGGGTCTGGTCACACAGACATTCTTTGCCCTCAACTGCAAAAATTCTGGCCTTCCAGAAAGAGAGCAGGTGCTCACAATAAATCACAACATACGAAGAGCCATGCCGCAGTGAAACATCTGTACTAGTTAGGGAATGTTTCAAAAGTCAGATTTTCACACATTGACCAGGGCCATCCTTGTAAGCAGGTCCTTCTAAAATTAGAGTTTCAAGCCTACCATGTTAACTATCTCCTGCATGTTAAAGGAGAAAATAACATACGGTCAAAAGGATCCCCAGTCTTACCAACTTTTTGGTAAACTTCAACAAACACTCATCATATAAAGTTTTGGTAAAATAAAATATGACTTTATTAACCTGATATAAGAAATAGACCAAGAACTGATAACAAACATCTTACCAAATGAATAAATGTAAGAAGGATTTTCATTGAAGTCAGGAACAAAATAAGGATGCTTCTACTACTGCTTGGGTTAGACACTGCACCAGAGTTTCTTGTACTAGTCAGTATGAGGAAACTGTATATACAGAGGTAAGGGATAGGAATTATTTACAGATGATCATATAGAAAAGTCAAAAGAACTGTTAGACAAACTGTTACAAATAATTAGTCAAGAAATGTTAAATACAGGATTAATTAAGCAGAAATCAGTTACTATTCCATAGTTTCTATCACCAATCTAAAAATACAGTGTTTAAAGAATATTTGCAGTAGTAAGAAAAACTACATGAAATTTAGAAATAAACCAATCAGAAAAGGTATTGATTTTCATCTTGGAAATCCAGCAATTACATGCTTAGATTTCTACACTAAAAAAACTCACTTATGGGCATAAGGAGATACATACTTATTCACTTTAGCCCTGATAATAACACAAAATGTTGAGCTTGTTGGGAGAATAAGTGATATATTTACTCATACTGGGTGGGATACTCTACAGCAATTTAAACGAAAGCATTTGAGCTGTGTAGATTAACACAGATACATCTCAAAAACAGCATTAAGTTTAAAAAAGCAAATTGAAAGAATGAGGGCAGTCTTTACAAATACCTTTGGTTTGCTTTTTTTAAAAAATCTTTTTTTAAAAGAGTGAAATAAGACAAACTGTTAATACATGTTCAGTTTTGACAGTGAATACATGGATGTTTGTTACATTATTCTGTATACTTCGTTTTATAATAAAAATGAAAAATTTGATTGTATACATAATTTTAAAACTCAGGCATTTAACTTTCCAGAGCTGGGGAGACAATAAATAATAATATTAAGTGAACCAGTATGTTTATACCACCTCTTTTCATACATCTTGTAATTTGCCACTTAGGGAAATTATTTGGTTAATTCCCTCACACGGAAAAGAATTTTGATGAAAAAGATCAAAGTCAACTAACTCAATTAGGTTGTCTAACACACTACTTTTTCAGTGTGCTTTTAGTGGTTAGGGAGAAAGAATGGTTGGGAGGGGAGGGAAGGAAGGAGGAAAAATATGAATATTCTGTTATCCTTAGGGATTTTTCCTTCCAAATGTCAAACAATTCTCTGTAAAATTATTCAAAACTGTAAAACTTGTTTAGTGGCATCACTGATGTCATCAAAAGTACCTCTTAGCTATAGGTTTTTGTATAAGTGGTATGTGTAACTTTTTAAAAATAGTGTATTGGTTTTGATTCTGTTTGCTTTTTTGTGTGTCATAAAAGAATGTGGGAATCTCCTACAAATTTATTCCTAATGATACATGGTAGAATGTTTTTTATCAGTCATTTTGATTTGCTTACTGATGTCTAAGATTGTCAAAACTTTTAGATTTGTGTTGAAATTGATGGTAGCAAGTGGACTAAATCCGTTTTTGCCAGTGAAAGATTAAGCCCTAAAAGAATATCGATTTATGTTCTGTAAATCTATTGTCTGTCTTCACAGCTATAGTTTTTGCCAGGAAACTACACAATAATATGCTTTTAAGACTAATCTCACTGGGATGAGGGATGGTTTGGGGAGGGAGGTGGGAGGGGGGTTCAGGATTGGGAACACGTGTACACCCATGGCAGATTCATGTTGATGTGTGGCAAAACCAATACAATATTGTAAAGTAATTAGCCTCCAATTAAAATAAAGAAATTTAAATTAAAAAGAAAGACCAATCTCTGAGAAGTTAAATTGAAAACAACTTTTATGAGGCAAATACCACTCTTCCTGAATAAGATGCACATGTAAAATTTCAAAGTAAAATTGAAAATCTGTGGCTAAGGAAATTAATCAGGAAGGTAGAAGAAACTCCTTGTCTTGTAAGAATTAAGTATCGTAGATATGTATGCAAACTCTTAACCTACAGATATACCTCCTTTTTAAATCTCAGTTCAGGTGAATTCTTATATACAACTATATTTTTTTCTTCAATTATAAATTACTGTATAACTTGTGTTTGATTTGAAACAGATTTAACACATTAAAAAATTATTAAAAAATCATACTGTTTAATAGTTGAAATCTATATCAGTGAGCCATAGTGTATCCTACAAATATTGGTAGATTAGGTGACCAGTAATGATTTTCTTTTTAGTGAGTACTTCTGCTCAGTTCTAGTCTAGGCTTAGTAAAGTTTTCCTGTTAAAAAGAGTTATAACATTTAAATTGAGAGAATTTAGATGAATCAGATATGAAGTAGTTGAATAAGCACAACCTTCTATAATCATGGTGGAAAAAAAATAGTCTTGGGTTTGGTAGTTCCAGCCTTTTTTATTGGCCAGTATTCCTGTAAATGTGTCAAGAGAGCGATTTCTGAACATTCACATAGGCTGTCTGAATCTGGAAGTTTTCTGTCTGGTGATAAGAGTAGACTGTGGGCGGGAGGTGCCTGTTGTTTATTTTTTCAAGTGGCAGAGGGGGAAGAAAATACAGCTTTGTTATTTTTTTCTCCTTAGGTTTCCTGAAAAAGCATCAGTGTATCTGACCCAAGCATCACCTGTTGTGTAGTTACTTATTTTGGAAAAGCCACCTATCTTGTAACTCCCCTCTTAAAGTTTCTCGATGTGAGTAAAGTTTGAAACGTTAAACCTATACATTTTACTATATAGGTGGTTTTATTAACCATAAAGCAGCAGCATCATTTTAATTATATGGGTTTTTGGTTGGATCTAGTTGAAAGGCCCTTGGAAAAAATAATTTAAGAGAGAATAGTTATGTTGATACCTGGGTTTCATTTCATGTGTTTGAGGTAAATTAATCAGATTGATCCTTATTCTTTGAGTTTATTGTGAAGCAAAATAACCTTATTTAGCATCATCTTGATAAATGCTGATCTTTTGTGGTTTTCTCAACAGAATTTTCTCCACAATTATTTTTAAAGTAAGTTTAGTTTTTAAGTAACTTATTACAAGATAATGTACATCTATACTAGTAAAAGATTGTTAAAGTACAAAGACTGTAAAAGTCACCTCCAATTCTTTACCCACAGTAGTCACCATTATTAATATTTTAGTTGATATGCTTTTGGTAAATGTATGTATGTATGTATGTAATATGTGAATGTGAAAATATATTTATTGAAAATATATTTATTTTCAATTTGGGATCATATTATGTGCGTTTAAATGAATGGTGTTTCAGAATTGTTCCAGGTCATTTAAGATGCTTTCATGGCATGATTTTAAAGACTAGGATTTTGTGTAATGTGGATATGCCATAATTCATTTCAGCACTCCTCTATGGTTGGCTATTCAAACTATTTGCAATTCTATGTGGTTGCTACGCCTTTATCCACTTAAATTTTCTCTAGCTTGAACATACAAAGCGAGAATTATTCTTCAGGTTGTTTTTATATGGCTTGTTTGATATGTGTTCATATGCTATATTTCCATATTATCAGACATAGTCATAGGGTTATGTGGGTGCTTAAAACCAGGATCACAGCTAGATATTAAACTTTGTAAATTATTATATCATCTCTTGTAAAGCAACAAAGCCTACCATTTTCTCTCCAGTTGAGTCTATCTCTTCCTATTTACCTCCCTACAGATTCCTAGGCAGATTTGAAATGGATAGAAGTTTTTCAGTTGTTTTTACTCTCCCCTTTCTTCCTTCATTTAAGCAGAGACTTAAAGCATAAGGGGTGAGTCAGCAAACAGGATGGAATCCTCCTTGCAGAGGAAACAGCTTTATTTGTCAGGATATCAGAGAGCTTGCCAGTCTCCTCTGTCCATGGAATTACCAAGCAAGAATACTGGAATAGGTTGCCATTTCCTACTCCACGGGATCTTTCTGACCCAGCAATCGAACCCATGTCTCTTGTTTCTCCTTGGTAGGAGGGTTCTTTTCCACTGAGCCACCTGGGAAGCCCCCTTCTTCCTTCAGACTATAAGATTATTGTCTACTATAAGGAAAAATCCAGATCATGGTGAACCTCAAGAAAACTGATTTCCAGTAATCATCTTATGTATATATTGATCTTACTATTCTCCACTTTGACTAGGACTTGATTTACCTAAATATTCACTGAGGGCTATCCTTCAAGTCTCTGCTTAAGTGTTATGTGCCTGGGAGGCCTTCTCAAGAACCCCCATTATTTTCTGTCATATCACCGTGTTCATGACTTTAATATTACTGTTTTAGTTTGTGTATCTGATGCTGAAGCTCCAGCTTTGACCTCCTGATGCGAAGAGCTGATTCATTGGAAAAGACCCTGATGCTGAGAAAGAGTGAGGACAGGAGGAGAAGGGGGCAGCAGGATGAGATGGTTAGATAGCATCACTGAGTCAATGGACATGAGTCTGAGCAAACTCCGGAGATAGTGAAGGACAGGAAAACTTGACTTGCTGCAGTTCACGGGGGTCCCAAAGAGTCAGACATGACTTAGCAACTGAAGAACATAGGCGTATAAGCATTTACCATATGGACATACAAGCATTATCATATAAATAACTCACCCCTATCTTAAGTTCTTTAAGGCAGAGAACTTGCTGCTTCGGTTATCTCCAGAGTGGAGGACCATGATGGAAGTTTGTAACTTAAAACAACAAACTAACATATATTCATGTTGAAATTATTTAAGTACTAGAGAAAAGTGACTTAAGAGCATGGACATTCTTTTCTCCAGCTTCCTTTTGAGTATCACTTCCTCCTCCTTGCCCCTCATTCACTCCCCAAAGCTCTTGAACAGAATTGCAGAGTATACAAGCATTTATTTTTTGTTATGTCACCCTTTCACTTAGAAGTCCTGTCAATAAATATACATAATTGAATGAATAAATGCTAGGTTCTGTCAACCATTCATAGCTCCAGCACTCAAGAAGCTTATGGTCTAGTAGGGCAGATATGCATAAGGAGTGATTACTTGTGAGTTGTGGTAATGTGTCATGGAAATCGTGGAAATGTGTCTGTTCCCAGGGATAGCTATCCGGTTTGACATTCTTTTTCTCTGCTGTTCCTCATCAATATACAGTGTAGCAAGCTGGCCTGCTTCTAAGTTCTATTCTTGGTACTTGTATTGAATGCATACTCACCTGAAGCATCTTCCTTAAGCATGTATCTGTCCTCCCATTAATTCTGATATACATTATTTGTACTCTAAGCAGTTTCCTGTACATGTTTTTATTTGGTTCTTAGAGAGTCTTTTATGTAAATAGCTTTTAAAACCGCTTGATGTTTAATTCTTAGTTAAGTTAGAGCTCAATAATGATACTATTATTTCTGTGACAGTGGGCTTCTTTTCCAGCCTCTATATGACTTCTTGTGAGTTCTGTAGAAATCTATGTTTCTTAAAAAGAAAGAATGACTTACTGATACCTTGACCTGGCTGCTTTTTAGGATGAGCACCTTAGTGAGTGTTGTATCTTCATGAGCAATTTGAGACAGATTGCACTAGTTTCACTCTGCTGTTTAACAGAATGCAGGTTTTCTCATCTGGGAGATCTAGGTCACTGACATTTCAGACCCTAAATGAAATCTAAATTGTTCAAGTTCATTGTTGGTCTTCATTATTTCTAGATATTCTCAGACTGGAGACAACTGGAAGCTGCTTTGGACGGGTGAAAACCACCTAAGTCTGTCTACATAGTCATCGGCATCCGTAGAGAAGAAGTGACATAGATTATGGGCTAATAACAGCTGCTTACAATATGCACAGTGCTTTATAGTTTTCTAAAATTTTAGTAAAATTTTTCATCTAATATTAAATTATTTAATCTGCATCGAGTCTTACAGGCCTTATGGTCTGGAGAACTGAAATGGGTGGCTGGAGTTAGCATGTCAGTTGGAGAGTTGTAGGAACTTATTTTGGAGAAGAAAGCAAGGCCTAATCATTTAGGAACTGTGATAGAGTCTAGACTTTACTTGATGCCTAAAGTCCAGTTACAAGCTAGCTTTGCCATCTTCAGATTCTCTCCTCTTGCTCTTTTGCAGTTGAGCGATTTATTTTATGCGTATATTATCTAGTAAGTGCTGTAGTAGCTAGTTTCCAAAGACGACTCTCAGTAAAAGAAACATGCTTCACGATGCTCATGCTTTCATGTTGCTTTCATCTGCGCTTAACTCTGTGACTCATTTTAACTAACATGATGCAGCTGAAGTGTTGCTTGCCTGTTCCAGAACTAAACTTTAAGACAGACTGAAGGCTTTTGTTTTTGCCTGTTGGGGAGTAATGAGCCACCATGTTAGAAGTCTGGCTGCCATGTTGGAGTTTCTGTGTTGAAAGACTACTTGAAGAGGGAGCAACACTGAGAATACCTTCAGAAAGACAGAGGCCCCCACCACCCTGGTTTTCCAGCTGAACTCACCCTTTCCCACAAAGCTGTTAGAATTGTGAGTGAAGCGGTCTTGGACAGTCCAGCTCCAGCCATCACATGAGAGACCGTAGGACTAATTAAAAAATATCCAGAATTCCTCAAGAAAATGACTTCTTGATGTCTCCACATATTGTTGTTGTTCAGTTGCTCAGTTGTGTCTGACTCTTTGTGACCCCATGGACTGCAGCACACCAGGCTTCCCTGTCCTTCACTATGTCCTTGAGCTTGCTCAAACTCATGTTCATTGAGTCGGTGATGCCATCCAACCATGTCATCCTGTCGCCCCCTTCTCTTCCTGCCCTCAATTGTTCTGAGCATCAAGATCTTTTCCAATGAATTGGCTCTTCGCATAAGGTGGCCGGAGCTTCATCTTCAGCATCAGTCCTTCCAATGAATCTTCAGGGTTGGTTTCCTTTAGGATGGACTGGGTTTGATCTCCTTGCTGTCCAAGGGACTCTTAAGATTCTTATCCAGCACTGCAATTAGAAAGCATCAATTCTTGGAATTCAGCCTTCTTTATTGTGACACATATTGATATATGTTAAGTCACTTAAATTACGGGGTGCTTTTTTACATAGTATCTGATAAATTAGCTTTCTGGATGGCTTAGTGGTAAAGAATCTGCCTGCCAATGCAGGAGATGTGGGTTTGATCCCTGGTTTGGGAAGATCTCCTGGAGAAGGACATGGTGACCTACTCTTCTTGCCTGGGAAATCCCACTGTGGTGGCTTCTCGGGTTGTGGAGTTTAGGCTCTAGAGCCTGTGGGCTTCAGTAGTTTCAGCTTTTAGGTTCTGGAAGCTTACGTTCATTGGTTGTGATTCACAGGTTTAGTTGCTCCGCGGCATGTGGGCTCAGGGATCGAACCTGTATCTCCTGCTTTGGTGGCAGATTCGTTATCACTGAGCTACCAGGGAACCTCTGCAATTGCTTTTGTATTCAACTGTCATAGTAATCTTTCCTAGCAGGTTATAAAGATTTTTCTTTCTTCTTGCTTGAAGTATTTCTTAATATGTGTACCATAGTTTACTTTAACAGTTTCCATAGACATTTACCTTCTTTTATGTCCAATGTTTTCCATATTGGAAACAGTGATGCACAAATACTAATATATCTCAGGTAATTTAAACGTGTACTCCGAAATGGTTATACCAGTTTATGGTACTACCATCCTTGACCATGCATTCTTTGGTTGCTATTTGTAAGGTTGAGAATAGTCATCTTTTAATATTCAAATAGAAAAGCTAGAAATATACTATGCAAGTGCTTGCGTGTGTGCTAAGTTGCTTCAGTCATGTCTGACTCTTTGTGACCCTGTGGCCTGTAGCCCACAAGTCTCCTCTGTATATGGGATTTTTAGGCAAGAATACTGTAGTGGGTTGCATGCCCTCCTCCAGGGGATCTTCCGGACCCAGGAATTGAACCCGCATCTCCTGTGGCTCCTGAATTACAGATGGATTCTTTACCACTGAGCCACTAGGGAAGCCCATGTATAATATATTAGCAGCAAACATGAATTCTATTGTTAGTGAAATGACTTTAGAAAATTTTCAGTTTATCTGATGATTTAATAAGGGAAAGAAAAATGCCCAACACATTCTCCCATATCTAAACTTAATATACTTTTGACAATTTTTTCCTCAAAGGAAACTAGTGGAGAATCAACAGCTATGTCGTAAGTATGAAAGTTGTGTTTAAAACATTAAAAAATTTAATTGGACTTAAATCTCTTTCTACAAATGAATCAACAGAGGAGATAGTGAAGACTGGTGGAAAGAGTATGAACTTTACAGACGTGGGGTTTCAGTTCTAACTCTGACATCAGTGTTGATGTGCTATGTTGATACGCTATGACCCTGTATATTTTTATTAATTTAAAAAACTAGATGGAAACATATGGCAAAGTGAGAATACAATTCTTTACAGACTATATGGGTTAATTCTATCTGTCATAATGTATATCCATTATTCTATTTGCATTTTGGTACCAGGACTAGAAGTTAATCCTTTTTGTAGATCTGTGGGTTCAAAAATGGCAGAATTCAAAAATGGAGTGCTAGGATTAGAATTTTAGGTCATGAACTTGTAGCCTCATGTTCTTTTGGTTTCCTTATGATTAATTCTTGGTCTATTTCCATGTTAGTATATTTGTCTGCTGCTGCTGCTGCTAAGTCACTTCAGTTGTGTCTGACTCTATGTGACCCCATAGACAGCAGCCCACCAGGCTCCCCCGTCCCTGGGATTCTCCAGGCAAGAACACTGGAGTGGGTTGCCATTTCCTTCTCCAGTGCATGAAAGTGAAAAGTGAAAGGGAAGTCGCTCAGTCGTGTCCAACTCTTCGCGACCCCATGCACTGCAGCCTACCAGGCTCCTCCATCCATAGGATTTTCCAGGCAAGAGTACTGGAGTGGGGTGCCATTGCCGTCTCTGAGTATATTTGTCTAATGTTGCACAAAATGTTTAGTTACTGCTGCTTTGTGTGAATAATAATGCTAACCACTTATTGTTGCCTTATCTATTTTCATTTTAGAGGTTACCTCAGATGGAAAAGAATTTGTTATTCAGAAGACAGCTAAGCTGATAATATTTTTATATTACAGTGATCCTCAAAACTTTATGAAGTTACCATTTTTATTTCTGAAATAGTATGATGATGTAATTGTGGTAAGAGTACATTATTTGAGGAATATAAAGAATACTGATGAAGATTTTTGATTCTGTGAGAGAGATAAATTATAATTGGTGAAGGTATTTACCATCTTTGTAGGAATGCCATTATAGCATGTATAATAGAAATGAAGACAAGTCATAAAGCCCAGCTACCATGAAGTCCTTAATGCCCAGTTTTGCTTTATGCTATGAATTTGTGTAGAAAGAAAGGTTTGATGCATAAATAACGCTGTTGTTTAAAATTACACTATCTTAGATAAAATCTAGTTGCAGTTTGAAGACCTTAGAAATTATCTTGAATTCTCTATAGTAGTAGATTTATTATTTAAATTGTGAAACCAAGGTTAGGTTGGTATGTAAGACCTTCAGAGCACTCCACCAACTGCAGCTCTAGAAATTCTTTTTCTAGCCCTAGATCTTCTATTACTGTTAATTCTTTCATTGTTGTTGTTATTTAGTTGCTAATTCTTTTAAAATTAAAATGCAACACGCACACCAATGCGCTTACATCTTAGAGTATTATAGACTCCAGAGAAATGCCTTATGTATGTAACAATCTTATTTTTCATATTGAGATGTGGAAAAAAAGTTTATTTTCAATTTGAAGAACTATTATTATAACTGCAAGAAATATAGATGAAGATATGTTCAGTAAAGTCTTCATTATTTTTTAGCATGTTTAGTGACAGATTATAGACCATTTAAAAAACTTTTTTTAAGTTGTAACAGTTTCCAGACAAGTCCATTTCTTATCTTGATAGTTGTATATGGCTTTTGTTATTCATAGAAATGTATCAAATGTAAAGGTGATATAATCCTTCATTTTTCTTTAAGTTTTTAGATTTTTTTTTTAAAGATTTTACTTTTGTTGAATACTTATACATTCACAGCAATGCTAAGAGGAAGGTACAAATATTTCTCATATACACTCTGCCCTAACTCATGCATAGCTCCCCCGTTTTCAACACCTCCCACCACAGTGATAAATTTGTTATAATTTGTTAAAATTGATGAACCTGCAGGGAAAGGTCATAATTACCCCATATCCATGGTTTACCTCATGGTTCTCTGAATATTGTACATTTTATGGGCATTGACAAATGTTTAATGTCATTTATTCATCATTATAATGTGATAGCTCAGAGGATAAAGCATCTGCCTGCAATTCAGGGGACCCGGGTTCAATCCCTGGATTGGGAAGACCCCCTGGAGAAGGAAATGGCAGCCCACTGCAGTATTCTTGCCTGGAGAATCCCATGGACCGAGGAGCCTTGCGGGCTGCAGTCCATAGGGTCGCAAAGAGTTGGACACGACTGGGCGACTTCACTTTCTTTCTTTCTTTTATAATGTGATGCAGAGTAGTTTTACTGCCCTAAAGATCTTCTGTGCTCCACTTTTATTCCCTCTTCTCCCCGCTACCCTGAGCAACTTTATGGTGGTTGTCTTTCAGTCACTAAGTCCTGTCCAGCTCTTTACAAACACATGGACTGTGGCAGGTCAGGTTCCTCTGCCCTCCACTGTCTCCTGGAATTTGCTCAAATTCATGTTCATTGAGTTGGTGATACTATCTAACCATCTCATCATCTGCTGCCCTCTTCTTTTGCTTTCAGTCTTTCCCAGCATCAGGGTCTTTTCTTATGAATTGGTTCTTGGTATCAGGTGGCCAAAGTATTGGAGCTTTAGCATCAATCCTTCTGATGAATATTCAGGGTTGATTTTCTTTAGGATTGACTGGTTTGATCTCTTTGTGGTCTAAGGGACTCTCAAGAGTCTTCTCCAGCACCGCAATTAGAAAGCGTCCATTCTTTGGCACTTACAGCATTCTTTATTGTCCAACTCTCACATCCACACATGACTACTGGAAAAGCCATAGCTTTGACTATATGGACCTCTGTTGGCAAAGTAATGTCTCTGCTTTTTAATACTGTGTTTGTCATAACTTTTCTTCCAAGGGGAAAGAGACTTTTAATTTCATGGCTGTAGTCACTGTCCACAGTGATTTTGGAGTCCAAGAAAATAAAATCTGTCATTGCTTCCACTTTTTCCCCTCCTATTTGCTGTGAAGTGATGGGACCAGATCTTAGATTTTTTCATGTTTAGTTTCAAGTCAGCTGTTTATCTTTGTATTATCTCCATAGTTTTACCTTTTCTTTAGTTGGAATCATACTGTAGGTAGCCTTTTCAGACTGGCTTCTTTCACTTAGCAATGTGCAAGTAATGTGCACTTAAGATTTCTTGGTGTCTTTTCATGGGTTAATACCTCTTTTTTTTTTTTTTTTTTTTTTAAGAGGATAATTGCTTTATAATGTTGGGTTGGTTTCTGCCATACATCAGCATGAATCAGCTGTAGGTATACATATATCACCTCCCTCTGGAACTTCCTTCCCACCTTACACCCTGTACCACCCTCTAGGTTGTCCTAGAGTACTGGCTTGAGCTCCCTGCATTATATAGCAAATTTCTACTGGCTATCTATTTTACATATGATACCTCCTTTCTTTTTAGTACTAAGTACCATTGTCTGAATGTGTCAGTTTATCCATTTACTTACTAAAGGCCATCTGAGTTGTGCCCAGGTTTTGGCTATTATAAATAAAGCCATAAAGCCATAAAAATATCCATGTGCCCCCCTTTGTGTGGGCATAAGTTTTCAACTCTAGGTAAACACCAAAGAGGGCAATTCCTGGGATGTATGGTAAGAGTATGTTTAGTTTTGTATGAAGCTGCCACACTGTCTTCCAAAGCAGCTGTACGTTTTGCATTCCCCCAAGCAATTAGTAGGAATTCCTATAGCTCTGTGTACTCACCTGCAGTTGGTGCTGTCAGTTTTCCAAATCTTGGTCATTCTGATAGACGTTTAGTGATTTCTCATTTTAATTTGCAATTCCCTGACGTCATGTGATGTGCAGCATTTTTTCATATAACTATTTACCATCCATATTTCTTTTTTGGTAAGTTATTAAAATCTTTGGCCCTTTTTTTAAATCCGATCACTTGTTTTCTTTTGTTGAGTTATAAGTGTTCTTTGTGTATTTTGGCTAACATTCTTTATCATGGGTCTTTTACAGATATTTTCTTCCAGCCTGTGACTTGCTTTCTCATTCTCTTCACACTGTCTTTCACAGAGAGAAGTTTTTAATTGTAATGAAGTCCAGTTTATCAATGATTTTCTTTTATGGATTGTGCCTCTGGTGTTATATCTAGAAACCTGTCATCATACCCAAGGTCATTTAGATTTTCTACTATATTATCTAATAGGAGTTTCATATTTTGTGATTTACTTTAGGTCTGTGATTCATTTTGAATTATTTTTTGTAGAGGATGTAAGGTCTTTGTCTACATGTATTTGTTTGCACCTGCATGTCCAGTTAGTCCAGCAATACTTGTTGAAATGACTCTTTGCTCCATTTTATTGCCTCCTCTTCTTGGTCAGAGATCTGTTGACTGTGTTTATGTGATCTGTTTCTGGAATCTGTTGTGTTCCATTGATCTATTTATTTGTTATTTTGCACACTATCTTGATTACTGGGATTGCTTTGCATCTATAGGTCAAATTGGGAAGTATTGACATCTTGACAATACTGAATCTTCTTACCCTGATTGGAGTATCTATTTATTTAGTTCTTCTTTGATCTTGTTCATCAGAGTTTTGTAATTTTCCTCGTATAGATCTTACACATATTTTGTTAGATTTATGTCAATTTTATGTTTGGGGGGGTGCTAATATAAATGATTAGCTTATATTATGACATGAGTTTTAACAAGCTCTGGGAGTTGGTGATGGACAGGGAAGCCTGGTGTGCTGCAGTCCATGAGGTCAGAGTCAGACACGACTGAGCGACTGAACTGAACAGAATATAAATGATTAGTGTCCAACTCTTTGGGACCCCATGGACTGTAGCCCACCCGGCTCCTTAGTCCATGGAATTTTCCAGGCAGGAATACTGGAGTGGGTTCCCATTTCCTTCTCCAGGGGATCTTCCTGACCAGGGATTGAACCCAGATCTCCTGTGTCTCCTGCATTGGTCGGTGGATTCTTTACCGCTGCGCTACCTGGGAAGCCCAGTGTAAATGATGATTGTGTTTTTAATTTCAAGTTTTACTTATGAATTGCTGGCATATAGAAAAGAGATTGACTTTTTATATGAACCTTGTATCCTCCTTGCTTATTAATTGCTTAGTAATTCCAGGAGCTATTTTTTTGTCCATTTTAAAATGTTTGCTACATAAATGATTATGTCACCTTTGACTAAAGAATGTATTATTTCTTCCCAATCTGTTCATTGCTTATTTCCTTTTCCTTGTTTTATTGCATAAGCTAGCACTTTCACTGCCATGCTGATGATCATTAGTATTCTTTTCTTTCTTTTTTTTTTTTAAGGGGAAAGCGAGTTTATTTAGAGAGATACACATCCTGTAGGTAGAATGTAGTCTTTCCCAGAAGGTGAGAATGACTCATTGCCATTCTTTATCCTCTTTTCTCTGATATCTGTCTCTTAAAATTTTCTCCATTTTGTTTTGCAGCTCACCAAAGCTCATCGACAAGGTCACATGGTGAAAGTAGATTGGCTGGACAGATTGACATTTAGAGAAATAGAAATGATAAATGAGGTGGGTTGTATCCCTCTTTTTTATTTCAAAATTTTTTCTCCAGAGTTTTAAATGAAAAATTATTTAGAAGAATTATTCATTGTCATGTATCTCTCATATGTGAGATATTGAGGATAACTTCTAGTTGTGACTTCTATGCTAATAAGAGGAAAACTTGAGATAGCTGCCTTTTTTATATTTTAGTGTTCTTTTAAACCCTGAAATAAGTAGTAGATATCTCTGGCTCAGACAGTAAGAAATCCTTCTACAGTGCAGGTGAGCCGGGTTCAGTGCCTGGGTCAGGAACATCTTTTGGAGAGAGTAATGGCTACCTACTTCAGTTTTTTTGCCTGGAGAATTCCATGGACAAGAGCCTAGTGGGCCACAGTCAACGGGGTCACAAAGAGTCAGATATGACTAAATGACTAACACTTCCCTTTGACTGCTTTTCATCGTAAATATCATATAAGTGAAGCCCATGTTAAGTTTGATACCACACTTGTAGATTCTCTCTTTCTCCATATGGTAGTTTATGTCTAAGTTGGATATGTCTGTCAACATAATGTCAACACAATGTCTTTACTTCAGTTACCTTAAGTCACCATTAGCAGTTCCTATCCCCAGTGAAGATGCTCCTTCTCTTACTTATTACACATAGGACTGTGCACACTTGATGCAGTTACATGGTTCAGATAATTTGTGTACTTCCTGATATTGTGTTTTGGTCCAGAATAGGTTTAATTGAGACATTACTTTAGTGAAACTCTTTACAAAATTAGAACAACAAAAGTTTCTGTACATTAGCACTGAAATACTATATGTTTGGCCTAGAGAGCAGAACTAGCAATTGTATATTAATCACATTAGGAGAAAGGGATAACAGGTTTGTGATATATGTAGCTTACAGTGATCAGCACATGGCACAACTGACTTAATTTTTGTTCTCTGAACAGTGTTTAGCAGGAGGAAGAGAGAAATTGGTCATTTTAAGTGAACACTAAGAAAAGTTGAATTTTAGCATTGTGCATTTTAAAAAACAAATTGGCAGTGTCTAACAACAGTCATATTTAGTATGAATACTGGGTATTTTTTCTAAACTTATTTATAATATATTCTCATATACTGAAACTGGAAAAAAAATTTACTGTTTTGGATTTTTATAGTTGTCACATTCTAAAAACAGTTTAATTGAAATGCTTCTATTCATCAAATTACATACCCCTGGGTTTAGAAAATGTAACGTTAGCGCATACTTTGCTCAGTCTTTTTCTCACTCTATGCACACTCTTTAAAAGATAAGAGGCTGAGGCCATTACCATTATCATAATAGACTTATAATATGCTTCATAAAGCTGAACAGTTTTAAGTGACCTTCTTAGATCCTTTTGGTTATATAACTATAGATTTAAAGCCATTTTTCAAACTGATTTGGGTTAGAACTAATCACCCTTTTAAGTTTCTTTTTTTTTTACTTAATTATTAACATAATATTTGCTTTCTTAAGGGAATACAGTTATACACACAGCCAACATTTTATATGTTGGGGAAGAATAACTGTTTCCCCAGAATAACTGTTATTTAAAGTGTGTTGATAAAAATTTACAAATGATGGCTAGTTATTTTAGGACCATTTATAAATTGTCAAAAACTTGTAAATGTTGTATCTGTTAAGCTCAAATTGCCTCTGTCCTTAGTTACATATTTTGTTTTACCTTTGTTTTTGTTATATTAACTTTTATATTTGGATTAGTCGGAACTGTTCTTTGCTTAAAATTTTTAGAAATACAAAAATCTTATTTTTTTTTGAGATGAAATAATTTTCCTGCAAATGTATACTAAATACCTTTACAATGTTATGTAATAAAATTCCTACTACTGAAGAAACCAAAAATTTCATCAAGTTTGAGGAAGGAGCTACAAATGAGTAGTAGGGACTTCTAGATAAGGCAGTAGTGAAATAGTAATAGTATATAAAACAGTACACTTATAATAATGACATAAACATTTATTACATTTTAACTTGTATTTGATAGATTCCTTGTACTACTAAATTGGGCATAAGATACAAACTGATGTTGAAGAAAATCATTTTTCATAATTTTTTTTTCTTTTTTAGAGTGAAAAACGAAGTTCTAATTTCATGTACTTGATGGTTGAGTTTCGATGTGTCAAGTGTGATGATAAGGAATATGGTATTGTTTATTATGAAAAGGTATTTTCCTTGTTTATGGTCTCTAAGGTGGAGGGGAGGGGAAACATTAAAAAAAATTACTATTGTTCCTGCTGGGATGAATTATTTGGCTACAGGAGGGCAGCAGACAGCTGTCAGCAGCAGCTGTTTATATATCTATATATACAAATCAAATCATTTAGCTAGAACAAGATTACAAAAGCTGATCATTCATGTAATACATTTCTGGGTTACAGAATTCAATAAATATGCAAGAGATTAAAAACTTTTTGATTAACTGTTCTCTAAATTGGCAAGTAGGACATTAAAGCAATAGCTTCATTAACAATTAGTATCCACTTGAAAAGTAAAAAGAGGGCATCATATTTTTTGTGTTAGGCTATTGTATGTTAAAGGTATGTTTGTATATAATAAGTATGTATATAATGTGTTGAAACTGTATATGTGACCCTAAACATAAGTATGCTTATGAAAGACCTTTTAAATGTTCATTTATTTATAAAGTACTTGCAAAATTAAGAAAATCATGTTATCAGTAGTCTGAGAGGTAAAAGTATGCAGTTACGAATTTGCTCAGGTTTGTTCATTACCAAAAGAAAGTAGTTGTGTGTTTGATATGTAGCTGCTTGAAAACTATCTATGCTGTAAATGCTTATTGATGGGTCTTCATTTCAGTACTACAGAAATAATAGCATGTGGAGTTCAAAAGCACATAAACTAGGCACCTTCTGTTATTGTGAAAGTACTGAGACAAGCACTTATGAAGATGGTGTAAGTCAGAATCAGTGTTAAATGAGGACAGATTTTTGATACATGGCATAAAAGAATAATATTTCTTCCTGCATAGAGCTAAGTTGTTCATAAGAAGTAGCGCTTTGAAATTGCATTTACATGTTAGTGCTATTTGTTAAAGTTGTCACAAGTGATTTTTTTTTTAAATACATGTTTTATAGCTGTTAAATTACTATTTGAAAGATGTTTTCATAATGAAGGTTTAGGATTTGCATAGTTTGTGATGATTTTTGTGGTACTTTGCAAGGTATACATATATTTCCCTTTATCTTTTACCCCTTCCTTTAGAAAAAAGGTTAAAAAAAGTTAACTTGTTTCCACTTTTTATTTTATAAATTATATTCTCTGGTGGGGCGGGGAAGATAGGAAGGTAAACTATTTTACACTCTGTTTATTCATTAGAAAAACCGTTAAAAAGAAAGGGTAATGAATGTGAGTGAAATTGTTTTGTTACCAATATATTTTACTAAAATCACATTTTTAATTTTTACTATATGTAATTTCATTAAAAGCAATATGTCCCACCCATATGTAGTTTATATTGCAAAAGCATGCTAATGGTGATGGTATTTTCAAACACTGGAGATGTGAAAGATCTTTTGAAAGATAGCTTTGATAATAGATGAAATAATAACAGAATAAAAATTAGAAGAATTTCAAGCAGTTTTGAAAAGGTTCTTGACCCCTTTCTAACTGCTTCTTGAAAATTGCCCATAAATTAATGCCTGTCTACCTTTCCTGTCATATTTCCACTTAGTGTAAAGATTGCTGGGCCAGTGCATTGAATCTAATGGAAATAGACTTTCTTGTCACCTGTCTTCTGTGACAGATAGCCTTAGTGAAAATTACTTGTCACAGTTGGGTTGATAAATGTGTATTTTGGTGTTGTGACTGAGAACCAGCCTGTTAAACAATGGCTGTGGGAATTTGTGGTTTTCTCTAGGACTCAATTACTGAACCTAAAGTCACAATACTCCCCTTCTTTCAGTCTCTCCTGATTTTTTTACACATATGTAAAATTGAAAATATACTAGTATTTGGAAGTTGACAGAAAAATTTGATGCCAGGTGTACAATTGCGAGGAAATTAGTTTCCACCTAAATTAGTTTACCCTTTTCCAGGATGTATGCAGTGACATTTATTAGGCCAAATTACCTTTCTTCCCTGAAATGGGTAAAAATAAAAGCCAGAGTTCTTCAAAGATGATAATGCTAACAAAATAAGACAGTTTTATTTCATAAGAATTGATTTTATTATTCTAGCTTGCATGGTGTTGAGTAAGTGTCCTCTGAGAAGCAATGCTGCTGAGTTTCTAGTTGGGTATAACTTTGAGTAATGTTGACCCACATGTAAAAGTACTTTTCTGAATGGAATTTAATTGTGGTAATTTGAAAAATAACCAAAATCTGCTAAATGATTTTTGCAAATAATGTGACATATCCATTGTGCCATATTTTAATTATACTCTTTGATATTTTGTTCTGAGTTTTAAAATTAGAACATATTATTTTGACTTAGTCATTAAAAACAAAGTTTAAAACAAAATCCGGACAATTATAGTCTACGGATTTTCCAGACATCATATCTCTAATAACTATATAATACAGGTTTTTTTATTGTTAAATTTTATTTTTCTCAAAATATTTAATCAGCAACAGAAGGCAATAAATGGATATGTATATGTAAGAAATAGATTTAAAATATAGTTGAAAGATGATAATTTTTTAAAGAGAGGAATGATGTTATTTAAAAATTAAAATGCATTAGAGTACACATGCTCATGTATTGTCTCTTGCCATTTGGTTAAATATATATATGTATTTTTTGAACTTGTTGCATTGTGATCCAGGATGGTGATGAGTCATCTCCAATTTTAACAAGCTTTGAGATAGTGAAAGTTCCTGACCCTCAGATGTCTATGGTGAGTCACTGTCAAATTTCTAATGAAATTTGTTTTCTCCAGACTGATTATGACTTCATCCACATCATACACTTTCTAAAAAGTGTATCTGTAACTTCATTGGTTATTTAAAAATGAATCATAAATTCACTTCAGCCATATGGAATCAGATTCAAATGGAATATTTACAAGAAATACTACCTTAGCATAAGGCCTGGATGGTGCAGTGTTGGTAAACCATCTTATTTTAATTATTGAAAGAGCTATAGAATGTGATCTTGAAATAAGATTTGGATAAACAAGTATTTGAAAGATTGTCATCATAATAGAAGGAGAATTTATTTATACCACAAGGCAACAATAAGATCAATGGATAAAAATTTTAGGGAGATTGATTTTAGTGAAAAATAGGGAAGATTATTGGTAGTTACCTAAACTGTTCAGTTTGGATTATGGTTTCTTGGATGATTTTGAGATACCTGCTTATGAATTGTTGAGATGATAGCTCTCTCAGAAATAAGAAAGAGAAAGAATTCTTACTTTGTAGCAAATGTTTAATTTGATGACTTCAGATTTAGAAAGTTCCAGAAAAAAATCCTTTTTAACAGCATAATATGAACTGTCATAGTCACACTTAGAATTCATTTACGTTACTCTGAACTATTTTATTCTTATTTTATTCATTTCTAATTAGATTAATTACCTTCCTAATCAGAGCAAAGTAGATTGAAAGTAGTGCATTGGAAGATGAAAACATCATGATTAGGGTAAATACAGGTCATTAGAGCAGGAAGTAATGGCTGAGGGCCTAACTTCAAAGGAAGAAATAGGGGGAAAAAGGGAATAAAAATTTGGAAGAAAAAGATCACTTGGGAATTGTAGAAACAAACATCTAAGTTCTTCTCCCGTTCCCAAGCCTGGCATAATTTACAAAAGCGTTCAGTTCAGTTCAGTTGCTCATTCGTGTCTGACTCTTTGAGACCCCATGAACCGCAGCATGCCAGCCTCCCTGTCCATTACCAACTCCCGGAGTCCACCCACACCCATGTCCATCGAGTTGGTGATGCCATCCAACCATCTCATCCTCTGTTGTCCCCTTCTCCTGCCCTCAATCTTTCCCAGCATCAGGATCTTCTCAAATGAGTCAGCTCTTCACATCAGGTGGCCAAAGTATTGGAGTTTCAGCTTCAACATCAGTCTCACCAATGAACACTCAGCACTGATTTCCTTTAGGATGGACTGGTTGGATCTCTTTGCAGTCCAAGGGACTCTCAAGAGTCTTCCCCAACACCACAGTTCAAAAGCATCAATTCTTTGGTGCTCAGCTTTCTTCACAGTCCAACTCTCACATCCATACATGATCACTAGAAAAACCATAGCCTTGACTAGATAGACCTTTGTTGACAAAGTAGTGTCTCTTTTCAATATGCTGTCTAAGTTGGTCATAACTTTGCTTCCAAGGAGTAAGTGTCTTTTAATTTCATGGCTGCAGTCACCATCTGCAGTGATTTGGGAGCCCAGGAAAATAAAGTCAGCCACTGTTTCAGTAGGTCTAAAATGGATACTGAATTTTCATTATAGAGTCAAATGGTCTTTTACATTGTGGATATAGGAAACACATGACGAGTTACCTTCAAATGGATGAGTGTATGCAAATTTTGTCATATTGGAACTGTATTGCTTTTGTATAACTTGAACCAAAATGTCAGGTAAATGAGAGCTCTGTTTATTTAGTGTATTTTTTCCTAATTAAAATGCTCATCAACAATTACAGTTTTAACATTTTGTATGCTGTAATTAAAAAAATCGAAGATGTTAGACCTCTGTTAAATTTTTTAGCTTTAAATGCAATTGAGAAAGGACAAAACAAAAGATATTTTTTAAAAGGCGAGCTACCCTTCTTACCTGCTGTGTTAAAAAAATTTAATTTGTAGCCATTAGTATTAACTAAATAGAGGAATATAGCAAACATTGAGTACCACCAAGCTGGTTTATCCCTGTATCAGACAATAAAACAGACTGTGTAAATGTGATACTAGTGCAAGTACATATACACATAGACTGATTAAAACTGTCTAAAAATCCCATAAATAAATCCCAGTACATAAGGAAATTGATAAAGGTGATTTTTCATCACTGGAGCGTAGTGCTGGGGAAGAGCCATTTAGAAAAAGATAAAATTTCCATACCATACATTACCTCCCACCATACATAATGAAAAACTCCAAATGAATCACGATTTAAATATTATAAAATGGATCCTAACTGGATCCTAACTGTTCATTGGAAGGACTGATGTTGAAGCTGAAAGTCCAATACTTTGGCCACCTGATGTGAAGTATTGACTCATTTGAAAAGACCCTGATGCTGGGAAAGATTAAGGGCAGGAGGAGAAGGGGACGACAGAGCATGAAATGGTTGGATGGACATGAGTTTGGGTGGACTCCAGAAGTTGGTGATGGACAGGGAGGCCTGGCGTGCTGTGGTTCATGGGGTTGCAAAGAGTTGGACACTACTGAGCAACTGAACTGAACTGAACTGGTACTTTACTGTTAGTTTAGGTAAAGACTTCTAAAGCTGAGTCAAAATGCAGAGGCAACAAAATAAATGATTGGTAAATTCGACTATGTTAAAAAAAGTGTGCATGGCAAAAACACCGTAACAAAGTCAAAAGACAGTTGAGAAACTGGGAGAAACCATTTGAGACATACATCACAAAGGGCTACGTATCTAGTACGTCAAAAGCTCTTAATACTGAAGAGTAAAGGACCAAAAAGCCACTTGCAAATTAGGAAAAATACATGAACAGACAATTCATACATGTAAAAATGAATAAAATAAGGTCTCTGTAAGCAAAGACAGTGTGTTCAAAGCTTATGATTTTGGCCATAGATAAAACAGTCAAGCGTTTTGGTCATTGTCACTGCCCTAGGTTACCACTGGCAGTTTAAACTAAGGTGATAGTATGATTATATCACAGAGTTGCTAGTAACTCCTAATAAAAGGGAGCTTTAGTCTGGGTTGCCAAGGAAGATTTTTGGAGTGAAAGTGACATTTGATTGGCTAGACGGTTTAAAACCTTGAATACAATGGGGAGTTAAAACAAGGGCCTGGGATAGCATGCGCATGTGCACCAGTGCCTAGTGAAGCATACGCAAGCTTGCTTAGCTTTCCCTTTTACCACAAGATACAGAGGGGACTACAGTTGTAACAAGAAGGAAATAGTCTTATAAACTGGTCTTAAGTAACTATTTGCCTTTTCTGAGTGACTGTTGAAACTGATTATTGGTGAAATTTACATTGTTCATTAATATTTTTAAATAATTTATAGGAGAATTTAGTTGAGAGCAAACATCACAAACTTGCCCGGAGTTTAAGAAGCGGACCTTCTGACCATGATCTCAAACCTAATGCTGCCACAAGAGATCAGCTAAATGTAAGAGCATTTAAAATATATTAATATAAAAATAATTGAGTGGGTATTTTGATTGCAGCTCATGTGATAGCACATCACTTGAAAGTGATTTAGATGCAGGTTAATGAATCCTATGTAGTTTCAATGACTTAACGTTTCTGTCGTTTTGTATCATTTTGGTGATTTCAGGAACTATTAGCCCTAGAGACAGAGCTACAAATAGTATGTCTTCTTAGTATGGTATTCTTAGAAACTGGCCCTAAGATACATTGTCTAAGATAGGACTTCTGTTGGCTTAACAAGATGAAGTGAAAGTGAAAGTTGCTCGATGGAGTGGACTCTCTACAACCCCATGAACTATACAGTCTATGGAATTCTCCAGACAGAATACTGGAATAGGTAGCCTTTCCTTTCTCCAGGGGAGCTTCCCAACCCAGGGATCGAACCCAGGTCTACCTGCATTGCGGGCAGATTCTTTACCAGCTGAGCCACAAGGGAAGCCCAAGAATACTGGAGTAGGTAGCCTGTTCCTTCTGCAGCAGATCTTCCTCACCCAGGAATCGAACCGGGGTCTCCCACATTGCAGGCAGATTCTTCACCAGCTGAGCTATCAGGGAAACCCGTTAACAAGAGAAAAGTTTATTACTTGTGGTTTTTTGTTTTGTTTTGTTTTTTCCTTTTCTTGTGTGTGTATTGGTGGGGGCTTTTTTCTTCCTCATTTTTATTTTTTTTTAAACTTTTTATACAAATTTAAGGGTTACTTTCCATTTATAGTTATTACAAATTGTTCTCTCTGTTCTCATGTTGTATAGTATATCCTTGAGCCTATCTTGCAGGCAGTAGTGTGGTGGGGTAAAACTTTGGTATTTGAGTTTGTTGTGTTTTTCATAGAAATAAATTAACGGTAACAACATACTTTTTTATATGAGGCTTAACTTTTATCTATCTTTTTCTCCTCTTCCACTCTAACAATGTCCTTTTTGAACTGATAGGTACAGCAGATTTATGTCTTCCTTAGCTTCATGTACGTTTTCCTTTCTTCTGTAGTAATTATAGATATATTTAAATGAATGGAAAATTTTAAATGAAATGGAAATAGATAGCAAGTTTTTTTTTTTAATTTGATAAAGTGTTTTATTTTTTCTTTGTTTTAGATTATTGTGAGTTATCCACCAACCAAGCAACTTACATATGAAGAACAAGATCTTGTATGGAAGTTTAGATATTATCTTACTAATCAAGAAAAAGTGAGTTTCTTGAATATTTTCACATATCAAATTTATCTGTAAACTTTGTTGCTAATGAGCAAAACTGTCGTAGACATACAGACTAATTGTCAAATTTTTATTAAAATGTTACAGAGCAGTATATGTTGCTCCATTTTTTAAAAATTGTGAAACTATACACACAAAGACATATGTACCTCTTTGTTGATGTATAGATAGACAGTGTCTGAATGGGTTAAGTCGGAGGGATTTGGGTTCAGTTTCTTTACTCTTTCTGGTTAAGGTGAAGCAGATTTCTTTGGAAGCTTTGTTTCCTCATTTTACTAATTATGACAGCCCTTCTTCACAGGTGAGAGAATACATATGAGTAACCTGGTTGAGGGAGAAGGCGATGGCACCCCACTCCAGTACTCTTGCCTGGAAAATCCCATGGGCCGAGGAGCCTGGCAGGCGGCAGTACATGGGGTCGTGAAGCGTTGGACACGACTGAGCGACTTCCCTTTCACTTTTCACTTTCATGCATTGGAGAAGGAAATGGCAACCCACTCCAGTGTTCTTGCCTGGAGATTCCCAGGGACGGGGGAGCCTGGTGGGCTGCTGTCTGTGGGGTCACACAGAGTCAGACACGACTGAAGTGACTTAGTAGCAGTAGCAACAGCAGCAACCTGGTTGAGTCCTTAGTGCATAGTAGGTGCAGAGTTAAATGTTGACTCACTTTTGTCTTCTCTCTTTTCATAGAAGTAAATTAGCTCTGTGACAACATACTTTTTTATGTGAGGCTTATACTTTTATCTTTTTTTTTTGCCTCCTTGAGACTGGGTGGCTATCAAAGAACTGTAGAATTCTGGAGTTGTGGCTAGTGAGAGAGTATGAGAACTCTAATCTGAAATGATGGATTGGTAGAATGGCATCGAGCGTGAGATGAGGGTAGAGAGGGTAGGTCAGAACTAGACATTGCCTTCCATATTGAAGCTAGGAGTAAATAAAGTTTCCTTCTGGGCTCACTGAAATCATTCCTTTCATGTGCACCTGAGCTATCTGGGGCCAGTGTCCTATGAGAGAGAGAATTGTGATGAAGCAGTCAGTACTAGGGGGCCTTCCCAGGTGGCACTAGTGACCAAGAACCCACCTGCCAATGCAGGAGACATAAGTGATGCGGGAAGATACTCTGGAGGAGGACATGACAACCTGCTCCAGTATTCTTGCTTGGAGAATCCCATGGACAGAGAAGCCTGTGGGGGGTTGGGGAGGCAGAGCTACAGTTCATAGCATTGCAAAGAGTCTGACACGACTGAAGCGACTTAGCACACACAGTCATACTAGACTTGAGTATAGAGACTTAGTTTTAAGGCTGATTGTTTATTGCTATTTATTGTCATTAAGAAGCTTTTAGCTTCTTCACATTTAATATGAGTTGATTCAATTATTGTGAACTTTAAGTCTCTTCTAGTTTATGTTGTGTTGTATGCTTAGTCGCTCAGTTGTGTGTGAATCTTGGTGACTTCATGTTCTGTAGCCCGCCAGGCTACTCTGTCCATGGGAGTTTTCAGGCCACAATACTTGAGTGGGTAGCCGTTTCCTCCTCCAGGGGATCTGTGTGACCTAGGGATCGAACCTGTATCTCCTGCACTGTAGGCGGATTCTTTACCATGGAGCCATCAGACATTAGTCTCGCTTCTTCCATGGGAGCCTTGAGGAGCAGCTATAAATACAGGTGAAGCTTCGCTAGGTGGTCCACTCACCTTTTGCTGTGTGGCCTGGTTCCTTATAGGCCATGGACTGGTACTAGTCCATGGCCTAGGGACTGGATAAAAATCCAGTTACAGCTCATTTTAACTCTGTAGCTTTTCTTTTCTGTCTTTTATTGATGCCTTGGGAAATTCTTTGTGGATGAACCATACTCATTCTCTTTTACATCTATAATAAGAATGAGAGAGGAATTTTAAATTTGCTGTAACTTTTGAGTGTTATTCTTTTTATCCCTGCAAGAAAAGGAAAGAATCATCAGCAGAAGCACAGATTTGTGATTTTTGTGTTTTTTAAAAAGATTGAGTTAGTATCATGATACTGTATTAAAAAAGAATTACCTTATTCACAGAAATTGAATCTTGAATGCAGCAGTTTTATCTAAAAATAAATAGCAAGATACTGAATTAAACCTGTTAGAATGTATAGGTTCAAGAATCATAGATTTGCAAAACAGAACTCCCTTAGATAGAAAAACTTCCAAGAAAAACTGTTTAAACAAGTCACTTCCCCCTGAAATTAAATTACCTCTAGATATGTGCAAATATGTGACAGATTTCATTTAACTAGTTGATTTCAAGTTTTTAAATGGTAGGTGATGAAACTTCAATTCTCAGAACATATAATAGAGTTCTTACGATCACTAGAGTAAGGTGAATGCTATTTTTTACTATTTGGAAGCACTTTTCAGAAAACCAAATATATATTGTTCTTGAAATGACCAAAGGAATTATTCACATAGCCACATTTGTATCTTTGTAATAATTTAAAATGGGTTTTGTAGAAAATAAATACTTCTCTACCACTGTCCCTTAATTTATTTATAAAAGAAATTTGCTCAATGCCAGTTTCTCAGGAACTATGATTTAGGTTATTTGACATTTGCACCCTAAGGCTGTAAAGATTTCCTAGTGAGAAAGCAGTGCTCAGGAAACAAGTTAGTGGAAATTGGTTCTTACAAAGTTATACTTCTTATTTATTTTTTGATTAAATTTGTTTTTTCCACCTATTTTTTCCTAAATGACCTGTCTTAAGTATTTCAATAAAAGCCCTGTAGTCTAGATGTAATGTTGCACCTGAAAAGTTCACAGTAATAAGTTTGTCCAATAAAATCAGTTAAATTTATGAAGTAGTTTTAAATTTATGGTCTGTAGCATGTACAAAGTGACTTGTTTTCGTGGAACCAAAAGTGTGAATATTTTTAACTTTTAAATTCAGCTTTTAACATGGTCCTTTCTTCTTGTGGAAATGTTAATTAAAGATAACCGTCATTTTGCTATCTTTCTGTTATGCTTAGGGAGCAAAACAGTAGGAATGATCATACGGTGAAGGTGATGGTGACGCACACTGACTGCACTGACAAGGCTGCTTCTGAGACAGTGACATCAGGATGGTAGTCATGCTTGTGACTCCTGGCAAGGAGCTGATGGCATACCATAGCAGAAGCGAATTCAGTTCAGCACATAGTTGATATCAACTCTTGGCCTAGTGTTATTTAAGGCTTTGGGCTTTGAGATACTATCACTGTAAATTTCATATAAATTAAAATTGTTTGGGTGTGCCTGCTAAGTCACTTTGGTTATATCCAACTCTTTGCGACCCTATGGACTGTAGCCCGCCAGGCTTGTCTGTGGGATTCTCTAGGCAAGAATACTGGAATGGGTTGCCATGCTCTTCTCCAGGGATCTGCCTGGCCCAGTTTGTCTAGGGGAAAAGACAATCATAGATAACCAAAATGAAGAAGTATAGGATAGTAACTGATAAAGGGTCACTGTCTCATTAGTTAATAGTTAGGTAATTACTAGAATAGTGATATGAAGGAGAACAAGATTAATGTGCTGTGATATGAGGAAGGTTTTACAGAAGTAAGATTGGTCCTAAAGTTTGAACAAACTTTGTTGATCATTCTTATTTGATGATAATGTTTCATGGGAAAGAAATAATGAGGAAGGCAGAGTGTTAGGTTTGGGAGATAGAAATGTTCTTTAAATAGAAAAGATGGAGTCAGATTGTAATGAGCCTTGAATTCTATGATTCAAAGTTGGATATCACTCGCAAAAGGAAACCTGTAAAGCCAAGAATGTGTCTTAACAAGTGATGTTTTAAGGAAGACAAACCAGGTGGATTGGAGCAGAGCTGACAGTGAAGAAAGAGACATAATTAGGAGGTTCATGTATGGATTTTGAGAGCTGTATTGGAGGGCAGAGGAAGGAGAGGAAAATGTATAAAATTACCTGGAGGTGATTGCCAAGAATTAGTCCTGAGCACCTGAAATAAAGAAATATGGCAAGTGGAAGGATCAGGATAAGGAGATATTTTGGTTTTGAATGTTGTGAATTTAAAAATATTAAAATAGCTGTGATATGGTGATACAATAAAAAATCATATGTTTAGTCTTCATCTCTGGTTACTAACACAGTTTCTAAAACCCTAGGAATTTCATGAGTGGTAGGAATGAGAAGAGCATCTTTTGTTTTTCAAAATAAGGCCTTTTCAACTATACTTGTATTTATGCTAATGAGATGACTCTTGGAGATGGTGTGCTCATGGCCAGAAGAGCTGTATAGTTTTGATTAGAGGGTTGGAACTTTCAGCTCTACCTTTGACCTCTGGAGATTGAGGGAGCAGGGATAGAGGATTGGAGAGAGGCTGGGAATTGAGCTAGAACCCAAGAATAGTTAATGATTTAATCAGTTGTGCCTGTGTAATGGGATCTCTGAAAACCTGTAACAGTGGAGTTCATAGAGCTTCTGGGTTGGTGAATGCATCCATATGCCAGGAGGTTTCATCCCTAACTGTGGTGACAGATGAACTCCCGTGCTTGGGACCCTCACCTAATGTGTTTCTTCACCTGGTTATTCATTTATGTATTTTATAATAAATCAGCAATAATAAGTAAACTAGTACTCTTAAGTTCTTTGAGTCATCATAGCAATTATTGAGCCTGAGGAAGGTCAGTCGTGGGAACCCCCAGTATGTGTCCATGTTGGACTGAAGTCTGGGTACCTGAGGACCCAGTGTTTGCTCTTAGCATCTGAGATGGGAAGCAGTCTCCCACTGAGTTCTGCACTGAGTATCAGAATTCAGTTAAGTTGCAGGATACTCAGTGTCTGCAGAGAATTAGGGTGTCAGAAGTGTCTTGAGTAGAACAGGTTTTCCTGTTCTACATTTTGGAAATGTAGAAATTTACAAAAATAGAGTTAATAGAAGTTAATATTAGAAATATATATGATAAACTGTTTTCAGCTCTGAAGTGTGATCATGATTCTAAAAGTCGGAGATAACAATGAGGTGACTCTAAGATCAGAAAGGAGGTTCACAAAATATTTATTGCTATTAATATAAAACATGGTAATATATGTGATAAGGTTAACATTTGACAGTAACATCAGAAGCATTTGTCAACTATTATATATATATTCTGTTTTAAACATCTGTATCATTAACTTATTTAATATTTACATAAACTTATGAGATAGAGCACTTAAAAGTTAAATAATGTGCTCCATGTGACTCAGTAATTATTGATGGAGCTGGAAACTAAGACTTGAACCCAAACACCTTTCCTCTAACACCTATACTCTACAGTTATCTGTGGAAGCCCTAGGTATAAAATTGCATTTGAATCCTCTATCTTTGTTTTATATAGATCAATAAAGCATCTTTAAAGCACCTGAAATAAAGTATCATCATTACTATTTCTGACTTCAAATTCTTACACTTCCTTTCTTTCTCATTCCTCTTCTTGTTTCCACCTTCATTGTATTATCTCCTTGTTTACCTTTGTCACGTTTAGCATTATCAGGTTGTGAAATCTTTGTACAGTCCCTGGCAGCAGTATACTCCATAAATATCACTAATAAATCTATAAATCTGAGAATCTGAAGGTTAGATTGTTTCAGATACTGAATTGAGTACATCAGCATGCTATAAGATTTGCTTATAGTAAGTACATAGTGGCACATCTTCGTTAAGACTGCTGATATACTGTGAAGTGGAAAAGCTTTCACTGTAGTTATTTAGGAAGTATTGCTTTATTTTCACATTCAGTCTAGAAATACATTTAAGAAGTAAAAAATAAATGCATAGAATAAGGAGGGCCATCCATGTGCTTTTATGGAGAGAGAGCACTTAAATGATGTTCAGGAGGTACAGAAGAAATGGCTAGCTATCCTTGGGGAATGCAAATTCCAGTTGTAGACAGAATGTCCAGAAAAGTATTTGGTAGTTAGAAGAGAGTCATTTAATTGAAGACTGTAAAATTAAGCAGCTACTGAGAGAAGAGCTGAAAGTTGCTGAAAACTTCCTGGAAAAGTTGATATTTTGGCAAGTTGGCCTTAAAGAAGATGACACTACTGTTTTGACAAAGAGCATAAGAAAAGAAGGAACTCCTTGTAGATAGGAGTTAGACCGTCATATATAAAATAGGTTAGCTTGATTGAAGCATAGTGGGGCAATGAGAGCTTATTGAGAATTAAAGGTTTGGATTATGATAAGAGGTATCAAGGAATGTTTCAAAAAAGAAGCCAACGTTTTAAAAAAAACAGCTTCACTGTCTGTAAATACAGTGAGTATGTTGGAAATTAATTGCTGCAATTACTTAGGTGAATATCAAGTCTCTTTTTGTCAGAGATATACAGTAAATTTGTGCTGATAGTGGGAGGTTGTGCTAATAAATCACTTCCAACTTGAATATCTGACAGTTGAAATGATTAGAAGAGAAACCCTTAGCTTGAAGGCTGTGCCAAACTCTAAATGTGTGGCATAGTGAGAGTTAGTCTGAGGGGAACAGTGAGAAATATCGCCAGGAAATAATCAAAGAGAATTAGGAATGGATTTGAGACAGGAAGAAAGGAGGCAGGGCATAACCATTAAAAGAATGAAGCAGCCATTAAGAACAGGATTCACAGAAACTGATTGGAACCTAAATAGGCCCAAGGTGGCAGAAAATTTGACTTCCAGGAGACCTTGAGCCTCATTTGCACTCACTGTAATACATTAGCTAAATAACACACCCTCTGGTACCATGACAGTTCCGAGGCCAACCATAAAAGGCCACAAAGTCAGTAGTGCCCCAATTCTGGAAATCTCTGTCCTTTCCTCAAAATAGTTGAAATCATCTTCCCTCTTGTTAGCCTATGAAATCACCTAGGCCATAAAAACTAACCAACCCCGTATTTCAGGGTCACTTGTGCCTTCTGAGACAGCACACACTCTGTCTATGGAGTATGTATCTCTCTACATAAATCTGCTTTCACTTTACTGTGGCTGGTTCTTGAATTCTTTCCCATGTCACGCCAAAGACCTTCACTAGGCAGCCAGTCCCAGCGACTCATTTGAGACCTGGAAAATGACCCTCCACTTGTGCCCCTTTTTTTCCCTGCAAGTTTAGGGGATAAGTGTTGGTGGAGTATTGGGTCCCAATGGCTTGGGCTAGCTAATTAGCGACTAAAGCAACTTAGCAGCAGCAGCGGCAGCACTTCCTTAATGGTAAAGAGAAACCATCTGGTAAAACATGCATGGGTTGAGAGTCAGTGGATTTGGATTCTAAGTCTAGCCTGTCCAATATTTTGAAATGATGGGCAAGCGACTTCACTCAGATTATATACAAATTTGAGCACTCCATAGTGCTTTTATCCCATAATTTAGTTAAGTCAAGAATAAGTTCAGTTCAGTTCAGTTTAGTTCAGTCTCTCAGTCGTGTCCGACTCTTTGCGACCCCATGGACTGCAGCACTCCAGGAGTCCCTGTCCATCAAGGAGCTTGCTTAAACTCATGTCCATTGAGTCAGTGATGCCATCCAACCATCCAACCATCTCATCATCTCATCCTCTGTCGTCCCCTTCTCCTCCTGCCTTCAATCTTTCCCAACATCAGGGTCTTTTTATTGGAACTTCAGCTTCAGCATTATTCCTTCCAATGAATATTCAGGACTGATTTCCTTTAGGATTGACTGGTTGGATCTCCTTGCAGTCCAAGGGACTGTCAAGAGTTTTCTCCAGGACCACAGTTCAAGAGCATCAGATCTTCGGTGCTCAGCTTTCTATATGGTCCAGCTATCACATTCGTACATGACTATTGAAAAAACCATAACTTTTACGAGACGGACCTTAGTTGCCAGTGTAATGTCTCTGCTTTTTAATATGCTATCTAGGTTTGTCATAGCTTTTCTTCCAAGGAGCAGGCATCTTTTACTTTCTTGGCTGCAGTCACCAATTGTAGTGATTTTGGAGCCCAAGAAAATGAAGTCTGTCACTGTTTCTATTGTTTCCCCTTCTATTTGCCATGAAGTGATGGGACTGGGTGCCATGATCTTAGTTTTTTGAATGTTGAGTTTTAAGCCAGCTTTTTCACTCTCCTGTTTCACGTTCTTTAAGAGGCTCTTCAGTTCCTCTTCACTTTCTGCCATAAGGGTGGTGTCATCTGCATATCTGAGGTTATTGATATTTCTCCTGGCAGTCGTGATTCCACCTTGTGCTTCATCCACCCCAGCATTTTGCATGATGCACTCCACATATAAGTTAAATAACAATAAGTTAGGGAGTGGGAATGAAGATTAATTTTATGTCATACTAATAAGTAATTGTGTTTTATTATTCAAGGGAACCTTTTTTTGGAGAACTTGGTTTGTTTACTAATGAAAATATTTTTAGTTGAGCAGAGCAAGAATTTAAAATTTCAAGTTATCTTTGTTCAAGAGATGAATTCATAGAAAAAGAAGAAAATGTCTGGGTATCAGCCAGCAAAGTGTTAGTAGGGAGATCTGGCGGTAGGGTTTGCTTTTTTATGAAAAACAGGTACACACCTTTCTTTAAACAGCATTTATTGTTATGCAGCCATGAATGATATGCTCCAAGGTAGCTTCCTCACCTGACAGTCTTAAGATGAATTGGCTACCTTTCTAAAGAAGGGAGATTCCAGAAAGATTCTACAAACAGCCAGCTGAATCATAGAATGAATATACAGAAACCAGTGCTCCTGTGTATTTATCTATTTTTATACTTGTTTCTGTAGAGGTTTTTTTTTTTTTTTTTAAATTGTCTCTCTTTTTCTGTAGTTACTTCTCTCTGTAAGAGAGACATATTTAACTTCATTTGAGTCATCTTATGTGAGTATCTAGGGAAACCATTGACTCTAGGATGTGTTCTTGAATGGGGTTCTACCCTTCTTGGCTTTGGACTCTCATTCTTTGGTTGCAATGTTTTATGTCTCACATGTTGATACTATAAAATGAAGTTTTTCTCTTAAGATATCTCAGACTTCATGAGACATGTCTCAACGATTTCCTTGTGTTGAATCTTGCAGTTATTTGAAATAGTGCAAGCATAATGAAGAAAAGTTGAAGAAAATTTAAAGCTTCATAGTGCTTTGTAGTGCTCTGAAAAAAAAAAGTAAAGTTACAAGGAACATGCCTTTCCCGCCCCCTCACTCCACCCCCATCCCTTGGTCCTACAGTGTTTTTCTCAGATTGTGTGTTTAGTGTTTATGTGAGGAGTCTGTCGTTGACTTTGTCACTTTGCCGTCGGGTCCAAGTTGAGCTCTACCTCGTCATCCTTGATTCTCCCTTTCCCAGAATACAATGTTTCTAATTTTCAAATCTTTTCTGATTTTAGGCTTTGACAAAGTTCTTGAAATGTGTTAATTGGGATCTACCTCAGGAGGCCAAACAAGCCCTGGAACTTCTAGGCAAGTGGAAGCCTATGGATGTAGAGGATTCCTTGGAGCTGCTGTCCTCTCATTACACGAATCCAACAGTGAGGCGCTACGCTGTGGCCCGACTACGGCAGGCGGATGATGAGGTGCGTTGGTGTTCACTACTCCTCTGCAACTGGGCACATTTTAAACTGGAACCTGTGTGTGTGTGTGTATGTGTGTGAGAGAGAGAGAGAGGGAGGGAGGGAGGGAGGGAAAGCTTCAGAAGGGAAGAGGATATACTATGTGTGTTTTTAGAAGCAAAATTAAAATATTCCTCCAGGGATTACTCTGTGAAATGAAAATTTACTTCCTGATGTGTTACATGATGGGACAGCGTCCCCCAGGACATTTTCCTGGCAGCAAAGCTTGTATTGCTCTGTCTGGAAAAAGGAACTCTAATGAAAAATGGTTTAATGCAGTACCAGCTAGGGAATAATTCAGATTCCCCTCTATCAGTCAGTCTACAGCAATCCACATTTAATTGTAGCTTTGAAAAGCCTTTGGGGCCTTTAAAGCATAGAGATGCATGGTCATCTTATTCTTTTTCGACTCCTCCTTTAAACTCTAAGCTACCAACAATTGTGTGTGTAAGTAAATTTTTTTAAAGGTGGTTTTGAATCCTCTGCAAGAGAAAGACTACAAGCTTTATGGTGGCTGTTTATATACATACAAGGCCACCTGGGAAGGTTGGAAACTGTATTGACCCAAAACATTGCTAGATGTTGAATTTTAGTAATTCCTAATCAGGTAGATGAATTCACTAATTTTTTTTTATAACTTACTAATTTTCATAGAGGAAATGTATTCTTATACATAGCCTGCAAGGCTTATGGAATATAAGATGACTCTTCTTAACCCTCAATATATGCATAGGAGTGCTCATCATGATTTTGAACTCCTAGTGGTATCTAAATTTCAAGAAGCAAAATGGCACATTTATTAAAGTTGATAGTTGTATATGTATCTAATTACAGTAAAATTTAAGCACTAAAGAAAGTAGTACAGTGACTGTTCATATGTAATTTACCTATCTTCAGTAGTTGCCAACTCATAGACAATTTTGTTTTCATCTCTAATGCCAGTTATTCTCTCCTCCCCATTCCTTACATTCCACTAGATTATTCTGAGGCAATTCTCAGATACTGTATAATTTTTTTGGATTAGGATGTTTTTCACTCTCTTATCAAACAGCAGTTCCTAGCATTGTGATTCAGCATATTATCTTCTTTATTGTTTTTTTTTTAGTACATCACAAGTAAAAGTAAATTATTGCAATGTTTATTTAAAATAATGAAGTATTTATTTTGAAATTCATTAGAAATTTCACTTTAGTCATTAAGTCTTTATCTCTATTTGACATGTGTCAGGATTTAGGTAAACGTCTTTGGGTTGTAGTCAATACAGCCCTCCTCAACATGGGTTCAGAGTTTAAATAGAAATATTATAAATCGTCATATTTGGTTGTCTGACTACATTCCCTTATAAACTTAGAGGCTAAACATTTAATTGTCTCTGGAATTAATAGTATTAGTGCAAGTACTGAACTATTTATAGACTATTTTATAATTTTCATGAGATAAAGAATAATGATACAAATATTGCATGTATCCCAAACTGCAAAATATGGTTGTTAGTTTGGGAGTGTTTTTTGAGGTTTCAGAGATGATAGATAGTGAGGTGGTAACTATCTCTTGATTTTCCTTTCTCTGAACTTGGTTCAGTAATGAATTTTGTATACTCAGCTTAAGAAAAAATATTTCAATTTAGTTTCTAGTGATTCATCAAATGTACATTAAGATTTGAATTTTGGTTTTTATCTGACTCTATGTACCCATATGTCTTTGGGAACATGTGTTATTCTCACCTCAGTTTCCTATCCAAAAAAAAAAAAAATAGTGATAATAGCTATTTATACCACTTAATAGTTATGAAGAAAAAACTTGGGAAAAAATTTTGAAAACTGTACTTATATGTAATATGCTGAAAGATTATAAATTTATATCAATTTTATACTAAAATCATTCATGTTGTACCTTTCTTTTTTAATTGGTATAAAGTGCCTCTTTGCTTTTGCGTTATCTGTGGAGTAGTATGGTATTTTGGAGAAGGCAATGGCAACCCACTCCAGTACTCTTGCCTGGAAAATCCCACAGACGGAGGAGCCTGGTAGGCTGCAGTCCATGGGGTCGTGAAGAGTCGGACATGACTGAACGACTTCACTTTCACTTTTTACTTTCATGCATTGGGGAAGGAAATGGCAACCCATTCCAGTGTTCTTGCCTGGAGAATCCCAGGGAAGGGGGAGTCGGTGGGCTGCCGTCTATGGGGTCACACAGAGTCGGACATGACTGAAGCGACTTAGCAGTAGCAGCAGCAGCAGTATGGTATTTACGGCTTTATGAACTTCAAATGTTTTTTAGTATTTCAAGTGAAAATGAAAGTCACACAGTCATGTCTGACTCTGTGTGACCCTGTGGACTGTAGCCTGCCAGGCTCCTCTGTCCATAGAATTCTCCAGGCAAGAATATTGGAGTGGGTAGCCATTGCCTTTTCCAGGGAATCTTCCCAACCCAAAGATCGAACACAATATCTCCCACATTGCAGGCAGATTCTTTACCATCTTGAGCCCTTGATATAGTCCTATAATATAATAATATAATCCTGTAAACATAGCATCACATCAGAGGTCACTTTGTCTAAATATCTACATCTTGGACAACTGAAAAACTTGAATGAAAAGTACATTTTATATTTGGACAGTAATTTCTTCAGGATGCCATAGTCCCTCTAGTACCCAAGCCTGTATATGTGTTACTTCATCTTCCTAGTGAGGTCTTCCTGCCGTTCATCCTTCAAGGTGTAGCACAGACCTCAACATCTCTGAGAAACTTCTCTTAACCACTGAGGGAAGCAGATGACATTTTGGTTTCTTTTCTGCTCCCACAGCATTTGGTTTATTCCTTTACTGTATTATCTTTTTTTTTCTGATTTGCTTTGCTTTTAAATTATAAATGAAATAGTAACATTGAAGCTCCTTTAACAATTCCACTTTTCCAGCCATTTTTTATCCCCAGAAAAATAGTCACTCATATCTTTTCATATATTCTATATGCAAATTACAAGCATATATATATGCATGTATGGTTTATATGATGAAAAGCGAAAGTCACTCAGTTGTGTCTGACTCTGTGACCCCATGGACTGTAGCCCGTCAGGCTTCTCTGTCCATGGAGTTCTCCAGACAAGAACACTGGAGTGTGTTACGTTTCCCTTCTCCAGGGGATTTTCCCGACCCAGGAATCGAACCTGGGTCTTCCTAATTCCAGGCAAATTCTTTACTGTCTGAGTCACCAAAAACATCTCTTAAAATTAAGGTAAATAGGAATATCCTATTCATGTTTTTAAAAGCATGCTTGATTAACTGAACAGTATAATCTTGGACGTTTTCTCATCTTCAACACATATAATAATTGGTGTCTGTAAAGTCTGGAAACACAGGCAAATGAATATCAAGGCAAATGATGTCAAAGGTACATCTAATCTGTAGAAAAACACTTCATGGATGCCTATAGATCTACCATATTCTTTTAAAACAGCAGCATAATATTTTACTGCTCGTTTATTTTATAACTTATTTTACCAGTCAGCCTCTTCTGGTAGGCAGTTGTTTTATTTCTAATCTTTTGTTGTAACTGTATTAGTAAACAGGTTTGTGTATGTTTTTCCATATTCTTGAATAAGTAGCTTGCATTAAAATTGTCAAAATATATATGCCTTTATCACAATTTTTCATACAATTTTTTCACATTTTAAAAAATTGTATTTATTTTGTGACAGTCATTACTATTATAAACTACCTCACCACTTTTGTCTCTTATTTCTGTTTGTTGGTTAAATGAAAACTGCATTTTTATTTTAATATTTATGTTTTATCTAGTTTCTTTAGTGACATCTCTTTATAGTTTTAATAGGTATTAAACGGGTCCCTATAATTTGTAGGTATAGCATCATGCTATCTGAAAAACATTAATATATTATAAATACTACATATGAAATAGATGCTGAATTCCTAATGTTAAACTCACCTTACATCTGTAACATATATCTTAACCAGTCTTTTAATATCTTTCTGAGTTGGATTTGTTTAATATTCTTTAAAGGCATTTTTAAAAGCCATATTTCTTACTATGGTGTGGCTCACAAGGAGAGAGATTCTCCATTAGAACTTGACGAAGAAATGGCATTTGAGATAGATATTGAAGGAAGAGTAGAATTTTCAGAGTTGGACTTGAGTTTACTTTCCAAGTAGAGAGAGCAATATGAGCAAAGGGCAAGGAGATTGAAAAGTACAAAAAAATAGAAAGTATTTCATTTCACCAGGAGTATGGGATATGTGTAGCTGTCTGGGAACCAAGGTCAGAACCCATGTCTCTAACTGTAAATCCCTATATGAAGAATTAATCTTAATAAGAAATAGTGATTTTGACATGAAATGTTGCATTTGTATTCTAAAGCATTAGAATTAACTTCTTTAGAAGAATGATGATTACTGTCTAGATAGTATTTCATAACTCTTGAGAAATTTTTACTGAATTGTCTAAGTTAGAAATCTGATTTTTTTGTTTGTTTTGCTTTATTTATATGCTTATATCCTTCATGCCTGGAGGGATTTTATGTTTTTCGAATGTGACTATGTAATGAACAAACAGCCTTTGCACTTACTATTGAAGTTAATTTATTTTCATACAAATGAAGGAATGGGTAGTTTGAATACAGAAAGCAGATGACTAACACCATCATATCGTGATGAGTGACTTAAAAAGATGTGTTTTCTTTTGAGTTTCTCCTTCTTGGGTAACTTAATAACAGTGCAACCTTTTTGATTTCATGCAATAAGTCTTTTTTTCACTTGGGAAAGCACACTAGGTGGTACATTCAGCAGCGTTTCCAAAACCTGCCTGGTAATAAAGGGTAGCAGTGAAACTGAATTATTTAAACCTCCTAAGAAGGATACTTGAGTAAACAATTTTCTCTTGTATAATTTTTTTCTTAGAATATACATAGAAGAATATCTAGAGCTGTAAGATGCAATAAATCCTAAATAAGATAATAGAAAATCAAACATCTATTGATCCAATTAAAATTTGTTTTTAGAAACAGAACACTATATAAGTATTTTGATAAAGTCATTTGATTTTCCTGGCCACTGATACTGATATATTTGAATAAGAATTAATAAGGCAGTTATCACAGAGTGGACTTCCCTATAGCTCTTGCGGTAAAGAATCTGCCTGTAGGAGATTTCTGGGGATTACGAGTGAAATGAGATAAAACATACAAGACATACAAAAGACAGACAGGACACCACTCTGGCCAGAGGAACAACTGGGCAAACTAATTGCCGTTTATTATTATAAAGCCCCCCTTAGGCAGAATTCCAGACTGTATGAATAAGCCTTTTCAGTACAGTGCAGGTGCATACATGTTATTGTACAGCAAAGGGGAGTGAAATCCCTGTCTACTGCAAAGTCTGTCCAGAGCCCTTATCACAAGAAGGAAACGTCCCCTCGTTAGCAAGGGACCATTAATCTCAAGGCTATGTTCGTCTCCTTGGCAGAACATCTTGTTTGTAAGCAGCACATTTCCACTTTCCCTATTGTGGCCACATTAACCCTTCATCTGCCTGCAGTACAGGAGACTTGGGTTCAATCCCTGGGTCGGGGAGATCCTCTGGGGAAGGGAATGGCACCCCACTCCAGTATTCTTGCCTGGAGAATCCCATGGACAGAGGAGCCTGATGGGCTACATACAGTCCATGGGGGTCGCAAAGGGTCGGACACGACTAAGCAACTAACACTACTATTCAGCCAATTAACCTTTCGTTTAGTTTTTTGTGAAAAAAAATCATACATAATGGTAAAATCACATGTATTGCTTTTTGTCAGTATTTGGGCAACTATAAAAAAGGTTGACTATGTCAGTATAAGAAAAAAAGATGAAAAGAATATATTTTGGTATTAAATAAGGGAAAATAGGATGTTGGGAAGTAGTCATCTTCATGGAATTTTTAAAATGTTGGAAATGACAAAGAGTAAATAAGCAATTAATTGCAAATACTGGGCTTCCCTGGTGGCTCAGCTGGTAAAGAATCCACCTGCGATGTGGGAGACCTGGGTTCGATCCCTTGGTCGAACCCAGGGATCCCTGGGTGATGATCCCTTGGAGAAGGGAATGACTACCTCCTCCAGTATTCTGGTCTCCTCTGGAGAATTCCATGGATTGTATATGTATAGTCCATGGGGTCGCAAAGAGTTGGATACGACTGAGCGACTTTCACTCTTACAAATGCTGTAGTTGTTAACAAAATACAGAAGGAAAGATTTGTTTAAACATGAAGTATAAATATAAATATTTAACCAGGGATTTAACCTGGTTTCTGGGCTTAAGGAAAGGTGACTAAAATTAAACTGATAATCACAATATCTTAATATTACCTAATTGAATTTTGACTGCCTGAGTGGCAATTAGAACTGGACGATAATAGATGCTGTCAATTTTCTTATGAGTTTTGTGAGTTTCTTCAATTTGTAATTTTTGAAAGCAAAACTTTTGGTGTTTTCTTAATAGTCATTGGGAAGGGCTAAGAAGTACATTTATAGAGTATGATGGAAAATATTTCCATTCTTAACATTAAGGGAAAACTCAGAAAGGTAAAAACAACTTTCTTGATGCTTTTTTGTTCAGTCTGAATTATCTTACTGTTTATCAGAAGAAGTAGGAGAAATTTAGATTTAGAAATTTGTTTTCTTCAAGCCAGTTTTGGTAATTGGCAGGAAAATAAACATTTCCTTTAACTGAGTGTAAAAATATCTACTTCATTGTAGTGTCCATTTAAGAAGCAACCCAAATTCTCTAAATTCACTAAACTCCAAATTCTCTTAAAGGAAAAAAAAAGCAATACAATATTTTTAAAAAATCCCAACTAGGAAACATTATGAAATAGAAACACTTTGAAAACTTAATAGTTTGGAGTTTCACAGGTAATCTTAGACCTAAAATGCCATTGCTGTAAAAAGGATCTTTTGTTAATTTCTCAGCTTTATATGAACTATCCCAATCATTTTTCTTAGTTTTTGTTTTTTTTCCTGTGCTTTTTGGGATACTTTTTTTCTTTTTATTTTCTATTAGATCATGGCTGATTAACAGTGTTGTGTTAGTTTCAGATGTACAACAAAGTGATTCAGTTATATATACATATACATGTGTGTATTCTTTTTCAAATTCTTTTCCTATTTAGATTATTAAAGAATATTGAGCAGAGTTCCCTGTGCTGTACAGGTCCTTACTGGGTATCTGTTTTAAATATAGCAGTGTATACATGTCAGTGGGATACCATTTTAAACAAGATGTTTACTGGTCACTTACTTTGTGCCAGGAACTATTCTGTGACTTTTTTCCTATTAACTGATTTAATCCTCACAACTCAGTCTCTAAGGTTTATATGATTATGGCCATTTTAAAGAAGAGGACCCAGTGAGGCACCAAGAAGTTAAGAAACCTTGGGACCTGCCCAAGCTAACACAAATGATAAGTGGTAGATTAAATTGTTTAACTTGATATTTAGGAATACCCATAACTTGTATATAATCACTTGCATTTTTCTAATATTGGCTTATTTTTTGTTTGTTTTCCAGGATTTGTTGATGTACCTATTACAGCTGGTCCAAGCTCTCAAATATGAAAACTTTGATGACATAAAAAATGGATTAGAACCTACCAAGAAGGATAGTCAGGGTTCAGTGTCAGAGAGCGTGTCAAATTCTGGAATAAATTCTGCAGAAATAGATAGGTATGGATATCCAGGGAGGACTTATTTTCAAATTTGATAGTTTTCTACCTTTTCAGACTGTCTTCTTTTCTTTTTTCCCAGATGTAACAAACCCTGGTTAGTAATAAGTTTGAAGTTCTACCAATGAACATGGCATGTGTGCTCACAGAACACAAACTACTGTATTACAGGGCAGTGTTTTAAAAATAAGCTATAGAGTCAGAATGCCCGAGTTAAAAATCTTGAGTCTACCACTTACTAGCTGTGTAAACTTCTGCAAGTTAACTATTCTCTCTGTGGCCCTGGCCCTAGTTTCTCATGTTAAAAATGGGGATACAGCAATAGTAACTGATCTTTAAGGACTGCTGAAAGATTAAATGAAACACATAAAGCATTTAGAAAAGTGTCTGACACATGGTGCTTGGTAAGTGTTGGATGTCATTGCTGTTCATGCAAAAAGAAAATGAAAGATGAGGCATATTAGTGGACTCAGACATTTTTATTGTAAAGTTGTATTTTTTATTGACTGCTTTTCACCAGTTTAGTAGTTAAAGCAACCAGTTAATTGAATTGAAAGTAGGCTATTAACAGTAATAACAGTTAACAACTCTCACCTCTGTAGCAGACACCAGGAGATGGCCCACATATATTAAACTTGTTATTAGTAATCCTCTGAGGTAGGTGTTCATATCCCTAATTTAGATATGAAGGACTTAAGGAGAAGTAAATTCCCAAAGTCTTCCATGTTGCAAATTAGGTAGAGTTGACTCCAAAGCCCTTGTTCTTTCTACTTTGCCATTTTTCTTTTCATAAAATCTTAAAGTTTGAGATAAATAGAAACATTTGTATGAGAAATTCTAGGCTTAGTGGTATAAAATTGTTTTGTGAAGAAATCATGAGATTTGTTAGTGACAAAGGACGTCTAGAATTCAGATTATCTGAATTAGTACAATTATGTCGATTATCACGAGTTCAAGATTATATTTCTGAATTTTTGTTGATGGTAATGCTTTTTTAAAAATCTGCTGTTTTTCACTTAGAAGAGAACTGAGAAACAGGGGGCGAAAAACATTTTTTCTTATATAGACTCCTTTATGTTTTCCTGTTTTTAAGAGAGGAGATCCCTTACATTTTCTTCCACTGTACATTAGACGGCTTCAGTCTCTAGGCATGTTTACTTAACTTCATCTTACTTTTGCCACTTAGAGTGTTTTATTAGAACTCTATTTAAGATTTTATGACAGGATGTAAACTATAAACTATAATATCTGCTGGTCATCAATTTGTATGCTTTTTAAAAGATGAAAAAGAGATAGGGGTTGTCTTGTGGCCAAATATATTTGAAACATACTGGCTTAAAGTAAAATGTACTTTTTAAAAATACTGTAGTATTTATCAGAAACTTCAATGCATGCAAACTTGCACATACATCTCAAAGATGAATCACCCATATTCTTTGACTATGGAGCCTCTTTCCCAGAATCTAATGTGACTCAGTGCTAACCAGAACACACGTTAAAAGATGGTACTTTATCCAGACTCAGTTGTGGTGAACTGTGCTGAACATATGTATCTTCTCTTACAGCAAGAGGATTTTACATATCCGTGTATTATTTTTTCAGCTCCCAAATTATAACCAGCTCTCTTCCTCCAGTGTCTTCCCCTCCTTCTGCATCTAAAACAAAAGAAAGTTCAGATGGTGAAAATCTCGAGGTGAGTACAGAGCTTTTCAAGTTTCCTGTAGGAGGGATACTGCCAAGTAAACATTTTAAGGAAACTCAGAATATTTATTGTTAACACATTTATGCACATTACTGTAGTTGTTGGTATTTGTAATTACCTTGTAGAAATGTATGACTTTGATACTAGGGAAATACACTAAGCTGCTCTTAAGTTCTTTTAGCTAAGCAGAGTAATTTTTGAGGTAAAACAGGTCTGTATGGCTAATGCTACTCTGAAAATTATATTTGGGAGTACATTTGCAGAAGTTCATCCAGTATATATTGTTGATTTTTATCCCTATGGCTTCTAATTTGAGAAGAACCTTTCATATCCCTGATGTTGAAAATAAGTAATACATGCTTGATATTAGAAAGAGGTTTGTTTTCTTTTAAATGTATATATTCAATATCATTTCTTTTAGTCAAATTTTAGGAGTTAATGTTGTTAACTGAGTGATGTTTGTTTTCACTATTAATTATAGTATGCTTGTCTGTGCCTCTTAATATATCAGAAAATATTGAAAAAATTGATTTTATATTACTGGATCATAGAATCCTTAAAGGAGTTCTTTAAGGAACCATTTAGCTCCAGTTTATTTTTCTCTTTCAAAAGGGACTGATTGACTGATTCAGTAATCAGTTCATTCACATGTGTTTTTTTTGAGTTCTGTGTACCAGAAACTATTATAGGTGCTAGGGTTGATACAGCAGAGAAGAAAACACTCAAAATCTTTTCACTTCATGTAATTCATTCTAGTGTTTGGGCTGATGATAGTCAATAATATTTATATGCCGTAAAAGAGTAGAAGAAAAATCAGAATAGAATGATAGAGAATGTTGGGGTGGAGTTAGGTGATTGAAATTTTAAAAAGGCTTGTTCAGGGAAGGCCTCCCAGGAAAAGTGACATCTTCTGTAAAGATGAAGCAGGTGAGGAAACAACCATGTGGTGACCTGGGGGATGAACACTTTAAACAGAGGAAACAAGGACGATTTTTTATGTGCTACTGCCCTGAAACATCTAAATGCATTGATCTCTACCTTTTTCTTTGTTTATCAGTACCCTTCAATATTTGCTTTCCTCTGAGTACAGCTTTTATCCCAACTCATCATTTTAATCATTCTTCAGTTCCCTTGGCACAGTCTTAACCCTTGATAAGCCTAATTAATTACCTAATTTGTCTGTGCCTTAATATTTTGGAAGAAATCACATAGCCTAGCGTGTTGATATCACCGTACATTCATGACCACAGACATCAGGTGGGCGCTCAACACTGTCTGCCTTCCTACATTTCTCTAGATGGTTGCTCTCCCTGCTCTACAGTGACTCTTTCGTACCTTTCCAGCCCTGTTCTTTATGCCCTGCCTCCCAGTTTCTAGATCACAATTCTGCCTCATTTTTTATGGAAACAAATAGAAGTCATTAGGTAAAAATGGTTGCCATTTACCATCACTAGATTTACAGATGTGAATCTCTTCCCATTCTTTACTTCTGTTTTCTTAACAATGAAGAATATAACTCCCTTGAAAGATATGCTCTCTTCTTTTCCTGGTAGAAATATTCAGATATGTTAGTATCTCTCATTTTAAAAATTCAGAAATGGAAAAAAAAAAAAAAAAACGAGAAAAATTCCTCCCTAATACCACATCCTACACAACAGTACCTAATTTTCTTTGTTCTCTTCATAATCAAGTTTCTTAGAGGAGTTGTTCGTACATCTTGACTCTCCTTCCTTTCTTTTTAGTCTTTAATTCACATCCTTCAGGGCCTTTGTTCCCATCGTATATTAAAACTTATTTGCTAAAATAAAATAGTAAATGGCTTCAGTGTTTGTGGTTGTGTATATTTGAATTCCTCCCAGCATTATTCAGGAAAATAAATGACTCCCTTCTTGAAAAGCTGACTTTTTTCATGGTTTCAGTGATACCATACATCCCCCGTTTTCCTCTTCACCTCTCCAGCTGTTCCTTCTTGGTTTCCTTTGTCAGTACTTTCTTGTTGCTTGACATCTTACTGTTCCTCAGGGTACTCATTGCTAGCACATTTCTCTCTCCTGAGTTTTAGATTCATATATCCAGATATCTACTTGATTTCTGTTGTATATCTGACAGGCATTTCAAACTTAATATTTCAAAATACAACTCTCTCCCCCAACACTCTTGCCTCACTTGGAATTTCTGTGATGTAACAAATCAATCCATTTACTAAATCCATAAATTTAGGGGTTGCTGTCAGTTCTTTTTTGTTTCATACATCATCTCCATCAGCAAGTCCTATCAATTATACTTCCAAAATATTTTAATAATCAGTTGCCTCTCTGTCACCATTCAGTCTTCTAGACTACTGTAATAGCATGCTGACTGATCTCAGGTCTGTACTTCTCAGAGCAAATAGAGTCATTTTCAGAAGATGTAAAGCAGATCACCTCACTCTCCGGCTTTAGATCTTATGTTGAGTATTGATTGCTTTGAAAATAAAATGCATACTCAGTAGTATGACCTTAAAAGCTTTCATTCACAATTTGGTCTTTGCTTCCCTTTTCAGCCTCCTTTACTTTAGTGTTCACTGTATGTTAGCTACATTGGGCCTTTTAAAAGTTCCTTGAACAGTGAGATTCGGGGCATTGGTCCATACCATCATGCTGGTCATGCCTAAACATCACATCCTCATTACTGCCTCTGACCTCGCAGTCCAAGTTATTTTTATGACTTCCTTTAATGCACCTCTCCTCCACTAAATGTTAAGCTTCCAGTAGAACCAGGAATTCTGCAAACTATGGTGTCCTTGACCTCTCACATATTGCCTGGTCTAGAATAAATATTAGATGGATGGTATGGAGGGATAGATAGATGCATAAAAATCTGATCTGTGGCATAGATATATAGGTAAAAACTGATAGGCAAATGTAGACTCTCTTATTTCCCCCTCGTGAATAGCAGATGGTAATATATAAATACATTTCTTTTAATTCTTTCAGCAAGATCTGTGTACCTTCTTGATATCAAGAGCCTGCAAAAACTCAACACTGGCTAACTATTTATACTGGTATGTGAAATAATTTTTTATTTTAAAATCACTGTTTATGACTATTTTTTTCCAAACTAAACAAAAAGGCAGTTTAAAGTATGAGCAATCATCAAAAACCTATACAGTATTTATATCTAGCTGTGTTTCTTTGCAATTATGCTCATGGAAATGCTTGTTAGCATCACAGTTTTTCTTCCTTTCACTAACTTTCTAGGATCTAAGATAAAACTGGGTAAGTTAATTGATTTTTTTCAGTTTGATGTCTGTTTGCTTTTTATGCTGTTTAAATAGTGTAAGTATGATACTTTACTGTAAGTCAGTATTTTCACATTATTTACTAAAATACTGCAATCATGCTAAAGTAGACAGAATTTGAAGTTACTTATCTCATAGATGAGGAAACTGAGGCAGAGGCATGATGTAGCTGAACTTGCTAAAACTTGAGCTGGGATTAGATCATTGATTTCAAAATTTGCCATTTACAGAGTGCTTTCAGTGACCTTTTCTCATTTGTTCATGTGAAGTTAAATAGGGCAAATGTAAGTATCTCTATTTTACGTGAGAACACGTTTCCTGAATGAGTTGAAGGGAAGAAAGAGGAACTAAGGTATAGAAAGGTTAACTGACTTACTGAGACACGCTTAATATGAAGCGTGTCTCCCTTTTGTCATAGGATTTTAAAGTGTAAAGAACAAGTAGCTTAAGCCACAGGAGAAACACTGTTTTTGGTTCAGTTAAAGAAAGCACTAGGATTAAACACCAGACAAGAGAACCTTATCCAGTTTTTAGCAAACAAAAGGCAGAGCTAGTTGGGTAAGCTCTATTTGAAGCCTTCTGTACATTTGAGAGAACATTTTTAAACTTCCCAACAAACTTGATATTTTTTTAACTGTACAAAAGATCCGTGATTTAATCTTACTGCTTAGTTTACTGTGTTTAACTGCGTTTTTCTGTTGGTCTTTGTAGTGGGAAGAAAAATAATTCCATGCTTTTCTTTAGCAGTTTAATATAATATTCATAAAACTGCATTTCCCTCACAGTAACTTTCAGTATGTCCTTGAAAATACATCCACAGAATGTTTTGGGTAGTTGTTAATCACCATTTTGACTTCGAAGGGTTTGCTTAGAAATTATTATATTACCAAATCGCTACTATTTCCTTTTAATGCAGCTTCTTGCTTCCTAAAGTTCTCCATATTGCAGTTTGAATTCTTAAGTGTATGTCTATTAATTGGTGTTAAGGAAAAATATTTCCTCTTAAAAATTTAGGTAAATAATTTAGAGTAAATTAAAATGTGTAGGGCACAGTGCCAAGGTTTTGAGTAAGTACTTTTAAACCTTGTAGGTATTTAAAAATCAAGGTTTTATATATTTTTAAATGTTTTACTAAGAATTCCTTTATAGCTGTATTTACTTCCTTGTAATATTCATGGAAAGTTTCTCTGGCTCATTACTTGCAGTGTAGATTAGTCACTTACAGGAGCTGTATGTACATACACTGATTATGTGGTGTTTAAAATTATGTATTCTTTAGGTTTGAGTGTAGACCAGATTTCACTATAAAATTTGAAATTAGTTGTGATAAAATCTTTGCTGTTTTATTTCAAGTAGGAAGAGTTTTCAAACCGTTCTGAATGCAGCTGAACAGTAGGAAATCTATTAGGTGAACAGTTTTCAGTGAGGCAACAGTTTCTGCTCAGAAAGAGTACTTTGTTTTCTCTACAGATAATAAACAAAGTGAAGCCCTAGCTCCCAGTCTTGTAAATGTTCCATCAAACTTAGATTTGATTTGTGTTCTCCAACTGTATTTCTGATTCACTGATGCAATAGCATGTGCTATGTCTATTCATTCTCTGAGGAGTAATTGTTTTTCCCATATTTACAGTCCGTCAGAAATACTCAAGGAGGGAAAGAGCTATTGATGTGGACTTCTGACTTTGGTAGACACTACTTTTGTGATTGTAGCTTGAAAATAAGGAAATAATTTCAAGTAGTTGACTTAAAATAATCATTCTTTTCCGTTGAATCTGGACAGAGTAGTATAAAATATTAATCACATGTAACAGTTTATATGCTTCTCAGTCTAAGCTTACCCTAACAAATGTATTAAAATATAAATTTCAGTTGATTGTGCTATTTCATTTTGAACATTTTGAATTTCCTTGTTCATTTGTTCCCTTTCCATTGATTTAAACAGGATTCCTGCTATAGTTGAATCCTTAGGGGCCTAGAATAAAACAGACAATCCTTTTAAAATAAATGATGCCAACCTTTTAAACCACAGAGATAAGTAATAGCCTCTAATCTGTTAAATACTGAACATCAAGATCTATAAATTGTTGCAGTTTTTTTTTTTCTTTTCTATAGCTATTCGAGTATGTTGAAATTAAAAATAAACTTTGGCTGCTTTGACATGTTTTTCTATAACTTTTAAAACCTTTTAAGGTAATAAAGTTTATTTACCTCGCAAAATGAGATTGTCAGGAAATAGGTGGCCCGTTGCTGTCATCATACAATGGGTACCCACATAATTTTGTCTGCATTTCTACTTGAAGATGACAGGTTTTATGGAAGTTCAGTTCCGTTCAGTTCAGTCGCTCAGTTGTGTCCAACACTCTGCGACCCCATGAATCGCAGCATGCCAGGCCTCCTTATCCATCACCAACTCCCGGAGTTCACTCAGACTCACGTCCATCGAGTCAGTGATGCCATCCAGCCATCTCTTCCTCTGTCATCCCTTTCTCCTCCTGCCCCCAGTCCTTCCCAGCATCAAAGTCTTCTCCAATGAGTCAGCTGTTCGCATGAGGTGGCCAAAGTATTGAAGTTTCAGCTTCAACATCACTCCTCCCAGTGAACACTCAGGACTGATCTCCTTTAGAATGGACTTGTTGAATCTCCTTGCAGTCCAAGGGACTCTCAAGAGTCTTCTCCAACACCACAGTTAAAATGCAGAAGTACATGAGTGCTTTGTAGAATCTTCTTATTGCTGTAAACAGAATTCAGAAGTGGCGCAAATCTTGGTCTTCTTGTCTTAATCTAAGTTTGTCCTTCATTTTGGAGATGACACTGTCATTTTTATTTTAGATGGACTTGCCCTTTGGATTAGAACTTTGGCTTGAGTGATTTTGAGAGCTGTTTGTTATGTGACCTTTATCACATGGCTGCAGCCATTGTATTTACTTGATAGTCAAGGGGACCTGAACAAAGCAATGGAGCCTGTATATCATGGTCATCTGTATTGCTCATTTAGAAAGGAGTTGCTGTGTAAATACAGGAAAAGACAATGAATATACTAACATGACAGAGATAATAAAGACTTCAAAGGATTATTGTTCAGTCATCAAGAACGGTCCAACTCTTCACGACCCCAAGGACTGCAGCATGCCTGGCTTTTCTGTTCCTCACCATCTCCGGGAATTTGCCCAGGTTCACATCCAGTGAATTGGTGATGCCATCCAACCATCTCATCCTCTGTCACCCTCTTCTCCTTCTGCCTTCAGTCTTTCCCAGCATCAGGGTCTTTTCCAATGAGTCAGCTGTTCGCATCAGATGACCAAATTATTGGAGCTTCAGCTTCCACTTCAGTCCTTCCAAGGAGTATTCACGGTTGACTTCCTTTAAGATTGACTGATTTGATCTCCTCCTTGCTTTCCAAGGGACTCCCAAGGTGATGGAGATAGTAAAGGCTTCGCTATTCCATACTGAGACTTTGCTACATACATACTAAGGTGATGGAGATGGTAAAGACTTTAAAGAGTTATTAATTTTTTTAAATTTCATTTTAAATTTGTATGTGTCCTGTGGCTTTCTTTGTTCAAGATTTAAGAAGGCTTTCTTGAATTTTTGGTTTCTAACTCTTGTCAGGAACATAAAATAAATGTAGTGTCCTGGTCTCGTTTTTCATACTGCTTTACAGAAAATTCTAGGTTATGCAGCTCTGAGGACTTCTAGATCACCTGTTAGTATCATGGTGCAGCATGGCACTAGGAAGTCAGTAGGAGAAGGTGCTTAACTTTTATCAGCCTTTAAAATATTTCTGTGTATAAGACTATATTGCGTATGTCAGGGGCCAGTAAATGTTTTTTAAGATACAGAATCTGGCATCAGTTTCTTTATAACTTCTGAAGGGAGCTAAGAGTAAGTTGTGAAGCAGTGATGAGCCAGGTAACATTATCCGCAGAAGTTGTTGTGAGAGGTTGTACCTGTTCTGGGACGTCAGAGAAGAAAGAAGTTTTTAGTGTTTAAGAGTTCCAGAAAGCGATGGAGTGTCCCTGTGTTTGAAGTGTGGGCAGAATCAGGAAGGGAGGAGGCGGGATGGTATTTCAGGACAGTACTACAACATGAGCGAAAGCACAAAGTGGGGTAGGAGAGTCGAGCTGACTAGAGTATGAATGCATTCACTGGAGACAGTGGAAGTTGAACCAGAAACTTAGGGCCCCAGAGAGTTGTTTTTAAATAGAGGGAACTGTTGGTGTTTTTGTTAATATCAGTGGGGCATGATGAAGGTAGTTTAAAGAAGAAAACTTTAGGATGATTATATTGATCAAAAAAGTGTTTGTTTTTAGAGTTAGAGAAGCTGGGTAAAAGATATCTGCTGATTGATTCCAGACAGGGCTGCCTCGTAATGTAGAACGATTAAAAGAAGTATTTTACAGGAAAAAAATCAACACGGCCTGGTGACTAAGTTAGCATAGGTGTTTGGAATGGGGGAATGTGACTTAGGCTTGGCGCTAGATCCACAGACCACAAATTAAACACAAAGTGCCAGTAATAGTTTTAGGTAGAACCTGTGTTCGCTGGTTTGGTTACAACCTCACCACTTTTTTCTTGTTTTTCTTGTATTCAGGTGATCCAAACTGTAGCCCAAGTGCCTGAAATGTTGATAATGCCTTAAATTGAGATAGAAAAATCATTCATTTAGTGTGATAGTTTCAGTTTTACACATGTTCAATTATAAATGACAAGCAGTTTCTTGAAAAGGGGATATACTGCTTGAAAACTAGGGTAGATGAATGTAAAAGCAGACCACCTTAAGTATTCTGTCCAGGCATGGAATTGCTAACGGTATAGTGCAAACAAGACAGATAAACTCTCTGTTCTCATGAAGCTTACCTTCTAGGTGGTTGAATATTTCTTTCTAGACATAATGTAAAGGAAAATAATAAGCCCTGTGATTTGAGATTTGTGAACTACTATCAGTTAAGGAGGTTAAGAAGTTTCATATGCTTTTTAAAAGGTCAAACAGTGTGAGAGAGTAAGGTTAGTAGAAAGAATTCTGGCCTTGGAGTCCAGAATCCCGGATTCTGATTTCAACTCTTCAGTGAACTAATTGTATCACCGTGGGCAAGATACAACCACCTCTAAGTTTTACTGTTGATAAAACAAGCAAGTTTCAAACTGTACATCATGATCCATTTGAAATCAATTTTAAGGCCCACAATCTAGCTTGTGTTATGTAAAGAAAAATGAAATAGAACAATAACATATTAACATTATTCATAGAATATTGCTTTGTGAAACTTTTTTCAGCATTATGCGTCTGTATGCACACATGGGCTCTGTGCGCACACATGGGCTCTGTGCAACAAGTAATGATATAAAATTCATGTCAGTATGGCTTGTTCCAGTAATTGAAAACACTGGATTAGACAACCTCTAAAATCTAATCCAGGTCATTGTTTATATAATTATATGAATTATATCAGCAGTGTCGGTTTAAGAATATATTTATTTTTTTAAATCTCTATTATCACAGTTTTTTGATGGAAACATTGAACATTTTATATGGAATTTTAAGAAATGAAGAAATTGGGTGGGAAAGGGAAAATTAATACATTTATCTTTCAGAGTTGTGTTAATGAGAAAAGCTTCAGAGTTTTGTTTTTTTTTCCAGAATATGAGAGCCTTATGTAATACCAAAAATATTACATAAATTTAAAAAATATTTTTGTTCATGAGTTACTTGGTAGATTTGAGAGCTTATATGATTTCTGAAGATGTTAATGCTCTATCTACCTCATAAAGAATTAGGAGAAAATGCTTATTTTGATCCCAAAATTTTTAGAAAATGTAGGATATTTTACAAATTAAGGCATCCTTTTACTAATTTATCTTCTACAGAAGGTTTTATGTATTGTCCCTTAATTTTCAGATTTTAAAAGAGTGATGATAAAATGTTTCATTACTCATTATTTTTGCAAATGTGAATCTTTTAATAGAAAGGCATAAATAAAATGAATCTGTGTTTCATTTCACACTTATATGAATGACTTAACCTATTTTTAAGGTATGTGATAGTGGAATGTGAAGATCAAGATACTCAGCAGAGAGACCCAAAGACCCATGAAATGTACTTGAATGTTATGAGACGGTTCAGCCAAGCATTGTTGAAGGTAACCATTTAATGTATGGATTGGCATATACAGTCCATGGACCCTATCTGGCCCATTGCCTGTTTTATTGTGGTCTATGAGCTAAATATGGTATGGTCTATGAGCTAAACATGGGAAATAGGTGGGGAAACAGTGGAAACAGTGTCAGACTTTGTTTTGGGGGGCTCCAAAATCACTGCAAATGGTGATTGCAGCCATGAAATTAAAAGACGCTTACTCCTTGGAAGAAAAGTTATGACTAACCTAGGTAGCATATTGAAAGGCAGAGATACTACTTTGCCAACAAAGGTCCGTCTAGTCAAGGCTATGGTTTTTCCAGTAGTTACATATGGATGTGAGAGTTGGACTGTGAAGAAGGCTGAGCGCCGAAGAATTGATGCTTTTGAACTGTGGTGTTGGAGAAGACTCTTGAGAGTCCCTTTGACTGCAAGGAGATCAGCCCTGGGTGTTCTTTGGAAGGAATGATGCTGAAGCTGAAACTCCAGTACTTTGGCCACCTCATGCGAAGAGTTGACTCATTGGAGAAGACCTTGATGCTGGGAGGGATTTGGGGCAGGAGGAGAAGGGGATGACCCAGGATGAGATGGCTGGATGGCATCACCGACTCGATGGACATGAGTTTGAGTGAACTCCGGGAGTTGGTGATGGACAGAGGCCTGGCGTGCTGCGATTCATGGGGTCACAGAGAGTCGGACACGACTGAGCGACTGAGCTGAACTGAACTGAACTGATGAGCTAAACATTGCTTTTTATTTTTAAATAATTGGGAAAAGTCACAAGAAGAGTAATACTTTGCGACACATAAAAATTATGTCAAATTCACAAGTCAGTCTTCATAAGTAATATTTTATTGAGACATAGTTATGCTCATTTGCTTTCATATTGTTTGTGACCACTTTGACTACAATAGGAGTAAATAGCCAGAATGGAAACTCTGTAGTCAACAACACCTAAAGTAGTTAATCCTTGGCCCTTTATAGAAAGTTTGTTGACCCCTAAGTTAATGAAAAAAAACCTGTTGCTGGAACAAAAAAAAACCCAAATCTTTACTCTTTTGTTTCATTCTCTGTTTTCAATTTTTATTTTTAAGACTACGCTTTAACCTCTGAGCCACCAGGGAAGCCCTAAGACTAGGTATATTTACATAAATCTGGCAGTGGTCATATTGCAGATACTTTACAGGACTTCTCTTTTTGCTTTTACGTTTTCTAGAGATCTGTAGGCGTTTTTTACCTGGTGTTCTTGTGATTGTTAAGGCAGTGTCTCAGTTCAGCCAGCAGAGGGTGCATGGGCCATGAAAAGAAATTGTCACAACAGTTCCTGATTTGCTGTAGAATTATTTCGCTTCATAGCATCTTTATCTGCTGTTTCATGTTCCATTTAAATTGTCTTGAAATTTAAATCACATCTTACTGAACTGTTTGAGAGTAAACTTTTTTTATAGTCCTCAGAGCCCATAGATTTGCTATATCTAAACTGATTGGAAAATAAGCAGTTGGTCCTCTCTTCTAATCTCAGTTCTGTCACTTATAGCCTTTGTCATCCTCTGAGGCAATTAGGTCTCTCTGAGAATAAATTTCAGTCTTTTAAATGAAGATACATAATTGCCAGGCTGCTTCCTTCAGTGTAATGGAGAAATTAAATGAGAAATTGTTATTTTATAATATTTTATGAACTGAGAATTACTACATTAAGACTTCATAGCATTGGTTTTATGGCTTTTATTTTACTAAGCTAGCATATTATATTGCTATTTGAGAACTTTCTTTTAAGGATTTAATTTGTTCCTTGAAGATAATATTGTTTCTACTATATGCCCAGAACATTTTTCAAGGAATTATAAGCGTCCAGATATTTATTGAATCAGTCAGTGAAAACACTTCGGGTCAGTAAATTTTGTCTTGTCACACACTTGCACGTGGGAAAAAACATGCAATTTTTCATAGATTAGTATTCACTGACGACTCAAATATTTTAAACTGTGGAAAATCCTGAAAGAGATGGGAACACCAGACCACCTAACCTGCCTCTTGAGAAATCTGTATGCAGGCCAGGAAGCAACAGTTAGAACTGGACATGGAACAACAGACTGGTTCCAAATAGGAAAAGGAGTACATCAAGGCTGTATATTGTCACCCTGCTTATTTAACTTCTATGCAGAGTACATCATGAGAAACGCTGGAGTGGAAGAAACACAAGCTGGAATCAAGATTGCCGGGAGAAATATCAATAACCTCAGATGTGCAGATGACACCACCCTTATGGCAGAAAGTGAAGAGGAACTAAAAAGCCTCTTGATGAAAGTAAAAGAGGAGAGTGAAAAAGTTGGCTTCAAGCTCAACATTCAGAAAATGAAAATCATGGCATCCGGTCCCATCACTCCATGGGAAATAGATGGGGAAACAGTGGAAACAGTGTCAGACTTTATTTTTTTGGGCTCCAGAATCACTGCAGATGGTGATTGCAGCCATGAAATTAAAAGACGCTTACTCCTTGGAAGAAAAGTTATGATCAACCTAGATAGCATATTCAAAAGCAGAGACATTACTTTGCCGACTAAGGTCCATCTAGTCAAGGCTATGGTTTTTCCAGTGGTCATGTATGGATGTGAGAGTTGGACTGTGAAGAAGGCTGAGCGCCAAAGAATTGATGCTTTTGAACTGTGGTGTTGGAGAAGACTCTTGAGAGTCCCTTGGACTGCAAGGAGATCCAACTAGTCCATTCTGAAGGAGATCAACCCTGGGATTTCTTTGGAAGGAATGATGCTAAAGCTGAAACTCCAGTACTTTGGCCACCTCATGCGAAGAGTTGACTCATTGGAGAAGACCTTGATGCTGGGAGGGATTGGGGGCAGGAAGAGAAGGGGACGACAGAGGATGAGATGGCAGGATGGCATCACTGACTCGATGGACACGACTCTGAGTGAACTCCGGGAGTTGGTGATGGACAGGGAGGCCTGGCGTGCTGCGATTCATGGGGTCACAAAGAGTCGGACACGACTGAGCGACTGAACTGAACTGAAGATAACAGGCTTCTCATTATCTCTGAATCAAGATTTTTTTTCAATATTACTTTGTGTTGAAGTTTGTAGTTATTAAATAATAAATAAAGGTCGCCCATGCTATTGAAGAAACTGATCATTATGCTATATAGAATTAACTTTTCTTTCCTTTGAATTCCTTCAGGGTGATAAGTCTGTCAGAGTTATGCGTTCTCTGCTGGCTGCACAACAGACTTTTGTAGATCGGCTGGTGCACCTAATGAAGGCAGTGCAGCGTGAAAGTGGAAATCGTAAGAAAAAGGTAAACCTTCTGGCTTTGCTTTCTGTTTATGCTTAGAGGTGATGGTTTAGTCACTAACTCATATCCGACTCTTTGTGATCCCATGGATTGTAGCCTGCCAGTCTCCTCTGTCCATGGGATTTCCCAGACAAGAATACTGAAGTAGGTTGGTATTTCCTTTTCTCGCAGATCTTTCTGACCCAGGGATCAAACCTGGGTCTCTTGCATTGCAGGCAGATTAACAACATTAATCTCACTGTACACCTTCACCAGAACTCTTAGGTGACCAGTAGATCTCAACAGTGGGCTTAAAATATTCAGGAAACCATGTTGTAAACAGATGTGTTACCATGCAGGCTTTGTTCTTCATTTAGGAGCAAGCAGTTGATTTAGCGTAACTCTTAAGGGCCTTAGGATTTTTGAAATGGTAGATAAGTGTTGGCTTCAACTTCAGCCCCTAACCAGAGCATCAGCCTGCCCTTTGAAGCTTTGAAGCCAGGCATTGACTTCTCCTTTTGAGCTATGAAAGTCTTAGATGGCATTCTTCCAATAAAAGGCTGTGTCATCTGCAGTGAAAAATCTGTTGTTTAGTGTAGTAGCAACTTCTGTTAATTATTTTTGCCAGATTCTGTGGATAACCTTGCTGCATCTTCTGCATCTGCACTTGCTGCTTCATCTTGCATTTTCGTGCTACGGAGATGACTTCTTTCCTTAAACCTCATGAGCCAACCTCTGCTAGCTTCAAATTTTTCTTCTGCAGTTTTCTCACCACTTTCAGCCTTCACAGCCTTGTATTTGCCACATACTGCAGAACACATATTGTTTTGCCTGTGTTTTAAATCAGACAGTCCCAAATGTAGTGTTAACATTGGCTAAAACTCTTTTCAGACATTTTTTTCATGATGATAATAAAAGACAAACTTAGCTTTTATTTACATAGTTTTAATAGAAACATGCCCCCACATTTTAGTGCAAGGCCAAGATGATGCTCCACCACCATTGTTTGTGTTATTACCAGGAATAATGAAATGGCTACAGTTAATAATTTAAAATCACATGTAATGCTTTTCCATTCCTCATAATGAAGTTGGGAGAGACTTGTCCTGTTGAGTCCAACAGTGGTAAATGTGTCACAAGGGAATCCATGAGTTAGGTTTCAGATGGTAAAACAGATACTAATATTGTTGCTACCTTCTTTCCTTTGCTGATATCATTTAGGAAAAATTCTCTTGATTGACGTCTTTGAATCTAGATGTTTGAGTTCTAATAAAAATACATTAATTCCACATTTAAAAACAGATTAAAGCTTTTATTTTGATGTTAAATATTCTCTTTTACTTTATAATTCTTTAGATTATAATATATATTCTGTAAAAATATGTTGCATGTCTACTGTGTGCCAAGCACTCTTTTAGAGTCTGGGATACAGTGGTGAATATAAAAATCCCTACCCTTTATAATGTAAGGAGCTTACATTCCTGTTGGAGGGAAAAGTTAACAAAATAAATAAAATATATGCTATATAGTGTCTTATGCTATTGAGGAAAATAAAGCAGGAAAGGGGAATAGGTAGTGCCCGGTTCAAGTATTAAGGCAGTGTTTCATTTCTCAATGGAATGATCATGAAGGTCTCACTAAGAGCTGACATTTGGACAAAAACCTGAAGCAAGTTGGGGAGCACACCATGTGAATATCTAGAGAAGACTGTTTCAGCAAGAGGAACGGCAAGCACAAAGGCCCTGCTGTGGGAGCATGTGTGACATGTTTGAGAAATAGGAGGAAGTGCAGTGTATTTAGTTAAGTTTTCTCCCCATGAAAACAAGCTTACCTATTTAAAGAATGCTAGACTCACAAGGTTTCCCAAGTGGTGCAAGTGGTAAAGAATCTGCCTGCTAATGCAGGAGATGCAAGGAAGGTGGGTTCCCTGGACAGAGCAGCCTGGTGGGCTACAGTCCATGAGGTTGCAAAGAGTTGGACAGACTGAGCATGCACGCATGCGCATACACACACACACTCTCAATCTCTCTCTCTCTCTCACAGCTTTCCAAGAAAATAGATTGTCCTTTTGAAATTGAATAGGTGGGCTTGGTCTAAACATTATAGATGCTGCTAAGTGAGAAGACTGTTTCATCATGACTTGAACTGCTCAGTTTCTGAAATCTTGGCTTAATGCAGTATGTATGTGAGCTAAAGAAAATGAGTAAATGATTATAAGAGTTTGAGCAAGCTCTGGGAGTTGGTGATGGATATGGAAGCCTAGCGTGTTGCAGTCCATGGGGTCACAGAGTCGGACGCAACTGAGCTGAACCTGATATCTTAGTAAAAGTTTCATCAGATAGAATCAATGAATAGTAAAATGTAGGGTCCAAGTTCCTCCAAGTAAATTGAGTTTACTTTTTAAACCCAAAATACACAGTGAAACAGCTAATAAAATTCTTGCTTAATATCTGGTCATGTGAAATTAAGCTTCAAACAACATTAGTCTCTTTGTGACTTCATAAGTCCTTTTAAAGCAGAAATTATATCTTTAAGTCCAGCCTGAGAATATCCCTGATTCTCAGTTGCAGCAAGAGAAACATACTCCCTGACCTCTGAGAGTCCAGCATTTCATAGGTCAGGGGATCGTGCCTTACAAAGTGTGCTGCTGTTATTGTCAGGTGGATTATAAGTGCTTTTCTCTCACACATACTAACTCCTTTATGTTATGTTACTTCACATAGACTTTGATGGTGCTTTGCAGATATTTTAACGTTAATGTTATCAGTCTTTTACATCCTTACCATATGCTTTAAAAGTCACTTTTCCATTGTAACCTAATTAGTACTTTATAACTTGTTCTCCTAGAATGAGAGACTACAGGCATTGCTTGGAGACAATGAAAAGATGAACTTGTCCGATGTGGAACTCATCCCACTGCCTTTAGAACCTCAGGTGAAAATTAGAGGAATAATTCCAGAAACAGCTACATTGTTTAAGGTAATTGTGGTGGATCTTTTATATCTATGACTGGAGCTGATTCTTTAAAGCTGTATCAGAGACTCTACTTTTGGGAAAAAAATGCCTTTTATTTATCTGTGTTTTAAGATCTTTTTGTAATACCTGTGGACATTTTTATGTGAAATGTATGAAGTATTTTTATATCACTGGGTTTTTAAATATTTAATTCTTTGAACTATTTATTAATCAGAGCCACACCTGTCTTTTCCCATGTAAGCTTAAAAAATAAATTGAATTGCACACTTAGGCATTTACTTTATAAGTTCCTGTGGTTAGATAAGAATTCCAGTTACCCTTTTATAAAATTTTTCGATTTGGTATCTGTTCCTATGACTTAAATATTTTCTTATCTTTTTAAGTGGTAATTCTCTTTAGTCCATAACAGCATGCACCTGGCTTTCTTTTGGCTGGCCACCACTTGGCTAGTTAGAAAGGACTGGAGGCAGCTGCCTTCTCTAAGCAGACCGAAGGGCTGAGATCATTCCTTGTGAAGCTTCATTGAGACATGATGTTGTAGGTTGTCTGATTCTAGGGTTGGAAAAGGGGGAAGTTGCATTGGAATATTACTTTCTATTGGGTAAGAAAGGCCTCATAGATCTCTCCTTTGGATATATTTTAAAAAGGGTATGATTACAATAAGAAATAGTTCAGATTTTTTTTAAGGGTGTGATTTGAAAGGCAGCCTTTGGCAGCCCAGCATGCACAACTGCAATATGTTTCAAAAAGCAGTACTTTAACCTTACTGCATCTTATGGACTGATAGTGTCTATTCTTCTAAAAATTATTCTATTGCATCAGTTTTTAAATGTTGTTTGCAACCTGTTTAGTTGGTTTTAAGACGCATTGAGTTATAAACCTGCAGTTAAAAAAATGCTGGTTATAGGAGAGAGAATGCAAGTATTTCTTAGTTCATGCTGCTAAGTTACTTCAGTCGTGTTCGACTCTGTGCGACCCCATAGACGGCAGCCCACCAGGGTCCCCCATCCCTGGGATTCTCCAGGCAAGAACACTGGAGTGGGTTGCCATTTCCTTCTCCAATGCAGGAAAGTGAAAAGTGAAAGTGAAGTCACTCAGTCATGTCCGACTCTTTGCAACCCCATGGACTGCAGCCTACCAGGCTCCTCCGTCCATGGGATTTTCCAGGCAAGAGTACTGGAGTGGGCTGCCATTGCCTTCTCCAGTAGAACTCCCAAATAAGATCTGCTTCTAATATTCTCATTCCCTTTAGGACTAACCAAGAACAGTGTTTTATCATTTTTTAGCAAACAGGATGAAAAAGAATGTTTAAGACATAGAGCCAGAGTTGTAAGAGTGCAGTATGAGAATCTGTCATCGTTGTTAGGTAGATTCTGGATCCATTTTTTTTTCCTTAAATAATTTTATAATTATGTCATATATACAAAGTATATAGATGGTCAGTAAGATATCATGGGATATCTTTTTAATCCTAATGTTCAATTCTGAATTTTTTCTTCTAGCCTTTATTAAATAAGTGGACATTCTTGAAAATTCTGAATTGGCGTTTAGGACTAATGGTTCTAGGGCATTTACTGCATAACTCTAGGATTATAATTCTAAACCATTTGGGGGTCATGAGTTTAAGAGTCCAATGAAAGTGATGGATTGGATATTTTAGAAAGTTACCCGTAATGCTTGTACATACACTGAAATGTCTACACAGAGTTGTAGCAGAATCCGTAAATTCTTGTTGCCCTTCTATGAACTCCTTAGAGCTGAAAAGGTTATGGACTTAGTTTTCAATATTTTTAGACAGCATTTTGTTAGACCCTAGCTTAAGAACAAAAGCTAGATCTCTGTGGGGAGTGAGCCCCTTAAGGCACTGAGATTAGTGCCCTAGTTATCCTTAGATTGTCATATGTTTACACTAGATTTCAGATGTACTCTAAATTTCAACATCAGGTCCAAATCGGAATAGGGAAGTTGCAACAAAGAACATCTTGCTTATCATTTATCTTTAGGAATTTTGCTTCCAGTTGTTTTCTTGAGCGTTTGTGAGTAGGGTACAGGGATAAAATATATTTACCCTGAGGTGATCAAAGGATACTACAACTATTTGAAGTTTTAATTCACTAGAGGTTGTAGTTTCTAAACTTAAATTCTTTGAAGGATTTTTGATGCCTTTCCCCTACATTTTATAGTGACGTTTTCAAACATACAGCAAAGTTGAAAGGCTTTCACAGTAAACAACTATACACTCACTTCTTCAATTCTGTTAGTAACATTTTACTGTACTTTTTTTGTCACACACCTGTTCATCCCTCTATCTGATACTTTTTATGCTAGTATTTCTCATGGTCTATAGAAACTAATATTATTTGATTTGTCAGACTCATTGCTTTTCTTTAGATTATTACAGGTTTCTCTACATTTCCATCTTATATAATTTGAAAATAATATTTTTATTTCCAGAGTGCTCTTATGCCTGCACAGTTATTCTTTAAGACTGAAGATGGAGGCAAATATCCAGTTATATTTAAGCATGGGGATGATTTACGCCAAGATCAACTTATTCTCCAAATCATTTCACTCATGGACAAGGTGAGGATAATCTTATGTTGGTAGGGAACATGTTTTCATTTCAGAAATCAATGGTTTCGTGGATATGCTATGCATGGATACAGAATTACATGTACCCAGAATTATGTAACATTCAGGTACAATCCTGGAGAGCTGAACAATCTCCACTTGATCTTGAACAAATGTAGTTGTTATTGTATTACTGTAGATGGCTCTTAAGATGAGTATAAAATGAAACTGCATGTGTTCCTTTTTATAAAAACTTTTTCACAGTTCTTTCAGTGTTGGATTTAGTAATTTTCTTCCTCTTAGTCAATTAAATCTTCTTTCTTAAATCCTGTTTCTGTCCATGGATTTTAAAGAAACATATTTGTTTTCATTTCCTTATTTGGAGTCATAAAATACTTCATGGCCAGTAAGGCCTGCATAAATCCTTAGGAGGAACCCTCTGTCAGTGAAAACTGACAGTGATTTAGAAAAAGATAAAGAGATGTATTAAACTGCTATAATACTTACTACAAAACTGTTTCATAACATTCTTTTCATTTGTTTAATATAACTTTTGATCTTAGCTTCTACGAAAAGAAAATCTGGATTTGAAGTTGACGCCCTACAAAGTATTAGCCACTAGTACAAAGCATGGTAAGTTTATTTTTTAACAATTATTTATTCAGTGTCCAATGAGTATATTTTTCCTTTTTAAATTGTAAGTTGTTAAGAACATTAGGGATTGAACTCATTTGTAACACTGAAGACCAGTCAGGCCTTCCTGGCAACCTGTCTATCTTCCCTCCCTCCCTTTCTTTTTATACCTCTTGAAATCATTAAACAGCATATTTGGGAAAAAAATGAGAACCTTTATGATATATTTCTTTGGATTCACAACTGTTTCCAAACCACAGTAGTTTTCTTCTGTGGTGATTTGTATCTGAAATCATAATTGTTTTTGTTATCGTTCAGTTACTAAGTCATGTTCAACTCTTTGCGACCTAATTCACTGCAACATACCAGGCTCCTTCCTCAGTCCTCCACTATGTCCTGGAGTTTGCTTAGATTTGTGTCTGTTGAGTCTGTAATGCTATCTAACCATCTCATCCTCTGCTGCACCCTTCTCCTTTTGCTTTCAATCTTTTCCTAGCATCAGTGTCTTTTCCAGTGAGCTGGCTCTTCACATGAAGTAGCCAAAGTATCGGAGCTTCAGCTTCAGCATCAGTCCTTCCAATGAATATTCAGGGTTGATTTCCATTAGGATTGACTGGTTTGATCTCTCTACAGTAAAAGGGATTCTCAGGAATCTTCTCCCACACCAAAATTCGAAAGCATCAGTTCTTTGGAACTCAGCCTTCTTTGTGGTCCATCACGTCCCTACATGACTACTGGAAAAACCATAGCTTTGTCTATATAGACCTTTGTCTTTGATGTCTCTGTTTTTTATTACGCTGTCTAAATTTGTCATAACTTTCCTTCCAAACAGCAAACAACTTTTAATTTCATGGGTGCAGTCACCGTCTGCAGTGATTTTGGAGCACAAGAAAATAAAAACTGTCACTGCTTCAACTTTTTCCCTTTCTATTTACCATGACGTGATAGGACCAGATGCCATGATCTTAGTTATTTGAATGTTGAGTTTCAAGCTACTTTTTTCACTCTGTTTAACTCTAATCAAGAGGCTCTTTAGTTCCTCCTCACTTTCTGCCTTTACAGTTGTATCATCTGCATATCTGAGGCTGTTGATATTTCTTCTGGCAATCTTGATTCCAACTTGTGACTCATCCAGCTTGGCATTTCATGTGATGTACTCTGCATATAATCATTATTGAGAGTTACTAAAACCTAGAGAGGCTTTGTATTGTGCCGTGCTTATGCAAACCACTCATCAGATGATATTGCTTTTATTCATTGATGTTTTTTTTTTAATATATATGTCTAACTCTTTCTGAGATTGAGTAACCTCTGGAAGTTTGGCGGAAGATTCCCTCAGAATGCTTGCCTAATGTGTATTGTAACTTTTATAATCTTGTTACTCTTAGAGCTTCTTACCCTTAGATTAGGTACTTTGGAGAAACAAGTACTTGTTTTATTTTAGGCTTTCTGCCCTTCTCCTTGTTACTTCCAAATCTTTCTGGCAGTTTAATTTCTTATATGTTCTATTACTATCCTACATAAATTGATTTACTTAGCTTTTATTTGCTCCTGGGACCGAGACAAAAGCATTAGCTTAGTTTACAAGTTCTTGAGTGGTATAACATACCTCCATACCTCTCTGTTACACCTCTTTTTTCCACTCTCCTTGCTTCTTAGACTTTAGCCACACCATCCACCTTCCATTTTCGCAAATGTACCATGCTCTTTTGAGCCTTATATTATTGTTATCTTTAATATTCTTTCTGCCTTATTTATGCATCTTATTATCCTTCAAAACACAGTTCAGATGTCAGAGGCCCTCTGATCCGTATTGTAATATAGGTCTCCCTTTACTGTTCCTTTTCATAGTGTCCTTTCATTCATAGCATTTATTCCAATAAAATTTGCAAACTTGTGAGATATCTGAAAGCAGGTCAAAGCGCTGTTTTTGCTTACCTGCAAAATTCTTGCTACCTAGTAGAAAAACTACAAATATATGTTAAATGCATTGATGCAGACTGTTCGGTATTTATCATATGGGAATAAATGAGATGTTTCTTACTCTAAAGTAATGCACAGTCTCCTAATATGCATGCAGATAATTATAATGTGTCATTGTTTGGTCACTTAGTCATGTCTGACTCTTTGCAACCCCACAGACTGTAGCCTTCCAGGCTCCTCTGTCCATGGGATTTCCCAGATACGACTACTGGAGACGGTTGCCATTTTCTTCTCCAGAGGATCTTCCTGCCCAGGGATTGAATTTGTTTCTCTTGCATTGGCAGACAGATTCTTTACCACTGAGCCACTAGGGCAGCCCAATTATAATGTAAGGCTTACCAAAACCAGATCATAGTTGTTTATGATTCTGAAATATTTCCATCATTCAAATTTGATTTTTTTTTTCCCACAGATTTGTAGTTTTATACTTCTTTTGTTGTCCCTGGACTTACTTACAGGCTTAATTTTTATCCTTATTCTCATGTATACTATCCCCCTCCCCTTCTTTATGGTAGTTCAGGTAGGGGATTTATACTTCCCTCTCATAGCATTTCCAGGGAATGGCAGAAGATAGAGTATTACACAAAGAAAGCCAATGAATATACTATAATTTTAGGGTTAGGTGATTGATACTCTGAAATGCCACAATTTCAGATTTCTTAAAGTGATTTTTCATTTAGAATTTTAATTGACATATGTTATAAAACTGCAGAAAGAAATTTTTATGCCAAATTTAAGAACCCTGACCCTGTTACTGATCTGATAAATAGAGTGCCTGAAGAACTATGGACACAGGTTCTGACATTGTACAGGAAGCTGTGATCGAGACCATCCCCAAGAAAAAGAAATGCAAAAAGCCAAAATGGTTGTCCGAGGAGGCCATACAAATAGCTGAGAAAAGAAGAGACGTGAAAGGCAAAGGAAAAGGAAAGATACACCCATATGAATGCAGAGTTTCAAAGAACAGCAAGGAGAGATAAGAAAGTCTTCCTCAGTGATCAGTGCAAAGAAATAGAGGAAAACAATAGAATGGGAAGGACTAGAGATCTCTTCAAGAAAATTAGAGATATCAAGGGACCATTTCATGCAAAGATGGGCACAGTAAAGGACAGAAATGGTATGGACCTAACAAGCAGAAGATATTGAGAAGAGGTGGTAAGAATACACAAAAGAACTACACAAAAAAGATCTTAATGACCCAGATAACCACGTTGGTGTAATCACTCACCTAAAGCCAGACATCCTGGAATATGAAGTCAAGTGGGCCTTAGGAAGCATCACTACAAAGAAAGTTATTAGAGGTGATGGAATTCCAGTTGAGCTATTTCAAGTCCTAAAAGATGATGCTGTGAAAGTGCTACACTCAGTATGCCAGCAAATTTGGAAAACTCAGCAATGGTCAGGACTGGAAAAGATCGGTTTTCATTCCAATCCCAAAGAAAGGCAATGCCAAAGAATGTTCAAACTACCACAAAATATTGTATTCATCTCACATGCTAGCAAAGTAATGCTCAAAATTCTCCCAGTGAGGCTTCAACAATACATGAACTGAGAACTTCCCAACATTCAAGCTGGATTTAAAAAAGGCAGAGGAACCAGAGATCAAATTGCCAAAATCCACTGGATTGTAGAAAAGGCAAGAGAGTTCCAGAAAAATACCTATTTCTGCTTTATTGACTATGCCAGAGCCTTTGACAACAAACTGGAAAATTCTGAAAGAGATGAGAATATGAGACCGCCTTACCTTCTTGAGAAATGTGTATACAGGTCAAGAAGCAGCAGTTAGAACCAGATGTGAAACAATGGGCTGGTTCCAAATTGGGAAAGGAGTGTGTCAAGGCTGTATTTTGTCATCTTGTTAACTCCCCTGGAGAAGGAAGTTGCAACCCACTCCACCACTCTTGCCTGGAGAATCCTATGGACAGAGAAGCCTGGTAGGCTACAGTCCACGGGGTCGCAAAGAGTTGGACACGACTGAGCAACTTCACTTCACTTCACTTACTTAACTTACATGCAGAGTACATCATGGGAAATGCTGGGCTGGATGAAGCACAAGCTGGAATCAAGATTGCTGGGAGAGAAATATCAATAACCTCAGATATGCAGATGACACCACCCTTATGGCAGAAAGTGAAGAGGAACTAAAGAGTCTCTTGATTGAAGTAAAAGAGGAGAATGAAAAATCTGGCTTACATTCAACAAACGAAGATCATGGGATCCAGTCCCATCACATCATGGCAAATAGATGGGGAAACAATGAAAACAGCGAGAGATTTATTTTGGGGGGGCTCCAAAATCGCTGCAGATGGTGACTGCAGCCATGAAATTAAAAGATGCTTGCCTCTTGGAAGAAAAACTATGACCAACCTAGACAGCATATTAAAAAGCAGAGACATTGCTTTGTCGACAAAGGTCCGTCTAGTCAAAGCTATGGTTTTTCCAGTAGTCATGTATGTATGTGAGAGTTGGACTATAAAGAAAGCCATGCACCGAAGAATTGATGCTTTTGAACTGTGTTGTTGGAGAAGACTCTTGAGAGTCCCTTGGACTGCAAGGATATCAAACCAGTCAATCCTAAAGGAAATCAGTCCTGAACATTCATTAGAAGGACTGATGCTGAAGCTGAAACTCCAATACTTTGGCCACCTGATACAAAGCACTGACTCATTGGAAAAGACCCTGATGCTGGGAAAGATTGAAGGCAGGAGGAGAAGGGAATGACATAGGACAAGATGGTTGGATGGTATCACCGACTCAGTGAACATGAGTTTAAGCAAGCTCTGGGAGTTGGTGATGGACGGGAAGCCTGGTGTGCTGCAGTCCATGGGGTTGCAAAGAGTTGAACGTGACTGAGTAACAACTGAACTGAACCTTATTACTTTGTGTTCCTGTATATAATAATAGAAATTGGCCTAGAGAAACATACAGATTTTCAGCTTAATTTTTTTAATGTTTCCGTGTAGTTACTATGATGTAAATGCCAATATATTACTAAATACAATGTTTATAGACCTCTTTAAGCTAATAAGTTTGTATTGTGTACATTTGCAAATGAAGACTATTCTTAACAGAATCTTTATTGCTTAACCAATATTGTTTTGTCATTCAGTCATGTCTGACTTTGCGATCCCATAGACTACAGCACACCAGGCTCCTCTGTTCTCCACTCTCTCTCTGAGTTTGCTCAAATTCATGTCTGTTGAGTCAGTGATGCTATCTAACCATATCATCCTCTGCTACCTCCTTCTGCCTTCAGTGTTCCCAGCATCAAAGTCTTTTCCAACAGAGGGGGCTCTTCACATCAGGTGGCCTAAGTGAGCTTCAGCTTCAGCAAGTCCTTCCAGTGGCTTAACCAAAAGCTGTGCTTAATACAATATATCTATTTCTGTGTAGGCTTCATGCAGTTTATCCAATCAGTTCCTGTTGCTGAAGTTCTTGATACAGAAGGAAGCATTCAGGTATAATATCTATTTTAATGATTTATAAATTTCATGAATATTTCTTCTTAGAAAAGTTTCAGTCTCTATAAAAAGTACATAGAGTTTTAGAAATGACAGTCTCTTTTTCTCACTTTTCTTCCCTCAAGTGGTTTTTTTTTCCCAAAGAATTAAACAATGCTAACAGTTGGAAATGTTTCCAAGGTAGATAGATGTTCAGTTCCTTAAACTTTGCCTGGCACATAATAGGCGATCAGGAATTTTTTTGAAGTTTATGGTTACATTATATTGCAAAGTATGGAAATATTATGATTTATGTAGCCATCAGTGAACGTTCTGATTATTTCCAGTTTTTGTTGTTATTCAGAACAAGGCTACAGTGATATTCTTGTCATACATGTTTTACATAATTATGTTTTTTAAGACCTTTTTCCCCACCCTCCCTCTCCAAAATCATTATTCTCCTTTAAGATAAGAAAAGGCAAGTTGTACTAAGCCATATATATATTTGGAATTGTTTTTATATTTTAAAATCGTGAATTAGTGTTTATTGCAAAATTCTTACTTCATGTTAGTAGTTTACTTTTGTTATCTTTTGAATGTAATTTTTCTTTTTTCCTATGAAAAATGTATGTAATTCACACAGAAAAAATTGATATGCCTGAGATGAAAAATCATACAGTGAAGGCCTTGATAAAGGATATTTACTATACTATGTTTTTGTGTTTCTCAGTTTTGAGTGTCCCAGTAATTCAGTGTGGAGTTCAGACTTTCAGAAAGACTTTACTCTGATTTCTTAACAAAACAAGAGGTTGATTCTATTGTTTGGTTCAAGGTACAGTTGTGCTCAGTTGCTTAAAAACTCAGACACGAAACATCAAACTGCCAGAGTTTGAAGTTGGGCTCTGTGGCTTTCTATCTATATTTTGAGTAACCTTGCAAACAGGTTAGCCTTGAGCTGGTATTTGGCTTTCAGTAGGAACTCATAAGGGTGGTTCACATACCTAGACTCTTTGTACAAATAATATGATTTATAGGAATCAACCGGCCTCCCTTCTAGAATTTTGATAGTTGCTGGACTAAATAGACTATAGAGGGTGCCTGTATGAGCAGCCCCCAGGAAATAAGCTCAGTGTATCCCTTCAGAAGAGAACAAGGAGGATTCACATGTAATTCACAGGCTTTGCCTGCGTGTCTTCTCCATGTTGATTCCGTTGCGTTTACTTCTGCTGTAATACACCTTACTAGTGGTACAGCTGTAAGCTGAGTCTGTGACCCTATCTAACGGATCAAATCTGTCAGAGGTCTAGGGGACCTCCTAACATATGCTTTAAGTCTCAGTTTTTGTATCTATAAAATTGGGGTAATAAGAGTACTTAGCTATAGAATTCTTCTGAAGATGACATGAAATGTATACAGAGCTTGAAGACAGGTTCTAACTGAAGTAACTGTTTAATAAAGTTGTCAATTATTATGTTGTTCTGTGCAATTATGATTTTGTAAAATAAAGACAGTGACAGTTTGTGTCCTGATTCGTAATTCCGTGTGTGATCGGTGTAAATAATTTTGCCAAGTCGTAGCTTATCTCATCTTCAGCTTTAGTAGATAGTTAAAAATTGTTTACCAAAATAATTATTTTTGGAAACAACTGTTTTTCTTTGCTACTCATCTTTACTTAATCTTGGTATTGTCGAGCTTTTAAATTTTGGTATTTATTATTATTTAGTTTACATTCCCCTGATCACCAAAAACATTGAGTGAAATATGTGTATAGGCCATTTGTTTCTTCTGTGAAGTGCTTGTTCATATATTTTGCCCATTTTTTTTCTTGGATTTTTTTGTCTTTTTCTTATTGGTTTATAGGAGTTCTTTATGTTTTCTAGATATGCATTCTTTTTCACTTATAGAATGTTTAAAAAGCTTAAAACATAGGATAAATTTATTTTTTAATAGAGTGTTAGTTATATTTTCAGATAGTATACTGCATCTATTTTTCTTTAACATCTAGATGTAAAAGAATAGGCTAGTTGATAATATGGGGAAAAGAAAGTATACAATTTTCCCCAGTATTTCCAGACTGTTTGGACACTCTAGTGTATTAATTGTGCCCTTGCAATTCTTTGGTTCAGTCTGTATCTCATGTTTATCTTCTGTCAATTTCCTCTTAATTTGAAAAGTCTTCGCATTGCATTGTAACTATTTTGAGTATTGGAATGTAATTTTATTGAGCTTGTTAATGGTAGCAGTATTTCAGTGGCTATACTTAAAAGGTCATTTTAAAAATTCATGTTCACTTTTAGGAGAATGTATGATTCACAGAAAGCCTCTCATGTTTACTTTCAGGAGAAATGTGAAACAAACTGGTAAATTAAGTATGAGATATAGCAGTACATTTATTTAATGTTTTCCTCTGTGGTATAGAAATAGCACACTTTTATTTATTTGTTTATTTCTTAGTCTCTGACTATAAGCATAGTAATATGACTGATTCCTGAGGAATATGCTTCCCCGATTCTGCATTTTATAAAGTTTTATACCAGATACCTGTTTGTCATTATTTACAAATTTGAAATGCTTAATTTATTTAAAGGATTGAATTTGTAAACATATAAACATCTTTTCAGAACTTTTTTAGAAAATATGCACCAAGTGAGAATGGGCCAAATGGAATCAGTGCTGAAGTTATGGACACTTATGTTAAAAGCTGTGGTAAGTTTTTCAACTTACTGCTTCTCATTGATATGTGGGAATAAAGGAAAGGAAGCTATCTTGTTGTCATATTCATACACATTTAGAACATGTTAAGATTTTGGCTTAGATTTGTCCATTTTTGGCTGCAATAACAAAATACCAGATACTGGGTGACTTATAAACAATAGAAATTTATTTCTCATAGTTCTGGAGGCTGGAAGTCTGAGATAAGGTGCCAGCTTGGTCAGGTGAGGACCTTCTTTGGGTTAAAGACCTGTTATTGTATCTGCACCTGCTGGGAACGGCTAGGCAGCTCTGTGGGGTCTTTCATAAGGTGCTGATTCCATACTTGAGGGCTGCTGCTGCTGCTAAGTCACTTCAGTCATGCCCGACTCTTCGCATCCCCATGGACTGCAGCCTACCAGTCCTCTCCAGGACTGGGATTTTCCAGGCAAGAGTACTGGAGTCAGGTGCCACTGCCTTCTCCAATACTTGAGGGCTAAGTACCTCCAAAAGGTCCCACCTCCTACCTTGGGTGTTAGAGGCATGTTCATTTTGAGGGGACACTACTATTCAAGCCACAGCAGTTTTAAATGCCCTATAAGAAGATTAAAAGATAGAAAATGTGATAAAAGAAGTCATTAATGTTTTGACATAATGGTAGGAATGCAGTGTAAATTCTGCTTAGTCTTTTATAGATATATCTTTGCAATCACTTAACTATTTTGTAACTGTAAGTTATCTCTTCCTGGAAGCTGTAATTTTTCCCTTGATTTTCTTTGAGTTTGAATAAGCGATTAAGTGGTGGTGGTGGTGGTGGTTTAGTCACTAAGTCATGCCCGACTCCTGCGAACTCACGGACTGTAGCCGGCTAGACTTCTTTGTCCGGGCAATTAAGTAGATTGGGAAAAGTCTGTCAGGAATAATCATGTTTTTGATAAATCTCTAGACCTAAGATTATAGTGCTATGTTAAGAGGTACCTATCATGGTATTTTAGATGAGTACTTATGGTCACTTACTGGAAATGTCAGTAGTGGCAAGCTGAAGAGATTAATTCAAATGTTTCAACCACTTATGCCTATTCTCATGAAGTTTATATTTTTTATTTTCTTAAGATTCTTTTTTTTTAACGGCTAGATTGTTTAAGGGAGAGTTAATAAAAGAATTGACACTAGACTTGAGCCCTGAATAGTATATGGCATATATCATGTTATTCCTGTTTTACATAAATATTATATTTATGTTTACATCCATGTTTATACTTAAGCAGTCAAAGCTGAGGGAAGCAAGTAGAGGATTTTCTAGACATACAATAACTATATTTATACTTTTGCATCATTTAATGGCTTATAAGTTGCTCTCTTATACATGACTATTTTTTTATTTTTCACAATGCTCCTATGAGGTTGTATTCCAGATTATTTTGTACTGCATAATTTATTCCTAAACTTATATTTGGTATATTTTTGACTGAGAATTATAAAGAAAATGTAATATTCTTAGGAACTTTTAAAATACTGAAATAAAATGTGTGTATATATATTCAAATTCTTTATACTTTTAATTCTCATTTAAACTAAGAAACATAGCATTTTACAGGTAACTGTATTTACCCATGAAAATGTGTTCAACCATAAAAATGATCACATGCAGTGTATTTTGATTTAAAATTTTTTTTAAGTTGATTAAAGCATCTAGGAGAGAACGTTCCCCTTTTCTTACTCTGTATTTCTCTCTCCTCTCCTTCCCTCCCTGCTTTACTTCTTTATTTTTTCCCCTTTCTCTTCCATCCATTTTTTTCTCCATTCATTCTGTTTTCTAAGATCTGAAAAATTAATATATTTTCTAAAGGCTTGATAGATCACTCACATGGCTGACAGCTTATACTGTTTTTCAGCCAAGCTTGTTAATCAAGTCACTTGTAGAGGCTTCCCCATGGCTTGTGTTTCTCAGAGCTGGATTTATGAAGAATTTTAAGAGATAAGAAGTAGAAACTTTTTGTTTCTGAAGGCCTGGATTGGGAAGCTGGTAGTTTGTCACTTTTGTCATATTCTGTTGGTCAGAAGAGTCACACAACCTGCCTGGATTCAAGGGAAAAGGTTATAGTTCCTACTTTGAATGAAAAGCATGTAAAAGAATCTTTAATTAGCCACACCTGGTTTTCATTGGGAGAAGGCAGTGGCGCCCCACTCCAGTAGTCTTGCCTGGAAAATCCCGTGGACGGAGGAGCCTGGTAGGCTGCAGTCCATGGGGTTGCTGAGGGTCAGGCATGACTGAGCGACTTCACTTTCACTTTTCACTTTCATGCATTGGAGAAGAAAATGGCAACCCACTCCAGTGTTCTTGCCTGGAGAATCCCAGGGACGGGGGAGCCTGGTGGGCTGCCATCTATGGGGTCACACGGAGTCGGACACGACTGAAGTGACTTAGCAGCAGCAGCAGTTTTCATTACTTTATTACTTGAGATATTTTGCATGCCATCAATTAATTACCTTCTGTCTTGTTACTTAACTTTCATGTAGTTACTATAACTTTTTTATATCATATATATATTTAGTAAAGAAATGCTAACTTATTTTAATTTTTTAAATTATTAAAGTATGAACTGGGATATTATAATTATTTTTTAAGTAAATTAATATTTTTAGTTGGAGTTTCAGTATCAAATTCTCAGAAATTAACAGAGTGAATATACAGAGACATGGAAGTATATAGTAGACCTGAAAAACACTGTGAACCACTTCAACATAATTAGGATTCATGCAGTTTTCACACAACAGTAGGACACAAATTCTTTTTAAGTTTCCATAGACTATAAACTAGGAGACACTGGAACATATTAAGGGACATAAGACAAGGTGCAAAAATTTCTTGGTGTAAAGGTATTGAAATCATACAAAGGCTGTTTATTTATCACTGTGGAATTATGTTAGAAATCAGTATCAAAAGGTATTTGAAAATAACTCACATATTTTCAAGTGCAGTGTGACATTTACCAAGAGAGATCGTTGAGTCACTGAAAGCCTCAATAAAGTTAGCTTGAAAAAAACAGAGGGATAATTGCAGAGAAGAAAACATTCAAATGAGAAATTAGTATCAAATGAGAAATTCATGTTAAAGATACTTTTTAAAAAATCCCATGTGTTTGGAAATTAAATGTCTACTTTTTCACGATGGGTATATCTAAGAAACTATAAAAAGGAAAATTAGAAAATATTTGTACTAGAATAAAAATGAAGAGAATTTACCAGAATTTGTTGCACATGACTGAAGCTGCTCAATGCAATTAAATACAATGTGGAATCTTGAATAAGATATGAAAACAAATAATGAATACTAACATAAAATTTTGTGAAATTTGAACAAAATCTGTACTTTAGTTAATACTGTATCGCTTGTTAACTTCCTATATTTTTTTACAACATAATATTTCTTTGTATTCTCAAAATTGGATTAGAAGTTTTAAGCCTCATTCAAAATTTTTCTTTATCACTAAGATAATAAATTTTCTAGATTTTTAGCAGTAATACTAGATGCCAGAATACATGGAACTATATCAGTATTGAGTAAATATAAATTAGAAATCTAGCATTGTATTCATACTAAGTCAAACTAATGGATCAAATAAACCCAAGGAGGAACACACTCAGACACATAGTAATCAAAATGATGAAAATTAAAGACAAAGATAAAACATTAAAAGCAACAAGGGAAAAGCAACCAGTAACATACAGGGGAATTCCCATTAGGTTATCAACTGATTTCTCAACAGAAACTCAACAAGCCAGAAGGGAATGGCATGATATATTTAAAGTGATGAAAGGGAAAAACCTATAACCAAGAATATCCTACCCAGTAAGATTCTTGTTCAGATTTGATGGAGAAACCAAAAGCTTTCCAGTCAAGCAAAAGGTCAAAGAATTCAGCACCACCAAACCAGCTTTACAATAAATACTAAAGGAAAGTATCTATTTGGTCAACAGAAAATAACAGAATTCTACATCACTAAAACTACCATTTAATTAAAAAACTTGCAATCACTTTTCAAAATCCAGATGCATAACAGAATTGTCTTGGAAGTTTTTGAAAAATGCAGATGCTCAGGTATTGCTGTTCTCCAAAGCTCCAGGTGTGTTTCTAATAAGCAGCCATGTTTAAAAACAGTTGGACTGTATTATGATGATCTTTTATTTGTTTCACTTTTTCTATTTCATATTTATTGCTTCCTTTCATTTAGTTTATGTTTTCCAATTTCTTTGTCTTTTTTTGTTTTTTTCTCAAGCCTTTATGAAGTGTAGCAGAAAATCTTTTGCATACCTATACATATAGTATTGTGTATGCTGTGTGCTTAGTCGCTCAGTTGTGTCCAACTCTTTGCAACCCCATGGGCTGTAGCTCACCAGGCTCCTCTGTTCATGGGGATTATCCAGGCAAGTATACTGAAGTGAGTTGCCATGCCCTCCTCCAGGGGATCTTCCCAACCCAGTGATCAAACCCAGTCTCCCAGATTGCAGGCAGATTCTTTACCATCTGAGCCACCAGGGAAGCCCTAGTATGTGTAATATAATATATATATTTTAGAAAATATATGAATTTTTGCCCAGCTAAGAAATGTTAATATTTTTCTACTTGAAGTATACATATAATCCATAAATACTGACTAAAATTTGAAAACCCTGCTCACTTAATGAGAGTATTGGAACAATATTTTATATGTGCTAAATGTCATAGGATTGTGCCTTTTATATAATGTTTCCTTTTTTTTCCCAAGAGCTAATGAGAATATGACTTTTCTAATGTTTAAAAAAAAAGCTATTTAAATTATACTTATACAGTTAACTCCAAATTAGATCTTCTTTCTAATAAGAGCATTACACATTTATTCATATCCTGATAACTGATTTGATAACAGACATTCTCTTTATCTTACTTTGAACATTCTTCTGCTTTCTATATATATTGCTCCATTACAAAATAATTTTTTTGTGTTTCAGTGAGTTTGGTAGCATTCCAGGTAATGTTAGAGATTGAAAGCCATTATTTAAAGATAAGTCAATACAGCATTGTGCTAGAATCTGATTGTTGGGTGTTATCATATGGATACATGTATAACTTTCATTTTAAAAAGTAACATTTTAGGTTTTTGGTAGAGGTTAAGAAGAAGAATACGATTAGTTATGGTGTCATTTTATTTCAGATTATGCAGGGTGTCAAGTCTGTATCATGAAAGTAAATGTGGGAACACTGATTATTCTCACACTCATATCTTTACTAAGGAAAGGGAAATGGTATTGTTTGTCTATATTTCTCTATACTTTAAATCAGAGTTGTTTTACAAAATTAGTTTGAAGATGTTTATTTCGCATGGAGTCAAAATACTAATGAAAAGCACGCTTTTGACAGGGTTGTCTGGAACAGGTATAGTGTCCCATTACACTCACAGAATATTTTCAGTTTTCCTAAAACTCTTCTGTTCTTCTCTGTGCCATCTCAAATCATCCTGAATATTGTTTATGTCCTCAGTTTCTGAGGCTTATCTTAATCTTGCATCACATATCTTTTTCAGGATGTAATCTTTTCTCTCAAGTGTTGATATTTAAATTACTGAAACACCCCCAAATACTCACTTTCACCATGAATATGTATGAAAGAGAGAGGTATCATATGCTGTCTCGCTTGATGTAAAAAGAAATTGCCTGAAATGACATTTCAAGAAATATTTATTACCATAACTCACTGAGGCAGAGTAAAAGGCTCTTTCTCATATACTTTTTATTACTATTGGAAAACAATCCAGTAATAACAAGGAACAGGCTCCTTTCAAATATTACTGAAAAGCAAATTTGATGACAAACCATAGTTGATAAAAACCTCTTACTTTATCGGTAGTTACTAAGTAGTGTCTGACTCTTGCAGCCCCAATTGGCATGTGGCCCACCAGGCTTCTCTGTCCTTGGGATTCTCCAGGCAAGAATACTGGAGTAGGTTGCCATTTCCTTCTCCAGGGAATCTTCCCTACCCAGGACTCAAACCCAGGTCTCCTGCATTGCAGGCAGATTCTTTACCAATTGACCTACAAAGGAAGCCCTACTTTATCAGTAGAGATGAGCATAATTCATGCATGTTTATTTATTTGAAAATTTTAGGTCAAAAATATTATTGCTGTACATGTGAATAATTTTCATAGAGATAGCTAAACAACTTGAAACAAAGTAAATAGTGATAAAAAGTAAACTAATTCTAATTTATAATTCATAAGAAAGCCAGTATCACATGACAGTTCAGACACACTCGTAACGTAACAGTGTTCTTTTTGAGGCAGGAGTTTCAGCTGTCTTCATATGCATATATCAGTAGAAGTTTTGTATTTTGTGTCCTTGACAAGTAGAGGCCAGATTTCTAAGGGAATCCCTTACTGGTGAACACACTGTGCTAATTAGTTCTAATATGTTCTCAGTTCTCTTTACCAATACCAGGTGTAATGTCCTTCAGTAGCTCACTAATTTTTAAGTGGCGAGCATTCATTCATTTGTAAAACTGCATATTTTGCAGCAGTTTTAGAGTAGGGCTACTACAAGTATCATCGAACAGCGTTGGCTTCACCTGGGCACTTGTTTGTAAGACAGACTCTCAGGTCTTTCCTCTGTAGATGTTGGGTCAGCATTTCCACACAGGATTCCCAGGTACATTAGAACACTAGAGAAGACTTTGATATGTATAAGAATCACTCTGGCCACTGCCCACTGGAGATTCTGATGCAATAGGAATGAAGTAGGGCTTAAAAGTTCGCATTTTTAACAAGCTTCTGGATAGTCGTGAAACTGCCAATCTGTGTATCACATGTTGAATAGCAATGCCTTAGATCAAATATTGGTCCATTTTTCCCTAAAACCATTCAGATAGTAAATATATTTATGCTTTTTAGGCCTGGTGGTCTCTGTTGCAGCCGTTCAGCCAGGCCATTGTAGTGCTCAAGATACATTGAAATAAATGGGTATGTCTCTGTTCCAATAAATTTTCTTTATAATATGTAAAAACAGAGGGAGACCAGTTTGGGCCAGCAAGCTGTATTTCCTCATCCGTTAGGTAAGTGACCCTCAAGTCTCCCAGTAGCCTACTAACAATTTCTTTCACCAGAAGTTAACATGATCTGACTGTAATGGTTTACACACGTAAAAGTTACTTTCTTCTTTGTAAGAAGCCCAGGTGTAAGCTGATGTGGTTGGAGTTTTAGCTCTTTAGGGATATTAGGGTCAACCAAGGTCTCCTGGTTAGTTCTCTCTAAAAATGCTAACTGTTAAGACTCTATTTGCCTACATCTCGGTGGACAGGCCTAACTTCAAGTGAGCCTGGGAAATGTCTTTAGTGTAGGCACATTCTTGCTCCAAAAATCTTGGTTTAGTTTTGTTTTAAGGAAGAAATATAGATAGGATATTGTGTTGTTGGCAAACCAGTGGTCCTTGTCACACTACAAACTATATTTTGAGAATAACTGATTTGTTTAGTCAACTGTAACTGATTTGTAACTGATTGATAAAATGCAGCAGTGGGCACAGAATTGGAAAAGGTCAGTTTTCATTCCTGTCCCAAAGAAGGGCAATGCCAAAGAATGTTCAAACTACTGCCCAATTGCACTCATTTCACATGCTAGCAAGGTAATACTCAAAATCCTTCAAGCTAGGCTTCAATAGTATGTGAACTAAGAACTACCAGATGTACAAACTGGATTTAGAAAAGGGAGAGGAACAAGAGATCAATTTGCCAACAGCCACTGGATCATAGAAAAAGCAAGAGAATTCCAGAAAAATATCTACTTCTACTTCACTGACTATGCTAAAGCCTTTGACTCTGGATCACAACAAACCGGAAAATTCTTGAAGAGATTGAAATACCAGACCACCTTACCTGCCTCCTAACAAACTGGTCAAGGAGGTCAAGAAGCACCAGTTAGAACCAAACATGGAACAACAGACTAGTTCCAAACTGGGAAAGGAGTACGTCAAGGCTGTATATTGTCAACCTGCTTATTTAATTTATGCAGAGTACATCATGTGAAATGCCAGTCTGGATGAAGCACAAGCTGGAATTAAGATTGCTGAGAGAAATATGCAGATGACACCACCCTTATGACAGAAAGCGAATTAAAAGGAAGAACTAAGAGCCTGATGAAAGTGAAAGAGGAGAGTGGAAAAAGCCGGCTTAAAACTCAGCATTAGGAAAACTAAGATCATGGCATCCGGCCCCATCACTTCATGGCAGATAGATAGGGAAACGGCGGAAACAGTGACAGACTTTTTTTTCTTGGGCTCCAGAATCACTGTGGATGGTGACTGCAGCCATGAAATTTAAAAGATTCTTGTTCTGTGGAAGAAAAGCTGTGACAAACCTAGACAGCAAACCTAGACAGAAAGCAGAGACATTACTTTGCCAACTAAGGTCCATATAATCAAAGCTATGATTTTTCCAGTGGTCATGTATGGATGTAAGAGTAGGACCATAAAGACAGCTGAGTACCATAGAACTGATGCTTTCGAAATGTGGTATTGGAGGAGACTCTTCAGAGTCCCTTGAACTACAAGATCAAACAGTCATTCCTATAGGAAATGAACTCTGAATATTCATTGAAAGGACTGATGCTGAAGCTCCAATACTTTGGCCACCTGATGTGAAGTGCTGCCTCATTAGAAAACACCCTGTTGCTGGGAAAGACTAAAGGCAGGAGGGAGAAGGGGATGACAGAGGATGAGATGGTTAGATGGCATCACTGACTCAATGGACATGAGTTTGAGCAAACTCTGGGAGATGGTGAAGGACAGGGAAGCCTGGTGTGCTGCAGTCCATGGGTTCACAAAGAGTTGAGCATTACTGAGCAACTGAACAACCAGAAGAAGTGAAAATTTTTAGACTAGTAATACGATTAGAAGCTTTTGGAATGACAGTATCTTTCATTCATTCACTACATATTTTGAAATAGATATACTTTTATATCTAGTATTAGAGTATGGTCAGTTATTCTTAAAAAAATGTACTTGAAATTAAATATGTTGCTGAGTGTTGCACCCATCAAAGTAGCCACTTTGTACTGTTTAGGGGGGGTGTAAATTGACATAGCCACTATGGAGAACAGTATGGAGATTCCTTAAAAACCTAGGAATAAAGCTACCATATGATCCAGCAATCCCACTACTGGGCATATACCCTGAGAAAACCATAGTTGGAAAAGACACCTTGTACCCCACTGTTTATTGCAGCACTATTTACAGTAGTTAAGACATGGAAGCAACCTACATGTCTGTAGACAGATGAATGAATAAAGAAGCTGTGGTATGTATATTCAATGGAATATTACCTAGCCATAAAAAGGAACATATTTGAGTCAATTCTAATGAGGTTTATGAACCTAGAGACTATTATACAGAGTGAAGTAAATCAGAAAAATATCATATTAGTGTATATATATGGAGTCTAGAAAGATGATACTGATGAACCTGTCTGCAGGGCAGCAGTGGAGACACAGACACAGAGAACAGACCTGTGGACCCAGGGGGCGAGGAGTGGGTAGGGAAAAGAGAGAGTAGCATAGAAACATACGTTACTGTAATATGTATACTCGGTATCCAGTGGGGTTTGCTGTATGACTCAGAAGATCGGACAGATGCCATGTGACAGTGTAGAGAGGTGGAATGGGGGGAGAGGTGGGAAGGAGATTCAAGAGGGAGGGGATATGTATATATACACACACACCTATGGCTGATTCATGTTGATGTACGGCAGAGACCTATACAATGTTGTAAAGCAATCATTCTCCAATTAAAAATAAATTTTAAAAAATAGCCATTCTGAGAAGGAGGAATTACACAAAGTACAGTGCAAAAGTGGTGTGAGCGATGGAGTCTGACTTAGGTTTAAACCCCAGTCCAGTGACTTTGGACAATCCTGTTAATATCTGGAACCGGAGGTTTTTTTCATTCAATGGATATATATAATACTTAATTTACATCATTAAAAGGGTTAGTCATAATGAATGTAATGTGTTTACTTAAAAGCCTAGCCTTCAATAAATTATAATTAGGTTGGTGCAAAAGTAATTGCAGTTTTACATTGTTGACCTTTGCCATTTGATATTGGAATACATTCTTAAATAAATGTGGTAATTTTATACATCTTTTTTATGTGAATTTCTCACTTCATGTGCTTTTGCTAATGACTTATTGCTTTGGATTTTGTATCTATTTTAGACTATAGAAATCACGTTAGACACAAAGCAAATTCAAGCGATTGTTTTATTCAAGTTCAAAATGAGTCATAAAGCAGAGGAGACAGCTCACACATCAACAATGCTTTTGGCTCAGGAATTGCTATCAAATGTACAGTGTAGTGGTTTTGCAAAGGAGGTGAGCAAAGTTTTGGCTTGAAGATGAGCATAGTGGCTGGCCATTGGAAGTTAACAATGACCAATTGAGAGCTCTCATCGAAGCTGATCCTCTTACAGCTGCATGAGAAGTTGCCCAAGAACTCAGCGTCAACCATTCTACAGTCATTTGGCATTTGACACAAATTGGAAAGGTGTAAAAGTTTGATAAGTGGGCTGACCACAAATCAAATAAATCATTGTTTTGAAGTGTCATCTTATTCTGCACAACAACAACGAACCATTTCTCAATTGGATTGTGACACGCAATGAAAAGTGGATTTTACACGACAGCCAGCAACAACCAGCCCAGTGGTTGGACCGAGAAGTTCCAAAGCACTTTCCAAAGCCAAAGGGTGCACCAAAAAACCGTCACAGTCACCGTTTGTGGTCTGCTGCCCGTCTGATCCACTACAGTTTTCTGAATTCCAGTGAAACCATTACAAAATGCTCAGCAAATTGATGAGATACACCAGAAACTGTAATGCCTGCAACCAGCACTGGTCAACAGCATGGGCCCAGTTCTCATGAAAACACCCGACTGCTTATCTCAGAACCCAACACTTCAAAATTTGAACAAATTGGGCTATGAAGTTTTACCTCATCCACCATATTCCCCTGACTTTTCTCCAACTGACTACCACTTCTTCAAGCATCTTGACAACTCTTTGCAAGGGAAACGCTTCTGCAATCAGCAGGATGCAGAAAATGCTTTCCAGGAGTTCATCAAATCCCAAAGCACGGATCTTTGTACTCCAGGAATAAACCAACGTAGTTCTCTTTGCTAAAAACATGTTGATTTTAACAGTTCTATTTTGATGAATAAAGATCTGTTTGAGCCTAGATATAATGATTTTAAATTAAGGGTCCAAAACTACTATTACTTTTGTACCAACCTAATAATTGAAGATTGATCTAATGGTAATGTCATTGCTTAAGTCATTTTTGGACTTCCAGTGTGGCCTTCAGATCATGTATCAAATGAACATTAATAATATTAATTGAATTTAGACAGGATTAATGCCATTATTAACAAGTGGTCTGCTTTTTATTTTCCATAGTGACTGAAATAAATATATGTTTGTAAATACTGGCATAGTCATACATGTATTTGCAAATTGTATTTATTGTTAGGTTATTAATGAGAAACAGAGCAGAAAAAATTCAGCTTCAAACAGATGTTATTTGCTTAAATTTTTTGAGCATTTTTCAACATGTGCCAGGTTTCCAGATTTTTATGAGAAAGAAAAAAATGAGACAATGACTGGTCCTGCTTATGTAATTTTTCGTAATTTAGAGGATTATGCTGTGAACTTCATACATGTTTTTACAACTGAAGTGAATTCATTCATTGTTCTGTCTGCTGGCACTTCAAGATTATTTCTCTAAAATTTGTTTTAATTTTACATTTACTTTTGTTGTTGTGTAGATAAGATGGTTGTGGTATGATTGACTTTATTATGTATGTTTCCACGACCCTGTTTTCACTGTTATTCTTAATATATACCCAGTTTGAAGTGAGAAATGATAGACACGTGTTATAATTAAGGTTTCTACAATCTCACTTAACTTTGGTTAAAGTGACTTTTTAACAATTTGACAGAATTTTGCACAATATTTTTTCTGATGGAAATAATAATTTGAGTTTCAAGTGATATTTTCTTTGAAAATTTAGGTAAGAAATCGAAAAGAGTAGTAATCAGTTTAAAGTTAAAGTAGCTCAAACTGCCTTTGTATTCAGTTGTATGTGTAACCTGGTTTGCATGTATTTTTCACAATTCTTTTGCTTTTTGTTTTTGACCTGTTATTGCAGCTGGATATTGCGTGATTACATATATTCTTGGAGTAGGAGACAGGCACCTGGATAACCTCTTGCTGACAAAAACAGGTAATAATGGCTAGTAGAAGATACACATTTTATATGCCAATGATTTTTGCTGTGGAATCTACTTCATAATAAAATAAGTTGCCTAAGTGAATATAAATTATAGTCTTAGAAATCCCTATATGATACTTTTAAGAACATATAAAGGAAATGCCTATACTTTTAAGAATTTCTATAGTAGAAATCCTGCAGATGATTATATAGCCTTTACTTCTTGAAATGCCTCCTCTAGTAGAAAGCCCTTATTGTCTGCAAGTAGTCCAGTTTATTACTGTACAGCTCTAGTTTTAGAGTGTTTAAATATTCTTTCTCTTATCAAACACCAATAAGTCACAGTATCAGTCAACAGTGAAATCACATTAACCTCCACATATAATTCTTTACCTTTTCCCCTTGGAGGTTTTTGGAATAACTGTTCTCATCCTCCTTCTTCCTATTAACTCCTTGGCCGGATGCTTTAAACACCTTCTCTGTGCAAACAACTTCCAAACTTTCTCTATTTCAATCGATTTCACTAGCTATTTACTTGAAATCCTAAATATACAGCTAGTTGTAAAACTTATTTTCTTCTTCCACTCCTTGCCTAATAAACTGTTCCTTGCTTGATTTTCCCATCTTAATAAATAGGAACATCATCTACTCATTTGTTTAGGCTCAGAGTTGAGAGTTATTTTTAATTCCACTATTGGCTTCATTTCATATATCGAACATATATTATCAGATTGTTATCTGCTGCTCACTAAAATGGGTAAGGAAGTTAACCCCTCTCTTCATTTCCACTGCTTCGACCCCATTTGAAACCACCAGTATCTTTTGCCCAAACTGTTTGATTATAATATGAACTCTTTAATGTAGGCATTGTGGCTTGCCCAACCGGTTTGAATGTCTGAATGTGAAATCACTCCTGTGTTGAGCCAGTGCTCTTGTTTTGTTCTTACTGGGAAGCTCTTCTGTCAGATCTCTGCAAGACTTTGGTTACTAAGCTTAAGTTTGAATGGCATCTTTTTAGAATAGCCTTTTCTAACTCTTGAGTCTGAAATAATGTATACCTGCCACCCCACCCCTCTCCATTACTCTCTACTTACTCTATTTTGTTTTCTTCGAAGCACTTATCACTAGCTTAAGTTATCTTTTTTCAAATACAATTCAATAAGTGTTTATTAAGCACCTACTATATTTTAGGTGTGGTTCTAGGTGCAGGGGATACCAAACAAAAGAGACAGAAATCCTAGCTCTCATGGAGCTTATTGACTTCTTAACATCATCCATCCTCTTCCATTCAGGATGTAAGTTGCCTGAGAACAAGGACCTTGTCCATTCACTGTGCCTCCAGAGCCTTGAAACAACATTCAGCTAAAATGTTTGATAAATTATTGTTGAATTAATGAATAAATATTTCTTCTCTTCTATAGAGCTTTTTCTTCCCTATGCCATATGATCCAAGTTTTTTCATCCCTCCACAGAAAGTAGATTTTAAAGTACCCTTAAAATAGTCTCTCAGGTAATGATATTATCTATTAGTCTTTCTCCAAATTTTCATGCCAAGAATTTAACATCCAGTGTAGCCTCACTAACTGCTAATGTAATAACTGTGTTATTTATGTAATCTGCAATTTCATAAAAATGATCTGGTAAAATTTGCATGTGGAACTATGTCTGTATCAAGGCCATACAGTCCCTTTAATAATCAAAGCCTGAAGGAATGTAACCAAATTGAATTGGAGGTTGGAGGTTCTTGCCGCATTTATTCATTTAGTAAAGTATGTTTTTATAAAATGTTATGCTATATTTGGAAAAAATAATAATTCAGAAAATATTTGCCTGTGTTGTTTTTTAGCTCTCTTGTTCAGTTGAATCTTTTAACCACAGAATCAAACTACAAAAACAATTACGTTTGTTTTTATATTGTATTCATTTTATAACCACAGTGGAATTCTTTAATGTATAGAGTAGCAATATATCTATAATATTTAGGTGTTGTTGTAGGTGCTGGCAATTCACAGATCTTACCTGTCTCTTCTTTTAGAAATAGATAAATAAGAGACCTTTTTCTGTTGGACTTTGAGAACTGTTCTGTCTTGTTTGTCCATGTATATTGATGGGGATACTTTAAGAGTTAAGATTTGGAAAGAAAGGTCTATCTAATATACTTTTTTGGCCCAGGTCATAGATACTTGCAGAGAAGGAAATGGCAACCCACTCCAGGATTCTTGCCTAGAGAATCCTGTGGACAGAGGAGCCTGGTGGGCTGCTGTCTATGGGGTCGCACAGAGTCAGACACGACTGAAGTGACTTACCATGCATGCATGCATTGGAGAAGGAAATGGCAGCCCACTCCAGTGTTCTTGCCTGGAGAATCCCAGGGACAGAGGAGCCTGATGGGCTACAGTCCATGGGGTCGCACAGAGTCAGACACGACTGAAGCAACGTAGCAGCAGCAGCAGCATAGATACTTGTGGAAACCGAATTGTAAAATTTCAGGACCAGATTTTAAACTTCTTGTCACCAGTTTTCCACTAGAGGGTGCTCTAAATTTTGTTTTTGGAAAATAAAAACTTACCTTAAAATGTGCTGGGTAGAAAGCATGTCTGTTTCTTTTAAAACAGCATTTCTCTAAGTTATTTCTTCTTAATCTCTCTAATTATTTCATCAATTTATATTATACAGAAAGTGAAAGTGAAGTTGCTCAGTTGTGTCCGAACTCTTTGCGACCCCATGGACTGTAGCGTACCAAGCTCTTCGGTCCATGGGATTTTCCAGGTAGGAGTGCTGGAGTGGAGTGCCGGAGTGGAGTGCCATTTCCTTGTCCAGGGGATCTTCCCGACCCAGGGATTGAACCCAGGTCTCCCACATTGTAGGCAGATGCTTTACTGTCTGAGCTACCAGGGAAGCCCAAGCATTTTAAATCTTCCTCACTGGGAGAAATATTTTCAGTTCTGGGGTTTAGATTGAATGAAATTGGATTATGTAAGGAAAAACAAGCTATATCAAGACAAATGGAAGTATAATACATTCCTCAACTTCCTGAAGTTTATAATGATTTATTTTAAAATGTTTGTGTCTCTAGTTGTTTTTTACTAACAGTCCATATTTCAAAGTAGTTTCAAGTTACGTTAATTACATATGTTATAATTTGAATAGCGCTTCCCTGGCGGCTCAAGCAGTAAAGAATCTGCCTGAAATGTGGGAGACCTGGGTTCGATCCCTGGGTTGGGAAGATCACCTGGAGAAGGAAATGACAACCCTCTCCAGTATTCTTGCCTGGAGAATCCCATGGACAAAGAAGTCTGGTGGGCTACAGACCATGGGATCACAAAGAGTTGGACATGTCTGAGCAACTAACACACACATACACACACACACAGACACACACACACACACACAATTTAAGCTATATCATATATATAATGAAAGTTGCTGTGTCGTGTTTGACTTATCATGTGCAACTCCATGGACTGTAGGGGTTAATATGTCATTATAGGAGTTAATATGTCAGGCTCTGAAGTCAAATTCTTTGAATTTAAATGGTCCTTCCACCATTGGATGACTGAGCATGTTATCTATCTGTGTCTCAGTCTCCTCTTCTCAATGTATAATAATAGAATCTCTCTCCTGGTGTGAGAGTTGAACGATTTAATATGGTAGAATTTTGTATGGTACTGAGTACCTAGTAAACAAACATCCCTTTTGGGCTAACTATTATGGTCTTGTTTATTTCACCACCAGAAAATAAGAATACATTCCTTTTTTGACTTATATAGCTGTTATCATAATTGATAACAGCTGGAATTATAATTTTAGAGAGAAGCAAGCAATGTATTTCTAACTTTTTTTTTCCTACTCCAGAATCCAAACGCCTTCAAGTTACTGCTCTCTGAATTCTCTTTTGAGAGGCTCATTATTTTAATAATATAGGAAGGTTTTTAGAAGAAAAAGTTTGATTGATGATTTAATGCTATCTTTTCAGTACTGTTGCCTGAAAAATCCCATGGACAGAGGACCCCGGTAGGCTACAGTCCATGAGGTTGCAAAGAGTCGGACACCACTGAGCGACTTCACTTTCACTTTTTCAGTGTTTTAAGGTGAAAGTGAATGTGAAAGTTGCTCAGTCATGTCCAACTCTTTGTGACCCCAATTTTCCAGCTGAGAATACTGGAGTGGGTAGCCTTTCCCTTCTCCAGGGGATCTTCCCAACCCAGGGGAAGATTTATTTTATTTTAAAAATAAATATGATTATTTGTTTTATTTTTTTAGGACATATTTTCAGGATATCATGAATTCATGATATTCAAAATCTTAAGTAGAATGAACTTAGTTACTATTCAAATGGTCATGCTTTCTCAGCTGTTTGCACTTGTTATTCAGTTTGGAGGATTAAGCATACTGTAAAGTCTAAAACTACAGACTTATTTTCTTAATGTGCTTGTTTATTCTCTGGAATATGAGAGAAGGGAATATAAATAAAGTTTTGTGCATAGTAGGCACCCAATAAATGTTTTGAAAGAAATAAATGAACTAGGTTTTTTCATATCATTTTTTATCTTTCTGTAGGTTACAGAAAAATCTATATCCTATGAAAACTTATTTTTACTATAGACTGTGGACATACTATTATTTATCAGTTTGATTTGTATTTCTCAGTTGATATATACAGAAGAGAACTAAACACATAAGACCTTCCCTTTTTATCCATAAAAACTTTTTTAGTCTTTATTGATCATTACTTTAGATGTTTAGTGAGAACTTGTCTTCATGAGAATAGTTTTCTTTTTAACATTATTTAAAATCTGATCTTTTGAAAGTTTCTTAAATATTCAGTGTCAGGAAGTAAGTCTTTTTGTTTACTGAAACCTGTCATAAGGAAAATGTTAATAGTTTCCTTAAAGCTGCCTTTTTTTTTTTAAAGGTTCTTTGAGAAGAGCATTGTTTCTTCTCATAGAGGTAATAAAAAGTAATAGAGAGCTATCCTCATTGTGCCTAAAGAGACAGAGATTACTTCACAGAAAGAGTAATTTAGATGGGGTCATTAAGAACGTGTTGGATTTGTGTGGGATGCAAATGGAGAAAAATAATGCAGTCCAATAAAATACCCCGAAGCTGAAATAAGCCAGACCTTTTCAGGTAATATATAGTCTGGTTGGAGAAATTTGAAGTCAGATTGTGGAGAAAAGTCAGTCTACTTCCTTTTGGATCACCTATTATATGACAAAGCTTAATTCATGTCACTGAAACTGAAGTAAAACTATAGATTAGGGTAGTAAATATTTTAATATAAATTTTATCAGATTATGTATTCCTTAATGCTGCATAGACACTATTTTGCTTCAAAATGAATAACTTGAGAGATTACATTTTGGTGTATTTTAAAAATTTGAAGTTTCATAAATGAAAATATTAAAACATTGTTTTCATAGTAACCCCTATAACCAGAAAAAGTGTCAGTTTTTAAGCTAGTGAAGTTGAACAGGACAAGGAAACTATAACCATTGGTCTGAATCATCATTTAGATGATTCATCTTGCCACTGTCCACTCCACAATGACCTAACTGAAGCCGAGAGTTGTACTCCTTGACATAAAGTAGATCAGAAATCCTCAAGCTTCTGAGTGTATCAGAATCATCAGGAGAGCCAGTTAAAGTACACACTGCTGGTCCCCAGGCTTAGATCTGGTAGGGCCTGAGAATTTGTTTTAGTAGCAAAGAATTAGATATGATAGGGCCCGAGACTTTGTCTTAATAGCAAAGAACACTATGAGTAATTATCTGAAATGGTAATTAAGATTCTTCTTCCTTTTTAAAATCCTTTTTTTTTTAAGTTTTTAAAACTTTTTATTGTATGTTGGGGTATAGCTAATTCACACTGTTGTGATAGTTTCAGGTGGACAGCAAAGGGACTCAGCCATATATATATATGTATCCATTCTCCCCCAATCTCCCCTCTCATCCAGGCTGCCACGTAACATTGAGCACAGTCCCTTGTGCTATACAGTTAAGTTCTTGTTGGTTATCCATTTTAAATACAGGAGTTTGTTCCTGCCCATCCCAAATTCCCCAACTATCCCTTCCCCCAGTTTTCCCCGCATAACCATAAGTTCGTTCTCTAAGTCTGTGAGTCTGTTTCTATAAAAGATATCATATGATATTTCTCTTTCTCTGTCTGACCTACTTTACTCAGCATGATAATCTCTAGGTCCATCCATGATGCTGCAAATGGCATTATTTTATTTTTAACAGCTGAGTATTATTCCTTTGTATATCTGTACCACATCTTCATTATCCATCTCTGTTGATAAACATTTAGGTTGCTTCCGTGTCTTGGCTGTTGTAAACAGTCCTGCAGTGAGCATCAGGGTGCATGTGTCCTTTCAGATCATGTTTTTCTCCAGATATATGCCCAGGAATGGGGTTTCTGGGTCACATGTAGCTCTATTTTTGTTTGTTTAAGGAAACTTCACACTGTTCTCCATAGTGGCTGTACCAATTTACATTCCTACCAACAGTGTAGAGGGGTTCCCTTCTCTCTGTACCCTCTCCAGCATTTATTGTCTGTGGATTTTGATGATGGCCCTTTTGACTGGTATGAGGCAATATCTCGTTATAGTTTTTATTTTTATTTCTCTATTAAACAGCAGTGTTGCATAACTTTTCATGTGCCTCTTGGCATCTGTATGTCTTCTCTGGAGAAATGTCTATTTAGGTCTTTTGCCCATTTTTGGCAATATTGATTCTTCCATCTAAGAACATGGTATACCTTTCCATCTGTTTGTGTCATCTTCAGTTTCTTTCATCATTATCTTACACTTTTCAGAGTACAGGTGTTTTGTCTCATTGGATAGGGTTATTCCTAGGTATTTTATCCTTTTTGATGCAATACTAAATGTGGTTGTTTCTTTAATTTCTTTCTAACCTTTCATTGTTAGTATATAGAAATGCAGCATATTTTTATGCTCTAATTTTGATCCTGAAACTTCACCAAATTCATTGATGAGGTCTAGTAACTTTTGGTAGCATCTTTAGGATTTTCTCAGATGGTAAAGCATCTGTCTACAATGTGAGAAACCTGGGTTTGATCCCTGGGTTGGGAAGATTCCCTGAAGAAGGAAATTGCAACCCACTCCAGTACTCTGGCCTTGAAAATCCCATGGATGGAGGAGCTTGGTGCAGGCTACTATCCATGGGGTCGCAAAGAGTCAGGCAAGACTGAGTGATTTCACTTTCACTTTAGGATTTTCTGTGTATAATATCATGTCATCTGCAAACAGTGACTGTTTTTCTTTCCAATTTGGATTCCTTTTATTTCTTGTTCTCTGATTGCTGTGGCTAGGATATCCAAAATTATGTTGAATAAAAGCGGAGAAAGTGGATATCCTTGTCTTGGTCCTGATCTTAGAGAAAATGTTTTCAGCTTTTCACTGTTGTGTATGATGTTAGCTATAGATTTGTTGTATATGGTCTTTATTATGTTGAGGTATGTACACTCCATGCTCAGTTTCTGGAGAACTTTTATCATAAATAGTTGCTGAGTTTTGTCAAAACCTTTTCCTGCATCTTTTGAAATGATCATGTGTTTTTTCCTTCAATTTTTTGATGTGGTTTATCACACTGATTTGCGGAAAGTGAAAAATCCTTGACTCCTTGGGTTAAATCCCACTGTTCATGGTGTTTGATTCTTTTAATGTATTGTTGGATTCAGATTCCTGGTATTTTGTTGAGGATTTCTGCACCTGTGTTCATCAGTGATTTTGCCCTGTGATTTTCCTTTTTTTTGTGATATCTTTGGTTTTTGTGTCAAGGGGATGATGGACTCATAGAATGAGTTTGATAGTTTTCTTTCCTCTGCAATTTTTTGAACAGTTTCAGAAGGATTATTGTTAGCTCTTTTTGGAATTTGCCTGTGAAGTCATCAGGTCCTGGACTTTTGTTTGTTGGGAGTTTTTAAATCACAGTTTCAATTTCAATGCAGTGATTGGTCTCTTCATATTTTCTGTTTCTTCCTCTTTCAGTCTTGGGAGAATGTCCCTTTCTAAAAATTTGTCCATTTTTTTCCAGATTGTCCACTTGCCATACATGTTGTTGCATACTTGTTGCTCTTACAGTTGTTTGTAAGAGTCTCTTATGATCCTTTGGCTAAAGGCTTATCAATTTTGTTTATCTTTTCAAAGAACCAGATTTTAGTTTCATTGATCTTTGAATTTTTTTTGGGGGGGTGGAGGTCTCTGTTTCATTTATTTCTACTCTGATCTTTATGATTTCTTTCCTTCTGCTAACTTTGATTCTGTTTATTATTCTTTCCTGATTGCTTTAGGTGTAAGGTTAGGTTGTTTATTTGAGATATTTCTTGTTTCCTGAGGGAAGTTGGTATCATTGTAAACATCCTCCTTAGAATTGCTTTTGCTGTATTCTGTAGGTTTTGAATTGATATGCTTTTCATTTTCATTTCTCTCTAGGTGTTTGATTTCTTCACTGTTTTTCTTGTAGTTTATTTCTAATCTCATTGCATTGTGATTGGAAAAGGTGTTAAATTTCAGTTTTCTTCATTTTATCAAGGCTTGCCTTGTTGCCCGGACCATGGTCAATCCTAGACAATGTCCCATGTGCACTTGAGAAGAATGTATATTATGCTCTTGGATGGAATGCTCTTTAAATATCAATTAAATATCAATTAAGTTGGTCTCATCTGATGTTTCATTTAAGGCTCTATCCTTACTGGCTTTCTGTCTAGATGATATGTCCATTGATGAAATGGGGTGTTACATAGAACATGAGAGATTCCAGTAGAGAGAATAAGCAGAGGTATAAAAAAATAATAAGTACAGTCTTGAGATTGGTTCCATTTAATTATTAAATAGACAAAGGAAAATTAAGAGAAACTCTACACTAAAAATTGTCTTCACCTATAATTTACAAAAATACTTCCATGTCACTAATGCAAATAGACTTCCCTAGTGGCTCAGATGGTAAAGAATCTGCCTGCAGTTCAAGAGACCCGGGTTCAATCGCTATGTCAGGAAGATCCCCTGGAGAAGAAAATGGCAATCCAGTATTCTTGGCTGGAGAATTCCATGGACAGAGAAGCTTGGCGGGCTTTGGTCCATGTGGTCGCAAAGAATTAGAAATGCAAATAACAGGAAAATTTAATTAACACCTCTTATTCTCTTTATACTTCCAGTCAGGGACAAAATAAGGTAGTTAAAATGAACATTAAGTTTGTTTTATGTACACTTTGCCCCTTGACTATTTAACATCATAGATTTGAATAAGACACACTCCCTGAATTTTTTTAATATTTTCTTAAATTTCATGAAGTGTATTTTAAAATCTCCTAAAATTTAAATTTACAGATATTAACTTTAAAAAGCCATTCTTTTTTTTTATGAAGATGAATTTTCTTAAAACATTGATAGCCTTTTTTCAAAATACATTCCTCTTTGAACTTGCAATGCATAGTAATAGTTTCATAGTTAGATATTGAATCTTTTATGCCTTATAATTATTAATTTTGCTCTTTGAGAATTTTCTTACAAGAAGGATAGACGTATACTCTTCACTTGCAGGCAGTGATGCAAGCTGACATTGGAATTCCAGTAACACCTGTTACGAAATGAAGAAAAGTGGGACTAAGTTTCCTATTAAAAGCATTGAGCCCATTAAATAAACTCCATGTGATGGTTGATACCATTTGATACATGATTTATTAAGGGAAGCAGTTTTGAATCAGAGGTTCTTAAGATAAGCTCTCTACTCAAGTGGTAGGTTTCAGTCAGAATTATATAGATAACAAGACATTATTTAAATGATTAAATAAAACTAAGAAAGGATTATCTGTACCTGTGATATTGTAAGCTTCTCATTTCTTCATCTTGTGAATGGTAGAATGGGATTTGTCTAACAAAGTAGATAATAAGTGGGAATTCCAGGATAATGTCTGGTAAATAAATATTTGCTGATGCCACACAGAGACAATGAATGAGACATAAAGAGAAATTTTTAACAAGCAAACTTCTCCAGGTACCTCCCTGTCTAGGCGCATAATTCATACTGTGATTAATCTATGGTGAATAGGTCCCTTCCTGGAACAGATCCTTTAACTAACATTTTTTTAGGCAGCTTTGGGGAAGGTCAAAGTTTCTGCCTTTTGAGATTTGACTGGTTTCAGCTCAAAAATAATCTTTATGCCAAAAAGGTATTTTTGAGTGGAAAGTTGTGCCTCCCCTATAAGACTTTAACCAGCCCTCTGATTTTAACAGAATATTTTAAGCCTGGTATATCTTTTTAAAAAAGTAATGAGATAATTTTGATAACTGGAAAAACTGATTTTCAGTACAATAGTTAACATTAATGATAGCACAGGGAAACGAGACTTGCCACCCCAAAATGTTTCTGGCATTTCAAGGTGAAAACAGTCAATTCCTAAAAGCCCCTGGAAGCACATTTGACCTTACCCCTAACTCCCTGAAAAGTTTAGATACAGTACCTATGCCAAGAATAGACCATTCAGCAGAAATATCTGCAAAGAATAGTCAGGTGTGATAGGTGAGGCTCCCGGAGGTTTAGAGCCGACTCTGTGCCGTCTATGGGGTCGCACAGAGTCGGACACGACTGAAGTGACTTAGCAGCAGCAGCAGCTGTGTCCTGTTGTCTCTGCAAGGCCTACCAAACATTTGTTTTCCTAACATTTGCTTTTCCATTTCCATGCCTTCCTCACATCTGAAGTGTCAACCCTACCCCAACATCCTCCTTTGTCTTTAGCTGAAGATGGTATTTAGGGTGAGGGTTTCATCCATTTTGGGGAGTTACTTGGTTTTTCTGGATCTCTTTCATGTATGTACGTGTGTATGTGTGTGTGCGCGCATGCGCTCAGTGATATCTTGACTCTTTGTGACTCCATGAACTGTAGCCCACCAGGCTCCTCTCTCCACAATATTTTCCAAGCAAGGATACTGAAGCAGGGTATTTTATACCCCAGGACATCTTCCTGACCTGGGGATTGAACCCACATCTCTTGTGTCTCCTGCATTGGCAGGAAAACCTGGGAAGCCCCTTTGGTTTGATTTTCTCCTCTTAATGTGTCTCAAATCAATATAACTCTTAGTCCAGCCATAGAACCTAGGAAAATAGAGGATAATTTCTTCTTCCTGCTCAATGACTACTTTTTCTATAGCCATGGTATGATAATGTTTAAATCTCTGGTTAGTTGTCACTATGAGCATTCATTTTTAAGCTGTTGTTTCTCTTTGTATATGAACTCCCATGTCCCATATTTAGTATAGCTTCTGTCAATTCCAAATAATATGCAGTATAGTTTTCTTTACTATTGTGGGAAAATAGTGCTAGTATCTATCTTGAACTTCACTTAAATTTAATATTATTATTGCCTAAAATTTGAACTTTTTTATTACCTTGTATTGGCAGTTTTGAAGTTCTTTCTCACTTTCAGAGTTTAATGTATTGTTTAGTTTAAGGTATTATTAAACTATTATTTGTTTATTATTAGTAGTAGTATTTACTATTAAACTAATAAACTAGAATAATGTTATATTCTAGTTTAATTTATTATTTAGCTTTTCTTTGTAAGAAAGATGCCTGAAAGTATTGCAGAAAATAAGGTTGCTTATCTCTTTAATATTTAATTAATATATTGATATTTATTTTTGAACAAAATTCAGTATTTAAAATCTAGAATGATGACTGTATACCAAGTACTGTGTTAAGTATTAGCTATATTATCTCTTTTCATTCTGCCAGGAGATAATTATCAGTATTAACCTGTTTTGTAGGCTAGAAGGTAAGGCTTAGAAAGGTTAAGTAAGTAACTTTATCAGGGTCATGAACATGATCAAGGGCGATATGAAGTGTTTTACTAAAGGGCCTTTATACTCCTGACTCCGAGGCCTGCCAGGGGATCACTGCTTCCTGAGAGTTTGTTACCACAACTGGAGTCAGTTCTGTGCCCATCTTTGTTTTGAACAGTGATCTAATGACACTGTTTATAATGTGTATAAAGTTCACAGATAATAGTGACAATGCTCAGAGAAAGGCATAGACAGAAGGGTAAGCTTAACATTTTAACTGGATAGAATCACTATCTAAAAATATTTTTCAAGATGGCTGAAGTATGTGAAAATTCAATACAATGCATCTCAAGAAGGAAAGTATTTGGCTTGTGCCATTGAGGGAAGGAAATCTAACCTTCCCAAATGCATGATGGAAGAAAGGTTTTCACATAAAATAGGTCAGAATGCATTATAGGATAAATAAAAGGGGGCACATTGCACTAGGGAAGTTTTTGGTTGGCTTTTTAAATGAATTAGTGTCTTCATTCAACATTGAGTGCTTTCTAAATGCTAGAAACTATTCTGAGGTTGGGAAAACAGGCCTAAATCCCTGCCTTAGTGGTACTTAGATTGTAGAATCTGAGAGGTTACTTTTCGTTTTTTAATGTGCCTACTTAGACCTACTTGTAAATTAAAGATGGTTTATGAATTCAGTGGTGAATCATTATCCAAAGTGAATCATCAGTGACATTCTTAAATATCTGACCTATGAGTTTAGATGACTGTTCAAGGGTTTCTCTTCATGGGCACTATAGTGTGTTCAGCCCTTGGCAGAGATGAATACTATGCTTGGTTTCCTAGTCTGCAGCTAGTAAGTGACCCAGTTAATTGTAAATGGTTCAAATAAAGCTAACAATACAGTTTGAAATTTGGTAGATGTTTTTGAAGGTCGGGAGAATAGTGATAAGTTAAAAGGAAGGATTTATCTCAAGAATACTTAAAGAAATGATCCTCCTTTGGCATAAGAAATTTGCTACAGTATACTAATTTCTACTAAGACTCTTGACAGTTGTCCAAGCTTTAGCCATTTTTGATTTTGGACATCTAAGAGTAATATTTTTAATTTTAAAATATTACCCTGGGATTTTAAGTATAGTTTCAACTGAAGTAATGTGAGCTTCAAGGAGCTAAAATATGCTCTGAAGGCTACTCCTAAGTCTTGAGTTACAGTATCAAACAATTTAATGGACTTCATCATGAACTAATATTCTTTATGAAGAGACACTGCTTTACCAATTGTGAGATACATACAAGATTCTGGAAACAAATGAGTTTCTTATCAACATCCAGGCAAACTCTTCCACATAGACTTTGGATATATTTTGGGTCGAGATCCAAAGCCTCTTCCTCCTCCAATGAAGCTGAATAAAGAAATGGTGGAAGGAATGGGAGGCACACAGAGTGAACAGTATCAAGAGTTCCGAAAACAATGTTACACAGCTTTTCTCCACCTTCGAAGGTAAGTTGATTTGTTTGACGTAGAGAATTTTGGTAAATTCATTTCACAGATCAAGAAAAATATTTGTTTAAATGTATTCCCTGGTGGTTCCATGGCAAAGAATCCTCCTGCCAATGCAGGAGATGTGGGTTCAGTCCCTGGGCTGGGAAGAACCTCTGGAGAATGAAGTATTCTTGCCTGGGAAATCCCATGGATAGAGGAGCCTGGAGAGCTATAGTCCATGGGGTCACTGAAGAGTTGGACATGACTTAGAGACTAAAACAATAACAATACATTTTTTTATCATCATTCTTTTTCCGAATGACACAGGCAACAGTATTTGTTAATGTATATTTGATGACTGTTTTGATAAGCAGTCTGATTTCAAAGGAAAAAAACAATTTCTTGCTTTCTCACTAATTATCTAACTGCTAAATCCCACCAAATCCCAAGGAGGTTGACATTACACAAGAATGAACCATTTAGCTAACTTGGAATGATTATTTAGATAATTTTTATTCTTTAATCAGCCTTAGTTTTAGTTTTGAGAAACATTCTGAGGTTTGTTAAACAATTGAATAAATGTTGCATATGGTTTTGTCTGTCTTTAGTACCACATCAGTCATTCTTCTTTTAAAAAAAAGATATTAATTTTTTTCTCTATCCTTTTTCTCCCAAGGCCATTATATCTCTGCTTCCATCATCCAAATTTACTTAGGACTGAACATCATGTATCATCAGGAAAAAGATAAATTAAAAGTCATGTTTGTTACATTCAGGACTTTGCTCTGATAATTAGTCAAAAATGACGAATCATTTCACCCTAACTCCATTTTTCACCTAACTAAAGCAAAATGAATATTCTTAATCCACCAGAAAAATCCCAGCTTGGGAGACCACCTGTATTCTCTTCCAGGTGAATATATAACCAGTAGAAATGAGTTGCCTATGCATGTGGGCGCTGTCTTTTCTGTCTTTATAACTTCAGTTTATGGACACTCAGAATATGTGTGTTGAATAAAAACCTTCAATAATTGTATGAAAATTCCTGCTTCATATCTTGAGTGAAGCCATGTTACCAGGTCATATTGATGCTACTGGTCCCAGGTGAATGGCTGTCCTATATCAATGAGTTTCATCTTTACAGTGGCTCACTAGGCCTTCACTGTTAACTCAGGCTCTACTGCTGTCACAGATTTTAATGTACATTTTACAGACAGCCACACTATTATCCTTTGGGTGGTAGAGTGGCCCAGTTTTACTTTCTATGCTGAAAGAATAATGAGAAGATCAGTGCCTGATGATGCAGAAGCACTTTCAGAGACGAAAGTTCCACTTTAATACCTGGAATTTTTAATTTAAAATAGTCATAGCTAGATGAAAGTTTGGCAATCTCAGTGAGGAGACAGACAAGATAATATGAAATGATAACTATAGAAGTATCAAAGGTGCTCTACCTTACTGAAAGCAGAAAGAAAACAATGAGCTTTACAAACTTTCGTTGATAATGGATTAGTAGCAATTCAGCAAAATGAGAAAATAGAGGCAGATTGTTTGTGCAGAGCCAAAGTTAACTTTCTCACTACTAAGAAAAATCATGAAGACTAATCTACCTCATTTTATGTTAAGTCTTCATGAACATAGTTTTAATTTTTTATTTTCAGCAATTTCACTGTTAAAATTAGCTGGGCCTTAATATTTTTGTCAACATTTATTTTTTAATGTTGTATTTTAGAATATGCTTCTGTTAGTAAAAATTTCCTTTAGGACATAAGAATTAGCCAGATAGCCAAAAGTTTATTTACAAGAATAGTTGACACACTTATTATTAGGGTGTCAACCTTGTTCTTGTTCTTTTCATCGTTTTTGTTGATTGCTAATCATTGAATACATTGTGACCATATAAACCAAGCAATCTCATTTTAACTAAGTTATGAATGGTTATAGTTATACAGATGCCAGAACACATTTTATGGAGTGATTTTCATGTAACAAAATGCATTGTTATACCAATAATGAATTGAAAATTTTATTTTTTGAATACTCTTATGGCAGCAGTAGTAATGCTCAAACATTGTAAATGTTAAGTATTGAAGGAAAACATAAACTTCTCTTAATCCATGTTTATGCCAAACACCATGCTAGACACTGCTGATACAAAGAGAGCCTAAACTTTTCAGTAAAAATACTGAAGTTAGGAATGCATTTTGCTGTATCAAGCAAAGTTCTCACACTGTCTCTTAGAAGATGTCTTAAGTCACCAAATAGTGAATCTGTGGATCACACTACTTTTCATTTTTAACCTCATTTTTTTCCCTCCTGGAACTAGTACACTTATTAAAGAAATATTTTTATAGAATTCTACTCTGATATTCACTGCATGCAAAAAGGATAAACTGTAGGGGAAGCAGACCTCTGAAATGCTATAAGAACCTCACTTGATGTAGTTAATGATTTTTATTCTTAGTATTGAAGATTTTTACTGAAAAATCTAGACCATCTTTGTATAGTCAATGAGTAACTTGATGATTGGTATAAACATGGGTAAGAGAAGGCGTATGTTTTCCTTGAACACTGTGCTTAACCTTCTACTTTATCAAAATCTTATTTATATCACATCCATCTTTACATCTTTGTCTAGACTTAGTTTTGCACTTTTCTCACTCTCATTTTTTAAACCTTATCCTTATATTTTCTTTTGATAATGGTTTTAAAGATTTTTAGTAACCGTAAATCTGTTTTTCTCGATAGGATTTGAATAACTAATGTTTAATTTCTGTTTGTTGTCACTGGTTCTGTTTTAAATAGAAAGTGTAGGTTAATGGCAACAGATGTAAAAGATTAATGCAGTTGAAATGTAGTGACAAATAATCCGCAAAGTTATTGGATGTTTAAGCTTCTTAGAAAATATTCCACTTTATATTTATTTAAATTGTTTCCCTTTGCCATAATAATAGAAGCATGGGTGGTTTCATATATGTATATATGTGTATATGTTCAGTCCTGTCCGACTCTTTGCAATCCCATGACTGTAGCCCACCAGGCTCCTCTATCCATGGATTTTTCTAGGCAAGAATACTGGAGTGGCTTGCCATTTCCTACTCCAGGGGTTTTTCCTGACCCAGAGATTGAACACACGTCTCTTGCATCTCCTGTACTGGCAGGCAGATTCTTTACCACTGAGCACCTAGAAAGCCTAGTTACATTTATACCAACAGATAATCCAGAAACATTAATATGTGCCTTTTACAAAAGGGACACATATTGGACTAAAATAAAGGCAAACATTTTAACATAGATCCTAGCTGTGCATGAGAATCACTGGGGATCTTTGTTGGGGAGGGGAGGCCAAAACAGTTGCAGCCCATCAGTTTCAGTCAGCCTGGGACTTGGCCCAGGCGTTGGTATTTTTAAAGAAACTTCCCAGGTGAATTTAATGGGTAGCCAGGTTTGAGAACTCATGTACACTCGTAGCGGATTTATGTCAATGCATGGCAAAACCAATACAGTATTGTAAAGTAAAAAAGATTATAATAAAAAATAAAGAGCACACACACACACACACAAAAAAAAAAACAACTGAGCCTTGCATTCCTCCCCTTGAGTTATCCTGTGGTGGATTTCTGAGATTTCCCCTATGGCAAGACTGGGAAAAATCCTATATAGTCAACAAAGCAGAGCATGAATTATTAAGGATTCACTAAAAGAGTATCATTGTTTTCATAACCTAATGCATGGCAGTTTGTTGTATCCTACTGACACCACAGTCCTTACAGCCTTCTCCATGGACCCTCTTCTGTATCCCTTTCCTAGAAACCATAGAGCTTAAAAAAGATTCTGGTGCCTTGCAGTCCTTACAGCCTTCTCCATGGACCCTCTGCTGTATCCATTTCCTACAAACCGCAGAGCTTAAAGAAGGTCTTGATGCCTTCCTGCTCCGAAATGCCGTTTCTGAACCTTTCTTTCCTGGCCTTAACAAAAGCATAGATGCACACCATGAAACCAGATAAATTACCTGCTGCTAACCATCAACTGCCTATTTCCCTGTCATTCTCCTCCACTGAAAACTTTCATTCTTGTCTTCTTCAGGCCTGCTGCTGTGACTTAACATCTGCATAAATGGTCCAGCCGTGACCTGGCCTCTCAGGGCCTGGTTCTCATGTAAAGCCAGCCTTGGCCACTCCCTCTCATTAAGAGTCAAGTTAGCCCTTCAAACTCTTGATCCAGTGCTTTTCACTGTCTGAGCAGCACACCGTCTGTCCTTACAGCTCTTTTCATTCCTCCATGTCTTCAATGTCAGTCTCGTTACCCTACCACTGTATATAATATACCTGAATTCTCACTTTCCTCCTTCCCCCATTGAATCTTACAGCCTCAAACTGTAATCCCTCTTAACTGCCACAGCTAGGTGAGTGCCACTGGCTTCCATTAATAGTGGGGAGAAAAGCAGGATATTGCTAACATTGTGCTGCTGCCCTATTTCTTCACTCTCCTTCTCAGTACATCTATTTTTAAAAGTTCTCAGTGTCTCCACTTACTTGCCTCCTTTCTTCCTCAGCCTTCTCCAGTAAGTCTTCCAGTCCTGCTCTGCTATTGAAACTAATTTTCTTAAAATAAACAGTTACCTATAGCAAATCTAGTGGCCACTTTGCTTCCTTGAAGCTTTGACACAGTTGACCATGACTTTGTTCCTAAAAATCTTTCTTACATTTGACCATGACTTCATTCCTAAAAATCTTTATTTGTTCCTATATATATATATATATATATAGGAACAAAGTCTGTGTATATATATCAGTTCATTTCAGTTCAGTCGCTCAGTCCTGTCCAACTCTTTGAGACCCCATGAATCGCAGCACGCCAGGCCTCCCTGTCCATCACCAACTCCCGGAGTTCGCTCAGACTCACATCCATCGAGTCAGTGATGCTATCCAGCCATCTCATCCTCTGTCGTCCCCTTCTTCTCCTGCCCCCAATCCCTCCCAGCATCAGTCTTTTCCAATGAGTCAACTCTTCACATGAGGTGGCCAAAGTACTGGAGTTTCAGCTTCAGCATCATTCCTTCTAAAGAAATCCCAGGGTTGATCTCCTTCAGAATGGACTGGTTGGATCTCCTTGCAGTCCAAGGGACTCTCAAGAGTCTTCTCCAACACCACAGTTCAAAAGCATCAATTCTTCGGTGTTCAACCTTCTTCACAGTCCAACTCTCACATCCATACATGACTACTGGAAAAACCATAGCCTTGACTAGACGGACCTTAATCGGCAAAGTAATGTCTCTGCTTTTGCATATACTATCTAGGTTGCTCATAACTTTTCTTCCAAGGAGTAAGTGTCTTTTAATTTCATGGCTGCAATCACCATCTGCAGTGATTTTGGAGCCCCCCAAAATAAAGTCTGACACTGTTTCCACTGTTTCCCCATCTATTTCCCATGAAGTGATGGGACTGGATGCCATGATCTTCGTTTTCTGAATGTTGAGCTTTAAGCCAACTTTTTCACTCTCCTCTTTCACTTTCACAAACCTGGGTCTTCGATACTGCAGGCAGATTCTTTACCATCAGAGTACTTCCATACTGCCTTCAGTATGGAAGACCCAGGTTTGGTTCCTGGTCCAGGAAGATCCCCTGGAGAAGGAACTGGCAACCCACTCCAGTATTCTTGCCTGGAGAATCCCATGGACAAAGGAACCTGGCGGACAATGTGGTCGCAAAGAGTTGGGCATGACTGAGTGACTAAGCAAAGCACAACATATGTATAGTTCAGTTGCTAAGTAGTGTTCAACTCTTTGCAACTGCACGGTTTCAGTTTAGGGGGAACAGATCCAGAACTTTTTACCAAGACCAGCTAAAAACCTTTGTTGTCTAAAACCAAATTTTTTACTCACATCCATCCCCAAAGTCAGATGGCCTCCTTTTATCACTGCAGTGCTGTATTACCACTCAGGGCATAACTGTCCAAGAGGAGAGTGTTCTGAGCAGGAGGTGGCCTGTGCCCAGTGGACACTTAACTGACACCTTTTCCCATACAGCTCCACCTCTAGTAATGAACATTTGGAATAGTAACATACTTTCTCTTTGTTTAGAGGAAGATGAAAAGTTTGAGCATTGATGAGGATAACCCTTCCTACAGGGGTCCACATATTCCAAAGGTGAAATGATTTAGAAATCTTGTATATTTTTAGTGTAGAAGAGTATGAGCTATTTTCTCCTCCATTTAGGATGCTTATAACGAGACCAGTCACTGTATTTTCTAAGATGGTGGGATTAGTGTCCCTGGAGGATACTTATGACTCATGAATGGAGTCACACTGTTTCCTTTCACTGATTACCCATGACACACCAAGGTAATCTTAAGATAGCAGATGGAGTCACATTACCCCTTCACTCATTACCCATGACACACTGAGGTAGTCTTAAGGTAGCGGATTCTTGTCTTCATTGAGCAAAGACAGATCTTCATTCCTTAGTAAAATGTAATTAATGGTATAAAGTGGATTCCCCATTAGATCCCTTCTGAAAAGAATATACTTACTAAAAAATGAAAAAAAAATGTCATTATTAGATGGTTATTCCAAAGGTGTGTTCCCTATTGGGAGACCTAGAAGTGGTATTATATCAAGTCCCTAGAATAAGATACGTTTTCAAGTCTTGCTTTTCATTGAGACAACTGGTGAATAAGCGTACATTCTATTTTCCATAGGAGTAATAGTAATCATTATAAAAATCTAAATATTACTACTTGTAAGAGTGCTCTTAATATCAGAAAGGCAAAATTCTAACATATTGCTATTTTTTCCCATTCTTCTTTAGGTATTCTAATCTTATTTTGAATTTGTTTTCCTTGATGGTGGATGCAAACATTCCAGATATTGCTCTTGAACCAGATAAAACTGTAAAAAAGGTAATTTTCATATACCCTCAGATATCATAGTCTACTTTTCATACTTAAGAAGTATCAGGGTTTTAACAACCCATTTCCCCTTATCCCGACCCCTAGACTCTTAAGTAATGTAAATTAAGAAAGAGAACTTGTGTATATTTCTTTTTCACATTTTAGAATATGACAGACTCTCAAGCCCTCTGCAACTAGTTTTATCCCCTTCCCTGTTTATGCCCACAGTCACATGAGGAGCTCACTATATCAAGAGGAAGCTTACTATCACCACCCTTACTCTTTGTCCTAAAAATTTAGCTTCTCTTTAATATTCCTACTAAGATACCTGCTTCCTGGGACTCACAGACCAAGCATGCTAAGAATCAGAAACAAAATATTATAATAGTATATAGAAGAAAACAGTTGTTCTTTAACTTTTCCATTCATACCCTTGGTAACAGGGGTTTCTTACTGTGTAAAGAGAGTAGAGACCTGCTTTTAACTTAATCTGCAAAGAGAAGCATGAAAGAAAGTTTCCACATAGATGAGCAGTTATTCTGAACTATCTTACCCTGAGATACAGTGAGAGATAAGAGAAAGGAGTAACAAATTCGAAGATTTTTTTTATTCAAATTAATTTCTGGCTCTGATTCACTGAAAGTGAAAGTCACTCAGTCGTGTCCAGCTCTTTGTGACCCCATGGACTATAGAGTCCTTGGAATTCTCCAGGCCAGAATACTAGAGTGGGTAGCCTTTCCCTTCTCCAGGGGATCTTCCCAACCCAGGGATTGAACTCAGGTCTCTTACATAGCAGGCAAATTCTTTACCTGAGCCACTGAGGGGGGGTGTATATAACACATTTTATTTATCCAAAGATAACATAAAATGATCTTAAATAGCAGAAGGCTTATTAATAATAAGCTTCAAAGATAGTATAGCTTTTTAACTTATAGAAGTATACAACTACTAAAGTTGTAAGATGGAATTTTTCTGGTGGTTGTAAATAATATTTCTCACCAAAAGCTCTAAGTTCTGATGTAACTGACTCAGCATTATTAGAAACATACCTCTGTGGGTTGAACATTGTCTTGGTCCATTTGGGCTGCTACATATATCAATATAACAAAATACCAGACACTAGATAGCTTGTAAACAACAGAAATTTATTTCTTATGCTTCTGAGAACTCTAAATACTAGTCCAGGGTGCCAGAATGGTCAAGTTAAAGCCCCTTTGGGGTCAGAGGGCACTTCTTAGGGTAGAAGGTGCCAGGAATCTCTTTGGTGTCTCTTTATAAGAGCATTAATCATTCATGAGGGCTCCACCCTCATAATCTAAGTACCTTTCAAAAAGTCCGCTTACTGATACTATCACATTGGACATTAGTATTTCAATATGGATTTGAAAGGTACAAGAATATTTACATAATTTTAAACATGAATGAAGCTATTCTCTTTTACATAATTTTATGAGCCTTTGGCAGTGAGAGGGATTTTAATGTAAATCTTATTGTTTAACATTTAAGAAAATTATGCTGTTTTTAGGATTTCATTTATTATTTTCTAGGAAGCACTGTTTCAAAACTCCCAACCCTGGCCAAACTAGGAAATGGACTACTTATCACACTAGGTTTTGATGTGGGTAATTTTTTTCAACTTCAGCTCATTCATCAAGAAACATAAGTAGTTGATGAAAATTTCAAGACAGATGACTGCACCAGATTTCAAAATGTTGTTGCTTTTGTGTGCCTATATGTGTGTTACTATTTTTAGGATCTGTTGTTGCTGTTTATTTTAAACCCATTTATCTCTGTCGTATGTTCACTCTTGCCTTACTTCACTTATGTTCAGAACTCATTTATGAAAGTTCTAATGGTAGTTGTCAAACGGAGTCTTTTTGTTTCTTCTTCCAGTATGTAGTTTTTCTTCTTATTAGATCTTTTATTTCAACTTGTCCTTTTAAGAAATCATGATTTTATTGTTTAAACTTTTGTTACCAGCTATCTTTATGGCATATCTTCAAAATGTTTAATCATAGCACCATTCAACATTTTCCTTTTTTCCGTAGCATATTTTAGTACATATATATCAATTTCTTTTTAATTTTTTGAAATTGACTACAATTTTACTGTGCTTCATAGTTAGCTGCATTCCTTACAAGTTTTGAAGGTTGTAATAACTGTGTTGAGCAAGTCTGTAGGTGCCATTTTTCCAACATTCACTCACCTTGTGTCGCATTTTGGTAATACTCATGTATTTCAAACAAATGGTATTTTATCTCCTTTGAAAGACAGTGCAGAGGCTGAGATTTACAAGTTTGCATCCTTTTGCTTGATAAGTAATATGTTTTATCTGGGTTTCCAGTTTGCCAAGAGTTCCAAGAGTGCTGCTCCAGTGAAGTGTTGATAGATGTTCAACCACTGGCTATCTAAAAAACACTGTCTCTAAGTTTATTTTAATTTGCATTAATATAAGGCACGCATAGCAGAAAATTTACAAAAATATAATAAAATGCTCTATAGTCTTTCTCTTTAAAAAAAAAAAAGGACACTGCAGATTGGTTCGAGTGCAGCCTTAGCTAATGAGGTATAAACGGACAGAGTTTGGAGCTGATAGAGATAACTAGGAGTCAGAGGAGAAATTGTAGAAGGGTGGAAGGCACAGAGGTAAAAGGACAGGGGTAGAATAACAAGTAGCCTAACACAAGTCAATATATATGATAACAGGTCAACCATTTTTATGCAGTTAATCTTCTTTCTTATAAAAAAGAATGTCTTCATATTCGGTGAATAACAGTTTTCTTTATATACTAAATACATATCTTCTATTTGTAATTTAAGCACTTATATAAGTATGCAGGCTTTGACAAATTGGGTTAAAGGTTTATTTTGATTCTCCTGCCCTATAGTGTTTTTGACATCCTTAAAAAAATCATTTACAAAATTCTCAGACATGACCTCCCTAAGTAGAAATCAAGGAATACAATGGAATAAATTCTTTAACTGGGATCCAGAAATGAGAGAGAGAGTTGACTGAAGGTTTACTTTAGATCTCCCTCCACCAAATTGTCCTTCACTTGTTCCACCTCTCTCTCTGTTACCTTCTCTCTCCTGAGCCTGCAGGGCTGTCGGATCACCTGATATACTTACAATGCAGCGAAGGGAAAAGAGCACTGAGCGGGCCATGGGTGGTGGTGGTGGTGGTTCTGTCACCCAGTCATGTCCAACTCTTTGTGACCCCATGGACTGCAGCACGCCAGGCCTCCCTGTCTCTCACCATCTCCCGAAGTTTGCCCAAGTTCATGTTCATTGCATCAGTGATGGGTTGTAGTACTGTCTGCCTTTTCTTCTTCCTGATTTTGTAGTAGTTCAACTCCATACTTAAAAGGAAATACTAAACATGGACCACTTTTTATCCACTTGGAAATCCCATTTTCTTCTAGCCTGTCTTTTCAGAAGTTTATATGGATCATTTATAAGAGGTGAAAGGAGTAAGTACAGTGGTTACTGAGATCGTCTGGAAGTGTGAGCCACTTACCATCAGTTAAAGGTCCCTGGGTTGGCTTCCTAAATTCTCTGTCTCAGTTTCTGTGTGTTAGAGATTGAGATATTATCTACCTCAGAGCCATCGTAGAGTAGAATGAAATACTGCATGTAAGGTGCTTTGCACAGTGTTAGCATGAAGTAGTCAGGCATGGCAACCTGCTCCAGTATTATTGCCTAGAGAATTCCATGGACAGAGGAGCCTGGTGGGCTACAGTCCATGGGGTCGCAGAGTCAGATACAACTGAGCTCTAACACACTGTCATTTGGTAACATTTGTTTGTGTGTTTTAGGGAACTATTCTGATATATATCTCTACTAATCTTTCTAGTTCTCATTGCTATTCAGAATCAACTGTATGTTTTAATATGAAATAATGAAAAAGTCCTCAGTCTTTAGAAATTATAGGTCATATTGAAGTAGTTCTTTGCAGAAGTATAAGGAACTCCTATAGGAAAGCAGACATCTTAGAAGATCTAGTTTATAGTTTAATTTTTGTCTGTTTTTAAATTTGCAGGGCTGAACAGAATTATTTTCTATTCACTTTGTTAATATTTCCCAGAAAAAAAAAAATTTACAAACAACCAAGATAGGGTGATATAAAGAGCATATAGCAAAAAGTAAAGTTACACATTCAGGAGAATAGTATTCAGAACTCCTTATAGGTTATGAACCATTTCTTTGCTGTAAAAATAGAAGTGAAGTGAAGTCGCTCAGTCGTGTCTGACTCTTCGCGACCCCATAGACTGTAGCCTACCAGGCTCCTCTGTCCATGGGATTTTCCAGGCAATAGTACTGGAGTGGGTTGCCATCGCTTCTCGGCCTTTTGGCTAAGATCAAGTGTAGTATCAAGTGTAAAAATAGGTCATTGTAATAATATCTGTATCTGTCTGTTCTTGTCTCTTCAAAATGTTATATTCAAAAGCTAATAGACTGTGACCTTGTAGGTTCAGGATAAATTTCGTTTAGACCTGTCTGACGAAGAGGCAGTGCATTACATGCAGAGTCTGATTGATGAAAGTGTCCATGCTCTCTTTGCTGCTGTGGTGGAACAGATTCACAAGTTTGCCCAGGTAAGTTCTCTGATGGCAGTGCATTCATCTCAGCATCTCCATGTTCTCCTGTAGAATTCTCTCAGAACCGTACCTTTCTCTGCAAATGACACGTCTTCTCTGATTTTTTTTTGTCAAGCCTTCTTGACATCTCACCAGCCTTCGAACGTGAATGTGTTTGATGCACTAATAACTCTAAAACATTCCACTGAAATATTCTTAGTAACTAAATTGTGGAGCATCAGCATAGGTATATCTGTATGTTGTAGTCAGTGGTAGCTATAAATTCTTCTTGAGAATGATCTTGGGCCTGGTGGAGGCCTTGACAAGTGAGACTTGGACACTTGTTGGGTTTGGTAAATGGTGAAGTGCTAGGAAAAGGGTTAGAAGGTGAGAAAAGTGATGGCATACGTAGCACACACAGAAGGATCTATCTGTAGACTTACCAGTTAGGAGACTCTTCTACAGTTGTTTGAGGGAAGACTTTTTTACACTAGCCTTGATGATAAACCTCAGATTTAGAACCTATTTTAAGTTTGAATTTCATAATGAGGATAATGATGTAAGTGGTTAGCAAACAAAAAATGAGGCCGCTTTCTTCTCCCACATCCTCCTGCAAACTCCTTCCTGACTTTACACATTTAGTTAATGATAAGTTGACTACTGCAAGCTCAAAGCTTGTCTGTTTTAACTTCTCCCTCACCCAGCATATAGGATGTCACCAAGCCTTGTGAGTTTCTTTAACTGTTTTTTAATTATCATTTTCTGTCATTTTCCCACTATTGACATTTTGACCTAGTTTTTCATTTTACAATACTTTGGCTAGCTAAAATCCTTCATAACTGCTTTTAGTATTTTTTTTCTCTCAGGATTCTTATCTTTATTCTAAATATTCCAATCAGATATATCTTCACAAAATACCGCTTCACCTTTTTTTTTTTATAATTTAAATATGAAAAGTGTTTCCCCGTTGCCTATAAGTGATGTCCAGTCTAGCAATTCAGGGCCTTCCAGATTGTTGTGTTCTAAGCTTCTTTCTAAGCTACTCTCCGAATACTCTCTTTTTCTCAATATTTTTGTTCTCTTCCATTTCTCTGGCTACTTAGCTCTTTTCTTCAGCCCAGAATATGTCTCCTTAATAATGAATCTCCTATAAATGCCTGCTTGCTAAAATCCAACCTGTCCTTCCAAGATCTGTTCACGCCACTGTGATTCATCTTCCTCTGAATATTAATAGTACTTTGTACTTTTATTACGAGTTGCACTTACATTTTGTTTTCTATTATAAATATTTGAATCACCTTACAACTCCTAAAATGCAAGCTTCTTGAAGACTGGGATATGTATCAATGACCCAGAAGCACGGTGCCTTTAAACACTTAAGAAATATCTAATGAATATAAGGGAATTTTTTTTCCTATAAATGTTAGCTGATATTCTTTCTCTCTCATGACAAAAAATGTTTCTTGTCTCTGAACACCAGTCTGAGTCCTATTTTATTATAAGTGCCAACTCAAGTTTTGCGGTACCTGCCATTAATCGTCGTCACTTCTCAAGAGAGTAAACTGTGACTCTGAGGGTAAGTTGAGTGACTTGTCAAAGTCACCAAGCTAGTTAGTGGCAGACCTGGATCAACATACAGCACAGCAGAATATTTTAGAACTCAAAGGGGAAAAAGTCCAGAAAGGTATAATGACTTAGCCAACTTCATGTGTCTAATGAGGGGCAGAATCAAGGCTTGAAACCAGATCTTCTGACCCCCATATCCAACCAGTGATAAGCTAGATTACTTTCTAGCTTATCAAGCTTAAGTCTTCTTTATCAGAATCTGATATACTTTTTTAATTTTTTATTTATTATAAAATTGATATAGTTGATTTACAGTGTTCTAAATGTTTCAGATGTGCAACATAGTGATTCACAAGAATCCCAAGTTCTTTATCTCAGGAAGTTAACTTGAAAATGCTCATGCTTGTCTTTCAAGTTTCTTTAAATATCCTCATCTGTGAGGGCTTCCCTGGTGGCTCAGTGGTAAAGGATCTGCCTCCCAGTGCAGGAGACATGGGTTGGATCCCTGATCTGAGGAGATCCCACATGGTGCGGAACAACTAAGCCCATGCACCATAACTACTGAGCCTGTGCTCAAGAGCCTGGGAGCTGTAACTACTGAAGCCCCCATGCCCGAGAGCCCGTGCTGTGCAAGGGAAGCCACCACAGTGAGAAACCCAAACACCGCAACTAGAAGGTAGTCCCTTCCCCCGACCCCACACACAGCTGGAGAGAAGTCCATGCATCAACGAAGACCTGCACGGCCAAAAAATAAATTAATAATAAATAAGTTTTTTAAATGTCACCTGTGTTCGTACTGTTATACAACAAACAGTATCAATATGAGTAACATTAAGACATTAATTCTATTTGGAACTTGCTTAGGTATTGAAAGGTACCAGAGACACTAAACAAGGTCTTAGTGAAAGTGAAAGTGAAGTCAGTCGTACCCGACTCTTTGCGACCCCATGGACTGTAGCCTACCAGGCTCCTCCAACCATGGGATTCTCCAGGCAAGAATACTGGAGTAGGTTGCCATTTCCTTCTCCAGGGGATCTTCCCGACCAAGGGATCGAACCCAGGGGTTGAACCCGGGTCTCCTGCATTGGAGGCAGACGCTTTAACCTCTGAGCCACCAGAGAAGTCCAAACAATGTCTTAACCTCACCTAAGTCTTTTCAGATTATAAAATTACATACATGCATAGCTGTTTCTTAACTAATCTCTGAGGGAATGTATTTAATCCTTTGAAACTGACATTCTTACATATGCATTTTCTAAGTATTGATCCTAGTAAATCACATGCACACTTAAGGTTTGATGATCAACATCTTTCATTGTCACTCAGCATTTATTATAAAGATGCATTTTGCTAATTGATTTTATGCTAATTTTAGTGCATTCCTATTAATCATTATGGATTATAGAACCCAGTTTTTATAAAATGGAGGTAGACATGTTAACAGAAGTTCTTCCTGCGTTAAAGAAATATTCTTAAAAACAACTAAAAAATTGCCAGATACAGGTGCTATATTGACATGCTGAAAGGCTTATTTTATTCTATCATGCCATTTGCTAGGAAGGGTTGAGATTAAACACTGCAATATTTGTTGCCTAGCAACACCCACCTACTAGTGGTGGAAATTTTCCACTGAAAACCACTTTTATTTGGGTCATTGTCTTTAAAATTGCATCATCAGAGCTCGTCTTCCTTTCAGAATTATCTTATAGGGCTTTCTAGACTTGTCTGTGCAGAAAGGTGGAGACCACTTAGTTTGGGCCACTTCCTGCTCTAAAACTATGCCTTTCAATGGAAATATCTCATATTGCAGCCCATTTTCTTCTAGTTTCTGTTTTTTCCTGTCTGTCTCTCTTTGTTGATTGATGGTAAAAGTCTGGAGAAGGGGGTGGGGGATGATTTCCATTAATCTTAATACATATTAAATCTTATTACATGAATATAGATTCAGGTTAGAGATATATTTTTGGCACACTAAATGTAAAAATTTATGAACAGATTGGAAATTTTAGGTGAGTTCCAGCTCAGCATACTAAGAGCACATCCCACTGCAGTCCATCTGGCACTAACCCTTCCTTAGCCCCTTTGGTATTCAAGGAGGAAGAGCACAGGGCCCAGCAGAAGGTCACAGGAATGTGCAGCCCCAGTGCACCTTTGATGAAGAGAAGCCAGCTGTACACACACACTCTCACACTTAAGATTAAAACACACATCATGAAAGGAGGAAAGAGTATGTTTATTATGCCTGACCTTTCCCCCCATCTAGGAGATGTGTCAGGGACTCCCTCCAAAGTAATTCAGGTCCTACGTTCCTCCCATAACATGACATCTTACCGTGCTGAATGTGACTCCAATATTGAAGGTTCTTGGGGGTTTTTTGGTACAACATGGCCTCTATATACAAGCCATCTGCCTCATCTGCTACTCAAAGAATTAGATTTTTTGCCTCAGTCCTAAGGGGAAAGTTTCCTATTTTGCTTTTATTCATTTTATTTATATTCCGTTTTACCTTTATGTATGCACCTTAGTACTTAAACCCTGTGTAAAATGTTTCCATTGTAATTGCTGTAACTGTCTCATCTAGTTTGAGAAGGCACAGAAGCAAAAGATGCCCAGAGGAGAAGAGATCAGAACATTATTTCTGATTTTATATTATATGGACCTTATTTTGCCATTAGGAATAAAGAACAGAAATGTAAAATATTCCATTGATCAAAACATAAAGTTTCCAAGGAGCAAGTGTCTTTTAATTTATGGCTACAATCACCATCCACATTGATTTTGAAGCACAGGAAAATGAAATCAGCCACCATTTTCACATTTTCCACATCTATTTGCCACGAAGTGATAAAACCAGATGCCATGATCTTCATTTTTTGAATGTTGAGTTTTAAGCCAGTTTTTTCACTCTTTCACCTTCATCAAGAGGCCCTTTAGTTATCTGCTTATCTGAGGTTATTGATATTTCTCCTGGCAGTCTTGATTCCAGCTTGTGCTTCATCCAGCCCGGCATTTCACGTGATGTACTCTGCACAGAAGTTAAATAAGCAGGGTGACAATATACAGACTTGACGTACTCTTTTCCCAGTTTGGAACCAGTCTGTTGTTCCATGTCCAGTTCTAACTGTTGCCTCTTGACCTCCACACAGGTTTCTCAAGAGGCAAGTCAGGTGGTCTTGTGTTCCCATCTCTTTAAGAATTTTCCACCGTTTGTTGTGATCCACACAGTCAAAGACTTTAGTGCAGTCAGTGAAGCAGAAGTAGATGTTTTCTTGGAATTCTCCTGTTTTTTCTATGAATCAGTGGATGTTGGCAATTTGATCTCTGGTTCCTCTGTCTTTTCTAAATCCAGTTTGTACATTTGGAAATTCTTGGTTCATGTACTGTTGAAGCCTAGCTGGAAGGATTTTGAGGATTACCTTGTTAGCATGTCAAATAAGCGTGATTGTGCAGTAGTTTGAACATTCTTTGGCATTGTCCTTCTTGGGAATTGAAATGAAAACTGACCTTTTCCAGTCCTGTGACCATTGCTGAGTTTTCCAAGTTTGCTAGCATATTGAGTGCAGCACTTTAACAGCATCATCTTTGTTAATGAATTAGTGTTACATTAATGGCCCCAAACATCTTTATTAATAACTCCAAAAAAATTCTTTACTGGGTCTTTGTTGTTCTTTCAACACTGCTTGCTTTTATTCTTTTGCAAACCATTTCTGTACTCTGTATTGTGCATTAACTTCACAATGTGTGGAATATATTAACAATTTTCACAGTCTCTAAAAAATGTTGCATTAAGAACTAAGCTTATTGCTCAGAATATTAATCATCTATCACTGCAGAATTCAGTGGACTTTTTGCCTTCCTAGTTCTAGATCTGTCTGCTGTTTAATAATGAAGTCATCTTGAGCTTACAGTTAGCAAACATTCCTTTCCCAAAATAGTTGCTCATATAAACTGGAATTACCTGAAGTTTTTGTTGTTGTTCTTTGTCTTTTTCTATTAAAGAATTACATGTTTGTCCTATTCTAAGTTTTTTGACTATTAACTGTTGTTTCTCTTCTCAGTGAATAGAGAAGCTAATTTTCTTTTTGTTGTTTTTAATTTTTGCAGTACTGGAGAAAATGAAACTGGGTTTGGCCTATCAAGATGATTGTCACCGTAAGAAAACAGCTTTAAAAGCAACATGTGTGTAATGAAGACTTAAGACTGTCAAACAAGGAAGAAAACATTTAGTCCTGAAGATACCATATATCCTAAGTGTTTCACAGTGCCAGAATTCTGTTTCCTTGTATGTCATTGCTTAAATGCAATCTTGAATGGTTTGTTTGAAGTATTGTATATATTTATTTTCAAATGTACACATTGTTAATAAGCTAAGAAGTAAGAATCTTGTTCCAGAACCATGTACATATTATGAGAGTTCTCAAGGAATTTTATGTTGAAATAGTAAAACATTTTAGTCTTCAATTTTGAAAGCCCATTCTTTCTTTATCTCTTCATATCAGCAGAGCAGTTGTATGAATTTGGGCTGTCTCGGTTGTGCTTGTTTGCTTTGTCTCTCAGTCCCTTGTTCCCTTTCTCTGTTGTTCCTCTTCCCCCCTGGATTATTATTATTTTTTTTTGCCCAATCTATAATACTTCAAGTTTTACATGTTATAGCCTATTCTTTTATACTTTTGAGAATTATATATTTTCAAATAAGACAGCCATTTTTTCTTACTTACAAATACTGGAAATTTTGTTTATTTGTTTTGTAGTTCATATTTCTCCTAGGTTGTACATATATAAAGCAGGTTATAAAAATGTAACTATATGAATACTTAGCCAAAAGGTAATATGGCAGCAGTTTTTCATACTGAACCTAAGATATTTTTACATGTAAGCATAAATTGTCTTTGTGCAATAAATTTTTTATGAAAACTTAGTTTTCAAGAGCTTTTAAAAGTAACTCTCCTAGACCTGTTAATGTAATCTACCCTTTCTGATTAAAGCAAAATAATTTTTAGTGTTTGAAGACTAGAAGTTCTACGAGTCCATCTAACTTTTTTACCTAATAGAACTTCAGCAAAAAGGAACAAACACAAATGAGAAGAGCAGAGCAGTAATAATCTTGGTAAATTGTTGTAAAGTCATATGATTTTGTTTTGGAAGGTAAACAATATCTCTTTTGATGCTGAATAAATATTTAATATCAAATGATAGAAAAAGATTTAAGAAGGTTATATTAAGGCACAGTTTCAGAAAATATCATTATAATGTTACCAAATTCATATCTGTGAGTTTGCTGCATTAGAGTGGGGTTATCAGCTGGAAAGCAAGTGTATAATTGAGAGAATCTTAGAGGCATATGGAATTTGACTTGTATAAAACATACATGCAGATTAGAAAAATGGTAAAGATGAGAATGCCTCTGAATATTAATCATAAGAGAATAATGCCTAATCTAATTAGCAGGCTCCATCCTCTCTCTTACTTTTTCTTTGCCTCGTACATTTTCATCATTTTTTGTTGCCCAAAAGTTTGTAACCAGTCTGCATTCTTATTCTTCTAGGCCTATTGCTTTTGGTACCTCCTTCAAAAGTGTCCTCAAAATGACACTGCTAAAAGTGACCACTCCAACTTTCTGAACTCTGAATTCTTTATTTGTAGCCTTTTAATTGGCACTCAGTACAGTAAGGCATTTTTATCGTAGTTGTATCTCCTGTTACAGAGGTTGGCAGACATTTTCTGTAAATGGCCAAAACAATAAATATCTTCAGCTTTGAAAAGCATATGATCTTGGTCATAACTCATACTCTGTTGTATGAGTAAAACAATCACAAGACAACATGTAACCAAATGTTATGGCCAGATTTGACCCTCAGGCCATAATTTGCTGACCTCTGTTTGAATTAACTGTAGGTCAAACTGTATCATCTTAATCATCTTTATAAACTCTATAACATTTTGCATAGATAGTAATATGGATATTTATGTTACATGCTCTATAAATGTTTTTGAACTACTGTGATATTCTATAGTGGCAAACACAACTAGTAAGGTGGGTTGGTTATGAGTGAGCTTGTATTCTGTGCAGAGTTTATAGGGATTATGAGAGAGAGAGCTTTATAGGAAGGAGGACAGGTATTGACTAAGGAAGGATAGTGGCTTTGATTTTGTAGAATGTATTTTTACGGCTGTGGGTGGTGAGCCTGTATCACAAAGGAGAATGATTCATCAGTCTCTTTCTACTGCTCAAGCAACCTCTGTGCTCCTACTATTTCCCCCAATACCATTTTTTTTTTATCATGTAGTCTGTATTTTCCTTTATTAGCATTGCCATTCAGATTTTTGGCAAGTTTACAGTGTTTCAAGCACATTGCTTTCTTTGAGTTTGAAGAAAGTGTTTGTAAGGACACATGCCTTAATTTAGAAGTAGGAGTATATTCTTGTATTCAGAGTGAGATTTCTGAATTGGGGAGAGAAAATGTGGATGGCAGCCACTGTGAGTAGGGCTATCAGAAAGAAGTAAACTGTTGCTCAGATCCCTAAATAAGGGGTTCATAGAATCTGATTTTCTTTACTCTCCATAGGGTTAGGTATTCCCCAGCTCATTTGTGTATTATAAGGTTTTCAGGTAAGTATTTATCACAGTCAACATAATTTATGAGAACTTACTATTACATATCAGAATTATACTAATTGCTTCTTATGCCTTAGATATCACTATTCTGTGTAACAGTCCTGAGGTAGAATTCCCTTCTCATTTTATAGAACTTTAAGACAAGTGAATCACCTGCCCAAGGTAAGGCTGCAAAGTGAGAGCAGAGTTAGGGCCTGAAGTTGAGTTGCTCATTTCAGTGATCACAGTCTTAACCATCAAAATCTCCTGGCCTTCATTTCTCACGGAGACCTCTGTTGCGTGCATGTGAGTGTATGTGGTCCATTAGACTTGAATCCCCACAAACAAAGCCTATTCCTTATCTTTCTTTTTTTGAACAGAATTACCAAAGATACAGGCAGTAGTCAATAATTAAATTTTTAAGAAACTGAGTCATGTCTTCATGCAATAGATTCATACTTGTCTTGAAATAGGAAATCTGTCAATCCTAAAGGAAATCAGTCCTGAATATTCTGTGGAAGGACTGATAACTGAAGCTGAAGTTCCAATACTTAGGCCACCTGACTCATTGGAAAAGACCTTGATGCTGCGAAAGATTGAAGGCAGGAGAAGAAGGCAACAACAGGATGAGATGGTTGGATGACATCACCGACTCGACAGACATGAGTTTGAGCAAGCTCTGGGAGTTGGTGATGGACAGGGAAGCCTGGTATGCTGCAGTCCACAGGGTCTCAGAGTCGGACATGACTGAGCAACTGAACTGAAATAGGAAATAAGTCAGTAAAAACATGCAGACAAAATAAATCTTAACATGCAATTGTTAACCTACAATCACAATATCCTTTATATTTTTGCACATAGACATAACATTACAGTTTTTGTGGTGTTTTGTTTTTGTTTTTTTTCTGTAAAGAATTGCCTTTCTGGCAGTGACGAGCTCCGCATGAGAACATGCCTCTAGCAAAGAATCTCCACCTCTCTCCAGAAGAGAAGAGGAAACACAAGAAAAAGTGCCTGGTGCAGAGTCCTAATTGCTATTTCATAGATGTGAAATGCCCAGGATGCTATAAAATCACCGCAATCTTTAGCCATGTATAAACGCAGTAGTTTTGTGTGTTGGCTGCTCTACTGTCCTCTGCCAGCCTACAAAAGGAAAAGCAAGGCTTACAGAAGGATGCTCCTTTACGCTGAAGCAACACTGAAAGTATCCTCTATCAAGATGAATGGGAAGCCATCCCAATAAACACATTTTGGATACAAAAAAAAAAAAAAAATTGAAACTCTTGGGATTTTTTGTGTGATGGGAAGGCAGGTAAATTTCAAAAGCAACATGAATTTTCTATAATTAAATATGGAAAGTATACCAGATTTCTGAATGAATAATTTGATATGTTAACACTTCACCATAAAGAATGCATACCACCTGGATGGGATCCTGGCACAGCTAAAAATGAAAGAAATTCATATAAAATGTGAGCTAGTTAAAAATAGTAGTCTCAAAAGTATAAGGCAGTTACTTTATGGAAAATCCCATAGTTTAAGTTTGTTTAATTTTCCTAAAGTTGTGTTATTTTTGGTTGGAACACTTCAAAAAAATACATACTGTGTACTTCTCATGACCTTATCAGAAAACACATGATACGAATTTGTCCTGTGCCTGGTCATGGTAGCTTTCATCACTTGGTAAAAATACGTTATCCAGCTTTTTTCAAACTCTCCAGTTCAATCGCTCGTTCGTGTCCGACTCTTTGTGACCCCATGGGCTGCAGCACACCAGGCTTCCCTGTCCATCACCAATTCACAGAGCTTGCTCAAACTCCTGTCCATTGAGTTGGTGATGCATTCCAATCGTCTCATCCTCTGGTCCCCTTCCTCTTCTGTCTTCAGTCTTTCCCTCCATCAGGGTCTTTTCCAATGAGTCAGTTCTTCACATTAAGTGACTAAAGTATTGGAGTTTCAGCTTCCGCATCAGTCCTTCCAGTGGATGTCCAGGACTGATTTCCTTTAGTTGACTGGTTGGATCTCCTTGCTGTCCAAGGGACTCTGAAGAGTCTTCTCTAACAATCACAGTTCAAAAGCATCACTTCATCAGCGCTCAGCTTTCTTTATGGTCTAACATTCACATCCATACACAACTACTGGAAAAACTACAAACTCTGAAGTTAATTTGTATTTGAAACATAAATTAGTGAGCAATTTATAAGTATTTTATGGGGAGATACCTTGAAACCATGTTAATACCTTGTTCTTTACCACACTTTTACCTATTGGTTTTAGCATATGTTGATTTTTCTTGTCTGAATCAAGTATTACTATGGTGAAAGGCAAATGATTTTTTTTTTATAATTCCATTATTCTTTCAGCAGTTGTTAGAGACCTACTGATACAGCTGTCCTTTCTCCATTTATTGTACAGTGCATTCCTATCATCACTTACTATGATGGTAAAATTGCCTGGGACTGACCTGTCCGCATTCTGGTGCCTGTGTCCCTGACGTGATTCTAATGTTCTTGAGCCTTTCTTACTTCTGGCATGACATGATCCAGGCTCATCTTATACTTTATGTGCCCCAGCCCTGCAAGTCAGCCGTTTCTCTAAGGAGCCCGGATTCTTTCCTGGTTCAGTTTTACCAGATACCTCCCTAAATAAAGTATCTAACTTTTTTTAAATGGAAGTTATTGTAGCTCTCCAGTATTGCCATTCTAAAACTCTGGAGTGTGAACAGGGTGGATGTAGATACAAATAAGCTCAACACAGGTCAAGTAACATCTGAATGAACCACAGAATTTAACTAGAATTTAGCTATTTCTTTAAATTCTCAGCTTTGATCATCATCACCACTGTCCTTGAGACATCAGGACCAATGTTACCATGTTCTTTGTTTTGTTAGCACAAACCCTCCCTAGGTCAGTGAGAATGGTCTCTTATTCCTATACAGCTTTGTACAACCCCCATCTCTAACCTCTGGAGTTCCTTGGGCCATCATCACTAAAAAAGAAGCACTTACACTGAAACAATAAAGATGAACCTCAAAAATATGCTAAGTGAAAGAAGCCAGACATAGAAGATCACATATGAGTTTCCATTTATCAGAGAAGATAAATCTTCAGCAGAAAGCAATTCAGAGGCTGCCAGGGGCTGGGTAAGAAAATGGGAATTGACAGGAAAGGGACACTGAAGGGACGTTATACAATGATGACAAATGTTCCAAAACTGGAACAGCGACTAAGTTTACAATTCATGTACCAAAAAACATAGTATTGTGTTTTATGACTTACAAGTTGTACTTCAGTAATGCTGATTTTTTAAGAGATCCTAAGCAACTCACTGTCTAAAGTCAGGAAACATTGTCCTTCTACACCATGGGAGCCCCAAGCTGCTTTCACCGCAACATCCACCCAAACCGCCCCTTCCAGCCCGTGTTCCCCTGACGCACCAAGATCTCCAGCCTCACCTGCGCTGTTGTTGCCACCCTGTGATGCCCTGAGCAGACACACCTCCACCAGCACTGCTCTATGCAGTCAGGAGGAAATGACATGCTGCGCATTTCCAGGGTTTGTGGTGTGGCTGATGATAAGGACCGACCAGTCCAGGCCACTCCAGAGGAAGGAGAGGAGCCCAACAAATGACGGAGGAGCCATGCCAAGTGTGGGGCAGCACACGCTCACAGACACCCAGTTCCTTAGTCCACTGGGCTCAGTGCAGGATACTGAGCCCAGTTGTAAAAAGAAAGCCAAATTGGTATTCTGGGACAATTGTAACTCTTCTTTTTGGGTCAGGTGAGAAATTGCATTCCAAAATATACGCTAGGAATGTCCAGGGTTATGGCCCACTTGGCAGGGTTGCTGCTATAAGCAGCTGCCATCACCTACCAGGTAGTTTGTTTTCTTACCTCAAGGGAAAAAACACAAAAACACATACACCTGCTGCCACAGCACCAGTAGCAATAGTCCCAAATAGAGGCACCTAACCAAAATTTCCTTGAGAGCCTCTCTCTCTGAACCTGAAGTCTATTTAAAACTTGCTTTCAAATGCAAATCAAAGCCACAATGAGGTATCACTTCACACCTGTCAGGATTGCTAATCATCAAAATGTCTACAAATAAGTGCCGAAAAGGGTATGGAGAATGGGAGCCTTCCTACACTGTTGGTGGAGAATGTAAATTGGTGCAGCCACTATGGAGGTTCCTTTAAAAACTAAAAATAGGGCTACTGTTTGAACCAGAAATCGCACTCCTGGGCATATATCTGGAAAAGATGAAAACTCTAAAAAGATATGAGCACTCCAATGCATATAGCAGCACTGCTTATAACAGCCAAGACATGGAAGCAGTCAACAGATGAACAGATAAAGAAGAGGTACATATATACAATGGAATACTGGGCATCAAAAAGAATGAAGAGTTACCGTTTGCAGCAACATGGATGGGCCTAGAGATTATCATACTAAATGAAGTAAGATAAATATGATATTAAATGTAGAATCTAAAATATAATACAAATGGATCTGTGAAACAGAAGATATAGAAAACAAACTTACCAAAGAGGAAAGGAGTGTGAGGGATAAATTAGGAGTATGAGATTAACAGATTACTATACATAAAATAGACAAGCAAGTGTTTACTGGATAACACAGGGAGCAATATTCAAAATATTTTAATAAACTATAATGAAAAATAAGCTGAAAGAAAAATTATATATACAATTCAGTTATATATAATTGAATTATTTTGCATCACTTTGCTGTATACTTAAAACTAACACCATATTGTAAATCAACTGCACTTCAATTAAAAAACAACAGCAAAAAAAAAAAAAAAAAAGCTTGAATGTTACTGTGTTTCTCCGTGAGAGCCCTAATATCCCAGTCCACCTCAATTAAATGACTCACCTCTGCCTACCCACCCCACAGTACTGGTAGTAATACCAGAATCTCAGTAGTGAGACCTTCACCCATCAGTGTCATCCTGTTTATTCTGTCACTGAATGAGAGTCCCAGAACATCCTGTAAGAGCCTTATGGCCAGGTAGTTCTTCATATCATGACCTCCGACCTTCCTGGCTGGTTTCTCAGTCTCTCCTTTATGGACTCTCTTCTCAGATCAATCTCAAAATGTTGAACTAACACAGTGCTTATGTCTGAGACCGCTTGTTTTTTCTATTTCCTCATGGGTGGTCTCATCCAGGCCTGTGGAATTAAGCGCCCGTGACTCGCTGATGACCTGGGCGTAGCACTACGGCACGCTGCTCCACACTCACACGACCCTGAGCTCAGTTCAGTGGCCTGCCAGTGCTCTGTTAAAAGCCTTAGTAATTTTATCTTGGTACGTTTTAGTAACTCTAATAGGCAGGAGAGATACCTGTGACATGTGGTCTACCACCATTCCTTGCCATTCTGTTAACATCTACAGTGCCCCAGGAGCACAGAATTCTGGTAGGCCCACCACACATGGGGTTTAGTGAGACTAAAAGAAAGAGCAAGCTGATTGTCAAGAAGCCACACTTAAACCAGAACATACTTTGAACACAGGAAAAACAGTAATATTCTAAGCCCGCAAACCACCAAGAAATTCTGAACACATCCCGAAATGTCAGGGAACTTTGTGTATGTGTGTGTGTGTGTGTGCATGCTACGGGAGCCAGATGATAGTACAAAGGTTAAGGCCTATCCAGTGCATTGTATGTATCCAGTGCACTGGGCCCAGAAGGGCCCAGTGTGTGACTTCCCACTTCAATTATGTTTACTACTACTAAGTCGCTTCAGTCGTGTCTGACTCTATTCGACCCCATAGACGGCAGCCCACCAGGCTCCCCCGTCTCTGGGATTCTCCAGGCAAGAACACTAGAGTGGGTTGCCATTTCCTTCTCCAATGTATGAAAGTAAAAGTGAAAGTGAAGTCACTCAGTCGTGTCCGACTCTTAGCGACCACATGGACTGCAGCCCACCAGGCTCCTCTGTCCATGGGATTTCCCAGGCAAGAGTACTGGAGTGGGGTGCCATTGCCTTCTCCTCAACTATGTTTATATATATTTAAATTGAGATAAAATTGACACATAACACTGTAAATGTAAGGTGCACAATGTGTTGGTTTGGTAATTTGTGTATTGCAATAGGATTACTATAGTAGTATTAGCTAATACTTCTTCCATGTTACATATTTATCACTTTTTGTGTGCATTGAGAACAATTGAGATTTAGTTTTTTTGTAATGTTGAAACTTATAATACAACTTTGAGAGCAGTTAAGATTTAGTTTCTTAGTAATGCTGAAATTTTTACAGTATTGTACAAATACATACAAAAGTATGTCTACAATACATACAATATACAATACAATAGAGTTGACTATAATCACTATGTTGTGTATTAACTCTCTAGAACTTACCTACTGGTCATAAGTTTTTACCCTTAAAACAATTTCTCCCCAGTTTCCCTATCTCCAGCTCCTTATAACTTCTATTCTCCCCTCTGTTTTTACAAGTTCAGAGTCAAAAGTGATATTCTACAGTGTTTGTACTCTGTCTGACTTATCTCACTTAGCATAACACCTTCAGCATCCATCCATGTTGTCGCATATAGCAGACATTACTTCTTTCTCTTGGATGAAAATATTCAAATATATATCACAGCTTCTTTATCCATCCATCCAAGATAGGCACTTTGGTTATTTCCTCATCTTGGCTATTGTGAATAATGCTTCAGTGAACATGAGTATGCAGATATCCCTCTGAGATACTGATTTTAACTCATTCAGTTATATATCCAGGAGCAGGATTCCTGGATGATATGGTAGTACAGTGTTTAACTTTTTGAGAAACTGTCATACCTTTCCCATAATGACTATCAGTTTGCATTCCCACCAACACGTTTTCCTTTTCTCTACATCTTTACCAGCAATTGTGAAAAGCCATCCTAACAGGTATGAGACGATATCTCACTGTCATTTTGATCCATCTGAAACTCTTTCATGTTCACATACTCCTGGGTTTAGTCATTTTCTCCTAGGACCAATAGCTGCACCTGAAAGACCTCACTGTTTCAACCACCCACCTTTGTTTTACTGATCCGAGGTCACCAGCCTAGACTGCTAACTTCCTCAAGGATATTTTACTTTGAGGTCCTGGCTATCCTCGTTGTCCTTGCTATTCTACTTTTATGAGGCACGTGCGAAGTAGGAAGTCAAGAAACACCTGGAGTAACAGGCAAATTTGGCCTTGGAATGCAGAATGAAGCAGGGCAAAGACTAATAGAGATTTGCCAAGAAAATGCACTGGTCATAGCAAACACCCTCTTCCAAGAACACAAGAGAAGACTCTACACATGGACATCACCAGATGGTCAACACCGAAATCAGATTGATTCTATTCTTAGCAGCCAAAGATGGAGAAGCTCTATACAGTCAGCAAAAACAAGACCGGGAGCTGACTGTGGCTCAGATCATGAACTCCTTATTGCCAAATTTAGACTTAAATTGAAGAAAGGGAAAACCACTACACCATTTAGCTATGACCTAAATCAAATCCCTTATGATTATACAGTGGAAGTGAGAAATAGATTTAAGGGCCTAGATCTGACAGATAGAGTGCCTGATGAACTATGGAATGAGGTTCGTGACGTTGTACAGGAGACAGGGATCAAGACCATCCCCATGGAAAAGAAATGCGAAAAAGCAAAATGGCTGTCTGGGAGGCCTTACAAATAGCTGTGAAAAGAAGAGAAGCTAAAAGCAAAGGAGAAAAGGAAAGATATAAGCATCTGAATGCAGAGTTCCAAAGAATAGCAAGAAGAGATAGGAAAGCCTTCTTCAGTGATCAATGCAAAGAAATAGAGGAAAACAACAGAATGGGAAAGGCTAGAGATCTCTTCAAGAAAATTAGAGACACCAAGGGAACATTTCATGCAAAGATGGGCTCGATAAAGGACAGAAATGGTCTGGACCTAACAGAAGCAGAAGATATTAAAAAGAGGTGGCAAGAATACACAGAAGAACTGTACAAAAAAGATCTTCACGACCCAGATAATCACGATGGTGTGATCACTCATCTAGAGCCAGACATCCTGGAATGTGAAGTCAAGTGGGCCTTAGAAAGCATCACTGCGAACAAAGCTAGTGGAGGTGATGGAATTCCAGTGGAGCTATTTCAAATCCTGAAAGATGATGCTGTGAAAGTGCTGCACTCAATATGCCAGCAAATTTGGAAAACTCAGCAGTGGTCACAGGACTGGAAAAGGTCAGTTTTCATTCCAATCCCAAAGAAAGGCATTGACAAAGAATGCTCAAACTACTGCACAATTGCACTCATCTCACATGCTAGTAAAGTAATGCTCAAAATTCTCCAAGCCAGGCCTCAACAATATGTGAGCCATGAACTTCCTGATGTTCAAGCTAGTTTTAGAAAAGGCAGAGGAACCAGAGATCAAATTGCCAACATCTGCTGGATCATCGAAAAGGCAAGAGAGTTCCAGAAAAACATCTATTTCTGCTTTATTGACTATGCCAAAGCCTTTGACTGTGTGGCTCACAATATACTGTGGAAAATTCTGAAAGAGATGGGAATACCAGACCACCTGACCTGCCTCTTGAGAAATCTGTATGCAGGTCAGGAAGCAACAGTTAGAACTGGACATGGAACAACAGACTGGTTCCAAATAGGAAAAGGAGTGCGTCAAGGCTGTATATTGTCACCCTGCTTATTTAACTTCTATGCAGAGTACATCATGAAAAACGCTGGAGTGGAAGAAACACAAGCTGGAATCAAGATTGCTGGGAGAAATATAAATAACCTCAGATATGCAGATAACACCACCATTATGGCAGAAAGTGAAGAGGTACTCAAAAGCCTCTTGATGAAAGTGAAAGAGGAGAGTGAAAAAGTTGGCTTAAAGCTCAACATTCAGAAAATGAAGATCATGGCATCTGGTCCCATCACTTCAGGGGAAATAGATGGGGAAACAGTGTCAGACTTTATTTTGGGGGGCTCCAAAATCACTGCAGATGGTGACTGCAGCCATGAAATTAAAAGATGCTTAGTCCTTGGAAGAAAAGTTATGAGCAACCTATATAGTATATTCAAAAGCAGAGACATTACTTTGCCGACTAAGGTCCGTCTAGTCAAGGCTATGGTTTTTCCAGTAGTCATGTATGGATGTGAGAGGTGGACTGTGAAGAAGGCTGAGTGCTGAAGAATTGATTCTTTTGAACTGTGGTGTTGGAGAAGACTCTTGAGAGTCCCTTGGACTGCAAGGAGATCCAACCAGTCCATTCCGAAGGAGATCAACCCTGGGATTTCTTTGGAAAGAATGATGCTGAAGCTGAAATTCCAGTACTTTGGCCACCTCATGCGAAGAGTTGACTCATTGGAAAAGACTCTGATGCTGGGAGGGATTGGGGGCAGGAGGAGAAGGGGACGACCGAGGATGAGATGGCTGGTGGCATCACTGACTTAATGGATGTGAGGCTGAGTGAACTCCGGGAGATGGTGATGGACAGGGAGGCCTGACGTGCTGCAATTCATGGGGTCGCAAAGAATCGGACATGACTGAGTGACTGAACTGAACTGAACTGAACTGCTCCCATCCCAGAATACTCCTTTATCTCTGAATCTGAAAAAGGAAGACATTCAACAAGGTGCCATTTTTTAACTCAGAATTATCTGGGATCCTCATACTAATTGCTCCATCTATTCTTGCCAAGTTTGCATGCAGAGACAAGACTAGGAGAAGATATCAACTCCCTAACTCAAACCCAAAGTTCCCTATCATGCCTTCTGGATGTACATCAGTGTGGCACAGGGCCTACAGACATTGGTGAGAGAGCCGGAGACCTGGCTTTCTAACTCTAAGCTTGCTCATGCCTTGTCTGGGTGACATCGAGGAAGTTACTTACCTTCTATGTAACCTACCTGATTTCCTTTAAAAATGGAATAATAGAATTCACCTCATAAGTTTCTTGTGAGTTTTAAATAAATTGCTCCCCATAGAGGGTATGTAACAGTGCTGGGCTTATACTAAGAATTATGAAGCTGTTCCCTAATATTACTTTTTATTGGGTAAAAATGAGAGATTCAAGTACTGATTTAATGAGCGCTTATTGTGTGCTTAGCATTGAGGATACAATGGTAAAAAGAACAGACATGGTTGCTTCTTGCATAGATCTTACAACTTATTGAGAAAGACAGACAATAACCAAGCATATAAACAATACTTATAAAGTGTAATAAATGTGTTGAAAGCAACAGCTATGTGGCAGTGAAAAAAGATAAATAATTTAGACATACAGTCACCAAAGTTCTCTTAGGAGATGATACTTAAGCCAAGAACAGATGGGTCAAAGGAGCTATCTATGGAATAGTAGAGTCACAGTTGTGCGAGAAATGCTTTAATCAGAGGAGGCAGCATGTGCAAGGACCTCAAACCAGGAAGAAGGTAGTCTTGTTTGAAAACCTAAGAGAAAGCTGGTATGGCTGGGACCTGTAAGCAACGGGAGACATCAGAAGATGAGGTGGGAAAGATAGGTGGGTTCAAATCATGAGGGGTGATTTGAAACACCCCTCATACATCATGTGAAAGATTTGAGATTTCATTTAAGTGAAAACTCAAGAAAGAGACTAAAAACTCTTTCTTATTAAATTATCACTGTGTAGAAAATGGACCTTCAGGCAAAAATCAGGGACACTCACTAATTAGTAATCTAGGATACAATGTTGCCTGGATTAAGGTTTTAAAAGTGGATATGGTGACAAGTAAGTATGACGTTTGGTTTGGAAGTTGGAATATATCAAGGCTGTATATTGTCACCCTGCTTATTTAACTTATATGCTGGGTACATCATGCAAAATGCCAGGCTGGGTGAATCACAAGCCAAAGTTAAGATTGCCAGGAGAAATATCAACAACCTAAGATATGCAGATGACACCACTCTAATGGCAGAAAGAGAAGAGGGACTAAAGATCCTCTTGATGAAAGTGAAAGAGAAGAGTGAAAAAGCTGAATTAAAACTCAACATTCAAAAAACTAAGATCATGGCTTCCAGTCCCATCACTTCATGACAAATAGATGGGGAAACAATGGTAACAATGGTCTTAGACTGATCCCTTTTGAATTAATTTTCGTGTATATTGTGAGTTACAGTTACGGGTTCACCCTTTTGCACATGACAGGCTTCCCTTATGGCTCAGCTGGTGAAAAATCTGCCTGCAATGCAGGAGACCTGGGTTTGATCCCTGGATTGGGAAGATCCCCTGGAGAAGGGAAAGGCTACCCACTCCAGTATTCTGGCCTGGAAAAGTCCATGGACTCTAGTCCATGGGGTTGCAAAGAGTTGAGTGACTTTCACTTTCGCTTTGATCCAATTGTTACATCATTGTTTGTTGAAAAGACAAATTTACCTCACTGAATTTTCTTGGCACTCTTTTCAAATACCAGTTGACTATAAATTAGTTATTTGTTTCTTAACTCTCAATTATATTCCATTGATCTCTGCCTCTATCCTTATGCCAATACCATGTTATCTTGATGACTGCTGCTCTGTAGTAACTTTTGAAATCAGACAGTTTGTGTCCTGTAAATTTTCTTTTTTTTTTTCAAGAATGTTCTGGACATTTTTGGTCACTGCACTTCATAGATATTTATCCTTTAAATAACGTCTCATAAACAGAAAACTCTCAAATTATATTATCCAAATCAGTTTCTGAAACTGTGACTCACATTGGAGAAGTCTTTAACTGGCAGTCCCAGTGGAATGTCTCACGGTTATCTCAAACTGTCCATATGAAACAGCAAATTCGTCACATAACTTCCTCAATCCCATTTCTTCAGTCACTTACACTTAATTACTGTGCCTATCCCCACACTTGACTGCATTGCTCATGCAGGAAACCGAGAGTCAGTCTTCACTGCTCCCTCTTCTTCAGTCTCACAGTCAATACTTCAGCAGGTTCTACACATCCAACCTCCGATGTTCAGTCATTAAGTGTATCTGACTCTTTCTGACCCCATGGACTGCAGCATGCCAGGATTCTCTGTCCTTCACTATTTTCCAGAGTTTCCCAGCAATCTTGATTCCAGTTTCTACTTCATTCAGCCTGGCATTTTGCATGTACCCTGCACAGAAGTTAAATAAATATAGTGACAAAATACAGCCTTTTTAAAAATATAAATTTATTTATTTTATAGAACAATATACAGCCTTATTTATTCCTTTCCCAATTTTGAACCAGTCCATTGTTTCACGTACGGAACTGTTGCTTCTTGACCTTCATACAGGGTTCTCAGGAAGCAGGTAAGGTGGTCTGCTAGTCCCATCTATTGAAGAATTTTCTACAATTTGTTGTGATCCACACAGTCAAAGGCTTTAGCACAGTAAATGAAGAAGAAGTAGATGTTTTTCTGGAATTCCCTTGCTTTTTCTATGATCCAGTAGATGTTGGTAGTTTGATCTCTGGTTCCTCTACCTTTTCTAAATCTAGCTTCTGTTTCTGGAAGTTCTAGGTTCATGAACTGTTGAACCCTAGTTTGAAGGATTTTGAGCATTACCTTGTTAGCATGTGAAATGAGTGCAATTGTGAAGTAGTTTGAACATTCTTTGGCATCGCCCTTCTTTGGAATTGAAACAAAAACTACTTTTTCCAGTCCAGTGGACACTGCTGAGTTTTTCAAATCAGCTGGCATATTGACTGCAGCATTTTAACAGCATCATCTTTAAGGATTTGAAAATTTCTCAGCTGGAATTCCATCACTTCCACTAGCTTTGTTAAAAGTCATGCTTCCTAAGGCCCACTTAACTTCACACTCCAGGATGTCCGGCTCTAGGTGAGTGATCACACCGTCATGGTTATCCCAGTAATTAAGACTATTTTTGTACAGTTCTGTGTATTCTTGCCATCTCTTCTTAATATCCTATGCTTCTGTTAGATCCATATCATTTCTTATCTTTATTGTGCCCATCTTTGCATGAAATATTCCCTTGGTATCTCTAATTTTCCTGAAGAGACATCTAGTCTTTCCCATTCTATTGTTTTCCTCTGTTTTTTTTTTTTTTTTTTGCATTTTCACTTAAGAAGGCTTTCTTTTTTTTAAATATAAATTTATTTATTTTAACTGGAGGTTAATTAATTTACAATATTGTATTGGTTTTGCCATACACCAACATGAATCTGCCACAGGTATACACGTATCTCTCCTTGCTAGTCTTTGGAACTCTGTATTCGGATGAGTGCATCTTTCCTTTTCTCCTTTGCCTTTTGCTTCTCTTTTCTCAGCTATTTGTATGACCTCCTCAAGCAACCATTTTGCCTTTTTGCAGTTCCTTTTCTCAGAGGTTCTTTTTTTAAATTTATTTATTTTTGGCTGTGCGGGGTCTTCATCCCTGCTGTCTTTTCTCTAGTTGTAGAGCAGGGGAGTGACACTTTAGTTTTGGTGCATGGGCTTCCCATTGTGGTGGCTTCTTTTCTTGTGGAGCATGGGCTCTAGGGCACTCAAGCTTCAGTAGTTGCGGCTCACAGGCTTAGTTGCGGAGTGGTTTGTGAGATCTTCCCAGATCGGGGATTGAACCTGTTTCCCCTGCATTGGCAGGCAAATTCTTTACCACTGAGCCACCAGGGAAGCCCCTGGGGATAGTTTTGATGTCTTGTACAATGTTACAAACCTCTGTCCATAGTTCTTCAGGCAGATTAGATCAATCAGATCTATCCCTTGAATCTATTTCTCACTTCCACTGTATAACCATAAGGGATTTGATTCAGGTCATACCTGAATGGCCTAGTGGTTTTCCGTACTTTTTTCACTATAAGTCTGAACTTTGCAATAAGGAGTTCATGATCTGAACCATAATCAGTTCCAGGTCTTGTTTTTGCCAACTATATAGAGTGTCTCCATCTTTGGCAGCAAAAAATACAATCAGTCTGATTTCAATATTGACCATCTGGTGATGTCCATGTGTAAAGATCTCTTGTGTTGTTGGAAGAGGGTATTTACTATGACCCACTAAGATAGCTCTAATAAGAAAGACAGACAACAACAATTGTTGATGAGGATGTAGACAGTTTAGAAACTTCATACCCTCTGGTGTGATTATAAAATATTTCAGCCTGCTTTAGAGAACAGATCAGCAGTTTCTCAAAATGTTAAACAAGGAGTTACCATATGACTAGTATTCTACTCCTAGGTATATCCAAGAGAAATAAATTCATATGTCCATACAAAAACTTGTATACAAGTGTTCATAGCATTTATGATAGCTGAAAGTAGGTATAAACAGTTCAAATACCCACAAATTTATGACTGAATAAGCCATTGTGATGTATGGAAATTATTCATCAATAAAAAGGAATGACGTTCTGATACATGTTACAATGGATTAACGTTGAAAACATGCTAAGTAAGAGAAATCAGTCGCAAAAAAAGAGCATGTATGATAGGTTGCATTTATTTGAAATATTCAAATCTATAGAGACAAAATGGATTAGTGGTTGGCAAGGTGTGAGGGGAGAATGGATTGAAGGGGTGAGTGGTTAGTGGGTATGGGATTTCTTTTGGGGATGATGAAAATATACCCAAATTAGGTAGTGGTTATGGTTGTACAACTCTGTGGGTATTATGGTATTTGAATTACATTTCAATAAAACTGTAAATTAAAAATTGTTGTCATCACCTAAGGAGAAAAGTGTTAAAAAATTTTGTAGAGAGTATGCTGTACTGTGCTAAGCAACTTCAGTCATGTCCAACTCTTTGTGACCCTATGTAACCTACCAAGCTCCTCTGTCCATGGAATCATCCCTGAAAGAATACTGGAGTGTGTTACCATTCCCTTCTCCAGGGGGTCTTCCCAACCCAGGGACTGAACCCACTGTTCTTACATCTTTTGCATTGGCAGGCAAGTTCATTACCACTAGGGTCACCTGGGGTTTCCTTATAGAGGGTGGATATCATGCATGAGACTGACACACGAGAGACTTCTATGTTTAGAGGTTAGATGGGGCAGAGGAGCAGCAAAGGAAACTGAAATGGTATGGCCAAGAAAGTAGGAAAAATACATGAGCCAATTAAACAAAAACATAAGCAATGGTCAACAGGAATGAGGGAGGAAAGGTATAAGAGACTTGAAAGAAGAGATTATTTAGTGGAATGATTGCTCCAATAGGTTAGTTAAAATATCCATGATCTCACATAATTACAGTCATGTGTGTGTGTGTGTGTGTGTGTGTGTGTGTGTTGAGAACTTTTAACGTCTACTCTTAGCAACTTTCAAATGTACAGTACAATACTGTTAACTATAGTCACCATGTACATTCCCAGAATTTATTCACCTTATAACTGTAGTTTGCATCCTTTGATAGCTTTCACCCATTCCCCTAACTTTGGCAATCACCAATTTACTCTGTATTTTCATGAGTTCATTTTTTGTAGATGTCATATATATGAGATCATACAGAATAGGGCTTTTTGTGACTTATTTCACTTAGTATAATGCCCTTAAAGTCCATCCATGTTGTTGCAAAGGGAAAACTTCTCTTCTTTTTATGGCTGAATAAAACTCCATCCATCCATGGATACAATTTGTTTCCATTTTTTGGCCATTGTAAATAATTCTGCAGTGAACATGGGAGTGAAGATATCTGTTCAAGATAGTGATTTTTTTTTTTTTTTTTTTTTGCTTTGGACATATACCCAGAAGTGGAATTGCTGGATTATATGATCATTCTATTTTTATTTTTTAAAGGAAACTCCATAGTGTTTTCCATAGTGGCTGGATCAATTTACAGTCCTACCAACAAGGTTTAAATGTTTCCTTTTTTTCCCATATCCTCACCACTTTTCTTGTCTCTTTGATAATAGGCATTCCAATAGGTAAAAAGTGAAGTAATATCTCATTGTGGTTTTGATTTGCATTTCCCTGATGATCAGTGATGTTCAGCATCTTTTTACATGTACCTTTTGAACTGTGGTGTTGGAGAAGATTCTTGAGAGTCCCTTGGACTGCAAGGTGATCCAACCAGTCCATCCTAAAGGAGATCAGTCCTGGGTGTTCATTGGAAGGACTGATGCTGTGGCTGAAACTCCAATACTTTGGCCACCTGATGCAAAGAGTTGACTCATTGGAAAATACTTTGATGCTGGGAGGGATTGAGGGCAGGAGGAGAAGGGGATGACCGAGGATGAGATGGCTGGATGGCATCACTGACTCGATGGACATGAGTTTGAGTGAACTCCAGGAGTTGGTGATGGACAGGAACGCCTGGAGTGCTGCAATTCATGGGATCACAAAGAGTCGGACATGACTGAGCGCCTGAACTGAACTGAACTGAACTGAACTGAACTGATTGGCCATTTGAATATCTTATGTGAAAAAATAGAACTTGGGTTCTTTGCTAATTATTAAATCAGATTATTTTCTTTATCTTATTGAATTATGTGAGTTTATATATATATTTTGGATATTAATCCCTTATTAGATATTACAAATGTTCCCTCCCATTCCATAAGTTGACGTCTCATTTTCTTGATCATTTACAGGCTGTACAGAAACTTTTTAGTTTGATGTGGTCCCACTTATTTATTTTTGCTTTTGTTACTTGCACTTTTGGTCATATCCAAAATATAATGGCCAAGACCAATTTCAAGGAGATTTTTCTCTGTGTTCCTTAAGAAGTTTTATGGTTTCAGGCCTTATGTTTAAATCTATAATCCATGTCAAGTTAATTTTGTGAGTGATGTAACACAAAGGGTTAGTTCCATCCTTTTGCATGTGAATATCCAGTTTTCCCAACACCATTTATTGAAGAGACTATTTTTTAACCATGTAATCTTCCTGCCTCCCTTGTCAAATATTAGTTGACCATATATTCCTGGGTTTATTTCTAGATCCTCAATTCTGTTCCATTATTCTGTATACTTATTTTTATGCTAGTACCTTACTGTTTTGATTATAGCTTTGTAATGCATTTTGAAGTCAGGAAGTGTAATGACTCCAGCTCTGTTCTTTATCAAGTTTACTTTCGCTATTTGAGGTGTTTTGTGGTTCCATACAAATTTTGGCATTGTTGTTTTCTGGAAAAAATACCATTGGAAATTTGATAAGAATTACATTGAATCTGTAGATGGCTTTGGGTGGCATGGATATTTTTAACAATATTAACTCTTTGACCTATGAACAAGGGATATCTTTCTATTTATTTGTATCTTTGTTTTTTTTCATTAATGTCCTATAGCTTTCAGAGTAGAAATCTTTCAGTTACTTGGTTAAACTTTTTCTTTGGCATTTTATTGTTTTCGATGCTACTGTAAATGAGATTGTTTTCTTGATTTCTTTCTTTTTATATCTCCTTCTTTTCATCCTTTATTCATATCTTTTAAAATTAATTTATTTTAATTGGAGGCTAATTGCTTTACAATATTCTGGTGGTTTTTGCCATACATTGACATGAATCAGCTACGGGTGTGCATGTGCCCCTTGTTCCAAACCCCCCTCCTACCTCCCTCCCCATATCATCCCTCTGAGTCATACCAGTGCACCAGCTTTGAGTGCCCTGTTTCATACATTGAACTTGGACTGGTCATCTATTTCACACACATGGTAATATACATGTTTCAATGCTATTTTTCAGATTTTTGTTATAAGTGCATAGAAAGACAACTGATTCCTTTATGTTGATTTTGTATCCTGCAACTTTATAGAATTGATTAGTTCCAAGTATTTTTTTAATTTTTTGTTTTCTGATTTTGTTTTTGTGGAGTCTTCAGGAGTTTCTCTATGTATATGCAGAGTACATCATATGAAATGCTGGGCTGAATAAATCACAAACCAGAATCAAGATTGCTAGGAGGAATATCAAGAACCACAGATAGAAAGATGATACCACTCTAATTGCAGAAAGTGAAGAGGAACATAACAGCTTTTTTAAGAGGGTGAAAGAGGAGAGTGAAAAAGCTGGCTTGGAACTCAACATTCAAAAAACTAAGATCACAGCATCTGCTACCATCCCTTCATGACAAATAGAAGGGAAAAAAGTGGAAGCAGTGATAGATTTTATTTTCCTAGGCTCCTAAATCACTGCAGCCAGTGACTGCAGCCATGAAATTAAAAGACACTTGCTCCTTGGAAAGAAAGCTATGACAAACCTAGACAATGTATTCAAAAGCAGAGGCATCACTTTGCCGACAAAGGTCCGTATAGTCAAGGCTACGGGTTTGCCAGTAGTCAAGTATGGATGTAAGAGTTGGACAGAAAAGAAAGCTAAGCACTGAAGAATTGATGCCTTCAAACTGTGATGCTGGAGAAGACTCTTGAGAGTCCCTTGAGAGCCTGGCACACTGTAGTCCATGAAGTCACAAAAAGTTGAGCATGACTTGGTGACTGAACAACAATCATCTAAGCTCCTCAAAGAAGAATGTGAAGCTAGGAAAGCTGGTAGATTGTGAAAGTGGTGGGGTCAATGCATTGGAGGTCTCCAAGAGATTTAAAATGTTGTAGTGGCAATGGGTCATCAGGTGAGCTAGAAGGGTAGGTGGTAACAGTTATGGAGTGGGATATTTGAAACAAGTATTTGAGAGACAATGGAATTTTAGGTGTTGATAGGGTCTGTGTAGGATGGAGAAATGTGTGAATGTGTAGCTAAGAAAGAGTTGAGGGAAGAAAGATAAAAATTATTCAATCAAGAGCCCTGTTAATCAGATGGAGTATCTATGTGCATATGGAAGAGAGTGAGAATGATAGCCCCCTTAAGCTACTAGTGGTGGAAGTGGACTGTTGTCTCAAAATCTACTTAATGGTGGTACCCAATGTGGCCTGAACAAAAAGCAACTCACACCATCTTTATGCAAAGAAAACTGGTGTCACTATTTGCACACTGGAAATTTTTACTGGTGGTCATAAGTGAGTACGAAGGATTTTGTGCAATCTCATTTAAAATTTAGAAAATATTGAAGATTTTCTTTGTGGGATAGTTTTAATAATACCCTTCTGTAAAAAAAGGACCTTTATTATTCTGTTGTCCTCTTAGTTCTATATTTTTTCAATTCATTCGTTCATTCATTTGACAAGTTTTTAGTCCTTGCATATTCTGTGGAAGGAACGTGCTAGCCCTGAAAATTCCAATATGCCCAGTGGTAGCTGTCACAGAGCTCCAGGTGTGATAAACTGTACAGTGGTGTCCAGTGTGATCAAGTTTTATATATCATTTGCATAATTCTCATCTGTTGGTTAAATTTGTGGTTTGTGTATCAAAGGTACTTTATGACTCATCATTAAGAACTGAAAGAGAATTTTTTTGTAGTGTTGACGTTACCAATACCTGGCAATATTCATGATACATAAGACTTTTTTCTCATTGCTTGGTTAGATTTGTTTGAATTCTTTGCCTTTTTGTTGTTGTTGTTCAGTTGCTAAGTCGTGTCCAAATCTTTGTGACCCCATGAACTGCAGCACGCCAGGCTTCCCTGTCCTTCACTATCTCCCTGAGTTTGGTAAAACTCATGTCCGTTGAGTCAGTGATGCCATCCAGCCATCCCATCCTCTCACTCCCTTCTCCTCTTGCCCTCAACATTTCCCAGCATTAGGGGCTTTTCCAATGAGTCAGTTCACATCAGGGGGACAAAGTATTGGAGCTTCAGCTTCAGCAGCATCCTTCCAATGAATATTCAAGGTTGATTTCCTTTAGGATTAACTGGTTTGATTCCCTTGCAGTCCAACAGACTGTCAAGAGTCTCTTCCAGCACCACAGTTCAAAGGTATCAACTCTTTGGCACTCAGCCTTCTTCATGGTCCAACTCTCACATCCGTACATGACTACTGGAAAAACCATAGCTTTGAGTATAGAAATCTTTGTTGGCATAGTGATGGCTCTGCTTTTGAATACACTATCTAGGTTTGTCATAGCTTTTCTTCCAAGGCTCAAGCATCTTTTAATTTCTTGGCCGCAGTCACCATCTACAGTGATTTTGGAGCCCAAGAATATAAAATGTGCCACTGTTTCCCACTTATTCCCCATCTATTTCCCATGAAGTGATGGGACTGGATGCCATGATCTTAGTGTTTCGAATGTTGAGTTTTAAGCCAGCTTTTCCACTCTCCTCTTTCACCTTCATCAAGAGGCCCTTTAGTTCCTCTTCACTTCCTGCCATTAAAGTGGTATCATCTGCATACCTGAGGTTGTGGTTGTGTTTCTCCTGGCAATCTTGATTCCAGTTTATGAGTCATCCAGCCCAGCATTTTGTATGATGTACTCTGCATGTAAATATTTTCCCTTCTAGAATTTGATATTTTATTGGAAAACAGTGATCAAAGAATGTCTTGAAGTGACAAAATACATGATGTTCTAGTCCTAAGGTGTGTGTCACTGAAATCTGCAGAACTGAGAGATTTCCCAAATCTGGTGTCAGGAACTTGTCTCTGGAGCTACTTTCTCTGATTTCAAATCCGGGCCATTAAGCATGTTTTTAAACTCTCCTCGGGGTTGCACAAGTTGCTGAGGAAGTGAAAACACAGTCTCTTTCAGCTTAACACACGGGACAATCTGAAGCTGCCTCTGACGCTTACAACTACCTTCTTTTTTCCAACCATTTAAAATGTTACTTCAGCCCACATTTCAATTGTAAACCATCTTCAGTATCAAATATCAGCTCTGTTCAAGGTCTCAGTCAGTCCAATTTCTTGACAAATACTATACAGTCAACCTTAAGCAATGAAATGCAATTTATTCTTCATTCAACTTCATTTTGCAAACCCACTCCTTTCCACTCTAATAAAAAGGAAATGGGTTGTAAATGTGTTTGCATATGTATTATCCTTGTGCCTGTATCCGAATTTTCCTTTGGACTTCAAAAAGTGTTTCTATTATGCTCTGTGAGGGAGTTTTTAATAAAGAAAACAACTCTTTCACCCTCCCCATTCTCAACATTTTCCTAAAGTTAACTCTCACAAATCTCCCACTTCTATGTATTTCTGTTTTGTTGAGAATACTTGTGAAAGTGTTAGTCACTCAGTGTGTCCGACCCTTTGTGACTCCATGAACTGTAGCCTTTTAGGCTGCTCTGTCCATGGAGTTTTCCAGGCAAGAATACAGGAGTGGGTAGTCATTCTGTTCTCCGGGGGATCTTCCTGACCCAAGGATTGCACCCAGGTCTTATACAATGCAGGAAGATTCTTTACCATCTGCACCACCAAGGAAGCCCTGAGTATAGTTAATGGTGATTAAAAAATGAATGTTGACATTGAAATTTATCATGCTATTAAAACATTTCCACAGATCTTTATATAGAATTTATCTTCACCCTATCAGTGGGATTTTAAATTTTTCAAATCACAAGCCACTTGGATCTTGAGAATAAAGTACATACAGGGTAAATATATTTACTCATATTGCTTATAGCTATGAATTTTCAACTTCTTTCCATGTGAATTGAATTTTTCACCTTTTCCCATAGAAACACAAGATAGATTGTTCATTGTTAAGGAAACTATTTTTAGAGTACTATTTTTTTTATAGTAAGTTATTTGAAAAAGCAATAATAGGGGAGTCTGTGCCGTGGCTGAGACCCGTTGTCGGCTTCCCAATTCTCAAATTAACTCCTCCCCCCATGGTGAAGCAAGCCCTTCGCTATGCTAGTTGGTTTACTGATAATGAATAAGACTCCATTTTCTCATTTATAAAGTGGAAGAGGTGGGATAAAACTCTAAGATTCTAGCCTGACTAGAAAGCAAGTTGATTGTAGTCTCTGAATTTATTAAAAAAATGATGTAAGTGTGAAATGGGGCCACTTGACACCATCTCAAATTTTAGTCATATTTTTCTCTTCCAAATAATAATACATGAATATCTTTATATTTTTGTACCATTCTGTGAAGGTTTAGGGGACTTTTCAGTTATGGTGCACAGGACCGCCTGCAACAGAGATGGTTACATGATTCATACCTGCCCTAATCATATTGCCGGACTTGTTACATACATACAGGATTTTATGTGCAGTCACTGCGAGAGAAAGATAAGAAATCTTTCTCGAATGATGGAGGCCTGGAGCTATCTGTGGATTTGTAGTCCCAACCCTCCATGCCCAACCCCAGCCCGCAATATCTTGGCAAGAAGGAAATTTAGCTGGAGGAAGGGATATAAAGGGAAAATGAAAGAATAAAAGAAGGAGGGCAAGAGGGAAGGAGAAATAGAAAATGTGAGAAAGAAAGAGAGAGAAACATTTGAACCCCTGGATTTATCTATGCCTGAAGTGTCTTTCCAGTCTTTCCAATTACATGAAGCAATAAATTACACCTCTTCTGCTTAAGCTAATTTATTTGAATTGGTTTTCTATCACCTTAATCTGAAAAATGCAGTTACCTATGCCCAATATAAGGGAATGTGAAGTCAAGTGGGACTTAAGAAGCATCACTATAAACAAACTAGTAGAGGTGATGGAATTCCAGTTGAGCTATTTCAAATCCTAACAGATGATGCTGTTAAAGTGGTGCAGTCAATATGCCAGCAAATTTGGAAAACTAGCAGTGGCCACAGGGCTGGAAAAGGTCAGTTTTCATTCCAACCCCAAAGAAGGGCAATTGCCAAAGAATGTTCAAACTACTGCACAATTGCACTCATCTCACATACTAGAAAACAATGCTCAAAATTCTTTAAGCCAGGCTTTTAACAGTAAGTGAACCATGAACTTATAGATGTTCAAGCTGGATTTAGAAAATGCAGAGGAACCAGAGATCAAACTGCCAACATCCATTGGATCATAGTAAGAGCAAGAAAATTCCAGAAAATCATCTATTATGCTTTGTTGAATACACCAAAGCCTTTGACTGTGTAGATCACAACAAACTGTGGAAATTTCTTTAAGAGATGGGAACACCAGACCACCTGACCTTCCTCCTGAGAAATCTGTGTGCAGGTCAAGAAGCAGCAGTTAGAACTAGACATGGAAAAACAGACTGGTTCCAAATTGGGAAAGAAGTATATCAAGGCTGTATATTGTCACCCTGCTTATTTAACTTTTATGCAGAATACATCATGTGAAATGCTGGGCTGGGTGAAGCACAAGCTGGAATAAAGATTGCCAGGAGAAATATCAATAACCTCAGCTAGGCAGATGATACCACCCTTATGGCAGAAAGTGAAGAGGAGCTAAAGAGTCTCTTGATAAAGGTGAAACAGGAGAATGAAAAAGCTGGCTTAAAACTCAACACTCAAGAAACAAAGATCATGGCATCTGGTCCCATCACTTCCAGGCAAATAGATGGGGAAACAATGGAAACAGAGACAGACTTTATTTTCTTATGCTCCAAAATCATTGCAGATGGTGATTGCAGCTATGAAATTAAAAGGCTCTTGCTCCTTGGAAGAAAAGTTATAGACAACATAGACAGCATATTAGAAAGCAGACACGTTACTTTGCCAACAAAGGTCCATATAGTCAAAGCTTTGGTTTTTCCAGTAGTCATGTATGGATGTGAGAGTTGGACTATAAAGAAAGCTGAGTGCCAAAGAATTGATGCTTTTGAACTGTGTTGTTGGAGGAGAGTTTTGAGAGTCTCTTGGACTGCAAGGATATCCAACCAGTCAATCCTAAAGGAAATCAGTCCTGAATATTCATTAGAAGGACTGATGCTGAAGCTGAAGCTCCAATACTTTGGCCATCTGATGGGAGGTGCTGACTCATTGGAAAAACGTGATGCTGGGAAAGATTGCAGGCAGGAGGAGAAGGGGATGACAGAGGATGAGATGGTTGGATGGCATCACCGACTCAATGGACATGAGTTGGAGCAAGCTTTAGGAGTTGGTGATGGACAGGGAAGCCTGGTGTGCTGCAGTCCGTGGGGTCACAAAGAGTTGGACAGAGCTGAGTGACTGAACTGAACTGAATATAAGGGAATTGAAACTGGGTCAGGAAAAAAGCTGAAAAAAAAAAAGTCCCAGGACTTCCCTGGTGGTCCAGTGGCTAAGACTCCATGCTCCCAATACAGGGGACCTAGGTTCAGTCCCTAGTTAGGGAACTAGATCCCACATGTTGTAAGTCAAAGCAAAGATTCCATGCATGGCAACTAAGATCTAGTGCAGCCAAATAACTAAAAATTAATAAATGTTTTAAAAAATCAATAGTGAGTAATATTGAGTAATATTAGATGTGATCCTTATTTTTATTTACTAATTTATTTACTGAGCACTTTCCAGATGCAAAATACCCTAACTTGGGGAAGTTAAACTGAGAATAGAAGAAAAAAAAATAATAATAAAAGATACCAAGCAAGTCAGAATGTGATGAGACCAACATCCCAACCTCAAAACATACTCTATGGAAACAGAGGAAGCAGTATCAACTGGGAAATCTGGGGAAAGCCTCATAGAGAGAGTGAAAATCAAATGGGACACTCCCAAGGTTGAAATGGAGATTGGTGAAAATGAAGCAAAACTTTGCCTAGGATTTTCTAGTATGGGTAACTGTGGTGCTTCATGGGATAGTCTGATAACTTCTAAAGTGACAATTAATCATTTTTTTCTGTTCAGAATTTATGTAGTTTTCATCTTGAATTTTTTTTTTTTTTACTTTACAATACTGTATTGGTTTTGCCATACATCAACATGAATCCACCACGGGTGTACACGTGTTCCCAATCCTGAACCCCCCTCCCACCTCCCTCCCTATACCATCTCTCTGGGACATCCCAGTGCACCAGCCCCAAGCATCCTGTATCCTGCATCAAACCTAAACTGGCGATTTGTTTCTTACATGATATTATACATGTTTCAATGCCATTCTCCCAAATCATCCCACCCTCTCCCTCTCCCACAGAGTCCAAAAGACTGTTCTATACATCTGTGTCTCTTGCTGTCTCACATACAGGGTTATCGTTACCATCTTTCTAAATTCCATATATATGCATTAGTGTACTGTATTGGTGTTTTTCTTTCTGGCTTACTTCACTCTGTATAATCGGCTCCAGTTTCATCCACCTCATTAGAACTGATTCAGATGTATTCTTTTTAATGGCTGAGTAATACTCCATTGTGTATATGTACCACAGCTTTCTTTTCCATTCATCTGCTGATGGACATCTAGGTTGCTTCCATGTCCTGGCTACTATAAACAGTGCTGCGATGAACATTGGGGTACATGTGTCTCTTTCAATTCTGGTTTCCTCAGTATGAATGCCCAGCAGTGGGATTGGTGGGTCATAAGGCAGTTCTATTTCCAGTTTTTTAAGGAATCTCCACACTGTTTTCCATAGTGGCTGTACTAGTTTGCATTCCCACCAACAGTGTGGTGGGAATCACAGCCACCATACCCTCTACACCTCCTCCAGCATTTATTGCTTGTAGACTTTTAGATGGCAGCAATTGTGACTGGCGTGAAATGGTACCTCACTGTGGTTTTGATTTGCATTTCTCTGATAATGAGTGTTGTTGAGCATCTTTTCATGTATTTGTTAGCCATCTGTGTGTCTTCTTTGGAGAAATATCTATTTAGTTCTTTGGCCTATTTTTTGATTGGGTTGTTTATTTTTCTGGAATTGAGCTGCATGAGTTGCTTATATATTTTTGAGATTAGTTGTTTGTCATTTGCTTCATTTGCTATTATTTTCTCCCATTCTGAAGGCTGTCTTTTCACCTTGCTTATAGTTTCCTTTGCTGTGAAGAAGCTTTTAATTTTAATTAGGTCCCATTTGTTTATTTTTGGTTTTATTTCCAGTATTCTGGGAGGTGAATCATAGAGGATCCTGCTGTGATTTATGTCGGAGAGTGTTTTGCCTATGTTCTCCTCTAGGAGTTTTATAGTTTCTGGTCTTACATTTAGATCTTTAATCCATTTTGAGTTTATCTTTGTGTATGGTGTTAGAAAGTGTTCTAGTTTCATTCTTTTACAAGTGGTTGACCAGTTTTCCCAGCACCACTTGTTAAAGAGATTGTCTTTAATCTATTGTATATTCTTGCCTCCTTTGTCAAAGATGAGGTGTCCATAGGTGTGTGGACTTATCTCTGGGCTTTCTATTTTGTTCCATTGATCTATATTTCTGTCTTTGTGCCAGTACCATACTGTCTTGATGACTGTGGCTTTGTAGTAGAGCCTAAAGTCAGGCAGGTTGATTTCCTCCAGTTCCATTCTTCTTTCTCAAGATTGCTTTGGCCTCGAAGTTTTTTGTATTTCCATACAAATTGTGAAATTATTTGTTCTAGCTCTGTGAAAAATACCATTGGTAGCTTAATAGGGATTACATTGAGTCTATAAATTGCTTTGGGTAGTGTACTCATTTTCACTATATTGATTCTTCCAATCCATGAACATGGTATATTTCTCCATCTATTAGTGTCCTCTTTGATTTGTTTCACCAGTGTTATGTAATTTTCTATATATAGGTCTTTAGTTTCTTTAGGTAGATATATTCCTAAGTATTTTATTCTTTTCTTTGCAATGGTAAATGGAACTGTTTCCTTAATTTCTTTTTCTACTTTCTTGAATTTTTGAATTTTTTTCTTACTAATTTTTTCTTACATCTTGAATTTTTTCTTATTGATTGTTATTTATAATGTAGAAAAGTTGGTATAACATAGTTGTCCAACAATGGATGGATTTTTAAATAAAGTAGGTCATAAAACATACTGGATTATACAATCCCATTTTTGAAGAAAATAATGCATGTTTCTGCTGAAGGAAATAAAAGGAGATACACACCAGTGTATTATCAACAGGTGATTATGGATGGGCAGGTGAGCGGGCATCTCGGCTATTCTTTATATTGTTTTGCCTGTTTGCATTTTCTGATTTTTGTAATGGTCATGTGTGCTCATGTTTTTAATAAGAACACAATGAGAAACATGAACATTAAAAAATATAAAAATGTAAGAAAACCGAACACAGCCAACAGAGCAAGTAAGAAGGCTGGGATAATGAAGGGTAAAGGGACAACTTGACAGGATGTGGAAGTGGCACAGCAAAGCTCTGGGCACTGGGGTGGGGGTGGGAGAGTAGGGGTTGGGAGCAGCTTACGGTGGGTGTTCTGGAGAAAGGAGAAGCGATGAGCAGTACCATTCCTGTTGTACCTGTTTGAGTCATTTTAAATAGCAAAATGAATTTTATTTTGAAAGAAAATTTTAGATGAAGAGATATCAGTAAGAGGGCCCTGTCTTGGGCTAAGAAGGGTTAGTCCATGCCCAGTCTATGAGAAAGTGTTATAAACAGATGTGGACGTTATCCCCTGAATGGAGGTCATTGCCCTTGTCACCTTGCTCTCGACTTTGAGAGAAACACAAAACACTGTGATGGTTTGAAACAAATCATTTAGAATGAACGACTGAAAATCAGAAGCCTCAACAAAAGAGGAGGATCTGCAAAGAATTCGTTAGGACAACAGATATTGATTATTCTGTCTCAAGGAATTGAAAAAATCACTTGGGTTGCTGGAAAGGAGGTGTTTCTCTTCGAATGTGACTGATGGAAGAGATCAAAAACCAAGAGTTACCAGAGGTTTGTGAATCTAAATAGGCTGCTTAATGTTGCTGAATACTGGGAAAAAAAACAAAACACAAAACCTATTTTAAGTTTGCTTCTTCAGTTCAGTTCAGGTCAGTTCAGTCGTTCAATCACGTCTGACTCTTTGCTACTCTATGAATCGCAGCACGCCAAGCCTCCCTGTCCATCACCAACTCCCGGAGTTCACTCAAACTCATGTCCATCGAGTCAGTGATGCCATCCAGCCATCTCATCCTCGGTCGTCCCCTTCTCCTCCTGCCCCCAATCCCTCCCAGCATCACAGTCTTTTCTAATGAGTCAGCTCTTTGCATGAGGTGGCCAAAGTATTGGAGCTTCAACTTCAGCATCAGTCCTTCCAATGAACACCCAGGACTGATCTCCTTTAGAATGGACTGGTTGGATCTCCTTGCAGTCCAAGAGACTCTCAAGAGTCTTCTCCAACACCACAGTTCAAAAGTATCAATTCTTCAGCGCTCAGCTTGCTTCTTAGAAAGTTCAAATAGAGATAAAAGGCTAAACTTTCTGTGGACTGAATCAGAACAAGCTAAGGGTGATGGGAAGAGCTGAAGTCTTGGCAATAAAATTCTCTATGTAAGGTTAAAAAAACAAACAAAACAGGAAAATCAAGCTCTTTAAAACATTGAAACAGCCTTTGAATGTATATTCCTTGGAACTGGTGATTATGCAAACTGTGTTCTAAAATCTACACATTATCTGTCAATAGTGAAGTTTCATAAAGTGTTTGCTCTGGGTTCATTTATCTAATTGTGGATTAGGAGAACACAAGAGTGCTTAACTGAAAACAGAATTGAGATTCAAAAGTTTTAAGTGAAGAGTCTGTAGTGAAAGTAAAGTCTCTCAGTCATGTCCAACTCTTTGTGACTTCATGGACAGTAACCAACCAGGCTTCTCCATCCCTGGGATTTTCTAGGCAAGAGTACTGGAGTGGGTTGCCATTTCCTTCTCCAGAGGATCTTCCCAATCCAGGGATTGAACCCGGGTCTTCCACATTGTAGGCCAGATGCTTTACCATCTAAGCCACCAGGGATGTCTTTAGCTCAGTTGGTAAAGAATCCGCCTGCAATGCAGGAGAACCTGGTTCGATTCCTGGGTCAGAAAGATCCCCTGGAGAAGGGAAAGGCTACCCACTCCAGTATTCTGGCCTGGAGAATTACAAGAGTCTGTGGTATGAGACTATTAATGGAGAAGGTACTATAACATTTCTTAGCACTACACAAAACCATAGTCAGGACAAAGCTGTGCTGAGTGAACAAGGTTGGAATTTATGAAACTCTCTGATAGGAATCAGAGCCCCCTTCCTCTGGCTGCCTCCCCATCATTTACTGGGTGTGCATGCTAAGTCACTTCAGTCACGTCCACTCCTTGCAACCCCATGGACTGTAGTCCACCAGGTCCCTCTGTCCTCAGGATTCTCCTGGCAAGAATACTGGAGTGGGTTGCCCTGTTCTCCTTCAGGGTATCTTCTTCACTCAGGGATCAAACCAGGGTCTGCATTGCAGGTGGATTCTCTACCACTGAGCTTCCATTCCAGGGAAGCCCCTCATTTTCTGTGACTCAAACTTAAATCCAGGCCCATGTGATACTTATGCCTACTGTTGGGAGACAGTGCCTGCTAAGTTCATTTGCCCCCTTCAGATGCTGCTAATCTAAGACAGCTTTTGTCAAGGGACAGCTGTGGCCATGTCCCTCTCAGTGCAATTCAGCAGATCAAGTTTTCAACTGTCTGCCCAGAGACTCTCTTTCGTTACACAATAAAGGACCTCCACCTACAGACAAGAATGCTCTTGTCATATTCTGGGCACTTGTTCAGATCAAACTGCTGCTTGCTGGCCATCAGGGTAGTGAAGACCCAGAGAGTATGGCTCCCTGTTTCTTTTTGCCCTAAAGCAGATCAGGAATGTGGCCTTTTTTCTTTCTCACATTCTCCTCTGCCCATCATGTCTCAAAAGAAAGTCCTGGAGTCACAGCTTTCATCTCCATCCTCTCCACGGCCCATGATTCAAATTTCCCATCACTTTGGTTGAATTTGTAGCCAGTGCAGTCTCCCTCAGGCAGGGAAGCCTCACCATGTTGCTAAGAATTTTGCTCTTTCATGCCCATCAGAACTTTAGACCTTGTGGTTAAGTGTAGACCAAACAGCTTCATCCTGGTATAACAGCAATTAAAGACATTCTCTAATTCAGCCAAAAGAGTCACAGGGATTAACTGAATCTACACTCTACTGAACTACCTGCACTTTATTGTGTATGCTTGATATATGAGAAACTATAAAGGGCACATAGAGGAACAGACCATAACCCTGAATAGGTGTGTCTAATGAGATAGTTTTTGATGTGTTTAGATTATTTTCCTTTGTAAATTCATGATGCTTTTGCATGTGTCTGTTGCATGCTTTTGCTAAGTCTCTTCAGTCATGTCTGACTCTTTGTGACCTCATGGACTATAGCCTACCAGACTCCTCTGTCCGTGTGATTCTCCAGGCAAGAATACTGGAGTGGGTTGTCATGTCCTTCTCCAGGGGATCTTCCCCACCCAGGGATCAAACCCATGTCTCTTATGTCTCCTGCTTTGGCAGGCAGATCTTTACCATTAGTGCCACCTGGGAAACCTCATGATGCTCTTATTGTGCTACTTATTGCTTTAGGGACTTGTACTCTTGCTAAAAATACAGACCTTAAACACTGTTTCTCTTGGGTTATTTCTGGGGAGGTTTTGCTTCTTTCACTGTGCTTTGTAGAGTGCTGGCTGTAAAGGCAGGGTGTACAATGTTCTTTTCCCCCCATCCCTACTCCCTCCCTCTCTCACCCCATGGTTCTTTCCTCTCTCTCTCCCTGAGACAAATGTTTTGCAATTGCATTATCTATACTATGATAGCTGCCCTCTGATAGTCTGATGTAGGTCAAGAGCCTGATAGCCAGAGGAGATCATCTTTTTTTTGTTGTTGTTAAAATTTCTGAACCTTTCAAGGTAGGTGAATGAGGAGGAAGCAGAGTTGAAAGCCTGGAAAGTCATAACTTGAACAGTCCTGCCCTGCAAGAGCTTTGTGACGAGTAGGCTGTAGGTGTTCAAGACTATGTCTTTCTCAGGTGTGTCCCCCAGAGGCCTTCTCAGGGGTGCCCTCTAAGGGATCATACCAACACACCAACAGTGACTTCCTCCAGCTACTACTGCCCGCCCTCTTTTTTTTTTTTTTTTTTAAGCAGTTTGCCTGAAAGTCAGTCTGTCTGCGGGAAACCATGATCTTTCCTGACTGTTTTCTTTTGTGAGATTTCACATGGCTCCCTGCTAACTCTCTCTTCTGTTTGGATTGTTGAGAGACTCTCATGCATTCTTTGTCTAACAAAGCAGTGACTCCCTTTCCTTCCTGAGCTGTGCACTGGCCGTCTCTTGTCCTCTGACCTCCCTGGATAAGTCAAACACCGAGTACTCTCCTTACTGCAGGCAACTCATAGGATTTTTACTTGCAGTTTCTTCTCTTTAACACTTAGATACAGGGCTGGACCACAGCAGAAGCTGAGTGAGACATATGATGGGTCCAGAATCTCTTCCTTTCAGTCTGGAATAAATATCATTGAACTAAGAGTTTCTTCTCTCCTCTTTTCCTGAGACTGTACTTCCCCAAGCGGGCCACTCCTGAGACCCTTTATACATGCAAAACAAGGATAATAATAGTTCCTACCTCATAGGGCTGTGCGAAGGTTAAATGAGTTAATGTGTTTGAAGCACTTACAACAGATGCTTGCACATAGTAATTGCCGTGTAAGTATCTGTTATTATCACAATTACAGTACCATGAGGATGAACCTCTAGTTCTGTGAGGCAGAGGCAGAGGCATGGAGGTGGAGGTGGAAAAAGCAAGGACTAGTTTTGAACAGAAAGGAGATGGGATTCAGACTAGGTGAACTAAGTACACTAGGTTTATTAATTGATGGGAGGTAGCTAATTAAAAACAATCTTGTTGAAATGTCTTTGATCTCAGCTTCATGAAGAAGAACTATTGAACAACCAGACAGTGAAATATTAAAATTATGCATCTGGCTAGATTGGAATAAACAGCTGATGGTACTCAGTAAACTAGATGCACTTTTAAAATCCCAGTTTAGGCCTCAACAGTATCCAAATGATTGGCTGAGATTTCAAAAGGACTCTGGAGCCTAATAGAAATCAAGATGCGAACTCATGAACCCACAGGCAGTCAGTATCTACCTGTCAGCAGTTGAGTTTTAGACCTTGAACAGATTTTGCGTTCTGTCTTTAGGCTTCTGAAAGGTGCTGAGTATGCAGACCCAAGCCAAGCACAGTAATTGAACAAAAAATTCCTCTCCTGTTTTAGGAGTCCTATGTTTTCCAGATTTTGTAAGATGAGCCCATTATTTACAATCAGATAAAAAGATCTCCTCCCACCAGAACTAATCAGCACTGTGATCGCTGTCCACCCGCTTTGATCATTCTTTCTGCTTCGTTGACTGCCTGAGGTCCCTCCAGTTTCTGCCGGCCTCCCTGGCTGCTGGCTTCAGGAAGCTTGCTGATCAGACCAGCCTTCATCTGCATTGCAGCCCGCCGGCTGTATCTCCTCTCTCCCTCCCAACAGCTACATGTAAAACAAGGGGTGTTCTGCAGGTTTTAATTTAGCCACATTGATTCTATTGATATCTTGTCAGATACCCCGAAGCCCATGGCCTCATCGGCCACACAGGACAGATCAGAGATGAACCCTCTGGTCTTCTGACCCTGATTATTCTTCATTTCTATCCTGACTTTCTCTTGGCATTATAGAATTATGTTGTGAAGGAAAGCCTGAGGAGGTGGAAGGAAGGAAAACAGGCCTAGGATGTCAGTACTCACAAAGCAAAGATAGAAGAGCTGCTAACTGGGACCTCTCAGTGCAGGCACCTTCCTTTCACAAAAAGTGTGGACTATCCATCGTCTCCCAGGACTCCCAGATGAGGGCTGGGGTAGACAAGTGGGAGCTGCCTGGGCAGTTTCTCATCAGGGGCACGTCACTGCACCTTCCTCAGGGGCACCTCCCACTGCTTTTAGGGGTTTCACATGCTAAATATTTATTAAGCAGACAAAGGAACAGCTGTTGGAGCCTAAGGTTGGAGAACAGAAGGTGGCCGAGGGGTGCAGCTGCGGGGCGGGCTCTTGCTTGGCAAATGCTTGACCAGGTTTATTTGGTCATTTTTATTTTGTTTGGGTATTTGTTGACCTTACTGAAAATATCAGGAGATGACGTGTGTGTGTGTGCTAAGTCATTTCAGTCATGTCTGACTCTTTGTGACCCCATGGACTGTTGCCCACCATGCTCCTCTGTCCATGGGATTTCCCAGGCAAGAATACTGGAGTGGGCTGCCATGCCCTCCTCCAGGGGATCATCTCAATGCAGGGATCAAACCCTTTTCTCCTGCATCTCCTGCATTGCAAGCAGATTCTTAACTGCTGAGCCCCTGGCCTCAGGAGATGATATGTGCCCTGATTGCATCTCTGGAGTACTTTTTGACAATTCTGATAATCTATTGGTTTTCAAAATTCGAGTCTTAGCATTGGAAATTCCTCTAATATTTGAGTCTGGTTTTTACATGAAGGTGGCTTGAGATTGAAGAGTCTATGAATAATATATGCAATTTGTAACCATCTGTGGAGCTGAAAATGAAATAGATTGTCTGTGTAAAATCTCTGTATTTGCATCCTCTATTTGGAATTTAGAGTTTTAAGTGAAAGCTGGTGCCTTTATCTGACTTGTCAATGTTATAGATGATACTGCATACTTATAAAGATATTTGCATATCTTTTATCAGACAGATGCTCTTAGATGATTTAGTGTTCCAGCTCATATTTGGAAAATAAATTAATACATGAAATGAAGATGAAAAGCTCAGGGGATTTGACTCACTCTTAGTCCTATGTTCCTCTTGCATTGGGAAGTGTGACCTTTTGAGGACAATGCTGGATGCAGGCAAATTAATGAAATAGGAGCCTTCCTAAGCTCTGATTTTTTGTTAATAAAAGCTCTCTCTCTCTTTTGTTATCACCCACCTGCAGCCCACAGCGGATCCTAATCTTCAGAGGTTTATTTTGGGCTCTGTAGTTCATTGGTTATTTAAAATGGACTTCCTTTCTACTGAGCTTTAAATAGAATCTATAAAAAACCTGAAGTATCCAAGATTAAAAAATTGGAGTTCCTTAAGAATAGTAAGCCTTGGCCTGAAAGTATGAGGGTCGTTTCATCTCCCTTGAAGGGCTTTCCATCCCTATGATACTGTACTGCCTCTGTCCTCTAATGATGGAATTTTAGGCAAGAGCTCAGAAGAGGGAAGAGACTGTGGGTTAGAGAAACTTACTCACCTCCTGGAGGATGGCCCTCTTTGTGACTTCACCTGGAAGAATAATGTTGTAGAGCAAAGCCTACTTGGAACAGGCAGAACTCTGTTCTTAATCTGGCTCTGCAACTTGCTAAGCTGTGTGATCTTGGCAAAGTATTTAATATCTCTGAGTTCCAATTGTGCATTTTGTAAAGTGGAAATATATGGAAGAATTTGAAATTTAAGTATAACATTCCTGGTTTATAGTGGAAACCAAAGTGATATTTCTGAGTATTAATACCTCACACTCGCCTTCTTCTTTTTGGGAATGAGGAAAACTCAAAAGAGGATAGTTTAAGTTATACATACAAGTGTTTATACAGAGGCTGGCTTCTGATTAAAAAAAAAGAAAACTGGTCTAATTAAGATAAGTAGTGATTTTTGCATTATTAAATAATTGTTTGCATTGAGTTTGGGTTTTCCAAATGACTTTTAAACTGAAGACAGAGTCTTGTTTCATTGAGTTTTCACACTTGGTTGCCTAACATGCCCATCTGGAGGACTCGTTTTGGGGGCTAGAACACAAATTTAAAGCAACTAATTCAACAATCATGAGGGGTCTAGAATTTTTTCCCCACTTGCAAGATAACAGGTTGGTCTGCCACCCTTTCATGGGCCCTGGTGGAAGACATGAGACAAAGGGTCTCTGTACTCATGGTACAGCAAGCAGCATGAGCTTCATGTTTGTGTCCATCCCCCCTGGCATCAAGTTCTGAAAAGCCCCGGTAGGTGAAGCACAGAGAGTGGTATGCATCATGGCTGAAAACTCCCCAGTTTAAGAAACTGTCCATTTTATAATGAGCTGTAAGTAAATCTGTTCAACTTTAACCTCAGAGGCAATTATTATCTTTATTATACTGTTGTTCTTCAGTTGCTAAGTCATGTCTGACACTTTGCAACACCATGGACTGCAGCCTGTCAGGCTTCCCTGTCCTTTGCTATCTCCTGGAGTTTGCTCAAACTCATGTCCATGGAGGCAGTGATGCCATCCAACCATCTCATCCTCTGTTGCCCCTTTCTCTTCTTGACCTCAATCATTCTTAGCATCAAGGTCTTCCAATGAGTCAGCTTTTCAGATCAGATGGCCAAAGTATTGGAGTTTAGCTTCAGCTTCAGCATCAGTAAGTCCAATGAATATTCAGGGTTGATTTCCTTTAGGAGAGACTGGTTTGATCTTCTTGTTGTCCAAGGGACTCTTAAGAGTCTTCTCCAGCATCACAATTGAAAGCCATCAATTCTTCGGTGCTCAAACTTCTTTTGGATTCAAGTCTCACATCCATACATGACGGCTGGAAGAACCATAACTTTGGCTAGACAGACCTTTGTCAGCAAAGTAATGTCTCTGCTTTTTAATACACTGTCTGGGTTTGTCATAGCTTTCCTTCCAAGGAGAAAAAGCATCTTTTAAGTTCATGACTGCAGTCACCATCTGCAGTGGTTTTGAAGCACAAGAAAATAAAGTCTGTCACTGTTTCATTGTTTTCGCATCTATATGCCGTGAAATGATGGGACCAGATGCCATGATCTTTGTTTTCTGAATGTTGAGTTTTAAGCCAGCTTTTTCACTTTACTCTTCCACTGTCATAAAGTGGCTCTCTAGTTCCTCTTCACTTTGGGCCATTAGAGTGGTATCATCTACATATGTAAGGCTGTTGATATTTCTCTTGGTTATTTTTACTTCAGCTTGTGATTCATCCAGCCAGCATTTCACATGATGTACCTTGCCTATACTTCCTGGTGACTTCCCTGGTGGCTCAGATGGTAAAGCGTCTGTCTACAATGTGGGAGACCTGGGTTCGATCCCTGGGTTGGGACAATCCCTTGGAGAAGGAAATGGCAATCCACTCCAGTACCATTGCCTGGAAAATCCCATGGACAAAGGAGCCTGGTAGGCTACAGTCCATGGGGTCGCCAAGAGTCAGACATGACTGAGTGACTTCACCTTGCATATAAGTTAAATAAGCAGGTTGACAATATACAGTCTTGACATAGTCCTTTCTCAATTTTGAACCAGCTCATTTTTCCATGTCTGGTTCTAACTGTTACTTCTAACCTGTATACAATTTTTCCAGGAAACCAGGTCAGGTAGTCTTAAATTTGCAACTCTTTAAGAATTTTTCAGAGTTTGTTTTGATCCACACTAAGGCTTTAGAATAGTCAATGAAACAGAAGTAGATTTTTTTTTTTTGGTAATTTCCTTGCTTTTTGTATTATCCCAACAGATGTTGGCAATTTGATTTCTGGTTCCTCTGCCTTTTCTAAATCCAGCTGGAACATCTGGAAGTTCACAGTTCATGTACTGCTGAAGCCTAACCTGAAGGATTTTGAGCATTACTTTGCTAGCGTGTGAAATGAGCACAATTGTGCAATAGTCTGAACATTCTTTGACATCGCCTTTCTTTGGGATTGGAATGAAAACTGACTTTTTTGCAGTCCTTTGGCCACTGATGTGTTTTCCAAATTTGCTGGTATAGTAAATGCAGCACTTTAACAACATCATCTTTTAGGATTTGAAATAGCTTAGCTGGAATTCCATCACTTCCACTAGCTTTGTTTGTAGTGATGCTTCCTAAGGCCCACTTGACTTCACACTTCAGGATGTCTGGCTCTAGGTGAGTGACCACAGCATCATGATTATCTATGTCATTAAGAATTTTTTTTGTAAAGTTTTTTTGTGTATTCTTGCCACCTCTCTTAATCTCTTCTGTTTCTGTTAGGGCTTTATTATACTGGCAGAAAACAAACCTATCTTTACTTCTGGAGGAATAGAGCATCTAAGGCTATTTGCTACATAAATATCCTTAAAAAGATAGCCCAGGAATAAGGGTGAGAGGGCACATTAGAAGTATGGAGTTGACAGAATTCTATGCATAAGAAGAACAACCAGGATTTACTGTGTAGCACAGGGATTTATACCCAATATCTTGTACTTACTTATAATGAAATGTTCTCTGTAAGAAAATGCAATCACTATAGCATATACATGAAGTGACAAATAGATTCAAGGGGTTAGATTTGATGGAGTGCCTGAAGAACTATGGACACAGGTTCATGACATTGTACAGGTGGTAGTGATCAAGACCATCCCCAAGAAAAAGAAATGGATAAAGACAAAATGGCTGTCTGAGGAGGCCTTACAAATAACTGAGAAAAGAAGAGAAGCTAAAGGCAAAGGAGAAAAGGAAAGATATATCCATCTGAACGCAGAGTTTCAAAGAATAGCAAGCCTTCCTCAGTGACCAATACAAAGATAGCAGAAAACAATAGAATGTGAAAGACTAGAGATATCTTCAAGAAAAATAGAGATACAAAGGGACTATTTCATGCAAAGGGCACAATAAAGGACAGAAATGGTATGGACCTAAAAGAAGCAGAAGATATTAAGAATACACAGAAGCACTAAAAATCACAAACTGGTGTGATCACTCACCTAGAGCCAAACATCCTAGAATGCTAAGTGAATTGAGCCTTAGTAAGTATCTCTACAAACAAAGCTATTAGAGGTGATGGAATTCCGGCTGAGCTATGTCAAGTCCTAAAAGATGATGCTGTTAAAATGGTGCACTCAATATGCCAGCAAATTTGGAAACCTCAGCAGTAGCCACAGGACTGGAAAAGGTCAGTTTTCATTGCAATCCCAAAGAAAGGCAATGCCAAAGACTGTTCAAACTATTGCACAATTGCACTCATCTCATGCTAGCAAAGTAATGCTCAAAATTCTCCATGCAAGGCTTCAACAGTACATAAACTGAGAACTTCTAGATGTTCAAGCTGGATTTAGAAATGGCAGAGAAACCAGAGACCAAATTACCAACATCTGCTGGATCTTGGAAAAAACAAGAGTTCCAGAAAAACATCTACTTCCACTTTATTGACTATGCCAAAGCCTTTGATGTGTGGATCACAACAAACTGTGGACAATTCTGAAAGAGATGGGAATACCAGACCACCTGACCTGCCTCCTAAGAAATCTATATACAGGTCAAGAAGCAACAGTAGAACTGGATATGGAAAAACAGACTGGTTCCAAATAGGAAATGGAATATGTCAAGGCTGTATATTGTCACCTTGCCTATTTAACTTATATGCAGAGTACATCATACAAAATGCTGGGCTTGATGAAACCTGGAATCAAGATTGCTGGGAGAAATATCAATAACCTCAGATGTGCAAATGCTACCACCCTTATGGCAGAAAGTGAAGAAGAACTAAAGAGCCTCTTGATGAAAGTGAAAGAAGAGAGTGAAAATGCCGCGATAAATCTCAACATTCAGAAAACGAAGATCATGGCATCCGGTCCCATCACTTCATGGCAAATAGATGGGGAAACAATAGAAACAGTGACAGATTTTACTTTCTTGGGTTCCAAAATCAATGTAGATAGTGACTGCAGCCATGAAATTAAGACACTTGCTCCTTGGAAGAAAAGCTATGACCCACCTAGACAGCATATTAAAGATCAAAGACATGACTTTGCTGACAAAGGCCCATCTAGTCAAAGCTATGGTTTCTGCAGTAGTCATGTATGGATATGTGAATGTGAAAGTCACTTAGTCGTGTCTGTATGTTTGCGACCCCATGAACTATACAGTCCATGGAATTCTCCAGGCCAGAATCCTGGAGTGGGTAATCATTCCCTTCTCCAGGTGATATTCCCAACCCAAAGATCAAAGCCAGGTCTTGTGCATTGCAGGCAGATTCTTTACCATCTGAGTCACAAGGAAAGCCCAAGGAAACGGGAGTGGGTAACTTATCCCTTCTCCAGGGGATATTTCTGACCCACGAATTGAACCAGGGTCTCCTGCAATGCAGGTGGATTCTTTGCCAACTGAGCTATGAGGGAAGTGTATGGATATGAGAGTTGGACCATAAAGAAAGGTGTGTGCCAAAGAATTGATGCTTTTGCACTTGTGGTATTGAGAAGAGTCTGAGAGTCCCTTGGACTGCAAAAAGATCGTCAGTTAATCCTAAAGGAAATCAGTCTGGAATATCCACTGGAACGACTGAAGCTGAAGCTCCAATACTTTGGCTACCTGATGTGAACTGACTCATTGGAAAAGACCCTGATGCTGGGAAAGATTGAAGTCAGGAGGAGAAGGGGGCGACAGAGGATGAGATGGTTGGACGTCATCACTGACTCGATGGACATGAGTTTGAACAAGCTCCAGGAGTTGATGATGGACAGGGAAGCCTAGAGTGCTGCAGTCCATGGGGTCGCAAAGAGCTGGACATGACTGAGCAACTGAGCTGAACTAAACTGAACTGAACACAGCAGTGTACATTAGTTATATTTCAATTAAAAGAAAAAAGATAGTCTAGAACAAAGAGAGTCAATGCTTCTGCTTACAAGATATGCACAAACAAGAAAGACTCAGAGAGTTGTCTCCCCAAAATTTCATAGATCCTCACTCCTGATTCCACACGTAATAGTGTCCACTAAGAGCACTAAGCACTGCTTAACGTTTTGTGATGGGTCAAGGGATTACTTACAGTCAGACTGTCATCCACAGCATCCTCCAGAGTTTCTCTTCTTTGAGAACACCGATATGTTTCTGCACTGAGCTCTTTCTCCTTTATCAGCAAACTTAGAACACTATATTTTGGTAATTCCCCAAATAGTTAAAATATTTGTTATTGAGCACTTCCTATGTCCCATCCCTTGCTGATGCTTCTCATTAGTTACTGAAGACGTTTATTTCAGATTAGGACTTGAACCCAGACAGAATCCACGTTTTTCCAGCTGAGATCACAGACCTGGTTTTAGGACCTAATGAAACTCAGGTTCTTCTCTCAATGCAGAAAAAATTCAATGTAGAAAGAATTCAATGCAGAAAGATCTCAGTGCAGAAACAGTTCAAAGAAAGAGACAAAGTGATAGGTAAGATGCAGATTTATTCAGAGCAACACACTCCACAGACAGAATGTGGTCCATTGCAGAGGGTGAATGTGATCTTGAAATGTAGTGTGTTTAGTATTTATTGGCTGGGTGATATTATAGGCTGAGTGGGAGGATTATTCCAATCATTTTGGGGAAGATTCTAGGAACTGGGCCACTGCCCACTTTTTGGTCTTTGATGGTTGGCCTTGGAACTGCCTTGTTGCCTCTGGGTGTGTCATTTTCAGTTCAGTTCAGTTCAGTTCAGTCACTCAGTCGTGTCCAACTCTTTGCGACCCCATGAATAGCAGCACGCCAGGCCTCCCTGTCCATCACCATCTCCCAGAGTTCACTCAAACTCATATCCATTGAGTCCGTGATGCCATCCAGCCATCTTATCCTGGGTCGTCCCCTTCTCCTCCTGCCCCCAATCTCTTCCAGCATCAGAGTCGTTTCCAATGAGTCAGCTCTTCGCATGAGGTGTCCAAAGTACTGGAGCTTCAGCTTTAGCATCATTCCTTCCAAAGAAATCCCAGGGTTGATCTCCTTCAGAATGGACTGGTTGGATCTCCTTGCAGTCCAAGGGACTCTCAAGAGTCTTCTCCAACACCACAGTTCAAATGCATTTTACAATGAGGGTATACTGAGGATCAAGGTCTAGTTGAAACTGATTTGTCTGCCATCTTGGACCCATTTGATTCTGATTATTTTATGTTGTGTCCTCAGGCTATGTTATTCTTTTAAAGTTGTGCCCTGCCCCCTTCCCTCCTGTTTTATTACTGCTGTTATCTCCATTCCACAGATGAGGTAGGCCCTGGGGTTAGAGCAGTTGCCAGTCACTTGGGTGAATAGCCTCAGGGATTGGACTGAAAGATCTGATTTTTTGTAATCTCATTTTAAAAAAAAGGACTTCCTTGGCACTCCAGTGGTTGAGACTTTGCCTTCCATTGCAGGCGATGTAAATTCTATCCCTGGTCAGGGAGCTAAATCTCATATGCCTCCTTTCCAAAAAGCAAAACACAAAACAGAAACAATATTATAACAAATTCAATAAAGGCTTTAAAAATGGCCTGCATTTAAAAAAATATTATGAGAATTTTAAATTCTTAAAAATTAAGATAAAAGGAAACTGTAAAGTTCTTTCTTACTGAAAGATACTTGAAGAGGGGAGGAATAGGTGTAGATGGAGTAGAGAATGGGAAGCAGGAACAGAAAAAATGGGGGAAAAATTCTCTTCACATTTTAGTTGCCATTTAAGTCACAGTATATACAAACAGTGCTTGGAGAAAGCTATAAAATAATTAATAGTGCATGGGAGGAACATTTAAATTACAATTGTCTACATTTAAGAAACATTTTGTATATCTGTTCAAGGCTTCCAGATATAGTTTTGTGTATGAATGTGAGAGGAAGAAACAAAGAAGGCCCAGAGGCAAGAAAAAGCAATTAGTGGGCCTCAGACAGGGCACATCAAGGGAGGCAGAGGTTCTGACCTGACCTCGTCACCAAGCTAGGTGAAGTCTGAAACGGCGTCAGGCTGTTTTCTCACTGAGAATAGGGTCTCCCTTCATGGCCTTCTCTGAGACTTGCCCATGCTTACACTGGAACTTGGGCCTTAATTTTCCTTTGTAAAAAGGCGTATGTGGCCCAAATTCAGTACACAAGTTATTGGACTGTAACCAGTCAGTTCATTAGTTTTCAGATGCATTGATTAGGTTAATATGTGCCACAGTCCTAGATTGGGAGAATACTAGTAGGCTTCAGCCAAACTTGGCTAAATTCATGGTACCTTGAGTATTCTGCTGCTAGAATTAGGACAAAAATTAACTTTCATCTTTCAAGTGAAGTTATGAACTAGTAATAAGAACCTCGAGGCTTTGCATTGCTTTGTATTTTTTAACCCTGTAGCTCAGAGGGTATACAGAGTAGCACTGTTCCCCAGTTTTATGTGTGAGATAGCTGTGTGTGTGTGTGTGTGTGTGTGTGTGTGTGTGTGTGTGTGTGTGTGTGCGTGCGCGCGCGCGCACTGTTGCTTCAGTCGTGTAACTCTGCCATACTATGGACCTGCCAGGCTCCTCTGTCCATGGGATTCTCCAGGCAAGAACACTGGAGTGGGTTGCCATGCCCTCCTCCAGGGGATCTCCGACCCAGGGATTCAACTGGCATCTCTTACGTCTCCTGCATTGGTAGGCTGGTCCTTTACTATTAGTGCCACCTGGGAATGCAGAGTTAAATGTCTACTGAAACCATGCAGGCAGTTGCTGGTAAAACTGAACTGAAAAACAAAGTATTTCCACTAGATGGCGCTGCCCACTAAACTAGAGGCTTGGGGTTGCGCTGCCTGCTGGTCAGAGCTTGTTTTTCAGGAAGAGTTTCTCTACTCATCCCTTAAAAACAGAAAGAAGGAAGCCTCGTTAGAAGTTCTATTGTCTTCCTTAATTTCTCTCTGCTCAGCCATAGTTTAGGGTGGCTAGTATCAAGGTGCAGATCTGAACACAGTATTTCTGGAATATCTGTGCTTCATGTAGAGGACTGGCAGTTTGGAGGCCACATTTAAAAACCAAATTTTGAAGATTATTTTTTTTAATGAATATGATTATTATTATTTTTAAACACTTTGGTTTATATGATTAAAATTGAGATGACATAAAGAAATAAATCTGATATTCCCGACAAAACATGGACCTAGAAACAAGGATAAACAATTGAAAATAATACTGCTGGAAGAAAAATCATTCCCTTTGGTTCAAGCTTTGGTATAAATCTGCTTCCCTGGTGGCTCAGTGGTGAAGAATCCTCCTGTCAAAACAGGAGACTCCGGTTCAATCCCCAGGTTGGGAAGATCCCCTGGAGAAGGAAATGGCAACCCACTCCAGTATTCTTGCTTGGGAAATCCCATAGACAGAGGAGCCTGGCCAGCTACAGTCCATAGAGTTGCAAAAGATTCAGAAAGGACTTAGTGACTAAGCAGCAACAATAATAACTCAGAATAAGTCACAAAGAAAAATACTATTTTAATACTTCATTGTCTCTCATTTATGAATATCCAAGAAAAAATATAATAGTATGTGGAAATCCATTTTCTTTTGTTCATTTAATATGATCTTTCTAGTCCAATTTTTTTTTTAAAGCTATTAAGGTTATGTGGTGGTTTAGTTGCTAACTTGTATCCAACTCTTGAGATACCATGGACTGTAATGTGGCCTGCCAAGCTCCTCTGTCCGTGGGATTCTCCAGGCAAGAATACTGGAGTGGGTTGTGATTTCCTTCTCCAGGGGATCTTCCTGACCCAGGGATCAAACCTGGGTCTCCTGCATTGGAAGGAGATTCTTTACTAACTAAGCCATCAGGGAAGCCTGCTAAGTTTATAAATATAAACCAAATATTGGTGTGTTCTTGGGTTTAGTCTTGGATACTGCATTGCTATCTCTTTGCTGATAGTTTGGATGATAAATGCTTTTGGCCTGGTTACTGTTGAGACTTTTTTTAAAAAAGAATCTTTTTTTTTTTTTTAATATTTAATAGGCAACTTTTTAAAGGAGTTTTAGTTTTACAGAAAATTTGCATAGAAAGTACAAGAGGGGTCCCTTGATTCCTTCTTCCCCCATTTTCCCTATTATTATCATCTTGTATTATTGTGGTATAATTGTTACAATTGAAGAACAATATTGATATATACTATTCTTAATTAAAGTCCATAATCTAATTAGGGTTCTCTAGTTCTTTGTGTTGTATAATTCTATAGATGTTCACAAATGTATAGTGCTATGCATCCACCATTATAGCATCATACAGAATAATTTTACCACCCTTATTCCATGCTCTGGTAAAAAAGCACAATTTAAGAGAATGTTATGAGATCTAATTGGCTTTATTAGATGATCCATGAATCAGGCAGCCTTCCATCTAGCAACTAGAAAAGTGTTCAGAAGTGTTGCAAAAAGTACAAGGTTTTTATAGGAAGAGGTGGAGCATCGAAGCTGTTAGCAAAAGAAAAGAGAGGATTATCTTTGGGGTGGGATGTCTTTTTTCTGGGAAGGGAATGGCACAGGCTTTATCACTCCTCTTATTCCTCTGGGCAGGCAGGAGGGGATGGAGGTGGTAGAGAGGTCCCATTTGACAGCTTACCTCATTGGTGCTGACCAGAAAATTCCAAACAGGCTGATTAAGATCACATTTCTGGGGAAGGTTGAAACTGCAATTAAGTTAGATATTAAATCTGTGTTTGATATCTTGGGCATTAGACAATTGATGCAATTTTGGACCAGTGGTTTTCTTTTTAACTGGTCCATCTATTCATTCCTCTCTTTCTCAGCCATCAGCCTGTGGCAATGACTCATTATTTTTTCCTGTCCTTATGGGTTTTGCTTTTTTCCAGAATGTCATATAATTGGGACCATAGAGTACTAGACTCTATGGTACTTTATAGACTGACTTCTCTTCCTTAGTAATATACATTTAAAATTCCTCCATGTCTTTTTGTGGCTGGTAGCTCTTTTATTTTGTAATTACTGAATAATAATTCATGGATGTACCAGTTTGTTTATCCATTCACCAATTGAAATAACATCTTCATTGCTTCCAATTTTTGGCAACTATGAATAAAGCTACTGTAATCATTTGTGTGCAAGTCTGTGTCAGGACATAAGTTTCCAAGTCATTTGGTAAATACCTAGGAGCACAATTATTGGATCACATGGTTATGAACGATTAGCTCTGGGAGACAATGCCAGCCTGTTCTCCAAAGTGGCTGTGCCATTTTACATTCCCACCAACATTCCCACATCCTTGTAAGAAAGCCATTCTAATATTGGTGTTCAGTTCAGTTCAGTTCAGTCACTCAGTCGTGTCCGACTCTTTGCGACCCCATGAATCGCAGCCCGCCAGGCCTCCTTGTCCATCACCAACTCCCGGAGTTCACTCAGATTCCCACATCCATAGAGTCAGTGATGCCATCCAGCCATCTCATCCTCTGTCGTCCCCTTCTCCTCCTGCCCCCAATCCCTCCCAGCAGCAGAGTCTTTTCTAATGAGTCAACTCTTCGCATGAGCTGGCCAAAGTACTGGAGTTTCAGCTTCAGCATCATTCCTTCCAAAGAAATCCCAGGGCTGATCTCCTTCAGAATGGACTGGTTGGATCTCCTTGCAGTCCAAGGGACTCTTAAGAGTCTTCTCCAACACCACAGTTCAAAAGCATCAATTCTTCGGTGCTCAGCTTTCTTCACAGTCCAACTCTCACATCCATACATGACCACTGGAAAAACCATAGCCTTGACTAGACGGACCTTTGTTGGCAAAGTAATGTCTCTGCTTTTAAATATGCTATCTGGGTTGGTCATAACTTTTCTTCCAAGGAATAAGCGTCTTTTAATTTCATGGCTGCAGTCACCATCTGCAGTGATTTTGGAGCCCCCAAAAATAAAGTCTGACACTGTTTCCACTGTTTCCCCATCTATTTCCCATGAAGTGATGGGACCGGATGCCATGATCTTTGTTTTCGGAATGTTGAGCTTTAAGCCAACTTTTTCACTCTCCTCTTTCACATTCATCAAGAGACTCTTTAGTTCCTTTTCACTTTCTGCCATAAGGGTGGTGTCATCTGCATATCTGAGGTTATTGATATTTCTCCCAGCAATCTTGATCCCAGCTGTGCTTCTTATAGTCCAGCGTTCCTCATGATGTACTCTGCATATAAGTAAGTTAAATAAGCAGGGTGGTGGTGTTACTGTATCTTATTGTTTGTTAAATTGTTTAAGCTGACTTTTATGATTGGATGCCAGATATTGTGAATTTTATTTTTCAGGGGAGGTGGATATTTTTAATTTCATATTTTTTTCAAACTCTATTTTAGTACTCAGTTGAATTTCTCAGAAATAGTTTGATCCTTTTGGGTGTTATTTTTAAAGTTTGTTAAGAATAGCATTTTGTCTAGGTATGATTATTCCCCACTAATGAAGCAGGACCATTCCAAATGTTTTGCACATTGTGTCCTGAATTATGAGGATTTTCTATCTGGAAACAGGTACCATTCCCAGGCACCTATGACTGCTGGGTTCTGTTCTCTCTTATCTCCTCAGATGGTTCTTTCTTTTATGTTCCAATTTCTTTAAAATTACTTATAAGCTGCCCTTCTAAAAAGGCTCCCCTAGTGGCTCAGACAGTAAAGAATCTGCCTGCAATGCAGGAGACCTAGGTTTGATCCCTGGAGTGGGAAGATCCCCTGGAGAAGGGAATGGCAACCCACGCCAGTATTCTTGCCTGGGAAATCCATGATAAGAGGAGCCTGGTGGGCTACAGCATATAGGGTTGAAAACAGTCAGACACTACTGAGCAACTAACACTTTCACTTTCTATAAATTGTTTCAGGAGGGGGAAAAAAATCTGGTTCCTGTTATTCCATCTAGATCAGAAACAGAAGTTCCCCTTTGAAAGGGGAAAAATCACACAAAAAAGTAAGAAAAGACTGGGGTAGAGGGGTGAGGAAATGATAAAACTAGTTTCAGATGAAGTCAGAGATGTTCATGAAAATCTGTGATAAGTACTTATTGCCAAACTATCAAAAGACATATTCCTTCTATACCTACTTTTATTCCAGAATTAATGCTTAATGTCAATAAAGCTAAAAGATATCCTTAGCTTTTTCAAGGGGTCAGTGGAAATAAATCAAGTTTTCTTTCATTTTCACTAAATCTAACTGCTTTTCCTAGGATAAATTCAGTTGGTACTGGAATATTTTTAAAGCTAAACTTTTTTTTCTCCTTCAAATAATAATGCTCATAATGCTTAACTTTATTTTCATAGATGCAGATAATGTTATTATCAGAAGGATGTTTAGAGATCAAAAATCTCGTTTTACACATGGAGAAAGGAAACTCAGGTGCAGAGAGAATTGATCAGTGCAGGTGAAAGTATTAAATACAATGCAGTCAAATAATCAAGGAAGATATTATTTTTCATATGTCATAGTTCAGGACAGTCAGGCTCAAAGGGCTCAGATGACAGTGTTATATGTAGTGATAGAGCTGGAGTCATTTACGGACAAAGAGTGTAGTGTTTTCATATTTCTAGTCCTTTTCAGAAAATGGAGCTCCTGTTTTCTGATCCTCAAACCAGGTTTCCTTTTGCAGCAGCCCAGAGGAAATTTATAAGAAGTCAAAGAACCATGCAACTCATATAATTCTGAGAAATGTTGATATAGTGATAGTATGACATAGAAGCCAGGATGTGGTGTGGACATTTCCATCCTATCTCTGAAATATAATTTATCAACAAGGCTTATATAAGAAAGAGAAATACCTTTTTTCCCATTGCAACATTTCACAATTCCTTTCCAATTTCACAATTTTACTCTTCAGTACTTTACACCTTGTACTATGTGATCCTAATCCATAAATAGTTGTACTCGATGGTTCCTCATTAGTACAGTGGGTGGATGAAGCTTTTCTAGACCTTTTGGTACAGTTATAGGCATGTAGGTTCTCCCTCTCATGTGCAATATCTGAAGACTTGGCAGGTATTGAAATGCATTGATGCCTTGTAATTTTCATCAGCTGTGTTGGGGGCAGAGACAAGGATCAAAGAAAGCATTCCAAAAGAAAATAACTGCTGGTTATAATTAGGTGTCTCTGTTTAATAGATTAAAAGAATATTGGCAGGACATGAGAAAAACTACTAATTAAGTTGGCTTTGATTCCAGATCCCTGATATTTGAGCAGGAATTTCAGAACTCTCCTAATTCCCACTGTACCCACCACACTCACATTTTAGCCTGGTCAGGTACAATGCTCTCAGAGTAAATGGTTTGGAAAAAAACAGATTGGCCAAAAAAAAAAAAAGAAAAAAAAAAAAAACACCTGAACAAAGAAATGATCTTTTAGCAAAAGTTTATTGTTCCTTTGGTTCAAGGATTTAAAATTTCAGTTTTTTGGTAAAATATGCCAACAAACAACATCACTAAGATAAATTTTTGGAGTTCTTATACCTAGACTTATCCTGGCCATGGGATTTAATCATTGACTCCATATGTGCCTAATTCAGTGTTACTCACATACTAGGGACTCAGGCCCCATTTGTGGTTGATACATATATTATTGGAGAAGGAAATGGCAATCCACTCCAGTATTCTTGCCTGGAGAATCCCAGGGATGAAGGAGCCTGGTGGGCTGCTGTCTATGGGGTTGCAGAGTCAGACATGACTGAAGCGACTTAGCAGCAGCAGCTTACTTCTCTTTTACCTGTATAATTTATTTACTTTTAAATATTTTTTTTTGATGTGAACCAGTTTTAGAGGTTTTATTGAGTTTGTTACAATATTGCTGCAGTATATATATATATATGTGTGTATATATATATGTATATATATTTATTTTGGGGGATTTTTGGCCATGAGGCATATGGAATCTTTGCTCCCCAACCAGAGATCGAACCCATACCCCCTGCATTGGAAGGTGAAGTCATGGTTACTAGATCACCATGGCAATCCATACCTGTATAACTTAGGTTTAGGCTTTCGCTGTTCTGGTTGGTTGCACACAGTTACAATGAATGTGCTAATCCTTTTCACTGGGAGCCTTCAACTGAATAAAAATGACCAAACCTCAGACTCCTCCACCAACATTTTATACTTTAGCATTTGTTAATCACTTGCTTCTACTAGGTTGATTTTAGAACTGTGCCAGAGAGTTGTATAATTCATCTTTGGTCAGACTTGGCTCTAGCTAACAAATAAATCAATAACTATGTGAGGTTTAGTACCTTAAACCTTTATCTTCTTATGAACAAATGTGTTTTTTTTTCACCATTTCTCCTTCCATTATATGTCTACATACTGTAGTTTCCTCTCATTGAAACAGTGGGAAGGATTTCTTTAAGTTTCATATCTGTACTTTCTAACCCATTTAATTTTGAGACAACCAGGCTGTTTAGTTCTTATAATGATAAAAAATAATTTATTTGATGGTTTGAAGCCAATTTGTATTGGATTCTTAGTGAAAAATCATCAGTGAAAATACAGGGGGGATTTAATAGATCTGTTCTGAGATGTCCAGTTTATGAATACTATTTTCATAGAGCATTGCAATATTGGAAATGATTTAAGTAGATAGTATCCAGCTTATTCAATCAAGGTTAGGATCATTGACAGATAGACCTCTGACATGCTTTCATTTGGAACATGATTTCAATGTGGGAATAGTGTCTTCATCTCTGGAGTCACTGACTGAGGTGGTTAATTTTATGTGTCAACTTGGCCAGGCTACAGGGCCCAGTTTGGCCAAACATTAGAGTAGATGTTGCTGTGAAGGTATTTTGCAGATATGATTAACATTTGCAGTCAGTTGACTTTAAATATCTCCTCCTATATTGAGGAGCTTACCCGCAATAATCTAGAAGGTCTGATCTAATCATTGAAGGCTGTCAGAGTGAAAAATGAGGTTTCCCAGAGAAGGAGGAATTTTGCTTCAAGGCTGTAACATACAAGTCCTGCTTGAGTTTCAGCCTGCTGGCCTTCCCTACAGTTTTGGGCTTGCCAGCTTCCACAACTGCAGCAGCTATTTTTCCTTAAAATAAACCTCTTTATATATATTTTGGAGAAGGAAATGGCAACCCACTCCAGTATTCTTGGCTGGGAAATCCCATGGACAGAAGAGCTTGGTGGGCTACAGTCCACTGGGGTCACAAAAGAGTCAGATACAGCTTAGCAACTAAGCAACAATAAAGTACTATAAAAATTAGTTGTTAGTATTGCCATTGTTATTTTTTAAAAGCCAGGATTGTTTATATTAAACGATTTGCCTATGTTTATATATGGCTTTACCAAGGTGATTTATAGCAATATAAATAAATTATCTTCTGTTCATTATATACATATAACATACAATATAATATACAACATATATACTAGAACATTGAAACTCTATATTAATTTTTATAGTTTTAAACTAGAAGAAACAATGACATTAAGTAAAAAGAGTTGATAAGACTTTCTATGTTGGAAACATGCTGGACTAGGAATCAGAATATTTACGACTTAGCCTAGGCCTGCCTGCCTGTCTGATAGGATTGTGACATAAATCAAGTGAAATAATTTATGCAAAGGATTTTGGAAATTCTATTGATGCACAAAAATTTGAAATTTTATTCAAATACAGAAGTAAGATTTACAATGTTTTGGTGAGCACTTTCTAGACCTTAATGCATCATACAATTTTAATGTCTGTGAAATACACTTTTGTTGAATATAATGGGCAGAATATTCATAGGTTTTGATTTATATTTGGTCTTCTATTATTCTATTTGGCTTTTTGCTTGGTTTAAGAAATATCTGATTATGAGACCTAATTAAAGTCAAAAGCTTTTGTGCAACAAAGAAAACCACAGTGAAAACAGAAAGACAACCCAAAGGATGAGAGAAAATATTTGCAAACAATGTGACCAACAAGAGATTAATATCTAAAACTTACAAACAGCTCATATGGCTCAATATCAAAATAACAAATGATCCAGTCAAAAAATGGGCAGAAGACCTGAATAGACATTTCTCCACAGAAGACATAGAGATTGTGAAGAGGCACAGTAAAATGTGCTCAACGTTGCTAAGTATTAGAGAAATGCAAATTAAAGCTATAATGAGATATCATCTCACATCAATCAGAGTGACCATCATCAAAAAGTCTACAAGCAACAAATGCTGTGGAGGGTAGGGAACCCTCCTACACTGTTGATGGGAATGTAAATTGGTACAGCTACTATGGAGAACAGCAATGAAGTTTCCTTAAAAAACTAAAAATAGAACTACCATATGATCCTGCAATCTCAGTCCTGGTCATATATCAAGAGAAAAATATTGCTCAGAAGGATAGATACACCCCGATATTCACTGCAGTGCTATTTACAATAGCCAAGACATAGAAGCAACCTAAATGTCTGTTGACTGATGAATGGGTAAAGATGTGGTTCATATACATGATGGAATAGTATTCAGCCATTAAAAAGAATGAAATAATGCTGTTTGCAGCAACATGGACAGATCTGGAGATTATTGTAATAAGTGAAGCAAATCAGACAGAGAAATACAAATGTCATATGATATTGCTTATATGCAGAGACTAATAAAAATTACACACATGAACTTGCCTACAAAGCAGAAATGCTCATAGACTTATGGAATAAACTTACAGTTACTAGGGGAAGGGGTTGGTGGGGAGGGATGGTCTGGGAGTTTTGGATTGAGATGTACACATTACTAAATTCAAAACAGATAACTAGAAAGGACTTACTATATAGCACAGGGAACTCTGCTCAATATTCTCTAATAACCTAAATGGGAAAAAAATTGAAAAAGAATAGATGTTTCTATATGTATAACTGAATTACTTTGCTGTACAACTGAAACTAACACAAAATTGTAAAGCAACCATACTTTAATATAAAATAAAAAAAAATGAAGCTCTACAGAAAAAAAGTTAAACATAAAATTATCATATGATACATCAGTTCCACTCCTAGGTGTTTATACCAAAGATTTGAAAACAGTTGTTTAAATAAATACTTGTACACATTCATAGTAACACTATTCATAATATTTACAAAAAAAAACTGAAAACAACCTATATCCATCAATGGATTAAAAAAAAAAAAAACTTTGGTATATCTGCAAGATGGAATATTATTGTGCCATAAAAAGGATGAAGTACTGATACACACTACAGTGTGAATGAAACTCATAAACATTGATCTAAGTAAAAGGAGTCAGGCACAAAAGGGCACATGTTATGACTCCATTTACCTGACATACATAGAATCTGTAAATCCATAGAGAAAGAACACAGACTGGTGGTTACCAGCAGCTGGGGTAAGGAGAAATAGTTGCTTAATGGAATGGGGTTTTATTTTGGGGTGACAAGAATGTTTTGGAACTTGATAGAGGTGGCAGTTGTGCAACACTGTTAATATGCTAAATGTTACTGGATTGTTCACTTTAAAATGGCTAATTTTCTGTTATGTGACATTCATGAGCTCAGTTTGGGCAAAGGAAGTAGGACGAGGATCGCCTTGTCTTTAAAAATGAACCTGTAGGAAGGATTGTTTTTTTTTGGATTGGGGCCTTAACAAGTATATTTGTGAGAATTGTGTATAAAATAAAGTGAATGTGTATGTATATATATATGTATGTATATAGGACATCTATTTTGACTGTCTAGGAAACTATTTTGCTTTTTAATGCTTTTATATTGTATTTTGCATATAAGAATATTCTAGAAAGATGAATTCTGGCTAGATAATTTGCTGAGCCATATAAATATATTATGTGATAATAATTAAAAATTTACGACCAAATGAGACAGAATATGTGAGGGGAAAAAAGTGACATTTCCTTGTGCACCACAGAAACTGAAGTCCACACGCTCTAGAGACTATGTTCTGCGACAAGAGAGGTCTCGGCAAGGAGAAGCCAGGGCACCAAAACTAGAGCCCTAGCTCGCTGCAACTTAGAGAAAATCCACACAGAGTAACAAACACCCAGTGCAGTCACTAATAAACAAACACATCTTTTTAAAAGGTGGAAAAAATATTAAGTCCAAAATAATATCCAGGAATCTCTACATTTAATATTTGCAAAATTATTTTAAAAGATTCTCGTAATTAAAAATAAAACAAAAGGAAGTGAAACAAAGAACAAGGTGAATCAGAACCTCCTCTTAGAAGGCCTCCCTTTGGCCAGCTAGATGACTCCTGCCTCACGGAGTACGTTTATGTGCAAGACTAAGTGTTGCTCTTCTAGAAACAGAATGAGTGAGTGCTTGCCAAGAAGCCCAGCCCAGCCATCAGCAGAGCTATTATTAAGCTGTAGCCCTAAAGCCTCCCAGTTTTTATTGTTTCTGGGATGTGAGTGCTATGTAGTTCCTAGGCAACTTTCTTTCCAAGCAATTAAGTCCCCAATCTCCCCATCTCAGAAACCACAAAAAGAAAATAAATAAGAACAGGGAGGCAGAGGCTTGGTGGGGGGCTTCCAGGTTATTTATTACTTTAATAAATCCGGGTTCCTCCCAGCCTTCCTCCGACTTCTGCTTCTGTCAAGCCTGCGAGGACAAATGATCACTTAATTGCAGGCTTTCTGTGCTGAGGTGGGTGCCCAGCACAGTTTACTGTCCACGAAAGGCTAAGTAAGGCGATGTAATAGTGCCTTGGCCAATACATCATGAAACAGAAATTAAAAGCAGAAAACTTGCAAGGCGCCGCTCTCTAACTTGCCTTAACCTGTTTGGTTGCATTTGGAGCCCCGGGGAAACTGGGAGAACGTTTAGACAGAGAGGCAGGAGAGTAGTAGGGCTGACAGTGATGGAAGTGTCCTGCCGCTTCTAGGGTGTGGCCATAACTGGCTCCACCCGTGCCTGGGGACCAGAGGCTGCCCGTCACCTGGCAGCACGTTTTATTCTGTCATTTTACGAGATAGAAAATTATTCCTTCTTGAATATATGGGCAGATGGGAGAAGATAGCCTGGGGCCTTGGGACTTACTCGTCACACGTCACACTACTGGGGCAAAGGCCTGCTTCTGCATGTCTGCTACGAGGCCGCCCCGTCTCAGCTGCTGTTTCACTGGAAGCAGAAACCTTAGGGAATCAGTCTGGGATTCCAACTAGATAAGAGTTCATTCAAAGCAGTGTGGCATTCGCTTATGGATTAGAGTATAATTTCTCCCCTCTGGGTTAACAGAGTAATTGAAGGACTTTGAATGATGGTCAGATATTGACTACTGCTTCTAAGAGAGACAAAGAAATCCACTGAGCAAATGAATCCGCATGGAATGGTGATTTCAACTGGCTTTAATCCTCAACCCCCTGTCTTTGCCTATGCCTTCGCATTTTGCTCTTTTAACCTCATCTCTTTTAAAATCTCTTCTGTATGTTGCTCCTCCTTGTTTGGGACTTTTCCTAATTCCAATTATCTCAACTGTTCCCTTCCCCCATTCCTCCTAGCCTTTGGTTTTGCTTCTTCGATTCCTGTCTGGTTACTCATGTTTCTTCTATCCAGTCTCTTTTTTATTTCTCTATTTTCCCCCCTACCTTTCTGTCCTTTTCTTCCATTCCAACTTGCATAAACATGAAATTGAAGTATCATATTATTTTTAGCACATATTTGTTTATGTTAAACATATTAGTTAGCTCTTAATTAAAAATCAGCAAAAAAAAAAAAAAGGCAAAATGGTTGTCTGAGGAGGCCTTACAAATAGCTGAGAAAAGAAAAGAAGTAAAAGGCAAAGGAGAAAAGGAAAGATGTACCCATATGAATGCAGCATTCCAAAGAATAGCAAGGAGAGATAAGAAAGCCTTCCTCAGTGATCAGTGCAAAGAAATAGAGGAAAACAATAGAATGGGGAAGACTAGATATCTCTTCAAGAAAATCAGAGATACCAAGGGAACATTTCATGCAGAGGTGAACATAATAAAGGACAGAAATGATATGGACCTAACGACAGCAGAAGATACTAAGAAGAGGTGGCAAGAATACACAGAAGAACTATACAAAAAAGACCTTAATGACCCAGATAACCACGATGATGTGATCACTCACCTAGAACCAGACATCTTGGAGTGTGAAGTCAAGTGGGCCTTAGAAAGCATCACTATGAACAAAGCTATTGGAGGTGATGCAATTCCAGCTGAGCTATTTCAAATCCTAAAAGATGATGCTGTGAAAGTACTGCACCCAATAGGCCAGCACATTTGGAAAACTCAGCAGTGGCCACAGGGCAGGAAAATGTCAGTTTTCATTCCAATCCCAAAGAAGAGCAATGCCAAAGAATGCTCAAAGTGAAAGTGAAAGGCTCTCAGTCATGTCCGACTGTTTGCGACCCCATGGACTATACAGTCCATGGAATTCTCCATGCCAGAATACTGGAGAGGGTAGCCTTCTCTTCTCCAAGGGATCTTCCCAACCCAGGAATTAAATCCAGGTCTCCCGCATTGCAGGCAGATTCTTTACCAGCTGAGCCACAAGGCAAGCCTAAGAATGTTCAAACTACTGCACAATTGCACTCATTTCACATGTTAGCAAAGTAATATTCAAAATTCTCCAGGTAAGGCTTCAGCAGTACTTGAACAGAGAACTTCCAGATGTTCAAGCTGGATGAGAAAAGGCAGAGGAACCAGGGATCAAATTGCCAACATCCACTGGATCATAGAAAAAGCAAGAGAATTTCAGAAAAGCATCTATTTCTGCTTCATGGACTATGGTAAAGCCTTTGACTGTGTGGATCACAACAAACAGTGGAAAATTCTTCACGAGATGGAAATACCAGACCACCTTACCTGCTTCCTGAGAAATCTGTATATAAATCAAGAAGCAACAGTTAGAATCAGACGTGGAACAATTGAGTGGTTGCAAATCGGGAAAGGACTACTTCAAGGCTATATATTGTCACCCTGCTTATTTAACTTCTATGCAGAGTAAATCATGTGAACTGCTGGGCTGGATGAAGCAAAAGCTGGAATCAAGATTGCTGGGAGAAATATCAGTAACTTCAGATATACAAATATCACCACCCGTATGGCAGAAAGCAAAGAGGAACTAAAGAACGTTTTGATAAAGGTGAAAGAGGAGAATGAAAAAGCTGGCTTAAAAGTCAACATTCAGAAAACGAAGATCATGGCATCCGGTCCCATCACTTCCTGGCAAATAGATGAGGAAACAATGCAAACAGTGACAGACTTTATTTTCCTGGGCTCCAAAATCACTGTGGACAGTGACTACAGCCATGAAATGAAAAGATGCTTGCTCCTACAAGAAAAGCTATGACAAAACCAGACGGCATATTAAAAAGCAGAAACATTACTTTGCCGACAAAAGTCCATATAGTCAAAGCTATGGTTTTTCCAGTAGTAATGTGTAGATGTGAGAGTTAAAGAAGCCTGAGCGCCGAAGAACTAATGCTTTTGAACTGTGGTGTTGCAGAAGAAATGGCAAGTATTGAGCATTTTATATTTCTATAAGGGAAATAGCATCACATAAGCAAAATTTCTTAAAAATTTTTACTTTGGTACAGGGTTAATAATTCCCAAAAGTGACTTTCTACCACATTGTAGTCTGTTTATAACCTACGCACCAGGATTTTTAGTAAATAGGAAAAAAATATTCTCAACATATTTCTAATGCTGTAAAGATCATCTGCCCAATCCTATACTTCTCAGATTGTGAATGAATCTTTATTTTCTCTTATTCAGTCCATAGATGAAAGTGTTGTTTTTCTCCTAAGAGTGCACCTGAATGGAAGACCCTGTCATCCCAACTCTTCCTTCAGTTTTAATGATGTTTTTTCCACTGTTGCTGTCTACTTATATTCTACCTTCCTAAAGGAGAATTATTCAAAGCTTGGAAATAAGGCAGAAAGAATCCTGCCTGACATAAACTTTAAGCATTTTATAACAAATCCACCCAAGGGTTATCTCATACTCTGGAGAAAGATAACTTTAGCTTTTTATATTTATTATTTTTTTAGAACTCAAATCTCTAAAGTTAGATGTTAAATCATGGACAATTTATATATTACAAATGATTTATATTGGATTAAAAAAGATATCTCCAACAGCTATGGTTTTATTTTCCTGTAGGACATTGACAAGATTTCAGTCTAAGTTTGCACTTTTATTATTTTGTTCCACCAAAGGAGATGATTATATTATATATTCAATTTCATTTGGCCTTTTTAAGGGCCCCTTTATTCTTACTTGAATATAATTTTATTTCATTTTACTGAAGTATAGTTGATTATAATTTATAATAAGTATAGTTTATTTATAGTTGATTTACAACACAAGTGCTAAGTCACTTCAATTAAAGCTAAGTTACTTTATTTATTTTTTAAATTTTTATTTTTACTTTATTTTGCTTGACAAGCTAAGTTACTTTAATTTTTGTGACCTTGTGGACTGTAGCCCAGCTACTCCTCAGCAAGAATACTGGAGTGAGTTGCCATCCCCTCTCCTGGGGATCTTCCTGACCCAGGGATCGAACTGCATCTCTTAAGTCTTCTGCATTGGCAAGTGAGTTCTTTACCCTAGTATCCCGTGGGAAGCCCAGTTTCACATGTATAGCAAAGTAATTTAATTTTACATGTGCGTATATTCATTCTTTTACAGATTCTTTTCTCACAGATTATCACAAAATATTGAGTAGAGTTCCCTGTGCTATAAAGTAGGTCCCTGTTTGTTGTTCATCTTACATGTATAATATTAGTGTGCATATTCATCCCAGGCTTATGATTTATCCCTCTCTGCCTCAGTTTCTCAACTCCTCTTTCAAATTAGCTTTGCCGTATTGTTGGTTTTTCATAAAAGTGTTAGATACATCTTTGATTCATCTCTCTATACTCATATGACAGTGAGTTTATTGAAAAATGTCCTGGTATCTTCAAATTGAGCTCTAATGATACTTTATGTAGAGACTTTCCCTCATTACATCTGCTACATTTATCTTGCCTTTCACAGAGTTTTTGTAATGGATTTAAGTGAGTTAATATTTCTTATTTACAACAAACAGAACCTGTATTATATAGTCTTCTATACCCAATTCTTATCTATCAATAAAAAGAGAAAACTTCCTTAAATGTTTATTGGATTGAATAGAATTGGTAAGAATCTGTTTCAATTGTCTTAAACTTTTAGCTGCGAACAATAGCTGCCTGGAAAAAATGCTTCAGCTCTCACTGAATGTTATTTTTGGAGACATCTATTATTGTTTCTGGGGAATATTTACACTGGCTAGTGTTTGTTCTTGTAGCTGTTTATCTCTGGTCCAATTTTGGAGCCGTTCCTGTAGTCTCTCGGTAAGTTGCAGAGCTTATTATATAGAGTCATTTTGCTTAATGCCAGGAAAATGTCACCCGGTTCTGCCTCGGGGTATTGAGCTTAAACTAACTGCATCATTACTTCCTCATCTAGGCATTTTATTCACACTGAGCTGGTTGCTGCATGGAAATTATAGAAAATGTAACATTTATGCCCTTCTTTTTTTGTTTTCATATGTTGAAATTAATGTGTCACTGTGAAGATTCTAAACAGATGGGGAAAGGTCAAGGTTTCTTTGCTGCTAAGTGTGTTTCCATGGCTACGGCAATATGTGTGCAGTATCAAAAAGCATCATTTGTTTTGCCGTGCTGGCTCATTAGAGGAGGGAGGAGCCCCGCTTTAATGGTTCTGTTTTTTCTGTTATTTCTGTTTTGCTTTTCATCTTGCCCCAAAAATCATAGTGAGAACACAAATAAGCCTGGTAGCTGTGGATGGAGAATACCGACAGCAGCTCAATACTTACATATAAATAACTCAAACAGAATAATTGAGATAGCTGAGCCCAGATTAAATAAACTCAACGTAAAATGAAGCAGTGTCCAAATAGCCACATATCTGAGTTTTACTTGTCCAGAGCTTAGCACTTAGTATAACACCTGCCCTTTCTGTTTTTCTTACTAGTACTTTCTTGCCAGTATCTGGGGAAGCCCCTTTTTGTTCTGGGTTTCCTGGGAAATAATGTCTTCTATACCTGTTGCTTTTGTTCTGTCTCAAGTGGTTTTGCTGGAAGGCAATTCTGGGATTGCAGCACGGAGCATGGGAAGAGGAGTGCCTTGGATCAGCCTGTCTTAGGACTAAGGGACCAAGTTAACCCCAAAGGAAGCCTCCTGTAGTGAAAATGCTTGGATACAAATGCATGAAAAATTGAGATTTAATTCAAGCTGAATGCAAGACTCTGATTTGGGTAAAACATAACAGTGAGGGCCTCTGAGCTTAAAGGATGCTGTAAGTCAGACCCATGTCTGTCTGGCTGCAAGCAGCACACCAGTCAGTAGCTAAAGAGTTCAGGAACATGGCCCAGCTGCCAGAGAGAAGCTGACAAGGCAGGCTCTGAGCTATCTCAGCCAAGGGAGACTAAAGTTCAAATAATGCTTCAACCTCAGTGAACACACAGAGTGGGCATTGTTGCCGTGGATAGCATTCCAGACTTAATAAGAGCCAAGTTCCTTCCAGACTTCGATAGCCAGCGGGTCCATGCCGTTCACCTTACCAAAGTGCTGTCCACCTTGATGAAAACTCATTTTAGACCTGTCACAGTCCTGGGATTTATTTGGCTCTGTCCTTTCAGCATCTAGCAGCAGGGGTGTTTCTTAGCAGGGTTCAGTGAGTGTTTGTCAGTGAACGTGTGAAGTGGGAGGCCCGAGCCTGAGGGGTGAAGGATTTGTGCCTCACACTTTGAGCGACCAGAGCAGCAAGAACTGAGAGCTGCCGTCACCTCTGTCAGGAGCAAATCTTCATTCTGTGCCTCGGTCTCTCTGGACAATAACGGATGGTAGTTTTTCTTGGGCGAAGTGTGACAAGAAGTGCACTAGAGTCATAGCCACAGGGCTGTTCTTTATCTGCTACTAAAACTGGCTGATTCAGAACAGTCCTTGCTATTTTCTGGCCTTAGCCTCCTCATTGATCCAGTTCAGGGCTGGGCATAATGACTTTGTTTATCTTTTTAATGTACGCCAAAGAAAATTGTCTGTTATCAGTTTTCAAATGATACAAATTCACCTTAGTCAAAACCTTCAACTTATGCTGTGAAAGTAACTCCACCTACATATGATGGATCAGAAAAATATTTCTGGTTCTTTACCCTGCCCCTCTTTTAGACTGGCCTATCACAATTTCAGGCCTGGTTTATTTTTGCAGCCAACTAAGCAGTCTTCTCTGCTTCTGGTTCTTCTTCATCTTGAAATATATCCATTTCACGGTTATCAAAATTATAATAGGAGTTATAATATCAGACTATTATTTCTGTGCTCAGGAGAGTATTCTGTGCCCCACCATGCATAAAACAAAGAATAAACTCATTAGCTGTCTATTGAAAGCCATGTGTAAACCATCTTTATTTTCTATCACTACTAACATAACATTGGGGAAGGAAATGGCTACCCACTCCAGTATTCTTGCTTGGAGAATCCCATGAACAGAGAAGCCTGGCGGGCTACAATCCCTGGGGTCATGAAGAGTTCGACACGACTGAGCCACTTCACTTCACTAATATAAAATAGATAGGCTGAGCTCTTTGCTTTCCCCTAAACTGGCCATTTTTTTCTCCCTGCATGCTACATGCTTTCACACGCCCTCCTGCATTCATTAAACCAATTTTCAGCTGGCTTAAAACTCAACATTCAAAAAACTAAGATCATGGTATCTGGTCCCATCAATTCATGGCAAATAGGTGGGAAACAATGGAAACACTGACAGACTTTATTTTCTTGGGTTCCAAAATCACTGCAGATGCTGACTGCAGTCATGGAATTAAAAGATACTTGCTCCTTGAAAGAAAAGCTATTGCAAACCTAGACAACTTATTAAAAAGCAGAAACATTACTTTACTGACAAAAGTCCATATAGTCAAAGATGAGGTTTTTCTTGTAGTTATGTATGGATGTCAGAGTTGGATCATAAAGAAGGCTGGGCACTGAAGAATTGATGCTTTTGAACTGTGGTGTTGGAGAAGACTCTTGAGAGTCTCTTGGGCTGCAAGGAGATCAAACCAGTGAATCCTAATGGAAATCAGTCCTGAATTGGAAGGACTGATGCTGAAGCTGAAGCTCCATTACTTTGGCCGCCTGATGTGAAGAGCTGACTTATTAGAAAAGACCCTGAGGCTGGGAAAGATTGAAGGCAGGAGAAGGTGATGACGGAGGATGAGATGGTTGGATGGCATCACCAACTCAACGGACGTGAATTTGAGTAAGTTCCAGGAGATGGTGAAGGACAGGGAAGCCTGGCGTGCTGCAGTCCATGGGGTCACAAAGAGTCAGACACGACTGAGCAACTGAATAACAACCTGCATTCATACAAGCTGGTTTACTAGTCTGAGATGTGATGGATATCACATCTATGATATCCTATGTCACCTGGCTTAATTCTTATGCATTGACTGGCTCCCCACCAGCACTTACTACCTTACACTGACTTTGTCTATCTAGAGGGACAGAGGCTATGTCACATTCATCTTGGTTCCCCAGTTCAAGGCATATACATTTCATCCAACTGAACCAACTACAGGTCTCTGCTCATGTTCTCTCTCCTTTGGGAATCTTCTTTTCTCTCTTCTATCCTCTAGTCATGTTTCCCTCCACCCTGCTGCATTCTGTGACTGCTGACCTACTTTTTTTCTTATACTCACTGCTTATATATTACCTCTTTTGTGAACCTTCACTTAGCTCTCTCCTACTACTTAACGTCACTTCAGGCAGTTGGAAGGAAGCAGCCAGGCTATTCAGGATCATGGTTCTAGACTCTAGCCCAGGCTCTCAAGACATATTTATGAATGAGTATTATTAGTTTTTGTTTCTAAGATAATTTAAATTTTATAGAATTCTTTTACTTTAATTATCTATTTTTATAAAGCAAACAAGATTATATCAACTCTGTGCAATCCTATGGATTGTAGCCTGCCAGGCTCCTCCATCAATAGGATTCTCCAGGGAAGCATACTGGAGTGGGTTGCAGTACCTTCCTTGAGAAGATCTTACCCCTCAAGGATAGAACCAGCATCTCTAATGTTTCCTGCATTGATAAGTGGGTTCTTTACCACTAGCGCCACCTGGGAAGCCCTAAGGTAGGGCAAGCAATGTTAACTACTTTTTACTACATAAAGAGATTGAGAATCAGACAGAATGGAACCTGGCCAAGATCAGAGTTAGAAAGTCAATGTGGAATTCAAGTTATTATGTTTTAGTTAAAGTGAGCTTTTATCACAATTATTATTCCTCTAATGAAATAGTCACCAGAGTCCCTCTCCCATGACTCTAGAAATCCTACACTCCCACCTGGGATCACATCAAACCTTCAATATGATGCTTTCACACCCATCTCACAGTGTCTGTGACCTCTGCCTTCTTTGTTATCTGGTAGGCCACCTATGTGACATGTGTGACAGGAGGGATTTGGCATTTGTGGAGTTCCTGGGTAGTAGAAATTTCACATTTACTATGCATTTTTTATAAAGTCTTTGCTCTAACCATGATCTTTTATTATTTCATGTTGTATATTTTGTAAAATCATCTATAGGGAGTGAAGTTTTGGGTCATCATTTGTATCAACCTGCACAAAAGAGAGGCTAGACTGAAATTTTTATCTTCTATCTCTGATTCCATGGTATTTTCATCAGATCACACTGTCTAATTAAGGAAAGGCAAGAGTTACATTCTCTTAGACTTGAGCAGGCCGCATTCTTAATAACATATATTTGAAAAAATTTCTTGCAATCTCTATCTTTAGAAATTTCCTTCTTTTCTTGGAAAATTGGCAACCAACCGAACAACCACAGAAAGGAAGAATCATCTTTAATCCAATTGCTCTTCATAAAACCAGAAAAAAAAAAATGATTTGTTGATCGGGAAGTGCATTTTTCTCATTCCAGTGCACAGATCTATTCCAAAAGTAACTTTCCTTTTTGCAAGAAGAGTACCTTTGGTAAAAACACTGTGTTTTCAGATAAATCCAGCCTACCATGGGCAAAAGAACAAGGGAGGAACGATGTCTTCCTGGAAATATCTAAGAGGAGAGTGAAAAAGTTGGCTTGAAGCTCAACATTCAGAAAACTATGATGATGGTATCTGGTCCCATCACTTCATGGCAAATAGATGGGGAAACAGTGGAAACAGTGAGAGACTTTATTTTTATGGGCTCCAAAATCACTGCAGATGGTGACTACAGCCATGAAATTAAAAGACATTTACTCCTTGGAAGGAAGATGACTAATCTAGACAGCATGTTAAAAAGCAGAGACATTACTTTGCCAACAAAGGTCCATCTAGTCAAGGCTATGATTTTTCCAGTGGTCATGTATGGATGTGAGAGTTGGACTGTGAAGAAAGCTGAGTGCCAAAGAATTTATGCTTTTGAACTGTGGTGTTGGAGAAGACTCTTGAGAGTCCCTTGAACTGCAAGGAGATCCAACCAGTCCCTCCTAAAGGAAATCAGTTCTGAATGTTCATTGGAAGGACTGATGTTGAAGCTGAAACTCCAATACTTTGGCCACCCGATGAGAAGAACTGACTCGTTTGGAAAGACCCTGATGCTGGGAAAGATTGAAGGTGGGAATAGAAGGGGATGACAGAGGATAATATGGTTAGATGGCATCACTGACTCAATGGACATGAGTTTGGGTAGACTCTGGGAGTTGGTGACGGACAGGTAGGTCTGGTGTGCTGCAGTCCATGGGGTCGCAATGAGTTGGACATGACTGAGCAATTGAACTGAACTGAACTGATTATCATTCTTGAATATACCTTCTATTATGGGCAGTGGTTTTTTCTGTGAAGTTGAGGTATTATGGAAAGTGAAATTTGTCTAATGACCTAAAAGAGCATAAAGTTCGGGGAAAAGGGCAAGGATATTTCAAAGCTATTCAGCATCAGAAATTTCATGGAAGTTAGTAGGCGGGATGTGTTAGAAGTAATATTGTGTTCTGTGGCCAAAATAACTCCATGTGTGTATTTTTCTAGATTTGGAAGTTTAGTTTGTTTGTCCACCTTATTACAAAGAGCCAAACATTAAACATGGATTAAATAAATGATCACTTTCTTGGAGAAGCTTGAGAAATGAAAGAAATCTTAGTGATAGAACCATTGAATTAAAAGGCTGCAAAGAAGAAACCACTGGTCATGACCTTTTAGTTAGACATGAAATAAATTTAGCAGCATTAAAAAATTAGAATAAAATTGAATCAAAATAGTCTAATGATCTTCACATAATAAGATTAGATATTGCTTCATGAAAAAAAATTTTACTCATACACACATACACACGTGCTTTATTTATTTATTTATACATTTCTTACAGTGGGTCGCATCAAAATATTTAAAAATCAAATATCCTGGACCTAAGTTCCAGGAGAACAGGGAAGAATCTCTTTCTCTTTCTCATCAGTGAATGTACTATGTCTAGCACAGTGCCTGACTCAAATAAGATATTCAGTAAATGTATGTTGACTGATATAGACCACACTTGTTATCATATTACTGTAGCCTGGAAATGTGAAATATCTTGTCAAAAGTTACAAAACTTGTTAGTGAAAAAAATCAGAAGTTCTTGGTACTGAATCACATTTTACAATACCTTCTACTCCACCCTTAAAATTTTTTTTTCATAGAATTGTCATTGTACTGGTAACTTAAACTGCATTGCTTTATAACGTGGGTCTCTTTTCTAGGAATTTAACCTTTTCCTGATCCTCTCAGTCCTTTAACTTTCTGCCTATTATACCTGTTCCCCTTTGCCTTGGAATAATTGGCCCGAGTTTAGCCTGTGTCCTCAGGCCATTGCCCATCATTTCATCACGCATCTTGCCTAGACTTTTGGTCATAGTCTCCTTCACTTTGGCCCCTGCCGCATTGTCTCAGATCTCAAGCCCATAGCCTAGACATGGTCATTATTAAGTCATACTTTTTTTCTATTAATTTTACTTAGTTGCAATGATATGAGTTGAATTCTGCTTTCTTCTACCAATATTTTAAAAGATAAAGTGTTTAATGATGATGAAATGCCTGTTGAGAGAGGACTCAGAGTGGCTTTTCAGGAGATACAAACCCGAGTAATCTACGTATTACCTGGATGTTGAGTTGTAGAAATAATTACTTTCTAAGAGCAAAGGAGATGCATCTTTTATGTCAAGTTATAGGAAAATAATGACCAGTGTGTGTCAGAACAGCTTGCAGTGAAAACTAACAATCTTTTTCCTATCTCAGTGATGGCATGATTCATTCTGGAATCCCTCACTATTTCCACTCCAGTGCTAAGCAGCTGACTGCTGTTAAGGGGAGGACTGGATTCCTATCAGAAGGCATGATGGAGTAATGACTTGTTCTGATGGAGTAATGCACTGTCTGTCGTGTATTTGGGTCTTATTTTAGAGAGTGATGACTCATTTTTGTTTTGATAAATAAGTCCAGGGCTAGGAAAGATAGAGTAACTTACGCTTTTTAAAGAACAAAGGATTTTTATTTAGGGATGAAAGCTGTGTTTGGTAAGATGACATATTATACTTTTTAAAAAAGGCTTTGGATTACAAGTATGGAGATTTGAATTTGAGACCAGTCACTTCCTATGTTTGAACTTAAATTCCCACACGTTCAAAATGAGAATTTGAAAAAGACCGGTGGTTCTTTTATTACATTTATTTTAATTGGAGGCTAATTACTTTACAATATTGTATTGATTTTGCCATACATTGACATGAATCTGCCATGGGTGTACATGTGTTCCCCATCCTGAACCCCCCTCCCACCTACCTTCCCATCCCATCCCTCTGGGTCATCCCAGTGCACCAGCCCCGAGCACCCCGTATCATGCATCAAACCTGAGCTGGTGATTTGTTTCACAAATGATAATATACAAGTTTCAGTGCCATTCTCCCAAATGATCCCCCCCCCCACCCTCTCCCACAGAATCCAAAAGACTGATCTATACATCTGTGTCTCTTTTGCTGTCTTGCATAAAGGGTTATCATTACCATCTTTCTAAATTCCATATATATTCGTTAGTATACTGTATTGGTATTTTTCTTTCTGGCTTACTTCACTCTGTATAATAGGCTCCAGGTTCATCCACCTCATTAGAACTGATTCAAATGTATTCTTTTTAAGGGCTGAAGGAATGATGCTAAAGCTGAAACTCCAGTACTCTGGGCACCTCATGAGAAGAGTTGACTCATTGGAAAAGACTCTGATGCTGGGAGGGATTAGGGGCAGGAGGAGAAGGGGATGACCGAGGATGAGATGGCTGGATGGCATCACGGACTCTATGGACGTGAGTCTGAGTGAACTCTGGGAGTTGGTGATGGGACAGGGAGGCCTGGCATGCTGTGATTCATGGGGTCGCAAAGAGTCAGGCATGACTGAGCAACTGAACTGAACTGAACTGAATATTCCATTGATATATACCACAGCTTTCTTATCCATTCATCTGCTGATGGACATCTAGGTTGCTTCCATGGCTATTATAAACAGTGCTGCGATGAACATTGGGGTACACATGTCTCTTTCAATTCTGGTTTCCTCAGTGTGTATGCCCAGCAGTGGGGTTGCTGGGTCATATGTCAATTCTATTTCCAGTTTTTAAAAAAATCTCCACACTGTTCTTCATAGTGGCTGTACTAGTTTGCATTCCCACCAACAGTGTACGAGGGTTCCCTTTTCTCCACACCATATCCGGCATTTATTGCTTGTAGACTTTTGGATCGCAGCCATTCTGACTGGCGTGAAATGGTACCTTATTGTGGTTTTGATTTGCATTTCTCTGATAACGCTCAATATTCAGAAAACAAAGATTATGACATCTGGTCCCATCACTTTGGGAAATAGATGGGGAAACAGTGGAAACAGTGTCAGACTTTACTTTTTGTGCTCCAAAATCACTGCAGAGGATGACTGCAGCCATGAAATTAAAAGACGCTTACTCCTTGGAAGAAAAGTTATGACCAACCTAGGTAGCATATTCAAAAGCAGAATCATTACTTTGCCAACAAATGTCCATCTAGTCAAGGCTATGGTTTTTCCAGTGGTCATGTATGGATGTGAGAGTTGGACTGTGAAGAAAGCTGAGCACCGAAGAATTGATGCTTTTGAACTGTGGTGTTGGAGAAGAGTCTTGAGAGTCCCTTGGACTGCCAGGAGATCCAACCAGTACATTCTAAAGGAGATAAGCCTTGGGTGTTCTTTGGAGGGAATGATGCTGAAGCTGAAACTCCAGTACTTTGGCCACCTGATGCGAAGAGTTGACTCATTGGAAAAGACTCTGATGCTGGGAGAGATTGGGGGCAGGAGGAGAAGGGGATGACCGAGGATGAGATGGCTGGATGGCATCACCGACTCGATGGACGTGAGTCTGAGTGAACTCCGGGAGTTGGTGATGGACAAGGAGGCCTGGCGTGCTGTGATTCATGGGGTCGCAAAGAGTCGGACACGACTGAGCGACTGAACTGAACTGAACTGAACTGAACTGAATGCTTTGTCATGTGCTCCTTATTTGTTTTTTGGTTATTGTGTAATAGTTCTGTTTTTTGAGGAGAACTTTATCAGGATCAAGAAATGCAGTGTTTCTGATGGTGAGTAAATAGAATTCTTCCACTACTTAGCTTCAAGATATCCACCCTGTAATGCCATTGCTTTTCTTGGTGATAATCCATTTGGCATTCATTATTTCTTTTTTCTGGGGGGGGGGGGCATCATTTAATTTCCCAATACTTTGGCCACCTGGTGTGAAGAACTGACTCATTTGAAAAGATCCTGATGTTGGGAAAGATTGAAGGCAGGAGGAGAAGGGGGCAACAGAGGATGAGATGGCTGGATGGCATCACTGACTCGATGGACATGAGTTTGAGTAAACTCTGAGAGTTGGTGATGGACAGGGAGGCCTGGCGTGCTGCCGTCCATGGGGTCGCAAAGAGTCATACACGACTGAGCAACTGAACTGAACTGAACTGAACTGAATTATTTAAGATCCTATTATTATTAACATGCTAGTATTGAGAGGGGTTGCTTTTAACTTTGGTCATCTTTTATAAGCTCTTCCGTGAGCTACTTACCTGCTCTGATTTCCAACTAGCAGCTTGCTGAGAGGAAGACAAGAAAGATATGGTTCACTTTCAGTGAATTTGGGGGTGAGGAGCAGAGATGTCTGGACCACACAGGGTGCTGTCTCCACATACTGGCTTTGAGGGCTACAAGGGTCAGGAGTGTGAGCTGCTGGGGCTGCTGGAGTGGCACTATGACTTGAGGGAAAAGGGAGAGGGAAGAAGTTGTGGAAACAGAGATATTTTGCTTTGTGATTCTGCCAAGGACCTGGCTTGGATTATGCTTTTGCAAGAAAATCTGCAAGAGGTATAGTGACATCCTGAGCAGAACAGATGGTCACAACCTCCCCTGCTTCTCTCTAACCAGAAGGAAGCTAATGTCCAGCCCCTGGTGAGGCCCACTTGATTCACCAGCCAGAGCATGATAATCTGAGGGTCTGTGCCAACACTCCTGCCCAGCCAAGCTGTAAGACCACCTGTTCCTTATTTTCTAAGCATTGAGCTGCTTATGGACTTTGCTCCTTTGTGTCCAATCTCTCTTCTATGAATTTGCTGGATCTCCAAGCCTGAAGTCAAGCCAATAACCATAAGAACCATACCACAGTTATAGCTTCACTTCTTATTTTTAATAGATGTCTATGTATTCCACTTTATTTGATACTAGAAAAGAAATTCTACACTGGATTTGGGCAGATACTGTCACCTGTTAGGCAGATGAGGCTTGAGGTTCCGATAAGTTAATATAAAGCCAGTTTCAGAGTCCACCTTCAGCATATTTTTAGTTTAGGAATACCAATGTGTTACCTCTTGGGAAGAAAATGCACATTTCTCCTTCCTATTTGACAAAATTAAACTCTCTAGGACTTTTATTTTCGGTTCTTTGTTCTCATGTAGCCAAATGAAGAAAAAAGGAGTGAGATATTTCCCCCTTTAATCCTCTTGAGTTCATAAGGCTAGACTAATAAAATTAACACAAGGCAGATTAACAGGAGAAAAAGAAAAAAAAATATTTCTTGCACACGATGGTTTCCTAGAAATTAGACCCAAGAAGTGGCCGTCTATGTAGCTTCCATATCCTGGCTATTGTAAATAGGGCTGCAGTGAGCATTGGAGTACATACATCTCTTTGAATTATGGTTTTCTCAGGGTATATGTCCAGTAGTGGGTTATTTGGTAGTTTTATTCCTAGTTTTCTAAGGAATTTCGATGTTGTTCTCCATAGTTGCTGTATGTGTTGACAGATGAATGGGTAAAGAAGATATGGTACATATAAACGATGGAATGTTACTCAGCCATAAAAGGAACAAATCTGAGTCGGTTGAACTGAGGTGGTTGAAGCTAGAGCCTGTTACACAGAATGAAGTCAGAAAGAGAAAAATAAATATCATATATTAATGCATATATATGGAATGTAGAAAAATGGTACTGATGAACCTGTTTGTAGGACAGGAATAGAGATACAGACATAAAGAACAGACTGTGGACACAGTGTGGGAAGGAGAGGGTCGGAAGAATTGAGATAGCCGCTTTGACACACATACACTTGTTCAGTCGCTAAGCTGAGTCCAGCTCTTTGTGACTTCAGGGACTGTAGAACACCAGACTCCTCTGTTCTCCATTATTTCTCAGAGTTTGCTCAAATTCATATTCATTGAGTCAGTGATGCTATTTAACCATGTCATTCTGTGCCACCGCATTCTCCTTTTGCCTTCAAGTTTTCCCAGAATCAGGGTCTTTTTCAATGAGTCAGTTTTTTGCCTCAACTGGGCAAGGTACAGGAGCTTTGGCTTTAGCATCAGTCCTTTCAATAAATATTTAGGGTTGATTTCCTTTAAGAGGGACTGATTTGATCTCCTTGCTGTCCAAAGGACTCTCAAGAGTCTTCTCCAGCACTACAAACAAAGGAATGAATTCCTCTGTGCTCAGTCTTCTTTATGGTACAAATCTCACATCCATTCGTGACTACTGGAAAAACCATAACTTTGACTACATGCACCTTGGTTAGCAAAGTGAGGTCTCTGCTTTTCACTATGCTTTCTAGGTTTTTCATAGCTTTCCTTCCAAGGAGCAAATGTCTTTTAATTTCATGGTTGCAATCATCATCTGCACTGGTTTTGGAGCCTAAGAAAATAAGATCAGTCCCTGCTTTCACTTTTTCCCCATCTACTTGCCTTGAAGTGATGGCACTAGATGCCATTATCTCAGTTTCTTGAATGTTGAGTTTCAAGCCAGCTTTTTCTTTCTCCTCTTTCACCCTCATCAAGAGGCTCTTTACTGCCTCTTCACTTGCTGCTGTTAGAGTGGCATCATCTACATATCTGAGGTTGTTGAGATTTTTCCTGACAATCTTGATTCCAATCTTGTGATTCATCCAACCCGATATTTCTCATAATGCACTCTGCAAAGAAGTTAAATAAACAGGGTGACAGTATATAGTCTTCTTGTACTCCTTTCCCAACTTTGAGCCAGTTGTTCCAAGTACAGTTGACATATATACACTACCATATGTAAAATAGATGACTAGTGGGAAGCTGCTGTATAATACAGGGAGCCCAATCCGGCCTTCTGTGATGACCTAGAGGAGTGGGACGGGGGAGGGTAGTGGGAGGGAGACCCAAGAGAGACAAGACACATGTATATTTATGGTTGATCCATGTCGTTGTATGGCAGAAACCAACACAATATTGTGAAATTATCTTTTATTTTTAAAAGAAAGAGTCCAACATCGGCAGCTTTTATACTTTTTGGACAAATAAATATTAAATTTATGAGGGAGTCACAGGAAAAAGAAACAGATTTGAGGTATTCAATCAATGAAACATCTAAACAGAGTTTGGGCATGAGATCGGTTCAGTTCAGTCGTTCAGTCCTGCTGACTCTTTATGACCCCATGGACAGCAGCACGCCAGAACTCCCTGTCCATCATCAACCCCTGGCGTTTACTCAAACTCATGCCCATTGAGTCGGTGATGCCATCCAACCATCTCATCCTCTGTCGTCCCCTTTTCCTCCTGCCTTCAATCTTTCCCAGCATCAGAGTTTTTTCATATGAGTAAGTCCTTTCCATCAGGTGGCCAAAGTATTGGAGTTTCAGGTTCAACATCAGTCCTTCCAATGAACATTCAGAACTGATTTCCTTTAGGATGGATTGGTTGCATCTCTTGCAGTCCAAGGGACTCTCAAGAGTCTTCTCCAATACCACAGCTCAAAAGCATCAATCCTTTGGTGCTCAGCTTTCTTTATAGTTCAACTCTCACATCCATACATGACCACTGGAAAAACCATAGCCTTTTCTAGATGCACCTTTGTTGGCAAAGTAATGTCTCTGCTTTTTAACATGCTGTCTAGGTTGGTCATAACTTTTCTTCCAAGGAGTAAATGTCTTTTAATTTCATGGCTGTAGTCACCATCTGCAGTGATTTTGGAGCCCAGAAAAATAAAGTCAGCCACTGTTTCCACTGATTCCCCATCTATTTGCCATGAAATGATGGGACTGGATGACATCATCTTAGATTTCTGAATGTTGAGCTTTAAGCCAACTTTTTCACTCTCCTCTTTCACTTTCATCAGGAGGCTCTTTAGTTCTTCTTCACTTTCTGTCATAAGGGTGGTGTCATCTGCATATCTGAGGTTATTGATATTTCTCCTGGCAGTCTTGATTCCAGCTTGTGCTGATGAACTATGGATGGAGGTTTGTGACAGTGTACAGGGGACAGGGAGCAAGATCATCCCCAAGAAAAAGAAATTCAAAAAAGCAAAATGGTTGTCTGAGGAGGCCTTACAAATAGCTGTGAAAAGAAGAGAAGCCAAGAGCAAAGGAGAAAAGGAAAGATATACCCATTTGAATACCCAAAGAATAGCAAGGAGAGATAAGAAAGCCTTCCTCAGTGATCAATGCAAAGAAATAGAGGAAAACAATAGAATGGGAAAGACTAGAGATCTCTTCAAGAAAATTAGAGATACCAATGGAACATTTCATGCAAAGATGCACTCAATAAAGGACAGAAATGGTATGGACCTAACAGAAGCAGAAGATGTTAAGAAGTGGCAAGAATACACAGAAGAACTGTACAAAAAAGATCTTCATGACTCAGATGATCATGATGGTGTGACCACTCACCTAGAGCCAGACATCCTGGAATGTGAAGTCAAGTGGGCCTTAGGAAGCATCACTATGAACAAAGCTAGTGGAGGGGATGGATTCCAGTTGAGCTATTTCAAATCCTAAAAGATGATGCTATGAAAGTGTTGCACTCAATATGCCAGCAAATTTGGAAAACAGCAGTGGCCACAGGACTGGAAAAGGTCAGTTTTCATTCCAATCCCTAAGAAAGACAATGCCAAAGAATGCTCAAACTACTGCACAACTGCACTCATCTCACATGCTAGCAGAGTAATGCTCAAAATTCTCCAAACCAGTCTTCAACAATATGTGAACTGAGAAATTCCAGATGTTCAAGCTAGATTTAGAAAAGGCAGAGGAACCAGAGATCAAATTGCCAACATCTAGTGGATCATCGAAAAAGCAAGAGAGTTACAGAAAAACATCTGTTTCTGCTTTATTGACTATACCAAAGCTTTTGACTGTGTGGATCACAATAAACGGTGGAAAATTCTGAAAGAGATGGGAATACCAGACCACCTGACCTGCCTCTTGAGAAATCTGTATGCAAGTCAGGAAGCAACAGTTAGAACTGGACATGGAACAACAAACTGGTTCCAAATCAGGAAAAGAGTACATCAAGGCTGCATATTGTCACCCTGCTTATTTAAGTTATATGCAGAATATATCACGAGAAACACTGGGCATGAGATGGTAAATCTAAAAAGTATGGTGTTTTGTTCATACAGGTGTCTCAACTTGAATTCCCTATTCTGATATATAAAGGTTTCTTTTTAAATCCAGATTCAAGAAATATACCTTTCACAGTGGAGATTTATTTCTTGCTCTCAGGGAGACAGAGAGGAGGGTCAGAGTGTCTCTCTTGCATTGGCTGTTTCTTAAATAAATTTAATGCAAAATAATCAATATGTCATTGAGGCATATTATGTGGTGGCCCATCCTCAGCCCCAAGAAAGGTATTGGCATATTGGGGTCCAAGACCATCCACTTGTTCGGGCAAAGATAGGAAATTGCAGGAGCAGATGGTCATATTTGTGAAGTACAGGAGAAACATAAAAGCAGGAATGAGAGAACTTAAATTTGATTCTGATTTTTCAGTTAATTAGCTCTGTGATATTTGTTACACTCAACCTCTCTCTGAGCTTTGCTGTTGTCTTAAGCAGGAATTTATATTCCATAGAGTTGTATTGGATGAAACTTTTAAAATAAAACTGTATTTTTAATTATAAAGCCAATTTAGCAGAAATGTTTTTTGCCTGGTTTTAAATTATTTTCACATGGAAGGACCAAATAAATATCTGTTGGAAGAACGAATGAAGAAATGAATGAATGACTTGGCTCTTTTGAATATTCTTAATCTTGATAAGCCTTGAAGTCTGTTAGTTTCTCCAATCCCTCCTTCTTCCCAATGCCCCAGTGGTTGTGGATAGATTGTCTTTTCTCCTTTCCCTTTAACTGGATGTCAGTCTGTTAGTCATGTCAATCCCAAAAATGTGTATATAGTCACCAAACAATATTCATGATATTGATGACAGTCTCTCCTATGCCCTAAAATACTGACAGAATACTTTCTGAACCAATTGGCCTCACCTCCCACTCTGGTTCTTCCCTTTATTGAGCAGTGGCTAAGAAGTTGTCACAAAGTTTTCCCAGTAATAAAACTCCTAGACTCTTCAGGGGAATAGACTTATTGAGTCAAAGAACGTTAGAGCTAAAAGGGTACTGAGAGACAACCTTAACCACAGATTTTATTTTACGGATGCAACTGCTGAGGTTCACACACACACGCACACACACACACACACACACACACAAAGGCTGCATTGGGCCCATCTGGCTAGTTAATATGCAAGAACCACTAAATCCAAGATTTGGACTTCCCAGGGCTGTGATCTTTCCAATTTATAATTCTGAAAGGAGGCTACAGAAATCAAAAGCCACATCTGCACTTGAGGCTGTCCTTAGTTGGAAGAGTGAATTTCAAAGGTCTGTCTCTGTAGTCCTCACTTCCCTATTTTGAAGACCTCTCTTTACAAACTACTTCCCCCTATGCATGCCTTACAGTGCTGTATCCTGCTGAAATGAACTGTTCTAGGGACTATTATTTTTCTGATTTATGCATTAGAGGGCTCAAGATTTAGTCCCCACCTTCTTGTTGTTTGTTTACTTTTTAAGTTTTATTTCGTTAGAGAGTAAATTCAGTTGTTGACAACCCTGAGAACTTATTGGGGAAAATCCTAAGGGTTGATTCCAACTTTGTTGAGTAATTTGGAAAGTAAGGGGATTGCATCACATCTGAGCAACCTGGAGCAGGCTGGAAAACATCTCAGTGGTCATTCTCTTTTTGGAGGGTGTCTTTTTAAAAAAAATTGAGGTATAATTGGCATACAACACTGTGTTAGTTTCCGGCGTACAACGTTATGATTCAACATTTGTATACATTGCAAAATGATTAGCACAACAGATCTAGCATATATCCACCTCCATATGCAGCCACAGGATTTTTTTCTTGTGATGAGAATTTTTAACATCTACTCTTAACTTTCAAATATGTAATACAGTATTATTAACTATAATCACCATCCTGTACAATGTGTCCCCATGACATTTATTTTGTAACTGCAAGTTTGCATCTTTTGACTCCCTTCATCCATCTGGCCCACCCTCTACTCCTGTCAGTGGCAACTAACAATCTGTTGTTTGTATCTATGAGCTTTGCTTCTTTATTTTGGATTCCACATATATGTGAGATCATATCGACAAATGTCTTTCTCTGACTGATTTTTTTCACTCAGCATATTCCCTCAAGGTCCATCCATGTTGTCACAAATGACAATTTCCACGTTTATATGGCTTAATAATATTCCATTATATATATCTAAATCCATCTATACCAAATTTTCTTTATACACTCATCTGTTAATAGACACTTAAGTTGTTTCTATATCATAGTTATTGTAAATAATGCTGCAATGAACATGATTATGCATATATCTTTTCAAGTTGGTGTTTTTGCTTTACTGAAATAAATGCTCAGAAGGGGAACTGCTTGGTCATATAATAGTTCTATTTTTAATTTTTTGAGGAACGTTCATAATGTTTTCCATAATGGTTGCATTCTTATCAACAGTGCACAAGAGTTCATTTTTTCCCACATCCTCACCAACACTTGTTTCTTTTCTTTTTGATAAAATCCATTATAATAGGTATGAAGTGATGTCTCTGTGTAGTTTTGGTTTACATTTCCCTGATGATTAATGATGTTGAACCTCCTCTCAGGTACCAGTTGATTACCTATGTATCTTCTTTGGAAAAATTATTTATTTATTCAGATCCTCTGCTTATTTTTTAATCAGATATTTTTACTATTGAGTTGTGTGAATTCTCTATGTATTTTGGATATTATCCACTTACCAGATATATGATTTGCAAATGTTTTGTCCTATTCTGCTGGTTGTCTTTTTGTTTCATTGGTGGGTTCCTTTGTTGTGCAGAGCTTTATAGTTTTATGTCATCCTCCTTGTTTATTTTTGCTTTTGTTTTATTTCTTTTTGGTGTCAAGTCCAAAACACAATAGCAAAGGCTAATGTCAAGGAGTTTATCAGTGGTCATATTTCTAGTTTCCAAGGTTTTGAGTTTTTGAGTATGTAAGTTAGCCCAAGGAATATCTTAAATTATTCTTTAGAGGGTTTAGGCCTCTAATATCAGTTATACTTACAAAAGTTTCTGAAAGTACTGATGTCAAGTAGACTCTCCACCCAGAGTGACCAGGTGTTGTTGAAAAGTCAAAGACAGTCTGTATCTCTTTGTGCTCAGGGTGACTTTAGCTGGCACCTTCAACTGTTGATGAAGTACTTTTGATTTCTCCATTGCAATACAGTTCCTAGCTTGTTGCAATAAATAAATTGCAGTAAGAGGAACCTTTGAAGATAATGTGTTCACTTTGGAAATGGGGTGATTTCAGGATCCCTAAGGAAGACTCTAAATCATAACTAGATACTGTCTTAGTCATGGAAAAGTATAATTTTGCTAGAAGTCCTTATTTACAGAGTATAATAGAAATGACAGTATAGTTTCATATTTATGATCTCTTTTAAACATTCTTTTTAAAAAATTTTTAAGCAGGGTGCAAAAAAAGGAGGGGGAGTGGTTTCAGTGCTCTTTCTGTTACATCATGCTTGGATCTCCTAACTTGTACTATAGGCTCAATTCCTGCAAAGTTATATTATATACTCATAGTATGAGACAGTAAAATAGATAAAAAGATCAAACCTTGGGTTTTAATATCATGGAGTGGCACATAGCTAGCTGCTAAGTTTTCCACTTTTAACTGTTTGTGTCCATTTTGATTATTCCATTTCTCATGCCATATTGATTGGTATTTGTATTTCACCTGGTTATGACTCCACCACCAGGTTATATTGTCTTTGTTGTTGTTTAATTTTTAAAAGAGCTTCTCTAGTAGCTCAGCTGATAAAGAATCTGCCTGCAATGCAGGAAACCCTGGTTTGATTCCTGGGACAGAAAGATCCCCTGGAGAAGGGATAGGCTACCAACTCCAGTATTCTTGGGCTTCCTTGATTGCTCAGATGGTAAAGAATCTGCCTGCAATGCGGGAGACCTGGGTTCAGTCCCTGAGTTGAGAAGATCCTCTGGAAGAGGGCACAGCAACTCACTCCAGCATTCTTGCTTGGGGTGTCCCACGAACAGGGGAGCCTCGCGGGCTACCGTCCATGAGGTTGCAAAGAGTTGGCTGCAACTGGGCAACTAAGAACAGCACAATTAAAAAAAAAATATTGTGGTAAATTACAGATAACCTTACCATCTTAACTGTTTTAAAGTATAGAGTTTGTTAACATTAAGTACATTCACATGTTGGGCAACCAATCTCCAGAACTCTTATCATTTTGCAAAACTGAAACTCTGTACCCATTAACCAATAATTGCCCATTCTTCCTTCCCCCACAGCTCCTGGAAACCACCTTCTACTTTCTATTCCTATGAATTTACTCTGAATTACTCTATGTAGCTCTTATAAGTGGAGCCATGTAGTATTTGCCTTTTTGTGACTGGCTTATTTCACTTAGCATAATGCCCTCACAATTATTCATGTTGTAACATGTGTCAGAATTTTTTTTCTTTAAAAGGGAATTCCCTGGTGGTTCAGTGATTAGGACTCCATGCTTCTACTCCAGAGGGCACCGGCAGGTAGCATGCGTTCAATCCCTCGGCAGGATAACATCCTGCATGCCGCATGGCCAAAGAAAATAATTTCTTTTAAAGGTTGGATAATGTTTCAGTGTATGTAATACCACATTTTGCTTATCCATTCATCCATTAATAGGCTCTTGGGGCTGTTTCTATCATTTGGCTGTAGTATAAAATGCACATAAAGTTAAAAAGTCAATGTACTTCTAAAGGGTTTATCTCTCATCCTTATCTCTTTGCCCTCCAATCATGATCCCCAAAGGCAGCTTTTTTCAACTCTTTCAGTTGTTCTTCTGGCCCTTATATACATAATCCTAAATAATATGCTAATACTGTTATCTCTTGACTTACCTGTTTCAGTCATTACTATTTTGTAACTATAGCAAAGGTTTAGCATTCTTCAACAACTCCCTTCTGCTCCTCCTGTTCTCCCAATATGTAATAGTTATGTAACTATATTTAGTTAATTCATTACCACTAAGTGCCATTTACTTTTGAGCTATATATTATGACTAAGTTATGTTTCCTTTCTTCTTTTTCCAGATTTAATAATTGCCTCAATTAAAAGTTTGGTGTATTTTTTATAGGTTTTCTATACATCTATTACTAATTCTTCATATACTTCTATGGCTTCTCAGTATAAGCTTCATTAAAGTCAGATATGTCAGACAGCTCATAATTTCCCTATTTTCCTGGACATGCTCCTTTTGGAACCCTCCATTATCACACTCTTCCAATCTAGATGTATTGTTTTCTAACAAGCTCCATTGTCTTTGAACAGAACTACTTCACTTTGATGGCCAGAACAGCCTCAGCTCTCTGCTGACCCAGGTCTGATTTATTTATCTTTTGAATGCTTTTCCAAGAGTACTCTGGGGCTTAACCCTGTCTCTAGGCATGGAGATGAAAGATCAGATGGATGGTGTGGAAGGAAAAGACTTCAATTTTCTCATCTCTAAAACTGTAATCACAAAGTATATTGCACAGACTATTTCTAAAAATTGATTGACATAGATTTATGAAACACTTATAAATGGGAGATACGAAAGGTGATGTTACTTTTATGCAAGAAAGAACAGAACAGTTCATGCGTGTGGCATCCTACCATACATATTGACAGGTACACGGTCTATAAGCTTCTCTTGTGTAGGAACTGGGTGGGTGCTAGTCAATGTTAGATTTTTGTCCTCTGCATTCCAGAAAAACATCTATTTCTGCTTTATTGACTATGCCAAAGCCTTTGACTGTGTGGACCACAATAAACTGTGGAAAATTCTGACAGAGATGCGAATACCAGACCACCTGACCTGCCTCTTGAGCAATCTGTATGCAGGTCAGGAAGCAACAATTAGAACCAGACATGGAACAACAGACTGGTTCCAAATAGGAAAAGGAGTACGTCAAGGCTGTATATTGTCATCCTGCTTATTTAACTTCTATGCAGAGTATATCATGAGAAACGCTGGACTGGAAGAAACACAAGCTGGAATCAAGATTGCTGGGAGAAATATCAATAACCTCAGATATGCAGATGACACCACCCTTATGGCAGAAAGTGAAGAGGAACTAAAAAGCCTCTTGATGAAAGTGAAAGTGGACAGTGAAAAAGTTGGCTTAAAGCTCAACATTCAGAAAACAAAGATCATGGCATCCGGTCCATCACTTCAGGGGAAATAGATAAGGAAACAGTGGAAACAGTGTCAGACTTTTAATTTTTTGGTCTCCAAAATCACTGCAGATGGTGATTGCAGCCATGAAATTAAAAGACACTTACTCCTTGGAAGAAAAGTTATGACCAACCTAGATAGCATATTCAAAAGCAGAGACATTACTTTGCAAACTATGGTCCATCTAGTCAAGGCTATGGTTTTTACAGTGGTCACGTATGGATGTGAGAGTTGGACTGTGAAGAAGGCAGAGCGCTAAGAATTGATGCTTTTGAGCTGTGGTGTTGGAGAAGACTCTTGAGAGTCCCTTGGACTGCAAGGAGATCCAACCAGTCCATTCTGAAGGAGATCAGCCCTGGGATTTCTTTGGAAGGAATGATGCTAAAGCTGAAGCTCCAGTACTTTGGCCACCTCATGGGAAGAGTTGACTCATTGGAAAAGACTCTGCTGCTGGGAGGGATTGGGGGCAGGAGGAGAAGGGGACGACCGAGGATGAGATGGCTGGATGGCATCACTGACTCGATGGACGTGAGTCTGAATGAACTCCGGGAGTTGGTGATGGACAGGGAGGCCTGGCCTGCTGTGATTCATGGGGTCACAAAGAGTCGGACACAACTGAGTGACTGAACTGAACTGGTGATGTATGACACATGATGTATGTTTGAAGCAAATAAACTATTAATAGTTTAGTAAGAAAATAAGAACTTCTGGATGTACAAGTTGGGTTTTGAAGAGGCAGAGGAACCAGAGATCAAATTGCCAATATTCGTTGGATCATGGAGAAAGCAAGGGAGTTCCACAAAAACATCAACTTCTGCTTCACTGACTACACTAAAGCCTTTGGTGTGTATCACAATAAACTGTGGAAAATTCTTAAAGAGATTGGACTACCAGACCACTTCACCTATCTCTTGAGAAACCTGTATGCGGGTCAAGAAGCAATAATTAGAACCGGACATAGAAACAACTGACTGGTTCAAAATTGAGATAGGAGTATGACAGGGTTGTGTGTTGTCACACTGCTTATTTGACTTCATGCAAAATGCAGGACTGGATGAATCACAGGCTGGAAACAAGGTTTCTTGGAGAAATAACAACAAACTCAGATATGCAGATGAACCACTTAATGGTAGGAAGCAAGTAGGAACTAAAGAGCCTCATTGGGGGAAAGAGGGGAGTGAAAAAGCTGACTTGAAACAGCATTCAAAAAATCAGATCATGGCAACCAGTCGCATTCAGTTCAGTTCAGTCACTCAGTCGTGTCCGACTCTTTGCAACCCCATGAATCGCAGCATGCCAGGCTTCCCTCTCCATCACCAACTCCCAGAGTTCAGCCAGACTCACGTCTATCGAGTCCGTGATGCCATCCAGCCATCTCATCCTCGGTCGTCCCCTTCTCCTCCTGCCCCCAATCCCTCCCAGCAGCAGAGTCTTTTCCAATGAGTCAACTCTTCCCATGAGGTGGCCAAAGTACTGGAGCTTCAGCTTTAGCATCATTCCTTCCAAAGAAATCCCAGGGCTGATCTCCTTCAGAATGGACTGGTTGGATCTCCTTGCAGTCCAAGGGACTCTCAAGAGTCTTCTCCAACACCACAGTTCAAAAGCATCAATTCTTAGCGCTCTGCCTTCTTCACAGTCCAACTCTCACATCCATACGTGACCACTGGAAAAACATAGCCTTGACTAGACGGACCTTAGTTGGCAAAGTAATGTCTCTGCTTTCGAATATGCTATCTAGGTTGGTCATAACTTTTCTTCCAAGGAGTAAGCGTCTTTTAATTTCATGGCTGCAATCACCATCTGCAGTGATTTTGGAGCCCAGAAAAATAAGGTCTGACACTTTCCACTGTTTCCTTATCTATTTCCCATGAAGTGATGGGACCAGATGCCATGATCTTCGTTTTCTGAATGTTGAGCTTTAAGCCAACTTTTTCACTGTCCACTTTCACTTTCATCAAGAGGCTTTTTAGTTCCTCTTCACTTTCTGCCATAAGGGTGGTGTCATCTGCATATCTGAGGTTATTGATATTTCTCCCAGCAATCTTGATTCCAGCTTGTTTCTTTCAGTCCAGCATTTCTTATGATGTACTCTGCATATAAGTTAAATAAACAGGGTGACAATATACAGCCTTGACATCTCCTTTTCCTATTTGGAACCAGTCTGTTGTTCCATGTCTGGTTCTAATTGTTGCTTCCTGACCTGCATACAGATTGCTCAAGAGGCAGGTCAGGTGGTCTGGTATTCCCATCTGTCTCAGAATTTTCCACAGTTTATTGTGATCCACACAGTCAAAGGCTGTGGCATAGTCAATAAAGCAGAAATAGATGTTTTTCTTGAACTCTCTTGCTTTTTCCATGATCCAGCAGATGTTGGCAATTTGATCTCTGGTTCCTCTGCCTTATCGAAAACTAGCTTGAACATCAGGGAGTTCACGGTTCACATATTGCTGAAGCCTGGCTTGGAGGATTTTGAGCATTACTTTACTAGCATGTGAGATGAGTGCAATTGTGCAGTAGTTTGAGCATTCTTTGGCGTTGCCTTCCTTTGGGATTGGAATGAAAACTGACCTTTTCCAGTCCTGTGGCCACTGCTGAGTTTTCCAAATTTGCTGGCATATTGAGTGTAGCACTTTCACAGCATCATCTTTCAGGATTTGAAATAGCTCTACTGGAATTCCATCACCTCCACTAGCTTTGTTCGTAGTGATGCTTTCTAAGGCCCACTTGACTTCACATTCCAGTATGTCTGACTCTAGATGAGTGATCACATCATTGTGATTATCTGGGTCATGAAGATCTTTTTTATACAGTTCTCTGTGTATTCTTGCCACCTCTTCTTAATATCTTCTGCTTCTGCTAGGTCCATGCTCTTTCTGTCCTTTATCGAGCCCATCTTTGCATGAAATATTCCCTTGGCATCTCTAATTTTCTTGAAGAGATCTCTAGTCTTTCCCATTCTGGTCTTTCCCTCTATTTCTTTGCACTGATTGCTGAAGAAGGCTTTCTTATCTCTTCTTGCTATTCTTTGGAACTCTGCATTCAGATGCTTATATCTTTCCTTTTCTCCTTTGTTTTTCACCTCCCTTCTTGTCACAGCTCTTTGTAAGGCACCCCAGACAGCCATTTTGCTTTTTTGCATTTCTCTTCCATGGGGATGGTCTTGAGCCCTGTCTCCTGTACAATGTCACGAACCTCATTCCATAGTTCATCAGGCATGCATCAGATCTAGGCCCTTAAATCTATTTCTCACTTCCACTGTATAATCATAAGGGATTTGATTTAGGTCATACCTGAATGGTCTAGCGGTGTCCCCTACTTTCTTCAATTTCAGTCTGAATTTGGTAGTAAGGAGTTCATGATCTGAGCCACAGTCAGCTCCTGGTCTTGTTCTTGTTGACTGTATAGAGCTTCTCCATCTTTGGCTGCAAAGAATATAATCAATCTGATTTCAGTGTTGACCATCTGGTGATGTCCACGTGTAGAGTCTTTTCTTGTGTTGTTGGAAGAGGGTGTTTGCTATGACCAGTGCATTTTCTTGGAAAAACTCTGTTAGTCTTTTCTCTGCTTCATTCTGCATACCAAAGCCAAATTTTCCTGTTACTCCAGGTGTTTCTTTACTTCCTACTTTTGCATTCCAGTACCGTATAATGTAAAGGACATCTTTTTTAGGTGTTAGTTCTAAAAGGTCTTGTAGGTCTTCATAGAACCATTCAACTTCAGCTTCTTCAGCGTTACTGGTTAGGTCATAGACTTGGATTACTGTGACATTGAATGGTTTGCCTTGGAATGAACAGAGATCTTTCTGCAAACAGAAGGAGTAAAAGTGGAAGCAGTGGGAGGAGGGTTCAGGATTGGGAACTCATGTACACCCATGGCTGATTCATGTCAAAGTATGGCAAAACCAATACAGTATTGTAAAGCAAAATAAAGTAAAAATAAAAATGTAAAAAAAAGACAAATTTAATTTTCTTGGGCTCCAAAATCACTGCAGGCAGTGACTGCAGCCATGAAATTAAAAAACGCTTGCTCCATGAAGGGAAAGGGATGACAAACCTCAACAGCATATTAAAAAGCAGAGACATCACTTTGCCATTGACAAAGGTCCATATAGTCAAAGCTATGGTTTTTCCAGTAGCCACACACGGATGTGAGATTTGGACCATAAAAATGGCTGAGCACTGAAAAATTAATGCTTTCAATTTGTGGTGCTGGAGAAGAATCTTGAGAGTTCCTTGGACTTCAGGGAGAGCAAACCAGTCAGCCCTAAAGGAAATCAACCCAGAATATTCATTGGAAGAACTGATGCCGAAGTTGAAGCTCCAATACTTTGGGCACCTGATGTGAAAAGCTGGCTCATTGGGAAAAAACTCAGATGCTGAAAAAAATCGAAAACAAAAGTAGAAGGGGATGGTAAGGATGACGTAGTTGGATAGCATCACTGATTCAATAAACATGCATTTGAGAAAACCAGGAGATAGTGGAGAACAGAGGAGCCAGGCATGCCACAGCTTATGGAGTGGCAAAGCCTTGGACATGACTTAGTGACTGAACAACAATAAAAGAAAATAAGAAGTCAGTGCTGAAATCAAGGTACAGGAAATAAGCCTTACAGTTCACAGGAGTGACAAAACTTAGTTATGTGGAGATATGTTACAGCAATTTTTGTGTAGGCTTAAGAAAGAACTTTCTAAAAATAAAATTATTAACTATGAAATGAATTGTAAGATTATCACAAATGAAGGTAAGTTTCTTATAGTGGATGTATTCTAGAGAATGCTAGAAAATCATCTATCAGAAGTCTTTTGTATTACAGGTAATAAAAAATATATATATTCATTATATATATATAATAATCTAGTACTTGTGACGGAGAAGGCAATGGCATCCCACTCCAGTACTCTTAACTGGAAAATACCATGGATGGAGGAGCCTTGTAGTCTGCAGTCCATGGGGTTGCTAAGAGTTGGATACGACTGAGCCACTTCACTTTCACTTTTCACTTTCACGCATTGGAGAAAGAAATGGCAATCCACTCTAATGTTCTTGCCTGGAAAATCCCAGGGACGGGATGGCTGGTGGGCTGCCATCTATGGGGTCACACAGAGTTGGACACGACTGAAGCGACTTAGCAGCAGCAGTCGTACTTGTGTATGATGCCTATACATTTTTAAAGTAATTTTACATTAATCTTTTCATCTGATTCTTACTATGTTATAATACTGTGCAAGTGATAATAATACATCCTAAGTGCTGTTCTACATATATAATTATCATATTATATTAATTATGTATTAATGTGTGTAAATTCACTTAATCCTCAGAAAGCTTTGTTAGGAAGGTCACTATTTTTATTTTTATTAGGCAGATGATGAAACTAAGGCAAGAAAAAGTTAGATAATTTCCCTAAAGTCATGTAGCTTATAAATGTTAAAGCTAGGATTTGAATACATGGCATCAAAGCCAGCATCTGTGTGCTTTTAACAATTATACCATGTGGTTAAGAAGCAAACCCTAATATCCATCTTACTCTGGCCTGAGACATGCATGAGTGATGTAGGAACACAAGAGTGATAGCTCATGCCCTTCCAAAGACTGAAGGTGACCATCAATGTCAGGTAGTTTTTGCCATGCTAGAAAGCATATACAGTGTTGCTTGATTTTCTGAATTTTAAAAGACATCATTTAGTTTTTAAATGTGGCAATTAAGCAAATATTGCCTTCATATGTGTATGTGTATATGTGAACGTATGTAGCTATATGTGTCCTAAGTCGCTTCAGTTGTGTCCAACTCTTTGTGACCCTATGGACTACAGCCTTCCAGGCTCCTCTGTCCATGGGGATTCTCCGGGTAAGAATATTAAAGTGGGTTGCCGTGTACCTATATGGCTGGGTATAAATGCATGTATATGTGTGTTAACAGTGTTCACACTGAGCGAACTTGTGGGCTGGATTTGGCTTACCTGCTCTACAAGCATGTGACCCATGACTTGACAAAAACCTGGGGAATCTCATCTTTCTGACATGCAAAGAGAGGTTAATTGACTTGCTCAAGGTGTTAACAGTTAGTTGACTCTGGACATACAGAAGGCTGGCTTTTATCTCATTATCATGTCCATTCTGTACTATGTTTACACTAAGGTGAAGTGAAGGAAGGACTAGCTGAAACGGGGAGTGGGGTGTCCCTCTTTCATGTGTAATACTTCTCAACAGACTTCTCTGATGGCTCAGACAGCAAAGAATCTGCCTGCAATGTGGGAGACCTGGCTTCTATCCCTGGGTTGGGAAGATCTCCTGGAGAAGGGAATGGCTACCCACTCCAGTGTCTTTGCCTGGAGAATTCCAGGGACAGAGAATCCTGGAGGGCTACAGTCCATGGGGTCATAAAAAGAGTCAGATGTGATTGAGCACCTAATACTTTCATTCTGTAGTAGATTAAAATGGCCATTCTTTGTTATTTTTGTTGTTGAGAGATGGAGTCTAATTCTGTTCACCTACTGGCTTGCTTTGCTTGGCCCAAAGAATGAAGCAGAAATGACATACTGGGTCTTCTGAGATTAGTTATAAGAAGCCTTGCAGCATGTGCCTTGCCTTTTGGTGCACTCACTGTTGAGATGCTTTCTCTGGAACCTGGCCACCTGCTGGGAGAAGATCAAACAACATGGAGAGACCAAGTGTCAGCTCTCTGGCCGGCAGCCACAGCTAGGCTCCCAACCATCTGCAAGAACCAACTGCCAGGCGTCCTGTCCAGGCCTCAGAGCAGTAAGCAAAGATATTGGATGTGAATCATTCTTTCTCAGCTGGCTACATGGTTCAGAGCTCAAATCAACAGTCCAGCCTCTGCTAAACCCCTGACTCACAAAGTGTGAGCCAGATAAAGCTACTGCATTTGGAGTAATGTGCTACATAGCAACAGATGACGTGAACAATACCTTTACTTAGCCTATTCTGGAAAATACTCCGAAGCAGCTTCCTCTTCTCTGCCCAATTTACCTTCAAGTTCTACTGTAGAAATTTCATTTGCTGCTGTTATCACACAAGCCTATTTGTGCAGAGAAGTCATTTTTGTAAAAGATGCCCTAGGAGTTTCCATTTTCATATTGAGCACATTTGTCATTTGGACATAACTGACAGGTAGAAATCCTTAGACAAAGGGAGTGAGTGACATATGAGTGTGTCCCTGGTCATAAGATTTATCACCTCATCTCTCAGTGGGCCTTTGGAAAACTAGTAGAGTTGAGAGGGTGAAATTACTCCAGGCCTTCTTAGGATTCCAGCTGGGTTCACGGTATTGATTGGAAGTGACCTGTGGGACAAAAGAACAAGGTGTGGTCCCAAGGTTACTGTGTCTGACAGCATGACACTTGTGAATGCACCAGGAAAAGTGTGTTTGTATCCACCCAGGTCACCCTTCACTGCATCTCTCCATAAACAGTGTGCCAGAGGCTGAAGGTATAAAAAGAATAAATGAGCTTCTTTCCTCAAAAAGCTGCAGACTAAAAAGATACATATGTTTACATACATACATATATCTCCTTTTTACATATATATATATGTACACATACATGGAGAAGGCAATGGCACCCCACTCCAGTACTCTTGCCTGGAAAAATCTCATGGACGGAGGAGCCTGGTGGGCTGCAGTCCATGGGGTCACTGAGGGTTGGACACGACTGAGCGACTTCACTTTGACTTTTCACTTTCATGCATTGGAGAAGGAAATGGCAACCCACTCCAGTGTTCTTGCCTGGAGAATCCCAGGGACGGGGGAGCCTGGTGGGCTGCCGTCTATGGGGTCGCATAGAGTTGGACACGACTGAAGCGACTTAGTAGCAGCAGCAGCATATACATACATATACATATATACACATGCATACCTTTTACACACATATATTTAACGAATAAAACAGTTTTTTTACTTGGGAGAACTTTGTAGAGTATAAACAGGAAACAACTTTGTTATTATCTTACTGTTTCCTTCAGCATTTCTATTCTTTACCTCTTGATGACATCTCTGGCAGTTTCCATAACTGTCCAATTCCTTTTACTTCTTTTTGACAGTATAAAGTCCTTTTTGAACATTTAAAAGCCTAATTCTGTCCTTTTCCAAACTCTAAGGTCTCTTTTAATCTAAAACTTCTCTTATTCACTCAAAGTGTGTTTAACTTATGCCTTGGTGACCAGGATGGAAGGCAGTCTGATTCATTCTTTCTCATCACCATTCTGCTTCATCTTCCTCCAGAGTTGGAGGTGGGGCCAGGAGAGGTAAGTTCAGGCATTAGACACTGCAAAGATAAGGCAACAACCACACGGCTGACGGTCTGTAAGCTTGGCATCCATGCCATGGTGGCAGCAGGTGTCCAAATGCTATGGGAGGCACCTTGTAGGTTGTTCAAAGGGTTTGCTGCCCAGTGCCACCAGCCCACGTCCAACATGGGGATTTCCACAGGGCAGTTTCCTAGCACAATGGCTACAATCTCTGGATGACCCTTGGAAACTCCTTTCTAACCTTTATCTCTCTAAGAAGTCCTGCCCAACCAGGCATCCAGCCCTCTTGGGCAGGATTTCAAGTCTCACTTGCCTCTCATTTGGTCATCCTCTCAGCCTTGCACTTGGCAGGAGGAAACTCTCATGTACCTGTCAGGCCCAACACTTTTCTGATGCTGTCTGCTGCCCTCTCACTGTCATCCTGGGCTGCTTTGGTATCCCTATGCCTCTGGGATTGCAAGCAGGTCCAATCTCTGTGTCCACATATGTTTCCAACTCAATCTCTTCGTTCTGTGTCTCATTTGGGTCCCCAGCTGCTGGGAGGCCTGTGATTCTACAGTAAGGTAAACATACTGCTGAGGAGTGGGCTTCCATCCTCTCCTTCCTGCAGCTATTCCCAGGATCTATAAATAATGCTCATCAAGCCCTTCCTTCAGCCTCTTGGTTGAGAGAAGCCAAGAACTTTCTATTCATTTACTGAAACTCCTTTTACATTCCTAGAGTTATTTCACAGCCTGGATGGCTTAGCGGTCTTCGGCTTCTCTCTAGAATGTGTCAGTACTTACCTGTTGTTCTTAGTGTTAGCCTAGATTCTGTGACAACAGCGCACAATACAAAATATTCTGAGCCACACTGATAACTGTTAATGGAGCTAGGCAATCAGCAAATTCAAGGGGAGGAATGACAGGGGGACCTCAGGTGGCCAGACATTCAGGAGGAGTGGGCTCTGAAGGAAGTGAGGAGGACACTCTAGGCTGTGATGTGAGAACAAGTCTGATGAGAGAGAGTGTAATGAATTCAAAGCACAGTAAGTTTGCAAGTCAGGTCTGTGGGGGGCATGGAGGGGCGTTAAAAATGCAAAGGCTACTTGGAACCAGGGTGTAGGGATGTGGCAGATATGTGATGTGATATACTTTGCTAGACAGAAGGCACCTAGGATGGTGAGCAGGGAGGATAGCTAGAAATTTGTGCCAGGCCTAGATGAGCAGTGAAAAAGGCCTACTTTAGGTAGGATAGACTTGGAGAGGAGGGCTGGTTGGACAAAGATCTTCAGACAGAGCCTGGAAATTGGCTGGGTGGAACTCAGTTATGTGAGCAGAAATAAAGCCTTGCCCAGGCCCCTCAGGTCACCCCATTTACCTTTACAATTTTACTCTCTTGGATATCTTCACCTTTTGTGTTCCCCTTTAGAAGGGTGACAGACAGTGGTAAATAGGTGGCAGAAGATTTATTTGGTGATGGTAGTGCAGGTTCACACGGCCACGTAAGAGTGAAGCAGGTATCTGAAAATGAGCTGTAAAGCTCTAACCTGAGGAAATACAGAGAGCTCTTATTTTTAAGCAGATATTGTTTGTAACTCATTTGGCAATTAATCATGAACTATCTGTGACATTTCATCTCTTGTTATCTGAAATTGTTATTGAAGTCTATGAATCTGCTTGCCTTATCCCTGAGGGCTCTGCTTCTCGGTTTCCAAGGTGATAGCTAGCTAGGAGGGAGATTAACACATGCTCAGCCATTAGTTACTACCATATCAAGACAACTCTGAGTAATGCCATGCATTTTAAACCTAGAACTATTCAGGCTTCTTTTAGAAGGAGGGGGAAAAAAAAAAAAAAAAAAAAACAAAGGCCCAAAGTATTAACCTAGATAATTTTAAATTATAACATTAATTAAATAAGTATGTAGATCATTTGAGTGTGCCAGACATGTTCCTTTACTTTATGTACTTAATTCAGATTGAATAGTCCTGCCAGGTCAGCAGAAAATTGAATCTCAGTCTTATAAGGGCTCCTTGCAGCGCAGATGACACATATACTAAAGGCTGTATAAAGATATTGCAAAGGTCTTAGGCAGTGACAAAGCATGTAAGCCATCAGTGAGATGGCGTCATCCAAATTCTTAGGGGATCTTAAAGTCTACTGCTCTGCTCCCTCTGGACCATGTTTGGGGGACAGAAATTAGACTCCAGATCCATAGTATCTAATTGTCCAAGGTATGCCAAGCAGTCATTTACCCCATTTCCCAAGCCTCATCCTGAGAAGGGGTAAGGTGTGAATCCCACTACTTGAGAGACCTTCAGAGCCTTATCATCCCCCCAGACTTGGAAAAATTATTCTCTATACCTTCCTCTAACTCTAATGAGAAGCTTTGCCCCTTTCCTACCTTGCTAGTGTACTCAGCATAAATAAGTGAGGTCTTTACAAAAATCCCTTTGTGATGTGTTTTTGTAGTAGTTCCACTCGTGGCCCCACAAATGCTCCTGATGAGAATACAAAGCACCTGATTAACCGCTGGAACAGAAGAGTAGGTCATACAGACTGCGAACATCTTGATAAATTCTCTACCTCTTGTATAGTTGTAAAAGTAGACTTTAAGTTTTTTAATGTCTCTAGTTCTTAGCACAATGATAAGCATAATAGTTATTAATTAAATAGAAACAAATATGCAACCTATTAAAACTTACATTAATGATACAACTCATATGTAATGATGATATATGAAGAAAAATTGTTCTAGGCATTACTATGGCTCTGATTGCCAAGGCACAGACCTTTTGAAGTCATCATAAGTGTACTATTATGTGTTATGTGATGATGACTCAATTTGCCCACAGTTCTTTTGTTTCAGCTATTGTGACCTTTTTTCATACAAATGACTGTGATGCTATTCAGAATTTGCATTGTGCCAAAATTACTATTTACATAAATATGTTGTACTTTTTCCATTATCCTGGGACAATTAAAAATTAAAGTTGCATTAATTGCTACCAACTCCATCACCAACACAACACAAGCTTGGACACAGAAATCATGGGGTAATTTTGGTTATTAGATGGTTATTAAGATAAGTCTAAGTATAATCATTGTTTTTAAAAAATTAAAATGCAAATAGAAAATTACAAATTGTTTGGATTGAATGTTTTGAATTTGGGGCATCTGTATGTGAATCCCAGTCTTGTGGAAGCCAGTTTGAAAATATTGCTATAGTTGTATAAGTCCTGAAGTCAGACGGAGCTGAATTTGAATTCTGCTTCAGTTTTTTTAAAATTGTTTTTATTTACTTTTAATTGATCGATGATTGCTTTAAAATATTCATTTGATCTGCTTCAGTTTTTACATCTGCAACATATGAATGGTAATACTTGCCTCTATATTTGCTAGTGCTTCATAATAAAATACTACAAACTGGGTGGCTTAGAACAATAGAAATGTATTATCTCGCAGTTCTGGAGACTGGAAGTTTGAAATCAGCATGTTTGTAGCCCATGCTGCCTTTAAAGACACTAGAGAAGGCTCTGCTCCCTGGCTGTCTCTCAGCTTCCTGTGGCCTCAGGCTTCCTTGACTTGCAGGTGCCTCACTGTGATCCTCCATCTTCACATGACATTCTCTCTGCATCTTCACATCATTTTCCCATGTGTATGTCTGTCTCTGTGTCCAAATTTCCCCTCTTTGTAAGGATACCAGCCATATTGGAATAGGGTTTGCCCCTAAAGACCTCATGTTCACTTGATTTCTCTGTAAAGACACACTTTCAGAATTCTGGTCACATTCTGGACTTCAACAGAGGTTTCAGGAGACACAGCTTAAAGCATAGAACCTTCCTTTGCTGGTCTAATTATTAAAGGTAATGGATCAGAGCAGTCAGGCTCATCTAAATGTCAATAAGAAGCAGTTTTGTTCCTAACAGAATGGTTCCTTGCTCCCCCCACAGACACACTTCACGGCAAAGTTTGCACTCAGCACACTGGCTGTAGTTTGGAACTTCTGATGCTTCAGTGTGTCAGTGAGAGAAAGACTCTTCGCTATGGAATTTTGGTGGATCAAATTCCACCAAAATGTTTACATCTATTCAATACTCAGGCTGTCAGATTTCATTACCTGCGGGGGACCGCCCGTAAAGGGTTAAGTCTTGGGAGCTGCTCAGCAGATATGCAGAGCCTTAGGCACGTTCCTAAGCTCCCTGTCCCGCCACCCTCAAGAATTTTTATAGCCCTTAAAGCCCCAAGATGTCTTGTTTCTGCAACATGTAAGACAGATAATCTTATAGTGCTCTGTACACAATGGTAAGGGTCTGGTGATTGTATCCTGAGGTTAAAAAATAATCCTGTGCATGTCTTAAGTCACGTATTTTATCCTATAAATATTGTAGCCTAATAAAGAAAGGCATCAGCCATTTGTGGTCTGATCCTCTCAACCCCATCTTTTGTCTCTATCTCTTATTTTTCTTAGCGGGGACACTCCGTTCTCTCCCTGTGCAGGTGCAACTCTTGCTTGTGCTGGCCGCGGCAGGTGGCGCCCAACGTGGGGCAGATCGACAGTTTTCCTCGCCACTACTCTTATTAAGCTGAAAAGAGTGAGTATATAAGTATGCAAGTGATTTAAATTAAGGAGGAGTAGTAAGGTATATAGTTGAGAGTATAAATATGGGACAGACGCATAGTCGTCAATTGTTTGCACATGTTATCTGTAATGTTAAAACACTGGGGAATTACTATTTCCAAACCTAAATTAATCAATTTTCTTTCATTTATTGAAGAAGTCTGCCCTTGGTTCCCCAGAGAAGGCACAGTAAGTTTAGAGACGTGGAAAAAGGTAGGGGAACAAATTCGGACTCATTATACTTTACATGGCCCTGAAAAGGTTCCTGTAGAAACTTTATCTTTTTGGACACTAATTCGTGATTGCTTGGACTTTGATAATGATGAATTAAAACGTTTAGGAAATTTTTTAAAACAGGAAGAAAATCCTCTTCATGTTCCTGATTCGGAGCCCAAGTATGCTGTTCCCGAGGAAATTGAAGGTGACCCTCCATTTTGTAACTTATCGCGTCCTTCGGATAATGATGATTCACTTTCCTCCACAGATGAGGTGGAATTAGACGAAGGGGCTGCTAAATACCATCAAGAAGACTGGGGTTTTTTAGCACAAGAAAAGGGGGCGTTAACATCTAAAGATGAATTGGTTAAATGTTTAAAAAATCTCACTGTTGCTTTACAGAACTCAGAAATTAAGCTTCCTAATAACAATTTAAAATTCGCTTCTGCTCCACTTCTTCCCCCTGCCTATGCTCCTTCTGTTGTTGCGGGTCTCGATCCCCCTCCGGGGCCTCCTCCTCCTCCGCCATCTAAAATTGTGTCTCCGCTACAAAAGGCATTAAGACAAGCACAACGACTTGGTGAGGTTGTCTCCGATTTTTCTCTTGCTTTTCCTGTCTTTGAACATAACAACCAGCGTTTCTATGAAGCGCTGCCTTTCAAACAATTAAAAGAGTTAAAGATTGCTTGCTCACAATACGGTCCTACCGCTCCATTCACTGTTGCTATGATAAAAAATTTGGGTACTCAGAATCTACCCCCAAATGATTGGAAACAAATAGCTAGAGCTTGTCTTTCGGGGGGAGATTATTTATTGTGAAAATCTAAATATTTTGAACAGTGTGCTCGTATAGCCGATGTTAATCGGCAGCAAGGTATACAAACCTCCAGTGACACCTACAAATATATTGATCATGTTATTATTATTGTTACAGCGGATACAAAACGGAGAGGCTATGGCTTTTTGGGCATACATTCCTGACCCGCCTATGATTCAATCATTAGGATGGGATAAAGAAATAGTACCTGTCTATGTCAACGACACAAGTCTTTTAGGAGGAAAATCAGACACTCATATTTCCCCTCAGCAAGCCAATATCTTCTTTTATGGTCTTACTACGCAATATCCTATGTGCTTTTCTTATCAATTACAACATCCTCACTGTATACAGGTGTCAGCTGATATATCCTATCCTCGAGTGACTATTTCTGGCATTGATGAAAAAACCGAAAAAAGATCGCACCGTGACGGAACTGGACCTCTCGACATTCCGTTTTGTGACAAACATCTAAGCATCCGCATAAAAATAGACACTCCTTGGACTTTATGTCGAGCCCGGGTTGCGTCGGTGTACAACATCAACAATGCAAATACCACCTTTTTGTGGGATTGGGCACCTGGGGGAAAACCTGATTTTCCTGAAAATCGAGGACAGCATCCACCCATTCTCTCTGTAAACACTGCTAATGTATATCAAACAAAACTGTGAAAACTTTTGGCTGCCTTTGGTCATGGTAATAGTCTATATTTACAACCCAATATCAGTGGGAGTAAATATGGTAATGTAGGAGTTACGGGGTATTTATATCCCCGAGCTTGTGTCCCTTACCCATTCATGTTGATACAAGGCCATATAAAAATAACATTGTCATTAAATATTTATCATTTAAATTGTTCTAACTGCATACTTACCAATTGCATAAGAGGTGTTAAAAAAGGAGAACAAGTTATAATAGTAAAACAACCTGCTTTTGTAATGTTACCAGTTAAAATAACTGAAGCTTGGTATGACGAGACTGCTTTAGAATTGCTACAACACATTAACACGGCTCTTAGCCGCCCTAAAAAAAGTGTAAGCCTGATTGTTCTGGGTATAGTATCTTTAATCACCCTTATAGCAACTGCTGTTACCGCTTCTGTATCTCTAGCACAATCCATTCAAGCTGCTCATACTGTAGATTCCTTGTCATATAACGTTACTAAAGTAATGGAGACACAAGAAGATATAGATAAAAAAATAAAAGATAGATTATCAGCTTTATATGATGTGGTTAGAGTTCTAGGAGAACAAGTTCAGAGCATTAACTTTCGTATGAAAATTCAATGTCATGCTAATTATAAATAGATTTGTGTTACTAAAAAGGCCTATAATACATCTGACTTTCCGTGGGATAAGGTAAAAAAAATCTACAAAAAATTTGGTTTAATACTAATGTTTCTCTAGATCTATTGCAATTACATAATGAAATCCTTAATATTGAAAATTCTCCTAAGGCTACTTTAAATATAGCTGATACTGTCAACAATTTTTTAAAAAATTTATTTTCTAACTTCCCTAGCCTGCATTCACTGTGGCAAAACATAATTGCTGTGGGCGTGGTTTTGACTGTTGTACTTATCGTGATTTGTTTGGCTCCTTGTTTTATTTGTAGTATTGTTAAAGAATTTTTACATGTAAAAATTCTGATACATAAAAACATGTTGCAACACCGACATCTTATAGAACTTTTAAATAATAAAGAGAGGGGAGCTGCGGGGGACCGCCCGTAAAGGGTTAAGTCTTGGGAGCTGCTCAGCAGATATGCAGAGCCTTAGGCACGTTCCTAAGCTCCCTGTCCCGCCACCCTCAAGAATTTTTATAGCCCTTAAAGCCCCAAGATGTCTTGTTTCTGCAACATGTAAGACAGATAATCTTATAGTGCTCTGTACACAATGGTAAGGGTCTGGTGATTGTATCCTGAGGTTAAAAAATAATCCTGTGCATGTCTTAAGTCACGTATTTTATCCTATAAATATTGTAGCCTAATAAAAAAAGGCATCAGCCATTTGTGGTCTGATCCTCTCAACCCCATCTTTTGTCTCTATCTCTTATTTTTCTTAGCGGGGACACTCCGTTCTCTCCCTGTGCAGGTACAACTCTTGCTTGTGCTGGCCGCGGCAATTACCTACACGTTAGTTTTCATAAGTCACGTTAGGCCAGACTGTGTCTTGTGATTGTAATTACTACCCTATCTCCACTGTCCAATAGCTGCTTAGCAAATGCCAGTCCCTCTGCGCTTCCAAGTTTAAATTGTGAGATTCTTTTACTTTAAAGAAACAGGCAGCTATATATTTATTTTCTTTACTTTTTTAAGTTGGATTTTGGAACTGAGTCTGATTCTCCCACAAATGAAGAAAAGTAATGCCAATCCAGAGGCAGTGAAACAAGGCATTCAGAAAGAAGACTTTGAAAGGAAAGGAACATGTGTGATTTGTTGTCATGGCTGTGGCCACCTGTGTCCAAAGATTTTGAAAGTCTCTGCATTTTAACACTGAATTTTATATTCTGTGCAGATTAGATTCTCAAAGAGAACTCTGAACAGTGGCCTTTGTCTCACGGACATAAAGTTTTTCTTTGTGGCGTCTCATGCATATTAAAGCAGGGGAAGGAACCTGGCTCTTCAGGCTGGATGAGGCTTTTCATGCAGTGGACAGAGAGTAGGGGCATCAGCTTCACAGATCAGGTAGATACACATTTGACACGGGAACGCTGAGTTATCAAGTTTTCTCCAAGGGCAATTGTATATCTTAGGAATCCAGAGCCAAATTATATTTGACATTTCATTTAAAACCTGAGACATCTTGATGTTAAACCAGAGTCTAAGAGTGCTAAACCATGAGGCCATTCAACTTGACAGAAAGGATGTTTCTATTCCTTTCTCACCTCCATGGGTAATAGACCAGTCCAGATAGCTCTTCCTTATTTCATCCAGATGCAATCACAGAGTAAGCTCTCTGCTGAAATAACAGTAGCTCAAAGTTATTTTCTCTCTGGCAACATGAAGAGAGCACATCTGGAATCATTTAGAAGCTGTCTTGTGGCTGGCATTATTTATGCAGTGGGTAACAAGGCTATATTCACTTGGCTCACATTCCAGATTGAAGACATCTGGGTGTGTGTGAGTGGGGGATATGTGAGCAGGCCCATCCAATGCCATTTCCTCCACATATAGGCAGCAGGAAGGGGGGAGCCCAGGAAAATTGCCTTTAACTCCAGGGGTGATGATTCCCATATCTTCTTTTTTTTATGAGAATTTCATACTTGTCTATGTGGATTTGGGAATGAGGGCAGAAAGGAAAAAGGGGTAAAAAGGATGCTAGTTTAGTCTAGTATTTTTCAGAGGCATGGGCATGAAATAATTTGTCATGTAAAAGTAAGAAAAAGAATAGATGTATTATATTGCATGGTGATATGTAACATGTAAACAATTCATAAATAAAGAAATGTATATGTTAAGAGATGATGCTCAAATATATATCCATATAGATATCTACATATATTGTATACCGCCTTTTCTTTTTTCTTTTTTCTGAGGGGAGTATCAAGTCAAAAATCAGCTAATTTCCTACACTAGTTGGTATGTTTATTGCCTTAGGAAGTTACAGTTACACAGTCAGTCCATCTTATAGTCAATAATTATTTTATGAATACCTAGTATTTAAATGGTCTTGTGCTGAAGTTTGCAACAGAAAGTAAGAGAAATGAGTGATGGCCTTTGCCCTCAAAACTCTTCCATAATGCAGAAGAGGAAGAGGAATAAGCTGGATCCCAGTGAGTTGCTGAGGGCAGGGCACACACGTCCATTTTTCCAAGTCCAGTGACTGTGTTAGCCTGCCAGGGAGCTGGGGATCAAGAACAGTGGACAGAGTAAAGAAGTGAGTGATCGAGTGAACAAACAAGTTAGAAAGTGCCCTGTCAGACTAGAGCTGAGAAAGAACTCACAGTGGACTCGGCTGCAGTGGTCATAGAGAACTTGAAAGAAGGGAACACTGATGAGCCAGGAATTCCTATTTTATTTGTGACCTAGAAGTGAATACTGTTTCCTCTTTAGGGGCCTCAGTCAGACCCATGCCCAAAAAGGCTCCTCAAAGGATGAGAGAAGACACATTGGTCCCTCCAACACAGTCCACGTGATACCTCCCTGCTCCAAGATGTTCTTTTTGCCTCATTTATCATCTCTCTTTTTAAAATATTTCTGTGACATTACAGCCAAATGTTAGAGGATCAGTAGAGATGTATTGCTAAATTTCAGAGAAAATATCCCCAAACCAGCATGTTCTCATCACTCAGAAGTGACCATCATTCACACCTTATTGCATATTTATCTATGCCTATCTAGGATATTTTACACAAAAATCAGATCATATTGTATATGCTATTCTGCAACCTGCTTCTTTTGCCAGTAATGGTGTCCAGATGTCCAGCTTCTCATTTTATTAGATGGTAAACTCATCAAATATTCTCCCAAATGACATTTAAGTGACTTTTACAGTTTTTTTTTTTTTTTTTTTTCAGAATTAATCCAGGACCACAAGGAGCCAGGCAAAGTCCTACAAGCAGTGGCATGCCACATCTGGCTCCAGCTGTGTGAGAAAGATTTTGTGAGCTGTTTGAGATCACACAGGTACCCTGAAATTGCCTTGGTGGGGCTGTTTACAGCATGAAAATCAACAAATACTGCAAATCCAACTTCTAGTATCTCTCTGAACTGAGTGAGAAGCATTCATCGGCACACTTTGTAATCCATCATTGCATACCTGTGGCTTTTTTCTTATGACATTGACTTGTTAAAGAGAAGAGATCAGTTGCCCTGTAGAATGTATTGCCTTCTACATGTGTCTGACTATGATAGCCAACATATTTCCTATATACAGGAGGTTATATCAAAAGGCTAAATAGATTCAAGTTAAACATTCCTGGCTTTAAACTGTTTTAGATGTATAATATTGTGATATTTTGGGGCTCCAAAATCACTGCAGATGGTGATTGAAGCCATGAAATTAAAAGACGCTTACTCCTTGGAAGAAAAGTTATGACCAACCTAGATAGCATATTCAAAAGCAGAGACGTTACTTTGCCAACTAAGGTCCGTCTAGTCAAGGCTATGGTTTTTCCAGTGGTCACGTATGGATGTGAGAGTTGGACTGTGAAGAAGGCTGAGCGCTGAAGAATTGATGCTTTTGAACTGTGGTGTTGGAGAAGACTCTTGAGAGTCCCTTGGACTGCAAGGAGATCCCACCACTCCATTCTGAAGGAGATCAGCCCTGGGATTTCTTTGGAAGGAATGATGCTAAAGCTGAAACTCCAGTACTTTGGCCACCTCATGCGAAGAGTTGACTCATCGGAAAGAACTTTGATGCGGGGAGGGATTGGGGACAGGAGGAGAAGGGGACGACCGAGGATGAGATGGCTGGATGGCATCACTGACTCGATGGACATGAGTCTGAGTGAACTCCCGGAGTTGGTGATGGACAGGGAGGCCTGGCATGCTGCAATTCATGCGGTCGCAAAGAGTCGGCTGTGATTGAGCGACTGAACTGAACTGAACTGAACTGATTGTGATTTTCCAAAAGACACATAATATTTGGTTGACTCACCACTAATGTTACTAACACTGGCCTCTAGATTAAATTTAGTAAGAGCAATTCAGTCCCTCCATTGTAGAATTATGTTTTTCTCTTGGGACTAGAAACTAATCTGTACATTATTACTTTGCACTATATGAATATATTGTTGTACAAACCATTCACGTACTGGTTTTGATACCAGTTGATCATCTTTGCCTGAAGCAGTTAATTTCATTAGAGTTTCTAAAATATTTTTAGTTTTTTTATTTTTGGAATGAAACTGGAGCCTATTATACAGAGTGAAGTAAGTCAGAAAGAAAAAGACCAATACAGTATGCTAATGCATGTATGCGGAATTTAGAAAGATGGTAATGATGACCCTATATGAGAGACAGCAAAAGAGACACAGATGTATAGAACAGTCTTTTGGACTCTGTGAGAGAAGGCGAGGGTGGGATGATTTGAGAGAATAGCACTGAAACATGTATATTATCATATGTGAAACAGATCGCCAGTCCAGGTTTGATGCATGAGGCAGGGCGCTCAGGGCTGGTGCACTGGGATGACCCTGAGGGATGGGATGGGGAGGGAGGTGGAGAGGGGGGTTCAGGATGGGGAACACATGTACACTCATGGCAGATTCATGTCAGTGTATGGCAAAAACCACTACAATATTGTAAAGTAATTAGCGTCCAATTTAAATTAAAAAAAAAAAAAGAAAAAAAAAAAGAAAATATTTAAAAAATTCTACCACTCTTTCTTCATTATTTAGCTGACATTCCTATGCAAAGAATAGCTTTCTCTCACCAAGTGGGCTTTTACTTGGAAACCCAGTGCCTGCCAGAAAGGCAAGGTAAATGATCAATTCTTTTCTTTTCTTTTCCAATTTTCAAGAAGAGGTGTTGTGTTGATTCTTACCTCAAGTAGTGATAAATGAGTTTTCTATGACTTTCTTTTTTATAGTATCACTATGCACACATTGATTTTTCATTGATTTGATCTGTTTTAATCCACTAAACTCATTATTCTTTTTGAGGTCTAAATTCTTTGACCAGTGGCAGGTTCTTCACATTGGTTCCTGGATGTTTGACACATTACTATTAATCTTTGCAGGGACTTCTGCCTTCTGGCAAAAGAGGTCCCAGATTCACTGGTTCCCTTTCTCTCTTAGACTGGAATCAGCCATTTCTCCAAGGAGCCTTGGTTTCTTTCCATGGAGAACAGTAATAAAGGCCACAGTCTGGGCACAAGGGATGTTAACTGTGGTTTAGATTACATTGCTTCTAGAAGTTTGCAAGGTATTGGTGACAGAAATTTCAGAAAAGACAAAAATGGCAACAGGCTTCTAGATAAAGATATTGGCATAGTTATGATTAAAATACTATATTCCTTTAATGTTCAATTAAAAATGAGACATAAAGCAACAGAGCACACAAAATATTGTGCTTCTAAGAGGATTCATTATCCAATCTAAACTATTAAAGTATTAGTAAGGAGGTATGCTTCCACTGAATTACTTAACAATGCATTCCTATAGTACAGCCAAGAGATGTACACACATCAGTGGTTCTTATCAGACCAAAAACATGAACACATCCACATTCATCCCTCCGCCTCCTTCTGCCCCTCTGCTGCCAACCTAAATGAACAAGTGCTGATGTCCTCAGAGATGGTGTAACAATTCCATGTCTAAGATGCTGGCCTTTTTTTTTTTTTTTAATGTAGAAGATAGTTTTAGGTTATAACTATAGTGCATTTTGGCAAAGTACCTAAGTTTATTGTAGACAGTGTTCATTCTTTATCTCATAACATCTAGGCTTCTTAGATGTCCTGAGGTGACAATGTATGATAAAAAGTAGAGCTGGTGAATTAAACAATTTGTAAATATCTTTGTTATAATTGACAAAAGCTTTCCTATAACACTTGATAAAGTTATGAGAAACAACAACAAAGAAAGAGAAATGGAGAAATTGGAACATACACTAGATAAAAAGAGCAAAGATGTCACCTTGCTGACAAAAGGCTGTGTAATCCAAGTAGTCATGTATGGATATGAGAGTTGGATGGTAAAGAAGGTTGAGCACCAAAGAATTGATGCTTTTGAACTGTGGTGCTGAAGAAGACACGTGAGAGTCCCTTGGACAGCAAGGAGATCAAACCAATCAATCTTAAGGGAAATCAACCCTGAATATTCATTTGAAGGACTGATGCTGAAGCTGAAGCTCCAATACTTTGGTCACCTGATGAGGATCCAACTCATTAGAAAAGAAATGCTGGGAAAGACTGAGGGTCGAAGGAGAAGGGGATGACAGAGGATGAGATCGTTAGGTAGCATCACCGACTCAATGGCCATGAATTTGAGCAAATTCTGGGAAATACTGGAGTATAGAGGAGCCTGACGTGTTTCAGTCATGGGATCACAGAGTCAGACATGACTTAGTGATTAAAACAACAACATCGCTTGTGGGCATCACAACAAAGCCGGAATGAATGAGAATGAGAAAGGCCAGGTTTGTGCCTGAGGAGAAGAGGGACATGTTTGGACTAGACAAATTTTCTCAGTCTCTACAAGACAACTGCTTTCCTCCTCAGAGGCTAAACTTTCTCCAACTGATTCTTTCTTTCCCAATAAAAAATGTTCTCATCTGTCTGTGCTATAGTGAGCCTGCAAATGAGAAAAGCCAGAATTTCTAAACAGGTATCAGAGCCTCTTCCAAAGGGATCTAGTAATGGATGAGAAGGTAATGAGGTCAGGCTTGTATCCTGTATGAAACGAGCCTGAACACTTGCCTCACTGAAGTTGTTCCTTATAATGGTCTAAAACAGAGTATGAGAATACAAAGTTCATAGCCCCATGTCCACTTATTACTCATTCATTTGTTTATTCAACAGACATTTATAAACAGTCTCTTATTTTCTTTTTCATTTCTGTTTTTAGTGCTTCTAGGAGAATTCATTATCCAGTCTTTAGCATTAAAATATTAGCAAGGAAGTTGTTTCTACTGATCTACTCAACAGTGTATTCCTACAGTAGAGCCAAAGTAGATGCACAAATATCAATGGTGATCATCAAAGTGTAAATATGAGCACATTGCATACATCCATCTCTATACACTTTCTTCTGCCCCTCTGCTGCCAATGAACAAGACCTGACTCAGAGATGGCTTAAAAATTCCATGTCTTAGATGCTGCTTTCCTATTAATTATTTTTTAAAAGATATTTACAAATTGGTTAATTCACTAGCTCTACTTCTTCTCATACATTGTCACCTCAGGATGTTTAAAAATCTTAGATGTTGCAAAATGGAGAATGAACTTTGTTCACAATAAACACAGGCAGTTTACAAAAACGCACATGTAACCTAAACCTGTCTTCTTGATACAGAGATACGAGCCAAGAGCCTTTCCTGTCACCCTTCTTCTCCCTCCTGCATCATTTCAAGAACTTAGTTCGGTAAAGTAAGACATGATCCTTTTTTAAGGATCTTCTAGTATAGAGCAATGGCCCTCAGCTTTTTAAATCTCACATTCCAGCACTAAACATTTTTTAATATGCTTTCCAATTATCCTTACGTATTCATAACTCAACATAGTTTACTATTCTAGTATGAACATTATAAAATCTACAAAGAACTTGTAGAAATACGAACAGAAATTCTAACATTTTCTCCCTTAGAACGGTTTTGTAAAAAATATTGACTACCATACAAATGTGGTACAGACTATTGAAAGTGGTTAGAAATCCATGTAGAAGTTGAAGTGAAAGTCTCTCCATCATGCCCAACTCTTTGCAACCCCAGGGACTACAGTCCATGGAATTCTCCAGTATTCTGATACTGGAGTGGGTAGCCTTTCTTGTCTCCAGGGGATCTTCCCAACCCAAGGATTGAACCTCAGTCTCCTGCATTGTGGGCAGATTCTTTACCAGCTGAGCTGCAAGGGAAGCCCAAGAATACTGGAGTGGGTAGCCTATTCCCTCTCCAGCGGATCCTGCCAATCCAGGAATCCAGCTGGGGTCTCCTGCATAGCAGGCAGATTCTTTACCAATTACCACCTGGTTATAGGCAAAAGTTCCTGAGAATTCATTTCCAGTTCATCTGTCAGAAAGCACTGGTAATGACCCTAACTGGTGGCGTGCTTAAGGGGCCAGTTTGGGTTCAGGCTTTTTTTCTAGATGCACCATAGTATTCTGAGTAATACTGAATAATATTACTAGTAATATATAGCTCAGTTGGTAAAGAATCCACCTGCAATGCAGGAGACCCCAGTTCAATTCCTGGGTCAGGAAGATCGCTACCCAGTCCAGTATTCTTGGGCTTCCCTTGTGTCTCAGCTGGTGAAGAATCCATCTGCAATGCTGGAGACCTGGGTTCAATCCCTGGGTTGGGAAGAGCCCCTGGAGAAGGGAAAGAGTATCCACTCCAGTATTCTGGCCTGGAGAATCCCAGTCCATGGGGTCCCAAAGAGTAGAGCACGACTGAGCAACTTTCACTTTCACTTTCATTCATACTGTTCCAGTGCATCTTGCTCTTGATTCAAAGGCACTACTACTAAGGCATAGTCTATGCTTACACATTCACTCAAAACAAAGCATTTAAATATTGAACTTCTATTAACCGAGTTTGGTAAAGGCTTTTTCCTCTCCAATGGTCTCTAAGAATTGCTGCCATCAGCTCTGTGATGCTGCAATTTTTGGGTCTTCTTGGTAGAGTAGACTTTTTATGAATTGTGGTGTTTTGGGATTGGGATGGTGTGGAAGACTCCATTTTGCAGAAAGGCTTATTTCCCTTTTGAAGTCCTGGTTGAGAAATGAGTTTCCTCATTGTGCAAAAACATGAGTGCCATGACATTTCCTGCAGAGATCATTAAGCACCTCTATGGCAACAGCAGATTAGGACACTGTGTTTATCACTTATATCCAACATTTTGTGAGTTTCAATAAGCGAAATGTTAGTGCTAAGTCAGAAATGTAAACTTTCATTTTTAACTTCAGGCTTACTACCACAAGTTTGAGAAGAAATTTAAACGAAGTATTTTTCTTTCCTTTTTTAAAATTTTATTTATTTTTACTTTTGACTGTGATGGATCCTCATGACTGTGTGCAGGCTTCCTCTAGTTGTGGTGAGTGGAGGCTACTCTCTAGCGGTGTGCGCAGGCTTCTCATCACAGCGGCCTCTCTTGTTGCACAGCACAGGCTCTAGGGCACATGGGCTTCAGTAGTATGGTGAGTGGGCTTAGTTGCCTTGTGGCCTGTGGGATCTTCCTGGACTAGGGATTGAACCTGTGTCCCCTGCATTGGCAGGTGGATTCACTGGACCACCAAGGAAACCCCACCATCATATTTTGTTAAGTTTCCACAGGATATTTGTTTCAGAAGAAATAAAGCAGTGATTTCTAATTTCCACATTTGTTTGTATATAAATGAGGGCTGCTAATATGTTTGGAAGTCACTTAAAATATTATTTAACTATTTCACAATCCAACCCCTAACAATCTACTTCATTATATTAACTTATTTGTCTCCCCACAGACAACTTAGAAGGAGATTTCAGCCAGAATCAGAATTATTCAGATTTTAAGTAGCACAATCCAAATTATGGATGCTTTAGTGAACTTTAAGGCTTGGTTTAGAGCTAACCTGACAAGAAGTAGGGAGCCAAGCCTGGTGAGGAAAGAAAAAGATTCTAACAGGGTGTGTGGCAGGCTTTCTGTTCTCTCTTTCATGGAGTCTGTTTAGCTCTCTTGTGTCTCCCCATTTTCAATATTAATATAATAAAATCCACATACATGGGCTTCCCTGGTAGCTCAGACAGCAAAGAATATGCCTGCAATGTGGAAGACCTGGGTTCAATTCCTGTGTTGGGAAGATCCCCTGGAGGAGGGCATGGCAACCCACCCCAGTATTCTTGCCTGGAGAGTATCCATGAACAGAGGAGCCTGGCAGGCTACAGTCCATGGGGTGGCCAAGAGTCGGACACAACTGAGTGACTAAGCACACATCCACATCCATGGGGCTTCCCTGGTGGCTCAGTGATAACAAATCTGCCTGCCAATGAGGAGATGTTGGTTTGATCCCTGGATCAGGAAGATCCCCTGGATAAGGAAATGGCAACCCACTCCAGTATTCTTGAGTGAGAAATCCCAAGAACAGAGGAGTCTGGTGGATTACAGCCCATGGGGCTGCAAAAGGGTCAGACACAACTTAGTGATGAGACAACAACATCCACTTATGGTACCTCCTTTCCAAGGAAGAAAGACATTAAGATTGAGCCAAACTTTGTATTTCCTCATTCATATTATGAACAAAACAATTGCTTTCTTGGCCTCTGGGGTGTAAGACTTGGTCGCCTATAAGTTACTCAAATATGCAGGGGATAAAAGTGACTGAATTTGCAGTGTTCTTTTAAAATGAAGATCAAACCACAGAATCTTGATACTCTTGGGATTAATGAAAATGATTTTGAAAAGTGAAGTTTTCTTAGGGAACATTCAGTTGTTCATATGGCTTAAACAGCAGAGAGATGGTGCCTTCAATGGGATGACCATCATGATTCATTATCTTCTGCAGCAACATCCTACATTATTTATTGACTCTTAATTGAATACTGTATGATGTATATACACATCTTAAGCACTATGCCCAGAACCTCATTTATAGCCTTTTCATAATTCAATTGTTTATCTGTGACTTTTTTGTTAATGTTGGTATCCCCTTAGATCACTTGCTCCATGAATGCAGAGACCATTTCTGGTTTATATTCAGTTTCGCACAGGAACTAGTATCTAGTAATCCTAAATACAGGACAGAAGGAAGAAAGGAAGGATAGAAGAAGGGAGGGAGGGCAGAAAAGGGAAGGGTCAAAAGGAAAGAGTGGGCTCCAGAAGGAAAGAGAGAAAAGGGAAGGATGGAAGGACTGAATACAAAAATTACAATGCAGCTGTAATCCTTTCACTCTTGGTTGAAAGAAAGTGAAAGTGTTAGTTGCTCAGTCATGTCAGACCCCATGAACCATAACCTGCCAGGCTCCTCTGTCGATGGAATTCTCCAGGCAAGAATACTGGAGTGGGTTGCATGCCCTTCTCCAGAGGATCTTCCCCATCCAGGGATCGACTCTGGGTCTCCCACATTGCAGGTAGATTCTTTACCATCTGAGCTACCAGGAAAGCCTTCTTGGTTGGGGCTCTTCAGATGTTTTGGATAGGTTGGTGATTTCTAGTTACTCAGAACCTTCACATTATGGGGCCTGAATAGAATGACCATAGTTCTGTTTGCCTAACTCCATTCTCATTTGCTTCTGTCTTCTTGGTATAATTATTACTAAAGTCCCATTTTAGGTCTCAAAGTGTCTTGATTAGCAGACAAGTATATGGCAATCCGAGGCATGGGGATATAGAAAATGGGATTTGCTAGAATTTAGCTACCCACTGAACACTCTTTGTTGACCCAGTACTTTTCTGTTTTCAAAAACAATGGACCCAGGCTGAATTCCATAAAGCTTTGTTCAGTTCAGTTGCTCAGTCATGGCCGGCTCTTTGTGACTCCATGGACTGCAGCACACCAGGTTTCCCTGTCCGTCACTAACTCCCGGAGTTTACTCAAACTTATGTCCATTGAGTTGGTGATGCCTTCCAATTATTTCATCCTCTGTCATCCCCTTCTCCTCCTGCCTTCAATCTATCCCAGAATCAAGGTCTTTTCCAATGAGTCAACTCTTCACATCAGGTGGCCAAAGTATTGGAGCTTCAGGTTCAGCATCAGTCCTTCCAATGAATATTCAGGACCGATCTCCTTTAGGATGGACTGGTTGGATCTCCTTGAAGTCCAAGGGACTCTCAAGAGTCTTCTCCAACACAACAGTTCAAAAGCATCAATTCTTCAGTGCTCAGCTTTCTTTACAGCCCAACACTCACATCCATACATGACCACTGGGAAAACCATAGCTTTAACTAGATCGACCTTTGTTGGCAAAGTAAATCTCTACTTTTTAATATGCTGTCTAGGTTAGTCATAACTTTTCTTCCAAGGGGTAGGCATCTTTTAATTTCATGGCTGCAGTCACCATTTGCAATGATTTTGGAGCCCCGCCAAAATAAAGCCTGTCACTGTTTCCATTGTTTCCCCATCTATTTGTCTTGAAGTGATGGGACTGGATGCCATGATCTTAGTTTTCTGAATGTTGAGTTTTAAAGCCAACTTTTTGTAGGGGAGAAAAAGTGATTTCCCTCTACCCTCTGAGTTCCTGACCAAGATTCCTGTGCTAAAACATATATTAACAAGAGAAAAACAAATAGAAATTTATTAGTATGTGAATCATGGGAGATAGCCAAGGAAAAATGAATAGTTCAAAGAGGTAGCATTAGAATTCAGGATTAAATACCATATTAAATAAAAAGAAGGAAGGTGTAAGCCTCCTAAGGGAGAGTAAATGATTTTTAAGAAAATGAATGGGGCTTTAGAATAAAAAGGGGTAGTATGACATTTTGTGAAAAATTATATCTGGGTGTGGTGTTGACCTCTCTCCCTGGTGGGTGAAAGTCCTGGGAAGAGGGCTTATGACAATTGAGCTCCCTTTTAGAAGGTCTGTCTTTAGGCAGATAAGGGAACTTCAGACTAAGCACCACTCTACATTTATTGCTTTTCAAGTGCTTATAGCTCAAAATAATCTATATTCCAAAGCTACATACTTTGGGCTGGTGTATTCTGTTACCTTTCACCTTGTACCTCCTTGGAGTGGCCCCATGTGTAGTGATCTAAAAAGACCTGTGAATCAAAATACTTATATTATTTAATCATTTTTTGATTCTTCCAAGATACAGGATCTGGCTCCAGTTTCTTGGATGCTGAACAGAAATGAAATATCTGAAAGATGTGACCTGTTCCAAGTACCTTAATGTCTTGATCTTCACTAGTTTGTGAATTTTGCAGCAACCAGAATGTTTATTTTCACTCCTAGACAAAAGCAATAGGGAGTGAAATGAGATATAGAAGTGCAGCGTAATTTGGATTGCTTTGGACAAAAAAGAAACCCTTCAGAGGATTATCTGAGTGTTTTGTGTATGTGACATCACTCATATAGATGCAGTGTTTGGAAATAGCCAAAAAAGAAACCCTTCAGAGGATTATCTGAATGTTTTGTGTATGTGACATCAATCATACAGATGCAGGGTTTGGAAATAGCCCAAATGTTCTGATCTTCTACTATTTATCTGATTTTTCACCATCCCTAGCTAGTACTCATCTGACTTCCTGCTTCCTTTGGAGGGACAACAGGGTCAGATCTGTCAAATGTTCAACTGCAGATCATAGTGAAGAGAATCAACTCTCCGGTGAAAACGAAAGTATCAGCAGGCTGCTCAGATCACTGTAGACTCTGAATTTAGATCTGAGGGGAGCTGGTGTGCTTATCATGTCCTCATTTTGGTGATGAGGATATTGAGGCTCAGAAGGATTAGATGATGTGGCGAAGGTCACACAGCTGGTAGCAGAAGCTTTGTTTCACGCTGCTGCCTATGCAGAGTTCAGACAAATCACACTGCATGCTCTGATTTCTGTTGCTCTCTATACTGACCAGAAGCCAGAGTTCTTGCTTCAGAAGGAGTGCGCTACAGCAGAATAATCCCGGAACAGCCCAGAGCTCTGAGAGCGATTTGCAGCCAGTCCTGTGAAATTTGGGTGTGTGGCTCAAACTGATCTCTGTCAATCACTGCTGTCTCTTTCTCTGGTTTGGAGGAGGGGGGTAGTGTATTTGTTTTGCTTGTTTCTTTAGTTGTAGTTATGAACTGATATTTTGAACAGATACACTTTTCTCTTTCAAATCTTTTTTTCTGCTAAGGTTAATTAAATTGGGCAATTGTGTGTCATATCTAGCACCAAGGGAAAATAGAGGCTCCTTCTTTCAAACCTACACGTGTTTCTCTGCCCCTGCTATTTCATGTAACCCGGCCATGTAGTTCATATGTCTTAATTCTGTTATTTGAAAAGATTCCAATACGTCTACTCATCAAAGATCTCTGGAATGCATACCACATCCCTCTAATCAGAACTGGTTAGGGATAATTAGAAAAATAACTGATATCAAACTCTTTTCACGTTTCCTTCTGTATTGATTGTCCAAAAGGTGATTATTGCAGCTGCTTGGCTGGCTGTTCTCATTAGGAATCCATTGATTATGGGCTGCTTATGGTTCCACAGGCCAGGCGAGATGTGCTGCATTCGATCCACAGTATGAAGAGCCAGATAAGAAAAAGGAAAATTAGGGCCAGCATTTTATCATACAAGCTCTGGTAAAACTGCTTTACTTTCTCACTGCTCCCCCAGTTCCTTCCCCAAAGAAACAACATTAATTAGTGTTTTCATGTATGCAGCCTTTGGAAGCAATACTCTTGATCTATTGAAGGGCACATTATTAATATTATCTGCTGTGTCTGCCTTTAATAAGGTCAAAGGAATCTATGAATGCTGATTCATCACAAAGGCCCTGGGAATGCACACTTTTGAGAAAGCCTATTTTATTTTCCTGTTGCAAGGTAAAATTGTGTTACAACCTCTCCCTTGTTTATCAGAAAGGTAAAGCTTAAAGAATCCACTATTAATTTGGAAAAAGGCCTAATCATTTCATCTGGCCTTCTTCGTGGAGGGTGCTTTGTGACCAGGCTACATATAGGGGATACAGTGTTAAGGGAGGATTTGAATTCTCTAAATGAACAATAATTGCTCTCAGGAGATTCTTGTCAGAATAGATTTCCCTCTGAGCTCTCAGCTTAAATTTCTTTCTTTAGTAGTTATTAATGCCATTGTATTGGCAGTGTTCCTCTCCCACCATGATAAAATCTCTCCAAAGAGGATTTCTACTGAATATATTCAACCAGATTTAGGAAGACAAGATACTGAGAAAAAGAATTGATTTTTCCTCTTTCCAAAGAGTATAATAATGGAGACAGACATTGGTCTGTCTTATATCACAAAATCTTCAAATTACTTCAAAATTGCACAAGATAGTCCCTATAATATCCTCAAAATGTAAAGGCTCCCAATTTAGTATTTACTTTAATTTGTGCTTTCTGAAAAAGAGTTGTTTCATATTTCTACTGAAAATATTGTAGTTCTGGAATTTGGGGGATTATTAGCAGAGGAAAAATGTTGCCATTAGTCCCCACACACAGATACATAGCAAAGACAAGTGAATATTTGCCGACTTTTGGATAGTTGTCAAGATAAAAGCTAAAATTCCCTAGGAGTCATTTCAATACGGCTCCCATTTACAGCAAGTGATTAGAGTTTCATCTTTTACATAATATATTTCTTAAATAAGTGTGACTATATAACTGTGGAATCTAGGCACTGAAGTTTTAGAGAGCTCTCCTTTCATGTCAAATGCAGGCACCAGCTGAGAAGTCATCATCTAGCATTCAGTTGTGGACTTATGTTATTTTTTCCATTTCCAGATTTGCAATGATATTTCTTAGAATATGTGAAAAGTTTTGGCATCAATCCTAACCAAATAACTTAAATATTAATAAAGTGAGTGGTGAAGTAGGTTCTTTTTCAAAGCATTGAAAGTAGTCTTTGATTCCACTTGGCTGAAAATGTTGTGGAAAATTTTGATTAGTAGCTCATGTCAGGAAGCTTTTTATCAATTATATATATATATATATATATATATATATATATATATATATATATATATATATAAATTCCTACTGGGTTCTGGGCCCTTGCTTGAACTTAGAGGTATAAAGATACCTAAACCAGGGCTTCTGGTCAATATGTCTGATTATTAGTAAAATATGGAGCATAGAGGAGACAAAAAGATTTCCTAGTTGAATATGCCACAGAATCTGAAAAGATCATGGTCCGTTGCAGAAAATTTGACCACTTGTAGGTGAGTGGCTGGAGGAGAGTTTGAGAATTAAGGCCGGGCCATGCCATTCAGCACTTGATAAATCAAACTGGGGAGATTGGATAATTTGTTGTATGGCCAACAAAAAATTAACCTTGGATGAAAGGGTTGCCTGTGCCCTTTAGAAAGTTTTTGACTGTCCATAAATCCAAGGAAAAGAGGAAGAATTCAGGCTACAGTATGCCTCACATGTAAAATATACTGAGATCTAATCCTGAATGTTGCATTATTCTACTGAGGGCTTTTTATTTATTTATTTACTTTTAGCAATTTCAATAACATACTTGGAGGATGCATTCCAGTTGGGAAATCACTAATTTTTCTTTTTCATTGCCAACATCATTGTGCCTCTAGGAAAGGTGACTGATCTTCAGGTGGGATAAAATATCTTGCATGTACTCTTCATTTGATTTCTGATTTACATAGTAACTCTGTTCAGCAAGGAACACCTTGCATAGTTTCTTGGTGCTGACTTGGATTTTATTTACAGCTGCCCTAAATTGTATTATCATGACATACCAGTTGTTCAGTATTCAACGTGGTTCCTCTGTAACTCAATATGATTTATTTCTGACTTGGATTTTTTTTTTTTAATCAAATACTGACTTTCCCTAAGAGGATCATGTAGAAATATTGTGCATGGGAAAAGGTCAAAAACATGAATACTGACCCAGGGACACAAATACAGGGCAGAAGAGATGGTGCCACGGAAAACTAGCTCACTCCTTTGTCTGTCTCTCATTTACTCCTAAATGTTGTGGAGTAACTGCAAATTTTAGCATGTAAAATAAAGTTAGGAAGTAGTCTTCTCCTGACAATCTGTTATTTCAACCTCAAAGTTCCAAAATTCACTTGAAAGCTGCATTTTCTTTTTATCTTGATCCAATGCACACAATTTTAAGGTAAGTAGTGGCTCTGATACTATCCAGGGGTTGAACCTAGGTCTCCTGCATTGCAGGCAGATGCTTTACCCTCTTAGCCACCAGGGAAGCCCCTGATACTACCTAAGAAGCAAATATTTCTTGCAATCTATTTCCGACTGATTTGAACGAGCTCAAAGTAAATGGCACAGAGATGAATTAAATGTCCCTTGAAATACACCCAAACTTAATAATTAGGAGAAGAGTGTTTGAATAAACACATTCAGATTGTTATTGAGCACATACAAGCTTAATCGTCCATATTTTGAAAAGGCTGTGAGTCTGTGGCATATTCTGGGGAGCTGAGCTGATTACACCATAAATAAAAATGGCAGTGGAGGCATTTGTTATATCATTCAATTAAGCAGGAGGAATTATTTCATTCCTAGAGGGACTTAGGGAAGACTAATAATCAGACAATCCTGACAATAAGAACAGAAAATAAGAAAGCATTATCATTTAAAAGTATGAAATCACTTCTCTCAGAGTCTTTTATGATTTAACAGTGTTTTTCTATTGGTAATGTCAAATTAAAACTTTCCCTAAAGCATTGGATAAGTAAATGGGTCTTCACATGACACCCAGGGCTCATTGTCTCCTGTTATTCAACTAACATCCCTTTGTTTGTATGTTTCCAAATCATTGCTTTCAGTGTCTCCTGTATGCAAAATCCTTGCTCTGTCATTGGCTTGCTATCTTCATCTTGAGCAAGGTAGTTAATATCTTTGAGTCTCAGTTTCCACATCTGTAAGTGAGAAGTGAAACATTAGACTCATGTAAGGTTGCTTGGGATTGAATGAGGCTCAGTGGAGGATGTGCTTAGCTGGCTTTGCAACTTCTTTTCTAATGTTGAATCCTATTGGCACGTAGACTCAGATTAGGCCTTCCAGTGTCATCCTTTGACTCTTTCTAACATATCTCATGCAGGCTCTGCTGGTTGTCATATTTTCCAATCCACCAATACCCCTGGCACTGTACCATATCTGTTCTTGTTCCACATTATTCCCGCATACATGGAACCTCTAATGACAGTGCAATCTTTATAGAGAAACTTTGAAGTAGAAATATTATTTGTCAACTGAATATAAAAATAGGTTCATAGCAAAAGAAAGACTGAATATAAGTGAAGATGAAATTATGCATGTCCTTGAAACATATATACATATAAATAGAAAGTACCCACTTTTTACTTAAAAAGGGGAAAGGTTCTGGGATCTTTCTGTTACTATTCTGGCTGTCCTAACCATATAGACAGATCTGGTTTCCCACAGAGGCTAAAGCTTATTTGTGATGTGTTGATGCTGCTCATTATTGTGGTTTTCTCAGAGGCCCCTCTGGAACAGACAGAAGTCCTCACTGCCTGCAAGCTGTGAGTCAGACATGGCATCTGCATGACTCATTACTAAATGATTCTTTACCAAAATTTTCCTCATCCTAATCACAGGTCCTCTGCTCATGTTTGATGCTGTTAGTCAGGGTCACTTCAGAGAGCCTGATTGTGTACCATGACCCCACTCTAATCTGTTTCCAGTGCTATCTTATTAGCCAGATGGTCTACAACATAGTTTGTGTTCAGAGAATCCTCAAGGCAAACTGTCTTTCAGAAACTTACTCCCTTGGGTTATCTCAATCTTCTCCTGTTCAAACACATATATTCTTGGGAAGAATACACATCAAGTCATCTCTCCATTGAAAATAGTGTGAATCTCAGATGGCACTGGGACAAGTTTGCAATGGGCAACATAAAAGGGAGGGGAAAAAGTGCAAGGGGCTGAGGTTGAAGATGTCCATTGAAAGGCTAGGGGAAGGATTTGGGACTGGTCTGCACACATGGAGGAGGACAGAGAAGAACCAAACCAAACCTGTTATGGTGCACAATTCTGTTATGAGCTGGCTCTGCTCTTTATAACACTGTAGGCATAGTAGAATACTTGTCCTTCTCACTAGGAGTAAAACTCTTTATTGTTAATAGTATATTTCGCTTATTTAGAAGATAAAATCCATTTCTAGAACTAACCTTCTCAGAATGGCATTCAAGTTTTCAGAAAAGACCAGCACCAGCATATTTCTTATCCATTTGAAGGTTATAATAAATCTCTCTTTCCATTACTTCAGAAGTCCTTTAACCACATGACATTTTTAGTCCATGTGGTTTCCTTCTTCTCTCTAATCTTGGGAAAAATCTTTTACACCCAATCTCCGTAGATATATCAGTATGAAATTGGGTATGGTTATCTTGTCCCCCTAATCAGAAGGTCAGCAATTACCTGGGGCTTTTCCATCTCCCTTTTAGCTGAACACTGGCATTTAGTAAATCAAAAATTGGTTACAATTAGTGAAGCTAACTGGCTCCATGAGTTATAGCTCAGAGTCTTTTCTGAAAGGGTGAAAGTTTAAATATGGTTTGAAGGGAGATTCTAGGTGAACTCTATTTGTCAAACAGTAGAATTAGCAACATAAAAGACGAGAGATATTCTTCTGGGTAAAAGTGTCAAATTGCATGGGGAATGGAAATATTTCACAAGATAATTATTGAATTTTGAGCATCACTCTTACTGGATTAGGAATAGTTTTTCTTTTTCTTTCTTTTTAAACAGGTTTAAGGAGGTAGCTGTAAACAGGTTTCAGCCTAGAAAATTGTTTCAGCCTAGAAATCAGTAAGGAGAACTTTTACATGTCTGGTAGACTTCCAGGTGCTAGAGTGATGTGGGATAAGTTTCAAAGGTTACAAATTCATGAAATAATTTGCAAACAATGAAGTGTTAACCTATGTAGTGTGGATCACAGATGTATTAGGACACTTGAAGAGGAGGGAAAGAGAACACCAGATGAAGAAATTGCAGAAAAGCTTTGTGGATAAGCTAAGTCTTGTACTGAACCATAAAAAATAAATACACATTTGTTTGTTTGTTTTAGCCAGAGGTAAGCAGAGTGGAAACTGGAGTGGGAGGAAAAATGCCAGTAAAAATGAAAGTGGCTGGGAAAAACGAGTAGGTCTGGAAATGGGATCGAGAGTAGGAAGATTCTCCTCCCATGTGCTATACTTAATTGCTCAGTTGCGTCCGACTTTTTGTGACTCCATGGACTGTAGCCTGCCAGGCTCCTCTGTTCATGGGGATTCTCCAGGCAAGAATACTGGAGTGGGTTGCCATGTCCTCCTTCAAGGGATCTTCCCAAACCAGGGATCAAACCCAGGTCTCCCGCAAGAGAAGCAGATTCTTTTACAGTCTGAACCACCAGGGACACATCAAAACTATAATTACATATAGAACAGCTCTCTCTGAGAAAAACCTGAAGATTAGCAGCACAGTTTTACTACAATTAAGGATCTAAAGAAAAAACATATTTGGACAAAAACCATGAAGGGAAAAGAAAGAATCTAGTCAGAATCCACATGTCCAGTGGGTGATCCCAAAAAGAAAGGGGACACCACAAACTCAGAGGTCCTTTCTAGGGAGTAGGGAAGTTGAGCCCCACATTGGGCTTTCCAGCCCTGGGGACTGGCTCTGGAAAAATGAGCTGAAAACAAGCAGGGCTTATCCACAAATGCACTTTCTCTGAGCTCCAGCACAGAGGCAGCAAGTTAAAAAGCACCAGGTCACTAGAGTTGGCCTGGTTGGCCTTCAAGGTCACCCCAACATGACCCACAGTCAGCAAATGACTCTAATTCCAGCACATTTCTAGAGAAGCCCTGGTCCATACTCAGTTCTAGCTCAAGACCCATTCAGCCAGGGTGGCAGCTTCCAGTATACCTTGGAAGAAGCCCTGGTCCAAGCTGGGCTCTAGTTCTAAATCCCTCCTCACCCAGACAGTGGGATTCGATGTGCCCTGAGAGAAGCCCTGGCCCACATCAGGTTCCAGCTGCAGCCCACTCAGCCAAAATTGCAGCCATGTGTCTCAGAAAGATCTCCAGTCCACACTTGCTTTAGCTCCAATCCTCTGGTCAAACAACTGGGCACATTCAGTCTGCATAGGGATGCTCCCATACAAAGAGTGGGAGAGGTAACCTTTTCACCTAATTTATACACAAACACAGAAAGTCACACAAAATGAGAAGAGAGAGGAATATTTTCCAAATTAGAGAACAAGATACAACCCTAGAAAGAGGCTATAAGGAGACAGAAATAATTCAGCTGATAAAGAGTTTAAAGCAATAATCATAAAAATGCTCACTGAACTTAGGAGAATAGAGAATTAGAAAATACTTTTTAAAAAGTCAGAGCTGAAGAGTATACTAGCTTAAATGAAAAAAATACTCACTCAGTTCAGTCACTCAGTCATGTCCAACTCTTTGAACTGCAAAGAGTCCAACCCTATGAACTGCATCAGGCCAGGCTTCCCTGCCCATCTCCAACACCCAGGGCTTGCTCAAACTCATGTCCAACAAGTTGGTGATGCCATCCAACCATCTCATCCTCTTTCATTCCCTTCTCCTCCTGCCTTCAATTTTTCCCAGCATCAGGGTCTTTTCCAATGAGTCAGTTCCTCACATCAGGTGGCCAAAGTATTGGAGCTTCAGCTTCAGCATCAGATCTTCCAATGAATATTCAGGACTGATTTCCTTTAAGATTGACTGGTTTGATCTCCTTGCAGCCTAAGGAACTCTCAAAAATCTTCTCCAACACCACAGTTCAAAAACATCAGTTCTTCAGCACTCAGCTTTCTTTATGGTCCAACTCTCACATTCATACGTGACTACTGAAAGAACCGTAGCTTTGATTAGATGGACCTTTGTGGCAAAATAATGTCTCAAAGTAACATCTCTGCTTTTTAATATGCTGTCTAGGTTGTCATAACTTTTCTTCCAAGGAGCAAGCTTCTTTTACTTTCATGGATGCAGTCACCATCTGTAGTGACTTTGGAGCCCAAGACTAGAGGAAATCAATAGCAAAATAAGTGGTATAGAAGAATACATAAATGACCAGGAAGATAGAATAGTGGAAATCACACAGTCAGAAGAGTAAAAAGAAAAATGAGTTTAAAACAATGAGAATAGCATAAGAAATCTCTGGGGCAACATCAGGCACAGTAATGTTCACATTGTAGGAGTTCCAGAAGGAGGGAAGAAAACAAATTTGATGAAATAATAGCTGAAAACTTTCTTAACCTATGGAAGGAAACAGATATTTAACTGCAGGAAGCATGGAGTGTCCAACCAAAAGATAAACCCAATGTATGTACACCCAGACATATCATAATTAAAATAGTAAAACTTAAAGAGAATTTTAAAGGCAACAAGAGAAAAACAAGAATCACATATAATTCCCCACAACACTATCAGCTAATTTTTCAGCAGTAACTTTGCAGGCAAGAAGGAAGTAGCATAATATATGTAAAGTGCTGAAAGAAAAAAATTGCAACCAAAGATAATCTACCCCGCAAGCTTTTTATTTAGAATTGAAGAAGAGATAAATTTTCCCTGACAAGCAGAAACTGAAATAGTTCATCATTACTAAACTGCTTTACAAGAAATGTTGAAGGTATTCTTTAAGTAAAAAATAAAATGCTCTAAGAAGAAAAAAAAAAGTACACGAAGGAAAATATCTCAAGTGTAAAGGAAAATATATATTAAGGCAGTGGATCAACTACTTAAAAAGTTAGTATGAAAGTTAAAAAAATTATCCTCCTATTAAAATAAATAAACTGAAAAAATAAAGAAAGGTGAGTGCTGAAGAATTAATGCTTTCAAAAACAAAAGCCACAAAATTGATTATAACTACAATAAATAGTTAAGGTGAATACAAAGATGTAAAATGTGATGTCAAAACCATAAAACATTGGGAGGGAAGGAAAAAATGTAGAGCTTTTAAAATGTGTTTGAATACATGGCTATCAGTTTAAAACAAATTATACATATATTTATATACTATATACAGATCAATATAGATATTGATAAGAAAGTCTTCCTCAGTGATCAATGCAAAGAAATAGAGGAAAACAATGGAATAGAAAAGATTAGATCTCTTCAAGAAAATTAGAGATATCAAAGGGACATTTCATGCAACGATGGGCTCGATAAAGGATAGAAACAATGTGAAACTAACAGGAGTAGGAGATATTAAGAAAAGGTGCCAAGAACACACAGAAGAACTATGCAAAAAAGATCTTACTGCCCAGATAAGCATGCTGGTGAGATCACTCACCTAGAGCCTGACATCCTGGAGTCCAAAGTCAAGAGGGCCTTAGGAAGCATCACTATGAACAAAACTAGAGGAGGTGATGGATATCCAGCTGAGCTATTTCAAGTCCTAAAAGATGATGCTATTAAAGTGCTGCACTCAATGTGCCAGCATATTTGGAAAACTCAGCAGTGGTCACAGGACTGGTTTCATTCCAATCCCAAAGAAAGGCAATGCCAAAGAATGTTCAAAATACACAATTGCACTCATCTCACACACTAGCAAAGTAATGTTCAAAATTCTCCAAGCAAGGCTTCAACAGTATGTGAACCATTAACTTCCAGATGTTTAAGCTGGATTTAGAAAAGGCAGAGGAACCAGAGATCAAATTGCCAACATCCATTGGATCATCAAAAAAGCAAGAGAGTTCCAGAAAAATGTCTACTTCTGCTTTATTGACTACACCAAAGCCTTTGACTGTGTGGATCACAACAAACTGTGGAAAATTCTTCGAGAGATGGAAATACCAAGCCACCTGACCTGTCTCCTGAGAAACCCACTTTCAGGTCAGGAAGCAACCGAACTGGACATGGAACAACAGACTGGTTTTGAATTGGGAAAGGAGTACGTCAAGGCTGTATATTGTCACCCTGCTTATTTAATTTCTATGCAGAGTACATTGTGCGAAATGCTAGGCTTGAAGAAGCCCAAGTTGAAATCAAGATTGCTGGGAGAAATATCAATAACCTCAGATATGCAGATGATACCTTGTGGAAGAATGCAAAGAAGAACTAAAGAGCCTCTTGATGAAAGTGAAAGAGGAGAGTGAAAAAGTTGGCTTAAAGCTCAACATTCAGAAAACAAAGATCATGGCATCTGGTCCCATCACTTCATGGGAAATAGATGGGAAAACAGTGGAAAGTGACAGACTTTATTTTTTTGCACTCCAAAGTCACTGCAGATGGTGACTGCAGCCATGAAATTAAAAGATGCTTGCTCCTTGGAAGAAAATCTGTGAGCAACCTAGACAGCATATTAAAAAGCAGAGATGTTATTTTGCTGACAAAGGTCCGTCTAGTCAAAGGTATGTTTTTTCCAGTAGTTATGTATGGATGTGAGAGTTGGACTATAAAGAAAGCTGAGCACTGAAAAATTAATGCGTTCGATTTGTGTTTTTGGAGAAGACTCTTGAGAGTCCCTTGGACTGCAAGGAGATCCAACCAGTCCATCCTAAAGGAAATCAGTCCTGTATATTCATTGGAAGGACTGATGCTGAAGCTGGAGCTCCAGTACTCTGGCCACCTGATGGGAAGAGCTGACTCACTGGGAAAGACCCTGATGCTGGGAAAGAGTGAAGGCAGGAGGAGAAGGGGACAACAGAGAATGAAATGGTTGTATGTCATTACCGACTCTATGGACATGAGTTTGAGCAAGCTCCAGGTGCTGGTGATAGACAGGGAGGCCTGGCATGCTGCAGTCCATTGAACTGCAAAGAGTCAGACACAGCTGAGTGCCTGAACTGAACTAATGGATATTGATATATATGAACCCTGTGGTAATTACAAATGAAAAAAATATACTACATAAAGGAAAAGGAACCCTAATATAAAACAAAGAAAATTTTCATGCCACAAGGAAATAGCATAAAAAAAAAACAGAGAAGAGCTACAGAAACAACCAGAAAAGAAATAACAAGTTGACAATATAAACCTATCAATGATCATTTTAAATTTAGATCGATTAAATGTCCCAATCAAAACATATAGGGTGACTGAATGGATTAGAAAATGTGACCCATCTACATGCTGCCTACAAGACTCACTTCAAAGCTAAAGATATAATACACACAGACTGGCCATAAAGGATTATATTGAACACAGTTCCTTGGAAAAGACTTTGAAATGGAGTAGATACACGTGTTTGTATCACTGGGAAAGAAAAGAAATAAAATAATAAATAAATGCAATAAGTAAGTAAACTATAAAAAGGAAAGTAATGGATTGCATAGAGAGTTTCTATGCAAGTGGAAATGTAAAGAGACATAGAGTGACAATACTTACTTTGAAAATAGACTTTGAAATAAAGATTGTAGCAAAAATCAAGGAATGGCATTATATAATGATAAAAAGCTCATTCATAAATAGAAATACCTAACACATAAAGCGAATATTATCAGATAAAGTGAGAAATTGATAATACTACGTAATTATAGAGGACTTTCAAAGCCCACTAATAGCAATGGATAGATCATCCAGATAGAAAATCAATAAGGAAATATTGATCTTAAATGATACATTAAACAGATGGATTTCAGTGGTTAAGCACTTCCAATGCAGGAGGAGTGAGTTCAACCCCTAATTGGGGAAGTAGGGTTCCACATGCCCCATGGCACAGCCAAAAAACAAACAATAAACAGATGGATTTAATAGATATCTACAGAACAGTCCATTCCCAAACAGAATACACATTCTACCAGTAAAAAGCCAATGATAAGTGAAGAAATCAGAGGAAATGAAAGAATTCATTGAAATGAATGAAAACAGAAACATTTTTCTAAAATGTATGAAATACAGCAAAAGAGATTCTAAAAAATTTGTAAAGATATGGGCCTGACTCATAAAACAAACAAACAAACAAAAAACTCAAATAAACAATTTCACTTTATCCTTAGAAGAAGTGGAATAGTCAAAGTCCAAAGTTAGTAAAAGAAAGAAAATAAAGATTAGAGTGTAAATAAATGAGCTAGAGACCAAAGAGAGAGAAAGAGAATGAGAGACAGAGACAAAGAGAGAGGATAATGAAAGCAAGAGCTGCTTTTTGAAAAGATAAACAAAACTGACAAACCCTTTAGCCAGACTCATCAATAAAAAAAGAAAGAATGCCCAAATAAATGAAATTAGAAATAAAAAAGAAGTTATAACTAAAATCACAGATATACAGTCATAAGAGAATACTACAAATGATTACATGCCAACAATTTGGACAACCTAGAAGAAATGGATAAGTTCTTGTTGTTGTTGTTCAGTCACTCAGTCGTGTTCAACTCTTTGTGACCCCATGGAATGCAGCACACCAGGTTTCCCTGTTCTTCACCATCTCCCAGAGTTTGCTCAAATTCATGTTCATTGAGTCAGTGGTGCCATCCACCCATCTTGTCCTCTGCTATAGTCACCGTCTGTAGTGATTTTGGAGCACAAGAAAATAAAGTCTGTCACTGTTTCTATTGTTTTCCCATCTACTTGCCATGAAGTGTTGAGACCATATGCCATGATCTTAGTTTTCTGAATGCTGAATTTTTAAAAATTAATTAATTAATTTAATTTGAGGTTAATTAAAATATTATGGTAGTTTGGCATATATCAACATGAATCAGCCACAGGCGTACATGTGTGTTGAGTTTCAAGCCAGCTTTTTCACTCTCCTATTTCACCTTTATCAAGGGGCCCTTTAGTTCCTCTTTGCTTTCTTAGAAACATATAATCTTTCAAGACTGAATCAGGAGGATATAGAAAATCTGAACAGACTGATTACAGTAATGAAATTGAATCAGCAATTTAGAAAAACACTGCTTGCAAAGTCCAAGATCGTATAGCTTCTCAGGGGAATTCTACCAAACCTTTAACAAAGAGCTAAGACATATACTTCTCAAACTGTTCCAAGAAACTGAAGAGGAGAGAACACTTCCAAACTTATTCTATGATGCCAGAATTAACCCAATATTAAGATCAGACAAAAACACTACAAAAAAAAAAAAAAAAAAAAGAAAAGAAAAATGCAAGCCAATGTCATTGATGAATATAGATGTACGAATCCTCAATAAAATATTAGCAAACTAAATTCAACAATACACTAAAAATATCATACATAATGATTGAGTGGGGTTTATTTCAGGGATGCATGTATAATTCAATATTCTCAAATCAATCAATGTGATATATTACACTAACAAAAGAAAAAATTAAAACCATATTATCATTTCAACAGATGCAGCAAAAATATTTAATGAAATTCAACACTCATTCATGATGAAAACTCTCAACAAAGGGGGTATATAAGAAACATACCTTCACACAGTTTATGACAACCCACCACTAATATTATATCCAACAGAGCAAAGATAAAACCTTTTCTTCTAAGAACAGAAACAAGACAAGTATGTACAGACTCACCCCTGTTATTCAACGTACTAGCTGTGGCTAGTCCTAGCTGTGGCTAGAAAAACAAAGGCATACGAATTGGAAGGGAAGAAGCAAAATCGTCACTATTTTCAGATGACATAATACTATACATAGAAAGCCCTAAATTATTAGAACAAATGAATTCAGTAAAGTTACAGAACACAAGATTAAAATACAGAAATCTGCTGTATTTTATTTGCTAATAAGTATCAGAAAGAGAAAACAAGAAAATAACCCCATTTATAATCATATTACAAAATACATTTGACCCTTGAACAGCACAGGTTTGAACTTCATAGGTCTACTTATACATAATTTTTTTCAATACATACATACTACAGTGCTACACAATCCATGACTGGTTGAATCTGTGACTGTAAAACTGCAGATACAGAAGGCCATCTATAAAGCTATACACAGACTTTTGATCGAACTGGGAAGTTGGTGCCTTTATCAAAAGCATTGTTCAAGGGTCAGTGTACCTAGAAATAAACTTAACCAAGGAGGTGAAAGACCTGTACTCTGAAAACTGAAAGACATTAATGAAAGAAATTGAAGGCAAAATAAATAAATGGAAAGATATACCATGATCCAAGATACAACAGTCATAGCCTTCTGTGTTTGTGAAGGATTCTGGAACTTCCTGGCCACTTGCACTTTGTTTAAGGCACAAAGTTGAATTGTACATGCTGAGAAAAGTGAAAGTGAAAGTGTTAATCTTTCAGTCTTGTCCAACTCTTTGCAACCTCATGGACTCCAGCTTGCCATGCTCCTCTGTCTATGGGATTCTCTAGGCAAGAATACAGGAGTGGGTTGCCATTTCCTACTCCAGGGAATCTTCCTGACCCAGGGATCGAACCTGGGTCTCATGCATTGCAGGTGGATTCTTTATCATCTGAGCCACCTGGAAAGTCCACACACTGAGAAGCAAGTGCAAAAAGCCTCGTGATATGGTTTAATTCATGTGTAGACCCACTGCCCACCCAGCATTTGCATCCCAGAATGGCTGAGTGTTTCCTTTCTCATCATTATCCTGTATCTAGTAATTCTTGTGGAAAATTTTTATTTCGTGTTTATGAAAGAAATATATATTAAAGTACTATGTGTAAAACGTGGGCAAGAGAAAGAGTCTATGAACATATTTATGATTAACAAAGCTGGAAATGAATCATGTTGGGCTTGCGCCTGCTCAGCCTTAATGTTGCCAAGATGTGGAGTGAGGTGGGAGGGAGCTTTCAGAAATGGGGAGTGACAGATGGGAGTCAGGGCTACGGAGTCAGGAATTGTACTAAACTGAGGAACAGATAGGCAAGGCTGGGCAGTTTAGCTGGATGCTGAGGCAAGAAGATACTTGCTTTTCCTGCAGCTGTTTGTTTGGAACCAACTTTTGTGGCTGTGCTCACTCATAGTTGCTTTTGAACTGTGGTGTTGGAGAAGATTCTTGAGAGTCCCTTGGACTGCAAGGAGATCCAACCAGTCCATCCTAAAGGAGATCAGTCCTGGGTGTTCATTGAAAGGACTGATGTTGAAGCTGAAACTCCAATACTTTGGCCACCTGATGTGAAGAGATGACTCATTGGAAAAGACCCTGATGCTGGGAAAGATTGAGGGCAGGAGGAGAAGGGGACGACAGAGGATGAGATGGTTGGATGATGTCACTGACTCAATGGACATAAGTTTGGGTGAACT